>NC_045783.1:29081210-30576682 GCF_008692025.1 Phocoena sinus | reverse complement strand
GCTTTCCCCCATCACACACTCTGTCCTGGCAACATTTTAAGAACTTTTATTTCCTCTGATAGGTCTTCTCTTAAGTCAGCGAAGAGAGGGAGATTCATACCTTCCCTGTGAGCTGGATGTGTGATCTTCAAAGCTGAACTTACGACCCCACTGCTTTAAAAGCTGTGGCCTCGATTTCCCAGTTTTTAGACTGGAAATCACATGTGTCCTATCTCACGGCATCACTGTTATAAAATCAAATAAGATGCTGGGGGGAAAATTGCTTTCAATATGTACGATAAATACAGCTGAAACAGAAAGTTGGGGGTCTGTTAGGTCAGAATCTTGCAGTGGGAAAGCTGGAGATCAAGAATTTGCTGTCGTATTTCCAGCAATGACATAGGGCAGAGGGACTGGCTAGGACAATGTCTGCATCTGTCAAGCAGAACTGCCAGATTACATTTTTCCATTTGTGAATTAATGAAATACTCCGTTTGGCTACTATCCTCTTGTGAGTCTGGCCATCACCAGTCTAGGCCCTGGGGATCTAATCATGTTTGTGAGAGCCCATAAAATTAGGTTCATGTCCACCCAAAGGTGAGGGTGAGACCTTGAACTCAGAAACGGCAATCCCCTCCTAGGCCCAAGGTTAACAGTTATCAAATCCCCAGAGACAGCTGTTTTGGGTGGGTCAACCATGATCTTCCTGTCACTAATCTGAGTTTAGAAGACCGTGACGAAACGGCATATACTGCTAGGGCTTCCTATGAACAGTATTATTGATCACTTGGAAAAGGTACTATGACTGCTCTTTAAATGTTTAAATGGCTTTAGACCACATCCATTTTTTTTTTAACATCTTTATTGGGGTATAATTGCTTTACAATGGTGTGTTAGTTTCTGCTTTATAAAAAAGTGAATCAGTTATACACATACATATGTTCCCATATCTCTTCCCTCTTGCGTCTCCCTCCCTCCCTCTTGCGTCTCCCTCCCTCCCCCGTTTTTTGTGTGGAACATTAAGTGGTAGCAACGTAATTTTAGCAGGGCTGCTTACACCCCCCCCCCCCCCCCCGCCCATACACCAGAGAAAATGCCTCCACCGCCAGAAGCTATCAAAGAAAGCTATACTGCTTTATTTGATACTCAGGTAAGCCCCAAATCGGGAAATGCCAAGTCTGAGGTGAGTTCAATCATTACAATATCTAAGAAGGTCTTGAATTTGCTCTTCACCTTAAAAGAATAATACTGCTTTGACAGTTACTAAAATCTTCACTTCCGGCAGGCAGGCACACTCTGCCCCTGCCCCCACGTGTTTTATTCAACGCTCTCTGAGTCTCTGCTGGAAAAATGATACTTTTCCCCCAAGAGTACATTGTCCTTGGGTCGAGCACCATATAGAGGTAGAGATGCTCCCTACATGGCTCCTGTACATTGTTATAAATAAAGCAACAGAGAAACATGGCCTGATCCCATTTACTAACTAGTGAGAACCTCCAAGCTGACAGCTACAAACATTAAAGGGGGTGGTGGGTGGGGGGAAGGCATTGTATCATGTAGCTGAGGTTTTCAAGCCTATCGTTGAGATGTTTTCTCTTACAATAATCTAAAATAGTGCAATATAAAAATTTAAATTGTGAAAAAGCCTATCACATAAAAAAGTTGAAAATAAAAATAAAAAGGCCATTAACCGGGAATGCTGTCAAAGGAGCCACATGGGTTGAACTGTCGGACTAGGTAACATTAAGGGTCCTTATTAGTCGCATTACTTCTAGGACATTCTAATAAAGCAATCCCTGCGGTAGGAGCAGGGAAAGGACGTCAAACTAAATCCCTAGGAGAACCACACTCATAGTTTCGACTAGAACATTTCAAGAAGTACCTCATGAAAAATGTTTGCATAAGTTTTGCTTATACATGTAGCCCAAAGCCTTAGGATCAAAAATCTAAGGCTCAGATTTTAATAAGATCTCCCTTCTAGGTCTTATATAGATACAGTCTAAAACAATCCAATAAATACATCATATCAACCACACAACCTATACCAACAATACATCATAGCGACAGTCAAATTACAAACTCGCAAACACTCAAAGTTACATTAAATACACTTAATGGGCAAAAGTGAAAAGCCTCTATGATTGTACTTGTACTAAATGATTCCAAAATTCTCCCCATTCTTCCCTAATTTCCTTTTTTCTCAGATCTTTTAGTCAATTGAAAATTAAGTATATTGACAGACCAAAACATTGTTTTGCAAGGGAGACAAACAGCCAGCCCAAACTAGTCTCTCCGTGATGCCTTACCTGACCATTCAGGCCTACAGGAATGGCACCCAGCGCCCACAGTTCATCTGTTAATCAGCTACAGCCTTGTAGCTTTTTTTAAATTGAAGTTTAATTACTTAAACTTTATAATTTTACCAAAATTGTCGTAAGTGTGGATCTCAGTCGGCAAACTCTTCTGTAAAGAGCCAAACAGTAAATATTTCAGGCTTTTGCCCATCTTTCTTTCAGTCTCTATTCTGAGTACTCAGCCTGCTATCTTAGCGCAAAAGCAGCCAGACAACAGCGAAATGCACAAGTGTGGCTGCACGCCAACGAAACCTTATTCATGGGCCCTGAAATCTGAATTTCCATATATTTTTCAAACAAAGTATGTTTTTCCACCATTTAAAAATGCAGGGCTTCCCTGGTGGCACAGTGGTTGGGAGTCCGCCTGCCGATGCAGGGGATGGGGGTTCGTGCCCCGGTCCGGGAAGATCCCACATGCCGCAGAGCGGCTGGGCCCGTGAGCCATGGCCGCTGAGCCTGCGCGTCCGGAGCCTGTGCTCCGCAACGGGAAAGGCCGCAGCAGTGAGAGGCCCGCGTACCGAAAAATAAAAAAAAAATTTAAAAAAAAAAAAAAAAAAAAAATGCAGAAACCATTCTCAGCTCTCAGGCAGAACAGTAAAAGGCAACAGCAGGCCAGATTTGGCCTATGAGCCATCATTGGCTGATGCCTGATTTAGACTAACCCAAACTGTGTGGACAAACAAGTCTGCAGTCCCCACAGGCCTCCAGCAGTAGATACCTATGCACTGACCCTGTTTATCTCTCTCCTGTTCTGGAGGACCACAGTGTGTGTCTGGAATATCTAGCCATCTAATCAACACATCAAGCAGGGTAGTTTTGTTCCAAGGGCATAGAGAGCTTCAGCGTGAATTAAAATTCCCTCTCTCAAAGAAAGGTAACAATCTGTAAATAAAGGGGTGTGTGTGTGTGTGTGTGTGTGTGTGTGTGTGTGTGTGTGTGTGTGGAGGGGAGGTGTCAATTAACAGAGGACAGCCACTGCAGCTTTCGCTTTTATGACCCGAAACACTGGACAAAACCACAGTCCATTCGCACCAAAAAAACCCAAACAACAAAAAACAGATGAACTTGAGATTGTGCCTTTCAAAAGTCCTTTCCTAGGTGATGTCTCCTTACTGATACATCTCCCAGCAAAGAGAAAGAAGAGTTAACACCAGCAATTTAAACACCCTTTGCGGAGGAAGGCAGACAGATAGCAAACACAGAGCTATCAGCCCAAGCACTACAGCCACCATTCTGGTACATTCAAGAAACTTCTTGGCCTACAGTTTTATTTTAACAGTTAGTCTGAAACCGGCTTCTATCTGTGGCTTAAAAAAACCGTACAACCTCATCCACTGTCTAATTCCTAGTATGGCATACAATCCTGCCTTAAGAAGAGTTATTACAGGCCCATCTCAGGGATATTGCGGGTTTGGGTCCAGACCCCTGAAATAAAGCAAGTATTGCATATAAGTGAGTCACATGCATTCTGTTGTTGTTTTCCCAGTGCATAAAAAAAGTTATGTTTACACTATACTGTAATTAAGTATGCAATAGCAGTATGTCTAAAAAGACAATATATATACTTTAAGTAAAAAGCACTTTATTACTAAAAAATGCTAAACATCATCTGACAATGCAGGGGTTGCCACAAACCTTCGACCTGTAAAAAATGTTGTATCTGGGAAGTGCAGTACAATAAGACACGTCTGTATAGAGTTCAGACACTTTAGGTCCCTAAAAAGCTTCCAATAAAAAGAAAATTAGTTCAAAATAGATGTAGATGTTTCCCCAAGTTCAAAGAATTAGATGGAGGTTGGGATGGAGCCCATGGGTACAGTACATGGGATGCAGCCACACATTTGAGGGCCCTTCTACACCAGGAAGCCAGGATCTTCTACATATGTTAATTCCAACCCTGACCAGCTAACAACTCATAGATCATCCCCAGAGAAGACAGAGTCTTACATGATCTATACCTGCTGTTGCCCCATGTCCTGAACCACAGAAACATGAAAGACTAATCTTATCAGGAGCCAAATAATCAACAATTTTTGGAGAAAGAGAACCATCCAGGCCCAGAAATTAGACTTAAACATTAGACTCCAGAAACTTTTGTCCACTGATCTCTTTCCTGGTCAGCCTTGTGCTTTGGCTGTATTTTTACACTTACTGTGTATGCATGACAAGGCCATCAACAGGGCTCTGGACAAGGACTGGGTGCTGGGGAGAAGAAACCCTAGAAGGCAGGATACTGCCAGGCTGATGAGGAATCACGCTGTTATCGAGAGACCCTAAATTGAAAGATTTCATAATATGTAGTGGCTGTTTCCTAGGATGTACCCCTGCCATATTCATGGTCCGCAATCGTGATCTACTCCACTGAGCTTTCTTGGTTCATAACTCTCTAAAAGGAAAACTTCAGGAATTCCCTGGGGCTCCAGTAGTTAGGACTCTGCACTTCCACTGCAGGGGTCACGGGTTCAATCCCTGGTCGGGGAACTAAGATCCTGCAAGCCGCATGGTGTGGCCAGAAACAAACAAGCAAACAAAAGACACGAAAGGAAAACTTCTAGAAAGAGTGAAAAAGAGAGTATGAGCTACAAGTTACCAAAACTTGTAAAAATAAGTCAGTGGCACAGGAAGGACCAAACAATTGGGTCTGTGTGGTTCTGGGGGCCTGGGCCATACTGGCCTCCATTCAATTAGCAAAGAATCTGTCAGGATGAATCAGACTACCAGCTGACAGGATGGTGAGGAAGGGGGCGGCCCAGGCTGAGCAATTCAAAGAGGCTTTCAAACAGCTACTTAACGTGTCTTGTGAGCTTTATGTGAATTTGAGGGGAAGGCCACAGAATAGTTCCCTCAGGCTTTCAAATCTCCATTCTGATCTGCCAATCCTCAGAGAAGAAAAAGGGAAGCTATGAAGCGGCATCTCTGTCACTGAGATGGCTACACAGCGAAGTGCCACACACAAGTCCTCCCACACGCAAACTTGCCTGTTCCCACACGGTCTCTGCCTGAACCCATGGTAAAAAGCAGCCCGGGGACAGTCGGGGGAGTTCTCAGCAGGGCAGCACGGTATGGAGCTCACCATTAAAGCAAAACCACATCACAAAAAGCTGATATCATTTCCCCAGTAATTCCAGCTCCGTCACGAAGTCCAGCACAGGGAACCTGACCTCCCGTGGCGACCCGTGAGGAAGCTGCTAAGCAAGAAAACAGAATCACTGTTGGGAGAATAAATTCGTGATCAGGTCAAAAACTAGCTAACTGGACAACTGAAAGCTGGCTCTACTTTGTCACTGCAGGTGACAGTGACAGACACTGGAATAGAAAAAGCATGTGAAAAGGACATCCCTCCTAGACGCCCATCTCCAGGCAGCAGCCCGCCAGCCTCTGAAAAAGGAGTCAAGGCACCATCCCTCTGCTCAAAGCCCTCTGCTGTGGGCTGGACTGTACTCCTCCAAAAGACAAGCTCAAGCCCTAACTCCCCACACCTTGGAATGTGGCCTCATCTGGAGGTACAGCTGAGCCTTGAACAACGTGGCGGTTAGGGGTTCCGACCCCCGACCACCCAGCACCGTTGAAAACCTCCCCCATCAGCGGTGCTGCACCCTCAGATTCAACCAACCGTGGATCGTGTAGTACTCTAGAACATACTTACTGAAAAAAATCTGTGTGAGTGGACCCGCACAGTTCAAACCCACGTGGCTCAGGGCTCCACTGTGGTCTCTTTGCAGTAATCCAGTTAAGAGGAGGTCAACCTGGATTAGGGTGGCCCCTAAACCCAATGACTGGTGTCCTTATAAGTAAGCCACATGGAAGACACAGAGACACACAGGGAGGAGCTGGCCATGGAATGAAGGAGGCAGAGAGGGAAGTTTTGCTGCCACAGGCCAAGGAACACCGAGAACTGCTGGCAACCACCAGAAGCTAGAAGAAACGAGGAAGAATCCTTGCCTAGAGCCTTTGGAGGGAGCGTGGCCCTGCCAACACCTTGATTTCGGACTTCTGCCCTCCAGAGCTGTGAGAGAATCAATTTCTGTTGCTTCACGCCGCCCCCTTTGTTTGTGGCAATTTTGAAAGGCAGCCCCTTCCTGTCTCACTCAGGAGGAAAATCAATGCCTCGTTACGAGGTGACCCAGGCCTCCCCCGACCCGGCTGACTGTGGCTCCCAGAGCTCCCTGCCCCGCAGGTCGCTGCAGCCACCCTGGCCTCCTCCTTGGTCCTCGAACATGCTGCCACCCTGCCACCACGCGCCGGCCCACGCGCAGGCTGCTGCTGTCTCAGACCTTCGCAGGTGCCATCCTCTGCTGGAAGACTTCTCGGGAACCTGCACAGCTGTTCCCCTCAATCCTCCCTCAGGGCTCTGCTCAAGTCCCCTGATCATTTGGGCTCCCCCACCCCCCAACGGCCTTCAGCACCTCCTACTCGCCCCCGCTCTGCTCCCCCTTCCTCTGCTTTATTTTTCTCCAAAATCCTTAGGACAAGCTGACATATACATTTTGCTTAACCTCTAAGAGGCCTGTCTCCCTCTGTAACGCTGGCTTGCGGAGGAGATAGGGACTGTTTCACTGCTGAATCCCAGCCCACTCTGTTTACTGGATAGCTAAATGCATTCGATCAGGACAGGTGAAATTTTACTTAAAACCGGCTGTGTGACAAAAAGCGTTTCTACTAATGAAGCGTAACAGCAACAGCTTCTGCAGATGAAGGGCAGGCTCCAGGCTGGGCTCTGAGGGGCCGGGAGAGAATCTCCCATCTCGGGTGGACTCAGGGGCTCACTACCATCCCTGGTGGAAGAGGGAGCAGTAAACAACTTTGAAACAGCCTCTTAAGAGTCCTCCTCATCTAAAAAAGTCAACTCTTACCTATAATTCTTGTCTCCAGCCACACCCTATAGAAAGTGAGTTGGCCTGAGAAATGTGTGAAGCCAAAGCTAAACATACCTCCATCACGGCATCACCACACACAGTTTTGTTGTTTAGGGGCCGAGGGGAAGGGCCCAGCAGGAATGTTCTGATAATGATCATCTCATACAGCAAATGTACAGTCTACTTAGAGAAGAAAGCCTCTGACCACGACATTCATAAAAATAAATAAATAAATAAACAAGGAAACCATTTCAAATGAGCCAGGAGCTTTCAAACAGCTCCGGCTTAGTAAGGAGATAATCCCAACCTTTTCAAATGGCCCTAAATTAACACTTTTCCTTCCCTCATTTACATTTTCAAACCTTTAAACAAAATAAGGCCAAAAAGGAAAGTCTTTCTTTACCTTGGGTTTTGGCCCCAGGGCCTGCCAGTCCTAGGTGTGAATCACAGGATTCCTTGCAAGGTGATCTGATGGGCGTTTCGGCTTCAGGGGTCTCAAAATTACCTTCAGAATCCGAGCTGCCAAGGGGGAAAAATGAGGAATTACCACTTTCAACGGTATTTCCGACACCCTTTATAGTCTACATATCCGCAAAGTCCAGTATTTTTGCCTAATTTTACAACCTGCGCGTCCTCAGCATGGGCTGGCCTGTGGGAGCTGCTGCCGCGCCCTCCTCGGGCTTCTGTCTGGCCTCCTGTCTCCCTGAAATCTCCTCCATCCTCAGGAGACTTTTTCCAGCACCATTTTTTTTTGAGGTCATCCTTCCCTCTGATACCCCAAAAAAGCCCTTTCAACAGACTCCTTTTCTCACAAGAGCCCTTTCCTGGAGGTTTAAAAATTAAATTGCCCTCTCGTTCTAAAAAAAATTAAGCCACTATTCGCCATGATGTCTTTTTCTTTGGTAGGCCTCTACCTGTCTGGAACTCACCCAGCCAGAGGCCGGGGATGCTGTCACCTGCCTTCCGCAATCACACGGGTGACAGCTCAGCAGACACCACCATTTCTCACCAGCTGCCAAGAACCTGTCATCACGCGACCTTCTTTACTAAGGCTGCATTTTCGGGACACAGGGGAACCCCCAGGAGGGCCTGGGAGCGACTTCTTCCCCACAGGGAAGGCCCCAAGTTCCACCGGGTGTGACCCACGACTGTGTGTGTGTGTGTGTGTAGGGGCGGGGGGCTGGGGGCTCGAAGCTTAGAGAAAGTGACCGAGGCAGACGGGGATGCAGAGAGACTGCAGATTCTGGGTTAGGTTCAGAAAGATCATACTGAAACGGGGGGAAGAAAATACCCGGGAGGACAGAACATCCTGAACCTTCGAAGGCACAGCGGGGACCCGGTTACAGGCAGGGACGCAGCATTGCCATGAACACGGTTACGCGGGTGGCGACCACACACACGCACACAGACTGAGCCGCAGATGGATGGATGGATAGCAGCGCGTTTGCATTTTGGCAGGAACGCGTGTACTTGCCTGAAACTCAAGGATTTGGTCTCGGCTTGCGAGTCCTCCTCCTCGGGGTCGCCCTCGGGCCCTCCGGCCTCGTCCTCTCCGGCGACCCCGCCGCGCACCGCGGACCACGTCCATTTCGCCCACTGCACTGGGGACAGGATCTGCCAGGGGCTGAACGCCATGAGCGCGGCTCCTCCGGCTCCGGCTCCTAGGAGGATGGGAAAGGGGAGAGCCCTTTTTCCCTTTCAAAATGGAGGGAACCGGTGACAGGCGCCCGGACGCGTTTCCAGCGGAGGCGCGGATGTGGTTAAACGAGCGCCGTCGGGGGCCCGGGTGGAGCGCTTCCTCTCCTCCGGCTGGCAGCGCCGCTTCCTCCGCGTCCTCCTTCCTGAACGTGCGGCCACGGCGCCCCCGCACCCGGCGACTCCCGCGGGGGAGATGCCTCTCCTGGGGCCTCCTCGGGGCCCGGGTCCGCGACGCCCGGCGGCTCGGCCTTGGCTGCACGGCGGCTCAGCTGCTCCCGGTCCCTGCGGCCCGGCTCCCGTCTCCCGGCTCCCGCCTCCCGGCCGGCTGGGCGCGCATCAGCTGCGGCGGAGCCGCGCCCCAGGAGCCGCCCCCTCGGACCGTACTACTCGCGCCCGCGGGCGGGGGCGCCCGCGGCGGCGGCACTTTGAAGCGCGCGCGCCCGCCGGATCCCCCCGGCTTCGCGCCACAGTGGTCGCGCCCTCCCTGCGGGAAGGGGCTTCTCTGCTAAGACCCTGGCCGCTGGCCGAGGACCCGGGCGCCCTCAACGGCTCCCCCGGCGTCGCGAGCCGGGAAGATCCGTTTTCCGTGTACGTGCACGCTGGACTGTGCCTCCTTCCCTTTTTATTTTTATTTTCTCATCTTGCTACTGCGACTTAATGGCGTTAGTGATACTGGATCGCAGAGAAGTTCAGCCCCTTATTATAAAAAACTCTGAGGCCGCTGTTGACTGTGTTTTCCCCTCCCTAATAGGACGGCGTGGAAGATTTCAGCCTGTTCACCTTCAACCTTCAGATCCCTCAGCAACGCTGCAAGAGTAGCCAAGGGCTGGGATTTTAGACGCTTTGTGGCTCCTCAGTCCTCACTGGTGGAAGTGCCGTGGCCAGGTCTTGGGTAAAGGGTGCTAAATTACCCTGTGAAATTAGAGCTTGATCCGTTTCCCATTCTCCTTTTTGAGGCATAACTTCTAAGTGTTTGGTCTCTGACTCCGTTTGCTGCTTCCGAAGTCTGCCAACAGGCCTAATGATTTCAACCTTCAAAATAAAAACCCTCTGTGTTTGAAGGGAGAGGCAGGGAAGTAGCAGAGCTCTCCTCTGATTTTCTTCATTTTCCATCAAGGGATTCTACTTAGGGATTGCGCCTCTCAGAATCACCAAGGCACCAAGCGAATCTGCCTCAAACAACCAGGCTTCGTGATCTCCTTGCCTGGATAAGGCGTTTCTTGTACTACTGTAATTTCCAGAGTTGCGGGTTCCCACAGAGACAGCAGCTCCAGAATTTAGAACAAAGTCAGGCTGAAACTGCCACACGGACGTCTCCACTGAAAGGGGTTGGCGCAGCAAACTGTTGATGAATCATGACTATCTTACACATTTGATAACAAAAACAAAAGCAAAAATAACGCAAGATCAGGCGTGGCAGGTAGTCTCACCATAACAGACGGATGGGGGTTCGCCTGCACTCTAGACTAGAGGGCTGGGGTGTCTGGATGCTTTAGAAGTCATCCAGCTCCTTCCCAGAGATGAATACAACTGTCTTGACCGTACTGGAGACTACAAAGATGAGAAATAAGCAGGAGTCGTTTTTTTTTTTTATCAGGTCTGCATGAAATACGCCACAATACTATCCAACTGGTCATATTTTTTGGTTTATGGCTCACCACACAAACCTTCAGATTATAAGGTTCCCCCCAAGTTCCTGGATCTGACACGTGTTTTGTTGCCCATGTAAATCTGTAGCTGGCATATAGTAGGTCCTGTTCATTCTTCCTCCCGAGCGGTTCTCGAAACTTTTCCCTCCTCTGCATCCCCACTGTGACTGACCTAATTCCCACACTCCCTAGTTTTCATATAGATCTACTGTAAATGTGTCCAATTGGTTCTACCTCTAGAGGGTCGTCTCGGCTGGGGTCACCCTTGCCTGGCTGATCTGTGACTTGCGCTCTAGTCTTGCTATTCCTGTTCCCCTCTCCTCCGACCCTTTGTAGTCGTAGCCATAATCTCTACAGAATTGGTTCTGAACTTTAATATGTCCAAGAATCATCTGGGCCCCTCTTTAAAAGTCCAAATCCAAATTGCCAGCAGATTCTGGAAATCTGTATTTTGACCAAGTGTCCTGGGGAATTTCTTCCACAGGATAAATTTGGGAAACAACGACCAGCTTGAGCCAACTAACTGCTGCGTCAGGAACAATCTCCCTTTTGCCTGCAGAGTTTTGCACCCTCTTCCCCACCCCTCCCACCGCCCCCCCACCGCCCTGGCCTCCACCCACATGTCAAGCCCCCAGGCCTTGACTGCCCAAACTTCCTTCCTCACCCAGCGCAGGTGTCTACCCTGGGAAAACAGACTGATGTCTCCCTGCTTTCTACCATCTCTATACCCCGAACATTCAGAGAGACTTTGACTGTGGCCCTTAGGTAGTTTTGAAATAGGGTACCATTAATAGCTACACCAGGACAACAGGCATAAACCAGGACATCCCAGGACATAAGGTCACCCTACACTTAGCGCACTACATATAACATATTTGTTCACATCTCTCCCACTTCTGGATCATAAGCTTTTAAACGGCAAGGACCACGTCATATTTATGATTTATTTTTGTTTCCCCAGAAATCAGGACAGGGCCACACACTCGGTAGGGTGTTGTGTAAATGTGCAGAAAATGAATATTCCAGTTTACAACAGACCTTCTAAGTTTGGCTAGGGTGATATAAATTCCTAAAGACTGACTCTTCTGGAGAAATCAAGATTTCGAACCAGCATAGCACAGAAACCAGATGAGTGATGGCCCCAGCAAGACAAAGCCCAGACTACAGAGCAATTTCTTGAAATTAGAGAGGTAAATGCCCAGATTTCTGAAAATCTCTGCAAACTCCTGGACTTAACGTGAACAGCAATAAAGTAAGTAATTACTCTATAGCCTGAATTATTTTTATTGTCTAGAACAAATAATGAGGCTGATATGTCAATTTTCCTGTAACTCTGGTAAAGACTGGGCAACGTTTGACAACCAAGGAAAACCATCATTTTGCTGCTAAGCCCTTAGCCTCAAGGAGCAGAATGTCTGCAAATGGAATGTCTTTGTTTTGGAAGTGACCGTAAGCACAGGAACGGCCCATCCGTTCTCTTCCTTCCTCTGCTCCTTGGCCTTCACAGAAGCTTTGGATCAATACACCATGAAAATCTAAAATGAAACACCATGAAAATCTAAAATGAAACTCCCTGAAACGCTCCACACAGGTGGCCAGGCCAGGCACATACTTTGCCGCTAATGGATGCTCCAGAGGGGTCTGTGAAATGGGTCTCTTTGGTAAAAAGTAAAATAAAATAAAATAAGATAAAATATATGAGTAAGCAAATTCACACAGGCAAACAACTATCCATTTAGTGGCGCAGCTACTGTGAGAATGTCTGGGGGAATGTGGCAGGAGGGGAGGGCGGAGGCAGGGTGGGGCCTGACCGGGAAGGATCCTTCTACTGCTAAGGAGTAGATCCTAACTCAGATTGAACTGGATCTTGCAGTAGGGGGAGCAAACACAAGTCCCTACCTAGATAGTGTGAGGGAGCGACGAGGCCTGGGTGGCAGCTGGAGAACCCTGAGGAGGCTAAGGGGCAATCCGACCCAGTTCCTGGTGCCCATCTAACAATCTCCCAAGAGAAACCCAAATCCTGGCTTTTATAAGACATCTTCCAAGCTTCCATGTTTGTTTGTTTGGCCATGTGGCATGAGGAATCTTAGTTCCCCGACCAGGAATCGAACCCGTGTCCCCTGCAGTGGAAGCGCAGAATCCTAACCACTGGACCGCCAAGGAAGTCCCTAAGCGTTCGTGTTCTTACTAATTTCAACTGTTTTAAACCTTGTGGAGGCCATCGCGGCGCAGGACAAACAAAAGCCACTTTGTGTGCCTGCGTGGCCCATGGACCCTGGATGGGCCGAGGGGAGTTATCACGCTTTGGAGCCAGTAAGAAACACCTCCATTTAGAAAGATCATTCTGGTAACAACCTGCGGGCTGGGATGGAAGGAGTGAAGAATGGGAGACGCCTGAAAGTGCTGTTTTCCCTGCCCCAAGCCGCCTGAAGAAGGCAGACGGCTTCTCCTCCAGAGGGTAAAGAAGCAGAACTGGAATTAGCATCCTTATCTTTCACTCCGTCCCTGGTCCGGGAACTAAAATCCCACAAGCCGCGTAGTGCGGCCAAAAAAAATTTTTTTTAATTTAAATAAATAAATGAATAAAGAAGAAGAATTGGAGCTGTGAGCAATCCAAGCACAATTTACAACAGAAGGAAGAGAAAACTGCTGTTGTGAAGAAAACCATTTCCGACAGCCAGTGAAATGAGACAGTCGGTGAATTTCTGACCGCCAGGTGTATACCAGATGATGTTCCGGAGAGGAGGAGGGTGGGACCAGGGTGGCACTAGGGAATCACAGAGATAAAGTCACCGCTGAGAAAACAGAAAGGTCAGGCAGGCAGACCCATCAACTCATCTGTATTTCCTAACAATTGACGAATTCGGTGAGCGTAAGATACACCTAATTCAATTAACATGAAATGTCAGATTGATGATGTCACCAAAGTGGCAGGGCATCTCTGAAGGGCTGAGAAAAAGCATGGGCCCATACCGACTTGAAACGGCCAATGGCAACTAGGTTTAGGTGCCTCAGCGGAACCTGGACAGACCATGTCCCCTCCCCACCCTGCTTTTTGAGAGCCACCCTGTCCACGGACTGAGCTTCCAAGACATGGTGGGGCACTCTGGGCGTGTGCTCCCTCCATCAGCCCCATCACTGAGCTAAACACCCTCAATCCTTAACCTTTTTCTACTCGAATATTTAAGTGATGAAGGTCTCTAAGATGCAATGATAAGAGTATCTTACATAATAAAGTTTCATCTGATCTCTACAATCATTCTCTGGTAGTGGGGCAGGTTTTCTCACTCTCAATTTGCTGATGACGTAACTGAAGCAGAAAGGGCAGCCACCTGCCTGAAACTGCGCCACAGAACTGAATATGGAACCCTAGTCTCCTACCTTTCAGTACCCTTCCTTTGCTTTGTATCAAATCGGAAGAAAGCAGAAAGCCCTTGGAGCCCCTTGGTAGCTTGTGGTTCCATCAGCTGGACGGCCCTCTCAATTTCTTCCTGCTGCTGCAGTCCTGGCTTCCTGCTTACCTTGCACGGGCTGCAAAGTCACAACTAGGAATACCTCACTCCACCAGTGAAGAGCTGCCACTGCCAACAGTGGCATCTGAGGTATTCAAGTAAGTTCAGGTTACAGTCTTAACCTTGCAAGATCCGATGTTATCCTTTACCTGGAGGCTATCATCACCTAGAGAATCACAATCTTCCCTCCACCACCCAAACACGCCCAAATCAGGGAATTTGTAGTATGCGTTTACGCTGAATATTACATCCTGAAGAGAACCTCCTTTCTCATTTTTTTAAAACAGAAAAGTTGGATTTATGTCCATGGCTAAAACTCTTTCAGAGCTCCAAGAAGATTAAAAGGGATTCAGACTGCATCCATTAAAGAGTTGGCCAAGCTCCCCACCTAGGAGACCTGCTCCAGATTTTGCTCTGGTAAACAGCTCTCGTCAGATCCTCTCTCTCATCTATTTTGTTCTGTATCACAAAAACAAAGTTTGACTTCCTCAGAAAGTATGTCATTCCACCTAGGTCAGGGGTCCCCAACCCCTGGGCTGTGGACCGGTGCCGGTCCAAAATAAAATAAATCCCCCCCAATCAACCTCCCCATCTGCTGGACGGGAAGAACACTGATCACATGGCCCAGATTTTCTGAGATCATCCTGATATCAAATATTCTACCCAGCGTCCACACAAAGACTTGTCCCCATTTTCATTTACAAAACACTGTCACCAAGTAGTGAGAAGGTACAGATTGGGAGGGCACTTGGAAAGGGCAGCAGGGAGTCACTGGTAGGAGGATGTGGAGAGAGGTATCCTCTCAGAAGAAAGAATAAAACCGCAAGAAGATTTCCAAAGGAACTGGGAAACCCACTCCACTGAAATCCTCACTCTGGGCACATGGGGGAAATTTCATCACAGGACCTTGTGTGTTTGTGACCAAAAATCTTCTTGTGTTTCTAAAAGAAAAAGATCAGGGCTTCCCTGGTGGCGCAGTGGTTGAGAGTCTGCCTGCCGATGCAGGGGACATGGGTTCGTGCCCCGGTCCGGGAAGATCCCACATGCCGCGGAGCGGCTGGGCCCGTGAGCCATGGCCGCTGAGCTTGTGCGTCCGGTGGTGCCTGTGTTCCGCAACGGGAGAGGCCACAAGAGTGAGAGCCCCGCGTACAGCAAAAAAAAAAATAAAAAGAAAAGAAAAAGATCAGAAACTAAGAAGCAAATTCCATGGCATGATATGCAGCCTACTGTTACTTCCAGCTTTTATCTTTTTATGCTAAAAGTTTAACTGCCATAATTTGGTTCTGAAACTACATGTGTGTGAAAATTCAAGGAAAATATATTCTTTTACATCTCTGTTATAGTACAAAGCAGGGAGAGGGGAAACCTGTCCTTTCTGTGGGTGTTAAAATTTGTAAAAGTGCCAAATATTAACACACTGCTAATAAATATAAGCTAAATGACTAGCTGGATAGGAAGACATAACAATGTTCCAAGTTGGTAAAATTAAATATTGTAGAGACGGCAGTCCTGCTCAATTAATTTCTAGGTGTAATGCGATTTCCATCAAAATTCTTAGGGGATTTTTCTGAGGATTTCTCAATAGTTTTCAAAAATTTATCTGGAAAAATAAACTGGTAAGCATACTTTAGATTCTTTTAAAAAATGTCAAGAAGGGGATTAGTTGTGCAAGATATTAAGACACATTTATGCAAAAATAGGCATATCCTTGTTCTGTGAAACAGAACAGAAAGCCCAGAAAAAAACCCTGTAAGATATAGGAAGTTGTTATATGATAGAGAAGAGGTTACAATACAGTGGGGAAGGGAAGATTACTTAATAAATGGTTGAAGAATAATTGGTTGGCAATGGGAAAAAGCTCAAATTCAACACTTACCTCAGAGCATATACCAACATAAATTCCAGATGGATTAGATGGCTAAATAATACAAGTCAAACCATGGGGAGAAAACAATCTAGAAGCAACAGAATCTGTCAAAGCTCTGTCAGAAGGATGACTGTCCAAACTTTGGAGTAATTCACGAAATCACACACCAAATAAAGATCGCAGATTTTGAACCAGACAGTCTGGAATTCCCAGGGCAGCCCTAGGGAGGTAAACACCTCATAGCCCCCTGCTGCCTCCCAAAGGGAGGTGACCTTGCCTGAAACAATCCACCATAAGAAGACGAAAGCTCCTGAACGTCTGCCTTCAAATTAAAAGGCGAACAGACAGGCTGAGGAAAACAGTGGCAACCCAAAGCTCACACTGTTATTACCTAAGGAACTCGTGGAAACCAGTAAGATCACCCAAACCCAGCAGAGACGTGAGCAGTTATAACTGCATACTATGTGTCAACACCATTATGAGCGCTTTGCAAGCATTATCTCATCTTAGTCCCCGCCCCCTTGCCCCACAGTCTCATGAGGAAGGTATTATTCCGGCTTAAAAAAAAAAGCAGGACAAGTTGGCTACATTTCCAACCTCTAGAGCAGGGGCTCTTGATCTGGGCTTAGTAAGGAAGGACTTGAGAAGATCATGACTTCCTTGAAGTTACATGAGAAATTAACCCCGTGCGTTTGCACCCATCTCTCCCCCTCCTCTTCCCCAGGTACAGTCAAGCTCCACTCCGGCAACAATGCTTTAGGCTGATTACAGATGAATTTTCGAATCTGAAAGAGGTACCAATAAAAGATTCTCTTCCCCCATCAGTTACAAGGAAGTTTTAACCCAGGAGGCCCATACTCAGAGAATCCAGACCTGCCAGAGATTAATACAAGAAGCAATGAGCTTGGATGACACGCCACAGGTGGAAAGGAGAGGAGAGGAAGACCCAGTGGGCAGCCCGTGGGTCTAATGTAAGTGACTGGTGACCAAAGTGTGACATCCTCGTACCAGCAGCAAAGATGCCGTGAAAAAGGGAGATTTTCCCAGGGATCCCTACTGATACACAGGAGCCTCCTCAAAGACATACAAAGTTGGGCCAGGATGTAAAAGGTGCACTTCATGAGGGGGATGCAAAAGAATAATTGTGACATTTTTCTTTGGGGGATGCTCTCTCTTTTTGGTGTACTTCCGGTTAAAAAAAGAGACAATAAGCCCCAAATGGAGTCACATGCGCTAAGCCCACGGCACCAAACCGAGACTTAATACCTAACCTGACTGCAGGGTCAGTCCCTCCCAGGAATGTGATCTTAATCAGACAGTCTGGAATTCCCTGGGCAGCCCTAGAGAGGTAAACACCTATAGCCCCCTGCTGCCTCCCAAAGGGAGGTGACCTTGCCTGAAACAATCCGCTCTTCGCTAGTTCCCCTTTCCTGCCCCTTCCGTCCATAAAAGCCTTTCACTTTGTGCAGCTCTGGGGAGCTCCCTCCTATTGGCTCCATGGGATGCTGCCCAATTCATGGATCATGGAAAGAAGCCAATCTGATCTTTCAATGTACTCAACTGAATTTTGTTTTTTTAACAGATTTGGTGTCAGTGATGGGATCCAAAGTGAACTTCTGACAGCTTCGGGGACAATGAGAAACACAGGCCTGCTGCCTGGAGAGCCCTTTGAGTTCCCAGTCTTTCCCACCATTTCCAAAGGCTGCGTGTAAATGCTTCTCAGTTCTGAGCTCGGCTCTCTTTGCATTGAGCTCCCAACCTAGTTGGCATTCCAGTCTGCGATTCCCCCTTCTGGAAACCCCTTCCAGTCGGCCGCCCTCACTTGTGGTTCAGTGCCCTGCCCAGTCCCCAGTTCCGGGTTGGGAATTGCTGGTGGTGTGGTCAGTCCGCAGTAACATCTCTTGGTTACTGCTGGTTTGTTAAAGGTGCACATTTGTCTCACTTTGTGTGTATAAAGGCAACTGCTAGTGGGAATCTCAGAAGCCAGAAAAGCTGCCAAAGTTGGTGGGCATGGATCAAACACTTAGAGGCCATTAGGACGCCCGCCACCTAACCAAAGACTCTGTGTTAGGATAAGGTGGTCACAGGACAGGTTAGACTGACACTAGGTCACCTACCAACCTCAAGAAAGTTTCCAGGCAATGAGGTACACTGTAAAGCACTGCACAATCCCCAACCCAGCGGCACCACCCTTTTAGTTATTAGTGTGGCTCCAAGAGACCCAAAGGCTTAGCAGAAGGAAGAAACAAACAAAAAAAAGGAATGGGATCTTTAAGCTCCAAAGAGTCAAGCGTGCTACCTTTCAGCACAGCTGCTTATTTTATGCCTAAGAACTATGGCTTTGGAAGCTATAAACATCTACAGAAATGGCAAAATCTTACTAAAGACAACCTAGAATTACAATGACCACTATGACAAAAGTTCCATGTAGATAAGATCATTTAAGAAGTGCACTTAAAAAAAAAAAAAAAAAAGAAGTGCACTTAAAAGCAAAGGCTCCCAAATCAAAAACAGAATGGGATACCTATTTTAATTAGCATGCAGGAGCCTCCGAAAGGCTTCAAAATTCCAAAATAGCTCCATGGAAAGATTCATTGCAAAACAGATAATGGAAAGCTAAACACAAGACGGACCTGAAACAGAAGTGTGAGACCAACATCACTCATATTGTTCCCCTCTATTCTCCTTGCAGCACTCACTTTCTTCTAGTAATCCTCTGTCTGAAAGTCTTTCCATTCTGAAGAGACCACAACACCGTAAACAAAAGTCCACCAAGTTAGTGGCCATGCAGACACCCCCATATCTACTGCTCTCAAAGGAGGACCCTCTTATGGGCCCTCCCCAGAGTTGATGAGTCTCTGAAGAATTTTCTGGTAAACAGCCAAGGAAAACTAAAATTAAAATTAATGAGAAACCTGGCTAAATTCTGGTAGATACGGGTGCTACACTCTCTATGTAAACTCCACGTGGAACCTATGGATGGGATCCTGGAGAAAGTGGCAGAAACCACCTAAGGGTAAGAATTCTTCCCAGAGACAGCTCTTCCAGATCTGTCTCTAGTACCAGGTAGAGAGAGGAAAATAAAATATCTTTTGTACTGATGCCGAAAACTCAGCCTCGGTACGCTGGTGCTCAACTGAATCTTGGAGACAAAGTTTGGGGTGAAGTAGAAAAGAACAGCTTTACCGCTTTGCCAGGCAAAGGGGGACACGGTGGGCTCACGCCTCAGACACTGTGTGTCCCAACCTGAGAGGATCTGGTGAGGAGTTTTATGGCAATGTTTCAAGGGCAGGGTTGCTGACAAGGATCAGGGTGTGTGCAGGGCCTGCACTCCTTCAATCTGGCCTTAGGTGCTCTCCTCCCCTGTCTCTGCATCCCCTCCCTTCCCTGATAAAGAACTATTCGAACCTGCCCTTTGGAGCTCAGGGAAGGTTATGGGGGCTGGAGTCTATTCCCTACAAACAAGAAATAGGGGACACAGAAAGGCTTCCTTGCCCAAGAGTCTCACAGTGTCCTGCTCGGTTTCAGTACCCTCTTTGGAGATGCCTCTTGAGTCCAAGTGGTTGTTCAATACTGCCAGAAATATTTACTGTTTGTCCCACCTGACAACTACTAAGTAGCTCTTGTGGTCAGAAACTAGCCAAACTGCAGAGCCTGATACAAATTTTTTTTAGGCCTTCTTCCCTAAGCTAAAATAAAATTATGTACCCAGAGGGAAAGAAAAGCCTTCTAAAGCCCCTGTAAAAGGATTTATGGGTGGACCAGCCTATGGTGTCATTTAAGTTGCAGCCCAATTCCTTGAGGAATTAAAAGCAAGTGTCTTTATCTCACATATCTTTGCAAAGTCAGAACTCTGGCTCCAGGAACTCTTATTTAGGTCACCTCTTTAAAATACCAACTTCAGGGAGGTACTTCTTATCAGAAGGAAAACAAAAGGGGTAAAGGCAACTGAAAACTTGAAACTTAGGCAACTGAAAAATCCTAAATGTCTTCTCCACAAATATTAATAAAAAGCTTTAGCCATCTGAGCAGGCAACCTTAGATTATTCCTTCTGCTAGAAATGTAATTTGGATCCAATCTCTTTTATAACTACCTGATTCATGGCTAAATTTTTAAACAGAAGCTATAAGGTCTCTGTTTGCATCTGTCTGTATGTGTATGTATGTCTATGTACATGTGTTGTAGATACATGGTATTTTCCACCTTCAGATGGTATTACTAAATTAATTTGTAAAAGAGCCCTATTTAACTGGCTTGAAGAGAATTAAGCACTTGTATGTATAAAGGATTCTTAAAACTCTCAGAAATACAATAGAAGCTAACCCAAATGTTTTTCAAGTTCACGTGACCTGAGATAATCTTTGGTAAATAAAAGGTAGTTTAAGTTTTTTGGATTAATTAAAATAGGTATGTCTTTAGAATTATCAGTATTAAAATAATGCCAACATACAACTTGGGTTTATTGGTCAAAGAAGTTCATGTTATCTCTGTTATGAAATATGTCAGCAATAGGGGCTTCCCCAGTGGCGCAGTGGTTGAGAGTCCGCCTGCCGATGCAGGGAACACAGGTTTGTGCCCCGGTCCGGGAAGATCCCACATGCCGCGGAGCGGCTGGGCCCGTGAGCCATGGCCGCTGAGCCTGCGCGTCCGGAGCCTGTGCTCCACAACGGGAGAGGCCACAACAGTGAGAGGCCCGCATACGGCAAAAAAAAAAAAAAAGAAAGAAAGAAATATGTCAGCAAGAAAAATAGCTTGGGATGACGGTTGACTTTGTTTAATGTCTCATGAAGTTTTTGTGGTTAGTCTAAACATAATTATCAAGAACAAGTGAATTAAATAGATACAGTGGAATAAAAGTTTTTATGTGAACTTTTGAAATTGTTTCCCCAAATCTTTTTGGTAACCTGAAACCTTAAAGTTTCACTAAGTTAAATTAGATGACAGATAGTTATTAAATATCTAGATCATTTCCAGATAAGATTAAGTAATTACCGAACACAGGTTTGTCCATTTTGGGCTTCCTTTTACAGAGGAACTAAAGATACTTGGGTTTATTAGTAAATATGTTTTGTGCTACACTGAAAAATTTACTATGAGAAAGCAATTGTTTCTACAGATTATAAAAAGTATTTACAAAGTTGTCAAGCCACAGAATGCTAATATAAAAGAGAGTTCACAGTTGTTTACCTCTTTATTTTCACTAAAAATTAAGGTTTTTTTAGAGTTAAAAATTCTAATATATATAGTAAAATTAGAGCTACTAGAAATAATAAAAGAAACATCTCTGTGTGAAAGGAGAGCAGGATGTGTGTTTTTTGTTGTTTTTGTTTTTGGGGTTATTTTTTGCAGTATGCGTGCCTCTCACTGTTGTGGCCTCTCCCATTGCAGAGCACAGGCTCCAGACGCGCAGGCTCAGCGGCCATGGCTCACGGGCCCAGCCGCTCCGCAGCATGTGGGATCTTTCCGGACCGGGGCACGAACCCGTGTCCCCTGCATCGGCAGGTGGACTCTCAACCACTGTGCCACCAGGGAAGCCCAGGATGTGTGTTTTTGATGAAAAAAGGTATGAGGTATGGAGATGCATTTTTGTTAAGGAAAAGAAAGTTTGTCTTACAGTGAGACTGGTTATTTCAGAACGGGAAAGAGGAAAAACATAGGACAAAACTGTAGACGGATTGTGGAAAAGGAATCTTGGTAAAGGAATTTTATGTGTGATCAAGATGGCTAATATTGGAATGAATTTATTTAAGTTTAAAAAAAATGAAATGAATTTTGGTGCAAAATGAAAACTGTTTTTTTCTCTGTTAAAAAGACTAATTTTTTTTTTAGACTCTTAGTCTGCTTTTGAGAACAGTTGTGAAAGTTTCTTTACCTTTTAAGTAATCTGCCTAGAAAGCAAAGATTCTGTGTTTTGCCAAAATAATTTTCTGTGACTACTACTTAACTTTCTATATTTGCCTGCAAAGTCTTCAATTGTCAGTTTGGTTAAATGAATAACTAAGTATTGTTTCACAGTTACCTATGATCTTATTTGACCAAGTGTCTTGAAACCTTTGATGTTTCTGGCAAATGCCAAAAAATTAAATTATAAATAAAGTTTTTTTGACCTTGAACCAACTTCGAAATTTTCCAGAGGGCCCCTGGAACATCTCAAAAGATTTGTTCTCTCTCTCCTTATAAAAAAGGAGAAGTTACACTAATTAGGCTTATTTGATATCTTAAATTACATGGGCATTGTCAAATAAGAAAGTAATACTAAGCCTTCCTGATGTTGTATTTGTATAGGTATATTTTGTAAGTGTTCTAGAAACTCCGTGCAATTCCTGGAAATCTGATATGTTGTGGTATAATGTTATCAGTCATAATTCTAGTTATTCTCTTAAACTGTTGTATATCACAGGGATAACTACATTTCCTTATCAAATGAACTCTTACCAGATCTTTAACAATGGGTATTTTAAAAGCCTTTGTCATTTACAGAGTTTTGTCTTAGATATTTTTGCAAAAGTGTTCCTACAATAGTACTTCATCTTCAAGGAGATTCAGGGAAAGGACTTTGACAAGTACAGGTTTCTAATAACTCTAAGATCATAAAACTGAACAGAATTCAAGCAGAACAAGTATAATTACATGGGACTGAATGAACTGAGGATGATCATAATTTTTAATAATATTTTTGTTTGAAGCACTGCTGGTTCCTTAATGTTTAGTTTTTCCAGATTAAGGAAATCTTTCCTCTTAAGCTCTCTATGACTTACAGCAGTTTTGTAAAGTATATCTTTGTAAACAAAGATGAAACGTTTACTTTTTCTCCTTACCTGATCCTTCCAGAATTTGCAAAATCTTGGGTATTCTTTTCATGGCAATGTAATTCATTATTTGCATAAGTTCAATAAGAATATGTTCTTCTTGTAAGAGGACACAACTGGAAACGTTGACTATTTACCAAGTCTTATATCTGAGAGAGATGTGTATAAATTCAGACATAGCTCTGAGGATGTATACACACACACACACACACACATATATCAAAATGTATAGCTTTAAAAACTGCTTGGAAAAATCAGCCTGGTACCTTGCTTATAAGGTTCCTGGAGGACTTACTTCTAGGTGAGTAAGAAAGGTCACTGCCTGATGGCTCAGGAACCTCAGGATATTTGTGGGGGACCTTGAGAAGAGAGGAATTCACCCAAACTATAGGTATTGCAGGTAAACTCTAATGGTAAGTCCTTGGCTTGGCTTCCTGGCCTCAGAGGCTTTTAAAAGGTCAATCTGAGATTCCTTATGAAAAGTTCCAGCAAAGCAGTCTTTAAAAGAGCTTATATGGTCAATCACTATTCTTGCTGCACTTACGTAAATAATAAGGCCAAGATTAATGGAAGCAAGTTAGTTTTACTGTGATTATCTTTGGTTAAAAGAAATGGGGTAGGGCTTCCCTGGTGGCGCAGTTGTTGAAGAGTCCACTTGCCGATGAAGGGGACACGGGTTCGTGCCCCAGTGCGGGAAGATCCTACATGCTGCGGAGCGGCTGGGCCCGTGAGCCATGGCCGCTGAGCCTGCGCGTCTGGAGCCTGTGCTCCGCAACGGGAGAGGCCACAACAGTGAGAGGCCCGTGTACCGCAAAAAAAAAAAAAAAAAAGTTAAAAGAAATGGGGTAATTGAAGAGAGAAAAATTATATTTGCACCTTCATATATATTAGATTCTAGTTCGGCTAATTGTTTTTGAGGTTTTGTTATATACCTGTAAGCTGGACTGTGCCCTGAATTCTTCTAGTTTCCTCAAACAGCTGGCTATGACTCTCCTAACTAAGTTGTCCAGTTTTCTCCCACCCTTCTGATTTGGAATCACTAAGAACAAAGACTGCCCTTGAATCTCCCTGGAAGGGACTATACCAGGTCCTCTTCACTACCCAGATGACTTGAACCAAAGGTATATATCTCACAGTTGAAGAAGTCTCCACTGATACCTGGCCCTCTACACCAGCTAGAGACCTCAAAATCAAATTGACTGGGAAGAGACTTAGCCAACATTGAGGACTTGCATCCTCCCAAGACACAGGATCAAGACTTCACACTTTAACTAAACAGGCAACCCTTTCTTCTCGTTTTCCTTCCTTTACTGTGACATTGGCCTGGAAAGATAATGCCATCATCCATATCTCCCAGGCCACTGTTAAGACAGGTAACCTCTGGAATTTAGAGTAACTTTTAATTTCACGGTAGGAGATTTACTTCCCGAATGCGCTACAAAACCTGACTAACCCCTAGCTTGAATGGGCAACTGCAACAATTCCTGAGAATGAACTCATTAACCACCTTAGTGAAAGTGGTTTGTGCTGTGGCAGGATTTACCTTTGTCTGTGGTGGTTATCATTCTCCTTGGGCCTACGGATGCCTGCCTCTTAGGTTCTCTAACTGTGCCCCGAACTCTTTACCAACAAACAAAGACACATCATTGGTTAACTCCCCTGAATTTGCCTTGTTCAGTTAGAAAAGACTTAACAGGAGTCCCTCATGACTTAGGATTCACTTCCCTTGGCAGTGCCCTACTTCCCTGGTTTGGAGTAAACGTACATGAAGCTATGATCAGGAACCTCTCCTCAACTCTTGAAAACATTGCAGAATCCACTGCTAAGATGACAGCTGCCGAACCAAAATCCTTAGACTTTCCGGCCAAAGTTGTTCTTGGTAATAGGAAAGTCCCTGATTATCCTTTAGCGGAGCAAGGAAGTGTCTGTTCTGTGGTCAACAACACCTGCTGCACCTGAATTAACTCTTCTGGGGAAGTTGAAACTCAGTTACAGAAGATCACCAAACAAGCCACTTGGCTTAAGACGGTGACTCCTTCAGTTGGGTCCTTCTTTGACTTACTTGCTTTTGACTGGTTTGGATCTTGGGGACCATGGCTCCAAAGTGCACTCCAAACACTGGGAATTAGCTTGCTTGTAACAATCATTATAATCCTGGCACACTGTATTTTCTTTCTTTCTTTCTTTCTTTTTTTTTAAATTTCTTGGCCACACCACGTGGCATAAAGGATCCTAGTTCCCTGACCAGGGATTGAACTCGTGACCACTGCAGTGGAAGTGTGGCGTCT
Source organism: Phocoena sinus (assembly GCF_008692025.1). Classification (NCBI taxonomy): domain Eukaryota; kingdom Metazoa; phylum Chordata; class Mammalia; order Artiodactyla; family Phocoenidae; genus Phocoena; species Phocoena sinus. The sequence continues at coordinate 30,551,669 of NC_045783.1, read as the reverse complement.
TAACCACTAGATCGCCAGGGAAGTCCCTGCATTTTCTAAAAAGGTTTAAGTGCATGTCTGCAGCCGCTAACCACCAAGCACATGATCTCCCTAAGACTGGAAGGCCAGAAGAGGAATGAAGAAAATGACCAGCTGAAAAATTGTGAACCTGAAGTCACAACCTGTGAATACCACACATAGGATCAACAAACACTGAGAGCTTCAGAGCCGTAGCTGGGAGTGGTGCCAACACCTTAAATTTGGATCCCATTTCTCAGTTAAGCTTGAGTCTGATCAAAAGGGGAAATTGTTCAAAAAGAGACAACAGGCCCCAAATGGAGTCACTTGTGCTAAGCCCACGGCACCAAACCGAGACTTAATACCTAACCTGACTGCAGAGTCAGCGCCTCCTAGGAATGTGATCTTGACCAGACAGTCTGGAATTCCCTGGGCAGCCCTAGAGAGGTAAACACCTCATAGCCCCCTGCTGCCTCCCAAAGGGAGGTGACCTTGCCTGAAACAATCCGCTCTTCGCTAGTTCCCCTTTCCTGCCCCTTCTGTCCATAAAAGCCTTTCACTTTGTGCAGCTCTGGGGAGCTCCCTCCTATTGGTTCCATGGGATGCTGCCCAATGCATGGATCACAGAAAGAAGCCAATTTGACTTTTCAGTTTACTGGGTTGAATTGTTTTCTAACATTCCCTTTAGGGTGGTTTCTTCCAGGACACCATGTTGATGACACAGATGGCACTACCGGGAGCCTTTCTTCCCATCTGGGAAAAAGCGGGAACCGTGGTGGGGCTCAGTGGAGGAACGAGGCATGGAGGAGGCTGCCAGGCCCAATTCTGTGAAGCAGGAAGCTTCAGAATTTGGGGAGCTCCCTTTAAGAAAATTACAAATGAACCTTGTGAACACAATGCCAGAGCCCCTCTGGAGACCTAGGAAGGGCTGCACAGTGAGAGGTCCTGAAGTTTAAGCTACATTAGCTTCAGGGTAAATTCAATTGGGTTAGTGAAAATATTGATACATTGAAGGAAAGGAAGGCTGGATATTGGACGAGGATATTACCTTCTTTGGGGAGATTTCCTTGAAAATAATAGGATTTTATAAATCCACAAAAACTATACAATAAATGAGTCTTTTTCCAATTCAAAGGCTAAAATAATAACTGACCAACACTCTATAAATGACTTAACCATTGTTGTCCTTTGGCTGTAACACTAACTGGTGTTAGTGACGATTTCTAGCACTCACCCAAAAAGTATTTTCTTGGAAACTGTTTTCTTACGGACTCATAATTAGTCAAGATACACACACACACACACACACACACATACATATATATAGGCCACACCACGTGGCTTGTGGGGTATTAGTTCCCCGACCAGGGACTGAACGCAGGCCCTCGGCAGTGAAAGCTCGGAGTCCTAACCACTGGACTGCCAGGGAATTCCCAAGATATTCTGTGATTATTATCTTACAGAACTAGCATAAGCAAGATTATCCTTACTGCTCTTTTCGGCACCTTACCACATATGATATAGGAAGATCATATGTATTTTCTATTTCCTTCGGCCAAGGCATAGCTAGCTACTGAGTAGAATGCATTTGTTCTCAATTCTTTTCTGAACTAATAAGTCATTGACTCCAAGCCTAAGCCTCCACCCCAGATCTCACAGAAACACAGGAATTTTTAGCTGGAAAGGCCCTTTGTCAAAGATCCCTGGGCCCAGTATCCTGCTTCCAGACAAGCAGATGAGTCTCTGCATTGATTTCCTGAGGAGTACCAGACACCAAAGTTTGCATGACTAGGACTCAGTTCTCTCGGGTGGGACGTCTGAATTCTAGGCTTTCTCCTCAACTGTGAAGGATATTATAGGGAAGCAAACTTTGCCACCTCCAAACGTCTCTTTGGCATGTGGATTATATCAAGGTGAAAACAATCAAGGCACCAAAACTCAGGAAGAAATTCTGACCTTCTCCCAACTGACTAAAAAAATTCAGCTAGAGGGCCTGTTCCCGGGATAGAGCTGTCACCGGAGATGTCTGCAGAGAGTATGGGCTCAGTGCAGTGGGCGCAGGACCTAGTGACCAGAGTCCACACTGGGTCCCATCGTCTCTGCAGGGCCCAGCAAACAGCTGTGTACCAAACATTTGCTTTTCCATCTTCATGTGAATTTCCTTCCATCCCTTCGAAGTCCCAGCCACTACCCCCAGCATCCCCTTTTGTCTTCAGCTGAAGATGGTATATAAGGTGAGGGTTTCCGCCATTTGGGGGAGTTACTCAGTTATCCTGGGTCTCTCCCATGTACACATGTTATTCAACTTTTGTTTGATTTTCTCCTATTAATCTGTCTTATGTCCATTTAATTCCGAGACCAGCCAGAAGAATCTAGAAGGGTAGAGGGAAATGTATTCCTCCCCAACAATATGCACAGTTGGTATGTGTAACAGAGATACAACATCCCTCCCCAAATTCACCTCATTTTAGAAGGCAACGTGAACTGTTTAATCAAGAAAAGGATTCTTTCATATACAAATAACATTGTGCTTTGTTTTTAAAGGTATTTTAAATAAACACCTTTATTGTTTAAGGCAAAATAATACACACGCTCATTCGGAAAGCAGCTCTTTGGCCCCTTTCCTGTTTGCCTATTTCTGTTCCCCTCTAACTTTAAAAGAACCTAATTATAGGACTGAGATCACTAGGCAATTTAACGTAACTCCTGACTTACGCTCTTCTGAAAGCACACCACACCTTGTCTAACCTGTTGATTCTTTTCCTAGATAAAAAGCAGTAAAAACAAAGACTTAAGCAGTTAAAATGACTAGCTCTCTGCTCTGCAGCAGCCCCCTTAGCGATCCTGTACGCAGATCACTTGGGCAAGATAACATCCGAAGAAAGAGTCAGCCAGTCTGCGACACAACAGAGAATGATGCAGAATCCAACCTCCTGCCTCGATGATTCACTGAGATCCTTCCGCTTTTTTCCCCTTTAAAAACCGTCATGGCTGAGCAGACTCGTTGGAGCTGGTCTCAGGACACAAGTCCACCTTCCCCCCAGATTGCTGGCTCTTCTGACTTAAAGCACCTTTCCTTTCTATTGACACTTGCCTCTTGAACTATTGGCTCTTGAGCGGCAAGCAGCCGAACCTGAGTTCGGTAAGAATTCTTTCATTCAATCACCCCACACATTTCACAGATGACAAGACAGACCCCGTTCTTGCCCTCACGGAGCTTGCATATTGGTGAGTTCAGTAAGCAAGGAAAATATGGAACTTACAAGCCGTCATGAATGACGTTCAAGAAAAGTGCAGGGGCTCCTAGGAAGGCCAGGGAGGGTGGGGTGGGGAGGACAAGTGCATATGATGAATCAGGCAGCCGGGGAGGCTGCTCTGAGGAAGTGACCAGCTGAGGCTTGAGGGAGGAGCCTGCGAACTGTGCAGACAGCAAGTGTGACTTAAGCCAAGTGAGTGAGGGGAGAATCCTCGAACGTCAAGGATCACGGTCTTTGAAACAGTGAATTTCGGATGGCACAGAAAAGTACAAAGAAGAAAGGAGAACTTACCCAGAGTCGTGTTTTTGCTAAACAGCCAACTGTTAAAATGTTGGTGAGCAACACACTCTCTTTTTATCTTTTTTCAAAGCACTTTTTTACACCTGGAATGAAATTATTTCTATTTTTCCACTTAGTATCTGTCTTTCCTGACTGGAAGTGTGCTCTGTGAACACAAAGCATCTTGTCTGTCTTGTTCTGTCTGCTCCATAATATTTGGTGAATTGAATGAATAGGCAAAAACCTCCCAAATCGCCCTGTTACATACACACAGCACGTACTTATGAGCACGGATAGACAGACAGACAGACAGATAAACAGATGGACTGATAGATACTTTTAAACAAATGAGATTTAAATATACGTATTGTCCTCGTTTAGAGGCCAGGGCTTATTCCCAACTTCTCCTGTTTTCATCATAAGCTCTGCTCCCCAGGGGAGGGAGTGGAAACCAGGCTGTGGAGTCAAGACCCTTCCTGACCCCTGCAGAGCCCGTGTTCCCAGCTCCTCTCAGCTGCATAACAAGCCTTTGTGTGTCTCCATGGTTTACATAATTTGCTCCCCGTGGAGGGATATTTAGGGGGCTCATTGTTCCTCATTATAAACGAAACCGGGATGAATAACCCTATACAAGCATCTTCTCACACATACAGGATTATTTCCTAGAGTTAAAACTCTGGAGCACATTTTGTGTCTGGAGACACATAGCCAGACTGTCCTCCAGAAAGGTTGTACTAATTCCGTTTTAAATGGCAGCATGGGAGACAGCCTCTTCCCTAAATCCTAACCAACACCGAGTCAGGCAATCTTCAAAAACTTTGGCAAGTGGGTACGAATGCTATGCCACTGTTGGTTTTACCTAACACATCTGATTACTACTGAAGTCTGAATATCTTGTAATGTATTTACTGAAACACTGGCGGACTTCCTCCTTCCCGCCCTCCCCTCCATTCTCCCTTTCTTTCCTTCTTTCTTTCTTTTTTGGTAAATGGAATGTTTCAGTCCTTTGCCTTAAATCAGTAAATGTAGGGTCCCTGGCCCAGCAGTATCAGCATTACCTGAGAATTAGAAATGCAAATTCCCTATCTCCAGCCTGGACTTATCGAATCAGAAACTCTGGGCATGGGCTGTCCAGGTGATGGCTACTCTGCATAGATGCTGAAATGCCTTAAATCATTGGGATTTCTGTCACACCGTAGATCCTCACTTTCTATACAGAAAACGTGTCTCTAACCTCTAAACTGGAGACGAAAAGCTTTTTGATCAATAGCAGGTTCAATATTTCCTCCTCAAAACTGCATTTGTGGACTGAATATCATTTACCATTTCCGTTCCTCCAAAAGATTCTGTAGCTACTAATAAGAATCTACTGTATAGCACAGGGAACTCTTCTCAATACTCTGTAATGGCCTATCTGGGCAAAGAATCTAAAAAAGAGTGGATATGTGTATACGTATAATGGATTCACGTTGCTGTACAGCAGAAACTAACACAACATTGAAAATCAACTCTACTCCAATAGAAAATTTTTTAAGAAAAGATTCTGAATTACCATAACAAAACTCACCTAACTCAGAACAGCCGAATTACCGCTGCACAGGGGACTCCCGAGTCTCGTCCGACCAACATCGGTCCCCTTCTTTGAGCCACAATCCATATTGCCCCCCTCACTCTCAAGGCCTGTGGCTTGGATCCCCCCCCCCCAACCGGCTCCTGGCGCAGGGGTGGGAAAGTGACTCAGGTCTGACTCAGCATGACCCACACCATACCCAGCACACACCGCCAGCCCTGCACGCAAGCCCCGCACAGCTCGGCTCAGCCAAGGTTGCGGGACCCAAGGCCGTCGATGATTCATGTCTCCCGACAACCTCTCTCAACTCTTCCATCACTACCCCTCCTACTTCTGCAGCAAATCTGGTGCCCTTTGGCAGCATTCCAAAGGGAGGGAGGCATGCCGAACGCTGCCCAGAGGGGCCACCTGTAGGAGGTATGACCAGGAGGTGTCCCTGGGGACAGGATGAGCCCGCTTCAGCCGTATCAGGGGACAGGACATGCAGAAATGTGACCCTGCACTGGGATCAGCCACCAGGATGGGCATTTCCATTACTCACTGGCCTTTTGGTTCCCTAATCCCTCTATTTGAGACACCCGGTAAGCCTCCAGCAGTGACAGCTGGCAGCCACATTTCCCAGGCTGGCAGATGCGGGGATGGATACATGCAGATTATGTGGCAACATTCCTCAGCCTCATTCCAGGGCTCCTGGTACATCTGTCGGGGAAAACGCGGCCTCAGATGTTCCCAGAACTCTCTCCCCTGACAACACCATCAAGGGCCAAACGCACAGAAATTCCCCAACTCGGAGATATTAACAAGTCCTTGTGCTGGGATCTTTCTTTCTCTTCTCCCTTTAGCTGTTGATTTTAGTTTTGTTCTCAGATAAGATATTCGGAATGGTTTTATCTCAGCACCCACCCTTTAATTAAACTGACTTGTGCGAGAACATCTACGGAGTGGTTCAGTGGGGCACCCTACACCCAGGGCACTGCTTATTCTCTCTGAACTCTGAACATACAAAACAGAACGCGAGGAACTGATTTGTTTCACACATCCCAGTGATGCAAGTGGAGGAAAGCTCCAGGATGACCAAAAAAGGAAGCGACATGATTCAGCTTCCACAGAGGGTTTTCAAACGTGCAAGGGAAGATGTGTGGGGAGAGGGAGAGAGGAGGGGCGACCCGAGGGTGGCGATGGCACTGATGCAAAGGAGAAACGGGAGCCCGAGGCCCCGCTCCCTTCCAGATGACCCAGAAGGCCAGGACGCCGCTGCTCCCTTGGAGATAGTTTCACGCTGATAAACAAGGAAACGTCAAAAACCCTCTGTGCTTTGTAAAGAAGGCGGAGAACCTGGGATTTGATGCTCTCAGTAGAGTATTCACACTCTGTACCAGACACATGAGACAGCTCTTCAGCCCAGCGGGGAAACCAGTCTCCTGACGTCTCTATGTGCGAAATGTCACTGCTTTGTGACGAAGGACTTGTGGGCAAGTTGGGGCTGGCAGCACCGGGGTTCCTTCACACTCACACACCACACACACACACACCACATATACATACAGACCCACACATAGTCACACACACACGCCACATATACATACACATCCACAGTTACACACACACACCACATATACATACACATCCAGTTACACACACACACCACATATACATACACACCCATACAGTCACACCCCCCCCACATATACATACACACCCACACCACATATACATACAGACCCACACATAGTCACACACACACACGCCACATATACATATACACCCACACATAGTCACACACACGCCACATATACATACACACCCACACATAGTCACACACGCCCCACATATACATACACATCCACAGTTACACACACACCACATATACATACACACCCACACCACATATACATACAAACTCACACAGTCACACACACACATACCACATATACATACACACATAGTCACACACACACACTACATATACATAGCCACACACACATACCACACACATATGTACACACCCACAGACACACACCACATATACATACACACCCACACATAGTCACACACACACACACATCCACACACCACATATACATACACACATAGTCACACACACACCCCCACACATACGTACACACCCACACAGTCACACACCCACACATACACACCCACACACACACACACCACATATACAGACACACTCACACAGTCACACACCCACACATACACACCCACACAGTCACACACACACACACCACATATACATATACACCCAGTCTCACACAAACCTCACACAGTCACAGGTACACACCACATATACACACTCATACTTCTCACATACACAGTCACACACACACGTACACATACACACACCTCCCACACATAATCACACCCACACCACATACACCGTTGCACACCCACATATACATACACACACCTTCCACACAGTCACACCTCACACACCTCACACACACACACCCTTCAAGCATTTTCAGTCCCAAACACAAGACCCTCCCCAGCCCCACTGACCATTCAAACGGGGGTATGGAATCAACCAAACAAAACAGTCTATTATCAGGGACATAAAAACAACTTTTACTTAAAAGAAAAAGGCCTTGAACTGGGGAAAGACTGCCGAATGAGAAACACGAGAGGAATTTAAAAGTGTGGGCCTAGGGCAACAGAAACTAAGAAAGAGGGATGTCGGTGGAGCCGGTCAAGCGCTAGAGCTGTCTGGTCTTGGTGTCTGCAGAAGACTCCTCGGAGCGGCGATACCCCGGCCGTGTCACGGGAGACCCAGCGGCCGGTGGGGGCGGGGATGCGGGGCTCCTCCTTTCTCTCAGTGGATGAAGTACTGAACAGCGGCCACCAGGGGGTACCACAAACTTCTGTCACACCTTCAACCCCCAAATGTTTTTGAAGAGACTTTCTTCCAGCTTTGTATTTCTATCAGTCAGAAGGTCACAGTGAGCCCCCTCTGCGTCCAGCCCTGGGTGTTTATACTGCAGTTCAACCAGCGAACACCAGCGAACAACGCAAAGGAGCGCGGAAGAGTTCCAACTCCACAGAAGCCACAAAAAATATGCCCTGAACCACAGATTCGGAGGAGTGAAGAGAAACAAGACACCCGGGGGATGCAGGATCCCAGCCAGCAGAAGGAAATGGAAATACCAAAACCCTCGGCCTCATCCTCCCTCGCTCCCTAATCTGTTTCCTTTCCTCCTACGTGCACTGTAAGTTAGCATCCGAAGACTCTCTTGTTTTCTCCCACCCAGCAAAGGAGCGGGCTGAAGACCGTGCGTCCTGGTCACCCCAGGCCAACCAAGGCCAGAAACTAAGCAGATGGTGGCTGGCGCCCCCTGGTGGGACGACTGGAGAACAGCACCCTCTACCCGGCCAGAAGGGGGACGGAGGTGGACGACAGGTGAGGTCCACTGCAGAGACCTCTGTCTCCTCCTCCCCGCCGGCAACAGCCGCTCCTGAAACGTGGGCACATCTCTCAGTTCTACTCTTGTCCTCAGTGGAACCTGCCAACCCGCACTTCGGGTGTCAACTGTAAAGGTGGCCCATGTTATTCAGAACTTGAGTTGTCTTCCCAGATGCCATCATTCCAGGCCACTGGAGACGTCACAGGAACCATGGCTTCACACGTGGTGGAACCAGTGGATCACAGGTCTTAAAAGGCAAAGGAGGCAACTGGGGAAGGGACAGAGACAAGACACCATTGGACTCACAGAAATGCTGAGAAGGTGATGCCTGGCAGGTAAAACATGTCATCTTCCTACCATTATGTCTTGCCCAAGCCTTCCTAGTTTTGTTTTCTCAAACCCCTATTTAAGAACACTTTTGAGGTAGCCATGGAAACATAACATTTTGCAGTTGTTAGGAAAACAAGACTCACAGACAAAAATAATTCAGCAAAGAAACCCGGGAGAGGCATTCTATCTGCTCTGTGTAAAGGCAACACAGTGTACGGGTATTTGTCTACAGAATGGGCGTTTACTGTCCTGAAACTGTGCTATCAGTAGGGAGGGAGCCATAAAACCTTATTTTCTAGCAGATAAACAGAAGCCTCTGCTGGTTAATAAGTTGTTCTGTGGCTGACCCACTCTGGAAATGACCAGTAATTGTTTTCCCTCAGCCAGGTCCACTTGAATCCCTGCTCGACCATTTACTAGCTCTGCAGCCTTAGTTTCTCAACTTTTCCAGGCCTCAGTTTACTCATCTGTAAAATGGAGCTATTAACATCTACTTTATAGGGGCCATGAAAGGATTAAACGAGCTAATGCCTATGTCTCAGGATCTCTGACTCTCGTAACTTTTCTGTACTGTGTGTATGTGTATTTTCATTTGGAAAAAGTCTATAAAAGTTTTATGTTATCACAGGATCTCTGACCCAATGAAGTTTTCAGAGCTATTGCTCTAAAGTGAAGGGTCTTTGCCAGATTCCTGGGAGCTCTCATCCTGACCAATGATATCTTATGCTGTCAGGCTTTTATGGGGACATGCAGGGCGAGACAGATGTATGGGTTATATTAAAAACAGAACTATCCTGCCTCCAAAATATAGTTATGACTCTAAAGTTGCTACAGAATACCCCTAAATGTAAGTAAGCCAAATATAATTTCTTTTGCCTACAACTGTTATTCATAACGTTCACAGCAGACATACCATAAGATTGGCTAAGGCGAACTTGTACTAGGTACAGGCAAAAAACCCCCACAAAAAACGATATCCAAAGTGTCCTGCACAGTAAGAATCCTGAGAATGAAGGAATGTCAAAGTGAGGGATTCTTGCACTTTCCAAGGTTCCCACGTCTCCACAGGCACAAGAGGTGGAAGATCAGAAGCAGAGGTGGTTTATCCTTATATAAATCCTTCATTCCTTATATAAATCTGTAGGACTTTATATCATGTTACTGCGAAAAATAAAGTCTAGACTGTACACGAAAAATGTGAGCCTGCCAAAGCATGCAGATGACCTGAGAACATTTGAAGGCACAGCTGTTTCTGCACAGGAAGCTACATTGTTTAAAATGAAACCTTCAGATGGATGGCAGAGTGGCCTAGGGCGGTGTAAAACCTATGAGGAAAGCTCAATTATGAATGTCCTTTTTTTTCCCAAGCTCCTTTCACAGGTCACCCCCCCCTCATCCAACTCTCTGGCGAATGTCCTGCCCCCAACACTATCAATGAATATTCAGATTTTACACATTTAGAAATGCTTTCCTCTGTCCCTGTAAATTCCCACATAAATAATAAAGGATGGGCTTCCCTGGTGGCGCAGTGGTTGAGAGTCTGCCTGCCGATGCAGGCGACACGGGTTCGTGCCCCGGTCCGGGAAGATCCCACATGCCGCGGAGCGGCTGGGCCCGTGAGCCATGGCCGCTGAGCCTGCGCGTCCGGAGCCTGTGCTCCACAACGGGAGAGGCCCGCGTACCACAAAAAAAAATATATATATATATAAATAAATAATAAAGGATATTCACAGTGCCTGAACATAAGAAAGCAGTCAATTCGTATTTGCTGAATGAGTGAGAACAGAAAGAGAAAAACCATCAAGGGTTAAACAGAAGGAAAGACAAGTTATAGCACTGAATTTTTAAAAATGGTATTACAGGGAATTCTCTGGAGGTTCAGTAGTTAGGACTCGGTGCTTTCAGTGCCGTGGGCCCGGGTTCAACCCCTGGTCAGGGAACTAAGATCCCAAAAGCTGCATGTCACGGCCAAAAAAAAAAAGGTATTACAAATTGGTGGGAAGAAAAAGGATTATTTAATAATACCAGTACTGGAGTAACTGGTTAGCTATTTTGAAAAAAAAAAGCTAGAGCCTTATAAAAAATTGTTAGAGTCTTATCTTACACTAGTGATTCTAGAAATTTCAGATCGAGTAAATGGTTTCTTATAAAGAAAAGGACATCATGAAACAAACAGAAGAAAAGAGTTATCTCATTTGGGGACAGGGAAAGGCCGAGGAAGAAACCCCAAAGGAAAACGTGATAGGTTGATTTATATTAAAAAGTAACATGACTACTAAATGTAATATGTTCTGGAACAGAAAAAAGGATATCAGGTAAAAACTAAGGAAATCTAAACAAAGTACCGGAACATACGTATATGTATAACTGATTCACTTTGCTATAAAGCAGAAACTAACACAATTATACTCCAATAAAGATGTTAAAGATGTTAAAAATAATAATAATAAAGGTGTTAAAAAAATTAAAATTAAAAAGTATGGACCTTAGTTAATAATAATATATCAATGATGGTTTCATTAACTGTAGCAAAAGTACCATATTAATATAAGATGCTAATAATAAGGGAAACTGCTTGTGGAATCTATGAGGACTCTCTGTACATCTGCTGAAATTTTCTGTAAATCTGAAACTGTTCTAAATTAAGAGGTTAATTTTTAAAAATACCTCCCCTTCAAAACAAAACAAAACAAAAATGGAGGACAAGGGTTAGTAGATTTGTATAAGACAAATGGCTAGGCATGTAGGTCTCTGGATTGAGGCCACTTAAATTTCAATTTTGTCACTCCAGCTGTGACACCTGGGACAAGTTAATTAACCTCTCTATACCTGTTTCTTCATGTGTAAAGTGGAAATGTAAAACTGCACCTAGCTTATAGAGTTATTTTGAGAATCATATGAGTTAATGCATGTGAGAGACTAACATGTGCCTAGCATCTAGTAAGTGCTCAATAAGTAACTGGCTTCATCATATAAAGAATTCTCACAAATAAGTACAGAAAAATTAGTACCTTAGTACAAAACTGGCAAAGAGAAATACATAAGAAATTACAAATGGCTACTAAACATGGGGGAAAAGTTCACTCTCACTGATGAAGAATTTAAGAAATCAAACCAAGATTACACATTTTTCTCTTACCAAACTGGCAAAGATTGAAAATGATAGTGCCTAGCTTGGGAAGGATGCTATGAGCATATGGAAAGTACGCTATACTGCTAAGGGGGGGGGAGTATAATTTGGGATGACTTTTGGGGGAATAATCTGACAATATATACTAATATATAACAAAATATAACTTTTCGAATACTTGCGTTTTTGACCCTATAATTAAACTTCAAGGAATGTGTCCTAATTATTAATCAGAGATGCACAAAGAATTATAAGAATATTTATTAACTGTATTACTTATATGATCAAAAACGGCAACCAACCTAAATGTCAACCATTTGGGAAAAATTAAATTAATTATAATATATGCACATAGTGTACCATTCAGCAAGCAATAAAATGACATTTTAAAATTCAGTATAATGATACAGAGAAATGTTTATAATGTTAAGTGAAAAAATCAGAATGCAAAACACATATAGTATAACCCTACTGTTGAAAATTATATTTACTGGGAAAAAAAGAGACTGTAATAAAATGTACCAACATATTAACAGTCATCTCTGGGTGATGAGATTATGAGTGGTTTATTTTCTTCAGTTTTCTGGGTTTTCTAAATTTTCAGGCTTTTTTTTTTTAAAGTACATTATGACTATCAGAGGAAAATGTGTTTGTTGTAGAAAATTTGGAAAACAAGAAAAATGAAAAGAAGAAAACGTTTATATGTGTTACTGAATTGCTAATATACAAAAATGAAGATGAAGTAAGAGGTTGAAAAAGGAAAATCTAGCGCCCTGGATGTGATGCCTGGGTGGGTGATGAGGTGCTGAGGAGAATCACAGGTACCCCCACATGTGGTTGAGCCTCTCGGTGAGAATATTTCTCCCCAGTTCAGTCCAGGGCTTGGCAAACCATCATCTATGGCTCCTGGAATTAAGTCCAAACTCCCAGCCAGCCACAAAGCCCCCAGCACGCAGCTCTTCTTCACCTCTCCAGACTCACTGTTTCCCAATCCCCCGTCCATTCCACACCCACCCTACCCCAAACCCTCCCCACTGCCCAGACAGGATGGATCGTGACACATTGGGCCACGATCTGCCATGCTTTCCTCACCTGGCCTGCCCACCCCTGACCCCCCTTCCCTGGCCACTCACTCATCCTTCAAGACTCCTTCCAGGGTCAGCTTCTCCCCTGGGAACAGGGGGGTCCCTGATGCTCAACTCTTGGTACCTCTGACCTGCACAGTGACTCCAGTCTCCTGCCCATCCCTCCCGGGCTCCTCCCCACATCTGGGTCCTCTTTGGATACTCAGTGCCCGAGTGTCTGACTCACAAACAGGTTCATATCTTGGGGTGAAAAGTCTGGCTGGAGAGGGGGTAGAGGGGAGGGCAGGGAAAGAGAATTTCTGGGGCAGCACACACAAGCTGAAGGCGGTCCAGCATTCTCTCATGAAGGCTGCTGACTGCCACCAGCCAAGAAGAAAAACTCAGAGAGACAGAGACAGAGAGAAAGAGAGAGAGAGAGAGAGATATTAAAACACAAAACCAAAAACAAACCTCAAGAAACCCCAAAGAGCTAAAATAATTTTGAAAAAGAACAAAGCTGAAGGACTAAAACTTCCTAATTTTAAAACCTACTATAGGGGCTTCCCTGGTAGCGCAGTGATTAAGAATCCGCCTGCCAATGCAAGGGACACAGGTTCGAGCCCTGGTCCGGGAAGATCCCACATGCCGTGGAGCAACTAAGCCCATGTGCCACAACTACTGAGCCTGCGTGCCACAACTACTGAAGCCCACATGCCTGGAGCCTGTGCTCCGCAACAAGAGAAGCCACCGCAATGAGAAGCCCATGCACTGCAACGAAGAGTAGCCCCTGCTCGCTGCAACTAGAGAAAGCCCACACACAGCAACGAAGACCCAACACAGCCAAAAATAAATACATTTATTTTAAAAAATAAAATAAAACCTATTACAAAGCTACAGTAATCAAAACAGTGTGGTACTGGCATAAAGATAGAGCTATAGGTCAATGGAATAAAGTCCTGTGGAACACAGTTTGCTGGTTCCTCAAAAAGTTAACCATAGAGTTACCACATGACCCAGCAATTCTATTCCTAGGCAAATACCCCCAAAGAATTAAAAGCAGGGACTCAATCGGATACTTGTACACCAATGTTCATACCAGCATCATACACAGTTGCCAAAAGGTGGAGGCAACCCAAGTGTCTATCAACAGAGGAATGGATAAACAGAATGTGGTCTATACATACAAGGGAATATTATTCAGCAATAAAAAGGAATGAAACTCTGACACATGCTACAACATGAATGAACCCTCAGGACATGATTCTAAGTTAAGTAAGCCAGACACAAAAGGACAAATATTATATGATTCCACTTATGTGAGGAATAGGCAGATAGAGACAGAAAGTAGAATAGAGGTAGCAGGGGCTGGTGGAGGGAAGTATGGGGAGTGATTTTTTAATGGATGCAGAGTTTCTCTTTGGGATGATGAAAAAGTGTAAATGGATAGTTGTGATGGTTATACCACATTGTAAATGAACTTAATTGGACACTTAAAAATGATTAAAATGGTGAATTTTATCTTACGTATATTTTACGACAATAAAAAAAAAATTGCAAAAAAAAAAGCATCCCATAGGAGCCAGAGTGAACTTCTTCAGAAGATGGACCTCCACGTTCCATGGCCATTCAGGGTGCTACCAGTTCATCTCCTGACCTTGGGTTAACAAATTCACACACCCTGCAGCCCACTCTGGCTACCAGCCAACTCAGATATTAAATAACCCACTTCGCTAGCTCAGGACACCAGCAGCTGTGCCCCCCACCCTTTCTCTTCTTGATTTTTAACACGGAAACTTGTACCAGCCGGGAGAAGCCGTAGGGTAGAGGTAGGGGTGGGGCGCCACTGAAGCTAAAAGAGAGCAGAAATTGTGGAGCAAAACTAGACCCAAACCCCCTTGGAGTCTCAATCCTTGTTAGATTATCTCTCTTACCTTTTAATGATTTGCAGAAAGGGGTTTTTCTTCCCTTATTAACTCTTTTTGGTATATCAACTACCCTCACAGTCTAGAAGTTGTGCTATCTAAACTCAACATACACACACAAATAATTCCCTTGTCCTGCAGTTCAAACCATTTCCTGTTGGGTTGGCTTCATCAGAGATACACGCCACCAACATCCCCTAAAAATTATATACTTCCACCATCTCTCCAGTCCCTCCTTCAAGCTAAATACTACACTTCTTTTAACATTTCTTCATTTAGCTGGTTTTTCTGGGTCTTTTCCACAAACTTTCTGTAAGTCTTTCTCTTAACTGTACACCAAAACATTTTAGATGGATGTTTGAAATTTTTTTACAGCAATTGGGGACCTAAATGTTTTTAATGACAATAAAAATTGTGTGGTGAGGAGGTGGTGAACAATATGAATTTGAAAGCAGTGGGTTCAAGAGCGTTGCTTCCTCAGTTTACTTATTTTGAGTCCTGCTTTCCTGTGTCTAAAACTTCAAAGCCAGCACCTCCCTCTTCATGTCAGGATGTCTGTCCATCAAGAGGCTCAACTGTTCCCAACTGGCCCTGCAGTTCTCCAGAACATTGTAGAACCTACATGTAATTCATATGATCAGAAAACCTCATGGCAAAAACACTCGAGACCTCAGAAACTCCTCCTGACTTCACCACCGACCTATTCCATTAGGATACATTCCAAATGCAAACAAAGACTGGCCTAGAAATTTAACTGAAAGAATTGACAACAAGTGCATTATTGTTCATCCCAGGTGGACAAACTCAACAAGCTCTAGATGAATTAGTTACATGCCATATTCCCTACTGAAAAATAGGTTCTCCTTTATGTCATTCTTCAAACCTCTCTGCAAATTATTTACTGCTCTTAGGAAACCCACTTTGACCCCATTGCCGAAAATGATCAACTAAGGAGTCATTGTTTACAAACATTTCACCAAACTACCATATCCCCAAACACAGGTCCATCCTCGGGATAGTGCTTCTTTCTGGAAAAGGGAAATTAATTGTGGAAAAAGTTAACTCTAAAAAGCCATTGTCTTGCTTCTCCAAGAGGCCTTGCTGAATCAGCACACAAGTCAACCCTCCCTTCAGAAGAGATCCAGCCTTACTCAAAAATATACATCCCACAGAATCTAGCGTAGCACCTGATATATAGGTACATACACATGTGAATGTACTAATAATACACTAAGTCCCCTACATACGAACCTTCAAGTTGCGAACTTTCAAAGATGTGAACGTGCCCCTGTATGCCGGCTGTTGTACTGTTCTACTGTACTTTTCAAGGTACCGTACTGTAAGATTAAAAATGTTGTCTTTATTTTTTCTGTTTGCTTTTTATGTATTATTTGTGTGAAAACTATTATAAACCTGTTCCAGTACAGCACTACATAGCCAATTGTGTTAGTTGGGTACCTGGGCTAACTTCGTTGGACTTAACGAACAAATTGGATTTACAAACGCACTCTCAGAACGGAACTCGTTTGTATGTAGGGGAATTCCGGTAACTCAGGTATTAAGCACATCTTAGGTACCAGGCCCTGCACTAATAATACACACCATTTCATAAGGTAGATATGATAATTATTGCCATTTTAAAGATGCAGATATCTGCCCAACTGAAGAGTTAAGTGATCATTTTCCAAAGCTTCCTGACCTAAGCTAGCGAGCCATCTTGCTGGAATTCCAGCCCAGGTCAGCCTGACTCCACAGCTTCTGCTCTTAATCACCATGTGAGCAGCCCTCTTTGTATAAATGAAGGCTGGCTCATTTGTTTCCTCTGGTTTGGGGAAGGTAGACTGCTACAGTTTTCAATAATAATGTGTTTTATCTTAAAATCAGACCTTTCTCTTCACGCACATCCATACCTGTTTATATTTCGCAGTAGAGTTCTGTTAAGACAGATTTGTCTGGTTAATTTTCCTACTTGATTAAGTTTTTCTGAAATATAAATTGTGAACACTCTGAAACATAATTTTCTCCCTCAAAAGACAAATGCCAGTATTCATGCAACGTTTGTGAGGTTTTCGTGTATTTATTTTTATTTTTTAAAAAAGGAACAATAGATTTTGAAAATGCAATGGCCTGAGTTAGGGGAACTTCCTTGAGGTCAGGGTTATCCATGGCAGCCATGTGTCCGGCAGGAAATCTGCAGCCGGGTGACATTAACAATGACCGTGGAGACCCTTGTGGCTGTACATCCGAATGAGCCAGGATTTGGATTAAAAGCATGCTTTTTGCTTTTCACGTATATACATCACAGGCATCGAAGCTCATATTTCTCGACTTGCAGCTGGTCTGCACCAAGTGGTTTGTGGGGCTGACGCATTAAGCCTGCACGCTCCCAACACTGCCTACGTGCGTTTCGTCCTTCTAAATGTACTCACTCCAGTAGGATAGGGCATCCCTGGGCGGTATTCCCAGGTTTAGACCAAGGATGGCTTTTATGTTTATCTTTAGGCAAGTTTAGCTAAATATATAAGGCACATGCAGAACCTCATTGGAGAGAGAGAGAGAGATCCTCTACCTACTGCCAAAGCACGGGATAATTTGACAATTAAGAATCGGTTCCTCACCCTGACAACTGAATCCTACACAGGAAGCCCTGAGTTCATTGCTTCAGCATCCTTTCAGAGAATGATTTAAGGGTTTACTTTTGAGCTACACCAGCCACGTGCTCACAAAGATTAAATAGTCAGCTGTCATCCTTGGCTAAAACAACTTACTGCTCAGAGATAAAACTCTAACTTGTTATTCCTATATACATGATCTTATGTCATCCTTAGAACAGCCTGTGAAGTGGACACTGTCTTCATTCCCATTTTACATACAAGGAAACAGACCCAGAGAGGTTAAGGAAGAGATAAAAGAGCTCCAGCTGTTAAGGAGCAGAGCCTAGAATTCAACCCAGGGCAATCTGCCACCAAAACTTGAAACTTCATCTCAGTGTTACACTGCCTCTTAACTTTTTAAAAAGTTAAATCAACTTCGGCAGTTTTTGCTCATTAGGCATAAGCATTGCTAATTCAGATTCCTCCCTTATTCGGGAGGAATTAAAGGGGAAAATGGGGGTGTGTTCTGCCAGCTGAGATAACAGTTTGTTTCCTAAGTCAGTCCCAACTCTCCTGTGGGAAGTGGCTGCACCAGGATTTCTGGAGTCAGACAAGCAGGGTCCACCACGTTTTAGCTCTGTGACCTTGGACGAGTCACATCTCTTTTACTTCAGTTTCCTCACCAATAAAATGAGGGCAATAATAGAAACTAACTCAGTGTTCTTGGGGATTAAATAACACCCAGAGTGTTTAGAACAGGGCTCGGCACATTTTTCGTGCTCAATAATTCTCAGCTATTCGTATGATTAATAAGATGCCTGAACTAAGTTTAGATTACTAATCATATGTAAACATAAGAAGGAACAACTAACACGTCTATCATCTGGGTATTCCAGAAGATACTTTGCCTTGAAAAGATAATCCAAAAAAAGCCCTCCCACGGCCCAGGCTGCCTATATGTGATGGCTAAGTGTATCTTTCTCAAACTAAATAGCTTTGGCATTGGCTGAATTCAAACAGAGTGTGGATTCCTTGACATTACCTCACTTGCAAGACACGCACCCCCTTTAAACATTTTTAATTATACGCTTAAAGATCGTTTGGGTTCTCAAATAAATATATAGTTATCGACGCATCCTCTCTGTGATAAGAAGCAAGGCCATCTTCCAAACCGTGCAACTTGCTCGAAATCACGTTCTCTAAAAATGTCCCTTCGGAGCATTTCAGTACTTGGTGTCCCCAATTGTTGCTGTCCCAGAACAAAAGCCTAATTGCTGCTGTTACAATACAGCCCTTTCTCTGAGATCATCGTGAAGCCCTCGGAGCAAACAAGAGAGGGAGTTTTTGCGAACAGCGAGCACTGCATCAAATTCCTGGACCCTGAAGGCCAACACGAGCCGCGTTATCTTGGAGACTCGAGAACCCTTCTAATATCTACTCCTCCCTGCAACTAGATCTGTCTCTGGAGTGTTTCTGAGCCCTTTAGGGACACGTGCGTCTTCCTGCTTGGACAAGTCTGGAAAACCTCGGGGTCCCCATGTCCCACCCGCGCAGCGCGAAGGGGCGCGGGACAGCAGCCCCGCCTGGGCGCGATTCTGTCGCTGTGGGTCGTGGCCCAGCGCCCCCGGGGCACTGCAGGGCGAGGCTCGGGGCGGGATGTCCCACCAGGCCCACCCCTGTGCCCTTGCGCCCCGCGGGCGCCAGCGGGAGCCCCACCTTCCCAGCCCTGGTGGGACGGGAGCCGTGCGCTCCCATCCCCGGCCGGCATGCAAAGCCCCGAACGGCGGCCCGGGGATCTGGGGGCGGGAGGCGGGGGGCTCTGGGACTCACGCGATCTCTCGGGGTCTCGGGGGCCTCTCCGCGGCCGGCTCCCGGCCCCTCGGGCTCTGAGAGTGGGCGCCTCCCATAGCTCGGAGCGCGGCGCCCCGGCTGCGCCCGCTCGTGCTCTGCAGCGCGCCGGCCCGACCGGGACCCCTGCAGGAGGAGGCGGCGGGCGGAGGAGGAAGGGTGGGGCCGCGGGTGGGCGGGGGTGCCGGGGAGCTCGGCCTCAGGGTCCCGGCCGCCGGGAGAGCCGGCTAAAGGGCGTTGCTGGAGACGCTACTACTTCTCCGCCAATCGCAGGGCTCGGCCGGCGCGGCGGCTCGTGACCCCCTCCTGGGGACCCCGCGGGAGAAGCTGAGCGCGCGGGTCACTGCGCCAGGGAGACCCTGGGCGGCGGAGGGCGACAGGTGGAGTGGGCTGGGGCCCGGCGGCCGTCGCCCTCCCTGTCCGCCCGGCGCGCCCCGGCGCGAGGCTGGAAGGGGCGCGGCTGGGAGGAGGCCCGCCGGGCGGCCGTGCGGAGAAGCCCCGGGAGGGGGCGGTGTGTGTCGGTATCCCTGACCCGGGCTGCCTTCCCGCGGCGCGGCCTCCCCCGGCCGCTAGTCCCGCACAGAGGCCTCCGCGGAGTTGTGCAGAAAACTGGGGGAATCCTGGTCGTGTCCCCGACTAGCCGGGTGACTTGGGACAAGTTACTGCTCCCTCCCCGAGTCTTGCTTTGTTCATTTGTAAAATAAGGGAGTGTGATCATTCTTTACCTCTTAAATGTCCCTTCCGGTTCTGACAACCAATGAATGAATTCTCTTCCGAACTCTGTCTTGCGGGAGGGGGGGAACGCACCTTGTCCCTCCCGTTACACCTGTGATCCACCTACTCATACACCTGTGATCCACCTACTTATACTCCCTTTTCAGAATACTTCATGCTGTTTCTCATCCACTCCCACCTCCCACTTCCCTCCCCTCCAGCCATCTCTCCTTCACCTCAGCGTTTCGTTTTTTTTGTGGGAAGAAGAACGCTCTCTTTTAACACCCATTTATCCTTCCAGACACAACTCATACTCCCTTCCATAACACTATCCTGCATCCTGGTCTTACAACTTTTTTGTTATTGCCTGTTTCCTTCACTAGAATGTAAACTCCGTGAAGACGGGGAATTTATTTCATTGTTTCATTTTCACTGTTCCCCCAACATACCTAGCACATACCTAGTACATACTCATAACTGTTGATAAGTGCATTCATCGTACACACGTTATCACCTTCCTTCCCACTGCTCCCATAGCACTTGTTAATTCCTATAACATAGCACTTACCAATCTTATTTTGTAATGATCTCTTCACTTACTTGTCTTTCCACTAGGATATGAGTTCTTTTTAAGGGCAAGAAAGCTTCCTTATCTCTGTATCCAAGCTTAGTGCCTGGCGCAGTGCCTGTATCCTGGCTTATATATAATAAATATTTGCCGAATGAATGAACGAGCCAGTGGTTAAGCACACAGAATGGCGTGGAATGTTAACGTCCCCCTTGAATGGAAGCTACAGGCAGTAAAGATGTATATGGCTACATTTTAATGTTTCCAGAAAGGACGGGAAACCCCTAATACAGACATATTTACAACAGATCTCTCTTTTTTAGGTCAAATTTTGACTTTCTGTTTATACATTATCTTCACTCTACTATAGCCAGAAGGTTCCCAGGATTCAGGATGCTGCTGCGTTGTAGACATATACAAGCAGAATATTTGAGGGTGGGAAAATAAACATTAATTAGTAACAGTATAGTGAGACTGAGCATTGAGGTTTTGTAGGAAGGATTTCAAATAGCTGAAGAAAAGTTGACTCTTGGCAGATAATTTAAAAGTTCAAATTCTCCCCACATTCTACCTGGAATACTTTGGCAATGTGATTGAAGTGTCATTGAGAATGCAAACACAACCCTGTCAAGAGCTGTGGTCCCCTCCAGAGGAACATTCAGCCCTTCCTAGGGAGAAAGGTGGGTCATTCCAAGGGGAAAATGGGAGGGGAAGCAGTGGGAGAGGGAAATGAGGATGGGAAAGTTTTCTTTTTACCGGGTAGACAAGATGGGTCGTGGGAGGAGTTTTATTACTACCAGGTTGGCCAAAAAGTTCCTTCGGGTTTTTCTGTAAGATTTTCGGAAAAACCTGAACGAACTTTTTGTCCAATCCAATATTTGTGCGGAAAGGCACAGGATAGCATCACTAAACTGGTTTAAAAGAAGAGGAAGAGAGTGAAGCCCACATCTTGTTGTGGTGCACAGAAACTGAGACAATGAGGGGGAAAAGGAGTCTGTACAATAATGTGAAAGATGGTCTACAGGGGCCCAAAGGGCATCTCTACTAAGATGCTTGTGTTTACTGCTTTTGCTGCCTCGTCTGGTACAGAGACAGGGGTAACCAGAGGAGTGAAGACAGTGAAGGGAATTCTTGTCTTTGGGAAGTAAACTTACAAAGGCTGTTCCGGGAAAATGCCTGATGGGGTCCAGAGGGGGTAGTATTTGATATCCAGTGTTAAGGTTTCCCTTTGTGCATTGTGATTCTGTCAGTAAGGCATTTTTAAACATTGAAAAAAAGAGTAAAGAAAGAAAATTTAAGAGACTGAAATTCAAGATTGTCTCCGAGATAGCAAAATACACCCTTCAGTGTCAAATCCTACCCTCAGAATGCTACTTATGCTCTAAGGAGGGATGGGAGCTAATATTTATTGGATACCAGGGACCCTGCTTGGTGGTTGACAAAAGTAACCACATTTAGTCCTCATAACACTGGGAAAGGATAATAGTGGGTAATACTTGTTGGGCACTTTTTAATGTGCCAAACTCCGTTCTAAATGCTTTAGATTTATTAACTCATTTAGTTCATCACAACATTTTAGGTAGGTACTTTTAGTATACTCACTTTACAAAGAGTAAAACGAAGCATGGAAAGATTAAACACACCTAAGGCCACACAGCTAGAAAACAACAGAGCCAGGTTCTAACCCACGTAGGCTCGTTCCAGAGCTATAACATAAAGCTTAGTTTCTATGCTGTATTTCCTTAATTTTTACACTGTGCACTCCACTTTAAGATGAAGAAACTGAGATGTAGAAAGGAAAGTGGTATATTCAGTATTTAAACCCAGTTCTGTCTTTATTACAAAGCTTATGCTCAAAGTGGATTTTTTTTTCCCCAGCAATCATGCCAAATGAATACTACTCTTCAAAGTAGCCAACTTGGGAAGTTACATGCTTATCTCAGAGCTGCACCATCTTCCCTTTTTTTGGAAATTATTTAAATGCCACTTTATAAACCAAAGATTAAAACTGGATTTACTGGGCTTCCCCGGTGGCGCAGTGGTTGAGAGTCCGCCTGCCGATGCAGAGGACACGGGTTCGTGCCCCGGTCCGGGAAGATCCCACATGCCGCGGAGCGGCTAGGCCCTTGAGCCATGGCCGCTGAGCCATGGCCGCTGAGCCTGCGCGTCCGGAGCCTGTGCTCCGCAGCGGGAGAGGCCACAGCAGTGAGAGGCCCGCGTACCGCAAAAAAACCCCAAAACACTGGATTTACTACTTAAGAGTCACATACTGTTCTTGAAATCAGGTAGTGTAAGTGCTCCAACATTGTTCTCAATTTTCAAAATAGTTTTGACTATTCCAGGTCCTTTGTGTTACTGCATAAATTTCAAAATAAACTTATAAATTTCTTTTTAAAAATTTAATTAAATTAAAAAAAATTAAAATCCCAGTGATTGGATTTCCAAAGGGATTATATTGATTCTATTGACTAATACGAGGAGGATTGCCAGTTTAACAATTTTGAGACTTCTGATCCATGGACATGGTACAGCTCTCTATTTATGTAGATGTTCTTGAATTTCCCATAATGTTTTGTAGCCTTTAGCCTACAGATCTTACATATCTTTTGCCAAATTTATTCCTAAGTGTTTTTATGGTATTGTAAATGGAGTTGTTTTATAATTTTACTTTCTAAATGTTAGTTGCTAGTATATAGAAATACAATTGACTTTTGTATATTGTATCCTGCAACCTTGCTAAACTCACTTATTACTTCTAATAGCTTTTTTGGGTGTTCCTTAGGGTTTTCTATATGATATCACTTGCAAATAAAGACAATTTTACTTCTTCCTTTATAATCTGTATACTTTTTTTCCCTTGCCTTGCTGCACTGACTAGGCCCTTCTATACAATGTTAAAAAAAAACTAGTCAACATCCTTGCCTTGTTCCTGATCCTAGGTAGAAAGCATAAAATCCTTCACATTGTAGTACATTAGCTATCTGATTTTGTAGATGCGGTTGAGAAAGTTTTTGTTTTGTTTTTTTTTTTTTTTGGCCGTACGCGAGCCTCTGACTGTTGTGGCCTCTCCTGTCACGGAGCACAGGCTCCAGACGCGCAGGCTCAGCGGCCACGGCTCACAGGCCCAGCCGCTCTGCGGCTTGTGGGATCTTCCCGGACTGGGGCACGAACCCACGTCCCCTGCATTGGCAGGCGGACTCTCAACCACTGCGCCACCAGGGAAGCCCGATAAAGTTGTTTTTTTTTTTTTAAATACTTTTATTTATGTATTGATTTGGCTGTGCCGGGTCTTAGTTGCAGCATGTGGGATCTAGTTCCCTGAACAGGGATCGAACCCAGGCCCCCTGCATTGGGAGCACGGAGTCTTAGCCACTGGACTATGAGGGAAGTCCCAAAAGTTTTTTTTTTAATTCATAATTTACTAAGACTTTTTTTTATGATAAATGGGTGTTGAATTTTGACAAATGCTATTTCTGCACTTATTAAAATAATCATATTGGTTTTCCTCTATATTCTATTAATTTTTTGAATTATGTTGATTTTTCAGATGTTAGAGACTAATATTAGTGTTAGTTTATTAGTATCCATTGGTCGGATAATTTTGGACTGCATCTTGGACATCATGAATACTAAGCTGTGGAGATTTCAGATTCCATTATTTTTCTCTGGTGAGAGTTGTTTTTCCTTTGTTTTAGCAGATAATTTTCTTGTTGGGCTTGAACTCCAAACCCTGTTTCTTGGGGTGGCAGCTCCAGTCTGAGTGCAGACCTTCTGTGTAGCTGAGCTGCTTTGAGTGTTTTCTGTGCATGTGTGGTTCAGGGGTTGGCCAGTGATTTGGTGTAGGGATCCCCTCTTTGGCTCTTTCCTTTCTGGGTTCCCCCACTTTTTCAGCATTCATCATCTCCTGGCTTCACTTCTCTCATTCTCCAGAACAGCAGGGCTCGGGAGTTTTTCATGGATGTCTCTATTACACAAGCCACTGTGTGGACTACACTTAGCCCCGCACTAAAAGCCGAGGCAGAGGGACTACTTGTATGACTCCTTATCTCCTCTTCTCCAAGCTACATGCAACACCAGAATCTACCTACTTCTGTTCCCTCTTCAGTACCTTCAGTGAATCGCTTTATGTATTATGTCCGGGTTCTAGAGTTGTTTTCTGTAGGAATGATCCTAATGCCCAGTATAGCCTATAATATCCAAATATACAAGCCCATATCTCATTCTTATGAAATGGTAATTCTCAGCTTTATCACCCACCTTACTCATCACAGTTGTCCTGAGTGACCCTGGCCTGCTTTCAAAAATCAAATTCACCTCCCCAGGGTAAAGATTTAGAATACTGAAAATAATTTACTATGGGCCCTGAAGATGATTTTAAGGGATAAGGACCAAAGGAGTTGAACAAAAGGAGCTTCATTGCATAACTGGAATAAGTGTGTAATCTCTCAGGGTGACAGACTAATATTCCCCAATATCTGTCCTCCCCCTCTCTCTTAAACCAAAAAAAGCTGATTTTTACGTATTATAAATAAAAGTTATGTTTCCCGGTCTCCATTGCACTTAGGTGTGGTCATGTAATTAAGTTTTGGTCAATGGGATGACAATAGAAGTGTCAAGGGCTTCCCCGGTGGCGCAGTGGTTGAGAGTCCGCCTGCCGATGCAGGGGACGCGGGTTCGTGCCCCTCGTCCGGGAAGATCCCACATGCCCCGGAGCGGCTGGGCCCGTGGGCAACGGCCGCTGAGCCTGCGCGTCTGGAGCCTGTGCTCCGCAACGGGAGAGGCCACAACAGTGAGAGGCCCGCGTACCGCAAAAAAAGAAAAAAAAAAAAAAAGTGTCAAATTCAACTTCCAAGGAGTATCATTCATGGCAAGTGGGGTGGTACTATGGTCGTTTGTATCCCCCTAAAATTCATAGGTTAAAACCCGAACCTCCAAAGGTGATGGTATTAGGAGGTGGAGACTTTGGGAGATGCTTAAATCATGGAGGTAAAGCCCTCATGAATGGGATCAGTGCCCTTAAAAAAGAGGCTCCAGAGAGACCCCTTGCCCCTTCCACCATGGGAGGGCACAGCTAGAAGGCACCAGCTATGGACCAGGAAGAGGGCCCTCACTGAAATGCAGCCATGCTGGCGCCCTGATCTCAGACTTCCAGCCTCCAAAATTATGAGAAATAAATTTCTGTTGTCTATAAATGACCCAGTCTGTGATAGTTTGTAATAGCAGCCCAAACGGACTAAGACAGGAGGTGAGCCCTTTATTGGCTCTTTCTTTTGCCTGCTGGCTGGAATGCTGATGGGATAGCTGAGTTCATGCAGCCATACTTCAACTTGAGGTTGAAGGATGCTAATCCATAACACCTTGGAACCTCTAAGCCTGCCCTGAATTGCCTACCTACAGATCTCATTTATGTGAAAGAAAAATAAACTTACATGTTGTTTAGCCACTATAAGTTTGGATTTCTGTAAGACTCAGCCAAAGCAAATACTAATCAATATTCTGGTTATTAAACTGGGGAGAAGAAGAGTCCCATTATCTTGTAGTTAAACCACCTGTAGTTGGAAAAACCGTAGTACTTAGCAGCCTGCCAGCAATCACTCTATTTTATTCTATAGATAAAGAGTGCTATGTAAACTAGCCTTAACCCTAACATTTCCCAGTCCTGAAGTTCAGCTCTGGCTGAATCTGTCCATAAAACCTCTCCCCAGCCATCACTGCTAAGCAAATCTATGCCCTACCCCAAATAAACTTCCACCAGTGGAAGGACTTCATTCCCTTCTCCCTCAATACCATCCTGACTGATTGATTGATTCACTCATTCATTTGACAAATATATATAAATGCCTACCCTGATGCCCGTCTTGATCTCAGTTCATCTTTGCAAACATATTGGATGAGGTGAGTCATCTGAAGCCTGCTACCAGCCACAAGATGACCCTCTTGCAAGAAAGACAAATATCATATGATATTGCTTATATGTGGAATCTTTAAAAAATGGTACAAATGAACTTATTTACAAAACAGAAATAGAGTCACAGATGTAGAAAACAAACTTATGGTTACCAAGGGGGAAGGGGGGAGGGATAAACTGGGAGATTGGAATTGACATATACACACTACTATATATAAAATAGATAACTAATAAGGACCTACTGTATAGCACAGGGAACTCTACTCAATACTCTGTAATGACCTATATGGGGAAAGAATCTAAAAAAGAATGGATATATGGATATGTATAACTGATTCACTTTGCTGTACAGCAGAAACTAACACAACATTGTAAATCAACTAGACTCCAATAAAAATTAATTAAAAGAAAATTTTTTAAAAAAAAGATGACCCGGGCTTCCCTGGTGGCGCAGTGGTTGAGAGTCCGCCTGCCAATGCAGGGGACACGGGTTCGTGCCCCTTTCCGGGAAGATCCCACATGCCGCCGAGCGGCTGGGGCCGTGAGCCATGGCCGCTGGGCCTGCGCGTCCGGAGCCTGTGCTCCGCAACGGGAGAGGCCACAGCAGTGAGAGGCCCGCGTACAGCAAAAAAAAAAAAAAAAAAAAGATGACCCTCTTGCAAATCTATACCCTAATTCTACCTTGCATCCTTGTTTTGGCCTAAAGATAACAAAAAATAAAAACTAAGAGACTGATTCCTAGAACAGACTGGAAAGGCTTTTAGGGGCCATCTAGTTCCACCTTCTTCTTTTAATATAAGTCAACGAAGGCCCAGCAACATGCCCCAGGTCAAGAGACAGAAGCTAAAACCCTGACTCAGATTTCCCCACCCCTGCCCAGTCCTTTGTGTTTTCCTCAATCCTTATCTCTTTCATTCACACTTAAACCAAATACAAAGATTGCGTATCTGTTATTTTGATGAGAAAACAAAAATTTTTACTTAAGAAACCCTCCCAGTTATACTCAGTGTCAAAGGGAGAAGTTACCTTTGTTGATTTGTCTTTGAATTTATTCCCAGTTGACTCTGAAGAGCAAACACGCCAGCAACCCAGACCAGAACCTTTTCTCTGGCCTTGGAACCCTTGGGACTGAGGAAAATTAAGTCAGGTGGAAGTCACATGCTGACTTGCAAGGTAAGTTTTCAGTGCAAGTTTCCAGCCAAATGCCTTTTGCCTAAGGCTAATTCTCAGAAATTCCTCTATAATTCCAACAGCCACTCTGTGATTGCTCTTTAACACACCGTGCTAGTAAAGTTGAATTCTGGAGGGAAAAGAAAAACGAAAAAGTGTTCTCCTATTTCAAGGTGATGCAACTGTCACCTATCGTAAGAGGGCGGTTTCTAGAAGACAGCTCGCGCTTCAGACCTGTGACCCTCAGTCTCCTCCTGTGGATACAGCTGCCAGGTTGACAATTTCAGTCTGTATCCTCAGGGAGAGGAATGAAAGCACTTAAAAAAAAACTTCTTTTGTTTTTTTATTTCATTTACTTGTCACTTCTATTCCTACATAATGCTTCAGGGACAGTACACGCTTTGTGGACTTTTTATTGAATTTTTTTTTTTTTAAGCAGACTATTTATGTGTGCTCCAGCTTTGTGTTCAGAAACAGAACCTGCCTATAATTCAAAAGTCCTGGATTCAGAAACCACTATTCTTGGAATAGTAACTCTAAGTACTTCTGTGGGTCTCCTATAACTTTGGGGTAGTGACCTGGAGCAACCATTGGGTATTTAAACATGGATTCCAACCCCATTGTCTGGTCCTGGGGCAGGGAGGGTCAGGAGAGTTTTCCACCAATAGTTTATTTCTACTCTGAGCCAGCAGGTTCTGACTTTACTTACTCCACCACGAAACGGCAAAGTGGACAAGAAAATGAGAAGGCTGGCAAAAGTACTGGAGGTCTCGGTTCAAGGAAGCGCTTTAATTTGTGGGCCTTTGGAATTAAAAGCAATATGCATGGCTCATTGTACAAAAATAGGAGCGTGAATATAAGAAAAAAATGCCACTGTTCTCTGGCTGGGCAAAACAAACAGGGTCTATGGAGTCTGAAAATGCTTCAAAGCAGAAGCAAACATTCAGAGGAAGTCTCCAAAGAGAGTCAAAGTAAATATTAAAAGTTCTTTTGGCTTGGAAGCTATGACTGTCCTGAGAGGTTATATACAGACCTCGCTTGTTTATCTAAGGACATTTGTGAGCCAGGCAGAGCTGCCAAGTTACAAGACTAAAACAGGCTTTTAACCTTCAACAGGTTAAATAAAAGCAAAAGTAAGCACAGGTAGAACAAAGCATCAGAGCCACTCCTTCTTCTGGAAGTTTTCCACCTTCCTGCAGAGAAAGAGCAGAATTGCACATCTGCAGATAAAAACCCAGGGGCGCCCATAGGAGTTGGGATTGAAAAAAATAAAAGTGTCGTACCTTGCCAGGTATGGTATATACACAGATCGGTAGGGAGTGCTGTTGATTTGTTTTTCCCATGTTCAAGGGAGGGGACATTTCCAAACAGGATTGGTCTGTGTAGTCTGAGCTTTGAATTTTTCAACTTTCTTGCTTGCACTCACAAGCTTTTTATCTACGCTCTAATCTGTGGTCCACATTGCTATTGATACTGTAACCATTTTGTTGAGCATCTGGGGTCTAAGAAGGTGTGGGCATAAGTGGGAGCCATAGCTTCCATCTTTTGGCTCCCTGGCACCTGCACGAATAATCTTGGTCCCTGATCCTACCTCTAGGACAGAGCAGGGCATACGTTAGCCAGGGTAAGAAGAGAAGCAGGGCCTTGAGCAAGGTGGAATGAATGTGAGAAATGGAATAGCTGGGTCGTCTGGATCAGAGCAGGCTGAAGACCTGTCACGGGGCCCAGCAGCTGAGAGAGGCCATTGGGATCACCTGATTTGAAATCCCACCTGATGCAGGGATCCTCCGCTCAAGATTCCTGATCAGTGGTTAGCCAGCCTCTGCTTGGAAACTTCAAAGATCTTTCCGGCAGACACAGAGTTGCAGCACTCAGACCCCTGTCAAGGACGGATTTAGCAACCCAGCATCAAGGAATGTGGTTAGCTGCTAACCTGAAGCTGTTAGTGCCTTCAGAGTCTGCCTGGGCTTTTGAGCTGAGATCAGTCCCCTCTGGCAGCCCCCAGCCAATGGCTGAGCAAGGTGGTGGTACAACGTCCTGTCCATTCCTGCCCGATGTGGGACTCCTCTCTCAGGCAATTTTTGCTTTGGAGCTTCACGTTGGCCTGGCAGACTTAATCTGACCTGTATCACAGTCTGAACGCTGTAGTGTCCAATCTTGCTTTCTCTCCTTTTCCTTTCCCAGGTGTTACTCCTCAATAAGCCTTAATACGTGAAGCGCAGGGGATTTTTTTAGGGTATAAAACTATTCCATATGATACTGTAATGGTGGGGACATAACACTACACATTTGTCAAAACCTGTAGAACTTTACGGCGCAAAAAAGTGAAACTTAATGTGTGCAAATTAAAGAAAAAATATTTAGGAGACCAGGGAATCCCAGGATGGAATGCAGACTGTGACAAAACAACCTAACTGTATTGCAAATGTGTGAAACAAGTCCACTGGAGGGGATGTGGGGGGAAAGATGCTGACCTAACTAACTTTGGAAATGAATGGAGTCTGTAAAACTGAAGGCAAAGGAAACTGCACAAGCAGTGTTCTCTAGCTGATAAAGTTGTTCCCATGGGTGTACGTGTTAACACGCCTAATACCGCTATACACGAATGTCTCAATTGAACAATGAAGTAAGTGGATGGCAGATGGTGGGAGCCAGGTTTCTCACTGTCGGAGTGGGGAGTTATAGATGAGCAAAGGGAGGTCTAGAAAGATCCATGGGGTCATGGTTTGGAGTTGGAGACATCAGTGTGAATTCATGTTCTGCTGAATATAGATTCGTATGGTCACATATAGAAATATTTATAAATGTGTGTGTATACTCAGGTATACTTCTTATTGAAGTATAATTGATTTACAATGTTGTGTTACTTTCTGCTGTACAGCAAAGTGATTCAGCTATACATATATACACATTCTTTTTTATATTCTTTTCCATTAGGGTTCATCACAAGATACTGGATATAGTTCCCTGTGCTATACAGTAGGACCTTGTTGTTTATCCATCCTATATGTAATAGTTTACATCTGCTAATCCCAAACTCCCAATTGTAGGATTCAACTCTTGAGTCAAGAAACCTCCACATACATAATGTCGGCAGGCTGGGCCCTTCCACAACTTTGGTGTCCCCTTCCATCACCCCTGCTGCCATTTCGTCTCCCACAGTGTTTTGCCTGGTGACTAATCTGTTGGCTTGAGAATGGGAATACCACAGTGACCGCCAGCTGCCAGGCCCGAGGATAAGAGAATTAGAGAGTCGGGGGGGCTGAAAGGCGTCTTCAGCAATACATGTCCCTCAAAGACTGGGCAATGCTTCTGTCAAGCACGGGGATGTCAATAAATGTGTAGAGTTTTCCAGTTCCGTGTGTAGAGAGATTGGAGGTCGCCACTCTGTTCTACCAACAAGTAAAAAGATAAACGGACTGAAAAATCAACAACTCCTCTGGGATTCGTAAGAGAGGGGAGGAAAGAGGGCAAACCACTGCAGCCAGATTGGAGCAGCATACAGGTGAATGCAGGAAGTCACTGCTTAGCAGAGCAGAGACTCACAACCAGAACGACGGTGGAAACCATGCTGGGGTAAACTGCAACTGATGAATTGCTGGGGGCTCAGTGTGGACAGCTCTGAAGGTTTCAAACTCCAGGGAGACCCAGAATTTTGAGATTTACTCCCAGGAGCTAGACCAGATTCCCACAGAGAAAAATCCCCTTGGGCTTCTGGCAAGGGGAGAGGGAAACCATTTGAAACATGCCAGAGCATTCCATTTATCTTCTTCTTTTTAAAATTTTTATTTCATACTGGAGTCTAGTCGATTAAGAGTGTTGTGTTAGTTTCAGGTGTACAGCAAAGTGATTCAGTCACACATATACATGTATCTATTCTTTTTCAAATTCTTTTCCCACTTAGGTTGTTACAGAATATTGATCAGAGTTCCCTGTGCTGTACAGTAGGTCCTTGCTGGTCATCCTTTTTAAATATAGCAGTGTGTATATGTTAATCCCAAACTCCCAGTTTATTCCTCCCCCACCTTTCCTTTTTGTTAACCGTAGTTTGTTTTCTAAGTCTGTGAGTCTGCCGAGGAAATTAGTTAACCAGAGCCTAACATGCTGGGGTACCATCAAAGCCTAACTGACCTGGAAAGGGAAAGACTCAACTCCAGCCCACGGCAGCCATCCTCTCTGAGAGACGCTGGAGGGAGCACGGCCCTGGCGACACCTTCATTTCTGCCCAGTGATGCTGAGGTAGGACGTTCGGCCTCCAGAACTGTTAGAGAATAAATGCCTATTGTTTTAAGCCTCCAAGTTCATGGTCATTTCTCAAAATAGCCTCAGGAAACAAATACACCCTCTTGCTAAATTTCATCCTCCTGTCATATAGACTTTCCTTTCTCTAATAAACAAACCCTCTTGTATCTGTCAGGACCCTGGCAGGTAACACTCTCCAATTTGAGAATTTAATAAAGGGACGGTTTACAAAGGCCTGAGTAGAGTTGGGGACAAGAGAAAATGCAGTTCTCCAGAGCTGTACAGTCGGGGAGACACTGTTGCTGCCCTAGGCCTGAGGGTCAGAGGGACAGAAGGGCCGTCTGACAGGAGTGTGGCCTTCAGTCAGGGGAGACACCAGCCCACGCAATGCAGCACGAAAGGACCAAGGGGAATAAGTACCTTTGTGTCCCTCTGACCTCCTTCCTGAGGCCTCCATTGGCTGAACCTAAACTATATAGGAGCCAAATGCAAGGTAACTATTCAGGTCAGCCTGCTGGACACAGAGGAGAGTGAAGGGTGGGGAGGGGATTTAGGGGCCAATGGACATAGCCAGCACCCGAGAAATTGTAACTACCCCTACCAGATCACCCATATAGCAGACTGGTTTCGTGGACCCAAGCTTTATGACCTTGGCCAAGTCACCACTCCCCTAGGTATCGGTCCCATCATCTGTAAAATGAAGGGTTTAGACCAGAAAGCCTCTGAGATTCCTCTCAAGCCTTACACTCATTATTCCAGAAGCAGACTGAATGCCTTCAGGCTAAGACTGATCCCTGCCTGGAGCCCCAATAGCTGTTTACTTACTAAGGTCTCTTTTCCTTGACGCCCACCCGGTGTCTCTGCAGGGATGGGCAGCGAGGGCCAGCGAGCCACTCCCAGAAAAGGAGCAGGGCCCGCGCTCGCTCAGGGATGCTGGAGAAGGAAACCTGAGGCAGGAAAACCACACGGGGCTCTGGACCACCAGCAGCGAGAGGCCAAGAGGCCGCAGAGAAGCTGTTCCTCAGCCAGCGGGAGGGGTCAGCAGCCCGGGGCACGCCTGCTAGCTCCTGAAAAAAACTCCAGGGACCCCAGCCCCCCACAGCAGCTAGAGCAGCCCTCAGGCTGGCCCAGAACTCGGGCTGGCAGGCCCAATGCAGAGGTGGCTGCCAGCCACCACACAGCTGCTAATGATTAGCCAGAAAGTCAAACCGTGGAAAGTTCCAAGGGTCCAGGAGAGCCCCACATGGACCAGTGAACATACACCGAGCCTTCCCCTGCTGCCTGGGGACATTGTGTTCGGTACTGTGTCTGCTTTTTCAGGGACTTCTGTCTGCTTCTGTCCCATGGAACCTCCTTTTGAAAATAGAGGTGAAGCTAGGAGCCCCTCCAGGGCCGAAAGTGCAGAAGGTGTAATCTCCCCATTCTCATGTATCTTGGGTGGCCTGGGAGATACAAGGGATTCCTCCTTTTCCCCTAACCCTACCCTTAGCCATTAAACTAGGTCCCTCCATAACTACAGGTAGGCCCCACGTGAGCCTTAGTTTATCGTGTATGAAGGACCTATATTCCAAAATCCTTAAAAACCCTCCCCAAACTGCTCATTGATTCCTAAATTCCATTATCATCTTGTCTCCAGCAAAAAAAAAATGATTCTTGTTGTAAACACACCCACACGTGGGCGATGTGTGCTTCAACGTTGTTCGGTGAATTAAGGGGCTGAAATCCTAACCAGAGATGGGGAAGGAAGGGGTCTGGATGTCGGAGGCTGAGAAGGTGGGTGGAAGAAGGGCCTCTACGAAAGAGAGACACAGAGAGAGACGGAGAGAGAGAGCGCTCTGGGCACCAAGGAAAGACATCACGCTTCATGCCACTGCCTGGAGCTGTCCCGGTTGAGTCGGTGCTATAAAGATTTGGAGAATTCAGATAAGCAGCTTCTGTATCCAGTAACACATGAAAACCTTGTGACCTGGACCCCAGACACTCACAAAGGAGCTTGTCTTTCCAGACTGGAGCAGGAAACAACTGGGGAGCTGGCTAGCGGGTACCTGGGGAGTCTCCCTCCTCCAAAATGCTCACCTATGCGCTGCCACAGTGACAGCTAAGTCTCCCACTGGAGATGTATATCAATTCACTTATTAGTCACTTTTCAACGGTCTGCTGAAAGTCAAGCACTGGTCAAAGGAGGGTTGGATGGACAGCAAATAAGAGGATCCATTTTAAATATGGGATACAGAGGGGATTAGGTGCTGAGATCCCTGCAGAAAAGGAGGGACAAATCCCTGGAGACAGTGGGCCTCTCGGAGTGCACGGAGAAAGGTTAAGAAGACAGCCTGCTTCACGAGGTTACCCACGCCTGGCCGCCTGACCCAGTCTGCTGGCTTGGATACAGCTGCACTGGGCCTCTGCTGTCAGGTGCCCTTTACATCTTCTGACCCCTGCTCTCCAAATGCCTAAGAGGGCTGTGAGTTACTCCACCCCCTTCCAAATACAGCCCTCCTCAGACAGATAGAAAGGGCTTAAATCAGGGAGGATTAGATTTACCCTAAGGTAAGAGTTAAGCACCCATACCCAAGCCAGACATACTGAGGTAGAATCCCTACCCTCGCACTTAGCAGCTGTGTGCTTTTTTGCATATTATTTCCTTCTCTAAGGCTTGTTATCCTTATTTGCAAACTGGGGATAATAGTAGTACTGTTGCCCCTGGAACAACACAGGGGGTTAGGGATCACCACCCTCCACAGAGTCAGCCCTCCGTATCCGAGATTCCGCATCCGTGGATTCAACCAACCTCAGGTTGGGTAGTTTTTACAATAGATACTTAAATACTGTATGTATTTATTGAAAAAAATTCCTCTTATAAGTAGACACACGCAGCTCAAACCCATGTTATTCAAGGATCAACTGTACTAACCTGATGGCAGACATGGGGGTTAAACAAGTGAGATAGTACATATGAAGCACTTAGCACAATGCCTGACTCATAGTAAGTGCTCAATAAACAACCACCTCTCATTTATTTCTTGCATACTTTTGCTTCCAGTAACAGTCGGCAAATGGATGCATGCTCCTCTCAAAATCATTGCAAATTTAGTCTAGACTTAGGCGGTGCTCACGGATTTGTTCTCTGAAAAAGCCACAAAATTCTTTTATAAGTCACGAGCCCTTCCTGGTTTGTTTTTTTTTATCAGCTATATTTAGCTCTTATATTTAATATCTCAGCTTGAAATCTTAAAGTCATCCTTCCAAAAGTACAAGTGGTTCAGCCAATGGCATTTACAAGCAAGCTTTTTTTTTTGTTTTTTGTTTTGGAAATAACAATAGGTCAGAAGTGGGACTCATTTCCATAACTAAAAGATAAATAAGTTAAACTTCATTTAATCAGAGGCTCCAATTTGGCAAGTCCAATCCTGAAGACTAGTTGTTTCAGTTTTATTAAACTTCTAAGAGAACATCTAAGCTTTTTCTCGTAGGTCTTAAGCTGTCTCTCAGGGACTCTGGATCCTTCCAGGTTGGGGTCCAGGCACAACCGTCCCATCCCCAGCTCACAGGTGACATTGCTGGTGTCCATTTTTCAATCTCAAACACTAGTTACTTCTTATTTCCAGCCTGCCACCCAACTACTTGCCTAAGGTTAAACCAACCTCTTTTACACATAATAACATATTTATTGAGTGCTTACTATGTGCCAGACACAGCTCTAAATGCCTTATGTGGACTGAGTTATTTCATCATAATATCGTTATGATATAGGTGCGGTTATTATCATCCCTCTACATGGAAATTCGCCGAAGATGATCTAGCTAATATGGGGCAGAGCAAGGATTTGAGCCCGGGGAGTCTGGCAATAGAGCTGGCTCTTTCCCACTAAACCATGTCACCTCTCATAGGACAGGTGACGCTCCCAGGGCCACAGCTTGGACAAGAATTCCGACTCTACTTTTTCACAGCAGCACTCTTCCGCCATGGAACGTCCTGTCCTGGCCCCGTTCCTCCCAGCCTATTCTCAGGGCCCATCCTTTGCCAAAAATATGAAAGAAACACACAACAACATCCCTCTTACCTCTGTCAAATGGGACTGCAAAAATATTCCAGGTGGGGTGGATCAGGCTTGGGGGAGGGGCTCCAATCCCACCTTCATCACTAACTGGCTGGGTGCCCTTGGTGAGGTGATGTAAGCCTTTACCTTCACGCTGCTCACCAGCAGAGTGGGGAACAGGCTGAAACTGCCTTCCAGGGCTTTCGTGGGGATTACCTGAGCATATCTGCGTAATGTGCTCCGCACAGCGCCAGGCTCAGAAAGGAAGCTGTCGTTGTTAAGGCAGATGAATCATAGCTATTATGAGTATCGATCAGGCGGTCCATCACTGTGAGCAGAACTGAGAAGGACACATTCCGAGAAGACTCAGAGAGAGGCCAGGTTGTAATAATATAAGCTCTCTGGGGCCCCGCCCCTTGTCTGTCCCTGCACCTGAGGACCGGCTGCCTGGGACAGAAGGGCTCACCTCCCGAGCCCGCTTGGCACACACCTCCTGTGGGTTCCCCGGAGTGGGAGATGGTCACTAAGTAGAAGGTGATGGGGAGGGCCAAGTGAGAGCCCAGACAGGGCCCAGCAGGAAATCCCTCCATAAATCAACTCCGGTCCGTAAGCAGTCAGTTTCTCCCTAGACACGACATTACCTGTCTCAGGTAAGCAGTTCTGAACATTGTTTTCAAAACTTTCTTTCAGACGGGCACCCCAACACGTAATCAGGTAAAGATGGAGCTGCTTTGTCGGGAGTGGAAAGAGGAGGCTCCTGGAGCATCCACAGCTGCTTTGTTGAACTCCTGCCCTAAGGGGACCCTGCGACCCTTCTGAAGGGCAATGAGGTCCCTCAACCACAGGTTGAGAAACATTTTCTAAGAGAGACAAATACATAGTCGTCCCTTGGTTCCCCCCCCCCCCACCCCCGGGATTGGTTCCAGGATGCCTGCGGACACCAAAATCCACTGATGCTCAAGTCCCTTCTATAAAATGGCATAGTACTTGCATATAACCTACACACATCCTCCCTTATACTTTAAATCATCTCTAAATTACTTATAAAACCTAATACAAGGGAAGTGCCATGCAAGTAGTTGTAAATACAATGTAAATGCTATGTAAATAATTGCACTGCAGGGGCTTCCCTGGTGGCGCAGTGGTTGAGAGTCCGCCTGCCGATGCAGAGGACACGGGTTCATGCCCCGGTCCGGGAAGATCCCACATGCCGCGGAGCGGCTGGGCCCGTGAGCCATGACCACTGAGCCTGTGCGTCCGGAGCCTGTGCTCCGCAACAGGAAAGGCCACAACAGTGAGAGGCCCGCGTACCGCAAAAAAAAGATAATAATAATAATTGCAGTGCAAATTCAAGTTTTGCTTTGGGGAACTTTCTGGAATTTTTTTTGGGGGGGGCGGGTGTTTGTTCCGAGGTTGGTTGAATCCAGAATACAGAACGTGTATACGACACGAACCCTGCCCTTAGCGAGCTTAGAGTCTAGTGAACTGGTGGCTACAGGCTTGTACTGGCCGGCAAGTTAACCCCAATGTCCATCGTTAAGGTACAAATCCTAACAAGGCACTATTGCTACCTCCTACAGAACCCTGAGGCTTTTCAGTTGCAAGAGATCCCTCCACATTTACAACGCACACAGTAGGGTCTGGGAAGAGCATGCCTACATTTTGACCTGCTTCAGTAAAATAATCTTTAAAATTAATCTATCTCTCACAACACCTCTGTGAGGTGTGGTTATTATTGTCTCACTTTGCAGATGAGGAAACTGAGGCTGAGGACATTTAACTTGTCCAAAATCACCCAGCTAGGCAATGAGGGAACCAAGGGTCAAACCCCAATCTTGGTTTCAGAACATCGCATCCTGGACTTAGTATAGATCCCTCCTCTGCACTCACTACTTGTGTCTCCAGCCTCAGTTTCCTCATCTGTAAAATGGGGATGATGATGATGATGACACCTGCCACCTTTACAATGGTGCTTGGCACACAGCCAGTGCTCAGCTAGAGTTAGTAACTGTCTTGGGATCACCAAGTAATAGGTTATGACTCATTTGTCCAATTCACTCTCTCATTTATTTACCTTGTTAGAGAACAGTGCAAGGCAGTATGTGGATAAGGAGCAAAATGAGTGCTACAGAGAAGTAAAAAGCCATAGGAATTCAGAGGAAGGGCATTTGAAATTCTTCATTTATGACTGCTTCATAAAATTTTGAGCACTCCTTGTGCAGAAGCCATGCTGAGTTCTCTGGGTCAGTCCAATGTCAGCGCGTGTTGGCAAGGCTAACTTCTCAGTGACCAGCTGCTGGGGCAATTCCCTAACAAGCCACATGCAGCCTTCCAGGTAGACCAGTTAGCTCTGCCACAGACATCTAAGTATCCAGGGACACCTGGGCTCTGCCCATAAGCGCACAGCACTGGGGCCATGTGCCACATCCCCCGACCTGAGAAACAGCTCAAGTTGTGTGTACCCATGACAGTTGGAGGGGGAGAAGGGGGAAGCATGGCGGACCAGGAGGACACACCACCCAGGTCCTGGGAAACAGCTGGACCCCAGCTCATCAAGGCGAAGATACCTTTTCCTTGCACAGGCACGTGGGTCATTCCTCTCTGAATCTATTCAGAGAGGAATGTATTTATGAATGCTCCTCCTTGACATTGCAAGACTCCCTCCCCACGACCTCTCTTTCCAAGAAAAGAAAGCAAAAGAAAAAAGAAATCAGGGAATTCCCAGAATTCTGCCCTAACACTTTCCACACCAGACAAACAACACGTGCTTCCAGAGACCCAAGAATTAAAGTAAAATTTGGAAAGGGAGAGGGAAAAGAAATGCCCAACCTCCCTGGAGTTCACTCACCCACCACACACCCCCATCAACCAGAAAACGACCCCAGCCCAAGGCTTAAAGCTCAAGGGCCCCGCTTTGCTCAATAAATGCCAAACGACCCCAGAACACCCAGCCCCTGTTCCTACCTCGTCGGTGGTGCTCCCCGGGTCTCCTCTCTCCCTTTGGCGTCACCTGCTACAGCGGATCCATCATCTTTGCTTAGGAAGCCGAGCGCCGCTGGTCTGGGAGGGGTTCCGTGGAAGGAAGGGGAGGGCGGGCTGAGATCACCGACGTGGGGAAGGGTGGGTCTCCAAACCAAACGCTTGGTTCGAGGGAAAAGGATGTTTTGTAAGTTCTGGCTTGAATGTCCAGGGGCAGAACAGGAAATGTCCACTAGGGCTGGGAGCCCCAGGGAGAAATTGGCTGCTGTCTCCCTTCAGAGGGAGCTTCCCGAGGGCTCTCCACTGCGGCCCCGTCTGGAATTTAAAGCTCCGTCTGAATCCTTTTCCCGCTTACTCTTTCCTCCGGCACTTTTTTTTTCTTTCCTTAATGGAACGTCGGCTTCATTCCTGACATGCTGGAAAAGTTTTCCTCGGCCTAAACTTGGCTCAGGAACACTCTCCCCTTGTGAGAGAATTTCTCCTGTTACACAGTTCAGCTTTAAGAAAAAAAGAGAGACAGAGAGTCCTTTTTGTTTTGCCAAGTTTTGTACTAGGGACATTTTTGATGGATTTTTTTCCCCCTGAACCTCTGGATTCCGAGAAATATACACACCCACATCCCTCTTGACCTGTTTTTGGTTAATGTTGTTTTTTTTTTGGTTGCGCCAGGTCTTAGTTGAAGCACGTGGGCTCCTTAGTTGCGGCATTCATGTGGGATCTAGTTCCCTGTCCAGGGATCAAACCTGGGCCCCCTGCATTGGGAGCGTAGAGTCTTAACCACTAGACCACCAGGGAAGTCCCCTTGACTTTTTTTCCCTCCCCTTCTAATTGAAAAGTAACAATAATAATTGGTGAAAGATGGCAGAGAAAATGTCCTTAGGTTGTGGGCTCATGGGGTCCTGCCTGGGTCAGCCTTCCCCGGGCACACACCTCTGCCCACAGCACAATGTGTGTGCTGTGTGGCAGAGAGGGGTAGAGATCGTCTTCCAGGCCTTCTCTTCGTTCTAGGTATTTCTATGACGGAAGCACAGGAATGGGTTATCTTTCCCAAATGGGGTCTGGTTCCAACTACAAACTCTGCCTCCTCAGCCCCCCAGGGATGAAGTGAGAAGATTCCTAGCTGTGATTCTTGGAGGCACTGGGTAGGGGATGCATGGGGGTGAGAAGGCATCCTGAGATTCAGTTGTTGGCGGTCCCTTGGAGGGCAGCATGTCTGTGAACTGTCAAATGCCACCACAGATTGGGAAGCTTTGGGGTCCTCGTTGACCCCTGCAATAAAACTTGGTGGTTCTCACAAGAACTAGTTGGAGGATTGTTCCACAAACAGGAAATGAGAACGTCCCCTTTGTTCTATTTATTGAAAGAGGGTAGGTAAGAAACAAATGAATAGTGTAAGCAAGATTGTAACAAAAAAACTTTGGGCCGATTGGCTAGGTTAGAAAGTTTCAGATGTTTTGGAAGTCTCCTTGAGTTTACAGAAATTATACGGTCTATACACATAATAGGCTGAGGCTAACAATTTTTAGATCATTGAGTTGATGTACTGATTACATACTATTTTTATCTAGTTAGTGAAGTGAAACTGAGCTAGGTGACATTTTTGTGTTCCAGCTTGAGGCTGGTACCTGAACTTGAAAGGAATTGACACGCATTTATATTCTGAAATTTAGAGAGTATCATTTTGAACATGTTTTACTGCGGAGATAATCATAACAAAATCTAACCCATCATTAAAAGTATTTAATTAGATGCCTATTCTATTTTTAGACATATTTAAGCATGATAGTATCACAAACACAGAACTCCCTCACTTGGTTTTTTATCCCCAAACGATCTCAAGAATGACACTCTGAAGAAAGGTCAACAGATTGAGTCTATTTGATATCTAAATAATAAACAAAGTGTGTTTTTGAAAGATCGATCCTGCCCCCAATTGAGGGCAAAAGTCTAACTCCGTGGACTTGCAGAGCGTGAAGCCAGGTAGGCACAGCTCACCGTGGGGATGTAGGGATGCTGCCAGGCAAGACTGAGGGAATGGCACTTCTGATGCTCTTCCTGAGAGCCAAAGTCACTAGATTAGTCACGTGCTTTTCAACTAGCTGCTTTGCACTATTCACAATAGCCAAAACAAGGAAACAACTTAAATGTCCACCTACAGAGGAATGGATAAAGAAGACGTGGCACATATATACAATGGAATACTACTCAGCCATAAAAAAGAATGAAATAATGCCATTTGCAGGAACATGGATGCAACTAGAGATGATCATACTAAGTGAAGTAAGTCAGAAAGAGAAAGACAAATACCATATGATATCACTTATATGTGGAATCTAAAATATGGCACAAATGAACTTATCTACAAAACAGAAACAGACTCACAGACACAGAGAACAGACTTGTGGTTGCCAAGGGGGGGCAGGGATGGAGTGGGAGTTTGGGATTAGCAGATGTAAACTATTATATATAGGATGGATAAACAGCAGGGTCCCACTGTGTAGCACAGGGAACTATATTCAGTATCCTGTGATGAACCATAACAGAAAAGGATATATAAAAAAAGAATGTCTATGTGTGTATAACTGAGTCACTTTGCTGTACAGCAGAGATGGGCATAAGATTGTAAATCAATTATACTTCAATTAAAAGAATAACATTTTAAAAATAAATTGATATCATGAATGTAGATACAGGTATAATGACCTCACATTGGGCAGCAAAAGACAGAGCTGAAGTGAGATGAAAACCCAGTCTTTTCAAGGTTAAATCTAGTCGATATTTCACAGAAGGTCAAAACTTAGACGGTTGAGGAGCCATCCTGAATTTAAGTAGCGGCACAGCGTCAGTTGAGTGCCTAGGGTGTGTCTCAGGCCTGTCTGAAGCCTCCCCATATAGAAAGCAATTTGACACAACTCTGAAAGGTGTTGTTACTTTCATTGTACAGAAGGGGAGCTGGTTTCTGAGAACTACGTTTTGCAATTTTACTTGGCAGTGTCAAGATTGTTCATGATTTGAGTTTTTTCCAAAGATTCATTTTCCTGATGCTGCCTGTCTATTCCTCCAACTCTCTACTATGTTCCATGTTAGAATTGCAAATATCATCCATTCCTTCATTCCAGTCAATAAACATTTACTGAACATTTATGTACAGAGTACTGGGCCAGGAGTTGAATGCCTCAAACTCTGCCCTGGGGGTGTTTGTATTTAGTAGGGGATGGAAATAAACATACCCGTATCATTTGATGCAGCAATTCCCCTCCTAGGTATATACGCAAGAGAACTGAAAACTACATCCTTACAAAAACCTGTACACGAATGTTTGTAGTAGCGCTCTGCACTATAGCTGCTGGTGAAAACAACCAAAGGCCCATTAACTGATGAGCGTATAAACAAAATGTGATAAAGCCATACAATAGACTATTACTCAGCCATGAAAAGAAATGAAGTACCGACGCATACTACAGCATGGATGAACTTTGAATACATCATGCTAAGTGAAAGAAGCTGGTCACAAAACACCACATATGATATGATTCCATTTGTCCTCAAGGTCCAGAATGGGCAACTCCTAAAAGACAGGAAGTAGATTAGTGGTTGCCAAGGGTGACGGTGGAGCAGGGCATGGGAGGTTGTTAGTTAAAGGGTACGGGGTTTCTTTGGGGAATGATGAAAATGTTCTAAAATTGATTGTGGCAATGATTGCACAACTTTGTAAATATACTAAAACTCACTGAATTGTATACTCTAAGTAGGTGACTTTATGGTATGTAAATTATATCTAAATAAAGCTGTTGCAAAAAATAATACACGTACCTGAAAAGATAACTATTTCTTGTTTGTTTTGTGACCTACCCCAAATTCTAAAGTGCCATAGTCTATGTACAGTTTCTTGTTTCCTTGGGTAACTCATTCTGAGGTTTTATTTTGAGAAATTCAAGACATTGAGAAAAGATGATGTGGGAAATTCAAGGAAGGAATCATTTCTTAGAGGAACAATTTATTCTGAATATTATTTGATAATCTTCCTTCTTTAGGGAAATAAATATCCCCAAACTCTCTCCATCCTGCCCTCTACCAAACTTCATATTCAAGAAAGAATTTTGAAAGTAGAATTACCTGAGATTTAGGAGCCTGACAACGATTCCTGTATGTGCATTTAATTGATGAACAAATTTGGGGGTGTTTTAAGTTAATGAAATAAATTCACTCTCATTTTTCATCTCTCAAAAATGATCAAACTCCTACTATATTGCAGGTAGCCTGAAATGTACAGGAGCTATGAGTCTGGCTGAGGAAACAAGCAAACAAAGTAACGTAGTGGGCAGTTCCAGGTGCTATAAGAGAAGGTACAGTAGGATAAGGGCCCAGCGAAAGCAGAGAGTGTATGGCGTGGGGAATGGCTGGAGAGGCAGGTGTGGTTAAAAGGAGGCCTATGGAGTCGCTTCTGTAATGGGGACCACTGAAAAGTCTGAAGAAGGAGGGTGTCATGTTTCAGAAGAAGTACTGCAATCACTGAGAACGGTGAAAGCGGTCCAGAATTTCTGGCAATTGGGTGAAACGGGTTTCATTATTATTACTGTTGTGGTTGTTTTGTTTTGTTTTGAAAGAGGGATTACACAGAGGTAATTTAGTAGCAGCTTTCTGCTCCCTGAAATGTGGCATGCATGGTTACAGAGGGAAAGCCAATTCCACTGCCCTTTATAGAGGCCACCACCAGGCCAGTAAACGTCATTCTCTGGGTGAGTCAGATGTCATTCTCAGATACGTCCAGTAGATGGAGGCATTGCTGTTCCAGAAAGAAAACTCTTTTTTCCAAACTTGGTCTCCGAATTACTGGGGCTGCTGAGGATCCACAGGGTCTGCCTTTTACTCCTTTTTGCATTGGGCGGCAGACCAGGCAAGGAGCCCAGAAGGTGCCATAGAACGTGGGTTTTGGAGCTGGACACAGTCGTGTCCCTAATCCTGACTCCCCTTTCTGATTAGAGTGACTCTGGGAATCTCCGTTGCCTCATCCAAAAAGTGAGGATTTCACCGGTCCACACTCTTTTGTCCACATTTCCAAACTCCCACATTCTGAAAACCAGAAGCGTTTTGCAACTCACTTGGCAGCAAGACCTGACCTAAGCTGACTTGAGGTTATGTATTTTACTACTTAATGTGAATTTTCTCATACTACACGGCAGAAAGGGTTTATGTGTTTGATTCTAAGGTGCCCCTCCCACCCACTGAGGGTTTGCTATCATAAAACGTATATTATGTCGTATTACTGTTCCAAAATCTTAGAAAAAAAAAAAAATCAGAATCCTGAAGCACTCCTGGCTTTTGGGTAAAAGATTGTGGATTGGCAGTACTGACAGCAAGGGTGTCGTGAGGATAAAGGTTGGTGACTCGTCTGAAGCATCTAGCACACAAACCCCGCTAGGGCTCTTCTCTCTCCAACCCCAGCCAATCAGAATTGGGGTCTGACACATGAGAGAAAGGGGAAGAGGCACAAAGCAAAGAATCCCACTGATGCATTCATTCATTCATTCATTCATATAACACACACACACACACACACACACACACACAAGAAATTAAGCACCTACTAGGTGCCAGATACCTTGTGATTAATGGGCTTAAGGTCTTCTGCTGAGCCTATGCCTTCCACAGGGGTTGTCTTGGTTGGACTCCACGCATGACTCAGGCTGGTGGGAAAGAGAGTCACTGGGGGAGGCAAAGGTAAGATACAGAAGGAGGTGGAGGCACCAGGTGCTCCCAAGAGAGAAGAGGAAGACCCTGTTCCTCGACTCAGCCCGCTCTGGGGCTGCCTTTTCCACCAATCCCTAAACTTTTAATACTATCCTTGCTGTTCACTCCGAAGATTTCTCTTG
This sequence comes from Phocoena sinus, assembly GCF_008692025.1. Lineage (NCBI taxonomy): Eukaryota > Metazoa > Chordata > Mammalia > Artiodactyla > Phocoenidae > Phocoena > Phocoena sinus. Next base: position 30,506,772 of record NC_045783.1, on the reverse strand, counting down.
GTTAAGCTTCCGCCCTGGAGGAGGAGACATTTCTTGGCCCTGGAGCAAATAGCGTGAAGGCCTGGGCATCTCACTCCGCTTCAGATTCAAGCGCCAGTATCGTGGAGTGACAGTCCCTGGCCCTGCCCACTTCTCCATCCCGTCCACACTTCTGCCTCCGCGCTCTGACACCGGGCTCCACGGTATCAAGTACTGGTAATTTTTCGAACGTGCCAAGTTCTGCCTTCCTTCTTGGCCTTTGCACACGCTGTTCCCTTTTCCTGAAACCGCCTTCAGCACTCTTCCCTTCTCTCCTGTTTAACTCCTGTTACTTCCTCCGTACAGCCCAGGGCTCAATACCTACCTTCTTTGCTGTCAGTGTTGGGCCATCCCACGGGACCCTGGGCACACTGCCATCACAGCTCCGAACCGAACGCACTGCATTGGAATTGTCAATGTCAGCATGTCCTCCACCCCCATGCCATCTACCACACACAGATGCTGGCAGCACCTTTATTTTTTAAAAATTTTTAATAGATCTTTATTAGAGTATAATTGCTTCACCATACTGTATCAGTTTCTGTTGTACAACAAAGTGAATCAACCATATGAAGACACGCCCCCGTTCTTCTTTGTATCCTTGGTACCCGCTGAGCTGGCCGCTGGAATGTTGGTCGATTGAATGAATGGCAGTGGAGATCGATGCTACTGTATTTATGAAAAGAGCTTTGAGCTCTTGGGAGGTATGATAAGGTCATATAGAGCAGAAAATGGCGTGAGTCTGCAGTCACTGCAAGAAGAAATCTGAGACCTATTTTGATGCCAGGTCCTCACCCTGCATGACCCCTTGCTTCATCCCAGGGACAGAGACCCTACTTGTGGGAAGCACCCTGGGCCGGAAGTCCCAGAGCCTGGGCTCGAGGTCCACATCCATCACCAACCAGCTGTGTGATCGTATCATGGACCATCACATAGCAGCTTACCCTCCGCTTCCCTTATCAGGGCAACTAAGAGTCAGAGCAGCTGCTCCATAAAGGTTCCTTCTTGTACTCATATTGTATGGCTTTATTTTGAGTGCATAGCACTGTGGGTTCATAAACACGTGGTGACATCTAACCAAATTCATTAATTCAAAAAATTAGCACGTCTGGGTGAATGTGCAACCCCTTGGTGTACAGAGACAAGGATTTGGGGGTGAGGATGCTAGTGTGAGTGGTGGCCAGTTGGAAGTCTGCCCCGCAAACACCTCTACCTTTACAGATTGATTCTTCTTCTGTCTTCGGAAAGTCTCCTTTTAAAATTCGAATACTTTGGGGTCCTACATAGTCACCTTAAAATCATAGAATTTTGAGGTTGGAAAGGAGTTTAGTGGATAATGGCTCCGTTATCCCATCAAAACCTGGGACAGGTTGATGGGACAGGCTCTGACTGGCACCTGGGTCACAAGCCCCAGTGAGACCTGCAAGCTGTTGATAGGAATGTAAGAAGGAACAGTAGTGGGACTTCCCTGGTGGTCCAATGGTTAAGACTCTGTGCTCCCAATGCAGGGGGCACAGATTCGATCCCTGGTCGGGAAACTAATATCCCATATGCTGCATGGTGTGGCCAAAAACAAAAAAAGAAGGTACAGTAGTAAAATTGCCCCTACCTTCTAGGCTTCCCTCCACCACACACCAGTTGCTCAAACCAAAGCCCTAGAAATCATTCCCTCTTTTCTCCACCCCAATACTCGATCCATCAGTAGATTCTATATTTGAATTCCTTCAAATGTATCCCCAGTCTGACCACTCTCACCAACTCCACTGCTGACACGCAAGTCAAAGGCACTCTCATTTGCTAGGACTAATGCAGCAGCCTGCCAGTCAGCGCCCTGCCTCTACTCTCGTTCCCCCAGACATCACTCTCTGTACAGCAGCCAGACACATCTTCTCCCGCTTAAAGCCCTCACCTGGCTTCCCACTGCCAGTATAGGAAGATCCGAACCCCTCACCATGTCATGAGGCCCTGCCGCCCCTCTGATCTCACCTACCAGGCTGCAGCCACACCAGCTTTCTGTCCCTCCAACACCCCACAGGCTCACCCATAATGTTAGAGGGGCCCAGGACAAGGGTACAAATGGAGGCCCACATACCACTAAAAACTGTTACCTAAGGTATGTTCTGTCCTCTTACCATGACAAATGCCTTCATAATGGCAAAGTTGAAAAATATGTGTAAACGTATGTTTTTTATGACTGTATGTTAGTAAAATACAAAACAAAATGGAATTTAGTTACTATTGCACATATTTGAGGGTTCTGCGGGGTGGAGGGTGGCATTTGAATGACCAACAAAACAGACACACGGTATTCACAACGGATATGTTTATTTCACAGAAATTCATTTTCTGCTTTCATTTAAGTGAAATCACTAATAAAATCATTGTCGAGTAATTTGTGTTCTATTGAGATGAATGATATAAAAGATTTTTTTTAATGTTATGGTCCTCACATGTACAAAATTTGAATATATTATCATTAAAAATGTAACTGAAAGTAAGTATAAAAAACTGAAATGTTTTCACATATGCTTTCAAAGAAGTTATTTTTCTCAAACATTCAAAATTATTTTAAATTACATAAATGCATGTTAAAATTAGTAGGTATGATCATTTTAACTTAGAATTATTTAAATAAAGCTGAAGAACTTTGGACGGAAATTTATCTAAATTGTAGTAAATATTCTTATTACAAAAACAATTCTCATTATGAGTTTTGAATGTCCACGTCGTTGTCAAGGCAAATAATTGGTACGCATCAGGCATCTTGCATCTAGACCAAACTACATACAACTTCAAGAGAAACATGAGTTATTTAACATTGCAAAATGTTCCTCACACACACCACGGGCAAATGTGGCAAATACCCCTCCAATCCATGGGTGTCTCCAGAACACAAAGAATAACAACAACAAAACTGGATGTTAGGAATTCTGGGAAACAATTCCTATGCAATATTCTTTGCACTGATGCAATCTGAGAAGAAGAGTTTAACCAATTAACTCATTCGTCAATTGCCCTTCCTCTTCCCTAAGTGCCCCCGCCATACTAGTCCTCTCAATGCTACCTTGCGTTCCAGCAGCACAGTGGAGAAGCATTGCCCTGGAGTCCAGACAGTGTTAGGGAGTGAGGCTGCACAGGACCCAGGGAAGTGCCAAGTGCCTTGGTCCAAAGGCAGTTTTGCTCATAAGGTCACTTTCTTCTATGTCCCAGACATAGAAAGGCCTTTCCTGAGCACCTGGATTAACTGAAGTGGTGTCCCCTCCCCACCCAAGTCTTACTCTATCCCATCGTCCTAGATGCTTTTCTTCATAGCCATGGACACCACCTGATAATACAATTCTATCTCATTTGTTGGTAGCTTATTATCTTTCTCCCCCACCTGTGGACTCTGTCATGTCTACTTCACATTTTCAGCCCTCACAAGAGAGTGTGGTACACGGTAGGTCCTGAATAACTATTTGTTTATAGTTGAGCATCTCCGACCTTATAATCCTAGAGTTACCATAACCATGTACATTTATTTACGTGATGCATTCATGCCTCCGCAGTGCCTGCTCATCCAGGCTCTGGTGAGATGCCCAGAACCCATCAAGTAAAAGGGTGTAACTGGGGCTAAGAGAGGTTACTTAAGAGGTTTGTCAGTGTGAGCCAGTGATAGAGCTGGGGCTTGAAGCCAGTCTCCTAACCATAAAATTAGGCTTCTTTCTTGGATGCCACTAAAGTGAAGAAGGGTCTTCCAAGGTTTATCCCATTGCCTTGAAATGTACACACGATGGGCAGCTCCATGCATTTCTTCCCCTAGAGGGCAGTGACTGCACACACATAGACATCTCACAGATTTGGTCCACTAGAGGGTAGTGATGGGTGGCCACATCTTCACCTAGACTTTAGAAGACCCTCCAGATATGCTGATCGCACCAGATCTGGACTATAATACCAGTTCCATAGATCTCATTAGCTCTATGTTTCCTGAAAGTCAGGAACTTCCTAGATGGACCCCTTGCCTTTACCCCATCTTTTTCCAAGTAGAAAGTTCGAATTTAAGCCAATCTGTCTCTGCTTCTTTCTGCTTTTGGATGCCTTATTTCTGAGTCTCCGTACTACTGACATTTTGGGCTGGAACACTTTTTGTTGCGCAGGGGCTGTTCTGTGCATTGCAGGATTCTCAGCAGCGTCCCTGGCCTCTCCACACTTGTTGCCAGTAGTGCCCACGACTCAATCCCTGCTCCACACGCACACACAGTTGTGACAATCCAAAGTGTCTACAGACATGCCAAATGACCCCAGGAAGGGAGAGGCGGAATCACCCTCTCACCCTGGTCTGAGAACCACTGCTTCAGGTTGGTAAAGAACCAAAAACCAAACTGCCCTTGGAATAGATGTCCTGGAATCTAGATGCCAACAGAGACCTCTGAGGAGAAATTCACACACATTCTCAGCACAGGATCTCGCGATTTTCATGTGTTTCTTCCAGCGACATTTAATTTTTTTTTATCATCTCCAAATGGCAGTCTTTTGCAAATTAAGTGGTGTTTATCCTCCTGGCTGTGAACTCTAAAAGGAGTGCAAGGTTGTTTTTTGGGTTTGTTTTTTTTTTTGCCTGCACAGTTCTTTGTCCCTGGAACTCATTTCTCTCTTTTGTTGTTGTTTTTCTTCACTTGGCCTCCCCCTCACCAGACAGGCTTAATGACTGCAATCATCACATCGCAGGGCAAAGCCGTAGGCAGCCACCCACGCAAAGGGGAATCAGACGGTTCCTCAGAGCCCTTGTTTCTTTTGTTTTCTCAGGCAGACTGCAGTTTTGTCTCTTGGCTCTCGCTGAATGAAAAGAATCTTAAAACATCGTGTGGCCGCAAACGGCTTGGTGAAGGAGCGGTAAACAGGAAGTCAACAGCAAAGGAGAAATAAAAGTGATCGTCAATTAGGCTGCTAGAACGACTTACATCCCCCCAGGCATCTTTGGGGAAAGCTGGGCTGCGATAATCAGGCCAAGCCATCCAGGCCCTGAGCAGAGCTGCAGGGAGACCTGCTGGGAGCCCACCAGTGCCGTGAGCACCAAAGATCTTGCAGGAGAGGCAGAACAATGCCGCCCACATGCCTGTGTGGAGATCATCACAGCCAGGATGCAGACTTTAACATGACCATTCTTTATCCTTCCCTGGACGCAGATGAAAGGCCACGCTGTGAGTGGAGAGTACAGTCACCCTGGCATTCCCGCTCCACATCTGGCTGCTAGAATTTCACATTCAGAAGGAGACAACCCACAATGTTCTTGAGACGGGCGGGCACTGGGATTCCAGCTGTGCCCCGGAGTCCATTTCTTGGGACCCTGGCTGCCCCTCCCGGCTTCTGTGCCTGGTATCCTGACCCCACGGTGCCCACTCTAGGACGGGAATCACTGCCACGCTGCTTTAGACCCTGGTTCATCCGTCCCGGGAGTCTTTCCTGAAAATAGCATTACAGAATTTGGGGGATGATATAGTGACTGCTTTGCTGTCACTCTTAAAGGGAAGGGATGCCTCCCAAAAGTGAGAAAGAAAAAGAGAGACGGAGAGATATACAGTTCCTTGTGAAATGAGACACCAGCTTGTGCAGACAGGGAGTTTTCTAAAAAAAAGGATATGGGAGGTGGTCGGAAGGGTAAGAACCATATTCTGAGACCAGTTTCTAAGGCTACCTGGAGAAGGCATAGTATGTAACGTATAGAACACTGTGATTATAAAGTAACTCCCTCTCCAGTCAAAATTCCTTTGATCCGTTTATTTTGTCACAGATTTTTCTGCAAATACAAACATGGAAGTAGCCCAGGCTGTGTTACCATGCAAAGGTGCAACTGTGGAGAGCGGGGCCAGTTTTCAAGGAAGCCCCTGAGAAGACTCATATCACCCAGGATGTCAAACAACAGGATGGTGGCAGAGTCTGACCTCAGGCCTCCTGAACTAGAGTCTGAAGCGAGTTGCTGTCCAAGAATTGACACCTTTGTGACTAGATGGAATTGTAGAGATCCTGCCACGCATGGGAAGGTGCTTGGTCTCCAGCTTCTGCTTAAGCAAAGCTTCCCGTCTTCCTGGAAACACTCTTGCTGTCTGGGCCCTAGGCTGCTGTGACAGAACCACTGGCAGGAAGCAGCCATTGCTGCACTCCTCCGACACTGCCCACAGAGGGACCCCAAGGGGGAGGTTTTATTAGCCTCTCTCAGCCTTCCCTGCAATCAGTCACAGCAGGAGTCGGACAATCAGGAATATATTACTCTGCAGAAACTTGAATGTCTATAGGGTAAACACGGATACAGACTCTGCTGGAGTGAGGAGGGCCTCTTAGCAAAACTCCCATTTCCCAGATTAGCTAAGAGTTAAGACTTGACCCAGCCAATCATCATGGACAATTAATTAGTGAATCAATGGATGAGAGCCTCTGCCATGTGTCTGGGCTGTGTTCAATACTGTGGGTATCAAAGAAACCAAAACACCGTCCGGGCTTCTGTGAGGTTACATCCTAGTTCGACTCACGGAGCTAACAAACTGCAAGGCTGAGACCACATAAGGCCACTTGATCGTTCTGGCCCTCAGTCAGCTCGGGCCCGAACATTTGTGTCATAGAGCTTTGGTACTTTGTTAAATAATACCTCACATTGTTATTTAGTCTGTCCTATTAGGTTATAAACTCCTCCCGGGTAGAAAGCACAACTTACTCTTCTTAGGGTCTCATCACACACACACACACACACACACACACACACACACACACACACACAGAGTGATATACACACATTAGGTGCTCATTATGCTGGTCCTGAATGCTCCAGTAAGTATAATCGTGTGGAACAGAATATAATTGCAAAGGGAGTTTGTGTAAGGGAGCAATCTGGGTGGCCTGGGGCAGCTGGAGGGAGATTTCACGGGAGATGCAGGAGGCAACTGACATGCTATGGTTCTCTTTTTTCCTTTCAAGAGTAGTGATTAAAGATAACATTAAGAAATGTATAAAAGCGTACATATCCATCCTAGAAAATTTGTAATAAAAAAATAAAGAATAAAAGGCAAATCACAGGTAATTTGACTCCCCAACATTCACAGGCAGAATATATAATTATAAACCGTAAGGAGTGCTATGAAGGGACAGATAAATAAGAGAATAAATGACGGAGGACCTGATCTAGAATAGAGGAGGCCTCTCTGAGGATGTGACATTTAAGCTGAGACCTGAGGGTGAGCAGGGTTTAGACAGGTGAGGAGAGAAAAAGAGGGAGAAACAGTCAGGGTTAAAGGATATACATTTTTTAAAAGGTAAATTATGACTCTATAGAAGTATAAAATGAACATGTACCAAAGATTTTATTTAACTCATAAAGTAATGAGGGAACCAGTAAGATGTTACAATTCGTTCAAAGGAGAATTCAAAGTACCACACTTATCAATCAGGAATATTGAAATGAAATACAAATAGACGTCAAACTGGGTGCAAGAAAATTCACTGTCTCTCCCTTGGACAGAATTCACTGGTGTATGGAAAGTAATCATTTGCATTTTTCTCAGTTATCTACAACTTATAGACTTGTAAACTAGCTCAGAGAAAAGGAAAGGTGTAGATAACCAGGATGGTAAACTAGTCAGGACACCCATGAATCCCCCCCTCCCTTCACACACGCACACCATTTCAAAGCATTTTGCAGTTTTTGCTGATATGTGCAAATGCCCTGGGGAAGGAAGGACCTTAGCAGAACTGAAAGAAGAGGAATGTTACTGGAATGTAATGAGCAAGAGAGTGGGTTGAGACAGGGGTCATGTTGTACGTTCTGGGTTGTAGCCTGCTTTTTTCATTTAACAACATAGGATAAACATTTCTCCATATCACTGAACATCCTTTTGAAGCACAGTTTTAATTAGCTGTACCGTGTTCCCTTGTAGTGGACTCACTGCTGTGTATTTACTAACCCCCCCTTTTGTCCATTGAACTGGTTATCACTTAATATTCTCGTTCATGAATCTTTGTTTTCACACATATTCGATTATTTCCTTAGGTTAGATTTCGGTACATAGAATCTCCAGATCAAAGATGATTTTTAAAAGTGTTAATTCACAAAAGTTGCTTTCAAATGAAATGTTTTAGGAAAATACTGAGGCATGGAGAGGTCGAGGCTCCGAGATTAGCTAGAAGACCAGTGTAAGCGGGAGGGGTGAAGTGGGAAGGGTCTGACCCATGCAGAGCAGTGGGGTGGAGAGGTTGTCAGCAGTGGGAAGCGTTGAGAGTCTGGGTTTGTAGAGTCCAAGGGGCGCAGGAGAAGATGACTCCAAGGCTTTGGGGTTGCTTTTGCCTTAGACGCCCTTTGGAAATGGGCATATTTGGAGGAGAAACTAATTTGAGGGAAGAGGACACACTTAATTTTGGACGTGGAGGGTGTGGCATACCCATAGAGCAGCGGTCCCCAACATTTTTGTCACGAGGGACTGGTTTCTTGGAAGACAATTTTTCCACAGACTGGTCCATGGCCCGGGGGTTGGGGACCCCTGCCATACAGCATGCAGGAGCATGAAGAGGTAAGTTTGGGAGCCCTAGAGAGACCCGATGGTTACAACCAGCAGACGGGGGTGGGGTGTGGGAGGGGACCCCCACAAAATCCCCACACTCAGGGGCACCCAGAGAACCTAGCAAATAAGCAAGTGGGCAGGGAGAGAAGATGAGGGGACTTGCCGGGGAGGCAGGTAATTAACATTGTCAAGTATTGCCTGAGGTCAGAAAGGACAAAGACTAGGGGGAAAAAAAAAAAAACCACATCGTGTTTGGCCAGAAGAAAGTCCCAGTGGTCTTGATGAGACATTTCCATAGAATTGAGGGCAGGGGAGTCAGCGGTTAAGGGCAGAGAAGATGGAGACAGTGAGTGTGGCCACAGTGTGGAGGATTTTGGCAGCAAAATGAACAGGAAAGTCTGGAAATTAGCTAGAACGGAGTTGCATCCAGCATGATTTTGTGAATTTGCGTCTTGTCCATATTCCAACCCAGCATCTTCCGGCCACCTCTCCACATCCCCTGCCACAGTTTCCTCCGCTTATTTTTCAATCCCAAGTATTTTTTCAACCACAGAGGACAGATGTGGCTTCCTGTGATGAACACTTAACACAGAGCGGGCACATAGTAAGTGCTAAATAAGTGTTGGCTATTGTTATTATTTTTATTAACCATGAGCCCTTAGGAAAAAAGATATGCAAACAAAAGCGAAGAAAAGAAGGCCAGGGAGGGGGAGAGGGAGGGGATGAGGTTAAGGAGGGGGTGACATCCTTACCAGGGAATCTTTAGAAACATACTAGGCTGTTTTTCTTTTTTCTAGATATATTGTTGACTTAATTCTAGATATACTGTTTCTGTATAAGATGTCCTATCCTAAGGAGTCTGCACTTTGTCAGTTTGCATGTAGATTTGAGACCCTTCTCAAGGATCTCTTTCTGCAACTCGTTCATAGCCTTGAGGTCAGTCTGAGTCTTAGGTCTGGTCCTTCCCCTCCGAACTGTGGAAGAGAACAAAGGACAGCTCCCCAAGGGATGAGATTCGGGAAGAGAACATGAAGAGGGGAAATAACCAAGTGCCCAATGTGTGAGCAACTTGCAGCAAATGCAAGGGTTAGAGGAACCGAGGAGCCCAAGCCTTTGGGGCTGGACTGAGGGACATCACAGCTTGTCATCAACCAAGAGGATCTGGCCAAGACCAAAAGCTCAGAGGGTTCTGTTTGTAGGTGACAGTGAAGAAACCATGTGGGCCAAGGAGCAAGGGGGCAGGTCCTACTTTTCCTGTAGCAAGATGGCAGAGCTAAGCCACACTGCAGCAGAGATGTGCAGAGAAGATGCAACTCATTTATTTTGTTTATAACTTTGCTGGTCTTCCCCCTGAGCCCTCTTCACCCACTGCTTAGAAGAGGGAAAGTAACTAACTGTCCAACATCATTTAAATCTTCAGTAACTTAAACAGTCCCTTGGGGTAGAGTTCAGTGTTTCAGGGATAAAAACATCCTTCCTCCTCCTTCTCACCTGAAGGTAGCCTCTGGGATGCGAAGGAAGAGCTACGTGTGGCTTACACGAGGGAGGCCCTCAGACGTACCCTCAGCATCCTTGGAGGTCCAGTGAGCTTTCCTGTGTCCTCCTGGTTTGCTACGTGCCCTCCTGGCCTTCTCAGGTGAATCAAAGACAATTTAATATGCAACCTGACCTCTCTCGGCTTGACCAGAGCTCAAAGCACTTCCAAATTTGACCCACATTGATCCCAAAATTGACCCGGCTCTCCTGTTGCTGTGTATCCCTCAGAGGACTGTCTGTGACTGCTATTAGGTCCCAGTGCCCGGATTCCACTCTGCAGCCCTGGCTACAGAGTCACCCTTCCCGGTGATAATTCTTGACTCTCTCCCAGCAATTTCTTTTCAGTAGCCCTGCCATTACAAAAGCTGACTGTCTCATTGCTTGATTTTATAACTGGGCTAAATGTCAGCCTGGGGAAAACAATCCACTCTTAAGGCTACCCTTAATAATGAGAAATGAGGCCCCAAATTCCTCTGCATTGACTGAGGCTTCAGACCAAAGTGTTTGAACTGACCAGTTGTCCTGGCATCTGGTGGAGATGGCTTTGTTGGCCAATCCTGAAAACCTGCGAGGTCTTTTATTTCAAGCCCTCTCAACTCTGCTCTCAATGAGGATGGAAACTGTTGCATGTGGAAATTGCCTGGGCGACTGGGGGAAACGTTGGCAAAAGAGAAACTTTCTAGTTCTTAGCTTTCAAAGTGTGCACTGTGCCATATGTCATGAGGTAATACAGATTCTCTGAATGGGGGCGTCACTGCCAATGAACGCAGTGACTTGACAGTCAGCAAATACAGTTCTAATCACTAATCAGAGGCAGCACAAAATGGAGGGACGGCTGCCCTCGAGCCCAGAACTTCACTTTGTTTAGGAAGAGAAAATAGGCTTGAAAGTGTTCCTGAAGCAGCAGTCTTCATGTGAACAGATACCATCTGGAAATCAACAAAACTCAGGTTTTGTTTTTACAGATTTGAACTGAAAACCAGTTCCAGCTAGGGAATCTCAAATCTCAGAAGGCTCCAACAGGGCACTAAGCTATAAACAATCATTTAGCAAAATCCGCAGTCAAAATGACAGACACAGGCTGTTGTCTTCTTCTCTGCATTTAAATCAAGAGATGAGGTCAGACGTGACCCAGTGTGTGGAGATGTGATAGTCTGCTGATGCATTTTTAGTAATTTTTAACCCATAGACACCAGCCTCAGAGGCAGGCAGACTCTATCTTCAAGACCCTTCATTCCACTTAAGTACCTAACATCCTTGCCCTGGCCCCCTCTTCCCCTCTCTGCCCCCCAAGATCACAGTTCTTGGAGGATAATGATTGAATGGATTTGTTAGTGTTTTTCCTCAACCACCCTGCCTTTTCCCCATATTTGCCTTTTAACAAGTCTTTTTGGAGCTAATAATACCTTTAGGGGAATTCCCTGGTGATCTAGTAGCTAGGACTCTGAGCTTCTACTGCAGGGGGCACAGGTTCCATCTCTGGTCCAGGAAATAAGATCCCACATGTTTTGTGGCACAGCCCAAAAAAAACCCAAAACAAATAAAACAACAACAACAAATACCTCTAAAACAGTTATCTGAATTGTGGGAATTTTAGGCAGTAAGCTGGCGGGCTTGGGCGGGTGGGGTGAAGAGAGGGGCTGCATTTTAAGAGTTGATACATTTCTCAAATCTCCACTCCACAGACATTCGCCGCCTGCACGTGGCCGTTCTGGCTTGAGGCTGGCTGTAGCTTCCTTTGGCTGGGCCTCTCATCTCCTTCCACATCCTGGCAGGTGTGAGCAGGAATAGCTGTGAAAGTCTTGTTTTCCTGTACAGCACAGAGCATGGCCGAGCCTACATTGGTGGCCGAGAGCAATTAGTACAGATTTCCCTGGGTAACTGGGTGAAAAACAGGCCCCATGTATAATTCCCTGCCTGCATGTGTCTACTTCCAAACAAATTTCCCAGCCAGAACACCTCAGCTTCTCAGACAGCCCCATGTCTGGCTTCTGTCTCTGGCCCTGCCCTGAACTGGGATTCAGCGAGATCGCAATTCCATGGCTGCCCAGATGCACTTTGGTGCTTCCTGCTGCTTCACGCTGGACTGTGGGGCATTCCATGCTAGGGCAGGTCACAGGCTTGTTAATTAGATGGAAAGCAAAGACAGACAGGATACAAATTTTCCTAGAGAGACACCAGCATGGTGTGACGTCAGTACTATTTCCAACTTTCAGCGGTGATTATGGCCGCTACGCTTTCCTGCTTCCTGAGGACAACAGTTCAACCTGATTCTCAGCACAATTAGAATGAACTGTTTTAGACAAAGCCAGTATTAAGGGTGGGAGCGGAGGTGGGCCTTAGAGCCACAAGGCACTGATTTTTTCATTGATTTCTCAAGGGGGCGCTCATGCAAAACTGCAATTGGGAACACACAGAATTTCCTGTTTTTGTTTTATTTGTAGGCAGGGTATATTTGCATGATACTTTATTGTTGGCAAGCACTTTCACGTTCATGATCTCATTCAACCAGAATCAGTTGAGGTAGGTATGGTGGGGATCAATCTTTCCCTGGGTTGAGTGAGATAGCTGAAGTTCAGAGAGCTCCCACAGGTAGTAGTGAAAAGGTAGGATGAATTCCAGGTTTCCTGACTCCTAGATCCTATTTCTACTGTATCAGCTTCCCCTCCTTTGGGAATCACCCTGCCCTCAGTTCATTTGGTTTGGCTGTGGTAAAACCCACCATGTCCCTTACTGAAGAGATGGAGCTAAAGCCTGACCAATCAGAGTATTCTATTATCCCAGCCACTATGATTGGCTCAGGTATGAGCACATGACCTAGGCTGGCCAATCACAGTCTTCTCTGGGTCTTTTGTTAAAGCATTTGGGAAAGATGTACTCTCTTTCTCTGGATCCCTGCTGATACAAAGCAAGAGTCTGACTAGGAATGAAGGCAAGCAGAGGGAACCAGAGCTGATGGAGAGAGTCCTATGTTATTATTTAACCCATTCATCAGCTGTGCCTGAAACTCTTCAGTGAGCCAATAAATTCGTTTTTTGCTTAAGCCAGTTGGAGTCGTGTTTATGACACTTGCAAATGAAAGGAGTTATTGACTAATAAAACTGTCGATTCTGTTTTTCCCAGAATTAGGAAATTACCTCTTTAAAACTGTTTATTTGTAGTATGCTTTATTCCTTCCCACACACAAAAGAAATTCTGAAGCAGTTTATAAAAATAAATACGGAAAATGGGCGATTAGACAAAATAAATAAAAGGGAAAGTTTAATACATAAAATACATGTCATATGTGTATGTATAGCACAACCTTTATATGAAGTTGACAAAATTATTTTTAAAACTACAATACCAAGTATTGTTGAGGGTGCTGGGAAGTGGGCACTAATGATAGAAAAATGATAAACTGGTGCGAACTTTCTGGAGAGAAATTTGACAGTGCATATTCATATCCAGTGCTTGTCCATAACAGATAATCAGAATGCATTGGAAGGAAATAATTAAATAAAAAAGAATGCATGCAAATATTTAGCTATAAGAATTATTGTTACTATCATCCAAAACTGGAAAACAGTCTGAATATCCAGTGATAAGTTATGGGTCAAAAAAGAAAAATATGTCCATCCCTTGGAATATCATGTATTTACTAAAATAATGATGTGGACTTTCATTTACTGACCTGGAATAATATTCATGTATTATAGGGTGACTTTGGACTAGCACATCTACATTCCCCCTAGGCCACAGCAAGTTTCAAATAATTGTTCACCCTTAACCCTATGTTTTAAAGTCAAGCAAACAAACAAAAGCCTATTTATTGGTTGGGGTAATTAAAAAGGGAGAAATATAGAAGTGGCAAAAATTGTCCTTCTATTCTCACAGTTTGGGTGTTCTTGCTTGAGTCAAATTCAGCTTTCCAGAGATGTGTGGTTAATTATCCCCTCTTGGACCACGTACTATCTACACACTCTCCATTTTTCAGACACTTGACTAGTATTGGGAGATTATTTATTGTCAGTGAGTTGGGTCTCAAGCATCACCTATTCTAGACCAATGATTGCCAAAATATATATATGCTCAAAACAAACCACTGGGCTATAAGAAGAAACATTTAGAATTTCTATTTATAGTTAATCCCTTTTTATTTTCTATTTCTGATATGTTTTATAATGTATATAATATAACTGGATAGTACATAACAAATAAGAAAACAAAGATTGTTAAAATACTTTTGATGATAAGGATGTGTTCTGGTTATCTATTGCTGTGTAACAAATACACCGGAGAGTTAGTGGCTTAAAACACAATTTAATTTTGTTCACAATCTTGTAGATCAGAAATTTGTGAAGGACTCAACCTGAGCAATTTATCCCTCCCCCAAACAGCACCAGTTGCAGCAGCTCAACTTGATCTAGAAGATCCACTTCCATGATGGTTTATTCACTTGTTTGGCAAGTTGGGAGCTCAGCCAGGGCTGTTGGCTGTAGGGGAGGGGAATGTCTCAGTTCTTTGCTATATGGCTTTCCCGTTGGGCTCCTTGGGGCTCCTCATGAAATGGAGGCTGGATTCCAAGAGGGAATGTTCCAAGAGACAGGAAGTAGAAGTTGTCTGTCTTTTAAGGCCTGAAGCAAGAAAATACCATCATGTCACATCCATTATATTCTATTGGTCAAAGGAGTCCAAGAGTCCATCCAAGATTCAAGGGGTGGAGGCAGAGACTCCATCTCTCAGTGAGTGATCTGGCAAAGCATTTGTGCCCATCTTTAATCCATTACATGGTATGCAATCACAAATGTCTGAAAACCACGAATTTACGTAAATAGAATATGTACCAGCAGCTCTATCCTGAGACTGGGGCTCAGCTCTCTTGTGTAAGAAATTCCTGGCCATCAGAAGCTGGTCTGCTCCTACTGATGCACCTCCCCAAAGCTGTTTCATTAGGCTTTTCTCTTAATGGCTTATTTACTCCAAAGGCATAGTCAGAAGAATATATGCAGGATAATGTAAGGAAAAATAGAACCAACTCTTATTGGCACTACTGCTTTATCTTGCTTAGTGAAAGAGTTTGACTAACAGTAGAAATAAATCAGTTATCTGGTCAGGTGTTGGTGACTTGTAAAAAATTTCTCTTTTAAAATAGTATACTTTAGACCAAATTATATTGAATATTAAGCTAAATATAGTCAGAATGACGTTATGACTTGAAGGGCTATAATTGTAACAGTGTTCTACCAGAAATTCCCCAGTGCACAGGCTAACACCTGGTTTCCTTTCTCATTAATCAAGTAAAACAATTGCAAATAGAACTTTAAGGTTTCCCCTAAATAACATAATATACTCTTGAGGAAGATAAAGTGGCTTACTAAACAGAATAAACCCATTTTGTAAGAAAATGTGTGTGAGAGAGTCAAGAATAAAATTTTTTTTCATTATTTATGATCCTAAATTCTGGAGCTAAGAAGAGCGGATCCTGAGAAGAATCTGTTGCTTTCCTGAGCAGGGTGATGTGGGAGGGTACAAATTAGTAAAAGTGAGATAATAAGAAGGTTTTTTTTTTTTTTTTCCATGAGAAAAGGAAGAGATGTTGGAAGGAGGCAAAAGCAGAGAGGATGACTTGTTCAAAGGTGTAGGTGGAGGATAATTTTCTTATGTGGGCTGCAGGGAATCTCCTCCAGGTCACCACAAAACCTTCAGTAAAACCTGTGTTATTTGGCAACTCTTTTTTGAAAATTTATTTTTATTGAGGTAACACTGATTAACAATATCATATAAGCTTCATGTGTACAACATTCTATTTTGACTTCTGTATACAGTACAGTGTGCTCACCATCATAAATTTAGTTTCTATCTGTCACCATACAAGTTGATCCCCTTCACCCATTTCACCCTCTCCTTCACCCCTTCCCCTTTGGTAACCACTATTTTGTCCTCTGTATTTATGTGTTTCTTTTTGTTTGGTTTGGTTTGGTTATTTTTAGTTTGTTTATTCAGTTTTTTCTATTTCATATACAAATGAGGTCATACAGTATTTGTCTTTCTCTGTCTGACTTATTTCACTTAGCATAATACCCTCAAGGTCCAACCATGTTGTTGCAAATGGAAGACTTCATATTTTTTAATGGCTGAGTAATATTTCAGTGTGTGTGTGTGTGTGTGTGTGTGTGTATCTCACATCTTCTTTATCCATTCATCCACTGATGAGCACTTAGGTTGTTTCCTTATCTTAGCTATTGTAAATAATGCTTCAGTGAACATAGAGGTGCATATATCATTTTGAATTAGTGTTCTAATACTCTTTGGATAAATACCCAGAAGTGGAAAAGTTGGATTATATGCTTGTTCTATTCTTAATTTTTTGAGGACTCTCCATAGTGGCTATACCAATTTACATTCCCACCAACAGTGTATGAGGATTCCTTTTGCTCCACATCCTTGGCAACTCTTGTTATTTTTTTGTCTTTTTGATAATAGCCAATCTAACAGGAAAGAAGTGATATCTCATTGTGATTTTGATTTGCATTTCCCTGATGGTTAGTGATGTTGAACAACTTTTCACGTGCCTGTTGGCCACCTGTATGTCTTCTTTGGAAAAATATCTATTCAGCTTCTTTGCCCACTTTTTTTTTTAATTTTCCATTTCTTTTCCTTCAAATTTAGTTATTTTATTTATTTATTTTTGGCTGTGTTGGGTCTTCATTGTCGCACATGGTCCTTCTCTAGTTGCGGTGAGTGGGGGCTACTCTTCATTGCAGTGCATGGGCTTCTCATTGCAGTGGCTTCTCTTGTTGCAGAGTATGGGCTCTAGGCATGTGGGCTTCAGTAGTGTGCCGCACGGCTCAGTAGTTGTGGCTCACGGACTCTAGAGCACAGGCTCAGTAGTTGTGGCACATACGCTTAGTTGCTCTGCGGCATGTGGGATCTTCCCAGACCAGGGCTTGAACACGTGTCCCCTGCATTGGCTGGCAGATTCTTAACCACTGCGCCACCAAGGAAATGCTCTTTGCCCATTTTAGTACAGAGACTGAAACAGTAATCAAAAAGCTCCTGAAAAATAAAAGTCCAGGATCAGATGGCTTTACAGGTAAATTTTATCAAACACTTAAAGAAGATCTAATACCTATCCTTCTAAAACTTTTCCAAAAAATTGAAGAGGAGGGAATGCTTCTTAACTCATATTAGGAGGCAAACATCACTCTGATGCCAAAACCAAAGACAACACAAAAAAAGAAAATTACAGGCCAATATCTCTGATGAACATAGATGCAAAAATTCTCAACAAACTATTAGCAAACTGAATACAGCAATACATTAAAAGGATCATACATCATGATCAAGTGGGATTTTATTCCATGGGTTAAGGATGGTTCAGCATCTACAAATCAATCAACATGATACACCACGTGAACAAAATTAAGGATAAAAACCATAAGATCATCTCAATATATGCAGAAAAGGCATTTGGCAAGATTCAACACCCATTTACAATAAAAAAAACTCAATAAAGTGCGTACAGAATAAATGTACTTCAAGATAATAAAGGCCATATATGACAAACCCACAACTACTATCATACTCAATGGTGAAAAACTGAAAGCTATCCCTCTAAGATCAAGAACAAAACAAGGATGCCCATTCCTGCCACTCTTATTCAATGTAGTATTAGAAGTCCTTGATGAAGCAATTATGCAAGAAAAAGAAATAAAAGGCATCCAAATTGGAAAGGAAGAAGTAAAACTGTCACTATTTGCAGATAACATGATTTTATATATAGAAAATCCCAAAGACTCCACCAAAAAAAACCCTATTAGAAACAATAAACAAATATAGAAAAGTTGCAGGATACAAAATCAATATATAAAACTCTGTTGCAGTTCTGCATGCTAAAAATGAGCTAGCAGAAAGAGAAATTAAGAAAACAATTCCATTTACAATCGCAACAAAAAGAATGAAACACCTAGGAATAAATTTAACCAAGGAGGTGAAAGACTTGTACACCAAAAACTATAGGACATTATGTACAAAGACTTGTACACCAAAAACTATAGGACATTGTTCTTCAAGAAATTGAAGACACAAATAAATGGAAAGACATTCTGTGCTCATGGACTGGAAGAATGAACATTATTAAAATGTCTATATTACCTATAGAAATTCTTTTGGGTGTTGGATTGTATTCTTTGGGGAAAATTTGGGGTGATCTTGACATGCACTGAAGGCAGATCCAGACCAAGAACAAGAAGAACCTAAGGAATTTCAAGTCACTTGTGAGTAACATCAGAATAGGAAAAGTCTGAGATATATACATGCACCAAATTATGACAGTTACTATCTCTGGATAGTGGATTATAAATGATATTTATTTCATTCCCTCTTCATTTTTGTATTTTAAAATTTTTCTATGAGTTGGGCTGTGTAGAGGAAGTTATTTTGAAACACACGTGGGCTTTGCAATCAGACAGGCTTATATTAGAACCCAGCTCCACTACTTCTGGAATTTGTGATTCTAGATAAGTTCCTTGAACTTTTAAAGCCTCAGTTCCCTCATTCGTATAACAACTACTCATAGGTAGTTGTGAGGATTAAATAAAATAATCCGTGTAAAGGTCTTCAAACGGTGCCTTTGAACTGAGTGGGCATACAATAAATCGTACAAATTATTATTGTTTTTGGTAGGTAAACTTTGCTGATGGCTCTCAGATCTTGAAAATGATCAGCCTTTCTACTCACTGCCAAGAAGTTAAGGCAGCACCTGGCCTTGTGGCTTCATCATCTAATGAACAAGCAGAAGAAACTCAACCAAGTTTTATCTCTACCATATAAGTCACGCAATCATCACGAAGAAAAACCTTTCTGAGCACCCACTATGTGCAAGTTATTTAAGTTCTCAGACGTTAGACCCCATCCCTATGACCTTCATCTTGTAGCCAGGTCACTTCTGGCCACTAATGCTCAAGTGTCTCAACTCCTAATTAAAAACACTTTCAGAGTAAGCTATACTTAGGATGGGCCCACATGGCTTTAATTCCCAGTGAAGAATACACATTACATTTCAGGACTTCTACACTAGCCAAAGCGTTCTGATGTGGGGTTTGACTCCCTTGGTGCTGTCATGTGACAGGCTTTTTGATGTGGTCTCTGTTCCAGTAAGTTAAACTCTGGCATCTCAGAACTGGCGCAGCCTGCCCGGCTACAGATGAATTCTGAACGCAGACTCAGGCTGAATCTGCATGCCTGTGGGTGGATGGGACCACAAAGGCCATGGGTTAATTATCTGGAGGCTGTTTTAGTGCAGGCCCCACTCTTCAAGTTTTCCTACTTGCTGCTGTGTAGCTTGGCTGTCTAAGACGGTGCTCCTCAAAGCATTTTTGGTTTTTGACCTCTTGGCTGGGAGAAAGAAACCCCTCTGAACCCTGCATGTTCCTGCTTCAGGCTACAGAGGCAAGCTTACTGGGTTTCACGAAACTTTTCACTGCTCTGGATGAGGTCTGCCCTGAAATGCCTGGTGTTTATTCATTATAGTAAGTAAATAAATAAGTCGTGCTTGAAACAAAAGCGCAGGCCTTGTTAGACGTGACATGCTCACACCATCTGGGTCTCCTCTCCTTCCAGGCACGTGGAAGACAAGACTGCCCAGCCCTCTGGGGTTTGGTGGGGCAGTGTGACCAGTTTAGGCCAACAGGGTGTGAGCTGAGGTGACACCTGTCACTCCTCCGCATTGAAGAGCGGATGAGACGTCCAACCTCTCTCTTCCCTGGAGACCAAAGGAGTCACATGTTCTAGATATTAGAGCTACAGATGGTAAAGCCTCCATCAGCCTCGATTCTTGAGTGACTGATGGAGTGGAATTTTCCCAATACACATACCCACCACCCTTGACTTGGCGACCGACATGTATCATATGCAAGAAATAAATCTTTTTGGGTTCAACATTGGATCTGGGGTCTAATTTGTTATCACAGAACAATGTAGCCTATTCTAACTAATACAATTATCCCATAAACATTAGTAACATAGAAAGTGGTATACAGATCACCTGTTGGACCTGTCATTGGGAGTTGGCCAAGGCTGTCTATGGTGAAAGGTAGAGGACTAAAGGAACACTCTCAAGGATGAGCAGTAGTCCAGATGATGAAGTTCAGGGGACCTGCAGTCTATATTGGGAGGCCTGGAGGAAGGCAAAGGTGACACTCAGTCTCTGGAGGTGCTCATCCCAGGCAGGCCAGACTCCAGGCCAAGGTCAGCCAAGAAGAGCCTCCCAACCCCAAAGAGAGGAAGCATTCCCAGTAGACTTCTTACCCTGCCCTCCTTGGTTCAGAAGCTGTGTTTGTTGGCAGGCTGCCTTTAGGGCCCCAGAAAGTGAAAAAACTTTCATGGGTCACTTTAGATGCACAAGATGTTCGACTGTGATGAGATTTTATTTACTGGTCTGTATTGATTTTCTTTGCATAGGCCCCTGAGGGCCAACCATCCAAGTGGGAGTTAAGACATACTCACACAGACCCCATCTGAGGTTCTTGGAAATGCAACGTGAATGATTAACAATCCCAGTGAAAGGAGGCTGTGGCTGCCCTTTCCATTTCTAAACCTGAAGTTACCCAACTGCCATATCGAAAGCCAGGAACTTTTCAGTAACCTGGATGGAGAGGGACCTGGGAAGTGAATGAGGGGAAGCTTCCGCCCCGCTTTTTTTTTTTAACGGAGACACTGGTGGAAAAATGTTTTTTTGTTTTTTTTTTAATTTTTGAATTTTATTTTATTTATTTTTTTATAAAGCAGGTTCTTATTAGTTATCCATTTTATACATATTAGTGTATTTATGTCAATCTCAATCTCCCAATTTATGCACACCACCACCCTCCCTGCCACTTTCCCCGCTTGGTGTCCATACGTTTGTTCTTTACATCTGTGTCTCTATTTCTGCCCTGCAAACTGGTTCTTCTGTACCATTTTTCTAGGTTCCACATATATACGTTAATATACGATATTTGTTGTTCTCTTTCTGACTTACTTTACTCTGTATGACAGTCTCTAGATCCATCCATGTCTCTAAAAATGACCCAATTTCGTTCCTTTTTATGGCTGAGCAATATTCCATTGTATACATGTACCACATCTTTATCCATTCGTCTGTCGATGGGCATTTAGGTTGCTTCCATGACCTGGCTATTGTAAATAGGGCTGCAATGAACATTGGGGTGCATATGTCTTTTTGAATTACGGTTTTCTCTGGGTATATGCCCAGTAGTGGGGTTGCTGGGTCATAATTCTAGTTTTAGTTTTTTAAGGAACCTCCATCCTGTTCTCCATAGGGCTGTATCAATTTACATTCCCATCAACAGTGCAAGAGGGTTCCCTTTTCTCCACACCCTCTCCAACATTTGTTGTTTGTAGATTTTCAGATGATGTCCATTCTAACTGGTGTGAGGTGATACCTCATTGTAGTTTTGATTCGCATTTCTCTAATAATTAGTGATGTTGAGCAGCTTTTCATGTGCTTCTTGGCCATCTGTATGTCTTCTTTGGAGAAATGTCTATTTAGGTCTTCTGCCCGTTTTTGGATTGGGTTGTTTGTTTTTTTAATATTGAGCTGCATGAGCTGTTTATATATATTGGAGCTTAATCCTTTGTCCGTTGATTCATTTGTAAATATTTTCTCCCATTCTGAGGGTTGTCTTTTCGTCTTGTTTGTAGTTTCCTTGCTTTGCAAAAGCTTTTAAGTTTCATTAGGTCCCATTTGTTTATTTTCGTTTTTATTTCCATTACTCTAGGAGGTGGATCAAAAAAGATCTTGCTGTGATTTATGTCAAAGAGTGTTCTTCCTATGTTTTCCTCTAAGAGTTTTATAGTGTCCAATTTTACATTTAGGTCTCTAATCCATTTTGAGTTTATTTTTGTGTATGGTGTTAGAGAGTTTTCTAATTTCATTCTTTTACGTGTAGCTGTCCAGTTTTCCCAGCACCACTTATTGAAGAGGCTGTCTTTTCTCCATTGTATATCCTTGCCTCCTTTGTCATAGATTAGTTGACCATAGGTGCGTGGGTTTATCTCTGGGCTTTCTATCCTATTCCATTGATCTATATTTCTGTTTTTGTGCCAGTATCATATTATCTTGATTACTGTAGCTTTGTAGTGTAGTCTGAAGTCAGGGAGTCCGATTCCCCCATCTCCATTTTTTCCCCTCAAGACTGCTTTGGCTATTTGGGGTCTTCTGTGTCTCCATACAAATTTTAAGATTTTTTTGTCCTAGTTCTGTAAATAATGCCATTGGTAATTTCATAGGGATTGCATTGAATCTGTAGATTGCTTTGGGTAGTATAGTCATTTCCACAATATTGATTCTTCCAATCCAAGAACATGGTATATCTCTCCATCTGTTTGTATCATCTTTAATTTCTTTCATCAGTGTCTTATAGTTTTCTGCATGCAGGTCTTTTGTCTCCCTAGGTAGGTTTATCCTTAGGTATCTTATTCTTTTTGTTGCAATGATAAATGGGAGTGTTTCCTTAATTTCTCTTTCAGATTTTTCATCATTGGTGTATAGGAATGCAAGAGATTTCTGTGCATTGATTTTGTATCCTGCAACTTTACCAAATTCATTGATTAGCTCTAGTAGTTTTCTGGTGACATCTTTAGGATTCTTTATGTATAGTATCATGTCATCTGCAAACTGACAGTTTTACTTTTCTTTTCCAATTTGTATTCCTTTTATTTCTTTTTCTTCTCTGATTGCTGTGGCTAGGACTTCCAAAACTATGTTGAATAATAGTGGTGAGAGTGGACATCCTTGTCTTGTTCCAGATCTCAGAGGAAATGCTTTCAGTTTTTCACCATTGAGAATGATGTTTGCTGTGGATTTGTCGTATATGGCCTTTATTATGTTGAGGTAGGTTCTCTCTATGCCCACTTTCTGGAGAGTTTTTATCATAAATGGGTGTTGAATTTTGTCAAAAGCTTTTTCTGTATCTATTGAGATGATCATATGGTTTTTATTCTTCAATTTGTTAATATGGTGTATCACATTTATTGATTTGCATATATTGAAGAATCCTTGCATTCTGGGATAAATCCCACTTGATCACGGTGTATGATCCTTTTAATATGTTGTTGGATTCTGTTTGCAAATATTTTGTTGAAGATTTTTGCGTCTATATTCATCAGTGATATTGGTCTGTAATTTTCTTTTTTTGTAGTATCTTTGTCTGGTTTTGATATCAGGGTGATGGTGGCCTCATAGAATGAGTTTGGGAGTGTTCCTTCCTCTGCAATCTTTTGGAAGAGTTTGAGAAGGATGGGTGTTAGCTCTTCTCTAAATGTTTGATAGAATTCACCTGTGAAGCCACCTGGTCCTGGACTTTTGTTTGTTGGAAGATTTTTAATCACAGTTTCAATTTCATTACTTGTGATTGGTCTGTTCATACTTTGTATTTCTTCCTGGTTCAGTCTTGGAAGGTTATACCTTTCTAAGAATTTGTCCATTTCTTCCAGGTTGTCCATTTTAATGGCATAGAGTTGCTTGTAGTAGTCTCTTAGGATGCTTTGTATTTCTGCAGTGTCTGTTGTAACTTCTCCTTTTTCATTTCTAATTTTATTGATTTGAGTCCTCTCCCTCTCTTTCTTGATGAATCTGGCTAATGGTTTATCAATTTTGTTTATCTTCTCAAAGGACCAGCTTTTAGTTTTATTGACCTTTGCTATTGTTTTCTTTGTTTCTATTTCATTTATTTCTGCTTTGATCTTTATGATTTCTTTCCTTCTAGTAACTTTGGGTTTTGTATGTTCTTCTTTCTCTAGTTCCTTTAGATTGTTTATTTGAGATTTTTCTTGTTTCTTGAGGTAGGCTTTTATTGCTATAAACTTTCCTCTTAGAACTGCTTTTGCTGCATCCCATAGGTTTTGGATCATAGTGTTTTCATTGTAATTTGTCTCTAGGTGTTTTTTGATTTCTTCAGGGATCTCTTGGTTATTTAGTAACGTATTGTTTACCCTCCATGTGTTTGTGTTTTTTACATTTTTTTCCCTGTAATTGATTTCTAATCTCATAGTGTTGTGGTCAGAAAAGATGCTTGATATGATTTCAATTTTCTTAAATTTACTGAGGCTTGATTTGTGACCCAAGATGTGATCTCTCCTGGAGAATGTTCCATGTGACCTTGAGAAGAAAGTGTAATCTGTTGTTTTTGGATGGAATGTCCTATAAATATCAATTAAATCTACTTGATATATTGTGTCATTTAAAGTTTGTGTTTCCTTATTAATTTTCTGTTTGGTTGATCTGTCCGTTGGTATAAGTGAGGTGTTAAAGTCCCCCACTATTATTGTGTTACTGTTGATTTCCTCTTCTATAGCTGTTAGCAGTTGCCTTATGTATTGAGGTGCTCCTATGTTAGGTGCATATATATTTATAATTGTTATAGCTTCTTCTTGGATTGATCCCTTGATCATTATGTAGTGTCCTTCCTTGTCTCTTGTAACATTCTTTATTTTAAAGTCTATTTTTTCTGATATGAGTCTTGCTACTCCAGCTTTCTTTTGATTTTCATTTGTATGGAATATCTTTTTCCAACCCCTCACTTTCAGTTTGTATGTGTCCCTAGGTCTGAAGTGGGTCTCTTGTAGACAGCGTATATATGGGTCTTGTTTATGTATCCATTCAGTGAGCCTGTTTCTTTTGGTTGGAGCATTTAATCCATTCATGTTTAAGGTAATTATTGATATGTATGTTCCTGTTACCATTTTCTTAATTGTTATGGGTTTGTTTTTGTAGGTCCTTTTCTTCTCTTGTGTTTCCCACTTAGAGAAGTTCCTTTAGCATTTGTTGTAGAGCTGGTTTGGTGGTGCTGAATTCTCTTAGCTTTTGCTTGTCTATAAAGGTTTTAATTTGTCTAATCTGAATGAGATCCTTGCCGGGTAAAGTAATCTTGGTTGTAGGTTCTTCCCTTTCATCACGTTAAATATATCATGCCACTCCCTTCTGGCTTGTAGAGTTTCTGCTGAGAAATCAGCTGTTAACCTTATGGGAGTTCTCTTGTATGTTATTTGGCTTTTTTCCCTTGTTGCTTTCACTAATTTTTTCTTTGTCTTTAATTTTTGTCAGTTTGATTACTATGTGTCTTGGCGTATTTCTCCTTGGGTTTATCCTACCTAGGACTCTCTGCGCTTCCTGGACTTGGGTGGCTAATTCTTTTCCCATGTTAGGGAAGTTTTTGACTATAATCTCTTCAAATATTTTCTCAGGTCCTTTCTCTCTCTCTTCTCCTTCTGGGACCCCTTTAATGTTAATGTTGTTGCATTTAATGTTGTCCCAGATGTGTCTTAGGCTGTCTTCATTTCTTTTCATTCTTTTTTCTTTATTCTGTTCCATGGCAGTGAATTCCACCTTTCTGTCTTCCAGGTCACTTATCCATTCTTCTGCCTCAGTTATTCTTCTATTGATTCCTTCTACTGTATTTTCCATTTCAGTTATTGTATTGTTCATCTCTGTTTGCTTGTTCTTTAATTCTTCCAGGTCTTTGTTAAACATTTCTTGCATCTTCTCAATCTTTGCCTCCATTCTTTTTCTGAGGTCCTGGGTCATCTTCACTATCATTATTCTGAATTCTTTGTCTGGAAGGTTTCCTATCTCCACTTCATTTAGTTGCTTTTCTGGGGTTTTATCTTGTGCCTTCATCTGGTACTTAGCCATCTGCCTTTTCATCTTGCCTATCTTTCTGTGAATGTGGTTTTTGTTCCACAGGCTGCAGGATTCTTCTTGCTTCTGCTGTCTGCCCTCTGGTGGATGAGGCTATCTAAGAGGCTTGTGCAAGCTTCCAGATGGGAGGGACTGGTGGTAGGTAGAGCTGGCTGTTGCTCTGGTGGACAGAGCTCAGTAAAACTTTAATCCGCTTGTCTGCTGATAGATGGGACTGGGTTCCCTCCCTGTTGGTTGTTTGGCCTGAGGCAATCCAACACTGGGGCCTAACCTGGCTCTTTGGTGGGGCTAATGGCAGACTCTGGGAGAGCTCATGCCAAGGAGTACTTCCCAGAACTTCTGCTGCCCATGCCCTTGTCCTCACGGTGAGACACAGGCACCCCCCACCTCTGCAGGAGACCCTCCAACACTAGCAAGTAGGTCTGGTTCAGTCTCCTATGGTGTCACTGCTCCTTCCCCTAGGTCCTGATGCGCACACTACTTTGTGTGTATCCTCCAAGAGTGGTGTCTCTGTTTCCCCCAGTCCTGTCGAAGTCCTGCAATCAAATCCCGCTAGCCTTCAATGTCTGATTCTCTAGGAATTCCTCCTCCCATTGCTAGACACCAGGTTGGGAAGCCTGACGTGGGGCTCAGAATCTTCTCTCCAGTGGGTGGACTTCTGTGGTATAACTGTTCTCCAGTTTGTGAGTCACCCACCCAGCGGTTATGGGATTTGATTTTATTGTGGTTGCTCCCCTCCTACCATCTCATTGAAGCTTCTCCTTTGTCTTTGGATGTGAGGTATCTTTTTTGGTGAGTTCCAGTCCCTTCCTGTCGATGATTGTTCAGCAGTTAGTTGTGATTCCAGTGCTCTCACAAGAAGAAGTGAACACACATCCTTCTACTCTGCCATCTTGAACCAATCTCTTGAAGCTTTCCTCTTGTCATCACTGATGACATGGTTTGTAGTGTCTGAAAGTCATTGTTACCATCCATTTTCTGCTTGACCAGCCTGGAATGAGGTTGTATTCAGCTGACAGCAGGAGAAGGATGCACATAACCACATTTTTCATGGTGCCAAACTGCCTTTTTTAAAAAAATAAATATATTTATTTATTTTATTTATTTTTGGCTGGGTTGGGTCTTTGCTGCTGTGTGTGGGCTTCCTCTAGTTGTGGCGAGCTGGGCTACTCTTCGTTGTGGTGCATGGACCTCTCATTGTGGGGGCTTCTCTTGTTGTGGGACATGCGCTCTAGGCGTGCGGGCTTCAGTAGTTGCAGTGCATGGGCTCAGTAGTTGTAGCTCGTGGGCTCTAGAGCACAGGTTCTATAGTTGTGGCACACAGGCTTAGTTGCTCCATGGCATGTGGGATCTTCCCAGACCACAGATTGAACCCATGTCCCTTGCTTTGGCAGGCAGATTCTTAACCAGTGTGCCACCAGGGAAGTCCCGAGACTGCCTTCTTATTAGAACTGGAAGAAAGAAGAAAGGATGATGGGTTAGTCCTCTCATGATTCCCTGGGCTGGAATTGCTGAAGAGCTGATATTTCTGTATAAAATTGTCTTTGCAGAAATCAACTTTTCCGAATTCACTGGGAATGCAGAGCCAGGGGTCTGGCTGCATTGAGATGAAAGGGTTCATTGGGACAAAATTGGTTTTTGCCACTTTGCTACTTCGCAGAGCTGTAATGCTAAAGTCTCTCAGGGTTTTTAGTTTTTACAAGGTAATTATTTTCAGAGTCAAAAAGGTGCAGGTTCCCTTACCAAAAACCTCCTGATGCAAGAGAAATGAGATCTTGTTATACATTACTCAGATCACTCTTCTTCCTCTGTCTAAATCCACTCTGCTGGTAGAGTGAAAACCACAGTTTCATTCCCAGGTATACAGAACGACAGTAATCACATCAAATGTTAATGTGATGAATCCATTTAAATAGAGATAAATTCCAAATGCAAATATATTTTTATTTTGAATTAACACACTTACGAAGAAAATGCTTGTGCTTTTAGAATAGAAGGCAGATTTCTGAACCACCTCTCCACAACCCTGATTAAATAAAAGATTTGCTGAGAGCAAATAGTGTCAGTTGAAAAACAGTGGCAAGAACCTACTTAGTGGTTCCTATCTTTTAATCCATATTGACAGCACAAAAAGTGTACTTTAATTATGATTTCCAAATCTCACCTTGATACTCTGTGAAGTAAAAGAGAAAACCCTACATTCTGATATGTACCATAGTTACTTTGTATTTTTCAGGTGCTCTAAGAGCGCTTTATTCCCAAAGGTTGCTGATATAAGGATTCCTCGGAGACAGAGTGGCAGGTAGAGCCCTGCGCTAAGAGCCCCAAGGCCTGAACCAAACTGGAGTCAGATGTATCCACTATTGAAGCCACAGGCCACAGGGAAGGAGACCAAGGGTGGGACTTGGTTTGTGGAGCTGTAAGTTGCACCTTGTGGATAGAAAGCTTCCCCCTGACTTCAGGTTGGTCTTATGGCTGAGGTGTAGCACTATGGCTGCACCAAATGGATATTCAGAGCAAAAGTTAGGGGGTTTATGCCCTCTTCACCAGCAACAATTAGAATTTTCATCACCTAAACTGAGCCTCTAAGTAAATGAATGTAATCTCTAGAAAACTGAAACTGCACAAGTAAACAATGGAAGGAAAGGAGAAAGGTGGTTTGAATGCAAGGGATATCTTTCTAAAATGCAAGATGAAGGTGATGTCGACTCAGAATCTTTGCCTCAATCTTTCCAAGGCCATCATAAAACTAAGTTCTGTAAAGGAACACAAAGAGACTAAAGAAACAGACTCCTAACTAGCTCACATAATGAACAGCTCATCCTTGCCGCCTCAAGCACCATCCCTGATTGAAGGGCGCTGTGAACTCTGCTCCCAACTTGCCAGCCCGGGCAGCTGAGATTGATGTGTAGACTGGGAACATGAACCCTGGGCTTCAGGAGCAGCTTGAGGTCAAGTCAGAATTTGTTTCTGTCCTGCCTTTCAATGCTTTGTTTTTATATGAACCATCCATACTAACGACTCAGCATTGCTGGGCCTGGGAGAGCCGGGGGCGGACACCTTCAAGGAGACTCATTCAGGATGTAAATTCACTAGCTATGTGGAGGGCTGGGGCTTTTCCTATAAGGATCAATGAAAGCTGGAAATTCCCAGTTTAACCACTGACCAGGCCCTTCTACCCCACCACCCCCACCAAATCCCGCCCCACCCTGATGGTTGCTCTAACCAAAATAAATCATAAATGTGTAAAGCTCAATAGTCATCCTATCCAGAGTCACTGCCACCCATTTCTAAAGCCCAGACCGACGTAGCATAACCCCAGATTTCAATTCTCTTCAAGGGGCTACTGCACATCCTTGGTGACAATTAAATCACAGAACCTGTGTAAGTAAGATTTTAATTTTTTTTACTCTGTTTGCTTTATTGTTTGCTGTTTCTCTTCCATATACATCTAGATCGACACGTATTGATGGGATGTGATCATCACACATAAATGAAGGATAGTTCTTTAACATACTAACGCTGACAACAACTAATTAATACCTTTCCTTTGTAAAGCAGTTAGAGTTTCCACCAAATATCTTCACATGAATCATCTCTTTTATTTTCAGAACCATATCGTAGGCAGGACGTGCATTATTATTGACATTAAGTGAATAAAGAAACTGAGACTTCCTGGAGGTTAATAGGGTTGCCTTGAGTAACAGAAATGACTGGCGTTGGTTGTAGGATTAGGACAGACTCCAAGTCCAATACTTGTTCCAAGCCATCCCACTGTCTCTACAAAGAAATCTTTCCTTCTCTGGAAAGCTTTGAATTTTATAAATTGTTTAAGTGCTTATTATTTTGTTTGATGGAAATGAAATACAGCTAACACTTGTTGAGTCATGACTAAGTCGAGTCATCGTACAGAGTATCAAGTGCTCAACGTGAACTTTCCCATTTATGGGGTGGGTGTTATTATCCCTGCTGTTATAGATGAGGAAACCGAGCACAGAGAGGCTTTTACAATTTGCCCAAATCACACAGCAGGTAAGTAGCAGGGATTTGAAAACAGGCAGCTTGACTCCAGAGCCTCCCAGCCTCATCTGTCTGCTGAGGTAGGCGGGTTTGCAACTTCTCGAATTGATAATCGAAGAACCATAGGTCTAGTTGCTGGTAGGCAGAACTGTCAACATTGCCAAAATGTTTGGGATCGTTTGGGTCTGTGTTGATTGTTCCAGCTAGGAGGCCAAGCTGGAATCAATAGAAATAAACCAAATAACCAAAAGAAACCAGACACTCTGTTGTGAGATGGGGTTCCTCCCCCTGCTACTCTCCAACCCCGCGATAGCCTTCCTTCCCAATCAGTTTTTTCTCCACAGTGGCACCAGTATTACTCCTATTTCTGATACCAAAAATCACTAAGTGCCTTCTCCCTCAGGTCCCATATCCAGTCAGCTATCAGGAATTCCTGTTTCGTGGTTGTGTGCGTCTCTAGAACCTGCTTCTTCCCCTTCTCCCCTTCTGCCATGACCACAGTCCAGTTGAATAACTAGACAATAGCCTCTCCAGCTTCAGACACTTCCCACAGTGTAGTCAATGTTGTCCCCAAGCATCCTAAAAACACAGCTGTCCTCACCTCTTCCCATGCTGCGCTCCTACACATGGCACTCCATTGTCTATCGCAAGCCCTGTGGTTTACATCTTCCATTGTCTAGCTCCTCCGTTTTCTGCCCATTTTCCTATCAATCCATTGTCTCTGGCTTCTCCTTTCTTTTTTCTTTTTGGCTGCACCACGTGGCATACAGGATCCTGTTCCCCGACCGGGGATCAAACCTGCGCCCCCTGCAGCGGAAGCGCAGAGTCTTAACCACTGGACCGCCAGGGAAGCCCCCCTTCCTTCTCCTCTTGTCAAGTAGGTCTCACAGTCCCCGGCACATGTCCATGAGCCCATCGCCTCACCTCGTGCCTTCATTGTTATTTTCCCCATCCTGTTATTTCTCTTCCTTCACGCTTATCCCAATCTAGACATCCCTCCAGTCTGTGAAATCTTCTCATATTCTTCCTTCTTGGATTCCTATTGTTCCTACAGAAAGTGCCACAGATTTTAGAGTGTTTAATTTTGTTTTCTAATTGTCTCACTACTTATCTCCTCCGCTGGACTGTAAGTTTCCTAGGTCAAGGACCCTCTCATATTTTTTTTCATGATCGTCACTGGGCATAATGGAGTATTGGACTCAGAGGAGGCGCTTGTTTGGTGGACTGATTTCACTTGGTGGAGGGACTTGGCATCAGACCAGAAGGCAAATGAGCATTGGCTGATTTAGTAGCTCTGATGAGCAATCCAGTGACCTTGCTCCACACGGGTTACTTCTCTAATACTTGATGCCAACGACATCGAGTGAAGGTCAGGATATTACAAACCAGACAATTTATTTTCTGCAGTAGAGTTGTCTTTTCCCTACCTCTTAAGCATCTGAGGAACCCATCTTTTCTGATTCCTTTCCCAGGTCGCAGTGGCTGTTCTCTAAGGAGGTACGATAATGGGGCGGGGTGGGGGGGGGTAAACTGAGTTGTCCAAGTGAAAGACCACCGCAAGTAGAATCTGATTTATAATCTCCAAAGTAATACATTAGAAATGGAAAGTAGCTCAGGGCGGATGTTTCAGAATAATTCATGAAACAGTTTTTTACCAGAAGAGAAGTTGTTGGACACTGGGAAGCCTTTTTCAGAATCAGAATGTTTAATGGCCATTCATCCAAGTTCAAGTTGCCCCAGGCAGATTTCAGAGAGACTAGCACTTTGGAAATCTAATAGCAGAAGTAATCGAGTTAGTATATATGGACACATTTGAAAAGTGTGTCATACTTTCCAAATTGTGTTCTCAAGCACCATCTTAGGAGTTAAATCCTTTTGAGTTGGAAGGAGTTCTGAAGGTTATATGGTTGAAAGAGGTATGACATGTCTGGAATACTATTAACATACTTTTCACTTTTGTATTTCATGGGTCGACCTACCCCTTCACTTTCCCATTTTCTCAGACATATGTCCACCTTTAGATTTCTACAGCATGAATGCAAAAAAAAAAATCTAATGTGCAGGTTCTTGCAACCCAAAATGGGAATTTTGTAGGCATAATAGCTGTAAAAACTAGGCTTTGGTGAGAGAGAAATAGGATTTCCTAAATTATTTAGCTCCCATTTGGCATAACTTGCTAAACAGTCAAGCTTGTAGGTAGGACTCAGATCATAGAACTGCTTCCATGCATGCAAGGTCTGGTTCTGTCTATGACAACTGGGCCAGGAGGCTTGAATTGTAGAGGCAGGAAACCTGCCCATTTCTGGTCCCAAAAGACCATGAGAAGGAGAAGGGAGACAGAGGCTGGAGAGATATTCATCTTGATTTTCTGTCTCTGGGATGCCCAGAGGGGGAGGTGTGTTAGATGTTAAAATCAACAGAAGGCCTCCCCTTCATCTGAGACTGCATGGAACGCAGGCTCCCCACACCCATGTGGGCGTGGCCACATCAGAGTAAACTCAGCAGTACAGCGTGATTAGACAGTGGAAGGGCTAGCATTTAGCTTTCCCAGGCCACTCTCAGTTCCTGTGTGGTGTGGAAGGAACTCAGAATCTCCTGTGTGTCCCTGAAGTGGGTGAGGCACAGATGCTGGTTGGAATCTGGCTAGAGAACATACCAGAGAGGAATGACCATAGTGGGGACAAGATGGCGCTGTGGGCAAGGGTTGCAAAATGAACTGCCTGGACCCTGACCTCACAACCAGACCCAGGGGCTCAATAACAAGGCGGACCCAGGGGCCCACGGTGCCAAGGGAGAGCCAGAGGCCCAGCACCAAGGGGGACCCAGGGGCGGCCAAACTAGGGAAAAAAGAAGCTGGACTCCACCTCAACCACGACAGAAAATGAACCACAAGCTACCCAACCCGGCAACAAACACCAGCCTGAAGCCAAGGAACGGGACATGCTGAACATTTGTCGTCAACAGTCCAGAGAGCAGCCCAGACCAACCACCCTACAGCAGACATGGGGAGGATCCAGAAAATACCATGTGGACGTGAGCCTGCCCCCCTCCACCCCTGAGAAGACAGTCAGCCCCCCTCACACACCCAGGCAAAGACTGAATTACCTAAAGAAAACTGCTCCCGAGCAGGGGATTGGACTGAGATTAAAGGCTGGAGTAAACCTAGTTTCCCACACCACAGTGGGATGGGGACTCACCGAAAAACTCAGCATTTCCACAAGTCTGGGTGCTTTGGTGACGTTGCTCCCCAGCGTGACGTTCTCCTTCACGTTCGGGAAAAGACGCATAGTGACTGTGGGAGCAGGTGAAGCAGATGTTACCATCTTCATTTTACACGTGCAGAAGCCAAGGTCCAGAGATGAAATGTCTCATCCATGGTCAAGAGGCACTGGGTGCAAAACCACAGCAGGAATTAGACCTTCTGATTCCAGCTCCACGCTCCTCCCACAGGGCTGAGAGCCCCTCTCGTGACCAGGCAGGAGATGCCCACCTACTCCAGCCCGGGGAACAATGGTGAAAAGTGTTTATGCTCAGAAGCAGCCTTAGGTTTCCCTTTTGGGCCCCAGTCATATCTTCAGTCTTCATTCAGGGGAATGTTACGGCTGAAGATGTACCTTTGGCATATTTGCACCTGGTGGTGGCGTGGCAGTGGCATAATTCTACGTCTGTTCATGATGCCAAATGTTTGGAACCGCACAGAGCTCATAGGACAGTGATGGAACAAAATGTTTCTTTTTCTCCCTTTTCTCCCAAGGATCGCCTAAAATTGAAACCTCTATATTGGCTGCAGTTTCCATCCATCTGCAGAAACACATTAGAAAGAGAAAGAGGTTGGCAACTGACTTCAGGCTTTTCCCCCAGAGTGTTACTTACCTGACTTTAACCAGATGCTGTGCCTGTCTCTCCCCTCCATGCTCAGTGGGCAAAAGACAGAAGAAATACAAGGAATGCTTGTAACGCTCTGGACTCTCTCCCCCTCTCTTTTTATTTCTGTCTTTCCTTTTTTTTCTTTTTTAATCCCAGGACCGGATATACAAGTTCCAGAAGAGGAATATATATCCCCAGAGTCTGAAATCAAATCTGGAATTCATATCCTCTGTAAATGTACTTTATTAAAAGCAGGAATCAAGAAAGGTTTTGGAATTATTATATTGGAGAGGTTGATTGTTTAGAGAGGACTTGGAATTAGGGATAATTTTAGACATGTTTTGCAGGCAGCCACCTCCTTGGATGAATGGGAAAACTGGGTACTTTGGCATCAATCCTATCCCAAAGGTCTTAAAACCAGCCCTTAGACTGTTACCAACGCAGGAAGGAAAGCAGGACATTGCGTTAAGACACATTCATCTATAATCACCATAATAGGGTGAATTGAAAATGTCGCAGGAACACGTGGTAGGTAACATGTCCAGGCATCACACTGTCAGTTTGGCGCTAATCTTTGTAAAATCCACTTGCTGCCACTTCATGATGGTTAAGTGCAACCCCACGGCTTCCAGGGATGGAAGGCATGTGTGTGTGCATGTCGGTCTGTGTCTGTGTCTCTGTGTGTGTCTGTGTGGGCATGTGCGTGAAGAAGCTGAAAGTGTTGTTTGAGGTCCAGAAATGGAGCCAGTGGAGGCTGCAAGGGGAGGAAGGAAGCGGGGCGAATCGCATGCACCATCCCGGGACATGCCTGCAGCCTGTACTACCGGCCATTCTCTGGGTGGGGAACCAGGAACTTGTCCGTCGTTCCCAGAAGGCCCAGACGGTTTTATATCAGTAAACTGTCTCTGAACTATTTTTTTCCCCTCGGTTTGAAATCACATTCTTCTGAATACCATTGCAGCTCACGGTATGTCTCTGATGAAAACCATCACTTCACAGGGGTCGGCCAACTCAACAGCGGGAGCAAAGTGATTACGGGATTCACATTCCAGTAATAAAAGAAGAGCTCAGCCCTCTAACCGGTCAGAGAAAGGTGGGAGCCCCTGGTGACCCAGAAGAAACCTCTGGACCCTCAGAGGTCCCAGAAGAACGGAGAGGGAGGTAGCGGTTCTGGGCTAATTTAAAGGAGAGCTTTTGCTGTATTTGATGGAAAGCTTGGAGGAAAAAGGTTGGAATGCCGAATGGATGCTTCGGTGTGGGGGCGGGGGGGGGGGGGGCGTGGCTAGCTGGCTCTCCGCCACTGTCTAGCTCCAGCACCCACATCCCTGCTTTTCATTCACATCCAGTATCTCCCCTGCTGCTTTATTTAAAAAGTCCCCTCTTTCAGAACATGTGGGAAGGTACAGCGAACATTGGGATGGCTAAGGTCCTTGAATTCTCATGTTGGCTGCCTTGCTATGATTTTTGAGTTCTTGTCTTAATTAGAGCAGCCCTAAAGGGGAATTTGAAATCACCCCTGCAGCCGCTCCCAGGAGAAGCAGCGGTGGACTCCTCTTCCTGTGTTCCTGTCTCCTGGAGGGACCTGCGTTTCCCCCACCTCTTTCTCTCTCCCTCCGCAGGGTTCTGGCCTCCAGAGACAGCGTGGGCCTGGGGCCTCTCTGCTCCCAGCTTCTCTGCAGAGAGAGAGCCTGTTCAGATTCCACGCTTCCTGCCTGGACCAGGGATGCCTCTGACACCCCCTCAGGGAGATGGTTTGTAATGTTTGTCCTGTAAACTCTTAGGTAACTGTTCTCTTCCACCAGGGGAGGTCACGTGGCTTAGAGGGAAAAGATGTGTTTTTCTTGTGGGTATCTAAGGACATTGAGCCACGGCCAGGCGGCCACGCCGACAGAACCCCTGCTCTGAATAGAGACCACTGTTCAGGAAGCCAAGGGGAAATGACACTCCCGGTCAAGTGCAAACCACTGTGCCGCAAAAGCTCTGGGCACCGGGCCTGTGACACGCGCCCTTCTTCCAAAACTTCCCTGCAGAAACGCCCCTTTTCAAAAGGCACAGTCCGTGAATGGATACCCGACTGGTGAAGAAAGACTGTCTGGAATTCTCAGGCCCCTAGACCAGAGTGTTCCAGGGCTTTGGTTCTCCTTGTGTTCACTTTTTTTTTTTTTTAATTAATTAATTAATTACTTTTGGCTGTGTTGGGTCTTCGTTGCAGTGCGTGGGCTTTCTCTAGCTGCGGCGAGCGGGGGCTACTGTTTGCGGTGCGCAGGTTTCTCACTGCGGTGGCTTCTCTTGCTGCCGAGCATGGGCTCTAGGTGTGTGAGCTTCAGTAGTTGTGGCTCCCGGGCTCTAGAGCCCTGGCTCAGTAGTTGTGGCTCACGGGCTTAGTTGCTCCGCGGCATGGGGGATCTTCCCAGACCAGGGCTCGAACCCGTGTGCCCTGCATTGGCAGGCGGATTCTTAACCACTGCACCACCAAGGAAGTCCCGTTTGTGTTTACTTATGGCTGCGATTTCCATCATGACTTCAGCCCTGGTTCTGAGTCTCCACCTGCTTCAGCTCAGGCCACCCTGTTGGTCTCTAAGAGTCAAACGCTTTCCCCCAAATGCATTGAGACGGCGGGTTCTGCATGTTTGGGGACAAGGGAGCTGCAGCCCAGGACTCCCTGGGCCCAGGCTGGGCTCTGCCCAGAGACTTCTCCTGGTGGCCCAGCTGGCTGCCGCACCACAGGTGAAAACAGGGCCAGCCGCTCTCCACTAGGATGTTTTATCTTCTTCTTGGTTTTTTTTTTTTTTTTTAATTGGAGGTATAATTGACATACAGTAAAATGCACATATATATTTATCAAAATATTCTCCATTTAACCGCCACCCAAATCAAGCATATAGACCTTCTCCCCTGGAACTCTTCTGGCGCCCATCCTCCTATTGAACACTTGAAGTCATCACGGGAAGGTCCTGTAATGTGATCAAGCTCTCTTCGCACTTGGAGCTTCTTGCCCCACAGCGGGGTGAGGCGGCTGCAGCAGACTCCTATGCCTCCTTTTTAAAACTTGAAGCTCAGAGAGGTCAAGCGATTAGCTCCTGGCCACACAGCCAGTAAGGGATGTTCAGTGGCTGGAACCCAGCTCTGGTCTCTCTTTCCTCCTCCTGGGCTCCCAGAAGAGTGCAGACCTATGTGCTACTGGAATGAGAGCAGACCAGGATGCAGACCACATGGAGGCCACAGGAGCAGATGCCAGGAGCCCACCTTTGTCCAGGTTAGACAGTGTGCAGGCTTCAGGTTCCAGGCTGCTTCTCACGTGGGGGCCACCCCTGCCTCGCATGTGATGTGTGTTCTCTCCCCGTGCCCCTCTTCCTTTTTCTACCCCAGGTGTAAATGAGTAATACTCTTGTCCTCAAACCTCAGGAGGCCCAAGAATCCTCTGTAGAACAAATTGTACGTGCCGATTCTCAGACCTGGGGCAGGGCCCAGGAGTCTGCATTTTCACAAGGCTTGCTCTCCTCCTCTCCCTCTCCTCCACCCACCCAGGGGATCTGGGGGACCAACTGCACTTTGACCAACACTGTGTAAGGGGAGCTCTTTCAGTCTCCTCCAGTGAGGAAGTAGCATCGGTTGTTACCAAGGTTCCACCCCCATCACACCCAGATCCCGCCCTTCCTGGAGGGTTTCCCCTTTCCTTAATTTCTTCCTTCTTTATCGTCGCTATCTACCTTGCCCCTAGATTATTGAGTTCCTCTTGATCATGATTCTAATTTTCAACCTGCTCATCTAACCTCTCGTCCTTTCCTGAACTGTCCCTTAATCTCTAGAAAGCCTTAATGTCTGTGGTGATTTAAGGCAGTCCACACACACCAGATACACAGACAAACACACATTCTACTGAAAACCCTTCTAGAGCATCAAGTCCAGACTCCTTCAAGAAGTCCTTAAGACTCTCCAGTATCTACTGCTTGCCTTCCAGTTCCATTTCCTTCTCTGAAACCTACCCTTCCTCCTTACCACAATTTTCCAGCTACTTTCACACCTTCATGCTCAGGCAAACTTGGCTCCCTTTGCCTGGAAAAGCCCTCCCTTTGGGCCCATCTGTGAACACTTACTCAGTTTTCAGGACAAAGGTTGAAGGAAGAAAGATTCCTTCCTTCAGGAAACATCCCAGCCTCTTCCAACACCCCCCAGGAAAGAATTGCTCCTTCTTTGGGGGCTATGCCTTCTCTCCCTAGTGAATTGGGAGCCATGAATCTTTAGAGCCTGCATGGGGTCTGGGCCCACACAGTGGAGGCTGAGGGTGGAGCCCTAATCCAACACTTTCCTGGACAAAGGGCTGTGGCCATTTTTACATGGTGGTCCTGAGCTAAAATAGCATGAGTGCAAATGTTTATCGTGTCTCCTATGTGCCAGGCACCGTTTTAAGTGCTTTTTTCCTGTTAAGCTTATTTGTATAAAATATGGTTTTCTCTAATGTTGGTAATTAGGGTGACCTCATGTCTGTATAGTGTAATGTCTTAGGTTTCAGAGGGAGCAACTTAACTTTTAACTGTAGCATCTACAAGAATCAATAAAGGCCATTGTCTCCCGTTGATCTGAGGGTTCCACTTCTATGCTGAGCATCTCTGATTCATTCATCCCAGTGGGACGTTTTTTCCTTGTTTTCTTTTTCTTGTAGGCTTAAAAAGATGCTAGTTGAATAATCTGAAGGGTGATTTTATTTATTACATCAATTCCATCCACAGTATATCTAAAAGTTTGAATAAAAGTCAATGGGGGAAAAAAATGATTCAACATACAGACATTTATTTTAAAAGCAGCTCTCCTGACTGTCTGTTCCTGTCCAGACATTTGAGATGCCACAAGGAAGAGGACCATTTCTCTAGACAGAGGCTTCACGCTCCCCTCGATTTATGATTAAGGACAGAGCCGAGGTGGCTCCATGCAGAAAGGAGAAAGCAGTAACGGAACCTTCTAGATGCCTAGTGATCACTGGAATGTGCTGGCATTTCCCAGGAGGCAGTCAGTTTCAAGCCACCAAAATGTGCTTCTCGATTCATTAATCTCTTAGTTAGGGTGGGAGTGGAGACCGGGAAATCTGCTCAAGATAAGCATGAAGTGCAGTATGACTTTGCCTTCTTAGAAAGAGCCATCATTCATATAAATTGCATCCTTCAACCTTTCAAGGGATTAAATGCTACAAGACAGACAGCATCTGGTTCAAACAGCAGCAAATCAAAGGGGGTAACAATACACCGCGTGGTGAATAACAGGCAGGCTCCTATATCCCTAAGAGGCCAAGAGCAGAGGGAAAAAGAAACCTGTGAGAGGCACAGTAAGAAAGGGTACACCTGTAGATGTGTCGGGGAAGATAGTGATGACGGCCCGGCATAATAACGCCTTTCTTCCAAAGTGACCCAAAGCGGCCGGCAGCCGCCCTCCTTCAGGAGCTGGAACACAGCTCTCCTTGACCCAGGGACCAGAAAAGAGAATAGGGGACAGAGACTCTCCCTTCCAGAAGCCACCAGCCCGGGCCATTAATTAACGTGCAGACTCAAATTGGCTTCTTAGAGAGTCTCTTCAGAGAGCAGAGGGAGAGGCTATTCGTCTGGAATTAGATAAAAAGTAGTTGGAGTTTGACTTCTTTGTTTCAGCCTCCCTTTTCTCCTCCTCCCCTTCATCTCCATCTCAGGCTCTCATTACTCTCATGACCTCTGCCCTTTGACCCTTCCAAGGAAGGATCAGATGCATGCCATTCACACCTCTGTGTAAAGTTAATCCTCTGGCATTTCCCAGGTATTCTGTTTTAGCCATAACCCCATCTGAAAAGCTCTCCTCTGTTAAAGGAATTTCAGGTTGAGATGAGTGTCTTTTTGGGGGACTGGTAAGAACCAAATTCTGGAAGTTTTGAGTGACACCTGCCTTGAGCATCTCAGACCACCCTTTTCTGGGACTTTCCACGACCCACATTGGGAGTATTAATGTATTGAAGGGTAGAGTGCCCAGAACTATGCTATGTGCTTTATTTATATATTAATCTCTTTTAAAGTTAGCTTTAATTTCTATCAAAGTTATACATGCACCTTTTTTTCAGTGGTTCTCAAACATGGCTGAAACTTAGACTCCTCTGGGAAAATGTTTTAAAATCCTGAAGCCTAGACTTCACTCCAGACCAGCTAAGTAAAACACTATTGGAGGTATGGCCCAGGTCCTGGGGATTCTGAAGAGCCCCAAGTGGTGCAGCCTGGATGTCAGCCATCAACATAGATTTGAGGGAGATAATCTTACAAGACATATTTAAAACCAGACCAAACCAAACAGCAATATCCCCAAGCCTTTCCTGTCCCCACTTATTTTCCATCCTCCAGAAACAACAAATTCAGCTATCTGAGCTGATTCATATTGTCGTTACCCTCATATTTCTAAATTCCATGATTATATTGCTACTCCTTGATTTTTTTGGCTTTAATCATCTGTTGACTTCCCACCATGGAAAATATGATTCAGTTCTCCTCCACCACCACCACCTACACCTCTAAAAGTCACACGGCCCGGCCCTCACATCATCCCAATACTGTTATCATTTGGTTACATCGATATTCAATTATGTCTATCTTCTCTGTTTCCTGAGTTTTCTCTGTACTCATCATTAATTCAACCCCCAACTCTTCCCAAAGTGCTCTCCTCACACTCGGTTGAAATCTCTTGAGGAATTCTCTCTCACTGCCCAGGGACCTCCCATCTGGACCGGCCCCCCTTCGGGCTGCTGCAGGGTGACCCTCCCACCATCAGCCCAGGGATGCCACCCTTTCTCGTGTTGGATCCCTTGTCTTCTTTTTTGGTTTTCTCCTTCTTTTGTGGATTTTATCCTCCGGGAGCTTCTGGGGAGAGAGTACATGGGAGTAAAGGTTTTGAGATCTTGACTGTCTGAAAATTCACTATTCTCTCATGGAGTTTGGCTGAAGATAGAATTTTAGGCCAGAAATAATTTTCCCTCGGAATTTCTAAGGCATTGCTCTGTTGGCTTCTACCTTTCTAGGTTGCTATTGAGAAATCCAGTGCCATCTTGATTCTTGATAATTTAGATGAAACTCTCTCTCTCTCTCTCTCTGAAAACTTGTTGGATCTTCTCCTTGATCCTGAAGTTCTGAAATTCCATGAGGATGTACTTGGGGCTGCTCTATTGTCATCCACTGTGCCAGGTACTCAGAGAGCCCTTTCAATCAAGAAACACAAGCCCTAGAGTCTGAGAAATTGAATTTTTTCATTAATAATTTCCTCCTTCCGTTTACTCTGTTCTCTCTTTTTGGACCTTGTCTTGTTCGAATATTGAACCCCAAGGATTTGCCCTCCAAATTTCTTATATTTTTCTCTACTATTTTCTAATTCTTTGTCTTTTGGTCCTGCTTTCTAGGTGACTTCTTCATTGCTGCTTCCAACTCTTCCATTAAATTTTTTATCTTCTGTTAAATTTCTAAGGTGTCCTGTTTTCAGGACGTCCCTTGTGTAGTGCATCCTGCTGTTTCAAGAGTGCAATATTTTGTGGAGAAGGGAACCCTCCTGCACTGTTGTTGGGAATGTAAATTGGTGCAGCCACTATGGAGAGCAGTATGGAGGTTCCTTTAAAAACTAAAAATAGAGCTACCACATGATCCAGCAATCCCACTCCTGGGCATATATCCAGATAAGACAAAAACTCTAATCGAAATGATACATGCACCCCAGTGTTCATAGCAGCACTATTTACAATAGCTAAGACATGGAAGCAACCTAAATGTCCATCAACAGATGATGAATATATAATGGACTATTATTCAGCCATAAAAAAAAGAATGAAATAATGCCATTTGCAGCAACACGGATGGACCTAGTGATTATCATACTAAGTGAAGTAAGTCAGACAGAGAAAGACAAATACCATATGATATCATTTATATGTGGAATCTAAGAAAAGGCACAAATGAACTTATTTACATAATTGAAACTGACTCACAGACATAGAAAACAAACTTACGGTTACCAAGGGGAAATGTGGAGGGAGGGATAAATTAGGAGTTTGGGATTAACATATACACGCTACTATATATAAAACAGGTAATCAACAAGGACCTACTGTAAGGCACAGGGGACTATATTCAGTATCTTGTAATAACCTATAATGGAAAATAATCTGGAAAAGAATAGTTATATATGTATAACTGAATCATTTTGCTGTACACCTGAAACATTGTAAATCAACTAGACTTCAATAAAAGAAAAAAGAGAATGCAATATCTTATCCCATCAAGGACCTTGGCCATTACACAGTGAGAAGGGCAATGTGCGGCCCCGCAGCCCAGATGTAAAACTGCCTCTGGGACTCACCCTGTTACACACCTGGGTGAAGTGAATAGGGGACCATCTCCAAGAGATGGAAGAGAGGTTTCACCAGCATAATATGTGGACAAAATAGTATACAGGCCCAGAAAGACACTGCCTCCTTCTAACCATACGGGAAGTCTTTTGTCCATTACAATTGGCCTTCAGGGTCAGAAAAGAAAGAGTAAATCCTTTTTTGATGGCTTTAGAATAATACAGAAACATTTGTTCTAATTTATAATCCATTTGTTAAAGATGAAAACTACATAGTGAACGGTATGTCAGTAATAATCCCCTTTCTCGGACTTCCCTGGTGGCACAGTGGTTAGGAATCCGCCTGCCAATGCAGGGGACATGGGTTCGAGCCCTTGTCCGGGAAGATCCCACACGCCGTGGAGCAACTGAGCTGGGATTGTGCTTAGGTGCTGGAGGTATCGAGTTGGATAAGACACAGTTCTTGTCTCCAAATTGCCTACAATTTGGCTGAGAAGACAGATATAAACCAAAAAAGAAGCGGTTTTCTATCATCATATGTGAACATATGCCTTGAAAGACCAACAGACGGTGTTAATTAATTCCACCTGGAGAAGAAAGGCAGGGAAGTTTTCAAAGGCGAAAACCAAATCATCTTTATTGTTTTTTTTTTAATAACAGTAATACATTGTTTCAAGAAAATTCAAACAAAATATGATTCATAGAAAGTGAAGAATCACCATAACTACCTTCCCACCAAGAGATGAGTACTACTAATTTGATGTTTATTGGGAGATGACATTTGATCTATGTTTTAAAGGACCAGCGGAGGTTTGCCTGACATGAAAGGTGGCAGAAGTTGGAAGAAGAGTTCAAGGCAAAGGAGACCTGCAAAAGGGGGGAGCTGGAAGGGTACAGCATGTTTGGGGCACAAGTGAGGGTAAATTGTGATGAAATGGCAGGAAATAAAGCAGGAGAGCAAAGCAGCTCTCAGAACAGAAGGTTCTACCATGCTGAGGATTTTGGACTGCATTCTACAGAAATTGGGGAACCATGGAAGTAGTTTAAGTTGGGAAGTAGTTGAAGTCTGCATTTAATATACCAGTCAGTAGCATCGTGGGACAAGGCAAGACCAGTCAGAGAGACCAGTAAGGAAATCTAGGTGAAAATGGTGAGCTTGAACTAAGGCAGTAGAGTGAAGATAGAAAGGGAGGGGTAGATTGGATAGACTTTAGGAAGGTGGTATTAATAAGAAACAAATTAACTGGAGGTAAAGATAAAGGAATAGAGGAGTCTAGGATGGCTCTTTGATTTCTGGTTGAATAACTAACTGAGCAACTACTTATACTACTAACAAAGAGAAAAAAAATGCAGGGGGAAGGGCATGATAGGGTTAGGGGATTAAGACGTCCAAACTATTATACATAAAATAAGCTACAAGGGTATATTGAACAACATAGGGAATATAGCCATTATTTTGTAATAACTATAAACAGAGTATAACCTTTAAAAATTGTGAATCACTATGTTGTACACCTGTAACTTATACTATGTTGTATACCTGTAACTTATTGCACATCAACTATCTCTCAATAAAAAATACAGGAAAAGGAACAGGTCTGGGGGAGAGGATAATGCCTAGAAGATGTCTCAGGGAAGCTATCCAGAAAGTATTGAATATATGAGTCTGGCAGTGTTGAGATCCCAGTCGTCAATCCTAGGCAACTCCCAGGACAAGTACTAGCCAAGGGAGGTTCAGCTGGACCAGAAGATATGTTTACCTGGTAGAGCAGAAAGCAGTGAGAGAGCACTGTTAGGACCAGAGGAATATTATTAAGTGTCTGATCCAAGCTGTG
The DNA here is from genome assembly GCF_008692025.1 of Phocoena sinus. Taxonomy (NCBI): domain Eukaryota; kingdom Metazoa; phylum Chordata; class Mammalia; order Artiodactyla; family Phocoenidae; genus Phocoena; species Phocoena sinus. Next base: position 30,462,949 of record NC_045783.1, on the reverse strand, counting down.
AATGAGAAACCATAATAGGAAATAAATCCAAGGTCAGGAAGTTAGGGGATGAGACACAGCATCGGAGGCAGAGTATAAATTTATAAAGGCAGGGTACAGGATGTGGGCTGCAAGAGAGACAAATAGGACAGGTCCTTTTTAAATTATTGGTTCTGACTTAGGAGCTGAGAGCCCACCTCCTGGCTGACAGTGCCCTTCCCGGGTCCAGGAATGGCCTGGCCACAGTGTGTTCAGGTTTGCCCAGTGGAAACTCCAAGTCAGTCTGAGATAGGAGGGCCCTTGGAGATACCCTCTCTCTGGTTCTCTCTCTTCCTCTACACCAAGTGCTCAAGCTGGCTTCAGTTCCGGCTTGCAAGATGAAAGGAGTAGGGAAGCTAGAGACAGAAGGTGAAGGGATACGATTTCTGGTTCATTGGAAAGACCTAAGAAATGGAACTGGGGTTTGTATTAGAGTCTTACCCCATTATCACAGGATGCTGGGCCCCCTCGAGGTGGTGTCTCCAGGCTTCAAGGGCAACAATTTCTCACTTCCAAACCAAATGGATGGCCTCAATCAGTACCTGCTTGGCTCTAAATCTTCACCAGAGCCTTCTTTTTATTTCCCAGAGAAGTGGTCATACTTGCTGTATGCTTGATTTAGATGGGCCAGGATTGGGGCAGATGTAGAAAAGCCCTTAAAAGAATCTCGCTGCAGCCGAAGTCCAGACAAAGTCTCATCCTCCTCAGTTGGACTGTATTAATACTGCAAGGGCCTCAGAAGAGTCCAGCCAGTGGGCTCCTATGGGACCAGGTCCCATAAGAATAAAATGTGAACACTCCCGTTTTTATGTCCCAGGGTGTAAAGAGGTTCTTCTCACTAGACCAAAGGACTTCGATCAGAGTAACGTATAAACTAAAGAGGATTATTAAGGCTTTGAGTCTTTAAAATGCCCCAGGTGAATCAGAAATGCAGGATTCCTCCCCACCCGCCCTCTGAGATATTTAATCAGGTTGGAAGATATCCAGAAAAATCCAAGCACCTGTAGGAAAACAGACTGGTCTGCAGTGCCATCTGCTGTTTGTAGTCTGATGCCCTGGTTTCAGTGGGGTGACAGCACCCCACCCTCACCCCCAGCATTGAGAGCCTCACCAGCATCTCCTCCCGCACTGGCTTCTGCGTCGACAGTTGTGTTGGTCAAACCAAGGCGAGACAACACCTTCCCAGATGTCCTGGACCGCACCCCGACTCAGGTCTGCAGTTGGGACCCCTCACCTTTCCTCTCCTTCTCATCCCACCCCACCAACACAACCCATACCCCAAAGCGGAGACAGATAAGAATAAAGAGAGGGATGGAGGCGGGGAAAGGAGGGAAAGAGGGAAGAAATATGTTCTTTACTTCAGAGGAAAGGAAAAGGAGTTAAGAGAGTTCCCATCTGAAGGCTCCTGTTTCTCTGGGTGGATTAGAAGGACTGATACAATGAAAGGCCAAATCAGTGAGGGCACTGAACCCTTGGGGAGGGTGAGGTGGAACTGACAATGAGGGGGTCTAGTTGCGGGGCAGGGTTGGAGGAGCAGGGGAGTGAACCTAGGGGACCACTGATAACCTGTGAGAACAGGAAGTGAATGAGGACGGGATAATGTGATGCAGCTGAAAAGCACATTCACTGGGAGTAGAAAACTGGGTAGGGAAGCAGGTGTGGAAGGCTGAACAAAGCCCCCGCCCCCCAAAAAAGATATCCATGACCCAATCCCTACTCTAGGGCCTGTGATTGTTACCTTATATGGCTAAAAAAAAAAAAAAAAACAACTTTGCCGATGTGATTCAGTTAGGGATCTTGAGATGGAGAGATTATTCTGAGTTATCCAGGTAGGCTGTAAATGCAATCACAAGGGTCCTTACAAAGGGATGTCTGACACACAGAAGAGGAGAAGGCAGAGACTGAAGTGAGGTGGCCACAAGCCAAGGACCGTGTGCAGCCACCAGAAGCTGAAAGAGGCAAGAATTCTCCCCTAGAGCCTCCAGAGGGAGGAAGGTAAGGCCCTGCCAACACCCTGATTTCAGCGCAGTAATACTGCTTTTGGACTTCTAGCCTCTGGAACTGTGAGACAATAAATTTCTGTGGTTTTAAACCACCAAGTTTGCAGTGATTTGTCACAGCAGCCTCAGGAAACTAATACAGCTGGTTACACAGATAAGATCACAGAGTCGTACATCACGAGAGGAGAGTTGTTTGGGGTGAGATTAAAATCCAACTTGTAGCCATGTGATTGCTAAAGCAGAGTGAAGTGAAGTGAAGTTGAAATAATCTTCACAAGCACTTACCCGGTGCTCAGCATCTGAAGTGCATTCAATTCTTACAGCCATTTCTTAAGGTAGGTTTCTTATCTCATCTTCTTTTGTAGGTGAGGAGATTGAAGTGCAGAGTGATTAGGAACATGCTGATGGTGGAAATGGAACTTTGAAGTCCCATATATCCATCTCCAAAGTTGGGGTTCTATTCGCAACACCCAGCAAAGCTGAGACGAATGATTACTAGGTTCCCAGTACAGACACTGAAGGGGATGACAGAAGTTGGAGAGGAGAGGAGGACTAAAGTGTCTTTAATAAATGCTCAACCCCTCCCCTGAATCTCAGATGCACATGTGCTTTGAAAGGCTGGGAGGGGAGTATTGGGCCCTTCGCTTGAGAGGGTTTCAGGGACAATGGCATCATCAGGGCAAAGCCAGCCCAGTTAGGACAAGAAAGCAGAGTGGGCACATTCCAGAAAAGCCTGAGGATGAAGGGAACTTCCTTGGCTGTGAAACTGGTAATTACACAAGGCACAGTGAGAGGCATCAGGAAGGGGACCTTAGAGACCAGCCAGTGGCTGTAGGATAGCATAGAAACCCTCTCATACAAACACTGAGAAAATTCTTATGAAATAAAACTCTTAAAATGCATGACAACAACAACAATAAAATAACCCGATTAAACCATGGGCAAAGGACTTCAATAGACATTTCTCCAAAGAAAATATACAAATGGCCAATAAGCACATGAAAAGATGCTCAACTGGTCATCAGGGAAATGGAAACCAAAACCACAATGAGATACCACTTCTTACTCATTAGCAGGGCTGCTATAAAAACGAAACAGAAAAATAGAAAATAGCAAGTGTTAGCTGGGATGTGGAGAAACTGGAACACTTGTGCACTGTTGGTGGGAATGTAAAATGGTGCAGCTGCTATGGAGAATGATATAGCAGTTCCTCAAAAAATTAGAAATAGAACTACCATATGATTGGCAATTCCTCTTCCGGGTACATGTCCAAAAGAATTGAAAACGGGGTGTTGAAGAGACATTCCTAGCAGCATTATTCACAATAACCAAAAGGTAGAGGCCACCCCAGTGTCCATCCAGGGACGAATGGGTAAACGAAATGCGCTCTACGCATACAGCAGAGTATTATTCAGCCTTAAAAAAGAAGGCAATTCTAACACATACTACAACATAGATGAACTTGGAAGACATAAGGCTAAGTGAAATATGCCCGTCACAGAAGGACAGATTGTATGATTCCACTTATAGGAGACAAATTCATAGAGACAGAAAGTAGAATGGTGGGTACCAGGGGTTGGGGAAGGGGCAGATGGGGAGCTATACTGTCTCATGGGTACAAAATGTCAGTTTTGTAAGATGAAAAGAGTTCCGATGGTGACGCAACAATGTGAACTGGTTAAGATGGTACATTTTATGCTATGTGTATTTAATCATGATTTTTAAAAATAAATAAAGCATGGACAAACTTAATAGGTAGAACAGGGAATTTTCAGAGTCCAAAGTGAAGAGAAAACCGAAAGCTGGAACAGCGGACTCTGGAACGTATGCTGCAGTGGTCATGGGGAGATGATCTGACGCAGAAATGGCTGTGGACTTGGATTTTAACACCCATGCAGGGACGGGAGATGAGTTCTCAAGTCTGGGTGAAACGAGGGGTTGGAACTGAGTCCCCTACATAAAGCCCAGATGCTTTCAGAGAAGCCAAACATCAACCCAGAAAGACATCAAAGGAAGCTCATCTCTGCCCTGACTCTAAATGGGGAAAAATAGTCCCCCATGAAAATTCAAAACCCCAGTCATGTGCCTGGCGGAAGTTCAGAGTCCAAATATCTACTACCTGCACCACAAGAAAACCCCAAGCCAAGAAATTAACATAAAATTGGTCTTTCACCAGTGATACCCCTAGGATACCTGACAGGAGCAAATACAAAACCACTCTGAAATTAAACTTCAACACTCCAGGCCACAGATAATTCCCACAGGAGAAGAAAGCTCTGCTTGCAATAAAAAATTATAAAAACAGAAGGAAATAATCTACCATGTGTAAGAGTCAGCCGTCAAAAATAAACAGCAGGATTAAACTCTGCAAAACTTTAGATAGTAGATAAACTACTAAATAGAGACAATAAAATTAGTGTTTTTGTATGATTTTACAAATCAAAGAAGGACATTCCTAAGAATAGTATAAGACACTATTTTTAAAAAATAGACCCGAGGGCTTCCCTGGTGGTGCAGTGGTTGAGAGTCCGCCTGCCGATGCAGGGGACATGGGTTTGTGCCCCGGTCCGGGAGGATCCCACATGCCGCGGAGTGGCTAGGCCCGTGGGCCATGGCCGCTGAGCCTGTGCTCTGCAACGGGAGAGGCCACAACAGTGAGAGGCCCGCATACCACAAAAAAAGAAAAAAAAAAAGATCTGAAATGAGACAGAGGGAACTTTTAGAAATGAAAAATATGGTTACTGAAACTAAAAGTGCAAGGGGTGCTTGAATAGCAGAATAGACACACACAAGAGAGAATTAGTGAAATGGAGGAGAGATCTGCAGAAATATTTCAGAATGCTCCACAGAGAGACAAAGAGATTAAATACATAGAAAAAAACAGGTGAAAAGACAAGGATGAATGAAAAGAGTCAACATATGTCTCCTAGGAGTACAGAAAAAGATAATAGAAAGACGAAATGATATTCAAAATTTAATGTCTGGATTCAAACACTGGCCTTGCCAATTACTATCTTACCTTGGGCAAATAATTTAACCTCTCTGTGACCCAATTTCCTTGACTGTATAATGGATATAGGACTCTGTTGTGAGAAATAAGATAACATATGTAAAGCAGAGCACATAAGAAATGTATAATATATGCGGCTATTATTGTTATTAATGAGAATTATTCCAGATTGGTAAAAGATTCAAACCACTGTTTAAAGAATCACATCCTACTGTAGAGCACATAGAACTATATTCAATCTCCTGTGATAAACCATAATGGAAAAGAATATAAAAAAGAATGTATATACATGTATAGCTGAGTCACTTTGCTGTACAGCAGAAATTAACACATTGTAAATCAACTATAGTTCAATTTTTAAAAAATCAATACCTTAGACTTCAATTTTTTTTTAATTAATTAATTTATTTTTTCATTTTAACATCTTTATTGGAGTATAATTGCTTTACAATGGTATGTTAGTTTCAGCTTCACAGCAAAGTGAATCAGTTACACATATACATATGTTCCCATATCTCTTTCTGCTTGCGTCTCCCTCCCTCCCACCCTCCCCATCCCACCCCTCCAGGCGGTCACAAAGCACCGAGCTGATATCCCTGTGCTATGCGGCTGCTTCCCACTAGCTATCTACCTTACGTTTGGTAGTGTATATACGTCCATGCCTCTCTCTCGCTTTGTCACAGTTTACCCTTCCCCCCCCATATAGACTTCAAATTTTTAAAAAATTTAAATAAAGAATCACGTGGAAGATAAATAAAAATAAATCCATACATTATATTAAACTGCAGAACACCACAGACAAAGAGAAAAACCTTAAAAGCAACCAGAAAGGAAACACATATTTCTTACAAAGTGACAATAACTAGACTCACAGTGAGGGTCCTTCTCAACGGCAACAAAAGAGGCCAGAAGAGAAAGGAAAATGCCTTCAACTCACGCAGGGAAAAAACAGTCAACTGAAAATTCAATACCCAGATAAACTGCCATTTCCAATTGAGGGTGAAATAAAGGTACTTTTCAAATTAAAATGGGACTCATTAATTTTTTTTACCACTCACAAACCCTCACCCAAAGAACCACTAAAGGATGTACTTCAAGAAAGAAATTGTGGAATTCCCTGGCGGTGCTGTGGCTAGGACCCCACACTTTAACTGCCAGGCCTGGGTTCGATCCCTGGTCAGGCAACTAAGATCCTACAAGCTGCGTGGCAAAAAAGAAAAAAGAAGGAAACTGATTCCAGAGGGAAGACATGGTGTGGAAGAAGCAGTTGTGAGAAAAGAGGAGGATCTTGTTGGGGTACGGGTTGGGGGTGGGAGAAGATTCAAGGAAAAGGGTCTGCCGGAGAGGAAAGGGGGCCAAAGGAGTTGAAGCCCTGATGACCATCACAAGTCACAGAGGAGGCTGCAGTGAGGATTAAGGAATCGTGGACAAAAGAGAATGAAATGGACAAGCTTTGTGCCGCTGATTAGAACCTTGGTGAAGGGACATAGGTCCCCTCCCAGGGGTTTTGAAGGAACCAAGTGGCTTTCTGGACCTCAGTTTTCTCGTCTGTAGTGGGGGGTTGGAGTTAACAATCTCCAATGTCCCTCCCAGCTCTGACGTTCCATAGCATTGGATAAAGTGAGGGACATGGGAAGTTCCTGAGAACAGCTGGGCTAAGCGTATGGAGACTTTGAAAGGTGAGCTCGACCCATTTCTGAAAGCAAGGCGGCAACCGATATCGGACTAAAGTCCCAGTGAAAAGGGAAAAAGAGGTGCATTGAGATGACCAGAGCAGAGGATGGGCCTGAGCCTGGCCCAGACAAAAATGCAAGAGGTACAGTTAGGACAGGGGAAGTCCTCAAAAGCCACATCCTGACTTCCAAACTGCTTTCCAAAGGCTCTCAGTTTGACAGAAATTCAAACATGTCTTGTCTCAGGCACTTTCCCCTTTAATTTTCAAACTGATGTATATTTTGAGGGAAACTTAATCCATGTGGCTCTGAATCATGTACAACAAACTTCTCTAAGAGATACTTGATGCTGGGAGCTTTTCCAGAACTTGGAGCAGTTCATTACATGATGCTCTTTTTGAACTGATTCTGTTTCCAGACTCTCTCTAGCCCTCCACCCAAGGTCCAAGATTTTGGTCAGATGCTAGGAACCTGCTGGATCAGGGCTCTGCTCTTTTCTTCCTCTTCTTCCTTGGCGGTCAAAGGGAACGCATCCAAGCCATGGGGGCGTAGGGCTTGGTTCTGTCAAAGAAACAGTGTGGTCCTTGATGCTCGCACGAACAGGGCCTGAATTGGCTTCTCCGACACAGTGGCTGCATTTGAGGCAGGGCTGGCAAACAGAACTCCAGTTTCCAAGCCATGTTTCCTTAGGTTTCAATAAGGGCTCCACCCACTCTTGTTAAACAGTGCAAACTCCACATGCTGGTGGTTCCTACCCTTCTGCTAACCAGAGCCTGGTCCCACAACCTCCGGGAGAGGAAGGCATTCAGCCAGGATGGGCTGCACAGTATCTTCCTTTAATCGTTCTCAAGATCCGCTGACTCACTGTGCGTGGTCCCAGCTGACCTCGATGCTTCAGCGGTCCTGTGGTGTACCTCACTTCCAGGAATCCTATACAGCCCGGGGCCGAGAGCCTTGTCACGTCTTTACCCACAGACTGGTTCCAAGATGTAGAATCAAAGCACTGGAAAGAATCCAGTCTGTGACTTTGGACCCCGCAATTTCCACGTTTGCTTTACAACCGGTAATGATATAGGTGTCCCTTTAAAGCACATCCCTCATACTTTCATGTTCTTTACCCATTTAATTTTTTAGCTGAACTTGAGCCGGGCTACACAAACCAATCCAATGGAAGAGTCAAATCTTGCCACTTAAAAAGTGTCATGGGAGCCGAAAACTACCTCGGGGCTGGTTTTCTACATTGTTTTCTTTTTTTCTTGTTTAGGGTTGGAGTTACTCAAAGTAACTGCTTATGTGGCATAATCTTAAGGATGACTTTCCTTCAATAATATCAGTGACATCTGTTATTCCATGATGAACTGTTATTAGCCATCCTGTCTGGGTCAAGACTGTTGGAGGAGAAAAGGAGGGGAATTTGGAATATGCTTGTAAAATGCGTATACTCTTAAAAATGAAGGCACATTGAGTCCAAAACAGCCTGATGTAAATGAGTTAATTAGAGCACGAAGCCCAGCGAGACAATGTGGTTTAGCAGAAAGAACGCTGGGCTTGGAGTCCAAAAAAATAGGGATTGAATTCTGGCTCTGCTGTCTTTCTCTGCCTTAATTTCCTCGTCTGTAAATGGGCGATAGCCATCCCTGTCTCTTTATAAAGGTGTGATCAAGATCTAAGAGAGAGAGAGAGAGAGAGAGAGAGAGAGAGAGAGAGTGTTTGTGTGTCCATGAACATACTCTCTGTAATGACTCTGTGAATGTCGGCACATCACCAGGGCGGGGACCACAGGAAAGGATGGAGGAAGGAGGACGGGGCTCCAGGATTTGCTACTGGCTGGTGCAGTACAGGGTCCTAATGAACCTCCCGGGGGCTAGTCTCTGAGCGTGCCAGCTTACCGCTGGACCAGGCTTCCCCATGGTGATGCTCAGGAACTGAAAAAGGACTGGGGTTCCACTCCAACTCACCCCAGAGCCTATCTGAGTTAGCCCGTCAGCCCTGGTTCCCTCCCTCGCCGGATGAGGGTCTGCCCTCCACCCTGACCTGTCAGTGGAAGGCTTGGAGAGCAGCCTGGACCACTGGAAGCCCCCGGTGGCATTTTAATGAAGACTGTTGTACCTCAGGTGTAACTTTTACTGACTCCTGGGGAAACCTGCTCACCTCTGCTTGGGGCACCTTTACTCTGGCTTCATAAAAAATTGTGTATAAGGCCAGGCTCAAATAAAGCTAGAATAGCACCGCAGAGCGGTGGGGATGGCTTATGAAAGACTCCAGCCCGTTACACAAGTAGATTCCCTTGTAGCCCCTGGGTCTGGAGGCTGGTGGATCGTTCCCAAGAGTTCTTTTTCTATTCATTTTGGCAGATTTTCCCCCCCAAAGCAGGCCTCTGGAGCTGCCAGACCAGGGTAATGGGGAGAAACGTGGAGCTGGCATGTGAGCCTCAGCAGCAGGGCCAGGGGAGTTGTTTCACCTCCAGGTTTGGAAATGTAGCCTGACATTTGGGCGGGAGCCTAACTGACTCTACCGGTGGCGGCCGGCACTGTGGTGGAGACCCCTGGGGCCAGGGTACCAGCCCCGACGGCACACACACTTCCTTTAATTAACAGAAGCATGATGCCAACAGACACACCAGCATCTGGGAAGTGAGGGCGGCTAAATGGGAAACCTCTTGACTGCCTCATGGAGTGGCCTGCCTGCCAGGATTGTCCCCTGTTCCTGTTTCCTCACAAAAAAGCCCCTGTGTTTCTTGAGAGGCCTGCCCAGGTGGTGGCAGAGCCCCAGCCTGGCTGCACTGCCTGGGCTTGTCTGCCCGCCTCCCTGGCAGGGATGTTTTCCTTGAGTGGCTGGTTTGAAGCATTTAGAAAAGCCAAGAGACCTTCCCAGGGTTGTCCCGGCCTTAAACGGTCATCTTCTGCCAATCTCATCCACTCATTTGGCACTTCAGCACTTTGGTTTTTTCTCTTGATCAGCTGCATCTCCTTCTCTCGCCAGGCGTCCCACAGTCGCCACCTCCCCTCGCCCCATGCAGGGTGCGATGCAGTCTCCACGCCCGTGAAGCTGGTCCAGGCAAAGGGCGTGACACAGCCCGTGGCTTTCCTTGCTGACAAGGTCAGGGCCTTTCATTTCCAGAGTAGTCTTTTCAATGCTCTGTGAGTCTCTTTTGATTATTGGGCATTGCCAGCCTGGCCGAGAGACAGTGATTCATTCAACAGGCATATATATCCAGTGTCTGATGTGTGCCAGGCACTGTGCTGGGTGCGGAGGATTCCAGGCACCTGAGGTGGGATTCTGCCCCAGGTAAGGGGCCAGAGGCAGGAACTGAAGCAAGAGCACACTGTGAGGGGCTCCGAACCCGCGTCCCCTGCATCGGCAGGCGGACTCTCAGGGGCCTCCCGGGTGGCGCAGTGGTTGAGAGTCCACCTGCCGGTGCGGGGGACACGGGTTCGTGCCCCGGTCCGGGAAGATCCCACATGCCGCGGAGCGGCTGGGCCCGTGAGCCATGGCCGCTGAGCCTGCGCATCCGGAGCCTGTGCTCCGCAACGGAAGGGGCCACAGCAGTGAGAGGCCCGCGTACCGCAAAAGAAAAAAAAAAAGAAAGAAAGAGGGTCATTTTGGACCTAGAGTTAATCATACTAAGTGCACTAAGTCAGACAAAGAAAAACGAATATTATATGACATCACTTACGTGTGGAATCTAAAAAAAAAAAAAATGAGACAAATGAACTTATTTACAAAACAGAAACAGACTCACAGACATAGAAAACAAACTTATGGTTACCAAAGGGGAAAGGGGGGTAGGGATAAATTAGGAGTTTGGGATTGACATATACACACTACTATACCTAAAATAGATAATCAACAAGGACCTACTGTATAGCACAGGGAACTCTACTCAACATGGTGAGGGAGAAAAAGAAAGAGGGTCATTTAATACACAAATTCACTCTCTCAGCACCACTACCACAGATAAGAGATACGTATATGTTTGTATATAATATAGACACTCATTCAACAATTACTTTTGGCAAGTCTACTATGGGCCAGGCTCTTCTATAAGGCAAGCATTGTTATCTCATTTTACACAAGAGATAACTGAAGCTCAGAGAACTTGATAAGTGGTGGAAAGAGAATTCAAGCCAAGGTCTTTAAGCTATGTGTATAAAGCCCATTTTGACCGACGTGGGGTTTTTTCAGTAATGCAACTAGGAGAACTCTGTCTCTCTGTGTCCCTGAGTTGGGATTAGATCCTGCAGGCAACAGACGCTGAGTGTTTTTGAGCAAAGGGATTACATTATCAGATCTTTGTCTTGGAAAGATAACTCTGATCACCAGGTATAATCCAGGCAGGAAATGACAAAGGCAAGAAACGATGGAGGCCACTGCAGTGGGAATAGAGGACAGGAGAAGGGCTGAGAAAATAGAAGGTCCTCGATAAGACTGGGAAGGAGATGGAGATGTGTAAATGCTCCAAAACAATTCTCTCCCGTGGCTTTAGAAAACTGAGTGGGCAGTCCTGCTGCTCCCCGAGAGAGAGAAATCCCAGAAGAAGACAAGTGTGACTGTCATGGGGACACAGTGTCTGAGATACTGGACCACTGCTTCTCTCCCTCCCCCACAGGGCACTGGGGTTTCCCAACCCAGTTCTTTACCGTCTTCCCAATGTCTGACAAGCTCTCGCACAGGGCATGAGAACATCATCACTGCTCAGCTCTGGGCAAGAGAAAACAGTGGGTTTGGTAAGTGCTTTGCCCATGACGGGATTTTACCATGTCTGTGGGTTGCTTCACGATTCCCGATTCAGACAGTTCTCTCAACTGCAAAAGCCACTGAAAGGTCTCTGGGTGAGCATCTCATGCTCTCTGTCGACTGCAGAGAGGTGAGGGATACCATTCATTTGCAGATGTTTTTCTGGTCAGTGGCTTTCACAAACCACACACAAGGCAACAAGTCACATCCGACAAGCAGACCCGAGCTTGCACGGTACTTGGTGGCACTGTTTGATGTACCCACAGCCGGGGGACTCTCTGGCAAACCCAGAGCAGTGACCGAGGCCGAGTCAATCACCGAAAGGAGTTTTCAGAGCCTTGAAATGGAAAGAGCTGGTACCCATTTGGTCCCAGGAAAAAGTGTGTTGCCATCAGATGCCCTGGTTCTGCTGAGCCTGGACAAAGCGCAGGCTGAGCTGAAGGCCAGAGTACAGAGTTGCAGTTGGCCCAGAAGGGGATGGTGTTCAGTGATAGTGGCTGAAAACAACACATATGTGTTTTTTCACAGAGTTCCTGTGGGTCTGGAAGCTAGGAGCAGCTTGGTTGGTGGTTCTGGCTCAGTGACTCTTATGAGGTTGTCATCAAGCTATTGGCTGGGCTAAGTCATCTGAAGACTCGAATGGGGCTGGAGGATCCATTTCCCAGCTCGTTCACATGGCGGCTTGTGGAAAGTCTCAATTCCTTGCTCTGTGGGCCAGCTTTCATGCCATGGAAGCTGGCTTTGCCCAGTGCACATGGGAGAGAGAGAGAAAGAGAAAGAGAGAGAGAGAAAGAGAGAGGTGGAAGCCACAGTGTTTTTGAAAATCTAATCTCAGAAGTGCATACCATTACTTCTACCATATTCTATTGGTTACCCAGGCCAACCCTGGGACGGTGTGAGAGAGCCACACAAGATTGCGAACACCAGGATGCAGGGATCCCCAGGGCCATGTTGGAGGATGACTACCATACAGTGAAATTTCTGGTGAGCACAGGACACCTGTTAAACGGCCAGAAGGAAAGACAGTTCAACCCATGATACTTTCTCTTCATGTGCTTCTCCCAACCTTATTACAACGTAGGAAACTTTGTGAACTTTAAGTTGCCTGCATTTTGACCACAAGCTTTTCCATCCCATTCCCTCCCGTGAACCCTAAGGTACACGAACCCTCTAAACTTCAATTGCATTTTGACTCTATGCTATACAGCTCACACTTTATCATTTTCTTTTTGTTTTACATGTACTTAGCTGGTTTCCCCCACTAGACTGTAGGCTCCTGATGAGAAAGGACCACATCTTTTTAGCTGTAAGGGGTCATAGCAGCAAGCCCGATGCCAGACACAGGGTAGTTGTTTAATCAAGATGATTCACTGACTGATTTAGAGGCTGTCCTCAAATCTTCCTTTTTATGGTTGGGGAAGCTGAAAAGTCAGCATGGAAAACACTTGGTCAGATGAGTCATCCGTCAAGTCCAGAGCAAGACTCCATGAGCAGCTGCTTAGCCCAGCTGGAGCAAGAAGACGGGTTCTCAATCTGGGGCTCAGAGGCTGCCCGCGGCATTTACTGGGGTTAACAATCAAGCCTGTCTTGCCCCGAGCTGCCCAATAACTCACGAGGCTGTCAGAAGCCTCGTTTCTGTACAACCCAGGCTGGTTGTGCGCGGTCTGCAGGGCAAGCAGTGATGCTGCAGAAGGAAATGGTTCCTAACAAGCGGAACTTCCCTCTACATGTCTTGGTGATTTGTTGTTGTTGTTTTATAAATTTATTTGTTTATTTATTTTTGGCTGCATTGGGTCTTCATGCGGTGCACGGGCTTCTCACTGCGGTGGATTCTCTTGTTGCAGAGCACGGGCTCTAGGCGCGTGGGCTTCAGTAGTTGTGGCACGTGGGCTCAGTAGTTGCAGCACGTGGGCTCAGTGGTTGTGGCATGTGGGCTCAGTAGTTGTGGCATGTGGGCTCAGTAGTTGTGGCTCGCGGGCTCTAGAGTGCAAGCTCAGTCGTTGCGGTGCATGGGCTTAGTGGCTCTGTGGCATGTGGGATCTTCCCAGACCAAGGCTCGAGCCCGTGTCCCCTGCACTGGCAGACGGATTCTTAACCACTGCGCCACCAGCAAAGTCCCTCTCTCGGTGATTTGTGACAGGGCTCTGAAATGGGAAGCAGGTCTGCTCTGCAGAGCGGAAGAAGGGCACTTGCCTGTGCCATGCCATCAGCACACACCAGTGGGTCCCATGGATCTGATTCCAGTCTGCGCCTCAGCACCAGATCAGACGAGAGTCGGTGATGAGGAAAAGAAGCTGTATTCAGCCCGGTGCTAGTGAAAGAAGACAGTGGTGCCACCAATTACCATCTGCAGTTGACGTATCTAAGTGGCAGCACCAATATCTTGGACTGAAATCCCAGTGAGGAAAACTAGCTCCCAATCCCCGCCCTGCCTGGGTTCACCTGGTGTAAATGGGTCCCCACCGTGTTGGGTTGTTCAAAATGGCCTTTGGAAAACTGTGCCTTTTGTTCTTTCAGTAAATTTACCTTGGTTCCTGTGTTGTCTGCACCTCAGCTCTTCCTACCAGTGGTTTTGCATCTGTGGTAGGTGAGGGAGAATGCCTGTGAAAAATGCTTTGTTATATTACATTGCCCCCTGGCTCCAATGAATTGCTCCGTAAATCACGTTATTGTTAAAGCGTCCTGGCAAAACCACACCACTTTCAGGGTCTGAGAGAGCACAGGATATTAATCAGAGGCAACCATTGCAGAAGGGACATTTAAAAAAATAAAACAGAAAAAAACATAAAAAAACACAGTTTTTAATGTGTGGAGTCTGGAGAAGAGTATACATTGGGACTGGGGCCAAACCAGACCATCTTGACTCTTTCATAAATACTCCGATATAGGAATGCATTATCGCTGAACACTTTAAGCCCATTTAGTTTTATAGCAAAACAATATTGAATACCTGCTGCATCCTAATGATCTAGTTCAAGCAGCACAGGGTGAGGATGGGGGTGGGTGGGAATGGGGGCTCCATAAATCAGGAAGGACTTTTAATCACGTTCAGCCTGGACCTGCAGCGTTTGCTGAGAGGACGACAGGCACCAGCATCTCACAGATGTTCCCGGGAGCGCCTGTCCCTGACCATAGCACAACAGCGGCAGTGAACGAAGCTCCTCGAGTCCAAGGCTCTAAGTGCAAACCTTAGGCAGGGGAAATGGGTGCAACAGCGTTATAACAGATTATAACAGATTATTGCTCAGGACAGCTAGTTCGCGGGCCAACAGCCTTTACTGAGAGTCTGTAAACCCCTCGACATTAGGTGTGATGGAAAAACACAAGCGAAAAGAAAGCCAAATTCTGCTGTAGCAAACTCTAAATTCTGGTACTTTGGTCAACAGCACATCGCTCCAAATAAGGGGCACTTCCCTGTCTTGTTACTCGGATTTCTTGTTACAGGCTTTGGTTTCTTCTTTTCTTTTCCCAGCTTTATTGAGATACAGTTGAAACACAACATTGCATGAGTTTAGTTTGTACAATGTGATGATTTTTTTCTTTTACTTAATGGTTATTGGAGTCTAGTTGATTTACAATGTTGTGTTAGTTTTGGGTGTACAGCAAAGCGAATCAGTTATACATATATCCACTCTTTTTTAGATTCTCTTCCCATATAAGTCATTACAGAATTGAGTAGAGATCCCTGTCTTACACAGTACGTTCTTAGTAGTTATCTATTTTATATATGGTAGTGTGTATATGTCAATCTCAATCTCCCAATGTATCCCTCCCCCCAATTCAGCCTTGGTAACCATAAGTTTGTTTTCTACATCTGTGACTCTATTTCTGTTTTGTAAATAGGTTCATTTGTTCCATTTTTTAGATTCCACATATAAGCCACATTATATGATATTTGTCTTTCTGTCTGACTTACTTCGCTCAGTATGACAATCTCTAGGTCCACCCACGTCACTGCAAATGGCATCATTTCATTCTCTTCAACACGATGATTTGAAACACGTAGACACTGTGAAATGTTTGCCACAATGAGGTTAGTTAACACAACCCTCACGTCACATAATTTCCATGTTGTTGTCGTTGTTATGGTGAGAACACTAAACCTCTACTCTTCTTTGTTTAATTGAAGTATAATTGGTGTGCAATATTATATAAATTACAGGTGTACGATATGCTGATTCATAATTTTTAAAGTTCATACCCCATTTATAGTTATTATAAAATACTTGCTATATTCCCCATGTTGTACAATATATCCTTGTAGCTTATTTTATACCTAATAGTTTGTACCCCTTAATCCCCTCCCCCTATATTGCCCCTCCCCCTTCCCTCTTAAAGCTCTACTCTTGTGGCATCTTTGAAGTATACAGTACTGTGACTTAAATCCCTAAACTTACTATATAGATATAGATCTATCTCACATATTCTTTTTTATTGAAGTATAGTTGATGTACAATATAATATGTTATAATTGTACAATGTAGTGATTCACAATTTTAAAGGTTTTACTCCATGTATAGTTATTATAAAATATTGGGTATATTCCCTGTGTTGTACTATATAGCTTATTTTATACTTAACAGTTTGTATCTCTCAATCCCCTACCCTTACACTACCTCTCCCCTGTTCCTTGTCCCCACTGGTAACCACTAGCTTGTTCTCTATATCTGTGAGTCTGCTTCTTTTTTGTTATATTCACTAGTTTGTTGTATTTTTTAGACTCCACATATAAGTGATATCATACAGTATTTGTCTTTCTCTGCCTGACTTATTTCACTTAACATACTACCCTCCAAGTCCATCCATGTTGCTGAAAATGCCAAAATTTTTTACAGCTGAGTAGTATTCCATTGTACATATATGCCACATCTTCTTTATCCATTCATCTCAATCACATATTCTCTATCCATTCACCCGGTGATGGACACTTAGGTCGTTTCCATGTCTTTGGGAATGATCCCACAGCGAACATGGGGATGCAGATATCTCTTCATGGCAGTGGTTTCATTTCCTTCAGATGTACAAACAGAAGCGGAACTGCTGGACCATATGCTAGTTCTATTCTTAGTTTTTTGAGGATTCCCCGTATTGTTTTCCGCAGTGGCTGCACCCACCATTCCCACCAGCAGTAAAAAAGGGTTCCCTTTCCTCTACATCCTTGCCAACACTTATCTCTTGTCTGTTTTGATGACAGACTTTCTAACAGGTATGAGGCGATATTTCTTTGTGGTTTTGATTTGCTTTTCAGGGTTTGCTTTCTAAGGGAATCTGACTTAAAGTAGGTGGCTTATTCCCTCAGAAGACTTATCATCTAATGATATGTGACAACCACAAAAAAGTACTGTCCCTAAACATAGATTAGAGACAGCTGTTTAAACCCCAGACCTCACAAACAAAATCTAACAAATGGGGAGAGAGGTGATGTTCCACTGATAAATTGCAAAGAAGACATTGCAACAACGGTCAACCTTTTCAAACCTCTTCTTATTGCTTCACCCTCTTCCTCACTCCCTAAACACACAAAGAAAATAAAGCCCACTTGACATGACTTCCCCTTTTAATATTTTGATTATGGTCTATAATGATTATGATCAAGCAGACAGACTCTGGGGTCCACAGGCCTAGGTGTGAATCATGGCTCTATGTGCCCCTGGTCAATTACATAAAGTTTCTAGACCTCAGTTTCTTCATCAGTAAAATAGAAAGAATAATAGCACTAACTTCATATAACTGTTGTGAGAATGAACTAAGACAATCTACATAAGGGACTCAGAACATTCCCAGGCAAGCAGTAAGTGCTCAGTAATACTATTATTATAAGCATTATTATATATACATAGATCATTGCCATATTATTTATGTATACACACATTCACAGACTCTTTTTTTCAAAAAAGGGATCATAGGGGCTTCCCTGGTGGCACAGTGGTTGAGAGTCTGCCTGCCGATGCAGGGGACGTGGGTTCGTGCCCCGGTCCGGGAAGATCCCACATGTCGCGGAGCGGCTGGGCCCGTGAGCCATGGCCGCTGAGCCTGCGCGTCCGGAGCCTGTGCTCCGCAACGGGAGAGGCCACAACAGTGACAGGCCCGTGTACCACAAAAAAAAAAAAAAAAGGGATCATACTTTACATACTGTTTTGGTAATCTTTTTTAAACTTACGATGTAGTACGAACATTTTTACACATCCTTAGTCTCCCACAACATCATTTTTAATGGCTTCCAAGTATGCAATTACATGAATGTACCCCGAAGTGTTTAACCAACCTCCTATTGTCAGACAGTTAGGTTATTTCCATTGTTTGACTTTATAAACACCCTGGGAGGAACCACCTCATAGAACTTTCTTGTACACATTTTTGTTTGTTGCCTTAGGATGAATTCCCAGAACTGGATCAAAAGAAATGCAATTAAAATATTCTAAAAAGAATATAAACACATTACAGAAAACAGGAAAAAGAGGGGAAAAAATACAATTCTACCACACTAATACAACTACTAATATAATTGGGACGGTTAAGATATTCCGAAGTTTTCATTTTTACTTAGAAGAATACAGGCTTCAGATAAAAAGTGGGCAGATGTTTATTATTTCTGCTCCTTTCTGAAATCCACTAAAATGACAAAAAAGAACTAAAAAGAAATTAATAATAAGCATAAACCCACAATGAAAAGGAGAATGGAAATGGATGACAACAACCGGAAGATGTGATCAAGATTCTGAGAACTGAAAAGCAGGCCAGAGGAGTGATAACTGACTTAGTGGATGGGAGGAAACTAAAATCCATGCCATGACTTAAAATCCACGACTGACTTTAGAAGAAGCAGCTCGACCCTCCAGAGCCCCTCCTTGACCCTGAAAGGCAGAAGGTTTACCCTCTAGAGAGGCTGAACCAGACGGGTTCTGGATCAAGGACATCAGGCACTGCTGAGGGAAGGAGGAAGCATCTTAGTGAAAGGAGCGCACTTAAGTGAAAGTGGAAATACCTACTGAAAGGTAAGATTCTCGGCCCTTTCCCCAGCTTGGTTCCCAGAATGCCGGCAGCAAAGCTCACGCACTGCCCACCCCCACCCTAGACAGGAGACTGGAAAACTCTTCTGTGAGCAACTTACAGATCTAAGAGAAAAGGCTGGGGAGTTTGCCCCAAGGAAATGTCAGCTACCTGCATAAGCTATGGTGAAGCTTGTCCCTGCGTGGAGGGCAAGCACCCTCCCACCACATCGGAAAAGATCAAGAGACATTTGAGAAGGGCCCCTAACATGAAACACCCCAAAACAAACCAGACTAACCAAAAAGAAGAACTCAGAAAAAACAAGGAGGACACAAGAGAATGTCTCTAAAAAAGAGAAAATACTGCATTCTTGAAATAAGAACAAGAGGCTCTAAAAGATTTAGAAAGCAAGAAAATGCTCTGAGCAGTTAAATGTATGAGAAAAAAATATCAACTTTTCTTTTGAAAGATAAAGTTGAGGAAATCTTCCAGAAAGTGGAAAAAAAGAAAAAGTTATAGAAGTCATAAAGGATAGGAAATTTGGAGACAGAGGCTCTAGAAAGCAAGAACCAAGAAAATGAATGGGAGGAAATCATTCAAAAATTAATACTGGGTCTGAACTGAAGGACAGCATAGTGAATGAGGAAAGGCATGCCCAAGAGCATCATTCTAAAATTTCATATCATCAAGAATAAAAAAATCATGAAAGTTTCTAAAAAGAAAAAAAATTTTTTAATTAATTTTTTTATTAGTTATCCATTTTATACATATTAGTATATATATGTCAATCCCAATCTCCCAATTCATCCCACCACCACCCGCCACCCACCACTTTCCCCCCTTGGTGTCCATACGTTTGTTCTCTACATCTGTGTCTCTATTTCTGCCCTGCAAACCAGTTAATCTGTATCATTTTTCTAGATTCCACATATATACATTAATATACGATATTTGTTTTTCTCTTTCTGACTTGCTTCACTCTGTATGACAGTCTCTAGGTCCATCCACGTCTCTCTGCAAATGACCCAATTTTGTTCCTTTTTATGGCTGAGTAATATTCCATCGTATATATGTACCACATCTTCTTTAGCCATTCATCTGTCAAAGGGCATTTAGGTTTCTTCCATGACCTAGCTATTGTAAATAGTGCTGCAATGAACATTGGGGTGCATGTGTCTTTTTTTTTTTTTTTTTTTGATGTGTTGGGTCTTCGTTGCTGTGTGCAGGCTTTCTCTAGTTGCAGTGAGCGGGAGGCTACTGTTCGTTGCGGTGCACGGGCTTCTCATTGTGGTGGCTTCTCTTGTTGCGGAGCCCAGGTTCTAGATGCGTGGGCTTCAGAAGTTGTGGCTCACAGGCTCTAGAGCGCAGGCCCAGTAGTTGTGGCGCATGGGCTTAGTTGCTCCACGACATGTGGGATCTTCCCGGACCAGGGTTCAAACCTGTGTCCCCTGCATTGGCAGGCATATTCTTAACACTGCGCCACCAGGGAAGCCCATATATGTCTTTCTGAATTATGGTTTTCTCAGGGTATATGCCCAGTAGTGGGATTGCTGGGTCATATGGTAATTCTAATTTTAGTTTTTTAAGGAACCTCCATACTATTCTCCATAGTGGCTATACCAATTTACATTCCCACCAACAGGGCAAGAGGGTTCCCTTTCCTCCACACCCTCTCTAGCTTGTTGTTTATTAGATTTTCTGATGATGCCCATTAAGAAAAAAAAATTTGTAAAGTCATTTAAAAAGACTGAGAATTAGAATAGCAATTGAAGACAAAGGAGAAATTCTGAGGGAAATGGTTCTAACCCTGAATTCTCTTCCCAGCCAAACTATAAATCAAGTGCACTCTTATAAAAACACAGTTTCAGACACTCAACTTCTCAAGAAATTTGCCTTCTTTTCTCAGGAAGCTCTTGATGGATGTGCTTTGATAAAACAGGGGAGTAAGGAAAGGAGAAGAAGAAATGGTGATGGGAAAGCTGACTGGAGATCCAAAAAGAATTTAGTGGCTAATGAAGACATAATTTTTCCCCCTCACATAACAGTCAAAGGTAAGTGCTCCAGGTCTGCAGGGTAGATCTGCTCCATTTAGTCATTCAGGGAACCAGATTCCTTCTATCTTGCTTCTCCGCCGCCCCTTACAGCAGTGGTGCTCGCAGAGTGATCCTACCAGCATCACTTGAGAACCTGTTAGAAATGCACGTTTTCAGGTCCCAACATCAGGTCTAAAGAATCGGAAACTCTGGGATGGATCCCAGAAATGTGTTTTAACAAGGCTTCCTTGTAATTTTGATAGATGCTAAAGTTTGAGAATGACTATTTTAGGGCATTGTCCTTTTCTATATGATCAAAGTTCGACTGCAGGCACTTTCATGTTCCAGTTCACTAGAGGGAAAAGTGTGGAGGTTTTTATGGAAAGGCCAGGAAGTGGCATACCTTGCTTCCACTTGCATCCACAGGCAAAACCTAGTCACGTGGTAAAGCCTAGCTTCAGGGGTGAGTTGGGAAGTGTAGTCTTCAGCTGGGTAGCCACATATTAGATAAAATTCCGTTCCTGTGGAAGAAGGAAAGAATGGATTTGGGAGGATAAACAGCAGTTTCTACCATGTATATGATCCAGGCAACCAGGACTCCAGTACAGGAGAGCAGAAAAGATAAATGCCAGGATGATGTTTTAGGGACCTCCCAGAATGTCCCAGTCACAAACCAGAGCTGTGACTCAGGCCACAGAGCAACCAGTCCAGATGAACAGGAGAGCTGCAAAAGCTCCAGGAGGGTTGCCAAGGAAAATAATGAACCCAAGAGAATACCTGTATTTGAATGTATTGACAGGAGATTTTGAGGATGAATTAATAGTAGGTACATAGAACACTAAACAGAATACAAAAAAAAAAAAGAAAAGTATTAATTCCAGGGAAAACAAAAAGTTGAGTGAGAAAGGAAACATAATTACATGATTCTATGTGGCTTAGCTGCGAATAATATTTACATAGTCATAATGTAAATACTTAATATTGAGCTAACCAAAAATGGTGATGTAACTATACTGGTAGAATGAGCAGAGGGAAAATGTGTACAGGCCAGGTTAGCGATGATAAACAACATTTATATAGCTGCGTATATTATACTGTGTGCCAGAAATTATTCTAAGCTCTTTATATATTCAACTTTTAATCTTTATAAACATTCTAGGAGGTAAATACTATTACCATCCATATTACACATGGGGAAACTGAGGCACACAGCAGTTAAGCAACTTGCATAAATTCACAAAATTAATAAGTATTAGACTTGGGATTTAAACCAGGTAATTTCTCTCCAGACTCCACGCTCTCAGTTACTATGCCACCTAGTCTCACTTTCCGTGGTAGAAGTCAAGAGACAAGACTTGGGCTTCCCTGGTGGCGCAGTGGTTGAGAGAGTCCGCCTGCTGATGCAGGCTACACGGATTCGTGCCCCAGTCCGGGAAGATCCCACATGCCCCGGAGCGGCTGGGCCCGTGAGCCATGGCCGCTGAGCCTGCGCGTCCGGAGCCTGTGCTCCGCAACGGGAGAGGCCACAAAGGTGAGAGGCCCGCAAACCGCAAAAAAAAAAAAAAAAAAAAAAGACAAGACCTAAAAAAATCAATAAACTGAGAAATACAAGCTAAGCATGTTATTTACAAGGACATAAATCCTGAGAAGAAACAGATAAGTTTAAAGTGATTGCTTCTGATCAGGAGGTAACTGGAAGTGGTCCAGGAATTGCTGTTTCTCTTGTTATGGTCGTTACAGGCCCACTAGTCATGTTTGTTTGGCTTTTTAAATCTTTTAAACAGCGCTTTGATCAAAATAAATTTTTAAAAAGAGAGATGACAGAAAGAATGGGGCTGGCTAAGTTACCTTAGAGAATGGAGAGAGTGACCCAGAAGAGAAGGTCAAAAAGTCCCTAATGGGTAAAATAGGCAAGGGAGCTATGAACTGGGAAAGTTACAGAAAAAGAGAGAAGTTTCCACAAGAAGTGGAAGCAAAAGGATGGTATTCTTGGAGAAATGACAAGCAGAAAGTAAGAGAGCCAGACAGAATGAGAAGGGGAGAGATTGAATAAGACGGGGCAGAGACATTTGTCCTGGGCTGTACACCCAAAATGGGAGCAGCAAATTCCATGGAAATTCTGTGGGCTAAATCCAGGGAATCTTCTGAGGTAGCATTCCAGGGGCTTGTAGAGCAGTTTTGACGTGTGCCTCTATCATGAGACTCCTTCCTCAGCTGAAATAAACAACTCTGGCCTTAAAACTGAAGGTGGCAGGAAGGATGAACTGCAAAGCCATACTGAGGTGACTGATTAAAAGCCAATTACGTGTCAATCTAAGCCAAACCAAAGTAAGTAAGAAAACGTTAGTTGTCTACTCTGTGGCCTTGGGGCAGGCAGGTAAGTCAATTTCTCCCAGCCTGGTGTTTCTGTTGCAAAAAAAATTCGCTATGTAACAAATCCTGCATACGTGATAGTACTCATAACTTTCAGAGTCATTTTTCATTTTCCATTCCCCTGAGCCAGTTTTTTCCGGAGATAAAATTGAGTGGGGGGGAGGGTGTGGAGGGGTGGGAGGGGGTGAGGAATGAGATGTGTTGCATAAAAATCACATAACTAGTTAATAGTGGAACCCAAATTCTAGTCCCACACATAGTTCACTTTTGTTTGTAAACGTTGTCTCAACTGAGTCAGTAAAAAAACAAGCAAACAACAACAAAAATATATATGTATGTATGTATATATGATTCCAATTTATAAAGGAGGAAACCAAGATATAGCTCACATCAGCTGGCTGGCTGGCATCAGAACCAGGACACAAACCCAAGTGTTTCGGTGCTAAATTAAGAGTTTTCAAATACACAATATCTGTTGTGAGTAAATAAGACAGTCAATTATAATTACGGGGCGGGAGGAGAGAAGCAGCGGCTCCCAGCCTCCGGGTTGGGGACCAGCAGACATGGGCGTGGGCACCAGTCTCCCCAGGAAGGCCAGATTTTAAACTCGGTCCTGTTTTCAGAACATCCATTTGCCCGATGTTTGTTTTTTTTGTTTTGTTTTGTTTTGTTCTTTGCGGTACGCGGGCCTCTCACCGCTGTGAACCTCTCCCGTTGCGGAGCCCAGGATCCGGACGCGCAGGCTCAGCGGCCATGGCTCACGGGCCCAGCCGCTCCGCGGCATGTGGGATCCTCCCAGATCGGGGCACGAACCCGCGTCCCCCGCATCGGCAGGCGGACTCTCAACCACTGCGCCGCCAGGGAAGCCTCTGCCCGATGTTTTGATTTAGAAAATACGATCATAGAAATAGTGACAGCTAAGATTTACTCATGGGCCGTGACTGTGGTGAGTCCAGGTCACGGATTCAGGAGACACAGCTGAGCGAAGCTAGAGGCGGGAGGGCCGAGGGCATAACCCCTGCATTTCCTCCGGTTCTGGGCCCTGGGCCACAGCATCCCTCCCGGAGCAGCCCCGCTCGCAGCCCCGTCGGCCCCGCGCTCACATCAGGAGGCCGCTCCGCCCTCCCCACCGGGCCGCGAGCCGGAATCCGGGCCCTAGGCCGGCGCTTCAGGCCCAGCTCGGCCCACGTGGCCGGTCCCAGACACTCCCTCCGGGTCTGCGTTCCGGTCTCCAGGCCTGGCCCGCAGTGACCGCGACAGGAACGAGCCGCCGGGCCCTCGGCCACCGCGGAGCCGGGAAGCTTGCGCGGCCTGCCCTGCCAGGCTCCCCGAGGAGGCCCGGCAGCGGCCACGGAGGGGCGATCGGAGAGCCGGGCCCCGCGGCCCACCGTCCCGGAGACCCTCCTCTCTGGGAGGGGCAGCTGGGCTTCCAGGGCCACGCCTCCCGGTGGACGCCGAGGCTCGGCGTCCCAGACCAGCAAAGCAAAGATTTACCCGGCTGCCCGGGGCCCGCACCCCAGCCCGCGGCCGTGCGCCCCACCCCAACCGCCTTTTAACGGGGAATGCTGACAAGTCGAATACAGCGGGAATAACAGCCATTTGTTCTGGTTATCGCTGCCGGTATTGAAGCCAGATGTGTGTGTTGCTGACATTGACATGGTACATCTGGCTGGGTTTTTTGGTTTCCATCGGCGGAGTCTACCACATCCACCCTGGTCTGCGGGAAGAGAGGACGCGACCATCTGGAAGTCATTGCAGCTGTCACGCTTCAAGGGGACCCTGTACCACAGAGAAGAGAAATTCAATACGTAACTGAGCGAAATTATCCAGCTCGTCTTGTCAGTCCAGATTTCAAACACATGCAGGAAAACAGCACCCGCGTTCTGGGGCCCTCCCTCCGCCGGTGGTGCCCGCGGGCACCTTCACCCACCGCGCCAGGGGCCTGAGGGGTCCCTGTGGGAAGACACTGGCTGCGAGGTCGCGTTCATCACTGCCAGAATCTTTTGTTGCTCTTGGGTAGGCGGGGCTAAAAAGGCTCTTTCTTCTTCCTTTTGATCGCAGTTTGCTGGACGTTTTAAATTAAACATTGCTTAGTCCTTTCCCCCCCACTTCCGCTTATAACTCCCTCCTTCTCATGGCATTCAAGGCTCTAGCCCTACCCTACCTATTCAATTTCGTCTCCCTTCCTTTCCCAAGGCAAATACTACTCATCATCAAGGCTGAAATGGGTCATGCTTATTCTGATCCCAACCTTGCCTTTTGTCTGAAATCCCTTTCTCTGTTCTCTTCATGCCAATCCAAATCTTTTTTTTTTTTTTGATGTGGACAGTTTTAAAAGTTTTTGTTGAATTTATTGCAATATTGCTTCTGTTTTATTTTTTGGGTTTTTTTGGCCGCAAGGCATGTGGGATCTTAGCTCCCCAACCAGGAATCAAACCTGCACCCCGCTGCATTAACCACTGGACCGCCAGGGAAGTCCCAATCCAAATCTTCTTAAGGCTTCAAGATCTACCTCAAGTTTATTTTCATCGTTGAAGCCCTTCCTGACCACTCAAGCCTCCACTGATCTTTCCTTCTGTGTGTTTTAATGAAGTATAAACACTTGGAGAGGAAATACTAGTTACATTTTCTTCTATCTCCTTCAGCAGCCAGCATTGCATCCTAAAGTATAGTAAGCCCTCCATAAACACCTGTCAAATAAAAGCACAAGTTAGTGTTTTCTTTCCTCATATTTCCTTGCCTTCTACTTTACCTTTCATGACAAGACTCAATGTCTATGTAAAATGTGTCTTGAACTATTTGGAAAGATGGGTTTAAAAAGCTAGCAAATGAGTAATATTAATATTTGAAGAGGGACTTCCCTGGCAGTCCAGTGGCTGAGACTTCGCCTCCCAAGGCAGGGGGTGCGGGTTGGATCCCTAGTCGGGGAGCTAGGATCCCACATGCCTCGTGGCCAAGAAGCCAGAACATAGAACAGAAGCAAATGTTGTAACAATTCAATAAAGACTTTAAAAGATGGACACATTAAAAATATATATATTTAAAAACAAAAATACTTGAAGAATTCTATCAGTTGGAGAGTCCATTAATTTGGAGTCTTCCTGCTACAGTGCACCGATAATTGATTTTTTTTTTTTTTTAAGTGAAGTGCATTGGAAACAGAGCAAGATCACAAGTCAGGGGGTCTGAATCCTATTCCCGAGAGTGTCCCTGACTTGCTTGGTGACCTTGGACAGTCACTTACCTTCCTTATACCTCAAATCTCCCTCTGTAAAAAGGGTGGGATGTAGCCTCTTCCTGGTAATGAACAGAGCTGGGGCCGCTTTCCTGTGAAGAGGTAGATTCCTCACAGAACAGCTTTTCTCCACCAGTTCTGGAACTATTCTGGAGTTAGAGCGCAGCAATCTTCATCATTTAGTGTTTCACCTGCCCAGCACCAAAACAACATGGATACATAAATGACGTGGAGGAAATGCAGAGTAAGGAATCAGGCACGTGGAAGAGTGGGATTTAACCTTTGTGAGGGTCCAACATTTTCCAAATCAAGACAAGCCATTGCAGCAAGTGTTGGGAAAGACTGGGCATTCCAGCCATAGATAAAGTCTCTTGGGGGGTGTTCCTCTTTGTGCATTGACAAGGACGCGAAGCACCCTGATCTAGCCTTGCTATAGAGGATGGATAAGAGCACAGGAGGATAAGTAGAATCTAGAAATAAAGGGGAGGGATGGAGAGAGGGGAATACTAAAGAAGAAAGAGAAAACACCTCCCTCTCTTTGGTGGGTATTCTCACCCAGCCAAAGAGGATGTTTAACTTGCTGGGAGGAAGCCACGTTACAGGAAAAGAAGGGAATCGGCAGAGACCGAGGTTCCAGTAGGTCTCAGCTCTGTGGGTGAACAGGTGCATTTTCCTCTCTGACCTCATCTGTAAAATGAGACACTTAGATTGAATTATATCTAAGGTCTGTTAGCTCTTACATTATATAATTCATTTAGAAACCATCTCTGAGCCCAAACCCAGCATTTCCTTCTGACTAAACTCCAAATCCCAGCCCTAGTCCTGTCCTGAACTCATGGGGCTCTAAGACGTAGAGGGAGTTTCAAGGCATCAAATTCCTGAAATCCCTTACTCCATTCCTTCAAATTTCTTCAAATGGAAGAAGAAACTTTCTTCCCTTCTCCCAGACAAGTTACAGTAGGAAGATTGCAGATTAATGACCTAGAAAAATCTTCCTCGAGTGGAATGATAATTAAGCTCCATTAAATCATAACTCCTGGCTTCTGCTTTTGGCTCTTGCTACTAAGTCCAGAATTGAATAATTCCTCCCCACCGGGGCTGTTGGATTAAAAGTGCATAAGCTCTAGGGAACAATCTGCTCACTTCCACTATATCCGCAGTCACCCTCCTTCCTGTCTGAACACTCAAAAAAAAAAAAAAATCACTAGGCATGTCTGACTCCAGGAACTAGGATGGTCATTTCTAATTTGTCTCGGTTTATGGACAACTTGACAATCTGACTAACTACTAAAGATCCAGGACTGTATCATCCTCTCATAAAAAGCCAATAAAAAAGCCTATTAATGCAGCCCATTAGTTGGCAAAAAATGAGAGGTTATGCAATCACTGTCTTAGCTGAGAGGAACTAAGCTCTCCAGGAAGAGTTCACTCCACACCCAGAGGCATCAAAAGGGAAGTTCATGTCTCTCTGCTGCCATTTGCTTGGCTTAGGTATTTAAGCATGTGACCCTTTCTTCTCTCCCTGAACTATTCTTCTGTCTAAGTGGACCTCTTGCTTTCCTTGTAAAATGCCTTTCTCCAAATCTACTCCCTCTCCAGGACACTTCCTTTCACCTTTCTCTGCTGTGCTGTCTTGTGGGTGAAGCCCTACAAGTCTCCATTCTTAGGCTTTCCTTACATCATCACGCAATTTGAGGGGTTCCAGGAAAGCCTTCAAAAAATGCTCTCAATTCTGCTCTTAGATTCCTCAGGACCCTTGAAAGCCCCCTGGATGGGATTATGGGTGCCACATCCTTTTATCCTGAGCAAAGGGTTCTCTCCTTTTCTAAACTCCTAGAATTCTGAGTGATTTCTCCGGCACTCTTCATCCGGCGATTTGCTCTAGGACCTTGGGCAGATCACTTTCCTTTCTAGACCACAGTTTCCCCTTTGTAGAATGACTACAAGAAGAGACACCGTAACTCGTAGCAGGAAACTCTGGCGCAGCCCAAAGACAAGTTCTGGCTGGAAAGATGGTAGAAGAACCAAGTCTCAACAATCTTTCATTCTGACCACATAGGGCCAAACCACCTTGACATGCAGTCTCATCTCTGTGGGCATCTTGTCACACGTGTGTGTATTAAAAGGATGATGTGTGGACCATGTTAGGTCCCCTCCACTTGCCTAGCATTGTCTAGAACATGAAAATTAATATGTGATTGATTTCATCTTGTGCTCAACTTAACTTTCAATATAACTCAAGGTACCTCTGAAGAAGGATATAGTTCAGGATCCATCTAAATGGAATCCATCTGAAGGAATCAGAAGGAATTGATACTTTCTGGCACGGAGAATGTTCTGCTTCTGATATTTTAGCAATAAATTCGGACTTTGTTTTTCTGGCAGCCAAGGCATAAGGGGTCATGCTTGCTGGACAAATAGTGAGTTCAATAAATATTTTTTTTCATTGACTCTCGACCACCTTTTAGATGGGAAGGAAAAATACTGATTGAGAAGTCCTAGAAGAATGGAGAATAGGATAAGTGGCTAGAGAGGTCTTCAGCAAAGGAAGACCCCTAAAAACAAGCTTCAAACTCCCCTGTTTCCACCCTGTTGCCAAGGGTGGACCCTTCTGAGAAAGTCCCATGATGCATGCGGGCCACCGGCATGGCCCCGGGGTGTGAGGCATGTCCATGACTCCACGGCCAATGGGCGCAGGCCCCGTGGCTCCCCACAGCAGTTCCCTTCTAGGAAGGAAGCTCCATCTTGATCTGAAGGTCAGATGATTCTTTGAGGAGAATATACTATTTTCTCTCTTACCCAATCACACATCTTTGGAAGGGAGAAAAAGCAACCCTCTACCATAGATCCTTAAGCCTGAGAGCCCACCAGCTGCAGAGCTGTCCCAGAGAACCCCTCATTACATAAAGCCTCTGCCACTGACTAGGGATGAATGCGGCAACCCACCCCCCGCCCCCTGCCCCACCGGCACTCAGCTGTTGCCCCCTCAGATTCCCAAAGCCTGCCCCTGGGATCCATTGTCAAGCCCAAGCTCAGCCCCAATCGTCCTTGTGTGAAAGATTGCTTAGTTAGATCCCTGAAATTCTCTGGCTTTCCCAACAGATGGGGAAGTCCCTCTTTATCCTTACTTCTCCTCAGCTGCCACACTGCTGCCCAGCTGCCACTCTGAAAAAGCACTTTCTCTGCTGCTTCCTCTCCCAGATGCACGCTCTTTCTACCATGGGATCCTCAAAGTTATTTCTGTTTGCTCCAGTGGGGAGCTAGGCGCGTAAGTCCCCCCAACCCTGTATCTGGCATCCTTACGGCCCTCTCCACCAACTCAGTTGCATTTGGAGACCTAATTGGCCTTGCTCCACGGTGCCCCAACCCCGGACTCTTAAGACCAATAAGACAGGGTTGGAAATGACCTTACGAGGCCATGGGGTCCAGCCTCTTGGACAGGTGAACATGCAAATCATATTGAGACAATGATTCTACCCCATCTCCCGCTGAACCACCCTTGCAGGTAATGAGTTCTTCCTTAAATAAACCTGACTTTTTCCTGCCCTAATTGAGGCTCCAATTCTCATCTCGTCCATTGGGTCCGTGACAAATCCCTAACTAATGTTTTCTTTCTGTCCTTGGCTTTCTCCTCAGCAGGGAAAGTTTCCCCAGAAATAAAACTCTGATTCTTCTGCTCCTTCCTTCCACCCGCCTCCTCTAAGCACCCTCTAAATCAGACCCAAGGCTCCAGAGGGACTAATATCCTTTCTCTCGCAGCTGGTCTGAGTTCTGCCGTCTGGGAGACTGGGCTTAGAACAGCTTGAAGTTAGCACAGAGGCGAAAGAAGCTTTAAATCTC
Organism: Phocoena sinus; assembly: GCF_008692025.1. Lineage (NCBI taxonomy): Eukaryota > Metazoa > Chordata > Mammalia > Artiodactyla > Phocoenidae > Phocoena > Phocoena sinus. The sequence continues at coordinate 30,433,040 of NC_045783.1, read as the reverse complement.
CAGCACTTAACAGCTTCTCTGCAGCCTCGGAGGTAACCGGATTTTGTTGCCTGCTTCCTCTCATCTCTCGGTGTATCTATGTAATCTCTGTTCACTGGAACCTGACTCCAGCTCTCTGTCTGCAGTGCTGAAAGAGAGAAGGTGGGAGAAGAAAAATTAATAGACACGGACCCATAAAAATAAACAGGCTCTCTAGAGCACACATGAAGAAATAATTAAACAGATTAAATTTGGAGGGTGGGGAGAGGGGCAGAGGGCTGAGCAGGCTGAGACTGGTGCCTCTGACTTCCACTCTTGGAGGGACTATGGCTCAGCGGAGAGGGATTTGGGGGCTTTTTTTCCTTTGTTCTGTTGGGTTGGACTCTCTAAGCTCTTTAAAGGCTGGGAGGGTGCCTTATACTTCTTTGTATTTCCCCCATAGGTTCTCAAACCATGCCCCACCCCAGTGAGAAAAGGAAATTTGATATTTATTGAGGGTTCATTGTGTGCCAGGTACAGTGTCGGATGCTTTACGTGCTGGCTGATGATCAGTGCGTGTGTTTCAGACTTCAGAGATGCCTTGCAATCTCTTTCCAGTGCCGCGGGATCAATCCCACATCCCTACTACTTCAAGAGCTTGTGATGCCGAGGCCAAAGAATACCTTCTCACACCTTACCTGGACTACTTCTTCCTTTCCTCCCTTCAGTTGGCAGAAGCTTTTGCTGTGATGGCAAGGGAAGAAAGGAGGCTAGTATTTAGAGATCACTTAAATACCTAAAAAATGTGTAAGTCAGGACTTCCCTGGTGGTCCAGTGGTTAAGACTCTGCACTTCCACCGGCAGGGGTCGTGGGTTGGATCCCTGGTCGGGGACCTAAGATCCCACATGCATGCGGCGTGGGCAAAAAAAAACAGAAATAAAAACAAAAAACTACACTTCAATATTTTTAATTAATTAGAAAATAAAAATGTGCAGGTGAGTGAGCTTCTAATAATGGCCTAGGATAGGGAGAGGACTGAGGGATGGATACGGCGTCCTCCCTTTCTCACAAGTCTGTCCATCCCTCTTGCCTCCATCATTTTTTTTTTTTTTTGCCTCCATCATTTTGACTAAAGGAAAATACCTTGAAAAGGAACAATCCTCCGCTGCTATGACTTTCCATCAATACTCTGTGATCATTACTTTCTAATTTTTCAACAATTTGAGGATAAATATTTGTGATGTGATTTATAATAAGAAATATGTGTTTGGTCTTCATCCCTGTGTGAGACTAGGAGTTCTTCAGTCCTTGGAACTGCCTAAGTGAGGAGAGCCTTGAAGGTGTCTTTAGTTATGTTAAGGAGGTGACTTTGGGAATGCCCTTAGGTCACCTAGGATGGGAGCTGGTCACTAGGGAAACCAACCGTGTGTTTAGAGGTTTGAAACTCCAAGTCCCGCCCCCACCCCACCTCACAGACACCTTCAGGGGCGGGGGAAGGAGCTGGAGACTGAGTTCAATCACCAATGGCCAATGTGTTAATCAATCATGCATGTGTGACAAAGCCTCCGTAACACCCAGAAGGTTGGGGTTCAGAGAGGCTTCCGGGTTGTGGAGATGTGAAAGCGAATGGCTCCCCTCGAGGGGGGCGTGGAAACTCCGCAACCCTTCCCACATAACTTGCTCTGCACATCTCTTGCATCGGGCTGTTCCTGAATTGCATCCTTTATAATAAACTGGTGATCTAGTAAGTAAAACTGTTCTTAGTTCTGTGAGTCACTCCAGCAAAGTAACCGAACCCAAGGTCATAGGAATCTCCAAATCTGTAGTTGGTGGGAGGTAATAATGTGGACTTGCAGTTGACATCTGAAGGGGGAGGGGGGTGGGGGCTGGAGGTAGTCTCGTGGGGACTAAGGCCCTTAACCTGTGGGATCGGATGCTCTCTCCGGGTCAATAGTGGCAGAGTTGGGTTCAATTGTAGGACACCCAGCTGGTGTCTGAGAACTGCCTGGTGTAGAAAAGCCCCCCAATATCATAATTTTTTTTTTTTTTTTGGCGGTACGTGGGCCTCTCACTGTTGTGGCCTCTCCCGTTGCGGAGCACAGGCTCCGGACCCGCAGGCTCAGCGGCCATGGCTCACGGGCCCAGCCACTCCGCAGCATGTGGGATCTTCCCGGACCAGGGCACGAACCCGTGTCCCCTGCATCGGCAGGCGGACTCTCAACCACCGCGCCACCTGGGAAGCCCCAATATCATAATATTAAATGAGAAGTTTCAGAATACAGAGAAGGCAGACCTGGATGAGCACCCGGAACAGCAACTGGCAGTGAGAACGCTGAGCATTGGGAATAAGACAGACTGGATTCACCTCCTGATTCCTTCGTTTCCCATCTGTGGAAATGTTACTTCACTTCTCTGGATGCCTCTCTCACTCTTTTGCTCTATTTTTAATTAATAGACTATATTTTTAAAAAATGGTCATGAAGAACCTAGGGGCAGGATGGGAATAAATACGCAGACCTACTAGGAATGGACTTGAGGACATGGGGGGGGGGAAGGGTAAGCTGTGACAAAGTGAGGAGAGTGGCATGGACATATATACACTACCAAACATAAAATAGATAGTTAGTGGGAAGCAGCTGCATGGCACAGGGAGGTCAGCTCGGTGCTTTGTGGACCAACCTAGAGGGGTGGGAGGGAGAGAGACGCAAGAGGGAAGAGATGTGGGGATATATGTATATGGTATAGCTGATCCACTTCATTATAAAAGCAGAAACTAACACACACACTGTAAAAGCAATTATACTCCAATAAAGATGTTAAAGAAAAGTAGACCATATTTTTGAGCAGTTTCAGGTTTACAGAAAAAATTGAGCAGAAAGTAGAGTTCCCTTAACCCTCGCATCTGCCACCCTCAGTTTCCCCCTGTCATTAATACCTTCACTCTCGGTGGTGTACATTCTAGGGGTTTTGACAAAATGTATAATGACATGTATCCGCATTGCAGTAACATATAGACTCATTCGCTGCCTAAAAGTCCTCTGTGCTCCACCTATTCATCCTTCCCCCTACCCCAACCCAGGCAACCAATCATCTTTTGACTGTCTCTATAGTTTTTGCCTTTCCCAGAACATCATATTGTTGGCGTCATATAGTATGCAGCCTCGTCAGATCGGCTTCTCTCATTGAGCAATGGGCATTAAGGATCTCTTGTGTCTTTTTGTGGCTTGGTAGCTCATTTGTCCTTTATCACTGAATCTAATTTTTTTTATTGAAGCATAACACATATACATTAAATCCCAATGAATTTTTACAAAGTGAGCACCCAAATACATTAGGATAGTTACCAGCACCCCAGCACTCATTTCCCCTAAGCCCCCTCCCAGTTATTACCAACCCCCCCAAAAAAATTACCACATTAGCCCTTCTAGAATCATAAATTAATTCCAGCCGTCACTGAAGTTCATTTAAATGCAATCATAAAGTAAGTACTCTTTTGTGCCTGGTTTCTTTTCTTTGATATTTAGGTTCATCTGATCATAGTAATTTGTCCTTTTTTTAATTGCATGGTATACCACAATTCATCTCTCCATTTTACTGTTTTACTGGGAAAATCTCTCTCTCTCTCTCTCTCCTCTCTCTCTCTCTCTCTTTTTTTTTTGGCTGCACTGCAGGGCTTGCGGGATCTTAGTTCCCAGACCTTGGATTGAACCCGGGCCCTTGGCAGTGAAAGCCTGGAGTCCTAACCACTGGACTGCCGGGAATTACCGCTGCATTTTACTGTAGATGAGCATTTGTGTTACTTCCAGCTTGGGATTATTACAATACTGCTGCCATGAATATTCTTATACAGGTCCTTTCAGTGAACATATGCTCACATTCCATTTGGGAATACACCCAAGAGTGGAATTTCCTGGGTATCTGTATTTTTAACTCTAATAGATAATGCCAGTTTACCAAAGTACCTGGATCAGTTTACACTCCCCAGTTTTCAACCTCGCCAAACACTTTGTATTGTCAATATTTTCTTTTCAGCCATTTTAGTCACGTGGTTAGCTTGAGTTTGTATTATCCTGATGACTAATCAAATTGAGGACTGTCTCAGGTCAGGTCCTTGAGAAGCAGGACGGAGATGTGAGATTTATATGCAGGAAGCTGGTTGGAGAACGCCCCTCAGAAGAGAGGAGGCAGCAGGACTGACATCCCACTGAAATCGGCTTCTGCAGATCCCATGGGCAGCTCTGGAGCTGGCAGGACCCTTCAGGATTGTCCTGCCTTGAGACGGAGGCCAGATCTTCATACCAGTACTGACCAATCGCTGGGGACGTGGGCTGTCCCTGGGGAGGAGTATGACTTGGGGTAAAACGTCCTCTTTTTGCCAAAGGCAATTCTCAGAGAGGAACACAGCTGAGAGCAACTCGCCCAGAAGCTAAGGGATTGAGTGCTTTAGTCCTGAAGGACATCTGAGCTGCAGACAGTAGCCCCATCTATAAGCACCTCTTCACATGCTCATTGGTTACTTAGAGATCCTCTCTTGTGAATTACCTATACTGGCCATTTGACAAATTCATTGTTTATTGGGTTGTCTTTTTTTTTTTTTCTTTTACTGAGTTGTATGAGTTCTTTGTATATTTTGAAGAAGAGTCCTTTGTCAGATATATGTAGTACAAAAACATATGGACTTTTCACTCATCGTGGTCTTTTTTAATGAATGGAAAGTCTTAATTTAAACAAAGTTTTCTCCTTTTTGATGAGTTGGTTTGTGTGTGTGTGTGTGTGTGTGTGTGTGTGTGTGTGTGTGTGAGACCTGTTTATAAATCTTTACACACCATAAGGTTATGAAAATGTTCACATGTTATCTTCTAGAAATTTTATTGTTTTACCCTTCACATTTGTCTTTGATCCACCCAGAATTGTGTATAGCTGTGTGGTAGGGATCTAATGTTTTTATCCAGTTGGACATGTATTTAATCTAGTAACATTTATTAAAATGATTATCCTTATCGCACTACATTTTAGTGATACCTTTGCCATGAGCCAGTGACTGCATGTATGAGGATCTGTTTCTGAATCCTATTCTGTTCTATTGGTCTGTATGTCTATTTTTGCACCAATTCCACACAGTTTTAATTATGGTAAATCTATGTCTTATATCTGATAATATAACTCATGGGGCCTCGTTTCTTTTCTTCAAGGTGGTCTTTGCTTTCCATTTCCACACAGATTTTAGAATCAGCTTGTCAATTTCCACCAAAGAAACAACTCTGCTTGGATTTCTGTTGGAATTGTATTGAGTCTATTGATAAATTTGGGGGGAACTGACTCTTCACAGTACTGACGTTTCCAGTCCTTGAACATGGTATCTTCCATGGTGTATTTAATTACCTCTTCTTTACTATCTTTCAATAATGTTTTGTAATTTTCAGTGAAGAGATCTTACATATCTTTTGTTAGATTTAGCCCTAAATATTTGACTTTTTATGTTGTTATAAATGGTATCATTTAAAAGTTTTCATTTCCTAAGTGTTTATTGCTAGAATATAGAAATACAATTGATTTTTGCATATTGCTTTTTTTTAATTGAAGTGTAGTTGATTTACAATGTTGTGTTAGTTTCAGGTATACAGCAAAGTGATTCAGTTTTACATACATATATTTTTTTCAGATTCTTTTCCCTTATAGGTTATCACAAAATATTGAGTATAGTTCCCTGTGCTATACAGTAGCTCCTTGTTAGTTATCTATTTTATATATAGTAGTGTGTATATCTCAATCTCAAACTCCTAATTTATCCTTCCCACCACCTTTACCCTTTGGCAACCATAAGTTTGTTTTCTATGTCTGTGGGTGTATTTCTGCTTTGTATATAAGTTCATTTGTATCTTTTTTTTTCTTTATATCTAGTGACCTTGTTAAAATCACTTATTAATTCTGAGTTTATCTGAGGATTCTTTCAGATTTCCCAAGTATACAGTCATGTAACCTGTGAGCAATGACAATTTTGTTTCTTCCTCTCTAATCCTTTTACTTTTTATTTCTCTTTATTGCCCTTAAAAGTGAAAATTAAAACAAATATCTATAAAACACCTAATATTGATACATAGTTCCAGGTTTGTTGAATGAATATATGAATAATCTATCCCTAGGCAAAAACCCATTTATCAGTATATAATTCATTTACACTTATAGGTTCCTATGCTGGATTAGGGAAGGGCTAGAATAAAATAAAAAGAAGAACAGAACATGGGGGAAGAGATGAAAAAGTGAGATGGGGAACTTCCCTGGTGGTGCAGTGGTTAAGAATCCGCCTGCCAATGCAGGGGACACGGGTTCAAGCCCTGGTCCGGGAAGATCCCACATGTCGCGGAGCAACTAAGCCCATGCGCCACAACTACTGAGCCTGCACTCTAGAGCCCGTGAGCCACAACTACTGAGCCCACACGCCACAACTACTGAAGCCCATGTGCCTAGAGCCCATGCTCCGCAACAAGAGAAGCCACTGCAATGAGAAGCCCACGCGCCACAACACAGAGTAGCCCCCACTCGCCACAACTAGAGAAAGCCCGTGTGCAGCAACGAAGACCAAATGCAGCCAAAAAAAAAAAAATTAATTAATTAGTTAATTTTTAAAAAAGTGAGATGGAAGGCCATACAATTCATTCATATTCATTCACTTAAATGAATATTTGTTAAGTGCCTACTTGGTGCCAGGCTCCATCTCTGGACAGAATCTGCCTCTCATGGATTTACAGGCAAACAATTTAAAAATGAAAAACAAGATAATTTAATTTTATGATTTGTCTCTGAAGGAATCAGGAAGTCCCAGATCTTGAGCACATTAGTGGGGGTTTGACTATCTCAGGAGTCAGTGGGGCGTTCACCCCAAGGCTTTCAGGGCATCTGGCGAGCAGACCTCAGATGCTCTCATCAGTGTTCTCATCCAGGAAAACTCTGGAGGCCCTTGGAGTGGAAGGAGCTCACTGAACAAACCCTGGACAGTCTCCTCCCCTTGATGAGGCTTCTTCTAACTCTGGGTGGGCTATCTGATGTCCTAGATCCTGCCAGCCCCCGGGACTGGGACAGGACAAGCCTCCTTGTGGACAGACCTAACCGCTAGCCCCAAAGATGTCTTCTCCACTTCTGACTCATAAAATAGTCCTGGGAGCCAGACCTGATTAACCAGATTTCATGAGGTCCCCCTTCACTATGACACTCACTAAGTTTGAACTCTACCCACAATATATAAATTTCTTATTTATTGATTCCTTATTTATAAAGCACTTTGACTCACATGATCTCATAAAATCACAACTATCTGAATATAGAGATGAGGAACCTGAGGTTCACAAAGGCCAACAGGCCTTCCCAAGGTCACGCTTCTGGTGAACAGGCAGGACAGAATTCAAGGCAAAATCTCCTGACTTTACAATGGGCTTGGTGGGCTGACAGGAAGAGAAACCTGGCAGGCCTGTCTGCAAATGGTGAGACTTCCCAGGTCCCCATGGAGATCTCCTCCAGCTCTGAATAAAGCCATCTCCTAAGGCTCTTGTTCTTGTCCAAGGGGACAGAATCTCAACCTCCATCCAGGCTCTTCCCCTTCCTATCTCTTCTGCTTTTCCACTGGGTGGTTGGAAGCCAAGAGTGTGAAAACTGGAGGCATTTCAGGGCTGAGGTGCCCATCATCCTGATGAATGGCTGTCTCCTTCATCCCCAGGCTGGGTGAGGAGCCAGCTGCCAGGGCCACCCCATCTGTAGGCACCCCTCCCCAGCTGGCAGCAGAAGTCGGGGCACCCTCTGCCCAGGGTGCAAGGCTGTCTGTACTGAAGCATCTGACTTGAGCTAATGAGCTCTTGGCGTGGACGGCCAATTATTTGAGCTCTTTATAAACCTGCCAAACTCTTTTTTTCACCATGGCATTCCCTTAATGACTGAAGACTGAAATCAAATCCTGTGTCAAAGGCATCAGCCCTGGCCTAGGACACTCTCCACCCCTTTTACTGCCTCAGACCATGGGCCCAAAAGTAGAGTGGAGCCAGCATGTTTTCCCCTGGAGCCTAACTCACTTCAACTCCCCACACCTCAGAGGCCAGAATCCAAGGAGGGGCTCGGAAGCCTTGCTCCATTGCAGGAGGCCCCAGCGTATTCCTGGACCAGAACAGAGGCCAAGGCCTCTCACCTGAGTCCTGGAGCCCCAGTGAGCTCCTGCCTCCATAGGGACCAGAGACCTTCAGGATGGGTGTGTTGTGGACCTGGACTGCAGCTCCCGACACAACTCCAGCTCCCCTGGCCTCCCACTCCCCACAATGTGGTGCCCTAGTGGCTCTTTCCCCAGCCTGTAAGCTGCTCCCAATAGAGAGCCTGACAAGCCACGTCTCCAACCTCAAGTACTTGTATCAAAGAAGACACACCCGTTGGAGTGGGTGCCGTGGAGCACATTCTCCAAATGGCATCATTTCATACTTTTTTTTTTTTAAAGAAGATGTTGGGGGTAGGAGTTTATTAATTAATTTATTTATTTTGGCTGTGTTGGGTCTTCATTTCTGTGCGAGGGCTTTCTCCAGTTGTGGCAATTGGGGGCCACTCTTCATCGCGGTGCGCGGGCCTCTCAGTATCGCGGCCTCTCTAGTTGCCAAGCACAGGCTCCAGACGCGCAGGTTCAGTAGTTGTGGCTCACAGGCCTAATTGCTCCGCGGCATGTGGATCTTCCCAGACCAGGGCTCGAACCCGTGTCCCCTACATTGGCAGGCGGATTCTCAACCACTGCGCCACCAGGGAAGCCCCCATTTCACACTTTCTAAAGGTAGCTACTAGATATGATGACTGTAAGACCCCTCTGAGCACATAGTGGATGGGGCCGTGTGAAAGCAGGCCTGTGTGGGGCAGAGACAAGGCTGTCCAAGGCTAGGCCCCTGTTAGGAACTCGCTCTCCATGGGCTGGACGCCCGGACTCTGCCTGGCCGCCGTCAACTCCGGGGTCTGCGCAGAGCACCGCGGGCTTTGCAGGATGGAGAAGCCCCCTTGCTGCTTCCCAGGGAAAGTCATCAGCCTCCTTTCTGCCCAATAGTGCAGCAGGGTAGCAGGGTAGCCAGAGGGAGATGCTCACTCCTTCTGCGCCTGGCGCAGCAGCCCATCCGGGAACCACAACCCAGGGGCCCAAGGGAGCGCTCTCCTCTTCCCCCTCTCGGCCCAGCTCTTTGTCCCTCCCTCTCTCCTCCCCATCATTTTCCCCCTGCTCCTCCCCCACAGAGACCGTTTCTCTGGCAGTGTCCTTCTTCATGGAGAGCTCTTAGAACCCTGGCACACGCGGTCCCTCCCAGAGATGGGCCGGCCTCTCCTGCCTGATTTGTGCCGCCCACACCTTGCACACAGCAGGGCTCACGGTCTCCACAGCAGGCGAGGCTGTGGTGTCTTGTTCTTTCCCGGCCTTAAAGAAGGGGTCCAGATAACAGGTGGAAGAAGGTACAGGTGTGGAGCCATTCATCCGGATTGATTTCTCCGGGTCTCTCTGTCCACCCAGTGAGGACTGTTTATTGCGCATGGCTCTGGGCTGGGGTCCCGGAAGCGGAGGTGAGTGATGGGACGGAGGCCGTATCCATCCGCGGTGAAGAGCTCCAGCCTTCGCCACGTGGAACCCCCCAGGAATCGTTCTGTCTCTGTGACTCAGACAAGTTATTCCAAGCCTCTCTTGGCTTCTTGTAAAATTAAACTTCGATTTCCATTAAATGACGTAGTGCACTAGCGTAGTGCTGGTCCATGTAAGCTCTCAAGATGTGTCAGCAAGATGGTGGTGATGATGCAGGGATGCAGGTTCGGAATCTTTCCCTCAGGTAACTTTCGTCTAGAGAGGGAGAGAAGACAGCAACTCAAGGTGGACAAGGAAATCAGGAAGGCACAGGTGAAGAACTCCGGGGGGTGAGGGAGAAAACCCCTCTCCTGCAGTGATGAAGGAAGACTTTGCGGAGGAAGGCAGCCCTCAGCAGAACACGGGAGGGCGCGAGTTAGATGTGCCACAGCCAGGAGACATTCCCGGTGGAGGAGGCTCCATAAGCAAAGGTCCAGCAACAGGAAAGTGGGTGGCTCATCAGGGAAGGGAGATAGTATCTCTAAAAATTGATATGTGTGTGAAATAAAGAGGGCAGTGAGAGAGAGTCTTGGAAAGCCAGTTTAGGATTACTAGAACTTTTGCAGTCACAGGGTAGAGCGGTACTTTGCTGCACTTGTGCACTGGATCACATCCCTCTTGTCTGTTCAAGGACATCCCTCCAGCCAATTTCCCTTCCTCTCCTGCATCACAGCTTCTCCTTTCCTGTATCATTCCCATCACCATACAAACATACTGTTATTTCACCTACATTAACTTAACAACATAAAACAAAACAAATAAACTTCCTTGACACCACTTCTCTGCTCCCCTTTGAGCAAAGCTCCTAGACAGGCAGCTACACTCGCCCCAGTTCTTTTCCACTCCATCTCTCTCAACCCATTCATTCCAGCTTTTGTTCCCACCGTTCCACTGAAATTGTTCTTGCCAAGGTCATCAGTGGCCCCCACATTGCTCAATCCAATGTTTATCTTTCTTGACCCTCAAGAGCCTTTGACACAGTGAATCAACCCCTTCACCTTGGGGCACTTTCTCCACTTGGCTTCCAGACACCACCCTCCTCCCACCTCATTAGATGCTGCTTGTCATCAGGCTCTTCTACGTTCTCCCCAGCTCCCTGACCTCCTTGTTGGAGTACCCCAGGGCTCTGATTTGGACCTCCTCACTTTTTTGGGAAGCCAGTGTTTGTTTATTTTAACTTTAAAAATTATTTTAACTATGGTAAAATATATATAACCTGAAATTTATCATCTTACTCTTTCTTTTCTTTTTTCACCATGCCACGTGGCTTGCGGGGATCTTAGTTCCCTGACCAGGGATTGAACCCATGCCCTCGGCAGTGAAAGTGCAGAGTCCTAACCACTGGACCACCAGGGAATTCCCACTATCTTACTCTTTTTTTTTTTTTTTTTTGCGGTACGCGGGCCTGTCACTGTTGTGGCCTCTCCCGTTGTGGAGCACAGGCTCCGGACACGCAGGCTCAGAGGCCATGGCTCACGGGCCCAGCCGCTCCGCGGCATGTGGGATCTTCCCGGACCGGGGCACGAACCCGTGTCTGCTGCATCAGCAGGCGGACTCTCAACCACTGCGCCACCAGGGAAGCCCCCATCTTACTCATTTTTAAGCTACCTCCAGAACTCTTTTCATCTTGGAAACCTGAAACTCCATACCCACTAAACATCAACTCCCCTGTCTCCCCTCCCCCAGCCCCTGGCAACCACCATTCTATTTTCTGTCTCTATGAATGGGACGACTCTAGGTACCCCTTATACGTAAAATCATACAGTATTTGTCTCTTTGTGACTGGTTCATTTCACTTAGCATGATGCCCTCTGGGTTCATCCATGTTGTAGATGTGACAGGGTCTCTTTCTCTTTTCAGGTTGAATAATATTCCACCGTATGTACAGACCCTATTTTGTTTATGCATTCATCCATCGATGGACACGTGGGTTGCTTCTGCCTCTTGGCTATTGTGAATAATGCTGCTGTGGACATGGGTGTGCAGGTATCTCTCTGAGACCCTGTTTTCAACTCTTTTGGGTATTTACCGGGAGGTGGAATTGCTAATCACACGGTGGACTTCTTCACTTCTCTCCACGCCATGGTGAGCTCATCCAGTCCCATGGATTGAAATATACTTGCTGATGACTTCCAAATTTACCTCTCCAGCTCAGACCTTTCCCCTGATCTCTCGACTTGTATATCCAACAGTCTACCTACATCTCCATTTGGATATCCAGTAGGCATCTAGAACTGAATTTGTAATTCTCTCACCATAACCTGATCTTCCCCTAGTCTTCTTCTCATTTGATAGCAACCCCATCCTTCCACATGCTCCATCAAAAAATGTGGGGTCATCCTTGCCTCCCTCTTTCTCTCACATCTTACGCCCAGTCCATCAGAAAATCCTGTTGGCTCTATTTCACAATAAATTCAGATTCTAACCACTTCTCATCACCTGGACTGCTACTCCCATGGTCCAAGCCAGCATCATCTCATCTGGATTATTGCAATAGCCTGCGAACAGGTCTCCCTGCTTCCATAACTGCCCCCTTTTCTAAATCTCTTCTCCAGACAACAATCAAAATAATCTTTTCGAAGATTTTAAAGTCCGATTACATCCCATCCCACTTCTCCTTTAAACCCTCTGATGGCTCCTGCCTCACCCAGGAAAATGCCAAAGGGCTTTCATAAACAACAAACTCGACAGGTCCGGATCCCATTAGGTCTGTGATCTCATCTCTTACTAGTCTCCCCTTGGGCGTGACTTATCTATGACTGCATAACAAATTACCCCCAAGCTTAGTGACCTACAACAGCAAACATTTCTTACCTCAGTTTCCTGGCAGGAGACAGGGTGTGGCAGCATAGATGTGTCCTAGGGCTCTGCGCGTCTCTCACGAGGCTGCCATCATGGTGTGACTTGGAACCGAGGTCATCTCAAGGCTCAACACTTCCAAGCTCACCCACCTGATTGTTGGCAGGACTCAGAGCCTCGTGGGCTCTGGGACTGAGGGCCTCAGCCGCTCACTGGCTGTAGGCGGCAGGCCATGGGGTCTCTCCAGAAGGAGCTCACAACATGGCAGGCACTTCCATCAGAGCAAGTGAGCAAACAAGAGGAGGAAGGCGAGGCAGAAGCCAGAGTCTTTTAGTGACTTTTTGCCAGAAATGGCACGCCATCATCTTTGCCATGTTATATTTGTTGGAAGCAAACCTCTAGGTCCAGCCCACACTCAAGGGCAGGGGATTATATAAAAGCATGGCCCCGGGCTTCCCTGGTGGCGCAGTTGTTGAGAGTCCGCTTGCCGATGAAGGGGACACGGGTTCGTGCCCCGGTGCGGGAAGATCCCACATGCCGCGGAGCGGCTGGGCCCGTGAGCCATGGCCGCTGAGCCCGCGCGTCCGGAGCCTGTGCTCCGCAACGGGAGAGGCCACAACAGTGAGAGGCCCGCGTACCGCAAAAAAAAAAAGCATGTCCCCCAGGAAGCAGGGAGCAGCGGAGCCATTGTAGCAATGGCGGCGTCTTCATCAGCCCTGGCCTCCTGTCCTTCCTTCCACACAGGAGGTGCTCCAACCTTGGCCCTTTGTCCCAGTGGGTCCCCCGCCTGGACCACGTTTCCCACGTGGCTCCCTCAAGTCTCTGCTCAAGCGTTACCTCTTCAGTGAGGCTTTCCCTGGCTCCTAATCCTCCACACTCTCTATTCCTTCTCCCGCCTTTACTTTTCTCCATAACACTTAACGCCTTCAAACATCCCACAGTGTTGTCTTGTCTGTTTGTCTGTCTCTGTTAGCACACAAGCTCCGGAGGGCAGGGCTTTTTGTCTGTTTCACTGCTGTATCCCCAGTACTTAGAACAATGTCTGGTACATAGTAGGTGCTCAATAAATGAACGAAGCCTGTAGGCCAGGGACTTTCAACTTCCCAGTGCGTAGCCCTCTCTTCAAAAAATATTGTAAGGGACTCCCATACATCAGACAAATAAAAGCAAAGGGGACGCGCAGCCCTACTCCAGCTCCCACCCCCCACCCTGTTACTCCCCTTTGTGGTGTTTGAGGGGCTCACAGACCCCAGGCTCTCGGACACCGTGAGACATTCCATTCAAAGCTCACGGCTCCAGCCCCTGTGTGAGTACTGGATGCTGCTGGAAACTGGCCTGGGAATTTGAGCTATAATAAAGGAGCCCTGTAGCCCCGTCCAATTCCTACCACAGCCATTAATGACTCAGTGTGTGTACCCAGCTCTCTCCCATTCAAAACTGCTCTGTTCCTGGCCTCTGAAAAGCGAGAAAACACTCAGAGACTCCCAGAGAGTCACTGTTGGAAAAGACCTTAGACGTCACTTAACACTACCTTCTGCCCTATGTTTTTTTTTTGTTTGTTTGCGGTACGCGGGCCTCTCACTGCTGCGGAGCACAGGTTCTGGACACGCAGGCCCGGCGGCCATGGCTCACGGGCCCAGCCACTCCACGACATGTGGGATCCTCCCGGACCGGGGCACGAACCCGCGTCCCCTGCATCGGCAGGCAGACTCCCAACCACTGCGCCACCAGGGAAGCTTGCCCTATGGTTTTTAATCATTAATTCATTCAGCAAACATTGAGTACCTGCTATGTACATGCCGGGCACTCTCTAGAGACATAAAAAGCAGAGTACCTCCCTTCCAGAAGCACATGAGGAGACAGCAGATACTGAGATGCCCCTCTCCAAATTCCCTCTGTTTGAATGCCTCCAGTGCTGGGGAACTCACTACCTCCTAAGGCTACACATTCCATTGCCCGATGCCACCAGCAGAAAAACTGTTCTTCTTTTTATTGAGCCCTACATCTGCTTTCTTATAACTTCTACCTTTGGTCTTAATTTTCTCCTCTGGCTCCACACCAAATAAATGTATCTCTCTTCCAAATGATAGCCTGTTAAGTACTTGAAAACAGTAATCAAATCCCACAGAGAGTTCTCCATAGACCTGTGGCCACTTTGGGAGGGGGCCTGTGTTTGGCGGCTGCCCCTAACGACCTGGGATTTTGGAACCAGACGGAGCTCAGTTGCTCCTGATCATGGAACAGGGCTCTAGTGCTGGGAACTCCCTCTCAGAGTTGGGGTCCCACCCCACCCTAGCACGAGGGAGTTCCAAAATGCTTTCACTAGAGGGGTGAAGGGTTCAAGCAAGAATCCAGCCCTGGACCACAGGTTTCCTGCTGTCTCCGTACTGCCCTTTCTAGTGGGGCAGCTTCTCCTCCGGGTGCAGGGTTTCAACCTGCTTGTTTGATTTCAAAGCAGCTGAGTCCCAGTTCTCTGGGGTGAGCGGGGCACAGTGAGGGAAAACATCGGTGACATGGGAAAGCATAGCCATAGTTGGGGGAGACAGCAACAAGGAATTCCATGATTTTTTTGGTCTGTTCTTCGTTTCCACAAAACATAGTTTTCCAAGTAATTGTTTGCCTGATGCAATAGGGCCCGCTGGGCCTCCGGTGTAAATCTTCCCAACAAGGGGGCAGAGTTCTGCTTTTCCTGCAAGGCCAAAGCCCTGCTCTCTCTCTGGGCCAGCCCAGCAGGTCTTGCATTCATTAGTTCAGGCCACTGGGCTATACTGTCTCTGGCATTTCTGCCAGAGCTGTGGGCACCTCTGCACACTCCTGTCTACCCTTGAATGCAAGAGGCCAGGCTCACCCAGGAGAGAAGAGGGAGGTTAGCTCGGTGGAGGAGAGAAAGGAGGGGGATGGGAGGAGGGGCCCAGTTGGGGAGGGGCGGGGAGAGGGGAGAGAGCCTTCACTATTTGCTGCCTAGCTAGGAAGCCTCAGCGGGAGGAGAAGAAGCCTCACAAAATATTCGCAGTCTCAGAAGAAGAGCCAGGATGTTTTTCAGGATACGTGTGCATCTACCCTGCACCACTGCCCAAGGAAGCATGTTCCTGAGAAATATCTTGGGTCCTGGCTGCAGGGAGAGTAAAGGGATAAGAGGCCATTTTTTTTTTTTTTTTTTTTTTTTTGCGGCACGCGGGCCTCTCATTGCTGTGGCCTCTCCCGTTGCGGAGCACAGGCTCCGGACACGCAGGCTCAGCGGCCATGGCTCACGGGCCCAGCCGCTCCGCGGCATGTGGGATCTTCCCGGACCGGGGCACGAACCCGTGTCCCCTGCATCGGCAGGCGGACTCTCAACCACTGCGCCACCAGGGAAGCCCAAGAGGCCCATTTTGGAGGGACTGAAAAGCCTCTGGACTGCACTTCCCTTGCCTCCCTCCCCTGGCCTTCTCTTTTTCCCATGCATTTGTTTCCACGTAGAATGTAAAGAAAGACCATTCTGAGCTTCTTTTCCTTCCTCCTCCTTCCCCTTCTTCACCCCCAACTCCCTGCCCATCTCACATTCCATCCTAGCCCCACTTCTTCAACACTCACAAGTGCCGGAGGAAATGGGACTCTTCGCTGCTTCCCAACAGCGTCCCTCTCTCAGTGGCACCTGCTTCCCCTTTCCCATTAAGTCACCTGTGATTACACGAAGTGGAGTCTTGGCATCCTTGGGGACATCAAAGCATCTTAAATGAACAGAGAAGGAGAAAAAGTTCTGTCCTTCAAAGTTCATTAGAACATGAGCTCGTTGAGGGCAGGAATACATCG
Source organism: Phocoena sinus (assembly GCF_008692025.1). Taxonomy (NCBI): domain Eukaryota; kingdom Metazoa; phylum Chordata; class Mammalia; order Artiodactyla; family Phocoenidae; genus Phocoena; species Phocoena sinus. The sequence goes on along the minus strand of NC_045783.1, from coordinate 30,416,871 downwards.
GGAATCCACAAGCTCCCATCACATGGCGTCACCCAGATTCCACCCATCAATCCACCTCTACCAACCCCACCCCCCTGACTTCCAATAGAACAGGGCCGTTCTGGTCTACAAAGGCCTGTAACCCATGATCCTAAGTCAAGGCTTTGGGCAGAACTGTTCATTGGGTACCAGTTCCACTCCTTTGCAAACCCGTCCCTACCAAGTTTGTAAAACCTAGGGCCCAGCAAAACATGCCCTTAGGAAAATACTTTGAGCTCAATCCTTTAGACTTATGTGTGAATTTAAAACCCTGGTTAGGTCAACCTAGAGATATTTGCTTTTCAATCATCCCTAATCATGGAATTAAAGGTTTTAAATGACCTCAGGCAGCATCGATCAAGGGAAAGGAATTTAAGGGAGCAACGGTGGCTCTTTCATTTTCCTCATGTAGACTCTGTAGGCAGCTGCATCCTCATTGCCCTCTGAGGCCAGCCTAGAACCCAATCCTGAAAACCAAGTTAAGAGGCTTCTCGTCCTTACTTCTGGGCTAGAGAAGGACTATGAAATGCCACCAGCAATGAACGAGGGCACTTGTGAAATCATCCCTCCCGTCCCACCAGTCTGAAGAGACACAGCTCAGCGTACTCATTATAATTAGGTGAACCTAGATACATTCCTGCCCGGACACAGAATCCTGGGCTGGAGGTTCTGGGAGCTCCGTTTTCATGGGCTCTCTACGGCACAGCCCATGGTTTCTACCCGAGCTGGACACAGCAAGAAACCCCACGTCTCACTCTAGGGCTTGGATCAAAACAGCAGCACCGCCTGGTGTGTGGTTATACAGGGGGAGAACATTTGTCTGGGACTTTGATGTGCATTTTGCCCAAGAGTTCTTTGGGGAGCGATGCTTATCACACCAACATCGTCATCAAATGGCACTTTTTCCCAGAGTGTCCAGATGTGCATGACACCGTGATGGGCCAATTAAGTGGCTCACTCTGCAGTGTTTGGAGTTTTTCAGCATCAAGAGCTGTTGCTTATTATACACCCATACGATTGTGCTCTACACCCAGCCTCTCCTCTCTGTGTTAGTCTGAAAGTAGAAGGCGAGCAACTTATCTTCTCCAAAAAGGCTGCAGAGGTCTTTGGGGATCTTGCGGAGGCTAAACCACAACCCTTATTTGATTTGGTTAGTGGTCTGGGCCACAGAGCTAATGAGCTGCAAATACTCCCCTTCAAAGGATGGGCTGAGCCTTTGAAGCCTGGGGACCCGCCCAGAAAGAACACCATAGCCTCCAGCCGCAGCCAGCACTTGGAGAGCTCCTTGGGATGGCAATCAGAGGGCCTCCTCCAGCCACCCTCCAGGGCACACCCCAGCCTCGCCTCCCCATTGGAAAAATGGAGCTGTTTTGCTTTGCACCCTGCATTTTGGGCTTGACAGGAAGAGTATAACAAGCACCATTTGTTGAGTAATTAATTCCATGCCAGCCCCTGTGCCGAGCACTGTCTCTGTTTCTCCCACAGGTCTTATTTTAAAGATACAGAAACTGGGGCACAGAGAGGTGCCATAATTAGACCAAGGTCACACAGCTAGTAGGTGACAGATCCAGAACTCGATCCCAAGTCTGGCTGACTTCCAAGACCATACATTTCAACACATGGCAACTGGTTTTCTTTCTATAAAATCCTAGAAATAAGCCTTGATTTACATGTGTCTGGGAGTCATGTGCTTAAGACCAAATAGAACTTGGTCTACGGTTGAAAGAAAACGTGCCATTGGGCAAATGACCATCTCTGCGAGAACATGGGGAAAAGCTCTCTCATTCAGAGCACCCTCCCCGCTCTTCAGCTAAGCATCTGTTTGGTGAGAAGATTTGAGTATATACACTGTCAACGCTAGTGAAATGAGTGGTTGTAATTGGGCAGCCAGATAGGATCTCAGCTTCCTAAGGATTTCTGAGAACTGGCTGGAGGTTACCTGCCTGATCCCTGCACAGGAGCGGCCAGCACTGGGACAAGAAGGCAGAGAGTCAAGCAGAATGAAAGAAAAGCAAGTCGTGGAAGTAGAAAAAGAGCACCGGAAAACTAACAAGACTGTGTTGGGTCAGCCAAAACGTTCATTCGGTTTTAAGTAAAATAAAAAGACGCATATTTCATTTTCACCAAGAACTTTATTGAACAACGTATTCCTTAACCAAACGAACTTTTGGCCAACCCAGTACCTAATGCTTAAAAACTCATAGCAGTATGTGTGCGTGTATCTGTGTGTGTGTGTCTGTTGGGTCAGAGAGGATGGGGAAGGGGAGAAACTTTTGCAAACGAGTTGAAAAGTGACCAATATTGTATATAAAATAACAGTCCAGAGTGGTTTGCATCGCTCTGTGTGTAAGTGCGAGATTGATTCAGTACCGACTATAACAGCAGTCGGGGGCCGGAGAACAGTCAGCAGGGGCTTCTTGGAGTACGAAGGGGACGTCCAGCTGGCCAAGAAGGTGGAGTGAGAGGCAATCGGGGGCCGAGGACAGGAGGGCTTTCCTGCCGAGGAGCACACATAGGAAGACTGGACATAAAAGCTCAAATCACATCTGCCACTGTACTTAAAATCACAAGCTGTTAGGGCTCAAAGGGATCTCAGAGGCCGTGGAGTTCAGCCTTTCCCTTTGCCGACAAGAGGACAGAGGCCAGGAGAAAACAAGTTGCGGTGGATGAGCCATTAACCTCCTTGGGCTCAGTGCATGTTGGGTCTCCACAGAAGCGGGATTGCTTGGCAGGCAAGATCTCCGTTAACCCAGTAATGTCCTTGGGAACCGGCCAGACACAGAGATGGTGACCAGAGCAGTGGTGGAGATTTGATCCCTTGTGATGTAGTGAGTTGGAAAGAACCAGGTCCCCCAACTGTGCTGTGTCAGACTCCCCAGCTGCAAAGCCATTGGAAAAGGGGGTGCTGTGTGGAAAGATGGGGGATGAGGGCAACATTAGCCTCTACTGGTCTCCTAGCATCCACTTCTCCTCCCTTCCCATCTGTTCAGCACACTGCAGCCATGTATGATTTTGTACAGTAAAACTCACCCGTTTTCAAGTGCAAAGTTCGATAAAGTTTTAGTGACTGCATATACTCCTGGACACATGACCACCACTCAAGATACAGATGTTTCCATCACCATAAAAACTTTACCCGAGCAAACCATTGTGTCGATCCTTCCACCGACCCGTGCCCCAGGTGGCCACTGATCTGTTTTCTGTCACTATAAACTCTGCCTTTTCTAAAATTCCATGTAAATGGACTCAGGCAGTATGTAGTCATTTGTTTTGACTTCGTTCACCTTAGCAAGGTGTTTTTGAGATTCATTCATGTTGCCTGCGTTAATATTTCATTCCTTTTATTGCCAAGTGGTGGATGGATATTCCACAATCTGATTATCTATTCTGCAATAGATAGACATTTGAATTCTTTCCCATTTTTAGATATTTAAATAAAGCTTCTAGGAACATTCATGTACAGGTCTTTGTGTGGACATTTTTCATTTCTCTTGGGTAAATATCTAGGAGTGGGATTGCTGGGTCACAGGGTGAGTATATGTTTAATTTTGTAAGGACACTGCCAAACTGTTTTCTAAAGTGGTTGTATAATTTTTGCATTCCCTCGAGCAATGTGGAAGAGTTCTGGTGCTCCACATCCTGTCAACACTTGGTTTTATCAGTCTTTGTAACTTTACCCACTTTAGTGGGTATGTAGTATATTTTCATTGGAGGGTTAATATGCATTTACCTCATAACTAGTGATGTTGGCATTTTTTATATGTTTACTGGTCCATTCTTTTTTTTTAATGTTTATTTATTATTTATCTTTGGCCACATTGGGTCTTCATTGCTGTGCGCGGGGCTTTCTCTAGTTGCAGCGAAGTGGGGGCTACTCTTCATTGCGTGGTGGTGGGCTTCTCATTGCGGTGGCTTCTCTTGTTGCGGAGCACGGGCTCTAGGCATGCCAGGCTCCAGTAGTTGTGGCATGCGGGCTCAGTAGTTGTGGCACACAGGCTAGTTGCTCCGTGGCATGTGGGATCTTCCTGGACTGGGCTCGAACCTGTGTTCTCTGCATTGGCAGGAGGATTCTTAACCACTGTGCCACCAGGGAAGCCCTACTGGTCATTCTTATATCTTCTGTATCTATTCAAACTGTTTGGCCCTTTTTTTTTTTTTTTTTTGGCCGTTGCTGCACAGCTTGCAGGATCTTAGTTCCCTGACCAGGATCGAACCAGGCCCCATGGCAGTGAAAGCACAGAGTCCTACCACTGGGACTTCCAGGGAATTCCTGCCCATTTTTTTTTAACCTGTTGCTTGTCTTATTATTGAGCTGTAAGAGTTCTCCCATATGTTCTGAAATACAATATCCTTTGTCATAAATATGCTTTGCAAATACTTTTTTCTCAGTCAAGAGACGTGTTTTTGTTTTCTTAACTGTATCTTTTGAAGAGCAAAAGTCTTTAATTTTGATGAAGCTGATTTTATCAACTGATTTGTACCCTCTGTATCTTATGAAATGTTTGCTTAACCTAATGTAACAGAGATACTTATTTGATATTTTCTTCCAAGATTTAGTTCTCACCTTTAGGTCTATAATTCATTTTGAGTTAATTTTCTGCATGGTTTAAGGTAAGGAACAAGGTTTAATATTTTTCATACACTTATTCAGTGGTCCCCAGCACCATATGTTGAAAAGTCTATTTTTTTCTAAGTGAATTGCCTTGGCACTTTTGTCAAAAATCAGTTGTTGGGCTTCCCTGGTGGCACAGTGGTTAAGAATCCGCCTACTAATGCAGGGGACACGGGTTCGAGCCCTGGGCCAGGAAGATCCCACATTGCTACAGAGCAACTAAAGCCCATGCGCCACAACTACTAAGCCCACACACCTAGAGCCCTTGAGCCACAACTACTGAGCCCATGTGCCACAACTACTGAAGCCCACACGCTGAGGGCCCTTGCTCCACAAACAAGAGAAGCCACCGCAATGAGAAGCCCGCACACCCCAACGAAGAGTAACCCCCGCTCGCCACAACTAGAGAAAGCCCGCGCACAGCAATGAAGACCCACGCACAGCAAAGCAGCCAAAAATAAATAAAAATTTAAATAAATAAAAGTAATGAGTCCTATTAATTGAATGCCCACCGTGAAAAGTAGCCCTTCCTTTATTTTGTCCTAGAATTACTTCTTTCAAGTGTTGGAGGCTGTCCTGAACCCCAAGTTGGGGATTTTCAGATGAGGTAGCCATGTCTGTGTTCACCTTTCTACCATGTTTTTGCAGCCTTCTCTTCTCTTAAAACGCATTTGAATTTTCCAGTCAAGAAGGGCTTCCTCTCTGGAGTCCTCTTTATACTTGGCCAGACTTCAGCCCCTAGAATACGTTATTCCTTTCTTCTAGAATCTGTCAAACTCTATCATGGATTATTGGTCAGCCAAGATCAGAAATGCCCATAGAACTGTGTTCAACGGCTAGGTTCTTGCATCAAAGAAGGATGGCGCTTCCTCCTTCTTTCCAGTCCTTGTCCTGATGAGCAAGTCAATCAAATCCTTGGAGAGTCAGTGTCTTCATCTGTAAAACAGCAGCAGTGTCTGATGTACTAGTTATACGTTGCTGAGTAACAAAACACCCCAAATTTAGTGCCTTAAAACAATCATTTTATTTGCTCATGACTATTGTGAGTCAACTATTTGGGTTGGGTTCAGTTGGCAGTTCTTCTGCTGGACGCTGACCCCCAGGGTCACTCATGCAGCTACAGTCAGCTATCAGGTCATCTGGAGGCTGGTTGGTTTAGGGAGCCTCAACTGGGACAGTCTTCTCTGCCCCTTGAAGTCTCATTCTCTGTAGGCCAGTACAGGCTTCTTCACGTGATAGCAGAAGAGTTCCCAGCAACAAGAGAAGGCGAACCCCCATTATCTAAGCACCTTTCGAGCCTATACTTGTATTACACTTACTAATATTCCATTGTCCAAAGCAAGTCATCAAGCCAAGCCCAGAATCATTGTCAAAGGGGCTACACAAAGAAAAGACGTAGATACGGGAAGAATGATTCATTAAGGACCATCATTGTAACAACCTACCACGTCTGTTTCCTCCAGAGACCCATGGCAAGGATCAAAGGAGATGGTGTTTGCACACCACAGGTACAATGCAAGTTATTATTTTGTAATGTATGTAATTCCACTACTTTCATCTTATTTGCAATGTATCTGAGGTCTTTCAATGTCCCCTCTGAAATTCAAGTTCCTTTGGGATAGTATTTGGGTAAAAAAAAAATTGTATTCCCCCCAAAAGACAAGTTGACCTTATTTGGAAATAAGGTCACTACAGTTGTAATCAGTTAAGATGAGGTCATACTAGTGCAGGGTGGGTCCTTAATCCAGTATGACTGGTGTCTTTATAAGAAGATGGCCATGGAAAGACATGGAAATACACAGGGAGAGCGCCATGTAAAAACCAAGTGGAGAATGGAGTTATGCTGCCGTAAACCAAGGAACATCTTGGACTACCAGAAGCTAGAAGAAGCAAGGAAGGATCCTCCCCCGAAGGGTTCAGAAGGAGCATGGCCCCCTTGATTTTGGACTTCTAGCCTCCAGAACCATGAGAGCAAATATTTCTATTATTTTAAGCCATCCAGTTTGTGATACATTTTTACTGCCTCCCTAGGAAACTAATACAGGTGGTAAGTATCTTTAACCCGCTTCATCTAAAGAGGTATGAGATAGAATGGACCGCGAGTCTTTGATTGAGAGTCAAGAGTGCAGGCCGTCACCATTGGTGGAACTTGAGCAAGTCACTCAACTGCTCTGGGCCTTAGTCCTTCATATCTGTTCAGGAAGATTGCAGGAAATCCACGTTGCCAAAAGCATGGTGTGGAGGTACCACAGTAAGGTACTTGGGATCATTTTACATGGGTACATGGGAAAACATTTTTAAATTTTAATGGTTTATATTGATCATGGTTATCTTAAATGAGTGGCAGGTAAGGCTGGTTTTCCGTTTATGTTGGTAATATAAAAAATGCAGGTTTTTGAAAAGTCTCAATTTAAATAAAGCTATGAGTAAATAATAGAACAGTTGGCATATGTATACGGCAAAAACTGTGAAAGTGGTGTGTGAAAGACTGACATTTGGGGAAATGCTGAATTACGTATTCTCAAAGGATTCTTCCAGATGGGAAATGCTAGGATTCTGTGGATCCATAAATATGACCACTAAAGTAGAAGACAGGCGAGGCTCTAGGGGAAGACAGGTGGGCAGTTTAATGAGAGGTGAGAGAGGCTCCGGCAGCTCTGCCAGAATCCAAGAGGGGCAGTGAGTCCCTTGTCACTCTTGGGAAGTGTCGTCTGATTCAGTACCTGTTTGCTCTGTATCCATCATATATCCTTACCCCCAAAGCCGCGTCTCACTATGTGTCTTTGCCAGGATATGTCTTACCCTGTTTAAGCTTCCATGAATGGAAGTCCCAGGTCCTGAGACACAAACCACCTCTCCATTCAAGAGGCAAATGGAGGTAACTGTCAAGGTGTTTAGTTGGAGAACCTTACAGTTAGGCTTTGTGCTGTGGTCTGGTTTTCACAGTTGGATGTAATATGGGGTCATATTTGACTGTAAGTGGCTAATGGTGGCTGAAGAAAGGGCGAGGAGTATAAAGAGGTATGACTCATAGCCTCATAGAGGTCCCTAAGTGCAGAGGGAGACTGTGGAAGTCATCTAGCCTCCAGTGCATCCCCACTGGACGTCTCCCAGCTCCACAGAAACATATCCATTGACGAGATAACCATTCCATTGTCAAATGGCACTTAGGGTAAGAAATGTTCTTCTCTATGATGGGCTACAGTCTCCCTTCTATTAACTAACATTAGTGGATCTCTGAGCTGGAAGGACCCTCAAGCAATCATCTTGTTGGCCCCTGCCTTTGCACAGGGCAAGTGTTTTTATTTTTCATAGGAGACAGCTGAGACCCAGAGGGGTTAATGGCAGAGGGAGGCTCCCCTCTTCCAGTTCCATAACTTCCAGCTATGCCACAGTGTTTCATGCACATTCTGATTGACCTCTTAGAGTTGACTGGACCAAAAGGACATCAGTCCTTCTTTCCTCCCATGCAGGCCTGGCTCCTACAGCATGTTTGATGTGTGACCATGTTTATCACCTTCCCTCCAAACCCTGTGCTTGCTCTCACCATCCTCCACCAGTCCCAGGAGAAAATCTAAAGCCTAGTTATCAAATATACTTGTCTGGTTTCTGTTCCATTGTTGGCACTGACTCGGTTTTTGTATTATTACCCCTTGGTCCCTGTTCTGCACTCAGTATCTCTATGCAGTAAGCCCTTCTTCCAGCTAGCAGCCCTCCACGTACTTGATAAGATCCCTCTCACATCCATGTAAATCTTGCCTTCTGTAGACTAGCATTGCCAATTCCCCCACTGTTTCCCAAGGTCACAGTTTCCAAGTCTCCGGACACTTTTGCTGTGGTCTTCTCGAGTGTTCCAACCCGTGATGCTCAGAACTGAATTCAATAGTCTAGATACAGCACAGCTGTAATGTCACCACTATTATCTGGCCGCTAAGCTTCTGTTAATGCAACATTGGCTTTTGGGCAACCACAGGACCCTCAGGACTCTTGGTGAACTTGCAGTCAACTAAATCCCTAAATTATGAACCATTGTTAGACTAGGGTTTCCATACCTTTTGTTTGTACAATGGATATTTTTAACCTAATTTTTTTTTTTTTTTTTTTTTTTTTTTTTTTTTGCGGTACGCGGGCCTCTCACTGTTGTGGCCTCTCCCGTTGTGGAGCACAGGCTCCGGACGCGCAGGCTCAGCGGCCATGGCTCATGGGCCCAGCCGCTCCGCGGCATGTGGGATCTTCCCGGACCGGGGCACGAACCCGCCTCCCCTGCATCGGCAGGCGGACTCTCAACCACCGCGCCACCAGGGAAGCCCTAACCTAATTTTTTAAAAAATCTCAGATATTCATGTGGATTACTTGATCATCTCCTTCAGGTCTTTGCATAAATGTCATCTTCTTGGTGAGGTCTTCTGGACAAGCCCATCAGGCTTTGCCTAAACACAGCTTTTCTAGCGTTTCCTATCTCCTCCACTTTATTTTTCTCTATAGCAGTGGTCCCCAACCTTTTTGGCACCGGGGACCATTTTTGTGGAAGACAATTTTTCCACAGATGGAGGGGGGTGGGGGAGGGATGGATTCAGGCGGTAATGTGAGCGATGGGAGCGATGGGGAGCGGCAGATGAAGCTTCTCTCACTCGCCCGCTGCTCACCTCCTGCTGTGCGGCCCGGTTCCTAACAGGCCACAGACCGGTACCGGTCCACGGCCCGTGGGGTTGGAGACCCCTGCTCTATAGTATTGATCGCCGTTTAACATTTACTGTACTTATTTAACATATTTACTGTACTTATTCATTCTTTTTTTCTGGCTGTCTTTCCCCCATTAGAACGTAAGCTCCACGGGGAAGGAACTTTTTTTTTTTTTTTTTTTTTTGCCGTACGCGGGCCTCTCACTGTTGTGGACTCTCTCGTTGCGGAGCACAGGCTCCGGACGCGCAGGCTCAGCGGCCATGGCTCACGGGCCCAGCTGCTCCGTGGCATGTGGGATCTTCCCAGACCAGGGCACGAACCCGCGTCCCCTGCATCGACAGGTGGACTCCCAACCACTGTACCACCAGGGAAGCCCCGGAAGGAACTTTTTTATCTGTTTGTTCACCACCACCCCATAGAGATAGTAGTTCCTGACGCAGTAAACACTCATTAAATACTGGTTGTATCAGTAGGTGAATACAACGTAGCTGTGTTAGGCAGCTGGGGCTGCTATCACAAATATCATAGACTGGGTGGCTTAAACAAAAGAGATTTTTTTCTCACAGTTCTAGAAGCTGGGAAGTCCAAGATCAGCGTCCAGCAGGGTTTGACTTCTGGTGAGGGCTCTTGTCTGCAGATGGCTGCCTTCTCACTGGGCCAAACATGGCCTTTACTCGGTGTGTGTGCGTGGAGATCTCTCTCTCTCTCTCTTTCTCTTTTATTATAAGGCCACTAATACTATGGGATTAGAACCCCACCCTTAGGACCTCAGTTAACCTTAATTACCTCCCCAAAGCCCTAGATCCGAAAACAGTCAACTCAGGAGTTGAGGGGGGACACAATCCAGCCATAGCGGCAGGACACTGGAGACAACCTACTAAACCATTCATACAGTAAGGAAACTAGGGCCCTGAGATGCTGAGGCAACATCTTGCGTGTTCACCTGCCAACAAGCCCTCATGTAAGGGCTACCGAAGGGGCCTTGGGATTGATGTGGGCTCCATCCAGAAATCATATGTGAATCTAGTGGCTCAGTTCTCCTTCTTGCTGCAGCCTCATCTCCAAATTTCAGGACCAAAGACCCTCCTTCCAATCTACCCTATGGAAGATGGTCACGGTGAACAACCCTCATCCACTGGAAGAACTTGCCATCTTTCCAAGAACCCATCCGTCAACCTGTACTTACTGAGTCCATCCCAGTCTGCAACCGGTCTGGGCTCTCTAAGTGATGACAACAAGCTGGTAAGACAGAGCTAATTTTCATGAAGCTGTTAGAGAAAAATCAAGCGCTAAAAGCATGTGTGGGACCAACTCCAGGATGTCAAGAGTTCCAAGAAGAGAGGAATTACAGTGAGCGGCAGGGAGCCTCATGGAAGCCGTGGGACTTGAGTCAGGTCTGGAAGGATGTGTGGGACCTGGACAAGCAGAGGGAGGAAGGAGGACATTGCAGATGACGGAAAGAGTGGGGTTGGTGACAGTTCGTTATGAACTATGAACGAAGGGCTGAATGGGGTTGGGAGGGGGATTGAGAGGTCCAGTGTTCATGTTGAGGATGTGGGAGAAAAGCACTGGGAGAGACAACCTCTTTTGCCAAGTTGAATTATTTTATTCTTTTTTTTCCTTCTCCCCACCTGGGTCGGCCAAGGCAGAGAGGCCCAGAGCTTCTCTAACAGGGTTTGTAGGGAGCTTCCCAAGAATGTTTATCAACAACACATCTTTTATTTTGCCATCAGCACAGGCAGCTCCTCGGATTTCTTTGCTGTCCTTTGTTACCCAGATTTTTCCTCCACCAGCAGCCAGTTTGGGGGCTGGGGAGCTTCAACTCACTCACTTGAGCAGAGTCCAAGTTCCCTGGGGTCTGAGGTACAGCGGGGTAAAGGGTTTGGCCCATAGGTCCCTTCCTTCTTGGGTTAGACAAGAAGTGGGAAGGTCAGAGGCAGCTGTGCTGAGTATTTATGTTACGCAGAAGGCCGACTCAGCCCTCCTTCCTGCCAAGGTCAGCAAGCTGTGTTCCGGGCAGTTTGGGTGTGTGGGTGTCTTCTGGACAAGCAGGAACGTAGGCCAGGAGCCCAGGCCTTCGCCTGTGGGGCCCCACGGAGCCTGGGGGGTTTCTGTGCCCACGAGGAACGCCAGGGACCTCTTGGATCTCTTCTTTCACCCCGACCTTCCACCCTTTCTTCTCTAAGCTTCTCTGTTCACCCGTGGAAACAGGGACCCAGGCTCCCGTGGGGCTAAGGGTTGCGAAGAGGGGGCCCTGGAGAGGCTGTGGCAGGGTGTGGTGCAGAGAGACTGCAGTCATGCGTCCGCTGACACAGCTTCCGTCAAAGCCCCGGGGGGGGTCGCCTCCCCAGCCCCACCAAGGTCATCTGCAGCCACATCCACACACATTCTCAGCCCCTCAGGGTTCACCTCCAGGTCCAGCTTCTCCGGAAAGCCCTCCATCCCTCATCCATCTCCCATGAACCAGGGACCCTGAGGTTCAGAATACATCTAAGTAAACCTCCGCCCACTGAGCTCTTGGAGAAGACTGGACGATATGATTCTACCACCTCGAATTTCCCTGGGTCCTTAAAGACCTAAGCCACCCCAATTCGCTGTCAAGAAAGACACAAAGAGCAAGAAGAGTGGGCTGGCAAGAGAAACACCAGAAGAGAGGCCATCAAGTGTTTTCCCTAGAGATGTGTTTGAATTAAAGCTCAAGGCCTCTTCCCAGCATCAGTGCGGGGCCCCAGCCCTCTGTAGCCACTGCAGAGGCAAGCAGGGAACTCCCTCACCCCCTCACCCCCCTACCCTCCCCACCGAGCCGGTTGTCTCTGCAGGTAGCATTCAAGAGTATGACCCGCCCGGTGGGGCCTGAAAGGCAGAGTCTTGTGCTGAGCTCTCTGTAAGCGAGACCCAGGAGCCCCAGTTTAATTAGAATTCCTGCCCGGGATGAAGGCTTACGGCTGCCAGCCCAGGCCTTGAGCCATTAGTCATGGCCCATAAAGGCCACACATGAGACATGGATCCAGGGAGGGGCCTGCTTCCCTGGAGGGAGCAGCCTCAGAAGTTTCTGTGATCCCTGCCTGCTACCCCAAGCTCCCCAGGACTCCATCACAAAGCCCCCTCTCTTTAGGTCACATGTGTAATGACACCCGAGGAGGACTTGGACCTCTCTTCTGGGCCACTCAGGGGGGTTTCTGTGCTCTCCCCATGCCTTCCAAGAGGCCATTCCAGTCGCCAGCATCCCAGCTGCGGGGACTGCCGTTCAAAGCCCCATGTGGGGCTTCCCTGGTGGCGCAGTGGTTGAGAGTCTGCCTGCCAATGCAGGGGACACGGGTTTGAGCCCTGGTCTGGGAAGATCCCACATGCTGTGGAGCAGCTGGGCCCGTGAGCCACAATTACTGAGCCTGCAGGTCTGGAGCCTGTGCTCCGCAACAAGAGAGGCCACGATAGTGAGAGGCCCGCGCACCACAATGAGGAGTGGCCCCTGCTTGCCACAACTAGAGAAAGCCCTCGCACAGAAACGAAGACCCAACACAGCTATAAATAAATAAATTAAAAACAAAAAAGAAAACAAAAGATCAAAAAAAAAGCCCCATGTGTCCAAGACGGCTGCGGGGTTGGCACGAGGACCAAGCCGACCTGCCCCATGAGGGTGAGTAGTTCGAGAAGATTTACATCAAAAGCACACTTTTAAAACTGTGAAATATGCTATAAACTTCATACCAGGTTTGCTAACGACGGAGTTGGTGGTGGCTGGCAGCTGCTATGCTCCTCAATGTTCCCCAGCAGAGCCAGCAGAGACCATGAACACGGGTCTGCAGGCAGCGTGGGGCAAGGCTGAGGCTCCGCCCAGCTCCATCCTCCTGGCAGCCAGGTCCCCAAACAATGGGAGCCCACCGGTCTGCAGAGTGTGACCCCGAAGGGTCCAAATCCCACTCACAACACACATTCCAGAAGTTACTTCAGATTCCACCTTTAATAAAGCTTCATCCCTTCGGTTTATCATTCCAGATCCTGCCAAAACGTTTTCCAGGGAGGGGTATCCCTCTAAGGGATTCTCAGTCCTTTACACTTTAGTGTGAATGAAGGCTCCAAGACCAGATTAATTTAGAAAATTACGAGGTGGGAGCCTAGGGTACCAGGGTTCTGAGGGGAAGGGATGTACCCAACTGAGCCAAAGACAGACGAAGTCATTTAAGTCAGGGCAAGTTCTGCTCCTTCATCAATGATGCAGTGGCTGAGGGTGTTATCGAGGCCAGATCGCTGAGGCTCTGAGTCCTAGAGCTGCCACGTATTCGCCACTAACTGTGTGCCTGTTTCCTCAGCTGTAAAAGGGAACTCTTAGCACCATACTGTAGCATTGTGGTAAGGATTTAGCAAGTCAATGCATGTGCAAAGCATCTTGAGAACAGAGTGTGGCACAGAAGCTGTAAGTAAGCACCACATCAGTGTTGCCATTATTATCTACAAAACGAAGGACCAAGATGGGACAGTCTTGGCATCCTGTTGTCAGGTGTACAGTGTTGCTGAAAGCCATCTTTGCGAATGGTCTCCTGCTTGGAAAGGGACTACCTCTTTGCTCCCCTGAGAAAGGCTCCTGGAGTGGCTGGGCAGGGAAAAGTTCAAAAAAATCCCTGCGGAGGCTACCTCAGTGGCCCCAAACCCTCCATCCCTCTGCCTGCAAAATCCCACTCTGGGTTATTACCAACTTTCTGTCTTGCATGCAAATGTGGTGTCGTGCTAATAAATCAATTCCCAGCCATTAGAAGCCTGTAATAATCCCTTTCTCTCGGCCCTTCAAGCCTTTTTCCCCCAGCACCTAATTAACAAATAGCTAAGACTTGGGGCTTCTTTGTCCTGGGTAACTTGTCACCGTCACCGAATCCCTCCCCGCAGAGTGCTCCCCTGTTCCCTTAGGTTGTCTTGGTGTCAGAACCCATCTCACAGGGTGGATTGGCCCAGCCAGGAGATGATCAAGCAATTAGAATGTGGGAAGATGGGGCCACTATACTAATGGAGATGAGGGATAAATGAAAACATTTAATTTAATTAACCAAGCAATCAATCATGACTCAAATGTTATATCCTCCCCGTAAGGTCCTATCTTAATGTTTCTACTAAGAAAAGCCAATAAATCATAATGTTAATCTTTGAGGGAGGCCTCAGTTTGCTCCCTCTCCACACTTACTTATTTTCAAAATAGTCATATTCTTCAAAATCGAGCTCTAACTCATTCGTTATTCATCTGTCCCATACCTACTGCATGTCAGGCCCTGAGCGAGGCATGGGGGGGTACAAACATGCACTGAGAGCAGTGGTCTCCCAAAGGGCTACACACACCCTGGGGAGGGGCACCAGGTGAGTTAGGGGTCGGTAGGAAAATATTGGAAGTTCCATTTCTATCTATTTTTAAGCGTGCCTTCTATTAATTTCTATTTTTGTGCTTCCTTTATTATGACTGTAATATATGAATACAGAAGTACATGGATGTCATTTTTAAATTAATAAATACCCAAATATTGAGGGTACATGCTTAAAGATTTTAATCCACAGGTACCTAATCCAAAAAGTTTAGAGACAACAGGAGTAGAGCAGTGGTTCTCCAAGAGGAAAGTGGGAAGTGGGTGAGAGAACCAGAATCCTCTGGAGAGGGCTTCCCTGGTGGCGCAGTGGTTGAGAATCTGCCTGTTAATGCAGGGGACACGGGTTCGAGTCCTGGTCTGGGAAGATCCCACATGCCGTGGAGCAACTAGGCCCGTGAGCCATAACTACTGAGCCTGCGCGTCTGGAGCTTGCGCTCCGCAACTGGAGAGGCCGCGACAGAGAGAACCGCACACTGCGATGAAGCGTGGCCCCCGCTCGCCGCAGCTAGAGAAAGCCCGCGCACAGAAACGAAGACCCAACACAGCAAAAATAAATAAATAAATAAATAGAATTTAAAAAAAAGAATCCTCTGGAGAGAACCTTTCCAAAATGCTCTTGCCCATCCCCCTGCCAAAAGCCCTAAGAATCACAGGAGAAAGATGGAAACAGTATGCAATTTTTAAAATCTCCAGGTGGTTCTGATACTAATCCTACCCCTGCCTAGTCCCTGGCGAGAATTGTCCAATCACTGACTTCTTTGGGGAAGTTCTCCTCCACCCGCTCCCCAGCCTGCACTGGACGGTCCTGGGGTGTCCAGGTCTGAGGGTAGGCTCAGTGCCAGATACCACACTGCTGGGGTGCCTCTTTCCAGAAGGTAGGAGAAGGGGAAGACATTGCATTAAAACACACACGTCATGGGGCAGGGCTGGAAGGGGGATTTCTGGGACTTGGTCACCTTCCGAGTCCCTGAGGCCTCACCCCTCCAGGCAGGACACAGAGAGCCAGGCTGCTCGGCACACGGCCTCACCACCCTTTCTGTGGACCTTTTCTCCCGACTTTCAGCACCCCTCCTCTCCAGCAGCACCCACTGCCCTCCTGTTGCCTCTCTTGTCCCAGACGAATTGACACTGAGGGAAAGTATAGACTTAGCCCGTCCAGAGGGCTGATTTGGGAAGAGAAGACGTTGGGAAGAGACTGAAGGTTCGCTGTGAAGCAAGCGCTCCAACCAGACCTGTCCGTTACAAAGCTGCCCCGCCCAGAACTCTGCCGGAGGGGGCGGCGCCAAGAGGCTCTGCCCGGGGCTGGCCCGAGTGGGAGACCCCAGGGCATCCCGCCCACAGGCCGGCTGGCATCCCTCGAGGTGGCCTGACGGGAAGAATTCGGCCCATCTGACTGCATGTGTGACGTAGACAGAGAAGATGGGGAAGCTGGTCAGAAATGGGACACCCGGAGAGAAGGAGTGTGCAGGGCCGGGGAGACCACGTGGCCAGAGCGATCTCTGCGGCGAGCGAGCGGGCTCCAGAGCCGCCTTGGCGCGGCTGCAACTCCTGCTTCTGGTTCCGGGGCAGCGCTGCCCCTTGCCTTCCAGGGGGTCTGGGAGCATCGGGTCCTTGCACCAGCCAGAGCCAGGGAAAGCCAAACCTCGGTTAATTGACCCCTTCCCAGGCGGGGCCTCCAGGTATGGAAGGGGGAACAGACAACGTGGGCAAGGCCACCCCACGTCCCCCCACCTCACAGCAGCCACCCTGGCCTGCTCCGGTCCCCACAGGACATCTTCGGAGGGACCCAGGCAAGAGAGCCATCTGGGGCTCCGCAAACCGCTGGCCCAACTCTGACAAGCAGGCAGCCCCAGCCAGGAATCTGCAGAGGACATGAGCTAAGAACTGGGTCCGCTGAGGACCCATGCCTCCTCCTTCACTAGAACCAAGGCAAGGCTTGAGGCTGGACTCCCCGTCTGCACACCCACCTTGGATTTCAGGCTGAACTGTGACCTTTCCACCTTCAGGTCAGCCCTGGACAGTCACAGCAGCGGGATTCCCCCACTAAAAAACACTGCCTGGGAAAGAAACCTACTGAGGTTCCCCTTTCCCCTCAGGGATTGTCCGAAACCCAGCCCTCCCTGGAGGTAGCCCGAAGGCTAGGTGAGCTTCTTTCTGAGGCAGCTTGGACCTTGGGGACTTGTCTCCACCTTCACGTGGTCTCTTCTAGGAGGACATCAGTCCTACTGGGTTAGGGGTCCCCTGCCCCAGGAGTCTGCTCTCTCTTACCTTAGAGAATCGGGACCAGGTGGTCACACGTCACAGCCTGTTCAGGATCCTCTGGCGAAGCAGAGGGTCTGCTCTAAAGGAGGGAACCAGGTGATGGATGGGACTCTGCTGGTTGCCCAGGATAATGGCCAGGACCCAGGATGAGGGCAAGAGAGGCAAACTACAGTCAGACCTCACTGTTCTATGTTCAGTGCTACCAACCAGGTCACCTAGGACAGGTGAAGAGGAGCCAGAAACAGCAGGGCTGCCACCAGCCCAGGCCATAGGAGGTGGATCTGAGGACAAGAAACAGGGGCACTGGTCTGAAGAACACCGTGGTGATCATGAGGGTGCTTTCTGTGACCCAAAGAGGAGTGAGGGGGACTCCAAGAGAACCACTAATCAAGGTTAGAAATGCCTGAAAGAAGGAAAGACTGGCATCTCATCCCCCACTAGACAATGACAGAGCTGCAGAACTTACTGGGATGGAAGGTGACGAGAAACTCTTCAAAGAACCTTCTGGAAGCCTAAGCGCATGGGGCAATGGCGTTTCAGCCTCCCTCCTCCACCCATGGGCACCAAAAAGAGGGTGCTTGTCATGTGTTCCTTTACATTTGTGAGCAGAGGTACTATCTCATTTTCCCAGGGCTGCCATAACAAAGAACCACAGATAGGGTGGCATAAGACAACAGATATTTATTGTCTCTCAGTTCTGGAGATCAGAAGTCCAAAATCAAGGTGTGGGCAGTGCCATGCTCCCTCTGAAGCCTGCAGGGGAGAATCCCTCCCTGCCTCTCCCTGGCTTCTGGTGGCTTGCCAGCAAGCCTTAGGGTTCCTTGGCTTGTAGCTGCAACGCTTCAATCTGCCTCTGTCATCATATGGCATCCTCCCTGTGTCTGCCTTCACATGGTCCCTTCTTACAAGGACATCAGTCACCTTAGATTAGGAGTCCACCCTCCTCCAGACCTCATCCTAACCAATTATATCTACAGTGAACCTGTTTCCAAATAAGGTCACATTCTGGGGTACCAGAGTTTAATATTCAACATAGCTTTTGCGGGGGGACACAATTCCACCCATAACAGATACTGTTATGGACCATTTCTGGGCCAAAGAATTTCTGAAGGTGGAAGGCTCACTGGACTGGCCAGTGCCAGCTGAACATGAAGGGTCGGAAGCATAGAGCACCTAAAAGGAAGGCCGGCCGGTAACTCCCATCTATTCCAGTGCTCTGTGGGTGCCGGAGGATATAGAGATGAGCCCGGGGACTCCTATGGTTGTGTGTGAAGGGGTCTGTGGTTAGCAGACAGGACCAGCGGCTCTGGGGCAGCCATAGAGCCAGGTAGTAGGGCATCCAAACCAGAAGCGGTGCACGCTCCACACAGGACCAAGAGGAGCTTCTGCTGTCCCTGCAACCCCAAAGGGTGTTCCTCACCTTGAAGGAGGCCAGGGTGAAGCTGAACATCACCCCCAAGAAAGCCAGGCTGGAACACCTCCCCACATTGACACAGGGCTGGTCTGGGAAAGAAATCTCTACCTCCTGTACCCGTCCTTCCTGCCCCGCAACCCCTTCCAGGAGAGACAAAAGGAGCAAGGGTCTCAGAAACAGACTGTACCCTCTTCCCGCTCTGTAAGCAGCTGGGAGTCAACACTCTCGCCAGCCCAAGAGGAGGGAGGGGACAAGCCTTGTTTTGTGTTTAAGACTGAAGTCTTAAATACTGGAATGAGACAGGGCAGATGACTCAAAGTGACAGGAAATTCAGCACCCAGCCAAGAAGTCATTAAGGAATGCACTAACCAGTGGGACAGAGCGTCTACACTGTATAAATAAAAGCAGTGACTGGAAAAAAATCATGCCGTTTCAAGATCACACTCCAACAAATTGAGATTCCTCCATCTACTAGCTACAATGAGTTTCTCTGAAACTGATTTATAAAAGTGTCACATGCAGGCTGCTGCCCCCACCAGATAGGCTGTGCCCTTCAT
Source organism: Phocoena sinus (assembly GCF_008692025.1). NCBI lineage: Eukaryota > Metazoa > Chordata > Mammalia > Artiodactyla > Phocoenidae > Phocoena > Phocoena sinus. The sequence continues at coordinate 30,397,977 of NC_045783.1, read as the reverse complement.
CATGCGCTTGGGACCTGAGCTCAGACAGCTGTCTTCCTGTCCAGGTGAGAACAGGTCCCAGCCCGCATCACTCCAAAACCAGACCCTAAACGACACATAGAGGCCTTTGTCAGCATTCATCCTCGGAGGATCTCAATATTCCTCCCATCAGATTGCAAGTGTCAGAAAGCAAGGAACTTTCTCCAAGGAGGTACAGCTAAGTAAGGGCGGTTGGGCTACCAAGAAGCCAGCTCTACCATGTATTTCACAGACCCAAGCTTTTCAGAGTGACACAGACCAGGGAGAAAGATGCTACGGGCAACTGACTTCTTCTTGAGCTTGTTACTGCTCCAGGGCAAGGTATGAAGAAAGCATTCTGACAGATGCTGCACTGTGGAAATAAGGTGTAAGGAGTAGGAGAACCTTGCTCACTGCTAACAGGTAACAACGGCAAAACGAAAGAGCAGGAGAACATGGCCAAACAATTCAGTTAGACTAAATCCATCAAATACTTATCAGGAACCCAATGTTGTAAGGCATAGTTAGGAATACAAACGTGGGTAGGGCAGGGTCCTTGCTCTCAAGCTTGAAATCCAGGAGGAAGGGCCTAGGAAAAGTCCACAAGTAACTGTAAATCAGGACAGGATATAATATGTGCCACAAGGGATCAAAATTAATGGCATGGGATTTTCAAGAAAAGGAGCGATCATCTGGTGGGGAGAATCAGGAAATGCTTTAGGAAGAAGGTAGTATTTGGACAATGGATAATAAAATTCATTTTTTAATTGCACGTGATTTTTTTTAATTCCAAAAGAATCATACTCAATGGTGAGAAACTCAAAGCCTTCCCTTTAGGATCAGGTACAAAGCAGGATTTTCCCTCTCACCACTCCTTTTCAACATTGTACTGGAAGTTCTAGCTAATGCAAAAGACAAGAAAATAAATAAAGGGTATACAGGAACTTCCCTGGTGGTGCAGTGGTTAAGAATCCTCTTGCCAATGCAGGAGATACGGGTTCGAGCCCTGGTCTGGGAAGATCCTACGTGCCGCGGAGCAACAAAGCCCGTGAGCCACAACTACTGAGCCTGCGCTCTAGAGCCCGTGAGCCACAACTACTGAGCCTGTGTGTCATAACTACTAAAGCCTGTGCGCCTAGAGCCCATGCTCCATGACAAGGGAAGCCACTGCAATGAGAACCCTGTGCACTGCAAGGAAGAGTAGCCCCCACTCACCACAACTAGAGAAAGCCCTCGCGCAGCAACAAAGACCCAACACAGCCAAAAAATAAATAAATAAGTAAAATTTAAAAAAAAAAGGTATACAGATTGGGATGGAAGAAATAAAACTGAGATCTAAAAAAAAAAAAAAGTGTTCATGGACCTCCGCTCACGTTCTGTGTAAATTATGAGACTCAGTTACCCTTCACATGCCTATTTCTCCCTGGATCTAGATGATTCTCCTCCTTGATTTCCACACAGATCAATTTTTCTAAAAATTTTATGTGTTTTTTATTGGGTACAGGGCTCTCTAAATCTCCATTAGATCAAGCTTAAAAATTGTATTACTCAAGTCTTCTGTACTCTTACTAATTTTTTGGCCTAATTGACCTATTAATTATTAAGAGAGAAATATAAAAATTTACCACTGTGATTATAAAACTACCAATTTCTTCTTCTAAGTCAGTCCACTTTTGTTTATACTTTTTTTTTTTCTTTTTATTTTTTGCAGTACGCAGGCCTCTCACCGCTGTGGCCTCTTCTGTTGCGGAACACAGGCTCCGGACGTGCAGGCTCAGCAGCCATGGCTCACGGGCCCAGCCGCTCCACGGCCTGTGGGATCCTCCCGGACCGGGGCACGAACCCGTGTCCCCTGCATCGGCAGGTGGACTCTCAACCACTGCGCCACCAGGGAAGCCCTGTTTATACTTTTTGAGGCTATATTATTGATATATACATGTTCATAATTGTTGTCCTAAGGATTTGTACCTTATATTGTGTATCTTCACCCTAATAATCCTTTTTATCGTGAATCTATTTTGTCAGTTATTAGTATAGCTACACCAGCTTTTTTTTAGCTGGTATTGTTTTTTTTACATTCAGTTTTTCCTGTAGACTGATGTTTTAGGTGTGCATGTTCAGAGCTTATTTTGCTTTTTTGTTCCTTAAAACAATCTGGCAATCTGTATTTTAACTGGCAAGCTAATCCAGTTACATTCATTATGATTACTGATATATTTAGATTTATTTCTACCATGTTATATTTATATCTACCATGTTATGTTTCACCGATTTTTTTTCCATACCAATTCAATTTTCTTCTTCTCTTGTTTCAGAAATTATATTTTATACTTCAATTTTGAGGAGTTGTTCTCTAAACTTTTTTTTTGGCTGTGTTGGGTCTTTGCTGCTGTGCTCAGGCTTTCTCTAGTTGCGTTGAGTGGGAGCTACTGTTTGTTGTGGTGAGTGGGCTTCTCATTGGGGTGGCTTCTCTTGTTGCGGAGCATGGGCTCTAGGCACACAGGCTTCAGTAGTTGTGGTGTGCAGGCTCAGTAGTTGTGACTCACAGGCTCTAGAGTGCAGGCTCAGCAGTTGTGGTGCATGGGCTTAGTTGCTCTGCGGCACGTGGGATCTTCCCAGACCAGGGCTTGAACCCGTGTCCCCTGCATTGGCAGGTGGATTCTTAACCATTGCACCACCAGGGAAGCCCCGTGTTCCCTAAACTTTTTAACCTGTATCACAAGTTCAGGTTCTTCTGGAACCAAATGCTGAGATGGAAGTATTTGTGCAAAGGGATTTTGGGGGAGTAACACTGTGAAAGAGAAAAGAAGCAGGTGGAATTGAGCAAGGGGGAGCTTTCAGACTATGGTGCAGGTTCAACAAAGTCTCTGCTGGTCCCACAGGAAGCTGTGAAGTCCCACATCAGATAGAAATAGCCAGGCCCTTGTTCCACAACCTTAGCTACCATCACCTTGCTCAGTCATTGGCCGGAGGCTGCTCCGAGAATAGCATGACCTTGACTTGGAAGCCAAGGTAGATTCTGATGAAACTAGAAACTGGAGGCTGCCAAGTATCCTTGAAGCTGGGCTACAAGTCTTTTCTGGAAGGAAGCGTTAGGCTGTACATTTCCATGTCTGCCATAGCATGTATATTTGCCTTCATCAATATCTCTAGCCCCTTTCTAAATGCTAATAGAATTTTAGCATTCTAACTCCAATCATTTCTGCCCATCTTTTATGTAGTTGTCTAGTACCTACCTCTTGTTACACCTTCCAAATTAATCATCATTATCATTATTTTGTAAAAGCGTACTTGTTCAGATTTTTGTGTATTTACTAATTTCTTTGTTCATCATTCCTACTTACACCTCAATCCTTCCCTTTGCTTTCAGTCTTACTCTTTCTTAAGAACATCTTCTACTTCTTTCAATAAGGGTGTGTTAGAGCCTTGCAGTCTTCATTCTGAAAATGTTTTTATTTAGCCCTCACTCTTGAATGATAGTTTAGCCAGGTATAAAAATTTTTGTCAGCCTTCTGAAATTTTACTACATGATTTTCAGGCTTCTGTTATTACTGTTGAGAAATCTGGTAATTATCTAATTGCTCTTTCTTTGTGGATTGCTCTGTTTTGAAGACTTCCTTTTAGTCTCTGCTGTTCTGACTTTTTACCACAATGTGTCTAGTTGTGGATTTAGTTTAATTTATTCTGCCATGAATCTACAACCCATGTCTGTCATCAACTCTGGAAAATTATTAGTCATTACCCCTTTAAATATTGACTCTCCTTCATTCTTTTATTTATTTTTCTTTCTGGAACTTCTATTAGCTATATACTGAAACATTTTACTCTATCCCCCATGTCTCTTAACATTTCTTTAATAGTTCATATCTCTTTAACCCTTGGCAATAAATTCTGGACAATGTCTTCAGCTCTAGCTTTCAGTTTGTTTATTCTTTTTTGGGTATCAATTTGCTGTTTCATACAATTATTATGTTTTCATTTCATATGCCCACTATGTTTCCATTATATCTTTCTCTTTTCTTGCATTTTTATTACTTCATTTATGTCTTTAATCATTTTAAGCATCTATTTTTAAGAATTCATATCTCTTACATTTTCCAAAATTCTTAGTCATATCCATGGACACATATTCATTATGGATTGTTTCCTTGTGAGTTTTAAGTTTTGAGCCCATATTCGGCAGAACTCCATCTGTGAGAATCCTGTGTCAGGGTGTGTCCGGCTAGTGGGATTTTGTGTTTGCTTTTTCCAGTCTCCCTGGAGGTATCATCAGCCTTGGGCCATGTGTATGTTAATGTCTTAGCCTGAGGATTCCTGGACCACGTGGATAGTATAAATTAGAACCAAACTCAGGCAAGGAACAGGCTGTGACTACAAGTTCTCAGGGAGTACTCTCCCCCATCCAGACCCAAGCCAAAGCAGACAAGTGTCTTTGCTGTCTCCTTCTGCTGATGAGTGGATATCATTTTAGCCCATGATTTTACTGAGCATGTAGCCCATAAGTGACTCTAGCTTTAGGCAAGAGCCTCAGTTCCAACCCCCCTGCTTGATGCAGGTCCAAGGCTTTCTCTCCTAGGGGTGTCAGACCGAATCCCTATCCGCTACCAAGTCCGAGAACAAGCTGGCCTCCTCCCAGGGCTGCCACAGTCTTTGATCACATATTGTATTTACCAGTCTGGTTTTCAGTTTGCTCTTCATTTTGGGCCCCAGGGATTTCTTTTACTTTTTTATAAGCTCAGCTATGTATTGAAAAGGGTATTTGTTCTATCGTATCCAAGACTTTTAGGTGTTGTGTAGCAAAAGAGTTCCCCAAATCATATTGGTTCACCATACTGACGAAGTCTGAACCTCCTCATAGTTGCTGCCTTCTCATGGTTTGCTGATTCAGATACTTTATTACTCCCATACTAATAATGTTATTGCCTCTCTGGGCAATATGTCAGGCTCAGCTCCTCTTGTTAAATACCTGGCCTCTCCACCTGTCTTTTTTTTTTTTTATGATTTATTGATTCATTCAAAAATTATTTACTGTCTGTTAGGCAGTATTCTTGATGCTGGGGAATACAGCAGCCAGAGATTTTTCTTAGGGCAATTTAGAACATATCCATGCTGATGGAACCAGTGCTGTGGGTTTTTTTGTTTGTTTTTTGGGGGGTTTTATGGCCACACCACATGGCATGTGGGATCTTGTTTCCCCGACCAGGGATCAAACCCATGCCGCCTGCATTGGAAGTGCGGAATCTCAACTACTGGACCACCAGGGAGGCCCCCTTCCACCTGTCTTAATACAAATTCCTGGGAATAGGTACTGTCTTGGGCCAGTCCACTGGGCCATGGGCAGCCCATGAGTCGGCTGCTTTTGAGTCGGGTCCAGTCAGATGCAGCCAGAGGAGGAGAGGGGTCCCACGGTGTAAGATACTGTAGCCTGATGCCGCCTCAATCAACATAATTTCCTCAGAAGGGCCTGTGGATACAGCAGGCCCCGCCGTAGACATTTCGAACCCAGTCCTCCACCCAGCACCATCGGAACAAGATTCCATCCTCGTCCGAGTAGCATTTTTCCCGTGAACAAATGAATAAATGTACAAATAGCTAGCCGAACAGCCCATAGCCAATTGTGATGGTTAATATAGGTTCGATTGGAAAGGCAGTCTCTAATGGGCTGCCGGTCAACATTTTCTGTCCATGATTTAGACGTTGAGATGAGTCAGTTTATAAATTTAATGCACGAGACAAAGCTGAAAGGGACGGATAACACATTCCAGAAACAAAGTTCAAATGGTTTCGACTGATGAGAATAAACAGGATTAAATGTAATAAGGATTAGGTAAAGCCCTGAAGTTAGGTCCAAAATACCAATTGGGAAGCACAGGATTGCTGGCTTGACAGCAATTCGTGGACAAAGGACCTGGGGGTTTCAGCGACCGTAACTGCAACCTGACCCTGGCTGGTCCTGCTCAGCTTCCACCCAAATCCTCCTAGCCTTGGTGAGACGCACGAGCCCGCAGAAAATAGCTCCCCCGTGGTCGCCCGGCACCCATAGGCTTAGAGGCTAAATTGCTTCATTAGACCCACACTTACTCTGACCTCTGCGCATTCTCTTCTATACCCCAACCTACTCCCTCTCGTTTTATCCACAGTTTGGTTTCTTGGAGCCTTCTTTCATACCTCTGCTCCTCAGACATTTTACTTGGAGCCTTTTGGGTCTCTGAAAGCCACTTCACACTAGGACCTTGGAAGAAACTAAGGAAACATTCTCCTGGAGAAGAGACCGTGGGAAGCATAACGGGCATCCCTGAATGGAAGCAGGAGCGGACACGTCATGTGTTGCTCCAGGCAGAGGGGAGAGTCACATGGAGCAGATGCCTGTTTAACAGAAGGCGTTCGTGTTTCAATTAGTACGTGCAAGCACTCGCTCGACGCACGGTAATAGGTGCCTTGGGCCATCCAAAGGAAGGACTTTGCAACAAACGGAATTAATTCCAGCTAGCTGCAGTGTTGGAGGGGGATCCCTGGCCCTTTATCAGGAGTACTGCAGAGCTGATTCCTGCCCTGGAGAAGCAGGGCTAGACTCTGACCTGTAAGGTCCCATCTGATGGCAAAATTCTGGTTCTATCGTATTATATTCAAGCCAGGCCAGCTCGCTCAGAAGAGCACCGACAAGAACTAATCTTTTGAACGCAGAAAGGGTGACGACCACAGCTTGTCATTCCAAAAGAATCAGAATGGCCTGCAAAAACACCTGCAAATACCTCTCTACCTATCCACTTCGCTTCTGGTCCTTTAAGTCAGCCCAACCCAACCCCAGGCTGTACCTGCAGAAGATAAAGCCTGGCTGAAAATAGCCACGGGTGTTCAGAGCAATTTCCCAGAACCTCCATCCTCTGATTGGGCTCAGATTCCATCTCACCCTCCTCCAGTCTCTTGGCTCTGACTTTACCTCAGTTATTTGAACCTTGGCTTTACTTATCCTGCAGACCAGAGAGGTTTTCGGGTTTTAGCATTAGAATCACCAAGAGGACTTGTTAAGACATGATTGCTGGTCTCCATCCCCAGAGTTTTGAGTTAAATAGTTCTGGGATGGCCCAAGAATTCACATTTCTGACAAGTTTCCAGGGAACACTGATGCTGCTGGTCCAGGGACCACGCTTTGGGACCCGCTGCTCTAGACCGTGGCCCAGCTCCCACCTCTGCAGGAACCCCCAGTCTAACTCAGCCCCATCTCTGTCCCCTAAGCTGCTGCAGCCCCAGCCATCCCCCTGGTACCAGTGGTGTCTTTGGATGCTATCGACAGAGGGATGCCTAAAATTCCCCAGGTTGCATTCCTGAGGCCACAGGCTTCCTTGATCTGTTCAAATGCAAGTGCTCCAGAAGGTATTTTGCCACAGTTTTATAGAAATAATTAATTACAAATCCTCTGGGTATGGTGTTCTTTCCTTGAGAGTGAGCACATTTAAAAAAAAAAAACCCCAAAAAATCTCATTCCCCCACATCTTCTTAAGTCAGTGGAGACCCAGCTGGTGACCTTCTAGCTGCAGGACTGAAGGGCCTGAGCAAACAGCTGAAGGTAGACAGCGGGGGCCAATTATTAAAGCTAACTCTAAGTTAACTCTCATTTTGTGCCAGGCTCTCTCATAAGCACTTTGCATATATTTGTTGTTGCATTCCTCATAGCCAAACTGTAAAGAAGACATTATTATTATCCTCATTTCACAGATGAGACAATCGGGCACAGAGAGGTCAGGTAACTTGCTTTAGGTCACACAGCTAGATCCTGACAGAGCCAGGATCAACCCCTGGAGCAGGGGCCCCAGAGTGCATTCCCGACTACACTGCAAGCCTGGGGTGACTTGCAGACTCTGAAATCTGTGTTCTGGGTTCAGGCTCCTCTTTCTGCTGAAACTTTAACCCCAGTTGGGTGCCAATTCTCAGGTCTTCTACCCCTTCCTCACCACCCCCATTCACACTGAGACTTGTTCCCTTGTCTGAGAACATAATTTCAGGTGTCAGCAAACAGAAGATTTGGGGGAGCCAATGGGGAGGGCCTAAGCCCATTCTGGGTGTACCCAGCTGACCATGAACATAAACCTGGCTTTAATTAGGGTCTTGGGGACTTCCCTGGTTGCGCAGTGGTTAAGAACCCCCCTGCCAATGCAAGGGACACGGGTTCAATCCCTGGTCCGGGAAGATCTCACATGCCACGGAGCAACTAAGCCCATGCACCACGATTACTGAGGCTGCGCTCTAGAGCCCATGAGCCACAACCACTGAGCCTGCATGCCACAACTACTGAAGCCCACACCCCTAGAGCTGTGCTCCACAACAAAAGAAGCCACCACAATGAGACGCCCGCGCACTGCAACAAAGAGTAGCCCCTGCTCGCCACAACTAGAGAAAGCCCGTGTGCAGCAACAAAGACCCAACACAGACAAAAATAAATAAATAAATAAATTTATTTTTAAAAATTAGGGTCCTGACTCTTTTCCAATGACTTAGTGGAGGCAGGAACTCTGGGAGCACAGGGTTCTTCAGCGCTGCCTGAGACGGTAGGCATCCTTGGAAGTCAAGGTAGGTCTGAACCACTTTTAGGTTTTGAAGCTATTTCCAAAAGAGGGGCTATTACAAATGTTTACATCAAGCAAACATCTTTAAAACAAGAAATATACAGTGCAACATAATGGTGAAATTCACAAGATGACTGATTCCAGGGTTCAATGAAACACCTGTGAACTCAGTGTGCCCTCCCTGCTCATGCAGTGGGGTAACAGTCTGCCATCTGAGGGTGGCGTGAGGGGTCTCCTCCCACACCTGTTGGGTAGCTCAGTGCCTGTGTATGAAACCTCGTTTGCAGAGAACATCCACACCCCAATGCTGGGGCCCCCTCTCGTGCCCGATGGCCATCACTCCCACCTGGGATGGTCCCAGCTCCCTGGAGATGCTGAGCCTCCAGCAGCAGAAGGGCTTCCCCTCCGGTTTCTCTCGGAGTCTGGACCAGCGTGTCCCAGCACCTCTGTCTGCCCCTGGTCTTCTCTCTTCAGACCTTCTCCCTTCCTACATCTCTGCTGAATTTCTCCCAGTCCCATTCACTGCTGCCTGAAAACGGAAAATTCGTGATGTTCCAGCTGAATACCAACATTTTAATTGGTATCTAATGGCTGTCTCAAATCCAGGAACACGTCTCTAAACCTTTATGTTATTTCCACCTCTGGCTGTGAAACTTGACCACATAAACAGAGTCCTTGGCCTACCTATTCTATCGGAAGAGAGGGGCACTGTTTTGTTTTGGGTTTGCCTCTCTAACCTTTCAGAGGGGCTGTACATCCACACAGAACCTGTTCCCACCCAATATCTGCTTACAAGAAAACCACAGCTGGACCAAGAGCTGAACTTTTTCTGGGAGTGGGTGCATCTCAGCAGACTGATACGGTTAGCAGATAAGATACAGGATGCCCAGTCAAATTTGAATTTCAGATAAACAATGAATACTTTTGTAGTATGAGTATACCCCAGGCAATATGGAGGACATATTGTAACATAGAGTATATGTTACTTTAAAGGTATTTGCTGTTTATCTGAAATTCAGATTTAATTGGACATGCTGTATTTTTATTTGCTAAATTTGGCAACACTAAGAATATATCAGATAATCCAGTTAAATAAGAGTTCTATGAAAATGTTAAAATATTACCAATAAGTACAGGCATCCAGCTGGCCTAGCAAAGCTCATGTGCTGCCCCTTAGCTAAGGGAAGGCAGGCATCTGATTAACCATCACAACTGATCCAGTGGAGGAGAGTTAATTCTCCAAAAGGGTGTCGCAATGCTACTCAAAAAAGAAAAGAAAGAGATAGAATAAAAAATACTCCTTGGGGGCTTCCCTGGTGGCGCAGTGGTTGAGAGTCCGCCTGCCGATGCAGGGGACGCGGGTTCGTGCCCCGGTCCCGGAAGAGCCCACATGCCGTGGAGCGGCTGGGCCTGTGAGCCATGGCCGCTGAGCCTGCGCGTCCGGAGCCTGTGTTCCGCAACGGAAGAGGCCACAACAGTGAGAGGCCCGCATACCGCAAAAAATAAATAAATAAATAAAAATAAAAATAAAAAATACTCCTTGGGCTTCCCTGGTGGCGCAGTGGTTGAGAGTCCGCCTGGCGATGCAGGGGACACGGGTTCGTGCCCCGGTCCAGGAAGATCCCACGTACCGCGGAGCGGCTGGGCCTGTGAGCCATGGCCGCTGGGCCTGCGCGTCCGGAGCCTGTGCTCCGCAATGGGAGAGGCCACAACAGTGAGAGGCCAACATACCGCAAAAAAAACCAAAAAAAAAACAAAAAACTCCTAAGTCAAAAATTAACAAGGTCTACCAAGTATCCTTTATAAAGATGATGTGGGATGGGTGAGGAGAAAAAATTTTAGAACAGGGAAGGCGAGATTGATAAAGATAAACCTCTCTTCCATCATAATTTATCCAAAGGAACTTTCCTAAAAAGCCAAAGGAGAGCTTCCCTGGTGGCACAGTGGTTAAGAATCCTCCTGCCAATGCAGGGGACACAAGTTCGAGCCCAGTTCCAGGAAGATCCCACATGCCATGGAGCAACTAAGCCCGTGTGCCACAACTACTGAGCCTGTGTGCCACAACTACTGAAGCCCACGCACCTAGAGCCTGTGTTTGGCAAGAAGAGAAGCCACTGCAATGAGAAGCCCGCACACTGCAACGAAGAGTAGCCTCCACTCGCTGCAACTAGAGAAAGCCCACACGCAGCAATGTAGATCCAACACATGTATATGTATAGCTGATTCACTTTGTTATACAGCAGAAACTAACCCACCATTGTAAAGCAATTATACTCCAAAAAAGATGTTAAAAAAATAAAAAGACCCAACACAGCCATAAATAAATTTATATATTAAAAAAAAAAAGCAAAGGGAGATTAAGGAGATGGATGTCCTTTTTCTGCCCCAGGATTGATCCCTGCATGATTTGGGACCACACACTTTATAGCAACCCCACCCCATCCGCAGTGCCTACATTTCATCCTAGATGCAAAACCAATTTCTTCTGTATCCGGAAATCATCTTAAGGTCCTCAGAAGAAAAAGTGGGAAATAGTCAAGGAAGCCTTCTACCTTCTAAATAACTAACTACACTGAGGTAGCCCTGCCCCTCAGATGAAAGGGGAGGAAAATAGACTCATTAGAAAACATTTTTTAATAAAAAAATTTTATCAGAAACATTCACAGAAGGATTTTAATCAAATGACGCAATAATTTTACGGCAATAATAACCATACTTTTGAAAGCCAGTGCCGATTACCAGGTGTATTAAAAACGGCCTTGGGGGAAATCTCTGTACAAATATTTCTTTATTAGTTTCAAAGGGAGGATATCTGAAGTAGTAAAGTAGCGATCATTTGCACCTGGACAGCCTATGTTTCATCTTAGAATCTGGAGCATTTTGCGCACAGATGGAAGAGCCCGTGTGTGCCCAGGGAGCCCTGGGGTCGGGGGGAGGGGCATGGCAGAGAGACGAGGTGCCCCTGACAAGGTCAAACGGAAAAACAGGTGGACTTGAGGGCTCCGCTCCCACCTGATTATGATCACGGAGCCTCTCTGCTCTGAAGGGAGCATGGACGTGCTATGGGAGGTCCCTCCCCATAGGGAGCTTCGGGATCGCAGCCTCTGCAGCTAAAGGGAAGCCGATGAGGCTAGGGCCAAGTTCACTGAGCATCTGCTACGTGCACAGCACTGTTAGGCATCCTGGGGGAGGATGAAGGTGGACACGACAGATTCTCCAACAAGTGTGAGACTAGCTCACAAGACTCTTTGGGAAGATATGAGACCTGCCAGTGAGGATGTGGTGGGTATTCAGACCTTTCCCTTGGCCTCCAAGCCTAGGAGGGTGTAGATACAGATGTTCACAAATGTGTCAGGACACCCTATATCCTACCCAACTGAAGAACCCCTGTCTTTTCCCCATGTCATGCCAAGGCAGCTCAATGCTGGCCTCCAAGCTGTTTGCCGAAGATCAGACCCATGTGGTCTCCTCCAAGAAGTTCAGAAGGGATTTTGGATGGTGTGCTCCCATTCTGTTTGTGTTTTGCTTTGCATTTGTGTTTGTTTCGCCCCACCCAGTCCTTTTCTTCTGCTCTCTCTTTTCTTCTTTTCCTTCCCGCAGAAGAAAAACACATGCTTAGACCTCAAGACAAGGAGAGAAGAGAAGCTTCTGGATTCTCATCCATTTCCCTGAACTGTTGGGCAACCATGGTTCATGTTAGGGCTGAACCAGAGCCTGTGCCCAGAGGAGGGCCTGACTGACCAGGGTGTGCCCATTTGTCTCCATTCTTTAAACGATCTGGAATAAAGGATGAGATGGAGGTCAGTGGATGGGAGTCACCAGGGGACCCACCATCACTCACTACCGCAATGTGGCCACCAGGCAGCCTGGATTTTCTAGGACAGTTCCAATTTCAGATATCCTGTTGATCCCATAATCCATCCAAATGGCCTGGAAATTATAACATTTCAGTGTCCAAACTACAGTTTCAAAACTGCCCCTCACTTTGGAATTGGTACAAAAATCTCTCATCACCCAAATGTCCCAGCTGGGTTTTAGAAACTGTGATCACTGCAGCTAGAGACTGATTGGAAAGGAGGTATGTTTGGTCCTCACGCTGTCCCCATGTCCGTCCCCTGTCAGCTATGCTCTCCCCTCACACAGTACTTCCTGCTGCCCACCCCAATCCATCCTCCTGCTGGTCTCCCCTTGGTTGAAAACAGCCCCAGGTGGGGGCTGGTAAGAGCACAGGGGAGCTAGGTGTCTGAAGAGGATGTTAAGCTCTGTACATCCTCACAAGAGGTAGGGTCCTGAGACCAAAGGGTAGAATCCTAATAAGGAATTAGGGGGATAAGTAAACTATAAGAGAATCTGGGGGGATGGAGAGAGAGGGGTCTCTGGAGCCCCTTGAGCTAAGTGGCTGCTACCCGCTATGCCTGTGTGCCAGCTTAAATCTCCTGCCTCTGAATGCGGTGGAGGAAACACAGCTGCCACGGTCGAAGGAGAGAGCAGGTATCAAGCAGGTATCAAGTAGGTCTGAGCATCCCTCAGTGAGTGGTCGCACACGCTTCTGAAGGCAAGGCCACGTGGCAGGAATAGGCACCCTGATGGCCACACCCGAGGACCCCTGGCTGCTGGCTGCAAGCCTGAAGGTGACTCCTGTATATTTTTCTGCACTTCTGCCCCAGGGAAAACATGAACCCTGCCCGCCAGAAAGCTGCACAGTGGCTGATACAACAGTACTCAGACCCCTGGGGCACTGAGCTACCCACCGTGATGGTCTTCTTGTCACAGGGGTCACAGCCGCTGGGGACAAGGGTCACTCTGGCCTGAGACAGGGGAAGCAGAGGTCTGCTATGGCTCACCGCAGGATGTGAGCCCAGACTCCCACCCAGAACATGGTCTCCCTCAGTCGGGGGAGTCTTGCTGGGACCCACCTGAAAGGCGCACCCGCCAGGCTGCCCAGGGCTGGAGGTCTAGGTCCTGAGCAGCTCCCCCTGCTCTGCCCATCCCATGCTCACTCCTCTCCGCTCTGCTCCCTGATACACAACTGTCTCGCCTCTGCTCTGCCTCCAGCAACTCAGCTAGGGCCTGCCTAGCGCCTTCTGAGTCTCCTGTTTGCTTTCATTCTCTCCTCTGTTGTTCTCTCCACTGCAGAAGAGTAACCTTCAGCCTTTCCAAATCCTTCCTCTGGTAAAAGAGGATACATGACAGTCTTTGAAGAAAGTGTCCATAGCAGGCTGTCTCACCCTCAACTTTTTTCCTCTGACTCTTCCTCTTATGGCCAGATATTTCCACACTTAGAAATTAATTTCTTTGACTTTGTGAAAATACTAATAAGCTGGGGAAAGGTAACTGCTATTTGTGTTTCAGAGTAAATGTGCTTATTCTGAGGGCATACTTTAACAGAGAGAGAATTTAAGAGAATTTCCTTTGATAGAGAGAGAAAGAATTGGAGAAAAAGAATTGGCAAATAAAGGAGTTAGGAACAGTTAAGAGATGCCTCAAACAGGGAGCAACTGCAGAACAGAAAGATGGAAGGGGGCCCAAGGCACACTTTTCCTGTTTCAGAGCTTTGCACTCGCCAAATGAATTTGAGCCAGGTCTCAAATCAACAAGGGGAAAGGGGAGGGATATACTGGCGCCAGTTCAGGCATTAAACACAAAGACCTACTTTAGTCTGGAGACTATGTAGGCACGAGGGATGCAAAGACCCAGCTCCTGCCCTCAAGGAGATCACGGACTCATGGGGAGAAACACATCGTCTGAGTGATGCACACAGGAGAGGGGCACGGTGACCGGGGATGGACACAGCCTGGGGAAGGGGGAGGATCTGACAAGTGGGCTGACTATTAAGATACAAGTAAGAAGGAATCTAGCAGCAGAGGGAAAGGAACACCTGGCAGAGGGAACAGCCTAAGCAAAGTCTCGTGAAAAAGCAAACTTCGATGTGGTTGGAGTATAGGGTCCTTAAGGTGATGTGACGGGAGATGGGGCTGGAAAGGTGCTTGGCCATCCGAGCACTGAAGGTCATGCCCAGAAATGTAAAAGCTTTCTTAGGAAGGCAGCGAGGAGCTCGCCGGTGGGTTTTAAGCAGGGGTCTGCAAGGACAGTTTGCATCTGAATGATCATCTGAAGGTAGGCAGATGATGGAGCGGAAGGGAATGAGGCTAGAGACAGGAGGTGCTGGTAATAGATGCGAGAGGAAGGACTGACCCAAAGCAGGGGCAGAGGGGCTGGAGGAAGCTCGGGAAGTAGCATCTATGAGACCTGGGGACCAATGCAGGCACAGAGGGAATGTAAGAAGGTAAAAACAATGCCTGGATTTCTGGAAGGGCCACTGGTGAATGGTTTACTGTCCACTGAGAAAGGAATGCAGGGGAGTCATCCAGGGATGAGGTTTGGAAGTCTGGATATAAGTATAACCTCATTAGGTCAACATTCTGCTTGAAAATCCCTTCAATTACCCATAAACTCCGGTTGCTTTGAAAGAGTCCCATCCCCTCTCTCATCCTCACTCCAGGGCTTTCAGTCATGGGTTGGATGACTGGCAGGTACCCCAAGCGTCGTTTAAGTCAGAGGTTCTCAACGGAGAGGCTGCATGTTAGATCCACCTGGGGTTAAGATGATGGCTGAGTCCCACCCCCAGAGGTTCTGACTTAACCCTCTGAAGCACAGCCTGGGGATCTGGATTAGCAAAAGCTCCTGGGAGATTCTAAAGTGCAGACAAGGTTGAGACTCTCTGAGTTAGATTGTTCGCTCTCCTTCCCAATGCATCTGAATTCCCATGAGTTAAAGGTCAATGCGTGAGTTCAGTGTGTGACTTATGGTGACTGGCAGAGATTCAAACAGAGACATCTTCGGCCCTCCCCTAATGATCCCTCTGGATCTCATAGTAAATGTTTATCCAGGCAGCCCCGGGTCCAGCAGTAGCTCCTGATTGCTGGGTACACTTGCTAGCATGGGGAAGAAGCTCTTCCAGACAGTAGCTCCAGACAGCTTGGCTCAGAAACACAAACAAACAGAAAATAGTCCCTCTGCCTCCCAACCTGTTCATCACTGGGGAGGCAGTGGGATGAGGATCGGGGAAGATTTCAAACAAGGGCAACATTTACTAGGCTTTTCCAACCTGTGCGAGAATAGTTATTACTGCAAAGAGCCATTTGGGCTGCTACGAGTCTATAATTTCCACCTTTGAAGTAACATGTTCTCAGAGCCCCTGGTATCTCATTTTTGGTGACACAATGAGGAAAGTCCAGGGACAAGGTGTAAGGCAAGTCTCACCCCGCGCCCCCCCCCCCCCCCAGCTGCTGGTGCTGTGACTACCAGGATCTTCAAAATCAGGTTCTGAGATTTTACAAGGAGGATCCTCCAGGTGCAGGTTGGGGCTTAATTCTTCTTTTTCTTGCCATCCTTGTAATCTGCATACCTTCCCCTTAAAATGGTCCTAGTTTCTCTGGGCATCTTCTCTGGAGCATCTTTGAAATGCTAACTTACCTAGTGAACCTTGACCCGTCAGAGACAATGGCTACTGAGTCAGTTTATCCACGAGCCCGGAGCATGGCCTTCTAGCTCAGCAATCAGACCAGAAAAGCCACACGCATCCGGAGTGGAGGCCACCAAGCACAGCTACTCCTTCTTCCCTGACCCCTAGGGCAACAGTAGGGCATCCGCATGAGGGCCCTGGGAGAAGAAGAGGTACACAGTCTTAGTCTTTGGGGGGAAGAAAGGTATATACCAGCCCCAGCCTTTGGGGCACTTAAATCCAATCAGTGTTCATCAAGCCCCAGACAGAGAAGGCTCAAGACACCAGATGAAAACCTGAACTCTGGGGAGCCCCAAGTTTGATCCTGATTTCCTAGAGCTGCAGCTTTAACCCATTATGAAGGCAGCTCTGTAGTGGGAGCCCAGACCAGCCAGCCCACCAGTGAGCCAGGGCAAGAGCTTTGGTAGGGCGAGTCAGCCCCAGGCGCCCAGCTGACCGGCTCCTGTGTGCCTCACCGTGTTGTGTGAGTAACCCCAACCCTGCTGACAGCCGGTCACCCTGCGACAAGTGTCTTCTAACTCGAGGATGAGAGACAGGGATGCTCATCTTTCTCTTGGGGAGTCCCCAGATGTGCAGCGACTTCAGCAGGTGGCTGTGAAGTTCTCCAAGCCAAAGTCATTTGAATTCACTGGCATTTTTTTTTAATTGACACCTAATCAGAGAGTACTTAGTGGGAGCCAAGTAGAAGGAAAGATGTCACAAATTTTACAAATTCCTCTTTGTTTTAGTTGTCATATTTGATTGACACATTTACACAATTCATTCATTTCAACAGATACCCACCATGTGCTTAGTTCTGTGTGATGTCCCTGAGCTTCGAACAGGAATCAGGCAGGGCCTTGGCCTGACAAGGTCTCGATTTGGTTTACGAGGCCGGTGATTGTCAGAGTGTGTGAACAATAGTGTGTGTGGGACTAACAGAGGTGCTGTGGCAGCCCATGTGGGGTGCTAACACTGCCCGGGGTGTCAGGAAAACGTGCGCAAAGATTGGGAGGAATTCACCAGGACCTAAAAACAAGAAGTGCGGGGAGGGGTGGTGGGCGCAGAGTTACAGAGGCGTGGGGAAAGGTGATGCCTTCAGGAGTCACCTTCCGCAGACCGGGACCTCACCCCGGGTGTCTGGCTGAGGCAAACCACGGGATGCTGGTGCTCTGCCTGGTCCAGGAAATTTCCCGGCACTTTCTTAGTGAAATTTCTTCTCCACCCACACTGGGTCAATGTGCACATGTCTGATAAGCACCGCAACAGGTATGTGGCCTTCAAAGTCACCTACGTCATCCTATTCGGGATGCTAAAAGTAACTTACCCATCTGCTGCCTGCCCCATCTCACCTGTCCAGACAGAAGGTGGGCAGGTGGGCCGCGTCAGAAGCAGGAGTTGGCAGAAGGGGACTCTGGAAATTTTGCAGCGTTTGAGTAACTATCCACTGGCTTCCAAGCGTATTGGGAGACAAGAGTCTTGCCCCACAAAGACATTGGCCTAGAGGACCCTCCAAAGGAGAAGAGAGGACAGCCAGTGCTTATTGATGGTCCACTCTCTGTCAGCCCAGTGTCAGCTGCTTCTTGTATGTTACCGTCATCTCTGCTTAAAGAGGAACTCCAGGATGCCAGCCCCCCAGCTGGAAGGGCTTAGGTCAACCCCATGCCCACACCCGTCGGCACTCACACTGCCCTCCCTTCACCTTCCTGGCTTCCCCCTCACCCCCTCACCTGCACCACCTTGGCTGCTGGGTTTGGAGGGGCCTCATTCTGGGCTGTGATCCCTCCTTTCCACACAACTGCTCCAGCGGGAGCTGTCAGCACCGGCACACACAGGAGCGGGTGTTCGCGAACATTCGGAACTACCTTCCTTTAACGACGATAACATGCGGATCCTTGAACAGGTAGCACATTTGTGTATTTTTTTCCAAGACAAGCCCTCACTTGCATGCATCAGAGAAAAGGAATATGGGACAAAAGACACAGAAGAAAATCAGGTTTGGAAATTAAATCCTTACACGTTTAAAAAAAAATGAAACTAACAGGGAATTCCCTGGCGGTTCAGTGTTTAGGACTCCGCGCTTTCACTGCTATGGCCGGGGTTCAGTCCCTAGTTGGGGAGTTAAGATCCCGCGAGGCACAGCCAAAAAGTAAAATAAATAAAATAAAGTAAAATGAAATATAACTGGGCATTTGTAGTAAAGAAAAAAAGAAACCAACAAATTCCTAACCCTTTTTTCCACACACAAGTATCCCCGTGGAACCCTAGAGTTTGGGGTCCCCCTGTGATAGGACATGATGTCCACTTACTTCAATGCCTCTGAATGTCCGCCGCTCTGTAACACATGCACCTTCTCAGGGCATGGTTCCCTGGCCCGCCATGTCCTACGAGGCACCCGATCTCTCTTCTCACTTCCTCCCCACCCTTCCCCACACACCACCCCCCAAGCCAAGGCAACAGGAAGTTCTTCTGACTCTTCTGACTTCTGCTCCGTTCAGAAAACACTGCCTTTAGCTCATTTCTCCTGAACCTTCAGTCCCAGAGATGCTATTGTTTCTCTGCTTTTTAGAAGTTATCACCCGTGAGTCATCTCTTCATTTTCACTCTTCTTCTCTCTCTCTCTAGTCTCCTACTTATGCCCCATTCAAGGATGTGAGAGTTCAACCTTATCTTTGACTCGAGACATGAAAGAAGGGTGAGGGAGACAAGTCCGTGTGTGACCACACAGAGGATGCAGGGCAGAATCAGAGAGGAGGTAGAGGGCTAAGGAGTCGGGGTGGGTGTACGGAGGGAGTTGGGAGGGAAGCTGATGAGAGGAAAGAGCTGAAACTCTGGAGTTAGACTTCACTTTTTCCCCTATGCTTCAGTTTCCTTTTCCATAAAATGGGAAAGATAATACCCAACAGGAAAGGTTATTAAAGGACTAACTGGATGCGTAGTACTTTACCTACTTGACCTCACACTCTGACTCCCTTTTTTTTTCTTAACAAGTGAAGAGATTAGAGCTTCAAGGTGAAGTAACTTGCCCAAAGCCACACGACTGGTAAACAGCAGAGCGGAGATCCAAACCCAAGCTGGTCTGCTTCCCCCACCCCTGCTTTTAGTCACCACCGATGCTGTGATGCTGCCTCACACTTTACATCCGGCATCGAATTCTCAGGAGCACCATGTCCTCAGCTGACAAATCACAGCTACTGCATCTCAAGGAAGGAGTATGTACCTCCCAATCTTAATCATCTCTAGGAGAGAGATCCTTTCCCCCCTAACCATTCCCCCCTCACCCACTCCTCTTTATCACTTAACATACAGGTTGGTCAACAACCTGCCAGGTTAACTATGACTCTATTATTGCCAGAGCTGCGATGCCCCAGAGGGGAACGGATACAGGCTCCTTGAAAGCAAGGACCATTTATTCCCTTCAGATCTATCTCCTCAGCTAGTGAGGCATTTACTAACTGCCCAATTAAATACAGTCATCCTTGGTCTCTTGGTAGGGGGTAGGGGGATTGGTTCCAGGCCTCCCGAGGATACCAAAATCCGAGGATGCTCAAGACCCTTACATAAAATGGCGTAGTATTTGTGTATAACCTATAACACATCCTCCCTTATACTTTAAATCATCTCTAGATTACTTAGGAGAACTAATACAATGTAAATGCTGTGTAAATCGTTGTAAACACAATGTAAATACTATCGCAAATTCAGCAAAGCAAAAGTTTTGCTTTTTGGAACTTTCTGGATTTTTTTTCCTCTTGCATATCTTCAGTCCGCGGTTGGTTGAAACACTGATGCAGAACCCACGGATACGGAAGGCAACTGTAGTTATTTGTTGATATCCAGCCAAGACAAGGACTGGTAAATGATGGGAGTAACCATATTTCTCATAACGTCTGTGGTTCACTGTGAGATCCTGCCTTCTTAAAATATGTCACTGGCAGACAGGCCACTGAACAGCCTCTGAGTCCCAGGTGCCATTCAATTCTGAATTCTCAGGGGACCCCAGGAGCCTGGGGCAGATAGAGGAGGGAGAAACATATATCATCTCATAACGTTCGTGTGGATTTTAAGTGTTTAGTTTTTTTTGTTTTTTTGCGGTACGCGGGCCTCTCACTGTTGTAGACTCTCCCGTTGCAAAGCACAGGCTCCGGACGCGCAGGCTCAGCGGCCATGGCTCACGGGCCCAGCCGCTCCGCGGCATGTGGGATCTTCCCGGACCGGGGCACGAACCCGCGTCCCCTGCATCGGCAGGTGGACTCTCAACCACTGCGCCACCAGGGAAGCCCTAAGTGTTTAGTTTTAATCACAATTGGTAGGTTTCATTTTTAAAAAAATCCTTAGAAGTAATTTACATGAAAACATGTCCTCACCAAAATTTGCATGCGAATGTTCATAGCAGCATTATTCAGAATAGCCAAAAGTGGGAAATAATCCAAATGTCCATCAACCGATGAATGGATACATGAAATGTGGTTATCTCCATAAAATAGAATATTATTCAGGAAAAAAAAATGAATGAAGCACTGATACATACTACAACATGAAGGAACCTTGAAAATTATGCTAAGTGAAAGAAGCCAGACACAAAAGACCGTACATGGTATGAGTCCATTTATATGAAATATCCAGAGAGAGAAAAAGCAGATTTGTAGTTGCCAGGGGCTAGAAGGAGATGGGGAAAATGGGGAATGACCACTAATGTGTATGGGGTTTATTTGAGGGTGATGAAAATGTTCTAAAATTGAGCATGGTGACGATTGCACAACTCTGAGAATATACTAAAAAATCATTGAATTCTACAGTTCAAATGGGTGACTCATATAGTATATGAATTATACCTCAATAAAGCTGTTACAAATAAAAAATAATTTACAGTGAACACAATTGTTTTCTTACAATTGATACTGACTTCAGTTATGCCAACCATTGAGATGTCTTCTCTTCTAAGGTAGCTCTTTTTCACCTTGTTTACTCTCAAATCAGCTCCTTTTCAAGGACACTTACTGATTTTATTTTCCTTTCAAGCCCACAAAAAAAAGGCACAAGGATTTTTTTTCAAATCTGAGATGTTTTTATGATCAAAGTGATACATTGTTTAAAATTCATACAATACAGAAATAGTATAATAAACATCAAATATCTACTCATAACCCCTTTCCCAAAGATTGACACTCTAATAGTTTGGTTTACAGCCTTCCTGAATTTTAATGCATATATAAATATAGGGGCTTCCCCGGTGGCGCAGTGGTTGAGAGTCCGCCTGCTGATGCAGGGGACGCGGGTTCGTGCCCCGGTCCGGGAAGATCCCGCATGCCGCGGAGCGGCTGGGCCCGTGAGCCATGGCAGCTGAGCCTGCGCGTCCGGAGCCTGTGCTCCGCAACGGGAGAGTCCACAACAGTGAGAGGCCCGTGTACCGCAAAAAAAAAAAAAAAAAAAAAAAAAAAAAATATATATATATATATATATATATAAAAATGTAATTTGCACGAACTTGATCATCCAAATACACTGTTCTGAGACCAGCTTTCTTTCTTTGACAGTCTGTCATAGATAGCTTTCAATGACCAAATGTTTTGATATACACCATAATTTTTTTTTTTTTTTAAATATTTATTTATTTATTTATGGCTGTGTTGGGTCTTCGTTTCTGTGTGAGGGCTTTCTCCAGTTGTGGCAAGCGGGGGCCACTCTTCATCGCGGTGCGCGGGCCTCTCACTATTGCGGCCTCTCTTGTTGCGGAGCACAGGCTCCGGACGCGCAGGCTCAGCAGCTGTGGCTCACGGGCCCAGTTGCTCCGCGGCATGTGGGATCTTCCCAGACCGGGCTCGAACCCGTGTCCCCTGCATTGGCAGGCAGATTCTCAACCACTGCGCCACCAGGGAAGCCCTACACCATAATTTTTAACACCTGCTTAATATTCTGTTGAAGAGACAACCCCCCAGTTATAGCAGTCAACACCACATTAATGTGTTATTTAAGCTGTTGTCATGGTTTTGCTATGCTAAACAAGCTACAATGGACGTTCTTTGCAATAAATTCCCAGAAATGGGAACGCTTGGCCAAAGGAGTTGCATATTTTACATTTGGATGTATATTCCTCCATCACCTTCTAGAAAGGAGGCTAATTGAGAAGATCCTACATAAAGAAGTATATTTCCTACCTGGGCATCAAGAGCCAGGGGACTGGCAAGGGGCTCCATTCAGCTGTCCATCACTCCCCACCTGGAGGCAGAGGTGGGGACATCACATCTCTTCATGATTTCTTGTGTGTTTCCACAGGTGGGAACCAGGCAAATTCTTGAATTATAGCTATGTTTTCAACTCTAAGATTCCAAGGATTTCCCCTCTCAATTTCTAGTTCATGGTGATTTCCCAATTTAGACAAAATTCATTATGTCTGAAAGTAACTAGAAGAAAGTGAACGGTCACAGAGTGAGTACACAATATGTTAGTACCGACTGAGGATAAGTTGACAGAACTAGTTAGAGCAAAAGGAATAACTTTCCGAGATTCCAAAGCACCACTTGATTTTTCTGATCTTCTCCAAAACAAGCTCATTTTCGGAACCAGGCTTTCAAGATGGTCTAACTACGTGGCCTAGCTCCATGGTAAACTTTAAAGCCTACATCCCCTAAATAAACCCCACTTTTCTCTAGTGAAACAGAAGTTATTGCCTCTTCCTCAGACATTTGGACTTTCCTGTTTTGTGTCTTTGTGGTTAATAATAAAAAGCTGACACCATTTCCTGAGAATATATTAAATGCCAGGACCCTGCTATGTGCTTTTGGTGGGATATTTAAGGTAATCTTCGAGCAGTTCTATGAGGCAAGTACTACTTCTCCCCATAAACATATAAGGGAAAATGAAGCTCAGAAAGGTTGAGTGACTTACCTAGAGCCACACAGCCATTCAGAGAAACCAGGTCATCCTAATGCCAATGCTTCTGCTCTAAATCTCTCCCCTGCACTGCCTGTCATCCCCCACTCTCTCCAGCTCCCAACAATCTAAATCCCTCAAGATGCAGCTCAGATCCCATCTCTTCTGACAGCTGCCCACCTTCAACCCAATGGAAGTTGTCTTTCATCATTCTGAATTCTTGTTGCCTGAACTCTTAAGGGAGTATTGTCCTCGACACAGTTTGCCACTCCTTTTTTCAGTTTAATTCATTCAGTCGTCCCTTTCTTCATGTCTTTTCCACGAGCCAGGCTCTGCCAGATGCCCAGCCCGCAGCCGCAGTTCTCAAGGAGGTGAGACCAGGATTGTATCTGCCCCTAGACTTCGGACTCATCAGAGGCAGGGGTGATGGTTACTCTCTGTATTCCCCGGAGCAGCGGCAGAGCCCATGAGGCACGCAGCAGACATTTCTGGATTCACTGGTGAGTTGGATGGTCAATGGCAGTGCAGGGGGATGGCTGCTTTTCTCCCCCCAAAGCAGTGCCACTGAGTCTCTCCCTGTACCCCATGACCTGCCTATTCTGTAAATTCACCCCTTCCTGCTCTGAGGCATTTCTCCTCTCACCCGGGAGGCAGGTCTGGCCAGATCATTTATCTGCGTGCCCTGTATTCTGCAGAGAGGGACGTGCAGCCCAGCAGGTGCCAGATAACAAGCCCATTAAACCTCCGTCTCTGCTCTCGGCGTAAGCTGCAGGTGCTCCTCGGTGTTTACCTTCCCTACCAAGCAGCTGGGTGGATGACGAGGGTCTCCCTCAACGTGAGAAAAGCAGGAAAGAGACTGTACCTGTAGCCCCAGGTCACGGAACAACAGGCACTGCACCCAGTGTGGTGCCCCCCATCCTGAGTACCAGGGTTGGGCCCAGACTACAAGAAAACCAAACCCTGATGTCTACCCCCATTCATCCTTCTGACGGCTCTTCTGGCCCAAGACACACACACACACGCACACACACATATATATGGACAGCCCCTCCTTCCCTGGCCCCCTGACAGGAAAACTCAAAAGAGAACACATACAGCAACTCTACTCCAAAAAAATTAATTAAAAAAAAAAGAACACAGTTGACGGAAAAGCCAAGGAAACCACCTCGTACGAGGGAACTGGGGTAGGTGGTCCCCGATCCCCGTGTTGCAATTTGAGAGCATCAGGCAGGACTAACTCCTCAGCCACCTGCCACCAGAGCCTGAAAGTTCTCATTTAGGGTTGTTTTCTGAGATGGCCCCAAAGTCTCTCTTTGAGGGCTGGCTTCGTGGCACTCGGAAGGGCCCTACACGTAGTTTTACGCTCTTCTGGGGCCATATTGAGAATCTAACAATTTTTTAATGAGAGTGACCCTGTGTTTTCATTGTGCACTGGGCCCTGCGAATCACAAAGCAAGATTCTTCAGGAAATGGATGCAGGACGGAACAGGCTCTTGATGGGGGGAGAGGGGCTGGTGAGGGCCAAAGGGCTGACCCTGAGAGCTGGGGCAGCTTCACTGGCCCCGCTCAAGCCCCAGCAGCTCAGAGAACCTAACTGAAGCTGGGCCACCCTGTGTCTTGTCCCTCCGCCACCAGCCTTTCCCAAGACACCGAAGCCAGCAGAGCACTGAGAGCTTCTGGGTCTCACTGTGTCCCTGGGAAGACGCCAGAAAGCGTCCCCCGAATGTAAACTGGTGCAGCCACTATGGAGAACAGTATGGAGGTTCCTTAAGAAACTAAAAATAGAACTACCCTGTGATCCAACAGTCCCACTCCTGGGCATATATCTGGAAAAGTTGAAAGCTCTAATTCAAAAAGATACATGCACCCCAGTGTTCATAGCAGCACTATTTACAATAGCCAAGATATGAAGCAACTCAGGTGCCCATCAAGAGATGACTGGATAAGGAAGATGTGGTATATATATATATATATATATATATATATATATATATATATGCAATGGAATATTACACAGCCATAAAAAGAATGAAATAAGGCCATTTTCAGCAACATGGATGGACCTAGAGATTATCATACTAAGTGAAGTAAGTCAGACAGAGAAAGACAAATATCACGTGATATCACTTCTATATGCAATCTAAAAAAAATACAAATGAATCTATATACAAAACAGAAACAGAATCACAAACATTGAAAACAAACTTATGGTTACCAAAGGGGAAGCGGAGGGAGGGATATATTAGAAGTATGGAATTAACAGATACAAACTACTACACATAAAATAGATAAGCAACAAGGATTTATTGTATAGCACAGGGAACTATATTCAATATCTTGGAAAATAATCTGAACTATATATATGTATATATAAAAACTGAATCACTTTGCTGTACACCTGGAACCAACACAATATTGTAAATCAACTACACTCTAATTAAAAAAAAAAAGCAACCCCCTGCCTCCCAGCCCTGGGTGTGCACACGGAGTGTGATGGTGGCTCATCCCCATGGTTACACGCTTCTGTCCGCCTAAGAGGCCCTGGGCTCAGCCTCCAGCTGCAAATCCTCCTACAGCCACCAGGGCCGTAACAAGGTCAACTCTAAGGACCGTGCTGTAGTTTGCCGGGTGCCTTCAGCCACAGCAAAATGGGACTGGAAGCCCCTGGTTCACTAGGGCTGAGCCCACCCCACAGAGAGCCCATTTCAGACTCCTTGTGATCCAGAGCCCAACTAGGGAGCAAAAGTTCACCCCCAACCCCATTCCCATCAGAAGCCCTGCTCCCTCTTCTGGGAAAACCAGCACTTTATTAAAGCGGGGAGTTGGGTGTGTGGAGTGAGAGTGAAAGGAGGGGGCTCCTTTCAGGCAAGAGCCAGTTCTTAGACTCCTTTGCATCCCAGTGTCAAGCTCAGAGCCCTGGTAGGAAAGAAGGAAGGAAAGAGGGAGAGAGGGAGGGAAGGATTACCTAGGCAGAACTATTTAGGATAGCGCCTAGGAAACCCTCCTATCTTCCAATCTCCTCCAAAACAGCCTGTCAGGTTCCACCAATATTACTGCATTTCTTAAGGACCTTTTGAAGCCTTCAGAAGCCCCAATAAAATTCAAATATTCCTGGAAATAACTCTGTGAGCTTTCTTCCAGGGAGATAAAGGGTAGTACTTGGAGTCTGGTGAAAGCAGAAGGAAGGCAGGGAGAGGGGGAGAGGCAGCGGTGACAAAGGAAGGAACACACCGGCGGCCACACTGTGGAGGGCCCCTGTGCAGTCACTTGTGGCTACAGAGCAGACAGACGCGGCTCCAAGTGGCTTCTGAGCCGTGGCTTGCTGAGTTTTGCTTGTCCTAAGCTCCTTCCTGTCCCAGCTCCGGATCCTGAATCCCCCTCCCTTCCTGAGCAATAGAAAAGCAGGCCCTGCCTTCATGGAGGGGAAGAACCAAGCTACATAGCGGGTGGGAGCACGGATGGGCGGCTGGCACTCCTGCAAAGTGTCCCCGAGCCCTGCCTTCCAGCCCCTCTTCCCAGCATCCTGCCTGCCTGTGTGGATGTTGGCCCAGCCCAGCCCAGTGAGGCCCCAAGGAGGCTGCGCTGAAACAGGCCTCCCACTTGGTCCTACCTCAGAGGGGCATCGGGAAAGAAGGACCTGGAGGGCCTGCCCCCAGACACTCCCTGGAAGCCCGGTCCCACTCAGCAGAATGAGACCTCATTAGGAGGGCCTGCTGCAAAGCGGATTAGGCATCCCAGTGAGTTCCCGTCACGCGCTTATTATCAGTAGCTTTCATCATAATTCAGGACTCATAAGTAGTTCGGAACCGGCGCCCCTCTCGCCAGCTGCAGCTGCCCTGGGATCAGCTGATCGGCACAGGCCCCCCCAAACCTACATTCCCACTTCAAATCCACAAGCATGTGGATTCATCAAGGGCTCGGGCCTCTAGACCTGCCTGAAAGTGCAGGGGAGCCTCCCCTCCCCGAGAAGGGAGAATCAGCACTGGCGGTCCTTGGGGAGGCCTCTGGAGGGGGCAGGGCCAGAGCTGGGTCTAGCAGGATGGGGACAGGGGCACCTGAATTGGGGGGTGCAGCAAAGGCAGCCAGAGATCTCTTTCTACCTTAAGCACGTCTGCTCCCCTACCTGGTCCCTAATAGCCTGGAAGTTTCCCTGTAACTGCCCCCAAAGCAGCAAAAAGCATTCTCCTGTGAATTCTAGGGATCAAAGTGGTCTTTTCTACCCTCCCCTAAGTTCCCCCATAGACCTGGGGAGTGAGGATAATGTATCTCAGTTCCTCTTCATACCCGCTGCTGCAACCAGTCAGAGGGCAGCCTCGAGGGTCCTCCACCCTCTCCATCCTGCTCCAACCTGGAACTGTCTCCTGGGGTGTCTCTAAGGCTGGAGGACAATTCAGCCCCAGGGAGCCCCTTAGCTAGTTCTCAATGCTCTCCTGACTGGAGAAGCTCATCTCAGGGCTGGACAGGGTTGCTGTTCTCACACACAAGGACGGCCCTGCAGGTAGTGGCCCCCAGGATCCTGTCTCACCCATCCATGTTCACTCATTGGCTCCGCTGGCCATCTGCTGAGGACCTCAAGCCGAGTGCTTGCCGGGACAGAGGACAGCAAACCCATTCATCCTCACTGAGCTCCCCACCTGGGGAGCAGATAAGGAGCAGGGCTGGGGTGGAGGTCGTCCATTGTGTAGGAGGCACCGCTGGGAGTTCCACGGCCTTTGCCCTCAAGGAGCTTAGAGTCTCCAAGCTGACACAGTGTGATGAGGCTGGGGGCAGGGGGTGCCAGCAGGATGCAGAGTGAGCAGCTGTGGCGGGGGCGCCTAAGCAGTGCTAAAGAAGGGGGGGAGCAAGGGACAGAGGCCTGGCAGGCCTAACAGCCATGGATCTGGGAACTGGAGCTCAGGAAGAAGAGGAGAAGCGCTCTGCTCTAAACAGAGCCAGGCACAGTCAGATTTACATTCTAGAAGGTGACTGGCCAGAGCTGAAGGACGCTGTCCTGGAGGAGCCTGCCTTCTTTGTCTAGTGAGCGATACCTGACAACTGCACTAAAGCAACGGAGGTGAGGCAGCGCAGAGGGACAGAGTGGATGGATTTAAGGAGGGCGCATGGACAGGATGTGGCAACTAATGGAAGCAGGTTGTGCGTGAGAAGGAAGATGACACCCGGCTTCTGGCTTGATCGGCTGGGAGGACAGCTGAGCAATTAACAAAGGCTGGGAATACAGACAAGGGGCAGGATGGTGGGGATGATAAAGGGCTCAGTTTTAAACGCGTTGACTTTGAGGTGTTTGTGGGACGAATAGGAGATGCTGAAACACTGTTAGACAGTGTTATGGATTTGGAAGATAATGGCAAACTGAAAGCATACAAGTACTTGAGGTCATCCAGTTTGTAAATGACAGCAAGGTTGAACCTCGAGGAAGGGCTTCCCTGGTGGCGCAGTGGTTGAGAGTCCGCCTGCTGATGCAGGGGACACGGGTTCGTGCCCCGGTCCGGGAAGATTCCACGTGCCGCGGAGTGGCTGGGCCCGTGAGACATGGCCGCTGAGCCTGCGCGTCTAGAGCCTGTGCTCCGCAACGGGAGAGGCCACAACAGTGAGAGGCCCGCGTACCGCAAAAAAAAAACCCCCGAGGAACACCATCATATAATCCAAAGGAAAAGGAAGAGGGACCTGGGGAAAGTTGAATGGAATGATCAGAGATAGAAGAAAAATCAGGAGAGAAAGAGAGGACTTTTCTGCATGTAATCAAAGGACTGCATGTAATCAGGACTTTTCTGCATGTAATCAAAGAAGCCAATGCAAACTGGCCTAAATAATAAAAGTGATTTAAAGGTGCGTGTAATTGGAAATCCAGGGCCAACACTGGCTTCAGGTTTAGTTTGATCCAGCTGCTCAACAACGACATCAACGATTCAGTTTCTTTCTGTCTCTTGGCTCTGCCTTATGTGGGATTAGCGTTCTTCTAATGCCAATTGCCAAAACTCCTAGGTTTCATATCGTCCCCTCTGAGTTCAGAGGAAAAAGACCCACACACCCAGATATCTCCCAGAGGAGCAAGAAACTTTCTTGCCTGGAAAGCTATCAAATTTTTCCCCACCCCTGAACCAATGTCTGTGGCTCTAATTAGATATGCAAACCATTTTCCCCAGATTTAGAGCATGAGATGGACTTGATTTTCCACAAAGCGCATACACAGAGGAGTAGAGTCCTTAAATTAAAAAAGAAAAAAAGTATTACCAAAAAAATAGAAAGAATGGATGTTAGAGGAAAGTATTGCAAATGAGATATTTTCAAGGAGGAAGTGGTCAACAGCATCAAAAACAGAGAGATTAAGGGTCACCTTTTTATGAATGAGGTGGGATGGTAATAGCCATCCATCCTACGGTTATTAGGAAGGTGGGTCCATCTAGAAATTCTTCCTGGAAATTGTGGTACCCAAAGGGAGTCAAACCATGCCTAGGCTTTGGACAGTATGTGTGAGCAGAAGTGCATATGTGTGAGTACAGCGGATCACGTGGCCACAGTGAATTTTAGGAAACTCACTCTGGCCTCAGAGTAGGGATGCAGTGAAGGAGCCAGGGGCAGGCAACAAGAGCAGGGGAGGCTCTCACAGGTACTTGGGAGGCCTCATCCAGGTGATGGTGGTGATGGTGGCCAGGGATGGAGAAGAGGATAGAGTGAGCAATATTAAAGAGGAGAAGACAGGGCTTCCCTGATGGCGCAGTGGTTAAGAATCCACCTATCAATGCAGGGGACACGGCTTCGATCCCTGGTCCGGGAAGATCCCACATGCCGCGGAGCACCTAAGCCCGTGCGCCACAACTACCAAGCCTGCGCTCTAGAGCCCACGAGCCACAACTACTGAGCCCACGTGCCACAACTACTGAAGCCCACATGCCTACAACCCATGCTCTGCAACAAGAGAAGCCACTGCGATGAGAAGCCCACGCACCGCAACGAAGATCCAATGCCGCCAAAAATAAATAAATAAAACAAATAAATTTTTTTTAAAAAAAGAGAGAGGATAGGACAGCAGGACTGGGGGGTGTTTGGAAATGAAGCGTGAGGAGGGGAGGTACCCTGGATGTGAGGGCAGGACTGGACAGCCCCCACCAGCCACCACCAAGGATGAGGGCCCAGCCAGAACTCTCCTTCCCTCCCCAGCCAGTTCATCCACTGAGATGCCAGTGATGTCAGATGTGCTGCCACGGTCAGGATGACTAACTATTCACCATGGAAAGGAAATTGCATATACACGTGTGGGAAATGCTTCAGGCTCCAGCTGGCTCCGCCGGTGGGGGGAGGAGGGTGAGCTCCAAGAGGAAGGAACTAAAGGGGAGAGATGCTCCCCCATTAAATTTTTTATAAAAATGCAAGTAGAAGAGAATTTTGCCCCAAGGAGCAGAAGAACAGGATCCTAAGTCTTCATTTTGGAGGCAGCTCCCTCAGTGGCTGGTGATTTTTCTTCTGGAAGGTAAAGTGTTTGCAGTCCCTGTTCCAAGAACTTGGACCCCAAGTCTTTTTTTTTTTTTTTTTTTCCTCCCAGACTTTGGCTTTGGTAGAATAGGCGATGCTGGAATCCTTTCTGCAGGAGACTGGACCCAGTTGCACTCTTGGCCACGCTTCCTTGGCCCTGGCTCCAGTTTGGGGGGAAAGGGAGAGGGCTGGGGGACTGATGGAGTGGAGAACACACAAGGGGATGATGGAGGAGGGATGGACCGCTCTTCCCAACAGGAAGAGAGAGTCCTGGCAAAACAGCTAATCCCCTGCCTCTGCTTTCTCGCTCAGCATCCTCAGGCCTGAACTTCTTGCCCTCGTCTGACTCTAGGGGAGGAAGAGGTGGAAGAGCTGCGGACGAACGTGTTTCCAAGACCCGCTCCACCAAAACACAAGCCACCAATCTGGAAAACACAACCCCTGGCTCACCACGGCCGCACCTGCCTCCACCCACACAAGTGAGGCCACTCCGTTTGTGTCTCCAGGATGTGGTCCACATCCAACCCTGGCGTCCAAGGAAAGAGGCGGGAGCTGCAGTTGGCTGGAGGATGTCTACGCTCAATGCTTTGGCCTTCTCTGCCCCAAAGCAGCAGGAGAATCTGGAAAGAGTCAAACCAGAGGTCCCGGTTACTATTTTCAGAAGATGCTCAAGGAAATCTCTTCTTCAATCTAAAAACCTCTCCACCCAATCACCAGGAAGGCCACAAGGTCAAAAGCGGCCTTTTGCCTCATACTCCGCCCCTTCTTCCCCCTCACTGAGCACCAAGAATAACTTCCTGCTGGGGGTGAGGTGGGTAAAAAAAGATTTAATTACAGTTTCTGTTTCTGACCTCACTCCCCCACCCCAGGGGCCGCCATGCTGCCCTGCCTGGCTGTCGTGTCAATGAAAGGGCACCAGCCTGGCTGACACCACCGCAGGCCAAGACGCCACCCAGAGAGAGCCTGGGAGCTAGCTGGAGGGTCATCTACCTCCAAGGCCAAGCTCACTCGTTCTCACAGCAATCCCTGAGCAATCTCTGGTAATACCAGAACATTTGGTCTTGGGGTATCTCCTTCAGATGCCTAAGGCAGGATGGAAGGGGCTTCTAAGTCTTTGAAAAAGAGGGTAGTTTTCCCCTGGATATCTCTAGGCCAGCATCGCCTTCTCCTCCAGTTTCCAAATCTCGCCCCTTACCCCCCTACCCGCACCCTGACCACATCCTTGCTGCTCTGTGGCTGTCCATCAGGACTGCTTCCTGCTAAGTTTCTTCTCACACGCAGTTCTCAGCAGCATGAAACGGGGCTTCGTATTGTGTGGCCTGCCCTCCATTGTTGACAAGCCCGGGTAACACACCTCTCTGGATCCTCCACCCTCACCTCTGGCTTCCAATGGAAAATTTTTTTAAGTCCAGTATTCACCAAGCAAACATTTTGCAAGTCGTTCTCTGCCCATGGCCAGCCCTTAGTTATCCTCTTAAACTCTGACAAGCAGGTGAAGAGGGTCCTTCTCCCCACAAAGCCCCCTAAACGCCTTACAGTTTGAACCTGGTCATCAGATGTTTCTGAAAAATGAAGGCTGATCCAGGAGGGGCATCTATGGCGCTGTGTGAAAGCTATTTTTCTGATTTGGGACCTCACCCACTGGGATTCCGTTAACAGCCTTTGTTGTCCAAGAATGTGAGTTAGGAATCCCTCCAGGAGGTAAGAGGGGTGATTAAAACGAAGAAGAGAATAAAAGCTTTTAGACATGGTCCCTCCGTGCCAAGAACCGCTCCGGAGGCTTACAAGTGCTCGCAGGCCCATCAAAGGGAAGCCGGGGCCGATAACGCTGTTTGTTGACTCGGTGAAATACTACATCTCAGGGTTATTGCCACTGAAAACATCTCCTCTATCTGGGATCTTTTCTACACCAAGCACACAATTGCTTCATTCATCTCCTCAGAGGAATCTGTCACCAAATCCATAAGCTGCCTCTGCCAGCAGGCGGGTTTGGACACCCACCTGCCCAGCCTCCGCCCACTGGGATGAGACAAGGATGTGGTTAATAAAACCCAGATTCTCTCCCACCCTGCGGGCAGAACACTCCTCCCTCCCCCGACCTAGCCCAGCCCGCCTCACCATCAGAAAAAACCAAAGCAAGGGGAGAGGGATGGGAGCAGGAATTTGGTCTCAGTCAAAGTTCAGGGAGCTTCACATACACATACGATGTAGTCCTCTGCCCAAGAAAGGAAATCTAACCTCGCAGTGTGCCTTCTACGTGCCAGGCATATGCTCTGTCACACGACTGATCTTTACAACGACCCAGTTAGGCTGGTCTTTCGTGGAGGAAAAAGTTGCCCAAGATCACAGCGGCAAGAGTAGGACTCGAAAGCAACTCCCACCCCTGACGGGAAGAATGTGGGCAAACCATTGCGAATCTGAGCTCTGTGTCACCTGCCTCTTTACTGAGGGTAGTAATGGTACCTCCGCGCCCCACCTCCCAGTCCTGTGCAGAGGGGAATCGCGCCTAAGTCTAAGTGCGCTGTAACCTGGAAAGCAGTAGCCAAACGTCAACGGGGCTGTGACTTCCTCGAGGGCGGCAGGGTGTCCTGCTTCATCTCCGTGTCCTGGTACCCAGATCACCCTCTATGGATGTCGGGGTGGGATGAAGCAGTGCCCACAATCACGGGCCATGGGGAGCAGGGAGAGACCTCCCCATGGTGCGGTGGGGTGTAGAGATAGATTGGGGCTGGATAGGTGGCAGGGGAGCCAGGCTTCACGTGGCGGACCACCCCGAGGGAAGATTAAGCACGTGCTCTGTTCTGGGAGTGGGAAGCGGCTCAGGGGACCCTCCGCCCCACAAGGCTAGTCAGTCAGATCAGCAAAATCTGCTGAGGTCTTACAGGAAGAGCCGTGTGACCCTGTCAGAAGAGGTGAGAGCTGAATCGATGCCCAAAGCACTCTCACTCTGATGGAAGAGGGGTGATGCCTGCCTGATGCCACCTTAAAGAAGCCCTGCAGCTCCTAACAGAAAGGCAGCCCCTGCCGCCCAGGTTTGACTCATCTAAGAGCAAAAAGCAGCTGCTCTGGGCAGGTTTTAGCTGGGGGGAGGGGGGTCCCCACAGACCCAGGTCAGCCTTGTAGGGAGGGGGCTCCTGCCAGAGACACCAACATCACCATCACCTCACACCTCTAGGGACGCCCCCTCTGCCCCCTGTGAGAGAGGCTGAATCCCCAGGGCACTTCTCTGTACCTATTAGTGCACTGACTGCTTTCTGAGTTTTCCTGCAGGCCCTGCGGTCCTGTCTCTTCCTTGTGGAACCGAGAGCGGGGCCCTTATGCCTCCTGTGTCCTCTCAGCAGCTCCCCCGGGGCCCCGCCTGGCGAGTGTGCGCCACGGACAGCCGTGAAGATGAAGGTGGGTTCAGGTGAGGAAGGGGATGAACTCAGAGGAACGTCGGAATGGCCCGCTTATCCCATCGCCCCCTGCCCTGCCGGCCCACCGCCCACCCCAGGCCCCCACCCCCGACATGGCCCCCCGGGGTTCCAGGCACATTTCAGGCCTGCCCCCCCCCCCAGGTCCCCAGATCCCCAGGTCAGCCGGGTGTGAGCCCGAGAGCCGCCTCCCCGCCCCGGCAGGAAGCACTGCCGCGGCTTCACCGCATCTGCATCACGGCCATAATGGAGCCCCGCTCCCCTGGAGTGATTTGTGTGCCGAAAATACGCCCAGGCTGGGAAGGAAGGCGGTAGGAAGCTCTGTCGCCTGTTTTCCTGCTCAACCAGAGGGAGACGAAATGTACTACCACGGGCTCCCTAGTCTGCAAAACCGCGTCTGATTTCAGAGGAGATTTGTAACAGGCATTAGCGCGGGCCAGTGCTGGGGGGGGCCGGGCTCCCGGCGCTCCCTCCCGCCCTCCTCCTCCGCAGCTGGGGCTTAACCGGCGGGGGACCTGAGGACCAGGTGCCCGACAAGCCCTGGTGTTCAAGAGTAGCTGCTCCAGCGCTTCCCTGGTGGCGCAGTGGTTGAGAGTCCGCCTGCCGATGCAGGAGACACGGGTTCGTGCCCCGGTCCGGGAAGATCCCACATGCCGCGGAGCGGCTGGGCCCGTGAGCCGTGGCCGCTGAGCCTGCGCGTCCGGAGCCTGTGCTCCGCAACGGGAGAGGCCAAAGCAGTGAGAGGCCCGCGCACCGCAAAAAAAAAAAGGCGGGGGATTCCTCCCCAGGAGAATCTGTGGGTAATTTTCCACTGCCCAGTTCAATGGAGCTCTCACCTGCCCTGACTGGTCACAGTGAGGAGAGCAGGAAGGTGGGGAGCCCGCACGGAAGCCCCGCCCCCCATCCCTGCAGCATCCGTGCGCGTCCCGAGTAGGTTTTGTTTGTTTCCCCTGGGCCCCAGCTCCCCCTCACTATCCCCTGGTCCTGGAACGCCGGGGTGTGTGAAGGTGCTGTCGGTGGGAACCAGGCACCCTCGGGGTAAGAACGAGAGAATCAAGGCCCGGGTTTCAGCGAGCGGGGACAAAAGCCAGTGAGTCGCCTCCCTCGCTAGGACACCCGGCGCGGGTGGATGCACCCTCCCTCTCTCCCTCCCAGCCCCACTGCCTCCCTGCCTCTGCTCCTCCCCCCTCCCCGGAACCGCTCCCACCCCCAGCCCTGAGCCGCTGATGCCCTCTGGGTCCTGTTTTCATTCCAGGCTGTGGATCCGGTCGTGGGAAGCAGGTAGGAAACCATGATTCTGGAGGTTAAATGAAGAATTATATTTAGTGCTCACAGAAAGCCAAATATTGGGTTAGCAGCCAGAAATGGAGAGGGAAAAAACCCAAAGCAAACAGCAGAGGAAAGAAATTCCTACCAAACAAGGTCCCTATTCATCCTTCCAATCCCAGGTGCAGGGGCCTGCAGGGGTGAGACCCGCTGAATGCGAGCAGCCCATCCTGTGTTTGTGGCTACGGACAAACGCGTGGACCCCAGACTTTGATGAGCCCCCAAACTCTGATCCCTTACTGCCTGTCCCCATGGGACCCAGGGACTCTCAGCCCTGCCCACAAAGGTTGTCCATATCTCCACTGGCAGGGGTACCCCAAGCTCACTGTGTTGGCCCCAAAGCCCTTTGGGAGCCAGGGGTGGGGTAAGGAGGGGCAAAGCAAAGTGAAATGTTCCTGGTTTGACCTCAGATGAGTGATTTAACCTCCCTGAGCCTCACGTATGGAACGCAGGGTTGGGTTATGATTTCACAGCTCCTAACATTCTATTATTCTGTTTCTGCCTAAAATAAATAGTAAGAGTAAGAGCGTGAACAAGACCGCGACAGCAGTACCTATCTGCTTCCATCAGAGCTTAGGGTGAGGCCCAGACATAACGTGCTGTGTTTCAGCCTGTATTCCCCACACCCGCCGGGGAACCTACCCTAACCCTAACCCCGGACTTCGACCCTCCGCAGAGTGAACTTCTGGGATCTAAGCTGACTCCGCTGGACTCCAGCGATGTTTCTGGAACCTGCTCTGACTGCTGTGAAGCCAGATAACAGCCAGGGCTGGGGGAGGACTGCAGGTTCAGGAAGAGGTTGAGAGTGGGTGGGAGAGGGAAGGAGGAACCATCGCAGACCCCGCCCAGTCCCCTCCCCCCAGCCAGCATCTTCTGTGGGATCACGGGAGAAGGCAGTTTATCCTCCTAACTCCAAGGCTCATTTGTATCCAGCCTCTGGATTTTCTAATTATCTTCCCCTCCTGTGGATTTCTCCCGCGGGGGAGACCTACGGTAGGAGGCTGGATCCCAGGTAATGAAGGACCTTTAAAAGAAAAGTTGCTAGTCAGGGGGCAAAGGACTGAATTCTGACCAACCAGAGAGGAAAGACTGCTCCTAAGTCTATCTGTTTGTCTCTATGTGTCTCTATTTATTTCTCAAATGTCTCTATTTATTTCTCAAATGCTTGACTCTCTCTGCCTCCCATGCCTTAGTTGCATTTCCTGTACACTGATGAACTGCTCACTCCAAAGAGCTCAGCCTGAGGGCGGACCTGTCTACTAGCTCATCCCCCACCCATCCCTGTCTTCCCAGGTTCCAGCCCTCATCAGCAGGGACTCAGAAACAGGTGTCTGTCTGGTGAGTCAGGACCAGTCAGGACCTCGGGAGAGGACACACAGAGCCACCCACTGACAAAATTGTGAAATAAAATGAATTCCCACAAACCTGCCACTTCTTTTGCATGCCTTAAGCTCAGCAAATTACACCACCTTCCACCAGTCTCCCAGAAACTAAAAATCGTCCTTGCCATCCATCCAATCCGCCACCTCCTATTTATCTCTGAAATCTCACCAGCCCCACTACAATGGTATTGGGAGGATAAAGGGACCAAAGAGTATCTGCATGTGTTGAGAAGGAAGGGAGAGAGCCCTAAAGCCTTATTGTCTATGGAGGGAAGTCTATCGATAATACCTAGAGCTGAAAAATAAAGAGACAGGAATAGAAGCATATTATTTAGCGATATAGAGGTAAACGCCAAAAAAATCAGTTAGAAGAGTTGAAAAACGTTGCCTCTGGAGAAGGGGAAAGGAGAGGCAGGGAGTAGGGGTCCACCGTTTTTCATAACAAGTCTTACAGAGCTACTTAACTTTTTCATTTAAATGTATGTATGATTTCAAGCAAAGATGAAACTAAAAAAAAACGATAAGAGCAGAAATTACCAAAACAAAAAAACCAAAGAAACAACAGAAAGGATCAATGTAAAATGCTGGTCCTTGAAAGAAAATTCTAAACCAGACAAATCTCTAGCACACCTTGACCATTAAAAAAGAAAGAAAGATCCACTAACAAACAAAATTAGGAATAAAAAATGTACAGTCTCCACCCACACAGAAGATTTTCAAATACAGTGAATGACTTTGTGTATTTGAAAACTCAGATGAAATGGATAATTTTCTAGAAATAAATAAATTACCAAAGTTGGTGCAAAAATAACTAGAAAGCTATTAAAAATTTTAAATTGATAATCAGAGGTCTCTCACCCTAAAAGATATCTGGTTCAGATGGTTTTAGAAGCTCATTTTCTTAAACTTTAAGGCACAAGTAAATTCTTAAACAAATGTCATCCTCCCAAATCCTTCTGATAAAAGTTTTGCAGGACACAGGATCACCCACCTATAACCTACGTTTCCCAGCCTCCCTTGCAACTAGGCGTGGCCATATGACTAAATTCCCACCTTTAATTATGAGCAGAAGTGGTTGGCTACTTCTCCACCACTTGCTGTATTAATTCCCTAGGGCTGCTGTGACAAAGTACCACAAACTGCATGACTTAAACAACAGAAATGTATTCTCTCACAGTAGAAGGAAGCTAGAAGTCCGAGATCAAGGAGTCATTGCAGTTGGTTCCTTCTGAGGGTTATGAGGGAAAATCTGTTCCATCCCTCCTAACTTCTGATAGTTTACGGGAAATCTGTGGTATTCCTTGGCCAATCTCTGTCTTCATGTTCGTGTGGCATTCTCCCTGTATCACTTCATCTCAACTGCAGCCCCTTTATTAGTTTGCTCAATTATATCTACAATGACACTGGTTCCAAATAAGGTCACATTTTGAAGTACTGAGGGTTAGAACATCAACATATGAATTTGAGGAACACAATACTTGCTTAAAAGGAAATCGCTTGTCCTCCACTTTCTTATTTTCCCCTTCCCATCGGCTGGAACACAGACACAGAACTGAACCACCTTTGACCATGTTGATGAAGACAGATACCTTAGGAGATGACAGAAGCATAAAATGGAAAACCCCTGGGTCTCTACATGACTACACGGAGGAGATCTGGACCATTCATTTCCAGACTGTGAGTGAGAAAGAGACTTCCATCTTATTTAAGCAACTGTACTTGGGTGGCTTGTCATAGGAGCTTAGCTTTTACCCCAACAAATACAGCTACTCAACTTACTTTATAAGAATCTTAACTTTAATAACAAAACCCAACAAGCACAGAATAAACAGAAAAAATGTAGAAGCATATCAGTTATAATCATAGATGCAGATAAAGAAATGCTAGCAAATTAAATTCTAGGAAATATATATTAAAAATAAAGCATGACGGGCTTCCCTGGTGGCGCAGTGGTTGAGAGTCCGCCTGCCGATGCAGGGGACACGGGTTTGTGCCCGGTCCGGGAAGATCCCACATGCCACAGAGCGGCTGGGCCCGTGAGCCATGGCCGCTAAGCCTGCGCGTCCGGAGCCTGTGCTCCACAACGGGAGAGGCCACAGCAGTGAGAGGCCCACGTACCACAAAATAAATAAAGCATGACCTAGTGTGTTTGTCTCAGTAATTCAAAAATGGAATGGTTCAACAGAAAATCTATTAAAGTTTGCTAATTTAACAGATTAAAAGAGAAAAAACCCACTTAATTAGCACAATCGATTCTGAAAAAATATTTACCGAAGTTCAATACTAATACAATTGGGTACACAAACAAAGAGTGCATAGTTAATAATGGGAAGGATTTCTTGTTAAATTTGTTTGGTAATAGCACTACAGTTATTTTTCTTTTCTAAAGAATTCTTATCTTTTAGGGATAGACACTAAAATGTTTACAGGTAACATGGTGTAATATCTGACATTTGTTTCAAATGACACAGAATGGGGAGAAGTTAGCAGAGTATGGATAAAACAAGACTGTCCATGTGCCAACAGTTATTGAGGCTGTGTAATGCATAGACAGAGATTTATTATATTAGTCTGTGTGTTTTTATATGTTTAATTTTCCTATAACGAGGAGTTAAGAACATTCAAACTCATTCATGACTTTAAAAGGAAGTAGGAACAGAAGTCAATGTGCTTAACCTGACAAAAGTCATCTATCAAACTTAGAGGAGAAATCACTTTTGTAGGGAAACTTAAAAGCATTGCCATTAAGTTGAAGAACTAGACAAAGATGCCTGTTGTTGCTGCTTCTACCCAACAACTAGAGGTCCTAGCCTATGCAAGAAAAGAAAGAAGAGAAGATATATAAGTATTGGGGATTAAGGGAAGAGACTAAACTATCCCTATGTACAGATAATATGATAATATATAGAAAATCCAAAAAAACCTGACAAACTATTAAAACTAATAGTAGAGCTCAGCAAGGAAATCTAATTTTTTAAAAATATGATATTCACAGTAATAACAAAAATGATCCAGTACCCAGGAATACTTCTGATAAAAGATTTGTTTTCTGAAGAAAATTATAAAACATTATTGAAAACCTAAGAGGAGACTTGAATAAATGGATAGGTATATCATGTTTATGGAGAGGAGGGCTCACACTTGTAAAGATATCAGTTATCCCAAAATTAATATATTAATTCAATGCAATGCCAATCAAAATCCCAACCCGATTTTTCTTGTAACTTGACAATCTTATCCTAAAATTCATGTGAAAGATCAAGTGTCAAGAAAAGCTAAACAATTTTGAAAAGCAAGGTGAGAGAACTTCTTCTAAATCTATAATAGTAATTTCAGTAAGATAACTGAGTAGGAATAGACAATCAGACCAATGAAATAGAATAAAGAGCCCAGAAACCCACATATCTTTGGAAATTTGATATATGACAGAGGAGATATCTCTAAACATCAGTAGGGAAAGAATGAATTATTTGGTAAATGGTACCAGGGCACTGGTTATTCACCTGGAAAAAGAATTAGATGTCTTCTTCACACCATATAGAACACATAAATTCCAGGTGTTCAAAAGACATAAATATAAAAAAGGAAAATTTTTAATTTTCAGAAGAAAATGTAAGAGGAAACAAGAAAGTACAGTAGGATACCTTTATGACCTCAGTATTGAAAAGGAGTACTTAAATAGAACATAAAATCCTGACCCATAAAGGAAATGATTGATAAATCTGACTATAATAAGATGTAAAGCTTCATTCAAGAAGAGAAAACCAAAAAAAAAAAAAAAAAAGAAGAGAAAACCTCTAAAAATTTAAAGACCAGGACTAGAAAAAGATATGTGCAGCACACACAATAAGAGTTTAGGGAATTCCCTGGTGGTCCAGTGGTTAGGACTCGCATTTTCACTGCTGAGGGCACGTGTTCAATCCCTGGCAGGGAACTGAGATCCCACAAGCTGCATGGCGTGGCCAAAAAGAAAGAAAGAAAAAGAAAGAGTTTAATAAACTAACACAACATTGTAAATTAACTATACTTCAATTTTAAAAAGATAGTTTAATATCAGTATTTTATCCATACTTTATAAGGACCTCTTAAAGATCAGTTTAAGAGAGGTTCCATTTCCAGTGGATGGAGTAAGCATGTCCTGCCTGCCTCCGCCATTGAATGCAACTATAAATCCCACACAGATTGTGTGGGGCAGTTAGCTCTCCAAGGACACTGAAAAGTAAGTGGTAATAGGCTGATGGGAGAAGGATGCCAGAATTCAAAGTTCTACCCAGTCAGTGGTGAGGGTACCTATTTTTCCCCTTTGATATCACCTGACCTGAAGGAAACCCGAAACCCAGAAGTACATACTAGATGAGGACAGAAAGAGCTCCCAGGGAAACCTTTTCCTGGTCTGTAGAAGGGGAAAAGGGTCAGAAAGGGTTCAGTACTTTTGTTGTTGCTGTTCTGTTTTTTAGCTCTCTCCCACTCCAATCGCCAGGTATTACCAAAGTGAAGGCATGATATTGGCAAGTGCCAAAGCCCTGAGGGACACAGAGGAGGGGTGGCCTCCAGAGTGGGTGGCAAATTTCCTGTTTGTTACTCTCTGATGTGAATGACTGAAGATTTCTCATCAGATACCATAGAGGCCAGAAGGAGGAGGAACAACATTTTTCAAGTGCTGAAAGGAAAAAAACTGAACCAAGAATTCTATATCCAATTCAACACAATGCTTATCAAAGTTCCAACTGTGTTTTTTGTCAGAAATAGAAAAGCCGACCCTAAAATTCATACAGAATGACAAGGGACCTTTAATAGCCAAATCAATTTTGAAAAAGAGGAATAGGGAGTTTCCTGGTGGTCTAATGGTAAAGAAGCTGCCTTACAATGCAGGGGACGCAGGTTGGATCCCTGGTCAGGGAACTAAGATCCCATGTGCCACGGGGCAACTAAGCCTGCGTGCCACAACTACTGAGCTTGGGCACCTCAACTAGAGCCCACATGCCACAAACAACAGAGCCCACGCACTCTGGAACCCACAGGCTGCAACTACAGAGCCCATGTTCCCTGGAGCCTGTGCACCACAACTAGAGAAGAGAAAACCCACATGCCACAACTAGAGAGAAGCCCACGCACCACAACAAAGAACCCGCCCACTGCAACAAAAGATCCCACGTGCCGCAACTAAGGCCCAACACAGCCAAAACTAAATAAAATAAATAAATAATAAATCTTAAAAAAAAAAAAAGAAAAAGAGGAATGAAGTTGGAGGACTCATACTTCCCACTTTCAAAACTTACTACAAAGCTACAGTAATCAAAAAAGTGTAGTACTCAACAGACGAATGGAAAAAGATGTGATACACACACACACAATAGAATATTACTCAGCCATAAAAAAGAATGAAATAATGCCATTTGAAGCAACATGGATGGACCTAGATATAATCATACTAAGTGAAGTAAGTCAGAAAGAGGAAGACAAATATCATATGATATCACTTATATGTGGAATCTAAAAAAAAAATGATACAAATGAACTTATTTACAAAACAGGAATAAACTCACAGACATAGAAAACAAACTTATTGTTACCAGAAGGGAAGGGGGAGTGGTAAGTTAGGAGTTTGGAATTAACAGATACATAGCACTATATATAAAATAGATAAACAACAAGGACCTACTATAGAGCACAGGGAGCTATATTCAGTATCTTGTAAAAACCTATAATGGAAAAGAATCTGAAAAATATATATACTCTTTATTATATATATTCTATATAATATATATTATATATACATATATATAACTGAATCACTTTGCGGTACACCTGAAACATTGTAAATCAACTATATTTCAATAAAAAAAAGAACAGTGTAGTTACTGGCATAAGGATAAACATATAGATCAAGGGAATAGAACTGAGAGTCCAGAAATAAACCCATTTATCTATAGTCAACTGATTGTTGACAAGGGTGTCAAGACTGTTGCATGGAGGAAAGAACAGTCTTCAACAAATAGTACTGGAACAACTAGACAACCAAAAATACAAAAGACTGAAATTGGGCTCTTACCTCACGTTATATACAAAAAATAACTCAAACTAGATCAAAGACCCAACTACAAGAGTTAAAACAATAAATCTCTCAGAATAAAACATAGACGTAGCTCTCTGTGATCTTAAATTTGGTAATAAAGTCTTAGATATGACACAAAAGGCATAAGCAACAAAATAAGAAATAGAAAAATTGGACTTTATCAAAATTTTAAACTTCTTTAAATCAAAAGACACTGTCAAGGAAGTGAAAAGACAATCTACAGAATAGGAGAAAATATTTATATATCATATATCTAGTATCTATGATATATAAAGAACTCTTACAACTCAACAACAAAAAGACAAATAAACCAATTCAAAAATGGACAAAAGACTTGGCCAGATATTTATCTAAAGAAGATATACAAATGGCCAATAAGCACATGAAAAGATACTCAACATCATTAGTTATTAGGAAAATACAAATTAAAAAAAAACAGTGAGATACTACTTCATATCCACTAGGTTGGCTATAATAAAATAAAATAAACAGGAAATAACAAGTGTTAGTAAGGCTGTGGAAAAATTGGAACCCTCATAATTTGCTGGTGGGAATATATAATGGTGCAGCCACTGTGGAAAACATTTTGGCAGCTTCTCAAAAAGTTAAACATAGAATTATTACATGACCTAGCAATTCTATTCCTAGATCTATATCCAAGAGAATTGAAAACAGGTGTTCACACAAAAACTTGTACACAGATGTTCATAGCAGCATTATTCATAATAGCTGAGAAGTGAAAACAACCCAAATGTCTGTCGACTGATGAATGGAAAAACAAAATGTGATATATCCATACAATGGAACATTAACTAATCATAGGAAAGAATGAAATATTGATACAAGCTACAACGTGGATAAA
Organism: Phocoena sinus; assembly: GCF_008692025.1. NCBI lineage: Eukaryota > Metazoa > Chordata > Mammalia > Artiodactyla > Phocoenidae > Phocoena > Phocoena sinus. The sequence continues at coordinate 30,354,510 of NC_045783.1, read as the reverse complement.
CCTTGAAAACATTGTGCCAAGTGAAAGAAGCCAAACATAAAAGTCACATATTGCATGACTCCATTTATATGAAATGTCCAGAATAGGTAAATCCATAAAGACAGAAAGTAGATTAGTGGGAACGGGGACAGGGGGAAATAGGGAGAAACTGCTTAATGAGTAGAATTTCTTTTTTGGGGTAATGAAGATGTTTTGGAGGTAGATACTGGTGATGGTTGAGCAACATTATGAATGTACTAAAAGCCACTAAATTGTGCAGTTTAAAATGGTTAAAATGATAGATTATCTATCACATGAATTTTATCTCAGTTTTTAAAAAAGCATTCTAAATCCAGTGAAAATATTCTTCAAGAATGAGAGTGAAATAAAGATATTCTCAGATAAAAGAAAACTAAGATAATTTGTCATCAGCAGACTTGTTCTAAAATAAATGCTAAAGGGATTTCCTTGGCAGTCCAGTGGTTAAAACTCCACACTTCCAGTGCAGGGGGCACAGGTTCAATTCCTGGTCGGGGAACTAAGATCCCAGATGCCACACAGCCCAAAATAAATAAAAATAAAATAAATGCTAAAGAAAATTCTTCAAGCTAGGAGGAAAATGATACCTAAAAGAAACTTAGGGCATCAGGAATGAAGAAAGAGAAAAATGGTAAATAGAATAGAGTATTTGTCTCCTCTTAAGTTCTTTAAAATACCTATGACAATTGAAAGCAAAAATTATAACATGGTTCAGTGAATTTCTGGTGTACATAGATGTGATACACATGACAACTACAAGATGAAGGGAGAGGGTAAAGGAACCTATAGGGTGGTAAACTTTCTACATGTTACATGAAGTGGTAAAATGTTAAATATATATTATAATCCCTGGAGAAACCACTGAAAACAATTATTTAAAACTATGCAAAGAGACACAGTTAAAAGCTCAACAGATAAACTGGAATACAAAATACTAAAAATGTTGACCTAGTTTTAAACATATCAATACACATATGAAATAAAAGTTGTCTAAAAAGACAGGGATTGTCAGATTCAATTTAAAATGAAACAAACAACAAGATCCAACTATTTGCTGTCTACAATTTTGTAGTATAGATACGTTAAAAGTATAACAATGGAAAAAGAAATATCGTACAAACACTAATCAAAAGAAAGGTGAAGTGGCTGTATTAATGTTAGACGAAAGAGACTGCATAGCAAGGATAATTTCCAAGAATAAAGAGGAGAAATATACAATAATTAAAGAATCAATTCACCAAGAAGATGTAACAGTTTTAAATGTGTAGGCACTCAGCAAAAGAGCTTCAAAATACACGCAGCAAATGCTGATAGAATTGAGAGAATTAGACAAATCCACAATTATAGTTGGAGACTTCAACACTCCTCTCTCAGTAATTGATAAACAAGCCAACAGAAAATCAGCAAATATATAGAAGAACTGAACTATTCCATCTAGCAACTGATCCAATTGATATTTACAGAACACTCTACCCAACAAGCAGAGAATACATTCTTCTCAAATGATAGATCATATGCAGAGTCATAAAACAATACATATAATAGACTTGAAATCATACAAAGTATGTTCTCTGACCATAATGGAATTAAACTAGTAATCAATAACAGAAAGATAACTGGAAAAACTCCAAACACTTGGAAATTAAACAACATAATAATCCATGGGTCAAAGAGGAAGTCTTGAGGGAGATTAAAAAATACTTTGACCTGAATGAAAACACCACATATCAGAATTTGTGGGATGCAGCTAAAGCCATGCTTAGAGGGAAATGTATACTGTTAAATGCTTCTATTAATAATTGAAATGAAGGAAGATCTCAAGGCAATATTCTAAACTCCCACATTAAGAAAGTAAAAAAGGAAGAGCAAAGTAAACCCAAAACAATTAGAATGAAGGAAAGAAAGACAAAAAAGAAACCAATGAAATTAAAAGCAAAAACAATAGAGAACATCAAGGATAAGCTCAAAGCTGATTCTTTGAAAATTGCAATAAAAGTAGATAAATCTCTAGCTAGAGTAACAAAAAAGGGGGTGGAACAGAAGAGAAGACACAAATTACAGTCCTCCATCGTTATCTGGGAGGGATTCGTTTCAAGACTCACCTCAGATACCAAAGTCTGTGGAGGCTTAAGTCCCTTATATAAAATGGCAAAATACAGTAAGCTCTCTGAATCCACGGGTTCCACATCCACCAATAGGGAGGGCCGACCATACCAACTTCTGGAGTAACAGAGAGGATCCCCCTATAGACCCCACAGACATTGAAAGAATAATAAGAGAATACTAGGAACAATTCTACACGAATAAATTTGACAATTTAGATAGAATGAACCAATTCCTTGAAAGCCACAAATTAACAAAGTTTACCTAAGAAGAGATAGATGACCCAAATAATACTGTATCTATTAAAGACATTGAATTTATAGTTTAAAGTATTCTCATAGTTTCTTTTAATTTCATTGGTTTCTTTCTTTTTTTAACATGTGTTAAAACTTAGAACTGCAAAACCCCCTCCTCGAAAAATTCAATTTTACTCTGATTTTTAAAATCAATTAAGAAAAAAACCAAATGAATAAATATCAAGGCGGACATAAGTAAGTAGAAAATTCACACAAGAAACAAAGAAAAACTATGAAGACGTTCAACTTCCCTAGTAATCAGAGAATGCAATTAAAATGACAGAAGTCATTTGGTACCCAGAGTTTGATCACAGCAAGTACTGGGAAGATGCAGAACCACAGGGCTGTCACTTACTTCTGGTAGGAATACAGTTGGCCAATCCGTTTGGAGAGGAATTTCACAAGATAAAGATAAAAATGGTCCTGCCTTTCCCCGCAGCAATGCCCCTTCTAAAATTATCAAAGGAGTGCAAAAGAGAACATGCCAAGAAAGTTCATTGCAGCATTGTCTGTAAAAATATTTTATGCAAAATATTTTTAAGCCAGAGATTTATACATGGTGAATTATTCATATGATGTAATACTATACGATATTTTAAATGCTATTTGATAATATGCTATTTTAAATAAATGACCTTAGAACTATGGAATCAACATAGATAAAAATCTCAAAGATAGAATGCGGAGCGCAAAAGCAAGCTGTAAAGTGACACTATGTATGTAAAGTTTGAAAACATGCAAAACAATGTTATATATGGGTACATGCAAATGCTTTAATAGTATAAAAATATGCCTTGGATATGTAAACACAAATTCAGGGCAGGCACTACCTCAGGGGATAGAGAGGAATGTGTTCAGTGTAGAATACACAAGGGGACTTCAACTGTACCTATAATTGCTTTTCTTTCTTTCTCCTTTTTTTTTTTTTTTTTTTTTTTGACCGTGCTGCGTGGCCTGCGAGATCCCAGTTCCCCAACCAGGGATTGAACCCAGGCCCTCGGCAGTGAAGGCATGGAGTCCCAACCACTGGGCCACCAGGGAATTCCCTCTTTTCATTTTTAAGAAATACGATGCAAGCAAGGCAAAATGCTGGAATTCAATGGAGATGGATGATGGGATTCACGGGATTTCATTATGTTATTCTTTGTATTTTTCTAGACATTTGAAGTATTTCATAATGGAAATGATAATCACCATTGCACACAGTAATGTATTCTAGTGGGTTAGAGTCCTTAGCCGTGAGCACTGCGGCTCGGCTGCCCAGGCTCCGATGCCACTTGTACTTCTCCCTGGTTGCGGGACTTAGGAAAATTACTTAACTTCTCTGGGCCTCAGTTTCCTGAACTATAAAATAAGGATAATATCAGGACTTTCCTTACAGTATTTTTGTGAGGGTTACATGAGATAAAATGTAAGATGCTTGGTATAATGCCAGGCACATAGCAAATATAATTTGTGTTAGTTTTTTTAATTATATTTTTTCCTCAACCTTTGAAACTCAACTATCAACTCTGTGCCACCGTCCCCAACACTGCCTTCATGTCAAATCCATCTATCAACCCTGGACTAAGGAGAGCTGGGCACTCCATTCTGACTGTTCACCTTGCTCATCTGTGTAGCTTAGCTATTTGTTTTGCCTGTCTTCCTGACTATACTATTTTCTTATTTACCTTTGCATCCCAAATGTCTGGCAATGGTAGGAATATGAGAATCATTATGGATGCCTAAAAGAACAAAACAAACTGAAGGGCTATGTTCTACTTTGGTAGAAATAGGACTGAATTGATGCCCTGCCATTAGGCCGTAGCGCTGCTAGGATTGCATCGATCTTCCTGTTTGTAACTATGGCCCCATCTTAAGTATTCCTAATTGAAAAACAAAGCCTCAGGAAACCGAAACTTAACCAGCCGCTCTCGCTTCTGTAACTATGCTTGCTGAACCCCCTTTTGCAACCATCCAACCAATCAGACGGTGACTAGTGTCTTTGTTTAAAAGTTAACCAATCAGTGACTAGTGTCTTTGTTTACAAGTTAGCCAATCAGTACTCCCCACCCCTGGAAAGCCCCGCAGAAGGTCCCGAGCTTGTTTGTACCTGTCTATAAAAGAGCTGTACTAAACTCCATCGGGACCTCTTAGCGTCACCGGCAACGAGTGCGCGGAGGTCCAGGTTCGAACCTGCAATAAATGACCCTTGCCGTTTGGCTTTGACTCTTGTCTCTGGTGGTCTTGTGGAGGGGTCTCGTGACCGTGGGCATTTCATTTGGGGGCTCGTCCGGGATGCCCCCAAGCCCACCAGACATCAGGTCAACGGGTCATCGCTGACAACCGATCGGTAAGTAAGCTGGCTCAAGGTACCTTCTGTTTTGGGGACTAGGACAGTCCTGGCGGACGCGCTATAGGACACCTAGTCGGGCGTGGTTGGAGACGTCCACCGCGACCCATCTGGGGGTTGATAGCCCATCTGAAGCGCGCACGCGATAACCTCCCTTCCTCCTTTTACAGGCTCCGCTATTGGGACTGCTCTTAATCACTTTCGTTTTCAGAATAACCTTTTCTAACCAACCTCTTCCAGGACCTAAACATGGGCCAAACACAGAGTACCCCTTTCTCCCTCCTTCTCACTAATTTTGGGGATGTGAAATCCCGAGGACACGATCTCAGTCTGGACATCCGGAAAAGAAAACTTATTACCTTCTGCCGCTCTGAATGGCCAACTTTCGGGGTTGGTTGGCCCACCGAGGGTAACTTTTGTCTTCCTATAGTCCTAAAAATTAAATCTAGAGTTTTCTTACCAGGGAAAGAAGGCCATCCGGACCAAATCCCCTACATCTTGGTATGGCAGGACCTGGTAGAAAACCCACCTCCCTGGATGGCCCCCTTTTTGTCATCAGGGACATATAAGATCCTTACGGCCCGACCAACTAAACCTCCCAAGCCTCAGACCTCAACCGCACCCATACTTTCGGACAGCCAAGACCTCCTTCTCATAGAACCCCCTCCATATCAACATCCTTCTTTGGCCCCACAACCGGTCCCCCTTCCTGCTCCTGACCCTACTCCTCTCCCCTTGGAAGAACCTCCTGTGGCCCCTCCCGAGAGGCCACCCAGGTCAGAACCGGAGGACCGAGAGGCAGAGGCACTGCCGGCCCTCCTGCCCAATGAAAATAACTCCCCTGGGCCGGCTGGACGCACCCGTGGACGCACTCAGCGCGACCCAGGGTTCCGCCATCCAGATTCCACCACAGCCCTACCCCTGCGAGAAATAGGCCCTCCCGATGAGACAGGGAACCCCCGACTCCAATATTGGCCATTCTCTACCAGTGACTTATATAATTGGAAAACCCAGAATGCTCGTTTTTCTGATAATCCTAAAGACTTGATAGCTCTTCTAGATAGTGTTATGTTTACCCATCAGCCCACCTGGGATGACTGCCAACAGCTTCTCCGGATCCTGTTCACTACCGAGGAACGAGAACGAATCCAGCTGGAGGCAAGAAAACTGGTTCCTGGAGATGATGGTCAACCCACCGCTAACCCTGATCTTATTAATGCAGCCTTTCCCTTAACTCGCCCCCCGCAGGATGATTGGGACTACAACACCGGAGAAGGTAGGGGACGACTGCTCATTTATCGCCAGACTCTAATGGCGGGTCTCCGGGCTGCCGCGCGCAAGCCCACTAATTTGGCCAAGGTATATTCAATTGTACAAGGTAAAACAGAAAGTCCCTCCTCTTATTTAGAAAGATTAATGGAAGCCTTTAGGCAATATACCCCTATGGATCCAGAGGCCCCCGAAAATCAGGCTGCCGTTGTAATGTCCTTCGTTAACCAGGCAGCCCCTGATATTAAAAAGAAACTCCAGAAGTTAGAAGATCTGGAGGGCAAACAGATACAGGACCTACTCCGTATTGCTCAGCGCGTCTTTAATAACCGAGATGCCCCAGAGGATAAACAACTTAAAGCCACTGAGAAAATGACTAAGGTCCTGGCCGCCATTGTTCAGAAAGATCAAGGGGGCCCCCCAGCCACTCGACCTCCCAGGCGACCATTGGACAGAGATCAATGTGCCTATTGCAAGGAAAAAGACCATTGGGCAAGGGAATGCCCCAAAAAAAGGCAGCCGTGCCCCAACCAGGGGCAATGGCAACCGAAGGCCACCACCCCAGTCCTGTTTACACATGATGCAGAGTAGGGGGGACGGGGTTCGGACCCCCTCCCCGAACCCAGGGTAACCCTACAAGTGGAGGGGAAACCAGTCCAATTCCTGGTGGATATAGGGGCACAGCATTCGGTCTTGGTTAAGCCCCACGGGAAAATTTCTGACAAAACCTCCTGGGTCCAGGGAGCTACGGGAGTTAAACGTTACCCCTGGACCACTCAGAGAACTGTGGACTTGGGCACGGGAAAAGTAACCCACTCCTTTCTGGTCATTCCCGATAGCCCTTGCCCCTTACTGGGGAGAGACTTACTTACTAAAATGGGAGTGCAAATTCATTTTCGGTCAGAGGGGCCGATCATAACAGACCCTCACAACCAACCCATATCTGTGCTCACCCTGAACTTGGAAGATGAGTACCAACTTCACCAGGAACCATCCTCCCAAAATCAAGATATAAAGTCATGGCTTCAGCAGTTCCCCGAAGCATGGGCAGAAACAGGTGGGATGGGACTAGCCAAACATCGCCCAGCCCTATTCATAGAAATCAAACCAGGGGCAGATCCTGCACGTGTCCAACAATATCCCATGCCCATAGAGGCCAAAACTGGTATCACTCCACGTATTCGCCGGCTTCTTGACCTAGGTATACTGCGTCCCTGCCAGTCGGCCTGGAACACACCCCTGCTGCCAGTCCGCAAACCTAACAGTAAAGACTACCGCCCAGTACAGGACCTGAGGGAAGTTAACAGATGAGTCATAGACATCCATCCTACCGTACCCAATCCATACACTCTTTTGAGCGCCCTTAGTCCAGAAAAACAATGGTATACTGTGCTGGACCTCAAAGATGCCTTTTTTAGTTTACCCTTAGCACCCAAAAGTCAAGAACTCTTTGCCTTCGAATGGTCGGATCCCGAGAGAGGCATAAACGGACAACTCACCTGGACCAGACTTCCCCAAGGATTCAAGAACTCACCTACCTTGTTTGATGAGGCCCTACACGAGGATCTCAGTGAGTACCGGAGACAAAACCCCAATATAACCCTCCTGCAGTATGTTGATGATCTCTTAATAGCTGCTGGGACCGCTGAAGCCTGCCTGCAGGGAACCAGAAACCTCCTACAGACTCTCGGCACCCTGGGATACCGGGCCTCTGCCAAAAAGACGCAGATCTGCAGGCCTGAGGTAACTTACCTGGGATACCTACTGAAAGGGGGGCAACGATGGCTCACAGATGCACGGAAAGAGACTGTCCTCCGCATCCCCAGACCCACCACGCCTCGACAGGTGAGAGAATTTTTGGGGTCAGCTGGGTTCTGCCGTTTATGGATACCCAAATTTGCTGAAATGGCCAAACCACTATACTTAGCCACCAAAGAACAGACGCCCTTTGAATGGACAGAGGAGGCTGAGCAATCGTTTCAGCAGATCAAAACTGCCTTGCTATCCGCACCCACCCTGGGTCTCCCTGATGTCTCCAAACCCTTCCACCTCTTTGTGGATGAAAACAAAGGCATAGCTAAGGCCGTGTTGACCCAACCCCTCGGTCCTTGGACCAGGCCTATCGCTTACCTATCGAAGAAATTGGACCCCGGTGGCTGCAGGCTGGCCTCCTTGCCTCCGGGTGATCGCCGCCACAGCCCTAATGGTAAAGGATGCCAACAAACTAACTATGGGACAGGATTTACATGTCACCACCCCCCACGCCATCGACGGGGTTCTCAAACAGCCTCCCGACCGATGGATGAGCAATGCTCGATTGGTCCACTACCAGGGTCTACTGTTAAATCCTCTCAAAATCAGCTACACTCCACCACGGGCTTTAAACCCTGCCTCTCTATTACCTGACCCAGACTTAGACTCCCCACTCCATGATTGTGCAGAGGTACTGGCTCAGATCCATGGGGTTCGGGAAGACCTACGTGACCAGCCCCTATTAGATGCACAAGTCACATGGTTCACTGATGGCAGTAGTTTTGTCCAGCAAAGTCAGAGGTATGCGGGGGCAGTGGTAACATCAGAAACTGAGGTGATATGGGCAAAGACTCTCCCCCCAGGGACCTCAGCCCAAAAAGCTGAATTAATTGCCCTGACCCAAGCTCTCAAGATGAGCAAAGACCAAAAAGCCACCATATATACAGACAGCCGGTATGCTTTCGCTACCGCACACATGCATGGGGCAATATACCGAGAGCGGGGACTACTCACAGCAGAGGGCAAAGACATCAAGAACAAAGAGGAAATCCTGGCCTTGCTAGCGGCCATATGGGAACCCAAAAAGTTAGCCATTGTACATTGCCCGGGGCATCAAAAACCCACAAATCCAGTCGCCCGGGGCAACAATTTGGCAGACCAGCGGCTCGAAAGGCGGCATACACTCCAATACCATTACTTCCCCTACAACTGCCGGATCCAGGGCCCCGGGAATTACCGCCCCAACCCGACTACTCGGAAGATGACATTAGATGGATAAACAAACTCCCTCTAACCCAGGTTAAAGACGGATGGTGGCGGGACGCTAAGAACAATATCCTCCTTCCAGAAAACCTAGGAACCTTGGTCCTTGAACGGATCCATCGTAGCACCCACTTGGGCGCCCGACGGCTACAGGATCTCATCAGACAGACTGGACTTAAAATTTAAAATGTCTCCGAAAAAAACTGAACGACTGGTTGCTGGCTGTGCAGTCTGCCAACTCCATAATGCTAACACCCACCCACCAACCGCTGGCATCCGGGAAAGAGGGAACCAGCCCGGAGCCTACTGGGAAGTGGACTTCACGGAGGTAAAGCCTGGCAAATATGGATATAGATATTTACTGGTGTTTATAGATACCTTTTCAGGTTGGACTGAGACATTCCCGACCAAGAATGAGACAGCACAAATAGTAGCTAAAAAGCTACTAGAAGAAATCCTGCCCAGGTATGGCTTTCCAGTTATGATAGGGTCAGACAACGGGCCGGCCTTCGTTTCTAAGGTAAGTCAGGATCTGGCTTCCATACTTGGGGCTGATTGGAAATTACATTGTGCATACCGCCCCCAGAGTTCAGGACAGGTAGAAAGAATGAATAGAACTCTAAAAGAGACCTTGACTAAATTAACCATGGAGACTGGCGCTAACTGGGTAGTCCTACTCCCCTACGCTCTGTTTAGGGTGCGAAATTCCCCCTATAAGCTAGGATTTACCCCCTACGAAATAATACATGGTAGGCCTCCTCCTATTATCCCTAACCTAAAGACTAACCTTATCCAATCGGACCCAGAAAATAATCTCCTGTCTTCCCTCCAAGCCTTACAGCGGATACATGAGACAATCTGGCCCAAACTAAAAGAGCTATATACAACAGGACCCCCGCCTACTCCACACCAGCTCCGACCAGGTGACTGGGTCCTTGTCAAACGCCATCGACAAGAGACCCTAGAACCCAGGTGGAAAGGACCTTACCAGATCATCCTGACAACGCCGACGGCCATCAAGGTGGACAGCATAGCTGCCTGGATCCATTACACCCACGTCAAGCCGGTGGACCCACTTTCTGACCTCATCAAGTCCACTAAAGCTGACGTCACCTGGACGGTTGATCGGAGTAAGGACAATCCCCTCAAACTGACCTTACGCCATACCCTCCCCCATGAGGACCAAGGTACTGCTGATAGCTCTAATGACAGTCCTAACCCTCAACCCTCGGGCCACGAGGGGAGGATTCAACCCCCCCCACTAAGAATGCTTTAATGCAACAACTATATGGTGCACCGTGCGAGTGCAGGGGAGGTACTAGCGAGACTCCTGTTGTTCCCCGAAGGTATACTCATATGCAGGATTGCGGGGGAATAACTGCATACCTTGTTCAGGTATATGGAGGCACCGGGGTCAAAACCAGCTGGCAATGCCACCATAAGCCTAAACCACTCCCCCCCCCCGAGCTATTTGCCCCTGTTCTACTTTTCAGGAATCAATGCATAGCACGTGCTACTCCTCTTACCAGCAATGTACAGGGACCAATAACAAGACTTATTTCACAGCCACACTACAGAATAATAAAAGTCCCACCATTAGTGATAATAATAAATACCTTCAGGCTGGATGCATTGGCACTCCCGGGACCCCGGTGTGCCGGAATACCAGGGCCCCCATACATATGTCAGACGGTGGAGGGCCCCAAGACGAAGTGCGCCAGATAGAAACCTGAAGACAAATAGAAAAGGCCTATCAGGATCTGTACCCACAGCTCAGCTACCACCCCCTAATTCGCCCTAAGGTCAATCCCTCTGAACTGGACCCCCAAACCACGACTATACTAGAAGCTACTTTTGCGCTTTTAAATACCACCAACCCCAACTTAGCACAAGATTGCTGGCTCTGCCTTCCTCAAGGACCGCCCCGCCCTATAGCCATCCCCATTTTCGCCAATTTAAACATCAGCAAACAATGTAACCCAACTTTACTCCCCGAGCCGTTTCCCATACAATTTTCAAAGTTTTCAACTACCTTTAATACCTCATGCTTTGTCAAGAACGATTCCCTCTCTAACGCCAGTATTGACTTGGGAATCCTTTCATCTACTGGATGTAGTCAGTATATCCCCGTAAACTCCTCCCTCTGTAGTCCTAACACCACTGTCTTTGTGGAAATAACCTAGCATACACCTATTTACCCCAGAACTGGACAGGGGTCTGCAACCTAGCCACCCTCCTCCCTAATGTAGACCTGATCTCGGGAGACACTCCATTGCCCATTCCCAGCTTTGACCTTTGGGCAGGAAGAACCAAACGAGCCATTACAGCCATACCCCTCCTGGTAGGACTAGGAATTACAGGAGCTGTGGCCACAGGGAGTACAGGTCTTGGGGTCTCCCTTCACTCCTATAATCAGCTGTCTAGACAATTAATAGAAGATATAGAAGCCCTCTCTGGAACCATTCAGGACTTACAGGACCAATTAGATTCGCTGGCCGAGGTGGTCCTACAAAATAGGAGGGGCTTAGACTTGCTGACAGCTGAACAGGGTGGGATATGCCTCGCCCTAAAAAAAAAATGTTGTTTTTATGCAAATAAATCAGGCATTGTAAGAAACAAAATTCACCAGCTCCAGGAAGACTTAGCCCGCCGCCGGAAAGAATTAGCGGACAATCCCCTTTGGTCAGGATTTCATGGGATGCTTCCCTTCCTCCTCCCCTTCCTGGGCCCTCTACTATGCCTCCTTTTCCTCCTCACTATAGGCCCCTGTATATTCAACAAAATCATGGATTTCGTCCGAAAAAGAATAAACACAGTTCAGCTAATGGTATTAAGATCACAATATCAGCCATACGAGGACTTAGAAAATGAAGAAACTGAGCCTTGAGGACCCAAGATTGGCTCCTCTGGTTCATGAAAGAAGGAGGAATGAAGGGCTATGTTCTACTTTGGTAGAAATAGGACTGAATTGATGCCCTGCCATTAGGCCGTAGCGCTGCTAGGATTGCATCGATCTTCCTGTTTGTAACTATGGCCCCATCTTAAGTATTCCTAATTGAAAAACAAAGCCTCAGGAAACCGAAACTTAACCAGCCGCTCTCGCTTCTGTAACTATGCTTGCTGAACCCCCTTTTGCAACCATCCAACCAATCAGACGGTGACTAGTGTCTTTGTTTAAAAGTTAACCAATCAGTGACTAGTGTCTTTGTTTACAAGTTAGCCAATCAGTACTCCCCACCCCTGGAAAGCCCCGCAGAAGGTCCCGAGCTTGTTTGTACCTGTCTATAAAAGAGCTGTACTAAACTCCATCGGGACCTCTTAGCGTCACCGGCAACGAGTGCGCGGAGGTCCAGGTTCGAACCTGCAATAAATGACCCTTGCCGTTTGGCTTTGACTCTTGTCTCTGGTGGTCTTGTGGAGGGGTCTCGTGACCGTGGGCATTTCAAAACAAATGAATGTGAATCTCCCCCCTGTCTCCAAATAAACCCACTAGTGTTTTCTCTCCCTACCCCCTCCTCTCCCCAAGGGCCCTGGACCTTTACAGACCAGCTCAAATCCCTCTAATCACAGAAGAAATACTTAAGGGTCAGTACTCCGAACACATGTGTAGAAGACAAGCTTAAAACAGAAGAAGAGTCTCTAATGGTGGAATTTCAGACCCTAAGGGGCACATACCACACACACACACACACACACACACACACACACACACCCCATCTATCTCTGCTCAGAGAGGAACTATATCAACCAGTAAGAAATATTGAAAGATAATGTGGGAACAGAGCTCTCAGAAAAAATAAAGTTGTGAATGTTATCTTGAAAAGTTGTGGTGAGTCACACTTAAAAAAAAACAACACACAAATCATATTCTTTGTGAATAAAAGAATGTTTTTCATTTACTGGAGAAGAGGGCTAGTTAAGTCTTCTTGTGAATTCTTTATTAAAGACTGAAGTAAGGAATTCTTTTGTTAAGTAAATATTTCAAGCCCTTCCTTGCCAAAGAGCTTTTGAAATCCTTGCTGTAATTATGCTGATGTTTTCTGTGTTTATATGTTAAATGCCTAGAGCTTAATTGTTAATGGGCAAATAAGAGAAACCGCACAGTCCCTGCCAAAGGAGGCCGGATCGCTGGGGTCGGGAGGACAATGGCTCGGCAGGACTCCCCGGAGGGGCTGGAGGGGCGGTTAGGATGGAGCGGTGGCCCTGGCTCTGCTCTCTGTGGACGCGGCTCACTTGGGCCAGGGAAGACACAGCCCTACAGGGAGAACAAAGGCAACGGTCAGGTCGTGGACCTGGGCCTGAACTCTAGACCGAGTTTCCTTTCTCCTCACCGCCCCCAGGTCAAGAATTCCCGCTGCCCCAAGAAACCAGCCGGAGAATTCTGATGCTGTCTGAATAACCAGAAACCAGGCGGAGAGCTTGGTCACAGGCTCTTATCACAGGGCAGGTGTCCTGGGCTGGAGACCCACACCCCGCACTCACCAGCCACGCTCGCTCTTTCATCCCTTTCCGGGGTCCTCATCGGCAAGATGGGGATGAGGGCACCTTTTCATAAGGGTTTTATGGAAATTAAATCAATGAATATTGTAGAAACATGCTTAGAACCATGTCTGGCACAAAGTAAGTGCTATTTAAGTTAAAGATTTAACTGAGAGTTCAAAAAATATTGTGTTAAGTTTCCAGGTATTGAATTCATCTGGAACAGAAGTGCAAGTAACACCCTATGCGTGGATCTTGTGGATCGTTTGCGGCATTACAGGGAATTGCCGTACATATGGGGTTGGTCCTCCCGCACATCAATGCATGTTTAATTATAGTGTAGTCTTTCTCGTCTCTGCCAACATCCTCTGGAAGATTACACACAGAAGATGGGAACTAGTGAGGAAACTTCCGTGTACCCCTACTGAAAGTCAAACAGGGCCTGTTCTGATCAACCCTGTCTTCTCTTTCTCTTAAACTCCTCCCCTTTAGGGGTTGGGGTCCTGGCAGAAGCGGGCTGGGACCTGCGGAGCCTGCTAGGGTATCTCCAAGATAATCTGAGCTATTCCATGCAAAATAACCTTAAATCCAAAGTTAGAAGATCCGTTGGAAGGAAGGAGTTAACTGGGAATCTCTCTAAGAATGTTTGCTGAGAAGCCTTCCAGTAGTGTTGAAATGGGGAGGAGAGCAGAGGAAACTCAGAGGGTGCAGGCTTGGTGCAGAGACTCAGTCGGCCAAGGCAAGGTAGTACCTTCTGAGATCCAGACCTTCAGATGGGTTGAATGTGGTCAGAGATAAGGTTCTCACACAAGTAGCAGGGGTGGGGGGGGGGAAGCTCTCAAGGCTTATTAGGCTCTTAAAATTTCAGAGTTGAAAAGGGGCATTTCAGCCCTCAGCTATCAGCAGCTAGCCAAGAGCTGAGTTTCCATGTTTCTGGGCATGAAAAGCTCCTTGGTTCTCAGCATCATTGGACCAGCGCCTACTTGGGCGTGAACTCCTTCAAGCACAGCCCCCGCCCGTCTGTCCTCTCTCCTGGAGAGAGGAATTCATCAAAGCACTGTCACATAATCTCCTTGGCTCTGCACAACCACATCTTTGGGATGGACAGAGAGGTGCTATTAAGGCATTTGACAGCCGAGGAAGCAGATGCTCATGGTGGCTAATGACATGCCCAGGACCACGTGGCTGCTTCACCAGACTTAGGTACCCCCTCTCGGTTTCTGAGAGATTCCCAAGGGAAGGAGGAAAAGCCAGGGTTCTACTCCTTGTGCAGGCACCAGGACCTGTTCCCCATCTTCCGATTAGAACCATGGCCAGTGGCCACATCAGGTGAAGGCCAGTCAGCAAGGACCGCACACAGACCTCGGTGCTCACGAGCCCCTCCTTCCTCGGCACCTTCAGAAGCAGCTGGTCCTGATCGATGCCCAGAGGTGGGCTCTCCAGAAGCCCCTCCACTTCCTTCTGCCTGGGATACTGGGAAGAGGGGGGTTTTCAGAGATGCTGGAGACCACACTCCACAGGTGCCTGCACTTCCATCATGTGACAGCTCAATTCCCCTCACTCTGTGAAGGGGGCACAGATATTGGAGAGCCTCCTGCCAAGACCCTGGGAGGAAGCCAGGAAGAGATGCCTGGCCAGGGAAGGGGTGAACCCCATGGGGAAAGGACTGCTCACAGCTGAGGAGGTTATTCAAAGAGACTTGGACTTGGAAAGGGCCCTGGAGATGGTGGGGTCCAGGCCCGGAAACTGGCTGAGGAGCATTGGAGCAAGAGACCGAAACCAGCCAAGTAGAGGAGGACGGGAAGGAGAGGGTTGAACAGTGATCAGAAAGACAAAGAACAGGCGGTTTGGAAGAGCCAAGAGCGTAATCGTAAATCGCTTGCAGACGCCGGTGCACCGAGGCTCCCGCGGGGGTGCCCGTTCGGGCACGTCTACTCAGCACAGTGGGTGTGAGCCTGTGCGTGTGAGCAAAACCCCCAGTGAGTCATCCAGTGCATGTAATGGTCCTGTCAGTTCGTGAATCATGGAGTGTGTGTCAGAGCTGGGGGGTGTGTGTGTGTGTTTCAGTGCACAAGGCAGTGATGCCCAGAGTGATGCCGGGAGGAGGATGAAAGCCAGCCCTCCCGGGGTGAACTGTGTTTAAAGGGCACCACGCTTCATTCACACCCTGCATCACGCTCCACATTTCTGAACCTGGTCCAGAGAAAGCCATCTGTCCTCCCTTCCTGATGAAACCCCCCCTATGGAGCAGCAGTGTGAAATTCTTCAGGATTGTGGGGTTGTTTTCAGAGTCAGAGATGGCCAGGATCTTAGAATCCCAAATTTCAACCCCTGCGTTTTAAAGACAGAGGAACGGCGGCAGGGAAAGCCAGCCCCACGGTCCCAGAGTCACAGGGAGAGCTCATAGCAAAGCCAGATGCAGACCCAGGTATCCTGGCCACCCCCATCCTGCTGTCCTTGTTCCACCTGCAGGTCCTTTTCCCTTTTTGCTCAAGGATGTGATGAGATCACTCCTTTTTACTAAAATGCACTGGACCCACCCATGAAGTGAAACACTGTTGTTGCGTCTTAGAGGCTGGAGTCCACGAATAACCTCATAGGCAAAGCTGGGGCATCTCCGGCCAGGTGGCTTAGACTGAGCGTCATTTCACCTCTTCTCCCAGAGCCTCACTCTCACCCCATCCAGGTCAGGAGGAGCCAGAGGGAGACCGCTCTTCGGTCTGTGTCCATAACTGGCGGGGCCCCTTGGCAGACGATACTGTGATTCAGAAGTTGCTTATGAGCCATCTATGAATGTCTCACTCAGGACGCCTAGCTCTTTCTCCTTTCACCTTCCTAGGGGCTGTTTCACTGCTCAATTGCTCCAGAAAAAATGAAAAAATAAATACAGCAGAGGATTTACTTTAGCAGTTCTGAGGAAGAGTTTACTAGGTAAAGAGCCTGAACCTATTAAGATGGGGTTTAGGATAATCTGTGAGTTTCAATTATCCATTCCATTCATTCTTCTCCGATGGCTTAGAGTTGACCCGAACTTCAAAGGCAGCACTTCAGCCCCTGGATTTATTGTTCTTATTTCATATTAATTAAGTACTTACTATACACCCAGCATGGCTGAGACCGTTCAGTGGACACAGACTCTGCCCTGCATCCCTGGAGAGCAGAGACCGATTATCTCATCTATCTGGACTTCAAAGCCCTTTACCTCCAATAGCATCTTGTCACTGAATGTGGAGGTGGCTGGGATGCCGAGGGTGCAACAGGACAGAGTGAATAAAAGGAGCAGAGAAATCACGGCTCCGGGTCAGGTGTGGAGTGATCTTACGTCTGAGCCCAGGTTCTGCAGTCACAGGAAGGTGTGCCCTGCAGTCAACAGGGCTCTGCTAAACGTACACATTGGGGAAGGGAGTTAGGAAGCCTTCTTGTGTGCTGGACCAAGTAAACATTGATATAGTTAAGTGTCCTTCATATACGACACACGGGCCAAAGGAGAATAACCAAATGTTTCCTTGAATATAAATAAGTGTATTTACAAAGGTATTTATTTCAGCAGTGTATGTAATAGCAAAAAGCTGTAAACAACCCCCAAAAATCCATTAATAGGAGATTAGTAAAATAAATGATGGTACATCCATTCAATGAAAAACAATGCAGCTGTGAAGAAGAATGAGTTATATCTACATACATTAACTTGAAAAGAGATCTATGATTATTAAGTTTTGAGAAAGCAAGTTATAGAAGATGATGTTATCTGTATTAAAAAATTTTAAAGGGTATCCTATAAATAGATACATATGTTTCTATATATCTGTACATGTTTTAAAATGTGGGGGAAATGTGGAACCTAAGTATATGGGAGAATGTGGAAGGATACACATGAATCTGGTTACATTGTTTACTTCAGAGGGTGGAGTTGGAATGGATAAGAAAATCTATTTTTCTATACTCTGTACTGTTTGACTTTAAGTATGAATTATTTTTATAACTTCAATAAAGAGCGAAATGTATTGTGAAAATAAAGAGAATAAAAATAGGTTTGTCGATGCTTCCCAGACACCCTCAACACTGGAGCTTGCCCCCATGTGAAATGCCTCGCCTGTTATGACATTTGGAGAGCTGGCAGCCATCGCTTGAGAAAACATGGCACATTTGGCCTCTGCGGCAGCGTCATGGAACAAACAGAGACTTCGGCTGTCAGCTCCAAAGAAAAATACTGATTTGCGTAAACTTATGTGACCTAAACTTATTCAGTGACTTTGAGATATCTCACTCTAATCAGATAAAGTTAATTAAGAGGAGCACAAGTTTCTGGCAACTGTACTCCACCTCCTCCATTATTGATCCAGGACATTGGAAATCGGAATACATCACAGATTCTTCAATCCCAGCATGAGTCAGGAGGAGGGAAAGGGCAGGGAAGGAGGGTTTGCTGCATGTGCCAGGTCCTGGGATGGGCACCGTGCCTACACCATCCCACTGGATCCTTGTGATGATCCAGCAAGGTAGGAGGAAAGGATGTGAACGTACACACACACACACACACACACACACACACACACTGGAGCATGCACTAGAAACTACAGAACAAGACAGAAAGG
Source organism: Phocoena sinus (assembly GCF_008692025.1). Taxonomy (NCBI): domain Eukaryota; kingdom Metazoa; phylum Chordata; class Mammalia; order Artiodactyla; family Phocoenidae; genus Phocoena; species Phocoena sinus. The sequence continues at coordinate 30,336,403 of NC_045783.1, read as the reverse complement.
GAGCGCCCAAGACCCAGGGAAGAAACACACCCATGGCCTGAGGGCGGGCACCAGGCAGGCCACTCATCAGGCCAGGAGAGTAGTGATTCTGGGGTCCCTCGGACACCTTGGCCAGGAGCCTGGCTATTTTGACACCGCCTGGGTCTACTTTATTCCCACTGAGGGTCTGAAGCTCTGGGGACTGGGGCCAAAGCACGAGAGGAAGCTGTTGTAGCCAGGACTGAAATCTAACTCAAACCAGCTTTGGCAAAACATTGTTATTTGGCTCTTGGAACTAAAAATGTCCATGAGTAGATGGCTCACTGGAATTAGGAATCAACTAATGTCAGTCAGGGTTCATCCTGTTTCTGTATTTCTCAGCTCTGGTTTCCTCCGTGCTGTCTTCGTTTTTCAGGCAAGCTCTTCTGATGTGGCAGCAAAGGTGGTCCCAGAAATTCCATGTTACTTGGTTCCTTGCAACTACCCATTCCCACGAAAAGCAAGCATTTTTCCCCCAATAGTTTCAGCACGAGTGCCAGGGATGGCTCTCAGGGGACCAGCTGGGGTCATGTGCCCATTTCTCAATTAATTACCATGGCGACCTGATTGGTTTTTCCCAGCCTTTCCCAGATCACATGGATTAGGGACGAGGGAGTGGTCTCCCTCTCCAAAATTGGAGGGATAGTACCAAAGCAAGAAGGGAAGGATGCTGGGCAAGCTGACCACAGATGTTCATCACAACGTCACAGAGACACCTACAAGGAGATTGTAAACTGAGAAACTGGTAGGTGTTGGTTATTTATACCTGTCACCTCTTGGCAACCATAAGACCCTTGGAAATTGTTCAACACAATGACATAAGCTCTGAAGACACTACTGACCCTGGTCTCCCATTGTTTGCCCTCTACTCTTGGAGACCCAGTCCCTACCCCTCCCTACTTTGAATCTGGGAGGATGAGGGTGGACGCAGAGGCATGGGCTGCACGGGGCACGTGTGTCGTGACATTGGGGGGGAGGGGCAGGCAGGAAGCATAAGCAAGTGAGGGGTGTTCTCACTGGGGGCTGCCGCGTGTTGGGGTTCAGGAAAGCTCTCTGCTGGGCATGGCCAGGGTAGCCTTGAACACTTGTTCAAGCTGTGCCACAAAATACTAAATACAACCAAATTTTACTTGAGGAAGGAGCCTCCTCATCTGCACAGAGATGCCGTAAGGGCAAGAGGAAGCCCTGCTAGTAAGTGACAGAGAGAGAAACCCAGACCCCACTCCATCATCAGCTGTGTGACTTTGAGGATAAAAATATGATCATGGACGTTACGGCGCTTTTTGAAAAGTCATAAACACAAGGTATTCTAAATCACTCTCCAGTTCTCCAGCCAGCGGAGTGCTAGAGGTTACCTAATTTGTTCCCGGGCTCTCGTCATATGAGAGCACAGACTGTGGGAGAGATTGATGACTGCGGTTCCCTTGAAAACATCACACCCACGGCAATCTCTCGTTTTTCCATTTCTATTACATATAGGACTGTATCAGGTATTTATGCCCACAATTTTTTTCTTTGTTTTTCTTTTCTTTTTTTTTTTTTTTTTGGCCACGCCACTCAGCTTGCAGGATCTTAGTTCCCCAACCAAGGACTGAACCCCAGACCCTCGGCAGTGAAAGCACAGAGTCCTAACCACTGGACCGCCAGGGAATTCTGTATCAGATAGTTAGAAGTTAGTGTGCTTTACAATGTTAATAACCTTTCTTCGAGTGGATGCAGTCTATGTGTTGTTGGAGGGGGAGGCTGTCTATGTAGGGGCAGGGAATGTATGTGTCCATCCTCAGTCGGATTCTAAACTAGAGAATGACATTGTCCTTCGTTGTATGTCCCACATCAATCATTTTTTTCCCTTGGTCACTGTGTTGTGTTAAACAAATGAAAACACTTCTGATAGAGATGAAATTAAATAACTTATAAATGATGCCCAGACAGTACTTGGTCTATGAAAGATGCTTTCATATATATATGAAAGATATATAGTTCTTTCCCCTCACTCCTCTTCTGATGCAGAAAGAATAAGAACATTCATTTAACCATATTAATTTGAGGCCACTTGTTAATTGCCAGGCATTGTGCTGGGCACTGGAGACACAATGATACATGAGAAATAATCTCTCAGGTTCTGTGGTCCATCTGGCCAGAAGAAAACCCTTGATTGTAATCTTTCACATGTTATATGGGCTTGTAAACAAGGCGCTCTTGGATGGAGGACAGTGGAAGGATAGTTTGATGGTTTTAATGATTTTCTGGGGTTGGAAGGGCAGTAGGAGATGCCAGCTTGGAAGGTGATGTTTGAATAGGGTCTTGAAGGATGAACAGGAGTTCACGAGGCCAAAAAGCAGCAAAAGTGTTACAAGCAGAGAAAACAGAACAATACTAAAAGTTAGCTTGAAAATAACTTCCTTCTTGAACAGAACTATGATCTGTTGCAACTGCCAGGGAAAGGACCCCAAATCAATAGCTGTTGATTGGAAGAAAGAAAAGGGCTTCAGAGCTGGGCTCCATCAATCATCTCAAACTTAGGGCTCTTCAGGGCCTGGCACCTGCCTTTACATACTTTCAGTTTAAAGATGTTTGGAGCTTTTTAAATTATGCATGTTATTATTTTCCATTATCTAGAAAGGAACTGTTTTTAAAGCTGAAGACCGAAAGTTGAAACCCCCAGGAATTTATTTTAAACTTGGGAATTTCCCAGAGGTCTGGAATTTAGTGTCTGGGTTCCAGATTTGGGCCTAATTGTTGGGTTCCCTTCTCAGACTCTGCCTCTGTGTGTGTCTACTGCCTCCCCCGCCCCCATCTGTACCATCTGTTCAGCAGGGCACAGCTTTCCAAAGCCCTGGGTCAGCCCTCTCCTGGTAACTCTACCTGGGGAGAAAAGCAGCTCTGATGACCCACCAGATCAAAGATAAAGCCCAAAGTGTTTACAGTATCAGCTCTCGCTCCCTGGAGAGAAGGACTGTATCTTTCTCTATGGCTGCAGAACCCAACTGTAGCTTTTTTGAATGACTGGCCCTGTTGGCACCTCCAGGCCCAGGATCCCAGCTGCTGCCCTAGCCCAGCCCAGGGAGGGAGGGAGGCAGGCCGCTGACAGGACGCCCCTCATGAGAACAAAGCTATCAGCCCCATCTTCGCAGGGTACCAGCCTCACCCTCACACCTGCCAGGCGGGGCCTCCTCTTTCTTGGTAAACTTCTTTGTCCCTTAGTTCAGTGATGGGCACATGGGGGACTCAGTTAGGGCTTGTGGTTTATTAGCAGCTGGTTTTGCGACAAGACCTTAAGATCTAGAATCAGGAGACCTGGGTTGATGCTCTTCTTCCACCTGTGACCAATTGCCTGTCTGAGCCTTGGTTTCCTCATCTTTAAAACAGTGATGATAATTATGCCTCTCGAATCTGTTCACTCATTTACAAGGGCAAACATGGAGTAGAAGAAGCAGAGTGGGGTGGAGGCCAGGGCTCAGTTCCTGCATTGGTACAGTGCCGGTTCACGTACAGTCTGTTATTCCCTAGTTAGGTGACCCTCAGTGTTCCTCATCTGTGAAATGGGATCATAATCGCTCCTCTTTCACGGGGTCTTTAGGAGGATTAAATGAGATATACTCATGACGAGCTGAGTACAGTGTCTGGCACATAATAAAGTTTATCCAGGATCTACTCTGTTCTCAGTGCTGTGGAAGGTGCTGGGGTTCCAGAGGTCAAAGGCACAGAGCTCACAGTGAGGTAACTGTGAAGAGACTCAAATATCAATAAAATAACTAATGCAAATGCAAATCAGGTCTTAGCCCTCCTCACGCAACCTCACTTCAAAAATCTCACCCAGTGTGTTGGTGTGTGTGTGTGTGTGTGTGTGTGTGTGTGTCCTCACCGCATGGCATGGCCCGTGCCTACCTCTACAGCACCTTGTTCTTTGTCCCCCAGCCACATTGGACTCATTTCTAGCCCTTGAACCCACCAAGCTCTTTCCTGCCTCAAGGCCTCCGCTGGGGTCCCTTTCTGCCTTGAACAGTGGTTCCAGCACTGGAAGGGTCTCAGCATCTTCCACGAACCTGCTGGAAATGAAAATTCCCCAGCCCTGCCCCAGCACTCCTGAATCAGAAATCTCACCCCCACCCCCTGCCGACCCCGGGCAGGCTCAGCGCTCTGTGCATTCCAATGCGCTAACATTTAAGAACATCTGGCCCTTACCCCCTTCCCTCTGCTCTTCATTTGGCCCCTTCCTCAGGGACGGATTCCCCCTTATCCTCTCAGAAGAGCCCCTGCGGCCAGACGACGTCTGTGAGGTGTCCTGTGCTTTCCTTGTTGACCTGTCATTTAGTCTGGAAGAAATGAGGTCTCTTTAAGAAGCCAGTTTGGAGCCACAGTACCAGCTCTGGATGGATGACGTCAGCGAAGCCGTGGGCAGCACAGGGAAGACACACGCGGACCTCCTGGCCACACGGCCTGGTTCACAGAGAGAAAACGGGAGGCGCAGGGGCCCGCAGCAGGTGAACAGGCTTAAGTGGAGAGAACTAAGTCACTCGGGGATATTTAGCACCTAATGGAAAAGCAGAAATGTTGAGGACGTAATTAACACCTATATTCTAATCTCACCAGTAGCTAAGTAGGACTTAGCCCTAAGCTTGAAAAATAACAAAATAGCCCCAGGAAGACAAAAGCAAATCTAGAAAGATGTTGCTAAAAGTTAAGTTAGTGGTACCTAAGAAGCTGGTTTCCTTGTCCTTTGAACACATCGGCTCACTGTAGTTTAGCAAAAACTCAAAGTTCCCCCAAGTTAGAGTTGTTGCTTAAATATTTGTCACTGCAGGAGTGAGTATACTCCTGCCATCGCTTGGGTCTGCATTACTCAGGCAGTCCTGCTACCCACACACTCACCTGACAATAGCAGCTTCCTCACAGTCAAAACAGAGACCCTGCGGCTTCCCTGGTGGCGCAGTGGTTGAGGGTCCGCCTGCTGACGCAGGGGACGTGGGTTCGTGCCCCGGTCCGGGAAGATCCCACATGCCGCGGAGCGGCTGGGCCCGTGAGCCATGGCCGCTGAGCCCGCGCGTCCGGAGCCTGTGCTCCGCAACGGGAGAGGCCACAACAGTGAGAGGCCCGCGTACCGCAAAAAAACAAACAAACAAACAGAGACCTTGGAAATGACCAAAAGGTTGCCATTTTCGCACCGAAAGGCAACAAGGTCCTGGACAGGGAACAGCACGGACCTGTGGGCATGGAGGAGGGCCCGGCGGCTGACGTGCACAGCAGGCCTCCTCATTCCGTGTGCTTCTGCAGAAATAATGCAATTGTGAGGGGCTAGGGAAGCCACAAATAGAATAAAGAAAGGAAGGGAAAAATCGATAGCTGTGGAGAGGAGGAAGGGAGGCGGACGTGCTGCCTGAGGCTTGCTGTCAAGAACAGCAAAGAGGCAGCAGTGCTGGCCGGCATCCCTCACCCACAATTCAGGCCTGGGCATGGACCGGGCTCCCAGGTCACTTCCTCGGCAACCTCCACCCAGCCTCTCCCCGGCAGACACTAGTGTCCATCTCCCGCAGGTGGGAATGGAGAGGCAGAAAGACTACATAAGTTGCTCCAATTCCCAACATAAATAAAAGCACTGAGACTTGCACCCAGGGCCCCCCATCCATCAGCCCGAGCCTTCCTCAGCCACCACCGCTGCATGGTCCATGAGAGCACAGCTGTCTGGTCCAGGAGGGCACTCACGCAATAGGAGCCCAAGCGAGTTTGGCAGGAGAGAGGACCACTTTACCTGTGTGTATGGAGTTGGCTTCCCAAGGCTGATTCACCTGGGAAACAGCCTCTGGGGAAACTTGATCCCGACCCCCCGCCCCGGCGCAACACAAACTGATGTGTATCTCTCTGAAAGCAGGCAGAGTGAGACCAGCAAGTGGCCTTCACAGGACCTCAGAAGACGCACACCTTGCTCCTTGGGATTTGCTCATTCTTCCCCCTTCCTGGAGGGCCTGCAAAAAAAAAAAAAAAAAGGTCATGAAGAACCTAGGGGTAAGACAGGAATAAAGACGCAGACCTACTAGAGAATGGACTTGAGGCTATGGGGAGGGTGAAGGGTAAGCTGTGACAAAGCGAGAGAGAGGCGTGGACATATATACACTACCAAACGTAAGGTAGATAGCTAGTGGGAGGCAGCTGCATAGCACAGGGAGATCAGCTCGGTGTTTTGTGACCACCTAGAGGGGTGGGATAGGGAGGGTGGGAGGGAGGGAGATGCAAGAGGGAAGAGATATGGGAACATATGTATAACGGATTCAATTTGTTATAAAGCAGAAACTAACACACCATTGTAAAGCAATTATACTCCAATAAAGATGTAAAAAAAGAGAGAGGGGGACTCAGAGAAGCAGGACACAGCAGGCGTGGGGCTCCCGGGGAGCAGGGGGGAAGCCGGGTCTCCCCTTCGTTGATCCACACCCCGAGCCTCTGGGACCCAGCATCCGCCCTCTCCCTCCTCTCGTTCTGCAGTGTTTTAGTTGGAAAGTAAGACCCAACTCGCTAAATCAAAGTGGTTTCCCCAGCAACACTGGGAGAAAGCCGGTTTACTTACAACAGGTAAATAATGCATGAGCTCAGGCTGAGAAATACGGCAACCAAGTTCATGTTACTAACGGGTTCACTGAACCTGGAGGCTCGGCTCCTGAGCCCAAGTCCCAGGGGATAAGGTTGCAATTTCCCGCCTGCCCGTCCTCTCCTAAGGAATACTTTCTGTATTCAGGGTGTGTGTGTGTGTGTGTGTGGTGTGTGTGTGTGTGTGTGTGTGTGGTTTCTTTTTTCTCCTTTTTTTTTTCCTGGCTATTTCCTACTCTCTAAATCAAAACTGCCTCTGCCTTCAAGAGCAAGGGACTAGGCACCCATCCTCCGTGTGCTTCTTCTCCCTTCTTTAAAGACAGGGTGCTGAGAAAGGCTCTCTTTTGCAAAGTCGGGTAAAGCAGCACAGGCCAGCACCAGGCTCCCTGGTCTGCCAGGAGACGGGTTCACTTTCCAAATCCAGTTGGTGTACCTGACAGGTCTGTCAGGACCCCGCGCGCCCTGTTACAGATGCACTCTGCCAAAAAGAGATGCAAACCGAACCAAATTGTGAAAGAACATTTTTTTTTTTTTTTTTTTTTTTGCCGTACGCGGGCCTCTCACTGCTGTGGCCTCTCCTGTTGCTAGAGCACAGGTTCTGTGGCCATGGCTCACGGGCCCAGCCACTCTGCGGCATGTGGGATCTTCCCAGACCAGGGCACAAACCCGTGTCCCCTGCATCGGCAGGGCAGACTCTCAACCACTGCGCCACCAGGGAAGCCCCAGAACAACTCTTGATAAGACAGTGTGCTCCTCCCTCCCCCTGAGAATAAACTGATACTGAATCTACATCTCTCTACCCTCCAGGGAAAGATGCTGGGCTTTCTCTGAGTGGCCCTCTGGAAGTAGTAAGTTCTGGTTTTTAATTTTATAAAGATGAAATGATAGTAGACTAGAGAAAACGCTTTTTCAAATTACACAGCGCCCTCCCAGTTTGACATCGCCCTGCACCCCCATGCCAAAAAAATCACTCATTTAGACGATTGAAAATTCAGTACAAGGAGAAATTTTTAAATGCCAATCATAATAAACTGGCAGGTTTTATGGCAGGAGGAGGTGAAGATTTAGTTCCTGCCCCAAAAAGATTGGCAAGCTTTGGGGGTTCCCTTCTGAGGATAGTTACCCTCCAAATCCCATAAGGTGAAGCATTTACAGACGTGTATAGCACTGACTTATCTTGTCCACCTGCTGTCCACCTGTGCCAGCAGATGTGGAGAGAGTAGTTGGGTCTCTGTTTACCTTGGTTCACTGTCTTGTACACAGCAGATACCATCTAGGTGAATAAGAGAAGCTGATGAAAGCATCTCTCTATTGAAAATTCAAAAAATTAAGAACTTGCCTCAACACAAGCAATGAGATTTAGGCAACTATGGCCACTTGTCACGTCTGTTCAAACAGATTTGTGGTATTATAAAGTGGCCTGACTCAGAGATTGTATGGAACGTCAAGGAGTTAATGAATAACTCTCTGTGGAAATGCTCCTATGGAAAATCCCCCAGCTTCTCAGGTGGAAAGGAAGTAATTCACACTGACAATAGATACTGCTCCGTGACTGCAAAACGAGGCACGTCTTCAGTGAGTATCATAGCAACCTAGTTGGTCTGTGAAAATTATGGCAGTTTTGCATTAAAGGCTGAAACTGAACAGGCGAATCTGTTAGAAAAACTACTCTTCAAAGAGGAAATTCTGACATGTGCTGCAATATGGATGAAATTTGAAGACATTACACTAAGTGAAATAAGCCAGCTACAAAAAGACAAATACTGTAAGATTCCCCTTAAGCGGGGTGCTTAGCGTAGTCAAGTTCATAGAGACAGAAAGGAGAATGGTGGTTGCCAGAGGCTGGGGGCAGAGAGGAATGGGGAGTTATTGTTTAATGGGTTTTAGAGGTTCCGTTTTACAAGATGAAATTGGTTCTGGAGATGGATGGTGGTGACAGTTGTATGACATTACAAATATATTGGATACTACTGAACTGTATGATTAAAAATGGTTCAGGGGCTCCTGGTGGCGCAGTGGTTGAGAGTCCGCCTGCCGATGCAGGGGACACGGGTTCGTGTCCCGGTCCGGGAAGATTCCACATGCCGCGGAGCAGCTAGGCCCATGAGCCATGGCGCTGAGCCTGCGCATCCGGAGCCTGTGCTCCACAACAGGAGAGGCCACAGCAGTGACAGGCCCGCGTACCGCAAAATTAAAAAAAAAAAAGTTCGGGTGGTAAATTTTACATTATGTGTATCTTACCGCCATAAAAAGACGGGGAAGAAAAAGACCCAGGAACACATGTAAACAGGACGACTGAAAAACCTTCAGGTAGCTACTGAAGCAGTTTAGACAAAACCATCCAGATAAAACAATGTCTGACTTGTGACCAGAATAAAGTGAGGTGTTTGGTCTGGACTGAAAATTTGTTTAGTTGATCCCAGATCATGCATTCACCACTAACATTATGACAGGCACCTAAGCAATGAAAACGTACTCAGGAACAAACAACCGAAGAATGATGGAAGGCATCATTGGAGGGCATGCACCCTGTCGTCGCAGATGACGCAGCAGGTATATTAACGATTACCAGCAGTAGGCAGCCCGCAAGTGTGGACTGCCCATGCATGGTGCAAACACGATAGCAAATACCGAAGAATGCTTTGGAGAATCACCACCACAAAATGTACTGGGATTGCACTGTAACAGCACATCAACAAATCTTGTCCCATGGAGCAAACAGTCTGTCTGTTGGAGAAATGAATAATTACTGTGGAAGTTATTGACAGAAGCACAAAAGTCTTAGGAGAAACATCACAAAACCTACTGAGAATAATAAAACAATGAATGTCCCTGGCAGAAAGGCTCTAGAGGAACAATGCAACCTGAGACACTCGTGGAGTAAAACCTGCTACCCCTTTGGAAACCGGGAGAGGTATCTGGACACTCACTGCCCATCTCACAGGCATCAGGATCTCACCCGCTTGGCATCAGTTCAAAAGGCAGTACATCGAAACAATTACATATCAGTGTGACATTCTTGTCCCAACTACAGATATGTTCACATTCTTGGCTAACACAGCAGGGACTGTTATAATAAGTTACACAAACCCACTAAGGTTATAACTTAATGCTTTGCAGTATAGTAGTACTTCCAAAGCATGATTGGACCTCTTATCAAATGTGTACTTTTGTTTCTATTCTCCCATTTTTACTACCCCAAGAAAATCGTGAGACTAGTTGAAGCAGCATTTTACAGAAGAAAAAACTAATCCAGGCTGGGCCTTCCCAGGCCTGTCTTTGTGGCCTGACCCATCACTGTAGCTACACTTGGACATTCATCCCTCTGTGGACACGTCCTTACAGGTCAGGATGCATCATCCAAATGCTACCCTGTAACACTTTACATGCTTTCCCTGGGTTACCCCAATAACTGAGAAGGAAAAATAGAAGTGTTAGGGCCTCAGGCTGATGGACAATTGGCAAACCTTTGCCTCACTTAGTGCCATGTAAGCCAAGAGATCTCTAGGCTGTGAGAGCTGGCAGGCACCCTTCCCGCCCCAATAGGCTGCCCTGCCACATCACCAGGACGCACATCCCTCCGGGACGACCTTACCCTGGGCTCTGACTCAACCTAATCACAGCCCTGTGCCTCTCCATGAACTACAGGGAGTAATTTAGGAGTTTGGGCCTCTAGAGTGCCAATCAGGCCCAGCCAGGAGGGAAGGCCCCGCAGAATCGCTGAGGCCTCGGGTCAGGGCAGCGGGGCTGCCGAGCAGAAGAGGAAAGGCCAGTGGCCAGCCGGGCAGAGGGCCAAACAGGAATCGGGCGGTGCTCACAGAGGGCTCTGTCCTATGACACAGTGATTCCCGCCCAACAAGCACATCCCTGGCACAGTTAAGAACTCAGAGTGGACCTCTCTGCAGGGCAATGGGTGTGGCCTGCATCCTAAGACTCTGATGGGTTTTGAGGGGCTCTGGGGAGTCCTCCAGTTACTGTCGGAAGGAATTATCCACAGCCACAGGGGCTGGGCCTCCCTCTACTGGACCAGACTTCACCCCACACACCTGCAAGCCTGGCTTCCCTCCCCCAGTTTTTCCAGAATTCTTTGCTGCTCTTAAAATACCAAGAGCTCCAGTTTAACTGCCCTGACCACTGCCTCCACCCCCTTGCTCCTCTCCCCGCGCTGCCCCTACAGCCCCCCACCCTTGCAGGAGGAACTCCTCTTCAAGCTTCCTTTACCTCTTTGCAAACTGGGGCACACGTTATTTTCCTCCAAATCCCTTGACCTACAGCAGGACAGTGAAGGGAAATTACAGCATCATTGGGAAGCCAGGCTCTCCTTTGAAACTGCTTGTGAAGGGCATGTGGAAGCACAGGACATCAGAAGAGCTGCCCAGAGCCAGGCCCGGGGCCCAGCACCAAGGGACAGCCCGCGGGAGAGCACGGCCCCTCCCACGCGGACAGCTCCCACTGTCGGGCGGTGCACCCGACTCCAGACTCTGCTGTTGGGACAGGCACCCTCTGTTCTGGGTTCCTTCTGAAGGAAGACTCCGCGGCACTGCTGGGCCTCTGAGACTTCAGCGGCCTAATGGGATGCAAATTGGAATTTGCTCCCTTAAAGATGTATTATGCCATGGACTTTCTATTAGATTTCACTTGGAAACTCATCATCCATCACCCCAGCAGGGCCTGCACAAAATCGGGCCTGTGTCAGCAGTTTCTTGTCAGCTGGGATCTGATGCCAAATTCATCCTCCCTCACAAGGGGGTCTGGGGGACACCAAAGGTTTGGAACGCGGCCGGGGTGGATCGCGAAACCACTCCGGGCGTCTCCGAGGCGGTCTGGTCCTGGCTGGGAGGGGGCGGGGCCAAGATGGGAAGGCGGGGCCTCACCCGCCGCAGCAGGGGCTGGAATGGCTTGACTAAAGATGCCGCAGCGCCCCAGTGGACCCCTATGATGAGAGAGAGAGGCCTGGGCTGGAGGGGAAGAGGGAGTGAAGGCTTTGGTCCGAGGGCCCAGACTTCAGTCTTTTACCCAAGGGGTGAAAAAAAAATTCCTGAGTCATCTAACAGGATTAGTCTGGAAGACTTCTCCTCCCTTGGGTCACACACAAGCCATATCCCTGTACCCTGGCACACACCACAGCCGCCACACATGCACACATCCAACCCACCCATACCCTCACGTTCACACATACAACATTCACACACATGCTCACACACGCGCGATATACACACATGCTCACACACACCCGTACCCTCGCACCTACACTCACACATGTGCACATGCTTATACATGCACACTCACATCCATACAACACACATCCTCATATCCCACCCCCAACATGCAACACGCACACCCACACCCTCACACACCCTCATTCACAAGTAGTCACACCCTGGACACACACACACACACACACACACACACACACACACACAGACTCACATCCAGCATTACCTCTGAGGCCACAGAAGGCAGAGAGAGCTTTTCTTCATTCATGAAAGGCTGTGGAGGCAACCTTCCAGAGTCGCTAGGATACAGACTCGGTGGGTGTTATCCAAGCAATGGTAGCTGAGTTCCAGGCTCTGGGGAGCAGTGACTGGGGAAGTGGGAGCCATGTTACCTTCCACTGCATCTTCCCACCGACAGAAAGGCAGGTGGGCAATGAGGCACAAGGACCCCAACAGGAAGAATCAACTGGGCGCTGGAGGTATGATAAAGTGCCAGGTGGGAAAGAGAGGTTTCAGCCCTTGAAGACTCTGAAACAATAAATTCATCGGGGACTTCCCTGGTGGCACAGTGGTTAAGAATCCACCTGCCAATGCAGGGGACACGGGTTCGAGCCCTGGTCCCAGAAGATCCCACATGCCGCAGAGCAACTGAGCCGGTGCACCACAGCTACCGAGCCTGTGCTCTAGAGATCTCGAGCCACAACTCCGGACCCCACGTGCCACAACTCCTGAAGCCCACGTACCTAGAGCCCGTGCTACACAACGAGAAGCCACCGTAATGAGAAGCCCACTCACCGCAACAAAGAGTAGCCCCCGCTCGCTGCAACTAGAGAAAACCCGTGCACAGTAACGAAGACCCAATGCAGCTATAAATAAATAAAAATTTAAAGATAAATAAATAAATAAACTCATCAGCCACTGTTGACTGAGCATCTCCTCTGTGCCAGAGTTGAGCTAGGGGCCTTGAGACCCAGAGCCTGCTTGTCAGGAGACATCAAGCCAATTCACAAAAGATAGCCCACAGTCCTGGGCCGTACATGGGTGGTATGTCAAACAAGGGCTTTCAAACCGGAAGTGCTCATCGGGACAGTCAGAGAGGCAAAGTCACCGTGGGCTGGAGCGATCAGGGAAGGAGGAGAGGGGAGAGCGTGGCAGGTGGAGAGACAGGTGTGGGCTAACACTTAAAGGCAGGACTATGGGAGGCATGGGGAGAGAAGCCAGCCCTGAAGAATTGGGTGATAAGGGCCTGGTCCCTAGGTTGCACTGAGGTTAGGAGCCTGGCTTTAAACTCACCTCTGCCTCATCCGAGGAAGGAGAAAGGCCTCCATTTGTCCTTTAGCCATGCTTTTGGGCTCACCTCCTCCAGGAAGCCACCCAAGATCTCTCCCTCCTCAGAACCCAGCATATTTGTTGCTTCTAAGACTTTAATTTCTTGTGGTCCCAGATTTAGACCAATTCAGCACATAGTGAGTTTTCATGATCAGTCCCTGATGTAAAGAGTAGAATTCCTGTCTACCAGAGACAGTCGTATAAACTAAGAGCTACACTAGCAATGCCACACCTTACACAGAGTAGTATAAGGGATCAGAAGAAGAAGAGCAGATACCCAGATAAGACAATTAGAAAAGGCTCCATAGAGGCGATGGTGTTCAAGGACAGGCTGAATGTGCTTTGTCACTGTTCATCATCTTACATCTGGTCCCCACTCTAAATTTTGTTCACTACGTCCTGTACCTCTCCATTCCCTATCATGCCTAGCACAAAACAAGGTATCAGTAAGTTCTTAATAAATTTATTATCTTGTTCATTCATTCAACATCTCCTTGCTTCCTTCCTTGCTCACTGGTGGAACTTCTAGAATGCTTCTTCAGGACTTCCCTGGTGGTCCAGTGGTTAAGACTCCACGCTTCCACTTCAGGGGGCACGGCTTCGATCCCTGGTCGGGGACCTAAGATCCCGCATGCCACACGGCGCAGCCAAATAAATAAATAAGGAACTAAATAAAAACAGAATGCTTCTTCACCCTCCAAAACATGGGAGTCCACATCCAGCCTGCTCCCAGGTATGAGAGGGTGGCACGTCTAGGGAGGATGGAGGGCTCCCTGGGTGGTCTTGTGGCTGCCGCCTTTTCTCTGTAGGTCAGAGTATAGTCAGGGAATACAACTGAGAATCGTAGAACCAGGACCTCAGAGATGTTCTGTATCTTCCTTCTACAGCCAGGGACTAGAGATAGTAAGTGGGTGTGCAAAGTCCCAAAGGTGGTTTGATGAGATCAAAGGAAATCATACGTTACCAACTGTGCTTTGATAAAACTTGACAGTGGAGAATCCTAACAAATACTACCTCAGACGGGTGGCTTCCTGGAGGAGGTGAGCCTTATCAGCAGTGGTAAGTCATGTTGATAGTATCCACTCTTGATGTGATGGACTGAAAATGGCACTTTACTTCTGTGCTCTTCCTCCCCAGCCTAATCATGAGAAAAACATCAGACAAGTCCCAGTTGAGGAGCCTTCGACACCATACCTGACCAATCTTCCTCCAGCAGCTAAGGTCATCCAAGACAAGGAAAGTCTGAGAAACTGTCACAGCCAAGCACGGGCTATGGAGACATGACAAAGATAATGTGGGATCCTGGATGAGAACAGAAAAAGGACTTTAAGGAAATCCGTATGAAGTTGGGACTTTAGTTAATAATAATAATAACAATGTATCAACATTCGTTCATTACTTTTTTTTTCTGTGGTACGCGGGCCTCTCACTGTTGTGGCCTCTCCCGTTGCGGAGCACAGGCTCCGGACGCAGAGGCTCAGCGGCCATGGCTCATGGGCCCAGCCGCTCTGCGGCACGTGGGATCTTCCCGGACCGGGGCACGAACCCGTGTCCCCTGCATCGGCAGGCGGACTCTCAACCACTGTTCACCAGGGAAGACCCCGTTCATTACTTTTAACAAATGTACCATACTCATGTGAGATGTTAGTAATAGTGGAAACTAGGTCCTGGTGTATGGGAACCCTCTGTACTATCTTCGCTTTTTTCTGTAAATCTAAAACTGTTCTAGGGAATTCCCTGGCAGTCCAGTGGTTAGACTCTGCCTTCACTGCTGAGGGCCTAGATTCAATCCCTGGTCAGGGAACTAAGATCACGCAAGCCTCATGGCGTGGCCAAAACAAAAACAAAAAAAAAAAACTGTCCTAAAAGAAAATTTTAATTAAAAAAAATGCTGCTTTGCAACAAAAAACTGTCCTAAAAGAAAATTTTTATTAAAAAAAATGCTTTGCAATTGTAAAAGCACGCTGCCCATCCTAGTTCTAACTAGTGTTAATAACAGACTCTCAGGCTTCCCTGGTGGCACAGTGGTTGAGAGTCCACCTGCCGATGCAGGGGACACAGGTTCATGCCCCGGTCCAGGAAGATCCCACGTGCCGCGGAGCGGCTGGGCCCGTGAGCCATGGCCGCTGAGCCTGCACGTCCGGAGCCTGTGCTCCGCAACGGGAGAGGCCACAACAGTGAGAGGCCCGCGTACTGCAAAAAATAATAATAAATAACAGACTCTCAGTCCAGTGCTTGCCCTGTCCTACCACATGGCTGTTGGAGACGTTAAGGTCCCTTTAAGCTCTTCTTGCTTCTGACAGTTTCTCAGACTTTCCTTGTCTTGGATGACCTCAGTGGTCTTGAGAAGGACTGGTTGGGTATTTTGTAGAATGTCTCACAATCAGGATTTGACTGATTTTTTTTTTCTCAACTTGATTGCAAGTTCCTTAGAACCACAGTGGGGCCACCTCTTTCCCCTGGGCAGGTTAGAGAGAGAGTTACCTGCACTCCCTCCATTATGAAGCCTGTGTGCAGCGCAGTGAGAAACCAGCCCTAGCATCCTTGCTCTAGAAGCACTGGGCCTGATGTATCTCTCAGCTTCGCCTCACATGGGAGGGTTCAGCCTCCATCAAGGATAGGTCCAAGAGAGAGTCTTGGCTTGGGACTGGGTATTGCAGAGGACTAGCTCTGCTGGTGTCTCTCTGAGGGACAGGCTTCTTCTCCACAACCAGCTTCAGTGTGTCCACTGGGACGGTGTGACTGAGGATACTGGGGCCTATGAGTGGTTGCCCTGACAACCCAAACTTCCAGGTGTGGGGGAGAGAGGGAGATGCCTGTGTGAGTTCCAAAAGGGACAGGATGCTAGCTGAGCTGCCCCTAAGGGTGTTGTCATCTTTATCTCCCCCGGGTCCCTTCATTATACAGTTTCTTAGCCTCAGTCCTCAGTTCCAGCCACTCCTCCTAGGATGCAGCCCTGATGAGGGGGAGGCAGCCACCGGACACTGAACTGTGTGGGTTTGACCGAGCTGGCAGGCAAACCCAGCGAGCTAAATCCAGTGGACCATTCGAGATGTCTAGACAGGAAGCCAGGCTGGGAGAAAAGCAATTCCACTCCCTCAGGGTAGAGCCCGGAGGCTGCCACTGATTCAGGAGCCCAGAGGATATGTTCTGAGGGGCCTGAGTGCCAGCTCAGGGCACATCCTTATGAAAGTAAAAGGTGTGCCTTGCCCTCGAGCAAGTGCAGCAGGGGGGTACCTGGTGGAGCAGATATCCCTCAGGGGGTGGTGCTCAGGTGACAGTGGCCCACCCTGACCTTGAGGTTAAGGTGGAGTGGGTACACCTGGCATCAGGGTTCCGGGCTATCATCCCAGAGCCAGCACTGGGCATGCTCTGAACATCACTTGACATCCAAGCGGGGGGTGGGGCGGGGACGGGGGGAGTGGAGAGCCAGCCAGGGTCCAGCACTGGGACCTTGAACAAGTTAGCCCATCTCTCAGTTTCCCCGTTTGTAAAATGGGGCTAACCATATACCTGCCGTGCCTGCCTCATGGGCCATTAGGAGGAGCAGATGACATGCTATAAGGAAAAGACTTGTGTCAAGTGCTTGGCAGGCAGGCATGACTATCACAAATGATGTTTATACTGTAAGCTTCAAGGCTGTGGCGATATTCAGTTCCACTGAACTGGTAGACTTGGGTTCTTTGGCTGGCAGTCGCTGACTTGCTTAGATTTTTACAGGTCATTTAGTCCAACACACCCATCTCGTCCTTGACAAAAGCTAGATGTGGTCCTGTGACCTTCCAAGGTCCCAAACAAGTTAGTATCTGAGCCGGGCCTGCAGCCCAGGGCTCCCGATTCCCACTCAGGGCTGGAGCCTTGTGCCACCCTGCCTCTCTGCCAGGGCGAGTCCTCTGGCGCATCCACATCCCAGCTCCACCACCAAGATCTGGTCCCCACCGCCTTCATTTGCATTTTAGCACACACCCACTCTCAACAGCTTATCCTAGAACCGAACACCTCTGCCAGATTCTGGGATCTTTAAGGAAATACAAAAGGGTGAAAGACACAACAGAAAGAAGATAAGCAAGTGTTCCTTTGGAGCTCAGCCAGTGTGGATCGGCAGGTTGCCTGAAACTCCCGCCCTCAATCTGTTCACCAAACTGTTTCTCTCCCCGTTCAAGCTGCTCCTGAAAGCCTCTCTGGGAAGGCTTCCCAGATCAGCTAGGCACTGGCAGCGTCCATGGGCTGGCCCTGTCTGAACCTAGCACTTCCCTGGGTGTCGCTCACCACCGTCCACCTCGGCAGGCACTTGGCCTTGCCCTCCGTGCCCAGCTGCTGGGCCAGGCTCTCTCCTCCTCTCTTGGCTTCTGTGCAAGAACGCTTCCCCGGTCTCTGCCTTAATCCCAGCTGTGTGCTTGACATACATTTGATGTCGATACGTTATGGTCTCTTGATGTATTCGCACCCTGCTTTGATTTGGTCAGGAGGCTGCCCTCTCCTTATTTCTTCACATCTGTGCTGTTGGTCTGAGACACTTAGAACTCAGGGGGTCTCATTATCAAGAATGGAGAATTCCTCTCCTCTGCTCTTTGGTTGAGTCAATCAGGAGGTGACAGGACTCCATTCCCCATGCTGTAAGCAGGTCCCAATTCCATGTCTCGTGAGCCTCAGCTACAAAGCTGAATTCCTGCTATGCAGTTTCTTTACTATTGTGTGACGATTCTGTCTTTGATTTAAAATCCAAACTACCCGACAGACAGACAAGCCCATCTTTTTCTTCCCCAGACTTTCTCCTTACTCTGACCTTTTACTGTCGGTTGATAGTGTTGTTTAAAAGGAAACTGCAGGGCTTCCCTGGTGGCACAGTGGTTGAGAGTCTGCCTGCCGGTGCAGGGGACACAGGTTCGTGCCCCGGTCCAGGAAGATCCCACATACCGCGGAGCGGCTGGGCCCGTGAGCCGTGGCCGCTGGGCCTGCGCGTCCGGAGCCTGTGCTCCGCAACGGGAGGGGCCACAGCAGTGAGAAGCCCGCGTACCACAAAAAATAAATAAATAAAAATAAAAATAAATAAATAGAAGGAAGCTGCAGATGTGCTACCAGTGTATAAAAAGGAGGGGGAGGGAAGGTATTGTAGTAATACAAACATACACGCAGGCACACACACAGGTGTGCATGTATGTTTTGCTGCCAAATATAACTTATCTCTGAACGATGTAAGTATCAATTGTCTCTGTGAGTATACATGATTTCTGAACGATGCACAGCCATCTGAAAATATCAGTTGCCATCAAAGAAAGATTCTCATTACATACCTTTCCCTACCTTTCGAACTTGAAAATTTTAATAATGAATTATTTCATATGTACAAAAACATATGAGATGAATGTATATATTGAGATAGGATAATAAACAATTCTGCCTTGTGGATCCACCACCCATTGTAAGAAATGGAGCGTTACAACAGGGCTGAGACTTCCTGCATCACGTCCCTGGTTCCACAGAGGTCACTGCTATCCTGTTATCCTCAATCTCACCTGCCTTTAGAGTTTTATCATAAACGTATATGTCCCTGACTGATAAAGTCTTCACTTGACTTGTTTGGAACTTTACAAAGATGGTGTCAAACCGTATGTATTTTTCTAGTGACGAGCTAACTTCTCTCACCATAGTTCTAAGATTCATTCATGTTGATGCTTGATTCATGTGTGTTTATTGTTAATTAATGTTCCATTGAGTGAATATACCCACTTTATTCATCCATTTTCCTAGTGTTAGACATTGGATTATTTCCCATTTTTGCTGCTATTGGCTTTCTATGCCTATCTTTTGGGGCACACATGCAATAGGGATCTAGGGTTTGATCCTGGCAGTGGTGCTGCTGGGCCAGTGGGTAGATATACCTTCAACTCACTGACTATTTGCCAAATGGTTTCCAAGATAGTTGTACCATTCACATTCCCACCCACAGCATGAAGGGTATTTGTTCCTCTGCTTCTCACCAACACTTGATACTAACAGACTTTACATCTAGTGGGGTGTAAATGGTGTGATATATGAGCTTAATTTACATTTCGCCTGGTTACTGGTGACATTGAGAGCATCTTCTTATGTTTATTTCCATTCCATGTTTCCTCTTCCATGACTTTCTGAATTTTGAACCATGTGAACATATTACCTATTCAAAAACATACATGTTTAAAATGGGCCTTGTAATATCTCATTTCTCATAGGCAAAGGGATCCACCACTCTCCCCCCAAAGCACACAAATACTATCTCTGAAAAGTGTCACCATAAATAAAACTGCTAACAATACATTGGTGAGTGTTATGGGCTAAATTGGATGCCCACCCCCCCCCTCACCCCCCCCGCCGAATTCATATATTAGTAAGTGCTAACTCCTAATACCTCAGAATGTACAGTATTTGGAGATAAGGTCTTTAAAGAGGTAATTAGGTTAAAATGAAGTCTATACGGTAGGCCTTAATCCAATATGACTGATGTCCCTACAAGTAAAGGAAATTAGGACACAAACAACACAGACCAAGGGAGACCACGTGAGGACACAGTTGGAAGACGGCAGTCTGCAAGCCAAGGAGCGAGGCCTCGGGAAAACAAAACCTGCCAGCAGCTTCATCTTGGACTTGCAGCCCGTCCAGAACTGTGAGAAAATAGTACATTTCTGTTGTTCAATCCAGACGGTCTGTGGTAACATGTCCCGGCAGCCCAAGCGGACTGGTACAGCGAGCACATTACAGTTTACACAGTGCTTTCACATACTTATTCATCTACTCACTTGTCATCAAATATTAATGGAGCACAGCCTGGGTCGAAGGGTACATTTCATTGTTAAATCCTCCCTGCAGTCATTCAGGTCGGGAATAGCGATCCCTGAATTTAAAATGAGGGAACTGAGGCTCACCGAATTTGGGTGAGTGCAGAGGGGGAAGACCAGGTTGGCCAAGGAATGGAAGGCAGCTTGTCAGGGGCCAGGGAGAAAACTCAGGCAGATGCGACCGTCACCTTTAAATACAAGATGACTGTCACATGGGAGACGGAGTCTATTTTTCTTTATGGCCCTAAGGGATAGAAGTGTGATTGAATAGGAAGAAACATCAGGAAGACAAATTCACCTAAACAGAAAGAAAAACACTGTCACAGTCAGAATTGTCTAAAGGTTCAGCAAGATGCTTTAAACGTAGTGGGTTGTTCCTATAGAAGCTGGACAACCCGCTTTATGAGGGATGGTGTGTGTGTATGTGTGTGTGTGGTGTGTGCGTGTGTGGAGATCAGGGTCAAGCTTCAGGTATGTGGTTGGAGGACATGACCTTGAAGGTCCCTCTCCATCCAGAGAGTCACTGATGTCTCTGAGACCAGGTGGTGGACCAGGAAGAGGAGCCTCTTTCTGGATTCTGATTCTCTATTCTTCCCACCAAGCCAAGCTGCCTCTAAACAGATTAGTGGCTGGACAAATGCGTTCTAATGATGACAGCATCACTGAGCAGCCTGGGACAGGACAACAGCAACAGGGAGTACACAGCTTTTGAAATGAGAGAATTATTTACTCGCTTTCCTTCCCTTCTCAGAGTCTTGATTACAGCCAGGTAGGTAGCAGGAAGAATGAGGGAACAAGCAAGTTTTGAGAACGTACTTAAGAGCTAGGGTTTTCATACACCTTGATCATTATTTCACCTTTACATTAGTGCCAGCTGTAATATCATTTTTTATCTCCACTTTACAGATGTGGAAGCTGAGTCTCCAAAGAGGCTAGGCAACTGTCCAAGCATACAAAACTAAATGTAATGACACAGCAATGACCTTGACCAAATTCCCTACCTCAGTCTTGGAGCCAAAGCTGCCTGGTTCCAAAATCCGTCACATCTTGTTACCCAATGATATTGGAATGTAAAAAAATGTGGGTTTTCTTTCTCTAAATCCAGACTGGTGTCCTTGAGTACTAAACCCAGGATAAACACGTTGTCTTGAATAGGACCTACACACCAGAAGGAGGGGGTGGGGACTTCCTTCCTATTCTCTGATTGGACAATTGACACCTTCTCAGTCTCAGGTAAAGGACCTGCTCCTCCGTAACCAAGTTCTCTCCTAACATGTTTAACATTCCCTCTGCAGTGAGAGTTCTCTTCTCCTTCCCTCTCTGAGCGCTTTTATTCCAGGAGGTGGTAAGGCCCACATCTAGCACAGTCTCTCCGCAGAGAAGGGCTGGACCACTGGCCATGGCACAAAGGCCTGAATGGGCCCCATTTCAAGCTGAATGATTTTTACTTTTTTTTTTTTAACCCCAAGGCAAAATGCAACTTCTGTTTTCATCTGAGCCCCGCCCTCCTTGGTTAGAACAAATAAACAGAAGCTGGCCATGGTCCCCGCCGCCGCCCGCCCCCCCCCCCCCCCCCCCCCCCCCGCCAGACAGTAACAATGCGAGGGAAAGGAATGGGATCGTTGTTTTTGCCTGGGAGCTGGAGGGCTGGATGAACCCACTCCCCAGTTCAGCCATCTGCCAGGGAGAGGAAGCACGGAAGTTTCCAGAACAGGAAGACTTCCCTGCTCTCTACCAGCGTTTGTCTGATTTCTGGGGCTTCACACGCCTTCCTCCATGTCTAGAAGTGTCAGAACCTAGGTCCTTCCCGATGCAGCCTCATTCTGGAACTGAAGGATGGAGCCTCTTTAAGCTCCAGGGTCTGCTAGGATGAGGGTTTCCTCTCTCACCTCCAGCTTTGCTTAAAGAATCCTTCCCTCCACCATCCTCTCCTCTCCTACCCCTCCTCCCAGCTCCAGTCTGCCACATTATTCAATCTATCTGACCTTTCTGGAACTCCGAACAGAGGGCGTTGCATTGTTATAGATAATAGACCCAAAGGGGTGGAGAGTCACAGAACAAAGAGAAGAAACGGTTTTTTCCCTCAGGAAGTTTAACTTAGGTCAGGTGAGCACAAAGGTAAGTCAGGTACATACAGAATTTATGAGCCAGTGAGTGGCACAGCACACCCCTCCTGCAGGTCAGACCTGGGAGTGCTGCGAGGTGGGAGGTTCATTTCTGCCTTTTAGGGGCTTTGTGGAGGAGGCCAGCTGTCAGCTGTCGTGCACGGGAGGGCCGGGCTGCTGTCTGCTTTATAAGGGGAGATGAGGTACTCCACACAACGGAGCAAATGCAGAGTCGGAGGCAGTTGGTGAGAAAAGAGAGAATGACGCTCTAATACTAAAACCAGGGAAACAGGGAGGTCACCACACTTTCAGGGACCACGCACTGTTTGTCACACACTCCAAGGCTCAGTCACACAAAATCCCCAGGATGGGGTAAATGAAGAAAATAGGCATGGCATGGGGACTTCCCTGGTGGTCCAGTGGTTAGGGCTCTCCACTTCCACCACAGGAGGCATGGGTTCAATCCCTGGTGGGGGAACTAAGATCTCACATGCTTTAGGGCCAGAAAAGAAAATAGGCACGTTGTGGCATGGCAGAGGGTGCCTATCTGCCATGTGACCTTGGACAGGTCCCTTGAGTTTGTTGGGCCTCAGTTTCCCCACCTCCACGAGCAATGGGTTGAATTTGATCAATGATTCCCAAATTTTGGTCCAGTCCTATTGACTAAAAGTTTACAAAAACTTTTTACATTGCCAGATAAGGATATTTTTAAAATATCGCCATCTCCTCTCACTATCAGTTAAAAAAGAAAGCGCATTTCAGTACTAAAAAAAGAGAAGAGACACAATCTTAGAATATGGAGAGTCCTGTAAAGAAATATGGAAAAATCCAGTATGTGATCTTACTTTTCTCATTTCAATGCAGACTTTTGAAAGCTTCATCACAGAGGGAAATCAATTCAAGAAATGGGAAACTTCCTAGCATCCTAGCTCCTAAGATTCCATGATTTGAAGCCCAACTGGGCAAGTCACGCAACCTCCCTCTGACCCATGCTTGGCGCTTTCCAAAGCCTGAAGCACAGTGATGGGAGTGTATGGTGACTTAACTCCCTGTGCAGGTGACTCCTGATACCTGGAATGCAAGGATCATTTCCCTTCTTGAGCCATCATTTTCCTCCTGTCTCCTGAGATGCAAAGGAAGCTTCCTCTGGAAGGTTCTGTCATCGGGACAGGGGCTGGTGGGTGCTGCCAGCAGAAAACTGAGATATGCCTCTTTCCTTCATCCACTGGAGGCAATAAGTCACTCGGGGGCAGGGGGGCGGGGCTGCCTCTTGCTCATCTTGGACGCCCTTGAAGCGCTTGTTCGTAGAGTCTTTCCACGAATAGATACCGGAGTTAATGTCCGTATGCTGAGGTCCAGAGATGCTGGAGCCCACACAGGGGAAACTGGTTGTATGTGCACAGTGTGCACAGCTGCAAGGAGGCTACGGGCTCTGGAACTTAGGACCAGATCAGCCGGGTGAAGGGAAGTGCTCTCCCTGGAAGTGGTGTCTTGGTAACAGAAAGAACTTGGGGAGCAGGTCCCCACATGGCCCCAGGAGCCTGGACCCGGCCGGAGGACAGCCGCCTGGGGCCGCACAAAACGCAGTGGGATTGTCTGCTGGAACTGCTGTCTGGAGACCATGCAGCTCATGTGACAGCCCCTGAGACCCTTCTGGAACCCTCCCACAATAGCCCAGCTCCCTGTCTGCTCCTGGCAGTGACAGTAGCTGTGTGGCATCCCCCTCCTGCGTTTCTCTCCCCTCTTTCCCTTTCTGGTCCTCTTTGTCTTCGAGCTACTTTAACCCTCCTGGTCCTTTTTTTTTTTTTTTTTTTTTTTTTTTTTGTCGGTACGTGGGCCTCTCACAGTTGTGGCCTCTCCCGTTGCAGAGCACAGGCTCCGGACGCGCAGGCTCAGTGGCCATGGCTCACGAGCCCAGCTGCTCCGTAGCATGTGGGATCTTCCCAGACCGGGGCACGAACCCACGTCCCCTGCATTGGCAGGCGAACTCTCAACCACTGTGCCACCAGGGAAGCCCCCTGGTCCCTTTTGACCTCTTCCTGCTTCTGTTCTGTCCTCCTCTTAGACACAAAATCACCCCTCCCGTGGCCAAGTGACCCCACCACTCCTGGATCTCACGGCTGGACGGCCGCTCCCACCCCAAGGAGGCTGCTTTTATCTAGCTTTCTCGGCTGCAGGGAGTATGGGGGAGTCGGCAACGTTTAGCGATTGAAAATAAAAAGCACCCGTAATGTAAGTTAATTGTAAGCGCTGCCATTCCCTCTCCAAGTTAAAGATCCCCCAGGCACGAGCCAAACAGCTTCTTTTTCTCTGCTGGAAAGGTCTGATCCAGAAGGTGTCTTCCTGCTCTCACGTTCTCCATCTGCAGTGAAAGGGGCCACGTGCAGCCGGGCAACCCAACCCTGGGCACAAGGTCCCATTAGGGCATCTCCTGGGTGCCTTCCCTTCAGCCTGGCTGCGGGGCTTGGGGCTGCCTATGGGTCAGTAAGAAGCTCCACCACTGGGGAGGCTCAGGCTCTGCCACTGCCAGCTTTTCCTGACCATTCACGCCACCCCCTGCACTCCTGTAGGAAACAGAGCTGTGGAAAAAACAGCCTTGATGAATGGGAATTACCAGGCTCTGTGTTTTACAAGAGGCGGGCAGGAAATGCTGAGGGTCCTCCTTAGTTTCCTAGTGGATTGATTCCCTGGAGGAGGATAATGCGGTGGAAGAGGGATTGAAAGCGGCCTTCTGAAATAGAAAGGTCAGCAAGTTCTGTCCAGGAGGAGAGAAGCGAGGCAGAGGGCAGAAGCCAGGGCCAGGAACATCATGGACATTCCATTAAGCTTCAGTCTTACATCATTCATTCGAAACCTGGCTGTGAGGTGCTGAGAGGAAGAGAATCTGAGGCCAGAGAGAGACTGCCAAGGAGGTTATTGAGAAAAAGGAATTTGAGAATCACCAAGTTGTTTCATTCTCCTTGACTGCTCACCTTTTGTTTCTCTTTGCTTCCATCACTTCTTCTTTGATATGCATCTTTATGAGACCTGGGCGCTGTGGGTACATTTCAGGATCAAATGCTGAGTGGCGATGGGGCCAGATGAAGCCCATTGATGGTGGTGAGAAGAAGGAAGGCAAAGGACGCAGGAAGCCCCTGCCTCTGTAGACCGGGATAAACCTGGGTGACAGCTTTAGCATCGCTCAGTGGAGTGGCCAGCCTGATTCCCACGCCCTCACCCCCCCAGCCCCATGAATGGATTTTAAGCTAGAGTCTCGTTCAGGCCTTCTTGCCCTTTGGTGCTCCTGGTACACTGTACAGTAGCTCAGGTAAAGGCAGGCCACATTTAATGAGCACCTACTATATGTCAGGCACTGTGTGGAGGGCTTTAGATGGATTGTTTTGGGGTTTTGTTTGTTTTGTTTTGTTTTTTTACATCCTCACCACCCTATGTATCCATTTCACAATTTAGGAAATTGAGGCCCAGAGAAGCTGCTGAACTTGCCAAGGTGACAAAAGAAAAAAATTCATATGCCGGACCCACCAATGCTTACCTAGCTCCAGGTGAATATGGGAAAATCACAGAAGTAAAAGGTAGGAGGTCTCTGGTTATCCTGTATTTTTGATTAAGGCTAAAGAAAGTCTCATTTAGATCTTCCAACGGGCTTTAAAGTTTCAATAAAAGGCCACCTGAAGCAGAAACAGGAAATGGAGGGCAGGAACAGGGCCTGACAGCTCACCAGTCCCAGGACAAAGCGCCTTCATCCCGGGCAGGGGCGACACGACCTGCCGTCTGGGTCAATCTGGGTGTGCGTTCCCTGTCCCCATGTGTTCCCAGCAATTCTCTACCTGTCATCAATACTCTATTTTTTTTGCTGCCACCAACACACGATAATCTGATCTGGAAGGGAAAAAAGGGAGTGGAGTATCTGCAGAAACAAACATCATCAAATGTCC
Organism: Phocoena sinus; assembly: GCF_008692025.1. NCBI lineage: Eukaryota > Metazoa > Chordata > Mammalia > Artiodactyla > Phocoenidae > Phocoena > Phocoena sinus. The sequence goes on along the minus strand of NC_045783.1, from coordinate 30,310,403 downwards.
TGGCTCCCTTCCCGGCACTTCAATAAAAATGCAGGAAGGAAGAAATCACAGAGCTGAACCCCAGCGGCCAGTCTGCCTGAGTCTCCATTAAGTCATTAAGAGAGGACTTTGCAGCATCAGAACCGATTGCCAGGGTGCTGCCGTGGCCCTCGTGGTGGAGCAACAGGCTTAGTGACAGGGACACACAGTCTGAGTCAGGTGCTAGTCTTTCTTCAAGGAAGGATGGTTCCCCTCCTTCACCCACACATTCAACTTTTTGTCCTAACTTTCTCCCCGATTGTTTCATGATGTTTACTGCATTTAAGACCTGGGTCTGGAATCATACTTTTAAGCACAGCTCTCATTTAGGCAACTAGTGGCCCGAATTATATATAGACCTGCTTCTGGGATCTTTCTTCTTTTCTTTTGGCTGTGCCATGCAGCTTACGGGATCTTAGTTCCCCAACCAGAGATTGAACCCACGCCCTTGGTAGTAAAAGCACCAAGTCCTAACCACTGGACCACCAGGGAACTCCCTGGGACCTTTTATAGAGTCAAGAAAATACCACAGCCAAACAAGAGTTTCTGGTGAGGGTAAGCCGGCAGCCAGCTAAAAGACCAAATCATTTCTCTAATCAGAATGCCACCCCTTGCCCCTCTTCTCCAAATTTTGAAAGACAGAAGGAGATGGAATTATAAGCGGGAGGGGCTGGGGGTATGGAAAAAGATTAAAATGAAAAACTTGAAACATACCTAGCAGAAAGCACATTTGATTTGAAAGATTCTTTCCATCTCAATTCCCTGTGGACCTATTCATAACAGAGATATGGTTACTTAAAATACAGTTTCTGCACTGGCTGGTTGAGTCTCCTTAAAAATGCCTTCCATATTTTCCCAAGCCCCTGCTTCAGCTTTAACGTGTAATTCCTGAACAACAGCTCCTGTGGGACCAGGTGAACTTGAGCAGAGTGATTCTGAAACCTAGTGACACCCCTAAGTGACACTGAGACTTGGGCCCACTGGTGCCAGATTTTAGCTCTTTTTTTCCCCACCACCCCACCTCACTCCCTACCCCCGACACACACACACACACACACACACACACACACACACACACACACACACACACTCACGAGATCCCACAAGGCAGGACTGTTTCAGAAAAAATGGCACTGGTATTGATTCAAGCAGATTAATAATAAGTTGTCTTTAAAATACACACTCAAACTGTGACAATTCCGTTTGCTGTGGTTTAACCTTTTTAAAATTTTTTAATAATTGAGTTTTCAAAGAAAGAGAGATTTTTAAAGTCTCTTCTGCAGACACTCTAAATCAAGAGCATCTTCTTTTCCCGAGGTAAAATGGCTGGCAGTCAAGGCTCTGGAGTCAGACTGTCTGGATTTGTAGCCTGGCTTCCTTATCTCATCACTTGTGGGTCCAGTTAGCCGCCCCCCCAAGCCTCAGTTTTCTCATCTGTGAAATGGGAGTCATACCTCTCTCATTGTTGTGCAGTTTAAATGAGATGACCTCACTTAGCAAATGTAAAAGCACATAGCAAGGTGCCTGCATGGCAAGCATTCATTAACTATTAGCTATTGGGGATGCCAAACAAAACATTTTTTTTAAAGGCATAAGCAGAGAGATCACACCTAACACTTCTATTTGCATTTTCTATCCACTTCTTAGAAAATAAGCTCACATGCTTGGAAACCTATCAGAGTCAAACAAGCGGCTTAAGGAATACGACAGTGAATTATTAGCCTCTGCCTAGCCTTGGTAAGAAACTTCCTGGAAGATTGAACACCCACCTGGATTGCTTCCTAGTTAGGTCTCAGAAATCCACCCCAGCTCACTCAGCTTACACCTCCCCTTCGGCTGTTGACCAAAGGTGCAGGGCACTGCGGGAAAGGGCCCAGCTTCTGACTCAGGCAGGTTTCCCGAGGGCCCTGCACTGGCTGGCGTGGAGGAGAGCAGGTTTCAGGAAAGACTCATAATGAGAGGGGTCTGCAGCCCTTCCTGAATCCATTTGCATCGTCCAAACCTCTGCAATTTTGGAAATCAACTTTCACGTTGTCCCTCTCTCTCTTCAGATGAGGGGCCATTTTGCAGGGTGTCTTGGGTTGTGGGTCACTGTGGGTGAGGGATTAGGTGCATCTGTGAAGGCCTGAGCATGGCCACTTAAACGCTGTCCCAGTGGACTTGCCTGGGCAGGACATGTCTTCATGATCACTCTTCTTGCCTAAAGATAAAATCACAGCACTTCGTGCACGTTTGCTTTTTCCCCATATGCTATAATAATTATTATTATTATCATTTTGCTGATCATAAAAGTAGTACCCAGTCAGGGGTGGAAGATGGTGCCATTTCCTCTGGGCAGAGGTAAGGGCAACAGCACACAGAATTTCAGCCCCTGAAACATACACCCAGGATGCAACCTGCTCAACCGTACAGGCCATCCTGTAAACACACTCCTTCCCAAAACCTCAAACGATGCAAATGTGTGTAAAAAAAAGTGTAACTCTCCTATAATCATATCCCAAAAGAAACCACTATTAATGGTTTAGCTAATAAACCTTTGTTTTGTTTTGTTTTGTTTTTAAAAGTCTCACTATCTTTATTTATTTATTATTTTTTATTTTTAGATGTTTGGGGTAGGAATTTATTAATTAATTAATTTTTGCTGTGTTGGATCTTCATTTCTGTGCGAGGGCTTCCTCTAGTTGTGGCAAGCGGGGGCCACTCTTCATCGCGGTGCGCAGGCCTGTCACTATCGCGGCCTCTCTTGTTGCGGAGCACAGGCTCCAGACGCGCAGGCTCAGTAGTTGTGGCTCACGGGCCTAGTTGCTCCGCGGCATGTGGGATCCTCCCAAACCAGGGCTCGAACCCGTGTCCTCTGCATTGGCAGGCAGATTCTCAACCACTGCGCCACCAGGGAAGCCCCTTTGTTTTGTTTTTAACAGAGAATGACATTCAACTAGAGGGACATATATAGGCACACTATGAAATTTTTAAGTAGTACCAAACAAGGTAGTCTGAAAGTCCCCTTCCCACTTCTGCCCCCCTAGACATTCAATTCACCTGTTGTATGTGTGTGTGAGTTTCCTTCCAGGTAATCTACTTATAGATCAATATATACATATGTAGGTATCTGTATGTGTAAGGGTGTGTGTGCCCCTGGTTTCTTTTCTTTAACACAAGTGATGTTATACATACAGTACAAAGCTTCTTGCTCTTTCCCTTCCATACAGATACATCTTATTCCTTATAGATCAATATATACATATGTAGGTATCTGTATGTGTAAGGGTGTGTGTGCCCCTGGTTTCTTTTCTTTAACACAAGTGATCTGTTATACATACAGTACAAAGCTTCTTGCTCTTTCCCTTCCATACAGATACATCTTATTCCTTATAGATCAATATATACATATGTAGGTATCTGTATGTGTAAGGGTGTGTGTGCCCCTGGTTTTTTTCTTTAACACAAGTGATGTTATACATACAGTACAAAGCTTCTTGCTCTTTCCCTTCCATACAGATACATCTTATTCCTTATAGATCAATATATACATATGTAGGTATCTGTATGTGTAAGGGTGTGTGTGCCCCTGGTTTTTTTCTTTAACACAAGTGATGTTATACATACAGTACAAAGCTTCTTGCTCTTTCCCTTCCATACAGATACATCTTATTCCTTATAGATCAATATATACATATGTAGGTATCTGTATGTGTAAGGGTGTGTGTGCCCCTGGTTTCTTTTCTTTAACACAAGTGATGTTATACATACAGTACAAAGCTTCTTGCTCTTTCCCTTCCATACAGATACATCTTATTCCTTTTACCAGATGCACAATTTTGCATTTACAGACTTACCATGATTTATTTCACCAAGTCCCCTGTGAACCAGTCAGTACATTGTTTTCAGTGTTTTGCAACCACAACGCTGCAATGATTATCATGTATATCATGATATACATTATATACATTATACGCACGGTCTTTCTACACATATGCAAGGACATCTGTATATTAAATTCCTAGAAGAATTGTTGGGTCAAAGAGTATGTGAAGTATGTACCTTTTAAATGTTGATAAATATTATGACATGGTCCGCAAGAAGTCTATCCAATCAGCACTCCCCCCAACAAGGGTTTTTGTTTTCCCACACCCTCACTGACACCTTTATCTTCCCACCTTTTTTTTTTTTTTTTTTTTTGTGGTACGCGGGCCTCTCACCGTTGTGGACCGGGGCACGAACCCGTGTCCCCTGCATCGGCAGGCGGACTCTCAACCACTGCGCCACCAGGGAAGCCCTATATTCCCATCTTTTAAAATGCATGTCTATCTTCCCTAACCTAACACTGTCTATTTTTAAATTCTCTTCCTCTCTGACCCCACCCATCCCGATATCACCAAAAGTTCTTAACGACCCAGGAGAGGTCATCTGCAGCTTGGTTAGCATATCCTTGGATGGAATCCACTTCAAAGTTGAATCCTCAAGTATCCCAGTCTAACCCTGCAACTTTGATCTTTGTCCCTGGGCAGGGCAGAAGCCTCAGGAACCGGGTTCTCTACTCCTGGGGAGTCCTCAGAAATGCAAATGCCCACTGTTCGGCCGCTGCCTCTCTGTCACCTCTCCAGTCCCCAGCACGGTGGTTTGGATGGGCAACTTTGACTGGGAGAGGGTTTGGAGGTTGGGGTCAGAAAGAGGGGAGAGTTTAGGGAGCTCTGAAGAAAACCAGAGGACAAAAGGCCAGCTGGTTTGCCATGAGCATCCCAAAGGGGGTCTGAAACCTAGACCAGTGACCACAGCTGTTAGGATCATGGAGGTTTTATAAGACTTGTTAGCTTCTCCATATTTGTTCTTGTGATTTTCTTCTTGTTTCACAGTTAAATCTGTGACAAAAGGGGCTGCTTATCTTGATGGGGTCAACAAGGAAGGGGGAGATAAGTGGGAAAAATATATCCTTTACTGCAAATCTTGGGAGACAGAGAATCTGAGGGTGGTGGTGATTGGATGGTAACACCACAAGGATACCTGGAGAAAAAAGGCTCCGAAAGAGGTGTTCCTGGGCTAAAATATAACAAGGTTACCATATATTGAGCACTTGCTCTGCGCCAGGCATGGAGTTCTTCTCTCCAGAGCAAGATAATACAGAATAATCAACACCCCTGCACAAACTCTCCAGTCTGGCCTTCCTCAATCATCCTGCCTGAGCTTGTGGGTTTCACATGCTGTCAGCCTTCAAGGTTCAGGCATCACTTCCCCTGAGCATCTCTTTTCCTGATGTCTCCTCCCCAAATACCCTGCAGGTGCTCCTGGTCTCCCCAACCAGACTGTCAGCTCCCAGAGGCTGCACCTTCATCTTGTTCATCTTTGGATCCACTGTGCCCGGCACAGTACCTGGCACATGAGACGTGTCCCACACACCGCCAACCCCTGCCCCAGTGTTCGGTGAATGAATGTGGCACTAGGGCCAGAGAAGCTGAGCTGCCACGGCTGAGAGCTCCCTTTCCCACTCCCAGTTGGTCGGAGAGAGTGAAATGTTATTTACAGAAACACCAAGCCAAACAAGACCCTCCCTTCCCTGATATGCCGAAGCTGTGCTGAGAACAGCCGGGGGTCACCAAATGGCAGCCAGATGGTAACTGGCTGCCGCAGGGGCCTGGGGCAAAAGGCTAGGCTGCCCACCTGCTCCCAGGGACCTGGGAACCTCCACTGTGGAGGGAGAAACCCAGACAGTTCCCTCCTCCCGAGTGTGCCCCCCTGCAGCCAGCCCTCAGAGCTGAGCCTCTGCCGGTCCCCCACCAGTCTGCGGGACTCCCAAGGCCAGCTGGAGTTGCTCTCCGGCCCACCCTGCCCCAGTGGGTGTAGAGGTTGCTAGCCTCCCCCAACTTCTTCCATAACAGAGAGGTGTTAACTCCGCAGGACTAAGCCAGGGTAGTAGGGGGTGCTCATCCCTGGTGGGAAGAGCTGAGCCCTAAAATAACTAAACTCTGATGGAGCAGGGGAGCCCTGGGGAGGGGAAGGGCTGCCTCCTCCGTGGAAGACGTCTGAGGACACTGGAGGAAAAGGGAAGGGATCTTCTGCAGTGTTTCCAAACAAAGACACCTGATCGGGCTTTGGGGAGAGCTCTTTTCCCCTCGGTTTCATTCAGCACCGCTCTCCCTCTTCCCACAGATGCAAGAGGCAACAGGCCCCCCAGCTGGTTATCAGGTCCTCGAGCCGTGAGGGCCTCTGTACCCCCCTCAGACATCTCACTAGCAGGGCAAGGGGCCTACAAATCCTCCCTGACCCTCCCAGCTCTTTGTTATCTCGGAGGGAAGATTACATTTCTGTGTGGGGAGGCAAGGTGCCAGGCGTCCTCAGAGCAGGACAGAGGCAGCAGGGCGACTGCCTGACCCCCTCTGCCTGGAGCAGCTCGGGGCTACCCTGGGGAGGCTCTCCCTCCAACGGCCTGGGGCCCATCCTGAAGTGGAGGGTCTGCATTTCAGGAAGAGGAGGGGAAGCAGCAGTTCCGAAGGGGAGCTGGGCTGGGAGGAGAGAAGACTCGTGCTCTCAGTTATTCAGGATCCCCGTCTGTGGTCTGTGGACAGGCCCTTCGTTCGTTCCCTGGGTTTCTCACCTTCCCCACTGTGTTGTCTTTGGTGGTTTCCCTGAGAACTGGGGGTGGGAGAGCTATCAAGTTGACCACTTGCTTTCATTTTGGTTTCTTGCTACATCTACAGAGAAATTTGTTCAGCACCAGGTCGATGCCGTTCAACACCAAACAGGCAGGCATCAAAACCATTTTCTTTCTGTTCAAACCAAGGGCACGTTCTTCAGCCTCGTCTTTGGGGTTCAAGATACTCCTAAAGTGCTTCTAAATCAGAAGGCAAAGGGGCTGGATTTAAAAAACCCTGTTTCAGAAGAATCAGAGAGAGGAAGTGTGAACTATTCTCTTCCAGTAACAAAGTGGGAAAGCAGTAGCTGGATGTTAAATGCTGGATCGTCCTTCGCTTGTCTCCCCAATCATATTCCCTCAGACTGTATTTCCTCATCTAGTCACCCAGGTTTATAATCAAGTCCATCAACAATATAACGAAACACCTCCGGAGGGGAGTCCTGAGCTAGGTCAAATACATAGATGGGATCCGGGCTCTGGAACAGTTTAGCAGCTGGTTAGAGAGAAAGAGTAAAAAAGACAACTAACAAAGTAATGTTAAATATCAAATCAATGGGATATACCAGAAGGTCAGTAGAGGTTCCAGGGACTGACAGAGCTGGGATTGGCTGGGAAGGCCCCTCCAAGGGGGAGGGGTGTAAGTTTGGCCTTCTAACAGGCCTGGAATGAGCATGATTTAAAATGAAGGAGGGGGGCTTCCCTGGTGGCGCAGTAGTTAAGAATCCGACTGCTAGTGCAGGGGACACGGGTTCGAGCCCTGGTCCGGGAAGATCCCACATGCTGCGGAGCAACTAAGCCCGTGCACCACAACTACTGAGCCCATGCACCACAACTACTGAGCCTGTGCTCTAGAGCCTAAGAGCCACAACTACTGAAGCCCACGTGCCTAGAGCCCATGCTCCACAAGAAGAGAAGCCACTGCAATGAGAAGCCCGTGCACTGCAACGAAGAGTAGCCCCTGCTTGCCGCAACTAGAGAAAGCCTGTGTCCAGCAATGAAGACCCAACGCAGCCAAAAATAAATAATAAATAAATAATTTTTTTAAAAAAATAAAAATAAAATAAAATGAAGGAGGGGGACTTCCCTCGTGGCGCAGTGGCTAAGAATCCACCTGCCAAAGCAGGGTACTCAGGTTCAAGCCCTGGTCTGGGGAGATCCCACATGCCACAGAGCAACTAAGCCCATGTGCCACAACTACTGAGCCTGCGCTCTAGAGCCCGCGAGCCACAACTACTGAAGCCTGTGCACCTAGAGCCCGTGCTCCGCAACAAGAGAAGCCACCGCAATGAGAAGCCCGCGCACCGCAACGAAGAGTAGCCCCCACTCGCCACAACTAGAGAAAGCCCACGCGCAGCAGCAAAGACCGAACACAGGCATAAATAAATAAATTTATAAAAAATCATAAAATGAAGGAGGCCTAATGGATGGGCAGCTTATATGGGAGGATAAATAGAGTCTGATCAGAGCAGAAGGGTTGAAGGGCAGAGAGATAGGCTTATAACCCTATAAACAATGACTGAAGTCTATTTACTCCACAAATATGTGAGTTCCTGCTTTTTATTTAGTTTAATTTTCCTTCACTTGCATAAATATTTATTTATTTACTCTTCAGTCAGTTCACAAACATTTATTGAGCTCCTACTATGTGAATGACACTACAGTGATCACTATTCTTTCTCCTGCTAGTCCAATAAAAAAAAATAACTTGGAGGGAATTCCCTGGCGGTCCAGTGGTTAGGACTTTCACTGCTAGGGCCAGGTTCGATCCCTGGTTGGGGAACTAAGATCCCACAAGCCGTGCTGCATGGCCAAAAAAAAAAAAAAAAAAAAGAAGAAGAAGAAAAAGAAAGAAGAAAAAAAAAGAAATAACTTGGAGACCCTTCCTTAAATGGTAGGGGCGGGGGTGGAGGGGGCTTATCTTATTCAGTTTTTGAGCTTCCAGAATCTTGTGGGTTAGGTGAGAATGAGGGAACAGACCCTACCATTAACTTCCATAGTAACTTTATTTATATCAAAACTAGCACTTTGAATGCACTGACATCCATTATTTCATTTGATTCTGGTGACAACTTTGTGAGGCAGTCCCAACCAATTGGGGGAAAATATATAAACAGGCCTTGATTTCTTTCAGATGCATGACCTGTCCAAAATCAAACAGTTCCTAAGTAGTGGGCCATAATGGAGGTGCCTTTCATACCTAGGATGACATACTTCTCACCCTTCCGGTGGTCCCCTACTGACACAGTGTGAGCGGTAGAAAAAAAAACCTCTTTGCTCCTTCTTGGGACAGCCTGATTCCTCGAGTCTGAGCAGGTCTAAGAGTTTGTATTTTTTAGAAGTTCCTCGGAGGACAGATGCCCATCTGGATTAGGGAACCTACTAGATTATACCACTCTGAGGAAGGACCCAGGGGAAAGGGCATTTTAGCCACTTTTCCTCGGGTTCCATAGAGTACTGGAGTGTGCACTGGGTGGGCTCTGATTAATTTCCAAACCAACAACACCCCCCACAGCTCCTCTCACTTACTCTTTGCTTCCGAAACGTTCTCCGCAGGCTGAAGACTTCTGGAGGCCAAGAACGGTGCCGTAGAATTGACAAAACCCAGCTCCCTGGACCACAAAACCTAGGCTATGTGGCTGGGGAAAGTGAAGGGTCTGAGGAGGGAGCAGACCTTCTCATGAATAAAAGCAGCTTGGATTTACTGAGTAACTATGTGCCAGGCTATCATTTAATCCTCAACTCTATGCGGAAAGTACTCTTATCCCCCTTTTACAGATGAGAAAACTGAGATGTAGAGCGAGAACATAGTTCCCCCAAGGCACACAGTCCGACTCCAAAGCCCATGCTACCATGTGTGCAACCTCAGGGCTACAGCGTCTCCCCACCTCATCCTCACAACTGCTCATTCGGCCACCGCCCGAAATTTGGGCGCGCTCCTGGCGGTACTCAGACGGAGGGTCACGCGCGCCAAAGGAGGCCAGACCGCAGGAAAGGAGCAGCGGAGCGCGGGGCGGCTCAGCCCGCTCCCCCTTCTCGGGGGCCGCGGCTCGGAAACTACAAGGCCCAGCAGGCAGCTGCAGGGGGAGGAGGAGGAGGTGGGACCAGCGCGGGGTGGGAGTGAGAGAGCGAGTCCTCGCGCCCCGCCGGCGCACAGCGCTCGGAGCGCTCCTGCGGGCACTGGTGCGGCGGCTTCCGCGGCGGCGGCGGCGGCGAGCGGGAGCCCGAACTCTGGTCCAGCCGCAGCGCGCGGAGGAGCCCGGGCTGTTCCCGGAGCTGGGCGGCGACGTCCAGACAGGACCGAGACTCTGCTTAGCGCATTGCGGCGACCTCGCCTTCCCCGGCCGCCAGTGCGCGCCGCAGCTGGAAGAGCGGCGGAGCCCGAGGACTTTTCTCCGGTCCGAGGGGCGCCCCGCGGGGCGCAGAGGACCAGTGCGGCAGTCGGGCAAGCCGCGGCGCCGGGGCCCCGGCAGGGCTATGGAGCCCGGGCTGCCAGAAGCGTGAGGGCCGCTGCCCGGTGCTGGAGAGGGGGGCTACGGGGTCTGGAGATCCCGGGCGGCGGACCGGAGCCCTCCCCCCGCCCCGCCTCCGGGGCACCAGCTTCGGCTCCATTGTTCCCGCCCGGGCCGGAGGCGCCGAGCTCCGAGCGCCACTGGGAGTCGAGCACCGGCAGTGGGGCTCTCGCGGCCCCGCCAGGACCCGAGCGGAGCCCGGGGGCGGCGGGCCGGAGCCGGGGACGCGGGCGCCCGCCCGCCCGCACAAGCCACGGCGGACCCTCCAGAGGCGGAACCGCAGCGCCGAGTGAGGTAAGAGCCGCGGCGACCCCGGATCCGGGGCGGGCTCCGCGTCCCGAGCGGCCCCCGGCGCTGGAGCCTCCCGGCTGCGCGCTCTCCCCGGCCGCAACCCAGTCGGGTCCGGCGCCTCCCTCCACTCGTTACCCGCCCCCCTCCACCCCCGGCTCCCTCCCCAGCGCTCGGCGCCCCCCTTTTGTCTCCCCTCCCTTCCCTCCACTCGCGTCGCCTCCTGCGCCCCCTCCCCGAGCCGGTCCCACCGATCCGCCCGCCGCTCAACTTTTCCGCCAACTCGCGCTGGGGAGGTGGCGAGGCGGCGGCGGCTCGGCGGTGAGTCCGGGCAGGGACAGGGCCGGGGCCGAGGCGGCGGCGGCCCTCGGTTTCCTGGGACTGGGGAGGCGGGCGGGAGTGGGCAGCGAGGTGGGGTGTGTGTGTGTGTGTGTGTGCGCGCGCGCGCCGCATTCCACTCCATCTCCTTTTAGTCCACCCGTGGGGACTCACCCCAATCCAGCAGGTAGCTTTGGGTGGCACGCTAAAAATCCGGGGTCTTTCTAAGTCCTTTTCCACCTCCGGGAAGGTCTGGGGTCGCAGTTGCGGGTGGGTGGGCGGCTGGGGGCCTGAAGGGGGAAGGAAGTGGAGGGGTAGGTTAGCTTCTCTTCGAATAGGTTTTAAGGGGGTGTCGTCACCAAATGGCTGAATCTGCCTTAGCGGAGAGCGAGAAAAGAATTCCCTTTTCCAGAGGCGCTTATCTTCGACTTAGTCCATCTCTGAAAGGATCGGAAGTTTGGGGAAGGGGAGGGTGCCCAGCGGGTGATGTTAAGCCCCATTATGGGGTCGGGGGGGAGGGGAATGTTCAGTTCCAATCTGGTTCGAGGAGGTGGGGGAAGGGATGAGGGTTTTGTCCCGTGCGGTTCACTCGGCTGCGTTGCAGGTTGCTCCTCGGGCCCAGAACCCTCTGCCCCCGCTCCGCGTTCCCGTTATGTTTGGGGTTAGTAGAAGAGGGGCTAGAACGCTCATTTGCAGAGGAATTTGTTGACTGTGTAGTCGGAGTTCATTTAACTCATAGCCTGTGAAGGCAGCCAGACGCCTTTGGGCGAGGGGGTGGGGGGCGAGGGGGAGCGGTGAAGCCTGCTTCTCCTTTCTGGGCCCAGAAGCTTTAGCCCTTTTCAAAGTTTCTGCGGTGTCTTTCTCCCCCACCACTGCCCCCCCCCGCCCCCATTTTCCAGATGTAGCCGCCGCATCTGGTTCCGTTTCACCCCACACGGGTACACCGCAGTCACAAGAACATCCCTCTTCCTCCCTCCCCCCTCCCCCAGATTAAAACTGGGATTCTTCAACTTGGCCTTACCACCTCGCTCTTTAAGATTTCTTAAGACTTGGGGATGAGGCGCTGGGATTTGAGGAGAAGAGAAGTTGCCCTGGATGCCAAGTTATTTAGGATCTGATATGGAGGTGGTGCTTCCTGGCTCGTGTGAAAAAGAGGCATCGTAGGAGAGGGGGCCAAGTTTTTCGGGGGTGGCCCGTCTCATCTGCTAGAGGTGGTCAGACCCAGAACTGGCCCCGACGGAAGTTTCTGGAACCAAAGCATTGCATTCTCCTCCCTTCAGTTACAGCTGGAGCAGCGGGAACGTCTGACCCTGTCCGGAGCCCGCCGCCAGGTCTCGGGCCGCCCGGCGGTGGCGTCACGCGTCCCTTTTCCACCCTCCCTGGAGCGAGCCCGGGGCACAGCGGCCCGGGCGTGGGAGGGAGGCCCCGGGCTGTCGCTCCCTGGGTGTTTTTAAGGAGTTCTTTGGACGGCAGCTCCCGGACACTGAAGTGGGGCGTTTTACCAAGTCAGTACCGGCTGCAGGTTTGAAAGGGATTGGACTGTGGAGGGTTTTTCTGGTTCTAACCTCTGAGGCAGGAGAGCACTTTCTGGCTCCAAAGTTGCAGGAGGGTGGGGAGAGTTGTTCTCTCACCCTCTCCTTTCCAGCCTCTTTCAAATTGAAAACACTTCTCTGGTTTCCTCCTTTGGGCAGTAGTTTGGAGGCTGTAATGAAATCGCACTTTCTCTAGACATGGTAATTAAGGTGACTGTTTCCTCTGCAGATGTGCCCTGCCCTTTGCACCTCCGGCCCAGAGCTTTTTTTGGAATACCTTCTAAATTGTAGAACCTTAGCCTTGAGACTGGTGAGCAGAAAGTGGCCATTTTCCCCTGTTGGCCCGGGCTCCTGGTTTCCTCTCTGAGGCTTGTTTAAGAGCTGAGTAGCAGGGCCCCGTGGGACATGCCTCTGTCTGGCTGATTACCCCCAAGCCTGGGTCATAGCCCTTCCTTCGAGTGAGTGACGGAGCGAGAGCCCTTGCAGAGGACCCAGCTACCTTACGGGACTACCTCCCTAATGACTTGTTTACATATTTCCCCCCAGTTGGTTGGGAGAAGCTCCAGGGCTGCTGCAGACCCCCGGAGGAGCGCAGGGTGTCTGGGGACAGGGAGGCTGCTGGAGGCTTGGCTCCAGCTGGGATGGTTGTGTACTGCATCGGTGACGAGCTCCTTGAAACATCTGTTGCACTTACTCTTAGTCATAGCTGAGTGTCAGCTTTTTAATGAGGGCCATCCGGGTGGAGAGTCACTTGGATAGCGTGCTCTCACTGTGTGCTTTGACCAAGCCCGTAGAAATGTGCATTTTGGAGGCATTACACAAATGGGATTCGGGCCAGAGTGGGCACCTCTTCCTTTGGCTCCAGAGTAGGCGGTCTTGGGTCCTTCTTTTCCCTGGCTCCTGGCCATGGAGGATGTGAGAAAGTTCCGTTAGGCACCCTTAGAAGAGCAAGTGAAGCAGAAGCACGGGAAGACATTGAGAGGAGCATGGTGGTTGCTATGACCCCACCCTGCCTTGAGGAAGAGGATCAGAGCATCTCCGGGCATCCCTAAGCCTGGCCCAGCTTTGTTCCCGGCGCACTCCGGAGGCTTGGAGAGCTGAGCTGAGCATCCAGTAGGTAGACTCCAGCCGTGGAGACCGAGAAAAGTCCATGAGATTTTGCTTGGTTTGCTTTTGGGTGTCGACCTGGAGCGAGACCCCTAAAACAGGAGATTTGCTCCTGTGAGCTTGGGCTTTCAGCAGCCTCTGAATGCTTCCTTGGGCCTCCACTGTTCAATCTGTCTCATCAAAATGGCTGTTAGTTAAGAGCTTCCTAGGAAAGCTTGAGCCTGTTGCTGCTGAAGGAAAAGAAGGTAGGGAGAAGGGGTCCAAACATCTTGCTCTGAAAGGGCCTCACATCACTTAAGAGGAGCTTAATTTCCTCTTGGGAAATACATCTTGCATATTGCATCCCGAGAGCTTTGGGAAAGGTCTGAGTGAACCCGGGACTGGTGGGAGTCCAGATGCAGAACTTCAGAGAAGGTTCTGGGGTTTCCGGAGAGGATTAAAAACCAGACGTGGGCTGGGAGAGTTGCTTTTCTCCCTAAGCTTGCATTTCCCTTAGAAATTCTCTCCTCATCACCATTCCACTTGGAATTAAAAAAGCCATGTTTGGGCTCCGAGTAAATAGCCCTCACCTGGGTGAACACCTCCAAGCATGTGATGGTCCACAAGCCCATCCTGTCTTCGGTAGCAAGGCTGCCTAGATTACCGTGGAGCAGTTAGGGTTTCTCTTATTACTACTTGCTTTTTACATACCTCACTCCCAAGGACATTTGGGCACTCTTTTTGACAGAGACTAAAAACTTTTAAATTAGCGTTTCTCTTGGAGCTGGTACAATTTCTCAAGCTGAGCTGCATGTGTTTTTTCAGATGTTTATTAAGAACTTGTCCTGCCACTCTCACCAATGAGTAGGGATGCTCATTGTTGGTCACTTTTGGGGAAAGCCACCATTTGTTAAGAAGTCTTACTCCCGTTTAAAGGGATTAAAGTTTGGGCGTCACTTCCTCAAGTCTGAGGAATCGAGATGTTTAGAAAATGTCCGGGTTGGTATGCTCTGAGATCGAGTTTGGCTGGCTAACAAGGAGTGCTGGACGATTTCCTCTGGCATTGTCAACCTCTTCTCTGCAAGCGTGGCTCTGTCAGTTTCATTTCCATGGGACTCTCTTTGTTTCATTCATTTAGGCCTCCAGTTCCCAAATGTACCAGCACCTGCCCTGTAGGTGCTAGGTGCTAAGGTCATTGACAAAGGTTAATTGGGTATAGACCCTGCTCTTAAGGAGCTTGAGACCCTATGGTGTTTTCGGAAATTCAGAGGATCCTCCCAAGGCCCAAGAAAGACTTGTAGAAGAGGACGTGGCCTGTTTGAGGTGGGGCTTGGCGAATGAGAGAGCCCGCTGAAGACAGAGGAAGGGCAAAGGAAGAACGCTTGGCAGGGCACGGAGGTTGCCCAGAGCTGTCCTGTCCCCTACAATGTAACACAGGCCACATGGAATCTCAGATTTTTCCAGTAGCCACGCTTTTTGTTTTTTTTGCGGTACGCGGGCCTCTCACTGTTGTGGCCTCTCCCGTTGCGGAGCACAGGCTCCGGACGTGCAGGCTCAGCGGCCGTGGCTCACGGGCTCAGCCGCTCCGCGGCAAGTGGGATCTTCCCGGACTAGGGCACGAACCCGTGTCCCCTGCATCAGCAGGCGGACTCCCAACCACTGCGCCACCAGGGAAGCCCAGTAGCCACGTTTGAAATTAAGAAAAAGGTGAAATTCATTTTCCTTAATTTGTTTGTTTCAGTTTTTATAATGTATTTGCTTTAGCCCAATATATGTGGAATATCATCTTTTGAACATGTAATCAGTTTAAGAAAATCAATGAAAGGCTCCACATTCTTGTATGTATTTTTCATTTCTAGCACATCCTGCCTCGCACCGGCCACATTTCAAGTGCTCTGTAGCCACGAGGGGCCACCTAATGGGACAGCTAGGTCTAGAGTGTGGGGTTTGTAAAGATGGATGGTGAGAAATGCCTTTGTAAAGGCAGGAAGTTCATGTCCTCTGCTTGCCAATTACCAGGGTCTCCTGAGATTGCTATCAAGAGGGGACTCAAAGCACAATGTTTATATATAATTCCTTACCTTTGATTAGGGCTTGAGAGAGGAGAGAGCAGATACTTTCACCCATGCCCCCCATTTGAAGCTCGTAACCTCCTGTGGTGTAGGCAAGGCAACTGTTTTAGCTCCCTCTGATGACAAGTGGGATAAGTGAGATGGGGTGTGTCCCCCAACTCTCCTCGTTCCCCAGTGAGGACCTCTGCACCCAGAGCAGGAGCTGGGCTGCCAGTCCCAGGAGACGTGACTGATGGGGAGAGGCTGAGGGGCCGGCTGCTGTGCGCCTGCAGGGCTACAGGTCACATCTGTCAGGCAGTGGAGGAAGACTGTCCCTAAGAGACTTAAACAATTCATTAATTAGTAGAACGGGAAGAAGGTGAGGTGAAGGGGGCGGTGGCAGTCCCTAGGGTCCCAGATAGTCTGGGGACTAGTTCGCGTCCCTGTGTTTTCCACAATAGATTGTGAGCCCGCTTACCCCTTCTCATTCCAGGAGTGGGTGCCTGGGGGCTGCGTTTTCTGAACATCCTTTGTTTTACAGATGTGGGACTCAAGGCCCAGGGGGGGAGGAGAGGAAGAGACTTTTGCAGGGAAGCTGCCAGATTATTTTGAAGTGCATTGATCACAGAGCTGAAAGAGGGCAGTCAGCAGGCAGACCACACCTGCGAGGAGGTAGACAGGCTTTTCGGGGACAGAGCGGCTGAGTGGTGGTGGGAGCTGCCTGCACCTTTGCAAACAAGCTTCATCATCTCTAGATGATACCACCCTTTCCTGTTGGATACTAAAAGTTCATTCATGACTCTGGCCATTACTATGGGATTTACTTAGGTCCTTAGTCAGGTGTACCTTTCTCGGTGACTGGCCTGCATCCATTTGCTGTATCTTTGGGATGTAATGAGATGTGGAATGTGGTTTTGGGATGTCCTCTAGCAAGCATCACTTCTATCCCCGGCCAGGAATCATGCCCCATCCTGTGTCCCAGATGGCATATCCATGAGCTGCTTCCAAGGGTCTTTCTCTAGAGCAAAGGAAAGGAGAATCAAAGGCTCTCCCATTGCCAGAGTCACCTCGGATCTGTCCTTATTTACATGGCTTTTGTGTGACACAGGGATGTCCTCTGGAGAAAATGAGCTTGCGTCTGGTAGAGCCAGGTTTGATCACCCCCTTATTGCTTCCTCCCACCCTGGTCTCTGGCATCTGAAAACCCAGGTGATGTAGACCCGGTGCCCTTGCCCATCTCACTGCACATCTTTGGGCAAAGCACTTAACCTCTTTGCGTCTCAGTTTCCCCGTTGCTTAAAGGGCAGTAATAATTCCCACCCCTCCCCTTAAGCTCACAGTGGGGAAGAAATGAAGTTTTATAGTTTAAAGTCTTACCTAGTCCATGCTTGGCACGTAGTGAGTATTCAGTAAATACTTGTTCGATTCTGCCTTGTCTAGTCCCTTTCCTAAATTTAGAAAAATAGAAGTGTTTACTTCTCCTTTGGTTTGAAATCATTAAAAAATTTCAGGAAAGTCTTGGGAGGGAGCTAGCAGCGGCAGTGCATGTGTCTTCCCGCTGGCAGGCGCTTGTGAACGAGGCCAAGAATCTGGGGGGTTTTCTGCCAGCCGCGCCTGACTCACTCACAAGGGGCCCTGTCTGGCTCAGGGGGAGGCCCGGCTGAAGCACCACATTAGGGCATGTTCCGGAGAAGTGGATTCTCTGAATAACTTGGATGGTTCCCTGGAGTATTTAGGGCAAAAGCCACCTGGAAGACAGAGAGGGTCACCCCCTCGTAGCCCAAACGGTGCCCAGAAAGTCTTATCACTTGGTAAATGTTTAGCGGAAAAGACCATTATCCTGAAGACGTTGGAGGGTTGTTTTAAATTTTACCCATTCGGACCTGAGAAGGATAAAGGACCGCAGTCTGTGCCTTTCACCGGGGCTGGCACGAGCCATCTTTGAGTCAGGCCTTGCAAGAACCCTTATTCTTCAGCACGACCTTTCCCCACTTCTGGATCCATTTCTGTTGGACATCTGCCGTCACCTCTCAGCCTCGGGGAGAACTGGATCCAGCTCATGGCTCCCTACTCTGAGGCCCTTTTTATGTAGCTGGTGAGAGTTGTGTTCTCTCTGTGAGGGAAGCTGGTAGAACCAGAGGTCCCTGTGATGCATCCAGTTTTAGAGACGAAAAGAAAGAACCTTGGAGATGGTGTATTTCAGCTTCCTCACCACGTAGGTGCAGAGAGGGTCAGCATCTCACCTGGCTCCCATTTCCCAGTTCTGGGCTTCTTCCATAATTCCTCATCTCTCTTTATCCCTCACCGAAGGGTTGGTGTGCCCTAGAGGGAGTGAAGTCTTAAACTGGGAGAGGTCACATCTGCACACCCAGGTCACCTATGGGAGACGTTCCTGAGGCCGTTCGCTTTCCCGGCACAAATGATCTTGGGGCTCATGCCTCGGGGAACTTTCTGATGATTTTCCCAACATGGGAAACAGTCCACACTCAATAAATAGTTGTAGGACTGAATTGAACCACTCCTTGGTCTAATTAAGACGCATAACCTTGAATTCACCATTGGGACAGGACCACAGTTCCTTTCTTGTGTCTGAAGGAGTAAGTTATTGCTTCAGGCACCCTTGTGGGCAGGGTGGCCATGTAACATGCCTTCCCTCTTTTTCTCCTTGCCCCTCGTCCCCCGTGCAGACCCTCCTAACTTTCGGGGTTTTTTTCTCTCCCCAGAGTCAGCTTGCACAGGAGGATAAAGCCCACGGCAGAGTCTCCATGGAGGTGTGGAGCCTTGTCACCAACCTCTAACTGCAGAACTGGGATGTGGAGCTGGAAGTGTCTCCTGTTCTGGGCTGTGCTGGTCACAGCCGCGCTCTGCACTGCCAGGCCAGCGCCAACCTTGCCGGAACAAGGTAAGGCGCGGGCTGAGGGGCAGCCTGGGTTCCCGGCCCTCAGCAACAAGGTGGGCTGGGACAGACGTGATGTGGTCAACTGCGAAGGCTCCATCCCAGGTGGAGCAGAGGGCTCCTGGACTGTAGGAGAGGCTCCCAAGGTACCTGGGCTGGTGGGGGCCTGGCTGCAGACACAGCCAGCTTCATCAGAGGTTGGGTCGTGAAGGCTGGTGACATCCATCTGCCAGAGGTGACGTGCTCAGGGGGGAGGTTTATGCTTTTCTCCTTCTGAAAAAGGAACTTCTTATTGGGACCCAAGAGCTAGCTCCCTAACCTAGATGAGGTATATAAAATGGGGTTGGGCGGTGCAGTGGGTGCGAGTGACCTGTGAATTTGGGTTTAGAACTTGGATCGGGGTCCAGGGGATGTGCAGGGTTGTGGGAGCTTCATAAAGACCTCCGGCTTCTGGAAAATTGTTCCAAAGACATCTTCTATGAGGGTCGGCCATCATGGCCACGTGCCTGCCATTTTGTCTTTCTTGACCATCTCTCACAGGCCCTGTTTGGAGGCCTGGTAAGAGGTTTGCTTTGGATATACTGCTGGAGGGATTTCAAAGAGATTGAGAACCAGGGAGCATTATGGGGCATAGGCGCTGGTAGACACCTGTAGTTTATTGGGAATTCGGAGGGATTATTAGTAATGGAAAAGACTTGCACCCACTGCTGATGGGATTTTTCCGGACTTGTGAAAATACTTCATGGAAATTACAGGTACAGCACACCTGGCAGCTTTCGAAGGTCTCTGAGAACTAATATTTGGGCATTTCTGCTGCCAAAGGGTAGTGTGGCTTGTGACCCAGTGGCTGATGACAGAAGCAGAGGAGGTTGGCAGGTGGTGGGTAAAGGGCTCAGGTGTGCACACAACATGGTGACTGCGTTTAAAGGGCCACCAGTCTCGCTGCCAGGACCTGTGTGAGTGACGAATGAGGAGTGAGGATATTTGCCCTCTTGTAGGGTGATGGAGAAGGAGGGGGGACGGGTGGGGGGGGGGCTTTCTAGAAGATCCACTGGCTGGGGCAGGCAGATTCGTGTTGTATTCAGTGACAGAATTGAAGGCAAGGCCTGACCTGGAACACTCTGGAGACCCCGAGTGGGAGGGACCATCTCTGCCCACAGGGAATTCACCATCGGGTAGAGGATGACAAGCACAGAGGCAGCTAAACTCAAGGTGGACCGTGTTTAAACCACGCAGTGGAGTTATAACACAATGCAGTGGGAATGCTGGGGGAGAGGGACAGCCACTGTCATTGAGATGGTCCAGAGAGCTGGGCATGGGGCCTGGGAGGGAGATGAAGGGTGTTCCAGGTGGAGCAGCATGAGTGAGGGTGCTGGGGCAGGACGTATAAGGTGTACAGAGAACAACTTACCTGGTGTGTAGGTAGTCGGGGGACGGAATGCCTGGACAAATTGGACTGAGTTAGCATATGGAAAGCCGTAATGCCCTGCTGAGGAAACTGTACCTAAATGGGTAGATACTGGGAGTCTTGAAAAGTTTCGAGCAGGAAAGTGACACAATCCAGCTTTCAGATTTTCAGGCAGCTGAGTTTGGATGGATGGGAGGAAGAAGTCAGGCGGACCTAGGTTTAAATTGTGCTCCGCAGGGCTTCCCTGGTGGCGCAGGTGTTAAGAATCCGCCTGCCAATGCAGGGGACACGGGTTCGAGCCCTGGTCTGGGAAGATCCCACATGCCGTGGAGCAACTAAGCCCGTGTGCCACAACTACTGAGCCTGTGCTCTAGAGCCCGTGCACCACAGCTACTGAGCTTGTGCTCCAGAGCCCGTGAGCCACAACTACTGAGCCCCCATGCCACAACTACTGAAGCCCGCGCACCTAGAGCCTGTGCTCCGAAACACGAGAAGCCACCGCAATGAGAAGCCCACGCACTGCAACGAAGAGTAGCCCCCGCTCACTGCAACTAGAGAAAGCCCGCGCGCAGCAGTGAAGACCCAATGCAGCCGTAAATGAATGAATGAATGAAAGAATGAATGAATTAATTAAATTTATTTTTTAAAAATTCTAAAAAAAACAGTCGTGCTCCACCACTTAATATCTGCATTACTTGGTTTGACCAATTACTCAAACACAGGAAGTCTTAGTTTGCTTATCTTTAAAATGGAGCAGTAATACAGGATTAAGTGAGATAACCCAGGTAAAGCACTGACAGGCAAAGCGTTAGGAGTTATTACTGCTGCTACCACTGTTGCCAGAAAGACGAGTTGCTTAAACGGTTGTTCTGAATGTCTAGCTAGAGAAAGGCAGTGAACTAGAGTGGAGGATTGTAAAGGAAGGAAAAATAACAGAGACACTATAGAAATAGAATCTACAGGTTTAAGATTTCCCTGGTGGCGCAGTGGTTAAGAATCCGCCTGCCAATGCAGGGGACACGGGTTCGAGCCCTGGTGGAGAGCAGCTAAGCCCGTGCGCCAACTAAGCAACTGAAGCAACTAAGCCCGTGTGCCACAACTACTGAGCCCACACACCACAACTACTGAGCCTGCACCCTAAAGCCCAAGAGCCACAGCTACTGAGCCCGTGTGCCGTGACTACCGAAGCCCATGTGCCTAGAGCCCGCGCACCACAACGAAGAAGAGTAGTCCCTGCTCACCACAGCTAGAGAAAACCCATGTGCAGCAACGAAGACCCACTGCAGCCAAAAAAATAAATTTAATTAAAAAAAAAAAAATCTACGGGTTTAAGTAGGTTGGATGTCAACTCCGGGTGACTAAAGACACAGACAAGATGCGAGTAAAGGGAGTGAGTCAGAGTGGGAGGTTTCTGAGGAGTAGATAGAGATTTGGGTCAGCCACAGCATAGGTGGCAATGAGGAGGGGTGGATAAGGTTTGGGAATATGAATTTATGGTGGACCCTAAAGTATTTTTTTTAACCTTCTCTAACAAACCGTTTTGCAGCCCAGGGATGGAGGGTGGAGAAAGTGAATAGTACGCATCTCGGAGCTGGGTACTTGTAGGCAGGAAGGGAGTATCGTATCCAAGGGTCGAAACATAAGGAATAGGGGTTGAGGGGGTGATGGTGGTCCTGAAGCTTCTGGTTGTGCATCCAGACTGGGAAAGGAAGCCGGGGCAGTGATGGAGGGTGGAGTCAAGGGGCTGAAAGTCTTGAAAATGACAAAGTCCTGCTCTGCAAACAGGAGGGAGGGGGTAGGAGAGGTGAGGAGGGCTATGAGGAGGCGATGTGGCAGTGAAGAGTGAAGTTACACTGCCATTTTAAAAAAAATCAACTTAATTGAGGTATCATTTGCATTCTATAAAATGCACCAATTTTAAGCGTTCAGTTTGAAGTGTTTTGATAAATGTAGCATTGTCCCACGTAACTGTCAATCAAGATATGAAACATTTTCATCACCCCCCAAACTTGCCTCCTGCCCCTCTGCAGTCAGCCCCCTTTGCAGCGCCGGACCCAGGCAACCACGGATCTACTTTCTGTCACTGTAGGTTAGGTTTGCCTGTTCTAGAATTTCACATAATGGAATTATATGGGGAATGTGTATCCATTCACTTGATGGTGGCCATTTGGGTTGCTAACACTTTGGGCTATTATTACTAAAACTCTTGTGAGCGTTCGTTTACAAGTCTGTGGGCATACGTTTTCCCTGGACTGCCTTGGTTTTGATTTGGGCTCCATTGCTTACCGACTGTTGGCTGTTGGGAAAGCTCCTCTCTGACACTCTATAATCTATATTGGTAATGAACATCTGCTTCTAAGGTCGTTGTGAATAACATGCAAATGCCTGCAAAGCTCTAAGAACCATGCCTGGACATAGTCAATGAGCCATAAATAGTAGATGTGGGTACCTTTTCCTGGGACCCCACAGGAGACACCGCGTGGTAAAGGGCTTGTTTCATGGATGGACTTGGAGTGCCTTAGGACGCAGAAGCGGAAACCCACGAGACTTGGATGGACATCAGGTCCCAGGTCCCCATTGGGTTGAGTCAGTCCCTCTCGTGGTTCAGCCCCTTCTCCTAGATCATCCCTTCTGAGCTTTGTGATAGCGGAACATGGGCCCCACCGTCTTCAGAGACCTGAAGTCCTAAGGGAAGAATCTATCTCCACGCTTTGTAAACTATAAGGTATCTCACAAATGTAAAGTATTGCCGTAGTCTCGGCCCTGCTGATTATTCAATAACAATGCTGCTGTTGTCCTCAGAAAAGACTGGACTCTGAATGTAAAAGGTTTGCCCAAAAGTTTAAAGCAAATTACCCCAAACCCTGCTCCCACTGACTGAGAGCTTTTGCCCTTTAGAAAGCCTTTGCTGTGTGTGTGTGTGTGTGTGTGTGTGTGTGTGTGTGTGTGTGTGTGTCGGGAGCCCCTCCCCCAGTCTGCAAATGCTCCTCAGGGAGTGGGGAGGGCCTGAAGTTTCTGGCTGTCCTTGGAAAGTTGATTTAATAAGGGTTCCAGGAAAACCAGCCTCCCTCCTTCCTCCCTCTCCTTTCCCTTCTCTAGTTTGGGATCTTAAAGAGGCTGAGCTTGTTTCAGACCAGGCTTTGCGGGGAGGGGGGCGGGGGAGACTGAAGCGGGGTCGTGGGCCGGGGAGTAGAATGCCCCTTTAAAAAGATAAGCACTAGCTTGAAAGACACTTTGAGCTCGAAGAGGCTTGTTTTTGTGTATTTTTCTCTCGTTTAGAATAAGACTTGCAGAAAAGCAAGTGGGTGAATCCAAAACTGTTTACAAGGCCGCTTCTCGTAATTGGGAATGGGGATCCTAACCCCCTTTTCAGCAGTAACCTGGGCTAAAGCCCCCAGACCCCACATGGTGGAGGGCACGGTATGAGCCTTGCCGTCTCAAAATACTTGCCTACATGCTCAGAAACCTGCAACTAATAAACGATTTAATGGCCGGGGTTTTACAGCTCCTCCCACCTACCCAGATTTGAAGGAGTCTGGTGGCCGCTTGAAGAGGGAGAGGTTACACTTAATGGAAAAGCCGCACGATTCCCTTTCTGGCTGCAAGCCCCCTGGATGCCAGGCACCACAAAGCAAGGCTTTGTCTTTGTGTTCTGCAGAAACCTGGGCCCGTGGCGGGGAGCTGCAAATGGTGCCAGAGACATCACCCCAGCTTGAAGTCCGGCCCTGGGCCCTGGCCGCCACTGGCAACCCCCCAGGGGCTCCCGCAGCTGTCTTTGGCCCGAAGGGGTATGCATTTCAGCCTGGCTGCAGGGGGAGCCCCGAACAAGTACCGGAGGGTATCCCACTACCAGCCTCGCACAGGCCGAGGTCCTACTGGCTGCGGCCAGTGGGCGTGGCCGGAGGACCTGCGGCCTGGGGGCCAGTGTCCTGTGGACCAGTATTGGGTGGCTGCCGGGGGTGGGAGGGGAACATTCAGGAGCACTGCTGTACCCCACCCCGTCCGCAACATAATTTTTTCTTGTGAAAAGAACCTGTTTACTTCTAATTCACACTGGACATTGAAGAGGAGTTTCTCCCCCTTGGGCCGGAAGGCGGGTGGAATTCCACAGGGCAGAGAGCGATGTGGGGAGACCCACTGGAGTGCAAGGCCGGAGGGTTTCGGGCTGTGGGAATCTGCGCGGCACGGAGCCACCAGGTTTCCCCGGGGCACTCCACTCAGTCCCTCACCCCCTCTCCAGAGAGAGGTAGCTCGGTGCCTTCGGAAGGGTGTGTTTGCAAGCGTTCCTGGAGCTGAGCTTTGCAGAGGGTGGGTGCAGGGAGAGAATGTGAGGCAGGAGCCGGAGGGCTCACGTGTCCACTTGACCACGCCAGGCAGAGCCACCCCAGGGCCGTGTTCTTGGCCCTGCCTGCTGCATTGCTGCACCATTAGCTTCACTGATTTTCCACTCCGGCTTTGCCGGCCAGCTCCCCGAAGTCAGGGAGGAGGAATTTCTCAGGGAAGAACAAATGTCTGTCCAGAGCCCTGGCCAGGGAGGGGGAAGGGAGGGAGCCCAAACAGAGAAGAGGCCGCGCTGCTGCCCCCGGGCTTCTGTGACGACCTGGGTGGGCAGGAACTGAAGAGAGAGGGTCAGGGATGCCTCTGGGGCCTGTGGCCCCTGCCTGGAGGTGGGTCAGCAGGGCCCGGCCAGGATGCTTGCTCCCGGTCAGGCCGAAATAGTGAGTGATGGCTCGTGTCTGGGGCCGTGAGGGATGGCCTTGGGAGAAGTGAGTTCTGGGGAGTCATTATCTGGGAGGGAGCGGTCCGGGGTCAGAGATCCTGACCGGCAGCTGTGCCCTGTTTTTACAGGGCCTCGATCCTCGGGGGCCATTGGGGGCTCCAGCTCCCCCTGTAGACGCCACCTTTGCCTCTTCCCTCCCCAAAGCCTGGCAACGAGACAACTGTTTCCCTGCTGACCGGGAAAGTCCAGCTGCTCTGGCACTGCTGGTCTCCCAAATTCAGCTGCCCAGGCCGCCCTGTTCATTCTGGAGAGGAGGCTCATCCACAGACTTACGCCCAGCATTCCCTTCTCTCGGCCCACCCTGTCCCCGACCTCCGCCCCCCAAGTGATTCAGCAGCAAGTTAACTGCTCTACCTAGGCTCTTGAGGCCTGGAATAAATCCCAAACTGCTTCCTCTTAGGAGAAGCCTTCTAGGCCAGGGGGTCCCCAACCCCCGGGCCACGGACTGGTACCGGTCTGTGGCCTGTTAGGAACGGGGCCGCACAGCAGGAGGTGAGGGGGGTGGTGAGTGAGCAAAGCTGCATCTGTATTTACAGCTGCTCCCCATCGCTTCCATTACTGCCTGAGCCCCGCCTCCTGTCAGCATTATGGTGAGCTGTATAATTACTTCATTATATATTACAATGTAATGATAATAGAAATCAAGTGCACGATGAATGTAATGCGCCTGAATCATCCCGAAACCCTGCCCTCCCCCACCCCGGTCCGTGGAAGAAGTGCCTTCCACGAAGCCAGTCCCTGGTGCCGAAAAGGTCGGGGACCGCTGTTCTAGACTGTGGGCTGCTTCTGAACTTGGGGGGCTTGCTCTGACTTACAGCCGCTGACGGCCAAGTCGGGGGGACATTTGCCTGATGGGCTGCTTGTGGCTTGTACCCTGAGTCCCCCCTCTCCTGTTCTTGGTTCGCACCGACCCTCCCCTGCCCCCTTGCCAAACGAGGTGCCCACTGCCTTCATTTAAAGGCTGTCTCCTTGCAAACCGGAAACCTCGGGAGAGGGTTTTGTCCAGTCAGTTCCAAGCACGAGAACCGTTGGCTTGGATGGAGCTCGAAACTCGGTGCTCCTTCCTGAGCCCACGTGTTGTATCGTGGCCAAGGCTCCTGGGATGGGTGGTGTAAAAGAAGGTGAATGTTGGTGTGAATGTGGCTGTGTTTCCCAGGCCCTGGATGTGTAGGTGCGTCAAGCCTCAAGTGGGTGAGAGGGTCAAGGAGTTCGGGGAAGAGTGAACATTAGTGGTCATGAGCTTGGGCAGGGAAAGAGGTTAAAAACCATGAATGCTGGAGAGTCATATATTTGATCAACAAAGAAAGTCGAACTTAGAGCTTAGCCCCTCCTCTGTTTTCTCTACAGACGAAAACTAGCCCCTGGCTAATGGTCCCTTCACCATTTGTTTACTGATTGAGTTTTCCTCCTTCCTTCCTTCCTCTCGCCCTCCCTCCCTCCCTTCCTTCCTTTCCTCCCTGTCTCCCATTCATCCATCCATCCATCTGGCCAAATAAGACTTCCTTTTTCCCTTGTTTAATACAATATACACATTCATACATAACAACTGTTTATCCTGGTCCCTTAGCTGGAAATGTCCATCCCTATCCTTTCCTGCTTTCACTGTTTGTAATTTCTACTCTTAGCTTAAGGAGTAGCTTAAGGGCCACCTCCCTCCTGAAGCCCTCCTCTGTCTCCAAATTAATCACTCCTTTCCGCCCCCCCACCCCACCCCCTTTCTGTGTAACTTTCAATCTGGCACTTACTTTCCTCTGCCTTACATTATGGAGTTTTTTGTTTGTTTGTTTGTTTTGCGGTACGCGGGCCTCTCACTGTTGTGGCCTCTGCCGTTGCGGAGCACGGGCTCCGGACACGCAGGCTCAGCGGCCATGGCTCACGGGCCCAGCTGCTCCACGGGATGTGGGATCTTCCCGGACCAGGTCATGAACCTGTGTCCCCTGCATCGCCAGGCGGACTCTCAACCACTGCGCCACCAGGGAAGCCCACATTATGGAGTTTTTAACATATGGCTGTTTCCTCCACTAGAGCAAAGTTGTATGCAGTCAGAAAGAATGTTTTTATTGCTCTTTTAAAACATGGATATTTTGATATGTAATCTGGGTTCATTGTGGAAAATTTAGAAATTATAGACTTGTAAAGAGAAAAAGAAAGTCTCTGATATGCCCATCATCCAAAAATAATCACTGTTATTGGTGAATCTATTTATATAGATCTTTTTCCCTGCATTTATACAAGCATAACTTTTCAAAAATGGAATTTATATGTTATATACTGGTTTGTAACGTAAGCAGGTACTTCCTGCCATGCAGAGATGTTTCCATCATGCTTAAGTAACTATGTAGTAGTATGGGTGTGCAAAATTTATTTACCCAGTCCTTTACTGTTGGGCACTTATTTATTTTCAATAGTTTGCATTTAAGTGAACATACTTTTACAAATAAAATTTGCCCATGTATCCAGGGATACTTATATTCTAAAAGTTGTGATTACCTAGTACCAAATAGCCCCAGAAAGGTAATACCAGTAAAGGTCTTTAAAAATAATAATTAATAAACACTATTTATTACATTTTCACATTCCACATCCTTTACATATTTTTACCTCTACATTGATCCCATGGCCGTAGGTTTTAATTTCAAAATCAGATGAGGAAACTGAGGTTCAGGGAGTTAAGTAATTTGTCTAAGGTAGTCTAGTTGGTAGGCTGTGAAAGTGGGATTCAGGTTCAGGTAGGTCTGACTCCCATTTTTTTTTCCAGTGTATTATACTATGTCCCTCTATCAAACTGGGTTTCTTCCCAAAATACAGGCAGACCAACATGTGAATTTAAACATTGCTGGGTCAGTCCCTTTTATCTCACAGGAATTAGGCTTCACCTCCCTTTCGGGGGTGGTATGTACATGTGTGTGATTGGGGTAAGGGCAGCTGGAGACGCTTGTGCATTTCTTGTGTGACATTCTTCTGCTCTTGGCTGCGAGGTTATGCATCGGTCATAGGTCTGTGAGCTGCCCTAATGAAAGTGATTCCCTAGCTTAGA
The DNA here is from genome assembly GCF_008692025.1 of Phocoena sinus. Classification (NCBI taxonomy): domain Eukaryota; kingdom Metazoa; phylum Chordata; class Mammalia; order Artiodactyla; family Phocoenidae; genus Phocoena; species Phocoena sinus. The sequence goes on along the minus strand of NC_045783.1, from coordinate 30,282,852 downwards.
ATAATCAATGGAACGAAAACCCCATTGAGGCTGCCTTTTGCACGGTAGCTGAGACCTCCTACTTGGAGAAGGTCTGGGATCAGAGGTCTCTAAAGCATCAGAGGCCACACCTGAGTTTTCCTTGTAGGTCACACTTATTCTAGAATATAGTGGTATTGCCCGGACACAATAAACCACCTGGAATGTTTCTAAAGTAGTCCAACAATGTCTCATGGATGGAAATAAACATGCTAGAAGGTTCAGCAAGCCTGAAGCATTAGCATTGTTTTGAGGCTACCAGTAAATATTTATTTAAAGCGTGAAGAGAAGCAAAAAAAAACCCCACAAGCGTCCTGAAATTTTGTTTTTCTTAGTGTTTACATCTAACAAATTAATGTTTTAAACAAAAATATATATAATACCATGTGGTTGGGCTAGTCACAAAATAATTACAGGATTTTCAAAATTAATTAATTTGTGGTGTACTGTCTGAGGTGTGCCCCAGGAATAGAACACAGATTTATTGCAAGTTTTTTGGTAAATATTTTCTTCCAGTTCTGTCAGTAACTATCCGTGTGCCCTTTTGGGGAAAGCACAAAAATTCTTGGAGGCCCCTCTTGACTGGGAGGCCCAGGACAAATGGCAACCCTACCCTAGCCTCACCATGGGTCAGGCCCAGCCCTGGCCAGTGTCGCTCTTACTACGCATAGGCAAATACAATAAGTGACTCATTGAAAAAACGTCATCCGGGGCTTTCCTGGTGGCGCAGTGGTTGAGAGTCCGCCTGCCGATGCAGGGGACGCGGGTTCGTGCCCCGGTCCGGGAAGATCCCACATGCCGCAGAGTGGCTAGGCCCGTGAGCCATGGCAGCTGAACCTGCGCGTCCGGAGCCTGTGCTCCGTAACGGGAGAGGCCACAACAGTGAGAGGCCTGCGTACCGCAAAAAATAAAAAAAAAAATAAAAAACATCATCCAGTAACAACCTCAAATAAGGACATAGAACTCAGGTTATGAGGACATCTGAAACCACAGGTGAGGGCCTCTTCCCTAAAGTGAAGGGGCAGATGGACTGTCTTTTGTGGGCTGTGATGTGTTTGCACACATATATCATGAAGGCAGAGGTGTCGTTCGTTCCTTTGTTTACCCCAGCACCGTAGAATAGTGTCTGATACATGTGAGGCACTCCACGAATACTTTTTGAAGAAATGAATGCACACATGAACGCACAGTGAGGTAACCATCCATTTTCTTTTTTGAAAAAGATACCTACACCTAGTAAGGACCTACTGTATAGCACAGGGAACTCTACTCAGTACTCTGTAACGGCCTATCTGGGAAAAGAATCTTAAAAAGAGTGGCTGTATGTATATGTTTAACAGATTCACATTGCTGTACAGCAGAAACTAACACAGCATTGTCAAGCAACTATACTACCCCCTAAAATTTTGTAAATAATAAAGGAACTAGGGGAAAAAGATACCTACAATTTCTAGCTTAAAAAAAGGGGAAGATAGGAATGAAATCCTTTTCAATAGGAAGGTAAGGAAAGTAGGTGAGAAATAATTATTGCTACCCCACAGTGCGTCCTTTATATCACTTAATGCGGTGGTTCTCAGGTTTTCCCGGCAGGCACATCACCCAGTGGGCTTGTTAAAACCCCTTGCCGGAACTTCCCTGGTGGCGCAGTGGTTAAGAATCCGCCTGCCAGTGCAGGGGACACGGGTTCAAGCCCCGGTCTGGGAAGATCCCACATGCCACAGAGCAGCTAAGCCTGTGCTCTAGAGCCCGCGAGCCACAACTACTGAGCCCACACACCACAACTGTTGAGCCTGCATGCCTAGAGCAAGTGCCCAGCAACAAGAAAAGCCACAGCAGGGAGAAGTCCGCACACCCCAATGAAGAATAGGCCCCGCTCGCTGCAACTAAAGAAATCCCACACGCAGCAAGACCCAACGCAGCCAAAAATAAATAAATTAATTAATTTTTTTAAAAACAAAAAAACACAAAAAACCTTTGCCACAGTCCACCCCCAGGGCTCTGGATTCTGCAGCAGGGCCCGAGCTGGGTGGTTCTAACAAGTTCCCAGAGGATGCTGATACTGCCATCCAGGGACCACACTTTGAGAATCTGATATCAATTAATTGTCTATAAGGTAGGTGCTGTGTGTCCATTTCACGGTTTAGGAAACTGACACAGAGAGGTCAAAATGAACACTTGCCAGGTTAAACAGCTAAAATAAATGGTGTAGCTAGAGTTCGATTCAGGTCTATTTAATATCAGTGCCTACGGCTCTAACCCCTGTACTGGGAGGTGGGGGAAACGAGGAAGTAGAAGAGGGCTGAGTCCGATTGCCGGGGTTTATTGGAGGAAGGAAGGACCAGGAGTAGAAAGTTGTCTAAAAGCTTGTCTGGAAGGAAGGAGACCCTTTTCCTGGAACACCCTTCTTCTGTGTTGTTCGGGGCTTTAAGTCAGTTATCACCACCTTTGGAATGTGGATCAGCTCTCCCATCGTTGGAAGGGTCCTTTTGCATTCGGAAATCTCTGCCCCTTTATTATCCAACTTCAGGGTTGACTTTGGGAATTAAGGTTTATTTTCCTTCGGTTTTAGGAATTAGTTTTTAAATCTTAGAAGAGTCAGGTTCTTTGACTGATGTACTGAATGAAGGTCTCGCTTCGGCATCTAAAGCTTTCGTCCATGTTATTTGCCCTCTCAAGGCTGTATTAATGCCTGAAGGGTATGCTTGGAAGATGCATTTGTTTCAGAACATGTGTCCTTTCCCCACCACCCTCAGACTCCCAGTCCATTTTTTAAATTTATTTGCCTAATGAGTTCTCATGGAGTCTCTCATGAGCATCAAAAAAGGACAGTGAAATAAATCCTTCTAGAATACCTGGGCTCCCAGCTTTCTGCCAGTCACAGCCTCTGAGCTACTCCATACCCTTGGCCCTGAGGCTTCTTCTGGAACATCTCGGGCCAGAGGGAAAAGATGAAGGGAGACATGTGTTGAAGGTGCTGGTGGCCGCAGCTCTGTGGCCAAATCAGAATCCCCTCTTCTTTTTTTTTTTTAAATATTGACTGTATTCTCCGTGCTGTGCATTACATCCTAGTGTCTTATTTATTTGTTTGTTTATTTATTTATATATATATATTTATTTAATTTATTTATTTTTGGCTGTGTTGGGTCTTCGTTGCTGCACGTGGGCTTTTCTCCAGTTGCAGCGAGCGGGGCCCACTCTTCGTTGCGGTGCACGGGCCTCTCATTGTGGTGGCCTCTCTCTGTTGGGGAGCACGGGCTGTAGGCGCACGGGCTTCCGTAGTTGTGGCACACGGGCCCAGCAGCTGTGGCTCACGGGCTCTAGAGCGCAGGCTCAGTAGTTGTGGTGCACGGGCTTAGTTGCTCCGCGGCATGTGGCATCCTCCTGGACCAGGGCCCGAACCTGTGTCCCCTGCACTGGCAGGCAGACTCCCAACCACTGCGCCACCAGGGAAGTCCCATGTGTCTTCTTTTTTTTTTTTCAGCCTTACCACACGGCATGGGGGATCTTAGTTCCCTGACCAGGGATCGATCCCACACCCCCTGCAGTGGACCGCCAGGGGAGTCCCCTCCCCTCTTCTTAAGGAAAATTAACTTGCAGTCTCCTGCCCTCCCTCATGGCGGAGGGCCACCTGTGCTGGTGGAGGCTGGAGGGGATGTAGTGAATGGTACTCAACTCCCAAGGCCCAGCTGAAACTTGGAATGTTGGTTAGAGCTGTTGGAGTTGCCCAGAGCTTGTCCAGTCAGCCTTCCCATCTCACAGTTGAGCACACGGAGGCCGAGAGGGGAGATGATGTGGCCCGGGTCACACAGGAGCGGCAGGGCCAGTCATCCCAGTGACTTCCAGTCAGATACTCCTTCTGCTGCTCCCAGCCAGTTACAACCACCTGGGGCTCAAGCAGAGTTTGGTACTGTGTGGTTTTCACAAGGATTTCAAATGAGGCTCTCATCCCTTAGGACACCCGGAATGTGGACATTGCCCAGAGTAGGGAATCTCCCACAGGAGGCTCATTGTTTAAGATCAACCAATTGTCCGATCACAGGACTCCCCAGTGTAGACATTGGCCTTCCAAGCAGCCTTTGGTCCTGGTTCTCCTACCTGCTCTCTGTCTGAGTGCCATTCCATCTCAGGGAGAAATATCCCCAAACCACGCTCTTTTAGTTTCTGAAAACAGTACTAAATGCTCTACTTTCACAGTGTGTGTGAAGGAGGAGAAAGAGAAGAATGAATACGTGGTATGTCAGTGGGTCCTCTGGGCCATCACTTTCCTGCCAGTCTGTGGAACAGACCATTGGCCCCAGATTTTTAGGTTCCATGGGCCAGTCAAATTCCCCCCCCCCGCCGCCCCGATATTTTGGGTTGACAATTTATTTTGCCACGTAAGAACATCTTTAAAAAACCAACACTGTCCACTACCGGTACTTCTTTTAATTGTGGTAAAATATACGTACTATACAACTCAACCATTTTTAAGTTTACAGGTCCTTGGCATTAAGTACATTCGTGTTGTGTAACCATCACGACTGTCCATCTCCAGAACTTGTCACCTTCCTGACTGAAACTCTACCTGTTAAACATGTAACTCCCCAGTCTTCTCTCCTCCAGCCCCTGGCAACCACCTTTTACACCATTTCCTTTTAAAAGGATGTCTATTGGGACTTCCCTGGCGGTCCAGTGGTTAGGACTCTGCACTTTCACTGCCGAGAGCCCGGGTTCGATCCCTGGTCGGGGAACTGAGATCCCACCAGCTGCATGGCGTGGCCAAAAAAATAAAAGGGTGTCTATCACCTTTATTCTCGTAATGTAAAAATAAGGGATGTTTCTTTAACATTGAAAAAAATAGGTCACTTTATGAAGAGTCCCTTCCTTTCTCCACTGCAGTGGGTGGTGAGCGTCCTTGCACTGGGCATGGTGACCCAGACCCACCACTGCAGCCACGGGACCAGCCAGGGAGGGAAGGTGGCACAGAGCCGGAGGGGAGCTGATAGCCCTGGTGCGTGTGCTCTCAAGCATCCACTGAGGTTTGGGGAGGGGGCAAAAGGCAAATTCTGAAACAGCTGTGGCCTCGACTAATTCATCAGCAAGTTTAGGGAGCGGCAGCGTTTTCCTACGCAGCTACTGGTGCTTCCTTCCCCAAACCAGCTCCGAGGAGCTTGGGGGAGGGGAGGCCATCCCGAGGCCCTGGGAGGGGGCGTGGTGGGGGGAGAGCCATACATTCTTTTCTTCAAGGAACCTGACCGGACTCTAAGGTCAGCGCCCGGCGGATTGGGAGCTGCAGGGCTACCTCTTGGCTGTCCTCCTTCCCCCACTCTTAATGATCTTTCCATTACAGAACCCAGACCAGGAAGTGCCTGACAGGTCACAGCTGCAGACACATGGCTGGGAGGCCTGGGCTCTGGGCCAGTGGTGGGAGGGTCTGAGTTCCCCTTGGAGCAGCAGGACCCCTACACACACACACACACGCACACGCACACGCACGCACACCCCACTTCAGCTAGTTGTCCAGCTTTTCCCTGACAGCTCAGGGGAAGGTGTTCTTACTTCTGTGTTGTCACAGTTGGTGGCTGGTGGTACTTTTGCTTTGAGCTTAGGATGTGATTGTAATAAAGGCAGGAGAAGTCCCCCAGCTGAGGGTCCAGATCCCCTGTGCTTACATCCCACACAAGTGTCCTTACTGGGCTTGCGGTTCTTTGGGGGAAGTTTTCCATCAATGAACTAGGCTCTCCAGCTTCTTTTCCCAAAATAGGAACCCCCCCGAACATGGCTCTAGAAGCTTCCTGGGCGCCCAGGGCAGTTGTAAGGCACAGCCTTAATGCTGCCCAAACAACCACTGTGATTCTATCAAGATACCCAGTTCAAAACATTTTGCGGGGAAGGTCTAGAGGCAGGAGCATGGGCTTTGCAAACACAGACCTGGGTGGGTAGAGCCCCCTTCATTTTATCCTCTTCACCGAGGCCAGCTCCTTCCACATACAAGTTTGCTCAGGAAATGTTAATTTACCCTAAACTGTGTCCGAGGGGGGCAGTTGTCACACAGGAATTTCTGTCTCCACCGCCAGCTGTGTTGTTGGCTTTCTTCCCTGAATCTGCCAAGGCTGATTCCTCTGGTGCCAAATGTGAGCCGGTGACACAAACTTCTAGGAACCGGGAGCTGAGGCCCTCCCTTCCTGGTGGCTGCAAGGCACCTACCTTTGCTCTTTACGCTTCTTCCTGCACGTCTTAGGTGAACTTGCCCCTTCCCAGAGCAGCTCTCTCTTCCAGGTAAGGTAGAGCAGCCAAGGGTACCGGGAATCCTTTTGGGAAATGGGTGGAGGACGCATTTTTCTTTTCAGCTCTGCCCAGAGTGCGTCTGTAAACATTGGGGAGAGAGGAAGAGGGGAGATTTCTTTTAAAAACAACTCCTGGGCGCATTCCTTTGTTAATCACGTAATTACAGCCCTCTCCCCGGCCTGAAAGTGTTCTCCTCCTCGTGGTGGGAGGTATTGGGGAGGGGTGGGTGTTACCCAATCCCTAGGAGGGAAGAAAGTACAGGTACCAAGGAGGCATCAGCTGGAACCCAGCACTGGGGCTTGAACCCCAGACTCCACTTTGATGCTGGGTTACCCGTCGCCACATCTTTGGGAAGGTTTGCACAGAATGCTGGGCTTCCCCTGCCCAACCACTTCCTGCGGAGCTGGTTTTGGGGGGTCTTGGGGTGGGTGCAGGGCCCTGGCTGTGGCTTTGGCCAGCACAGGCGGCTCTGTGCTAAATTACAGTGACGAGATGGGACAACACAAAAGCCCCAAAATCTTTTTTTAATAAAAACAAAACACACCTCCCAGCCCCAAGCCCCTGGGCTGCTGAATGGCGATGGCTTCCTGTCAGGATTAGCTGGGCTGCCTGGGCATGTGTGCACTGCCTTTCTCCTCAGGAAATACCTTTAGTAAGCCCTGGTGGGGTCCCCATGGCAACGCGAGAGGGGACCTGCTGACTGAGGCCATTCAGCTCCCATTGTTACCGGGCCCCTTTGTGGGGAGCTGTATTGCAGCCTCTCTGGCAAACACAGCAGTTTGCACCGTTTTGTCAGGCTGAACGTGGAGTCTTTACATTTTAATGGGCTGGCTCTTCTGGCAGTGGCCCATTTGCATGCAAAATGCTCCTTCTTACTTCTGTCCCTTTTTCTATTAAAAAAAAAAACAAACCCTACACTCCAAATCTCCCTGGGTCAGGGGCCCGGTGAACACGGCTGGATCTGGGTGTCAGGCCCCGCTAATTGATTTGGTGTCCCCGGCTCCCCTCCCAACCATGGCCGTGCGCCCCATTTCTGCAGCTCTCCCTGCATGTCGGGGATGCCTCGCATCCAGGGAATCTCACATCTGGAGGGCTTCCTCCATGGACCCTCCCACCGTTGCAGGATGACCGTTGTTCCCTGGGATTTCGGTGAGAACCCCCTCTGACCTGGCCTTGCCAGACTAAAGTAAGTTTTCAGTTCCATTTCAAAGCCAAAGTAACGTAATAAAAACCTCGGCCGAGGGCTCCCGGAGCCCCACTGGGCTGTTCTGTGTTTCTTTTAAGTTGCTTTCAAAGCCACCCCGAGTTCCTCCCCCACCCACAATTGCCCCCTCATTTATCTCTGGGGAGTTTGTGCCGAGACTGTAAACATTCCTGGACCACCAGTTCCCCATGTTACCGAAGAGGATGGCCCTTCTCTCCTAACTTTCTCAACCCAGAGACGCAAAACCAAAAGGATTTCACAGGGATGACAGCAACGGAGAACCCCTGCCCGAGACAACACGCATGGATTTGTGGAGGGCTGGTTATTCAAGCCCTACACCCTTCCCCTTCGGAGTGCGGCATAGACCTGACACCACACCTGACCTCGGAGGGTAGATGAGACATATACTTACGGACCAGCCTCAGCCGAGCAGCTTGAATGAGTGTGTGATAAAGCCATGAATTTTTAAAAAAATTTTTATTGGAGTATAGTTGATTTACAATGTTGTGTTAGTTTCAGGTATACAGCAAAGTGAATCCCTTACACATATATCCATTCTTCTTCAGATTCTTTTCCCCATATAGGCCATTACAGAGTATTCTGTAGAGTTCCCTGTGCTATAACGTAGGTCCTTATTAGTTAGCTGTTTTATATATAGAAATGTGTATATGTCAATCCCAATCTCCCAACTTATCCCTCCCCCTTCCCCTCACCCCGTGGTAACCACAAGCTTATTTCTTATGTCACATCACAAATGAGAGGAGGAACAGAGCCGCGGAAGTCTCCGGAGAATGAGTTTTCACGTCTGGGGAAGTGGTGGAGAGATAGGAAAACAAGGTGTTTTAGGAGAAAGCAAAATAAAGGGCAGTGAGGGTATTGGCTGCAGAGGTGGAACCAGGAGAGCTGGGTGGGAGGAGGTAGCTGAGAGACCCCCAGGTCCTGGAGGAGGGGGACACAAACTGTGCTCTCGGGGGGGGCCTGAGGGGATGGGATGCAGAGGGCCAGGAGTGCGACACTCAGGATGTGTAATCAGGAGAGCTGGCCCAAGGGAAGGGATGGCCAGCCTCTTTGCCTAACGTTCTGGATCATCTCAGTGGATCAGGCAGGGTCATCGGAGGCATCAGTTCAGCTGTAAGCTGCGCTCGAGAGGGAGGGGTTGGGACCAGAGAAGGTGTCAGAGATTGAGCCAGGGACCCAGGCAGGAGGGAGGGGTCGTGCCACGTACCTGTGGCCAAGGCAGAGCTGTAGGTACCTCCCGATGCCACGTGTGCTGGGTGAAGGGCCCAGGACCCAGCAGACCCAGCACCTAGAGCCAGCGCTGAGGCCCTGTTTTGTGACTTTGGGAGAAGTCTCTGCCTCCACTGTCTTGTGTCTAAATGGAATAAATGCAAATGAACATGAACGTGGATGAATGCGCCTTGTAAAGTATCAGGTGCCATACCGAAATAGGGCATGACTGTTGGTCCTGGTCTGCCACTGTCCCAGTGCCACCGCACCCCCACAATTTCCTCCTCCGCCACGTGTGCACGGTCACACCTCCTCAACTTTGAGTAGCTCAGCATGGCTGGGAAAGTACATTTGTACGTAAGGAACAGAGTTATAAAGCAGTAATTTGGGGGCAGATGAAAAGGGAAGGATGAGGCCAAAGTAACCAACTGCAGAATCCCCTGTGAGAAGGTAGGAGACATGGGCGCCATCAGACAGGACCCTGGGGCCGACCAGAAAGCGTTTCCGTTGTCTTCTGGAAGTCAAGGATTGCAAAGACAGTGAAAATAAGGGCTGCCTTTCAAAGCGGTAGACCTGGGCCCCGGATGTGTGGGGATTGCGGAGAGCCAGGCCACCTGGGTGTGAATCCCTGCTCAGCCACTTAACTGACTAGGTGGGCCGCCTTGGACACATCCTGAACCTCCAGGTGCTTCAGGGTCCCCTCTGTAAAATGAGGATGATAGTACCCACTCCACAGGGTTGTGGAGCAGCTGTCAGTTTCTATACCCACAGGGTAGAGATAAGAGTCGTTATCGGGCTTCCCTGGTGGCGCAGTGGTTGAGAGTCCGCCTGCCGATGCAGGGGACACGGGTTCGTGCCCCGGCCTGGGAAGATCCCACATGCCGCAGAGCGGCTGGGCCCGTGAGCCATGGCCGCTGAGCCTGTGCGTCCGGAGCCTGTGCTCCGCAACGGGAGAGGCCACAACAGTGAGAGGCCCGCGTGCCACAAAAAAAAAAAAAAAAAAAAGTGGTTATCAACCTTATAGGGTTGCTGTGAGGGTTCAGTGATAGTGTGTGTTAAAAGTGTTCACAGGATGTGGGATGTATATAGTAAGCATACTGCCCGTATTGGTGTTACTGTTTTCAGAGTTGTTTAAGGATCCCAAGATAATATACGGGGAGGCGCGTGGTCAGTTGCAAAGCGCTATGCAAGTATGTTGTTATTCCTTCCTGGATTCGTGCAAAGTTGTGAGGCTCGGGGATGGATGACTTCCAGACCGAACTGGTTCTTATGGGACCAGGGCTGGTGAAATGGTATTTCAGTAATACGTTTTCAGGTATATTCGTCCTTGTGACATGAAAGGCCTGCATTCACAGTCTCTGCAGAGAAATGTGTTCCCTGGGACTTCTTGAGTGGTTCTGTTCTATCCCCCACCTTATAAGTTGAAATCACCTTGGGGCTGTTTCTACTATGTTTTCTTTTGTTCCAAGCAGGCCATGCATCTGACCTCATCTCCCATCCCCTTCATCCCGAGGCACAGCACCGCTCATAAGCACCTCATCCTTTTCTGCTCCCCCCAAAGTTTCGCTCCCTTTCCCTACCGTCATGTTCCCCTGTGCTGTGAACATCGCCGTCTGCCCTGACCACCAGTACTTGAGTTCTGAAACCTCAGAGCCTGTGCTGGATCACCTGTCCTGGGCTCTCTCACCTGTCCCGTTGCCTCGTGTTGTATGATCAAGTATCGCATGAATCTTATCACCCTGGTTAGCACAAGGTTAACCAGCCCTTCTGCTGCTTAGTTTAATCCTTTACATCTCTTGCCCAGTAACAGGGGCCTTACAGAGACACCTAGTGATAGCCATTCTGGAGAAAGCCTCTGTCTTCTTGGAAACTGGGGTTTCATCTTCTAATGACAACGTTTGGATGGATTGGAGCCTCCTCAAGGCCATTCCCTACCCTACACGGTACCCATGGCTGGCAGAAGACTCAGAGTTTAGAATCAAGAACTTGGATCTGATCTGATGAACCCAGGGCAGAACTGCCTGCTAGATGACAGTGGCAGATTTCTGCCAGTCCTGCCATAAGCCAAATGCTACATCCTGTTGGCTTGTTGGGAATTACAAAGCCCTGGTATTTTGGAGGAAAGTAGGAAGGGAGAGGGACACAGTAGGGCCCCGTTAACGTTAATCATGTTCCTAGACTTGAGAGCACTGCCCCTCACCTCTAGCTGCTTCCTTGAGGATTACTAAAAAGTCTGGGTCCCGTATCTGCTCCTAATTCCCCCTGGGGGATGGAGGGGCTCCATCAGAGAAGCAGGACGGGGTTGAATCCCTTTCCCTCCCACTAAAGGGGGTACCAGGTCCAGCCTGCACAGCCTTCCACAGTCCACCTGCCAGCTGCACCATCCCAGGAGCACTACAGTGCTCCTGAACCCCAGATTCAGGCAGCTATGCAGGAGGCTTTGTCCTCTCCTTGTCTTCTGGAGAGATGGCCAAGTTGTTGACGGCCTTAATCCTCTAAGGGTGGGTGTGCAAGTTCAGCCCTAACCCTAAGCCTAACCACCTAGCTCCCGGTGGTGATGGTAGTGACTGACGTGGGCGTGGAAGCATGATCCACCGTTTTCCCACAGTGCACTCCAAGCGCATTGCACCCAGAGCCTGGTCACCACGGAATCCAGATACCAGATGTCCTCCAGCCTCTGTTCCCCATCCCTCAGGAAGCGCGGGACACATAAAGCACGTGTGTGGGTTTGCCGTCTCCCTCAGCGTCCCCATTCCAATTCATCACGTGCTCCAAGAGTTGGAACGTCTTTTCAAGTTGCTGAGCAATAAACTGCTTTCTCTTCTTCATCGTTCACGGCCAGCCCAGTAAAGCTGTCAGTTGGCTCCTTTCTTGACTGCTAACAACACATAGAGCCCTGGTCCATGGGTCTCGGCCAGAGAAAGGCCAGCTCAGTAGAGATGGAGCCACAGATACAAGGGCCTTTCCAATGAGGGCATAAATGGGGGACCCTGGAAAGACCAAAAGAGTATGGAGAGTAGTGACGTGATTGTCGCAGGCGGCCGGTGAACAGTGATGTCCTTCATCAGCCGCCTTACAGAGGACTCTTCAAGGTCGGGGCTGCTACTCCAGGGGGTGACGTAGAGGGGCAGGGCCCGGTAAACCAGCAAGCAGTCCATTACCGTTCCATCACCTGCTAAAAGAAAGCGGCGTTTACCTGCTTTGTAAGTGGAGACTTTGACACACACCCGAGAGCACTATTAGCCATGAAGAAAATCACCCAAGAGCCGTCAGCTGGTTTTGGTTCTTCCAAAAATTTAGTCTGTGCCAGACGCGAGCTTCAGTTCAAGGCCTACTGAGTATTTTCTGAGTTTCTGACGTGGTAAGGCACTGTGGGGAAACTATGATAGGCAATTCTGCCCTGAGTTGCTGGCTGTTCTTAGGCGAGACATGGACCCTTTGACAGTTAGGAAACTAGTGCGCCCAAATTTCCATCAACGGATGAATGGATTAATAAAATGTGGTACATCCACTGAACGGAATATTATTTGGCGTTAAAAGGAATGAAGTACTGAGACATGATACAACATGGAAGAACCATGAAAAACATGCTCAAGAAAGAAGGAGGACACAAAAGACTGTATATTGTACAGATCCATTGATATGAAACTATCGAGTGTAGGAACATCTATACAGAACAAAGCAGATCAGTGGTTGCCTAGACTGGGGAGGGGGAGAGGACAGGGAGTGACTCCTGACGGTACAGGGTTTCTCTTGGGGGTGATGCAAATGTTCTAAAGTCAGATGGTGGTCATTGCTGCATAATTCAGTGAATATACTGAAAAGCATTGAATGATACACTCTAAATGGGTGAATTTACGTGAATAAGTAATAATTTATGGTATGTGAATTGTCATCTCAATAAAGTTGTTCGAAAAAGCACCAGTGCAACACGGTACGGAACTGAGTGTGCATCTTTGTGGTTCAGACGGTTACTGTTGTACAGAAAATGAGGGTAGAGACACTCGTGCCAGCAGAAGGCTTCCTGGGTGTCTCGGATGGTACACTTTGAGTAGGTGGGTAGGAGGGCTCCAGAGAGATGCCCGACAGTCTTGAGCAGAAGTAAGTTTCATCATAGGGCAGAAGTAAGGCAGTTCGTGCAGGAAACATTCAGACTTGGAGCAAAAAGTGGGGACGAGGTCGCATGTGGAGGTGGGAACAGACTGTGACGAGTGTTGAATGCCAAGCACGGGGTTAGAATACATCCTCTACACGGCACAAGATATTGATCGGGAGAATGAACGGGACTAGCTCACCAGGGCCTGGAACATCAGGGGAACTTTATCTCCAGCAGCAGGGACAAGAAAGCCGGCTCTTGAGCTTTAATGGACCACGTACAAGAGTTTTGTTCGCACGTCCTGGCTGGAATGAGCGGGAAGTTTAGGATCCAAGCTGGAATCAGCCAGAGCTTGGTCTCAGCAGGACCAGTCTCCATTTGCTGCTTTCTCCTGGGGAAACGCCCGTGTGCTCCTTGCTACCTTTTTGTTTCTGGGACCTGTCAAAATAGGCTGTGATGCCAGAGGCTAAGAATTTGAGTTTACCGGAGTTTACTGTTTGACCAACGGCTGGTACAGATCACGAGCTGCAAAATATTTAATCAGTGAGGTCATTGCAGGGAAATAAGATTTGACCCACAGGAGCGTCTTCTGTTCTCCTTAAGGGTCGAGTCTGAACGACTTTTCTTCTGCCTTCTTTTGGCAAAACCACAAACCATTAAAAATGGAAAGAATAACTTTTTTTTCAAGACCCACAAAAGCTTATATTTAATGAGCTGTGTGGTCTGCTCACCTTTGGTGACGTGACTCACAGAAATAAATGAGTGCGGGCCTAGTGGTTTTCAAAGCCTTTTAAAGCAGCACGTCCTTTCTGATGACTCCATGTTTGCCCAATATTTAAGACAGAGCCCTTGGGTCGAAGGGTGCCGGGGCCTGCAGCCTTGGCCTCTGAGCCTTATCCGAGGCCCCTCTGAGCAAAACTACTGTTAGTCCTTGGCTCCCAGGACACTCATTTCTTCATTGGTGAGGTTTCTAGAAGGAACCTGTTTGGGACTTTAGAAAGAGTTTTCTAAAATGAGGTGGTGAAGGAGAAGAGGGAGTTTGGAAGGGGAGATGATGAAGAGACAGTGCATCGTTGTTACGTCATTCCGCCTGCATTTATTGCCAGCTGTCATGTGCCAGGGCCCTACCGGGTGCTGGGATTTGAAGGTAAATGTGACACGTCCCCACACTCACAACCCAGTCGAGAAAGGGGACTTTCCTTCAGTGTGACAAGTTGAGAAGAGGAGAGCACCTGACCCAGAGTGGAGTCAGAAAGGGCTTTGAGGGACTTCATTGGTGGTCCAGTGGTTAAGACTCTGAGCTTCCAATGCAGGGGGTGCGGGTTCAGTCCCTGGAGAGCACCTGACCCAGAGTGGAGTCAGAAAGGGCTTTGAGGGACTTCATTGGTGGTCCAAGTGGTTAAGACTCTGAGCTTCCAATGCAGGGGGTGCGGGTTCAGTCCCTGGTCGGGGAACTAAGGATCCCACGTGGCAGCGTGGCCAAACAACAAACAAAAAAGAGAGGAAGGGTTTGAGGCAGTTTCCAGCCAGGCTGAGAACCGGAGGGTGTGTGGACAGAGCCAGGCAGAGATGCAAGGCCCGGCAGGGCAGTAGGGCCAGGTGCGTTTCAGAGCCTCGCGCATCAGGGGCCTGCAGGGCAGGGGGCCCCCTGGCGAGCCTCTGTGATGAACCATGGTGAGAAAGAAAGAAGGTTCCAAAAGGCAGCAGAAACTAGTCAGGTGGTAGACGGGAACTGCAGCAGGTGTGTTCTTCTGGTGGGCGATGGACAGTGGACAGAAGATGCCGAGAGCAGGCTTGCACGTCCCAAGAGGAACTAGGAGCTGCGCTTCCCCTTGTTAGTGCAGAGGGGTCCGCCTGGGATGGTGGCCTCTTTCTGTGTCCGGCCTTAGGCCTTCTTGTTAGCGTGAGTGCAGTGTTGCTGGTGGAGAGGGATGGGTGTGCGGATCCCCAGACTCTGGGAAGGAGAGGTGAGGGGAAGTAGATGTGTGTGCCCGTGTGTCGGGGGTGGGCAGGGGAGAGGAAGGTGGGGGGCTGGAGAGGGTGAGCCCCGCAGTGGGACGAGGAGAAAGGAGCTCTGTTGTGCAATGGCTTTTTGCTGCCAGAGCAAGTGTGGGTTTTGTGGCAGCTGCCGGCCTCCGTTCCTAATATAGTCAAAAGGTCCGAATCCTCTGGCCCAACACCTGTTAGCTAGAGGACTCCCCTGAGCTGACCTTCCCTTGAGCTGTCCTCGTCCCACATATGCACCCTGTGTATCAGACCCATTGCGGGGCTCAGACCCCCAGTGCTGAGTGACTTGAACCAGACACCCCCCATGACAAACTGCCCCCCACGTGGATCAGGGCTGCTGGGTTTGTGGCAGGGGGCTTGTTCAACGGTTCCGAGGGAAAGGGGTAAGGCTGCCCAGCCAGAAGCAAACGGGGTGTTCCTCGGGAAGCGGCCACTCTTGGCAAAGAGCTGAGTGTGTGGGGAGGGGACACTCTGGACGCACAGGGGTCCTGGGAAGGGCCGGCTGCCCCCCGAGGATGGAGAGAAATGAACCCTGAACCGCTTAATTGCTGCTGCAGCTGCTTCCTACTTTGCCTCTTCTTCCTTTGCCCTCTGGAGGAGTGGGGTGGAGAAGAAGCGATGGGGGTGCCCAGGTAGCCAGCCGTCTCCCGACTGACCGTCTTCCCATTCCCCCCCTCCCCCAGCTCCGTAGCCCCTGGGATGCTGCAACTCAGTGCGGCTGGCATAATGCCCTTTGTCTTTCCCCTCCTCCCCCCCACCCTGCTTCCTCTTCCCGGCCCCTGTGGCGGCAGCAGCCCAGCCCTGGGGAGCCCCCGTGGAAGTGGAGTCCCTCCTGGTCCCACCCCGGTGACCTGCTGCAGCTCCGCTGTCGGCTGCGGGACGATGTTCAGAGCATCAACTGGCCTGCGGGACGGGGTGGCAGCTGGTGGAAAGCAACCGCAACCCGCATCACAGGGGAGGAGGTGGAGGTGCGGGATTCCGTGCCCGCCGACTCCGGCCTCTACGGCCTGCGTGACCAGCAGCCCCTCGGGCAGCGATACCACCTACTTCTCCGTCAACGTCTCAGGTTGGTAGCAAAGCCCGCTCTCCCCCTCCCCTCAGACCCCCTGCCCTCCAACCCTGTCTGCTGGGTTCAAGGGAGGCAGGCCCTCTGCCCAGCTGTGATCTTGCCCCTACTCTGCTGCAGAAGCTGCTGCCCACTAACATCGCTCCCTGCCCGCCGCGTGGCTTAGCTCTCAGGGGTGACCCGTGGTGCCGGCCTCAGGCCAGAGAGCAGGGGCTTCCGGGACCTACCTCCGGAGGTGATTGCTGACACATTGGGGGCAGTGAGACACTGTGATTTCTCCACCACAGCTTGCCCAGTCCTCCGGGTGCTACGAGGGCTGAGGCAACTTCCACCCCTCTCGCTCCCTGGCCATTTGGACTTGGTGCTTGGCTTAGTAATTAGCACCCCGCATACGTGGTGAGGTCCCCGGGTGATTGGGGGATGATCCAGGTGCGCCGCCGTATCCACGGCTTGACGGAAAACATCTGTCCTCTCGGCTTCCAGAGCTGTTAGGGCAGCCAGGGAACCCATAGGGCTCTGTGACTTTGGGATCTGCCACTTGTAGGATGCGACTTGTACAAAACCTTAGGATTAAATAAGGTAGAGCTGAAATTGTCTTTATGCCGTTTGTGCGTCCCCGGGTGCGGGCCTGGCATCTCCTCCCCCGGGCATCATCTAGAACCTGCCCCTAACTGAGGGACTTGCCTCCTTTTTTTCCCTCCAGACCCCCAAAAGCACTAGAAAGGACTGGAAAAAGATCTGGCATGAACCCTGATTGGTGACCACATGCTAAAAGGGGTGGATACTTGTTGGGGACAGGTGTTGGCAGCTGCGGACTGTGTTGTGGGCTCCCTGTCTGCTCTGGTTAAGAAGGGCAGCTCCCAGACCTCAGCAGATGCGTGCTAGGAAAAATCCAACTCCACGTCGTTCAGCCCATGGCTTCGGAAATGGCTTCTGGCCGCAGTGCCTAGATCTGGGTTTCCAAAGGAGGACACAGGTTCCCTGGCTGCTAGTTCTGAGACCCTGCGCATCCAGGCGATGCTGAGTTGAGTGAGCCTCTGAATGCAGGGTGGAGTTAAATTGAAGAGAGCCCACCTGCCCGCCATGGAGCTGCCCAGTGTAAAGGCTTCTTCTGGGCAGAGGAGGGCAGGGCGTTGGGGTCGGTGGAGGAGGGCGACACGCATAGAGCATGCAGTTCTTAAATAAACCGTGTCTCTCCCTCCGAGGGACAGGCACTAAGGGAGGAGTGGGACCGGGGGACAGTATGGGGAGGGGTAGCTGCGGTCATCTATAACTGGACTGGCCTTTGTGTTCCTTGGGTGGCTGTTGATTGGATGGGAATCTCGCCAGCCCCTGTTCCCTTGGAGGGACGTCAGTACCCCCTTCTCCTTCCCATAGATGCTCTCCCCTCCTCGGAGGACGATGATGACGATGATGACTCCTCTTCAGAGGAGAAAGAGACAGATAACACCAAACCAAACCGTATGCGTGAGACACTGTTTCCTACCTTACTGCCCTTTGGGCCTGGGTGTTGGGTTTGAACGGGAAGAGGGGCGCTTGGGTGATTGTCTGGAGAAGGGGAGGAGGGGGCATGTGGGGTCACAGTGCTTGGCCCTGGGATCCCTCGGGGGTCCGGATCAGTGCAGGCGTCATCCACAGGTGGTGGGCGGGTGGGCGGGAGGGCGGAGGCCCTCGCTCCTGAGCCTGACCAGGCCCTGCCCGTGTCTCTCTCTCTCTCTCTCTCTCTCTCTCTCTCTCTCTCTCTCTCTCTCTCTCTCTCTCTCTCTCGGCTTTCCCCGGGCAGCCGTGGCTCCCTACTGGACGTCGCCAGAAAAGATGGAAAAGAAACTGCACGCAGTGCCAGCTGCCAAGACAGTGAAGTTCAAATGCCCTTCCAGTGGGACCCCTAACCCCACGCTCCGCTGGCTGAAAAATGGCAAAGAATTCAAGCCTGACCACAGGATCGGAGGCTACAAGGTACCTGTGTTTATATGAAAGTTAGAAGCAGGGGAACAGGAGCCGCTGCTTAGAAAATCCCTCTTTATATGCTTTAATTGTGTTAAATAACGCTTTCTATCTATAAAATTAAAAATTTTTCAAATACAAAAAAGTGTATATAAAGTTAAAACTTTTCAGTCTTTTTTTCTGTGTATACATACGGTTTTACTTGGATGATCACGTCTGTATAATTTCTTGTCAGTTGTTAACATTATGAGTCTTTTGTCATGTGTTTGAAAGATAATTTTTCATGGCTTTATAATATCCCGGTTTTAAAATGTTCCATAATTTAATGAACTATTTTGCAATGCTAGTTATTTTCCAGTTTTTCACTGCTGTAAATAATGTTGCGGTGAATATCTTTGTGCTTAAGTCTATGTCAGCATTTTAAGATATCCTTTAGGACAGATTGAGGGAAGTTACTAGATCAAAGTGTAAGCATTTTTTAAGCCCTTGATGCATGCTACCCAATTACTTGTTTTTCCTGATAATTAGGTAATTTTATCCATTCATTCATCTATTCATTTATTACATGAACATTTCTTGAACACGTCTTTCCAGAAAATGTACTAGGCAACAGAGTTCAAAGTACAATGGGAAGACATAAAATTTTACTGTGATATTTGCTCTAATGGAGGATGATGTAATCAGTTGGGGTGCGATTTTATTTTTTATTTTATTGTGGTAACAGTTACTTTCTTAAAGAGAAAATGAATTTTCCCTCCTATAGCAGAGTATGAGAATGACAGGTTCACTCTACCTTTGCCAACAAATTTGATAGATGAGGGTATCGCATTGTTCTCTGTGGGCTCTTTTGCTTAGTAACGAACGTAGGATTTTCATGTGTTCATAAGCGATTTCCATTTCCTGTTGTGGGAATTGTTTATTCGTGTCCTTTGCCCATTTACAATTCCAGGAAGAACATCTTCATCTAATCCCTCCTTTAAAGTCTCTGATCATCCTTATCGTTCCTGTTTCTCTTCCATTTCACTTCGCTGCTCTTTTCTCATTATTCTTGTATAAGAAAAGCAAAGGAGATCAGAAAAAATATGGAAACTGTTTAAATTAATTCACCCAACACTTGCTGTATGCAAGGCTCTGTGTCTCATGAGGCAGTATCCTGCCCATACAGAATTCTGTCTAATAAGATGGCAGATATCCGTGGGCACTGCACCTGCAAGGTACAGAGGGACGGAGAGAACAGGTTTGGCCGGAGATGGGGCTGGAGGAGATGGACTTTGAAATGAGATGTCAAGGGCAGGCAGGGCTGGACTCGTAGCGGGGAGCTGTTCTGGCACAAGAACAGGGTGGACAGGGGTGCAGGGTTGGGGAAGTTCCCAGTATATTTGGGAGAGTGCAAAAGGCACATTTGTACAGATCACGATGGCCTTGGCCTTTGTGGGGAGACTTTCTGGGTCCTCACACCCATCTGCCTGATGCCTTCTTGCAGAGTATAAATAGGCTGGGGTCACTGTGCAGCCGGATTGCGTCCTCCGTGCTCTGATTGGAGGGTAAGCGCCTCGGGGCACCAGCACCGCCTCTTCCTCCAGACCCGCAGTAGAACCCTTTGGCATGTTTCCGCTCAGGTCCGTTATGCCACCTGGAGCATCATAATGGACTCCGTGGTGCCTTCTGATAAGGGCAACTACACCTGTGTCGTGGAGAACGAGTATGGCAGCATCAACCACACCTACCAGCTTGATGTCGTGGGTAAGAAGGGACAGGAGTAGGAGCTTAGAGGAAAGAGCAGGGACGCTGAGAAAACAGCCTGGAGCCAGGTTTACTTAGGGTTGGAGTCCGGATGGTGTGGCATTTATTAGCTCTGTCACCTGCCTCTTTCCTTACCTGTAAATAGAGGTGGGAGGATGAGCCATACCACAGACTCATTGTAAAGTGACAGGTGCTGTTGGTAGTCCCTCCTGCAGCAGGTGACTGGAGTAGTGGTGGTAAATTTAGCTTAATAATAGTACCTATCACTCCCTGGATGCCAGCGGTCTGCTGGGTGCAGTAACTACACCACGGGCAATTCTCCTGGCACTCCTGCAAGAGAGGCACTGTTGGGCTTCCCTGGTGGCGCAGCAGTTGAGAGTCCACCTGCTGATGCAGGGGACACGGGTTTGTGCCCCGGTCCGGGAAGATCCCACATGCTGCGGAGCGGCTGGGCCCGTGAGCCATGGCCACTGAGCCTGTGCGTCCGGAGCCTGTGCTTCGCAACGGGAGAGGCCACAACAGTGAGAGGCCCGCATACCGAAAAAAAAAAAAGAGGCGCTGTTGTTCCCACTGTACGGAAGAGCAGACTGAGAGGCTCAGAGAGGACAGTCCCCAGGTGAATGCAGACTCCAGGCATTGCATGAGACACTAGGAAGAATGTCACGCCTCTGGGTGCTGTGACTGCAGCCTCTTCCTTCTAGAGGTTCTGAGTCTCATTCTCTAGCAACCTTAAGGCAAAGAGTTTCCCAGCCAGCATTCTGCTTCGGCTTTGAGGCTATGGTCTTGTAAAAAGAAGCTTCCGGTCCAGGAGGTCTGGGGTTGGGTCTGAGGTTCGATGTTTTTCACAAGCCGGTGATGCTGCCGCTGCTGCCCTTGGACCACACTTTGAACAGCAAGCGTCTAAGTGACTGTGATTTTAGCTAAGGACGGGTAGGCTGGGCTGAGGTCCCGGAGTGCTTCTCTTTGGTGGCCTTTGGGGTGCCCTCTGTCAGCATCTCAGCCAGGAGCAGCCGTGGCAGAGCCTGACGAGCCTCTCCCCTCCCTCCCTCCACAGAGCGGTCCCCTCACCGGCCCATCCTGCAGGCAGGGTTGCCAGCCAACAAGACAGTGGCCCTGGGCAGCAATGTGGAGTTCATGTGTAAGGTGTACAGCGACCCGCAGCCCCATATCCAGTGGCTAAAGCACATCGAGGTGAATGGGAGTAAGATTGGTCCGGACAACCTGCCTTATGTCCAGATCTTGAAGGTAATCCCTGGCCCCAGTCTCCGTGGGCTGGGCTCTGAGAAAGAGGCCTGTATCTCCCGGGGCCCAGGTTGCTGTGGTTCAGGCTCAGTGCCCACGATGGGGCCCCATCCCTTCTCTTTGGATACAGGCTCCATCTTCAATGGGGACCCAGCCACATTCCGCAGGACCAGTGGCAGGTCACGGGTGGAGGCGTGAGGGGCACAGAGGGCTGGGGGTGGGCATTGCTGGTTTCTAAAGAGCATCAACAGTGACTGTGCCCAAGCTTTCGGGTCAGCTACTCCAGGAAGGCGTTGACATTCCTGCTTTTCCATTGCCCATGACCACAGCCTTTCTAGGCAGCATCACCCAGTCTCTGCCCTGGTTCCCAAGTCACGTTCTTTCTGGCACGTGGGCTGAATGACAGGCACGGCTTAGGTAGGGTTGGAAGAGCAAAGGCCACAGGTCAGTCCTCAGCGGTTTCAGGAGTAATTGGCATTTTCTTCCTTTTTCCTCCCACCCCCAGACTTTGATTGTCCCTGAATGCTCCATTAATCCAGGGAAGCTAATTGCCTAATTCTCCAGTGGATCTTGCAACAGGAAGTCACCAGAAGCTGGGAAAGTGGTTTCCCTCCTGGTCCCAGCATTAGACCTCATCCTCCCGGGCTTGGCCATCCCAGAGATTTACTGGCCACCCCGCTCTTCACCTCGGGTGCTGAAACTGCCATGTAGGAAGCGGGGCCGTGGCCTTGGCCTTGGCCTTGGCCGCCCTCTCCATTCACAGTGCCTGCCCTCGTCCTGGAGGAGGGGGTTTAACACAAACGGAACGTTTGCTTGGGGGCAGTGATTTTTTTCTTTAGTTTATTTTTTGGTCAACTGCTCTGGACTTTCAAAGTCCACTTGTGTTGTCCTAACAAGGGGAAGATGGCGAGTCTCACTTCAGCCTCCCTTTGCCTTAGCTCCTGGGCCTGCATGGGAGCAAAATACAGCCACATCTCAGTGTTGGCCCAACTGATGGCGTGTCGTTCGTCTGTTCCAGCATTCGGGGATAAATAGCTCGGATGCGGAGGTGCTGACCCTGTTCAATGTGACAGAGGCCCAGAGCGGGGAGTATGTGTGTAAGGTTTCCAATTATATTGGTGAAGCTAACCAGTCTGCGTGGCTCACAGTCACCAGACCTGTGGCAAAAGGTAACGGGGAGCTGGAGGGACCCCTGTGCTGGGAGTTCGATTGAGGCCCCGAGCTGCTGGGGCAGGTGGGGAGGCCAGCGCCCCACTCCCCCTGTTACCCTGCTGTGTTTCTAGTGCCCGGAGCCATGGAAAAATACCCGGCCTTGGGAGGCTGGTTTGGTTTGGTTCTGTGTTGGTGTCGCCCCCTCTGTGCCTTGTGTGTGTTCCTTGGCTGTGTGTGGGGTGCGTCCCGGCTGGTCATGCAGACGGAGGGTCTGAGTGATGGAGAGAAGAGTGGACCAGCGTCCGCGGGCGTGTGTGCGTGTGTGTCTGCCGCCCTCTCCATCCCTCCTGTGTGTGCCCTCTGGAAACCAAACAGCCCCCCACGCTCCGGGCCCCATTTCTCCATGCGCTCGCCTCCGCATGCCGGGCCGGGCCGGGGCTGCCAGCGTCTGGTGACGGGTGTAACCAGCCATTCGTGTCGTCTCAGGTCTGCCGAGTTCCTCCTCAGGGTTCCACTCTCTTCTTCTAACAGGTCTCGCGCTGCCTGGTGGTTTTTGTTTGTTCCTTGTTGCAAAGGAGACGCTGGGGAGCATTTCTTCCTCTGGTTTTGTTTTTGTTTTTGTTTTTGTTTTTGTTTTTGTTGTTTTTGTTTTTTCCTTTTCCTCTTCCTCCCTCCCTCCCTCCCTCTGCACCTCTGAGAGGTCTCAGGTCCCCGGCTTGTCCATGTTGCTTCCGTTGTCTCTTCTAGACGGCCGGAGTTAATACCACCGACAAAGAGATGGAGGTGCTGCACTTAAGGAATGTCTCCTTTGAGGACGCGGGGGAGTATACATGCTTGGCGGGTAACTCTATCGGACTCTCCCATCACTCTGCATGGTTGACCGTTCTGGAAGGTATACACTGTACTTCTCCTCTCGATGTCCTGCCCTCGCCATGGGCACGGGGGGAGCATGCATCGCGGGGCTGGGGGAGACACAGAGCCAGGCTCCGAGGGCCAGCAGGTGGCTCCAGCAATTTGTCCGGCTCTGCAGGTCGAATCCTCTCGGTCCACACAGGTGCTTTCCTCGGGATGCAGGAACGCGGAGGTGTCCCACCTGTGTGCCTGCCTCTGGCTCTCCCCTGGGCCAGCGTGATGCATGCGTGGGATCTGGATTTAACCTGCAGCTGGGCTCTCCTCCAGGGCAGGCTCCTTCCCTCCTTGGGTCCGGCGGCCTTCCTTAGCTTGTCTGATCCTTTATCGCCAGCACCCCCCAAAAGTCTCAGAAAGGCCCGCTCCCCCTGTAACCGAACGTAGGCACCCTGGAACGAGGGGCTTGCTCTTGGCAAGGATCATGCTCTCCTAACTCCCATGCTGCCACCTCACGGTGAGCGAGGTTCCACCCAGACCCAGACAGTGGACTGGAGCTGCATCGAGCGAGTCCTTTCCCAGGCTCACAGGGGGCCTGATGGTGCCCATTTATCCTCCTTGGCTCCGACGTCTCCTCTCTCCAGAGGGGAGGTGTGTGCGCTGGTCCGGGAAGGCAGGAGCCTGCAACCTGCTCGGGGTGGTGGGCTGGTGCCTCTGCAGGGCCTGCACGTGGGCTGTGCGCTGTGCTGCTCTGGTTCCTGCAGACTCTGTCCTCTTGTCTCCTCTCTCCCTCTCTCCTCCTCTGATAACACCCCCGCTGGAGGGAGAGAAGCGTTCTGTTTTTCTCCTCGTCGCTGTCTTTGTCCTATGTGTGCTCCCAGTTGGTTGTCTGTGTTTCTCGACGCTGGGGAAAGAGAAAAACAGAACCGCTTCTCCTTGTTATCAGCACTGCTGTCCCCTTGTCAGGCCTCGGGAGGTTCCCTTTGGGCTCCTTTGGGGTCATGCCTGGGGCCTCCCGGGGGAGGTCCTCGGGGTGCTGGCCCCTGTGGCTGGCAGGGGTCTTTAAAAGGGGAGGAATGGGTGGAGAGCTGTGGGGGGAGAGGGACCCTCCCCTCGTGGGGAATGTGTGTTCTGTGAAGTGGTGCTGGTTGGAACCCTCCCAGCCTCCGCGTGGGAGGGAAAGGGGGCTTAAACTGCACGGGCTTCTGTGGGGATGGGAAGGGCGAGATTCTAAACGGAGAAGAGAATAAAACAACCCCCCTCCATGTCCTGCTTCAGCTTTAGGAGTTAGACCTGTGAGTAGAAGTCTTAAGAGAAGTTTACATTTTCCATCTTTAGCAGTCCAGACGTATTTGGAAATTAAGTTAGTTTTACCTGTGGTTTGGCGGGGTGTGGATATTTACACGTCTGACCTGACACAGGTGACGTTAGGTGAAGCTGAGAGACGAAGTCAGGATACACACTGGTTTTCTTCTTTCCTTCCCTCCCCTTCATTGTCCCCATGCTGTGAGTGCCACCAGATGCCAGGCGCTGTGGCCTACACACATGGATAAGGTGCCATCTGAGCCTTCAAGGTACTTGTGGGCTGTCAGTGATGAAAGATCGATGGACAGTTCAGCTGTCCCCTGTGATAGGGGGACACAGTGCTCAGGCGCTGCAGAGAAGGGCCGAGTTTTCATGGGGACACTCTGGAAGGCATCTAGCACAAGTGAGTTCTCAGCCATCTCTTGCAGGGCACCAGGTACCCTTCCAGCCCAGCCGTCCCGCTGAGCAAGGAGGGCTCCTGAGTTCATGAGGATGGGCTTCGGGTAGCAAGATACAGTCCATCCCTCTTGGGATACGAGTCAGGATCAGGAAGCCTCAGCGATCACAGAACGTCTGATGTGTGCTCAGTGGCAGAACCCCAATCCTAGCTGGGACCTGGCTTGGTTCTTCTCTGCCCTGAAGATTCCCAGAGGAAAGGAGATGGGTGTTGAGTTTCTCATGGAGCTGGGACCCTAGTGGACGGGCCCCGCCCCGAGCCCACTAACACCCTGTTCGCACTGACCCAGCCCTGGAAGAGAGACCGGCGGTGATGACCTCGCCCCTGTACCTGGAGATCATCATCTATTGCACGGGGGCCTTCCTCATCTCCTGCATGGTGGGGTCTGTCATCATCTATAAGATGAAGAGTGGCACCAAGAAGAGTGACTTCCACAGCCAGATGGCCGTGCACAAGCTGGCCAAGAGCATCCCTCTGCGCAGACAGGTAACAGAAAGTAGATGGGGGGTTTGCACACTCTGTCTCATGCTGTGCGCCATCCCCGTGCCTTGGGGCCTTCCCCGGGACCCTCTAATGCCCTGTCCTCACCACGGTGCCCAGCCAACTGCTTCGGGCTTTGGCTTCTGGGCCAGGGCAGGGGAATGTCCTGTCCCAAGTGCTCCAAGTCAGGCTCCAAGCTGTTCTGGTCCGTGAGCCCATCTTACCCCAGCCACGGTGACCTGCTCACCCGGCATGTGGATTGGAAGACAGTTCTAGCTGGGCTGAGTGCACAGCTGGTACTGCGAGTTTGAACTGCCCCCCAGGGCCCATTAGAGGTGCAAAGGTGGGGAGTCCCCTGGCGGTCCAGTGGTTAGGACTCCACGCTTTCACTGCCAAGGGCTCGGGTTCGATCCCGGGTCGAGCAACTAAGATCCCACAAGCCACAAGGCGTGGCCAAAAAAATTGAAAAGTGAGGAGAATAGAGGTGCAAAGGTACAGAGTGGGGGAGAGGACCTGAGTTGGGTCCCAAGATGCCCTCCCTCTCCTGTGCACCCCTCATCCCAGAAATGGAACGGAGGGTGAAGGTGTGTGAAAGGAGGCCACCTTCGCTAAGAGCTGGGTTAATTCTGGAAGGAGCTTTGGGAGTCAGGAATCCGTAATCCGGGGCAGGGTTTTCACAAAGAATGGGGACAAGAATAGAGTTGCTACTGCAATGGTAAGATACACAATGTCAGTCTGGAACGCTCATGTGAAAGGTGAGTAAATCAAAGCCCAGAAAGGCTAGTGGGGAAAATAAGTCAGTTTTAGAACCTAGGTCTTCCGACCCCCGGTGGCCTTTCTGCCACTCTGTGCTGGGGAAGGAGCATCAGATGACAGGTACATACCTCTGCCTTTGGCGAAAAGCCCTAACTGGGGATGAGAGGAATCCCCGTCCCCGCTGGAAGGGTGACCCCACGCTTCCCCGTAGGTGTCGGCCGACTCCAGCGCATCCATGAACTCTGGGGTCCTGCTGGTCCGGCCCTCGCGTCTCTCCTCCAGCGGGACCCCCATGCTGGCTGGGGTCTCTGAATACGAGCTTCCCGAAGACCCTCGCTGGGAGCTGCCTCGGGACAGGTAACCCTCTCCACTTTCTGGGGAACCCCCGCTTGTTACTCTAACGCTGGCAGTGGTGTGTGCTCCGACCTTCGAGGGAGCGACGGTCGTCGCATCAGACCTGACCTGACATAGGTGACGTTAGGTGAAGCTGAGAGACGAAGTCGGGATACACACTGGTTTTCTTCTTTCCTTCCCTCCCCTTCATTGTCCCCATGCTGTGAGTGCCACCAGATGCCAGGCGCTGTGGCCTACACACATGGATAAGGTGCCATCTGAGCCCTCAGGGTACTTGTGGGCTGTCAGTGATGAAAGATCGATGGACAGTTCAGCTGTCCCCTGTGATAGGGGGAGGTGCATCAGAAACGGTGATTTCTACCTTCTGCTCTCCGCTGGGGGAGCTACGTGGAGGCGGGGAGGAATGGGGTGTCCTGTCAGGTTTGAACTTTACCGCCCCCGGCTTATACCACCACCCTTTGTTTCCCCGAAAGACTGGTTTTAGGCAAACCCCTGGGAGAGGGCTGCTTTGGGCAGGTGGTGTTGGCGGAGGCCATTGGGCTGGACAAGGACAAACCCAACCGGGTGACCAAAGTGGCTGTGAAGATGCTGAAGTGTAAGTGATGCTTGTGTCCCTGCAAAAACAATCCCTTTCCTTTCCAAGCAAACTGTGGGCCTCGGGCCATTGCCCACACCCGCTATGTGGCCTGCTTAGGGATGTCCGGGAGTGGGAGGCATTCTGCACCCCAAGATCACTACGATCTCACTTTGTTCCTTGGCACCCACCTGGGTTGTCATCAGGTGTTGCCAACCGTTGCCAACTGATTTTCCTGACGTAGCCTCTGCCCTACTCATTATCACTTATGGCAACACCGGCTCTCGTAAGAGGGATGGGAGGATAAATTTGGATGTGAAAAAGGGAGGAGAGAAGCAAGTCCCAGAGAAAAGGGACCCCTGGGTGCTCACTTCATCCCCCTCCCTTAGTTTTTCTCCTGTCAGCCTCCCTTCCAAAGCAAACGAGTCTCAATTCCCTTCTCTGGCTTGTCCATAAAGCGGATGCAACCGAGAAAGACCTGTCGGACCTGATCTCCGAAATGGAGATGATGAAGATGATTGGGAAACACAAGAACATCATCAACCTGCTGGGGGCCTGCACGCAGGACGGTAGGCGCTGAGCCCGCAGGCTTCCCACCCGTGTCGGGAGGGGCTCAGGAGGGAACCCCGCTGCCTGTCTGTCAGGGAGCAGATAACTAGCTGGGGTGTCAGCGACCCGGCATCTCTCAGCCACGCTTCGGGAAGTGGGTTGGGAGGAGAGTTTGGTTTAGCAGTAGTTGGAATGTGTTTCTCAGGGTCTGGGCTGGTGCCCATTGGGGTTCATACAGGTACCAGGATTCACACACACTGTGTGGACAGGAACAGCTGAGTTACTGTGGTCTAGGTTAGGGCTCTTGCCCCCCAGCTTTGCTTGGGAACTTCCTGGACTGTGCAGGGAAGAATGATTTTGCTGGGTTTCTTTGGGGAGTTGGAACGAATTTGCGGGGTTCCCTAAAAGGGGAGGTTAGGCTTGGGGAACAGGCTCACAGTTCCCCCAGAGCCGTTGGGGGCGGAGTTCCTGGGGTGAAACTAGGCCCGTGTGCCTGTGTGGCGGCCCTGACGGCCTCTCGGTCCTCGTGTCCCCAAGGCCCCCTGTATGTCATCGTGGAGTACGCCTCCAAGGGCAACCTCCGAGAGTACCTGCAGGCCCGGAGGCCGCCGGGGCTGGAATACTGCTACAATCCCAGCCGTCATCCCGAGGAACAGCTGTCCTCCAAGGACCTGGTATCCTGTGCCTATCAGGTGGCCCGAGGCATGGAGTATCTCGCCTCCAAGAAGGTGTGGTTCCTGAAGGCTCCCCTGGCTGGGGTGGGGGGTGTGCGGGCCGCTCTTAGGGGACGTCAGAGTCAGGAGAGCCAGTGCGGCCTTGTGGCCTTGGGGTCAGGGTGGATTAGGTTCCAGACCCTGCACTGGCACTCTGTGTGCAGCCTCAGGCAGCCGCCTCCTTACTTTTCTTCAAACGTGAAGTCAGAATAATACCGCCTGCACTGTAGAACGGCTACGGGGGGAAATGAGGTCCTGTGCGAGACTTAAGGACAGCTTTTGGTGCTCGGTAGGTGCTGCTTTGTTTGAACCCAGCCTGGTGTGGATGTGCTTCGCCCAGGGAGATGGGGCGTGAGAGCTCGTACACACTGGACAGAAGCGAAAGGTTCCGCTTGCTGGGTGTAAATCCAAAGCTAAGAGCTGGGAGAGGCAGGAAAAGGGGTCGATACGGAGGGTTTGCTGGCGTGATCGAGGGGCCCAGAGCTGGGGGTGTTTGGACGGCTGGCTCTGATGTGCGGGCGAGGGCCATCGTAGCGGGCAGCTGGACTGTTCGGGGAGGTCGAGTGGTGAGGTGGGCGAAGGCCTGCGAGGGGAGCGGGCCCACAGCCGGCTGCAGACCCTCCCCTGCGCCCCGCCCTCCTCACTCCCATCCGTCTTCCCTTCCTGGCTCCGCAGTGCATACACCGAGACCTGGCCGCCAGGAACGTGCTGGTGACGGAGGACAACGTGATGAAGATCGCAGACTTTGGCCTAGCTCGTGACATCCACCACATCGACTACTATAAAAAGACGACCAATGTAAGTGCTGGCGCCGCCCTCGGTGCCCGTCCTCTGCCCGGGGCTTCGCTCCACTGTGGTGGGGTGAGCCAAGTCCAGCCGTGCATGTGCCCCAGCCTGCCCCGGGCCACCGCCAGTGTCCCCGTGCTGCTTGCAGGGCCGACTGCCTGTCAAGTGGATGGCACCCGAGGCCTTGTTTGACCGGATCTACACCCACCAGAGCGACGTGTGAGTCTGAGATAAGCGGTTGCCAGGGATGCTGGGAGAGAGTTTCCTGGGTGGTAGAGTCTGGCATTCCATCTCTGAGAGAAAAAAACATTGTATGTGCCCCTTCACTCTGTTCCCGGAGGTCACGGTCCCCTGGAGTCCCCTGGGGTTAGGGACTTGTGTTGGGGGCTGGGGCCGGGTTCAGGGTGCGTGCCTGCCGTGCTGGGGAGGGAGAGCGGCAAGGACTGCAGGGTGGCCTAGCTCTGTGCCCGGAACGCTCCTCCACAGGTGGTCTTTTGGGGTGCTTCTGTGGGAAATCTTCACTCTGGGCGGCTCCCCGTACCCTGGCGTCCCTGTGGAGGAGCTTTTCAAGCTGCTGAAGGAGGGTCATCGTATGGACAAGCCCAGTAACTGCACCAATGAGCTGTAAGCCGGAGAAGATGCCTGGGGTCCAGGCCTGGACCCTGGGGGAGAGATGGGCTGGGCAGGCAGAGGGAAGAAGGGGTGCTTAGTCAGACAGACACCGCAGCCCTCCCCGGTCACTCCTCCCGTGGTCCCTCCGCCCTGAGCCTTGTTTTCAGCTCTGGTCCTCCCTCCCCCGCCCTCACCGGCCTGCCTCAGGTACATGATGATGCGAGACTGCTGGCACGCGGTACCCTCTCAAAGACCTACCTTCAAGCAGCTGGTGGAAGACCTGGACCGCATAGTGGCCTTGACCTCCAACCAGGTGAGGCTGCCCTACCCAGACCTTCAGGCCCCGCCGGCCGGGTTCTCTCTGAGTTCCTCCTGCCGCTGCCGGGGGGAGAGTGCGGGTCCAGCGTCCTTCTGTCCCCTCCCACAGGAGTACCTGGACCTATCAATGCCCCTGGACCAGTACTCCCCCAGCTTCCCCGACACCCGCAGCTCTACCTGCTCCTCTGGGGAGGATTCCGTCTTCTCTCACGAGCCCTTGCCCGAGGAGCCCTGTCTGCCCCGACACCCGGCCCAGCTGGCCAATGGCGGACTCAAACGGCGCTGACTAGCACCCCGCACCCCTCCCCGGACTCCATCCTCAGCTACGGCCCCAGCCCCGCTCCCGCTGGACTCACCGCCTCCTTTCTGCCCTTCCTGCTGGCAGGAGCCAGCTGTCGCCCCAGAGCTCCCCTCCCCTCTTCCTCTCAGCCTGCCGCTGACACAGACGAGCAGGGAGGCGGGGACTTGTTGATGGCCACTTGGTTCCGTCCCAAGTGTTGGACCGGGACCCCTCCCAGCCGCCTGGCACTGCCTGGAGGGTCAGGCAGTGGGGGCACGGGCAGCACACGAGGGAGAGCCGACCGAGCTTTTCTGTGTTGGTTTTGTCTGCTCCGTGCAGCCTGTGTTCCCGTGGCAGGTGCCCGGTCCTCGGGCTACAGCAGGAGTGAGGGGGGGTGGTCAGCACTCGGGCCTCCGTGGAAGGCGACCTCTGCTCCAGATGGATGGTGCCAGTGGCTTATTAATTCCGATACTAATTTGCTTTGCTGACCAAATACCTGGTACCGGAGGATGGGGACGCAAAGGCTGGGAGCAGTGTCGTGGCCCTGGGGCCCAGCCCCAAAGCAGGGGCTTTGTACATAGCTATGAAGAAAACACAAAGTGTATAAATCTGAGTATATATTTACATGTCTTTTTAAAAGGGTCGTTACCAGAGATTTACCCATTGGGTAAGATGCTCCTGGTGGCTGGGAGGCATCAGTTGCTATATGTTAAAAACAAAGAAAAAAGAAAAAAAAAAAGGAAAGTGTTTTTAAAAAGGTCATATATTTTTTGCTACTTTTGCTGTTTTATTTTTTTAAATTATGTTCTAAACCTATTTTCAGTTTAGGTCCCTCAATAAAAATTGCTGCTGCTTCATTTTTATACGGGCTGTGTGACACGGGAGAGAATGTCAGCTGCAGAGGAGCAAGGTTGACGGGCTCTGGGGCTGTCTGTCCAGAGGGCACTGCGTGCTCTCTGTGGTCCCCACTCCCAACCGGCTCTTGCCCTCAGGTCCTGCACTGAGGCCTCTGGACAAGGCTCCTAGCTCTGCGATGCTTTGGGAAAGACAGGGAAAGAAGACGGCCGCGTGATGGGCAGGGAGCAGAGAAGCTGGGCCTGGGGCCAGGCCCTGCGGCCCTCTCCACCACGGACCATTGCCTCGGGGGAGAGGGTGAGGCCAGGTGGGGTCTGAGGGTCAGACAGGGAGCTGGGGGCCGACCTCAGAAGAGCCAGCGAGTAGGCTAAGCGTGATTCGACGAGGGCCTGCAGGCACTCAGGCCCAGATGCGGGGCTGCCCCTCTCTGTGTGGGTGTGGCTTTGCCCGTGCTTCTGTGTGAAGGAGGACTTGTCCCCTAAGACGAGCTTTACCTTCAGGCCCCCTTGCTTCATGTTTCTTGCCTCCCAGGCTGTTCTGTGTCCGTGATTCCCCCTCCCCCCTACCCATCCACGCTTCCTGAATTCGTGTGATCGGGCTGCGTGTTGGGACTATCACACATCTTGGCTTCCTATGGTTCTTCCTATACAAACTCCACCCCAGCCCTCAGGAAAGGGAGAACATTGTCTGAATGTTTGTGCTTTGGCTGCTTGGAAATTTTCTTCCTCCACCACCTGCTGGTTAGTACTGCCCTCACCAAGTAGGTCCTGGCTCCTTGGAACCTCAGTGCTCAGCCTACTGGTACTCGGCTTCTGCCCCCAAATCTTGCCCTTTGCTGGATTCCTTCTGAGTGCAAAAGGAAGTCCAGTACGCTTTCATTCCTGTCGGGAGAATGGGCTTGCTCCTGAATTTTCCTTTCTGAGCTATTTCTCGGCAGCTGCGGGGCTCGCCACTGTCGTAAAGTTCTCTCTTCTCCTGGGTCTCCTCTGTGAATGAATATGCAACTGTCAACATATCGTGATTTGTGTTTATGTTTAAAGAAGGCATACGTTGGCAGAGCCAGGAAATGAATTTTAGCACTTAAAACCATTTGCCTGACACCTTCTAGTGGGGCCTTTCCTTGTAAACCCGTGATGATTTCTGCCCACGGCTGTGTGGACGGATGGTCGATCTTTTACAAAGGGCTTTCTGTACCTTCGGGAGAGGTGCTGGGAGATAGAAGGCACTGTTATTGTAACAGCGATGTCCTCGCTGTTACTACTGAAATCCCCCATGAATTTCCCGAGAGACTGAGCTGACTGGCAAATAAAAGATAGTGAAATTGACCTGAGAGAAAATGAAATGGCCATTTTACTTAGTTGACCAGATTGGGTCTCCCGAGGAAAGGAATCCAGCTTATCTAATGAAGATGTCGTGCTGTCAAGGCACTGAGTGTCTGGTTTCCTGAGGGTTAAAAGATTAGGGCCTGGGGTCACCACAGCATCGATCGATGCTGCCTTCCCGCCCTTTCTAATTGCTACAGGCTGGGGAGCATCCTTCCCCGGGCACCGCTAATGTACCCGTATTGATCTCAGGTAAGTAAGATCAAACCTCAGCTGGAAAGAATCTGTCTCAATGACAACAGAGTCGCTGTGTTGATCAGCCGCCAGTGGGGGGAGCCAGCAAGCCAGAATCAAAGATTAAGTAACGTGCCAGTCGGCTTTCACGTTCCGTTAGTCTGACCTTACCTACAGCTGTGCGCTGGTGGTGACCGGGAAATCTTTAGTCTAGGTTTTAACGTTATAGAGCATTTATTCGATATCACCAGTGTGACCTGTAATGATCGAAATACAGGATTAGACATGGCACAGTGCAGGTCCACACATGTCAGATGCCACCAACACCTTTCTTTTGGAGCAGAATTCTCAGTGTGTGAGACAAGGGCCAAGCCTGACATCACCACTGGGGTTGGGCTTTAGAAAATGCCTAAAGTTATACTCAGATTATTAGCAGCCGGTACAGCCACAGTATCTGCATGTGTGGGGAAGAGTAGAGAGCAGGGGAAGGAGACAGGCTTCCATTCCCTCAGCTGCTGAGAGCCAGATGGGCAGGAACCCTGGTGTTCAGAAACACTGTTGGGGCAAGTTCTCTCTAGGTTGGCACTTAACAGTATTTATGGCCATTTACACGGTACTGCCTCCCAGATGCCTGTGTCGGTACATGGAACTGATACAGTTGCTGCATGCACCAATTAGAGGTTTAAGTGTCTCTCGTTCCTCCAGGAGGCCTAGGGTCTGTTAAGTATGGTGTCTTGAGCTGATCGTGTACATCTCTTCCCAACTCTGCATTGTTCGGTGACCTCCTGTTGGTAGCTTGAAAATCAACCTTGTGGGGAGTCTTTACATCACCGTAATCTGCGAAGGCTACAAATCAGGGCTCCCCCTGCAACCACAGCCCCTGCCAGAGTTGGGTGTTAATCATTTACCAGAACACCGCTAGCTCGGTTTCAGCGGGGGGCTGCATCTAACGATCATGGGACCCACCAGCCAGGTGCTCTCGATGATGAAACAAAGCAACAACCTGGACCTCTCTGAGGACTCTCAGAAGAAGGGGAGGAGAGGTGTGTCAAGTGTCTTAGATGCCTATTTATGAAGCAAAAATGGGTGAAGTCCAACTGAGGTCCAAACCCCTTGAGCTAACCAGTCCCACTCTGCTCATGGGGAAAGCCAGGAAGAGTTGTAGAGCAGCCCAGCAGCACCCGTGAGGCATCCAGCTGAAACAGGGTGGAGCAAGTGCACTAGCTCATCCCTTTCTCACGTGTAACACCTGAAATGTGAACTAATTAAACAACCATCACTTGAAAAATGGGAAAATTTATTGTGAATCGCCTTGCGAAGCCAATGCTGAGATGCCCGGAAGGCCGCACGGTCGGGATTCGTCATAGTCGAGGCACTGGCGTTCCTCGGCAGGACGTGGTGAGGCAGAGAGGAGGTTTAGGAAGCGTTTTAAAGTGCATTTCCTTGCTGCGAAATGCTGATGACATTCCTCATTTAGATGATCCCAGGTGGGGAGATTTGAGTTTTCCTTGGTTCCATTGACTCCCATCTAACTGCTTTCAATTTCACAGCAAGTAAAGGAATCCAATTTCATTACCCACAGCTGAAATGCCTCTCCCCGTCTAAGCACTCCCCAAGGGAAGAAGGCTGGTGGTCAGCTGCAGGGCAACCTATTTATTATGTTAAGTTTTTTCAGTGTGGACAACACTGAAGACACCCAACGTAAATATCTGGACACGATACTTGTTACTGGGTAGCGCAGGGATGATATCAGACTCTAACAAACCCCTGTGACTAACAGATAGTCTTGTCTGTGAAAGACAAACAGACCAGAAAGACACACACCCAGCACAAACAAATGGTTAAGTCTTAAACCCTTAATTATGTTTCCTAGCAAATGGAGGCTAATGGAAGCCATATGTGCTGGAAGAGTGGCAGCCTCCCAGATCCCTGGAGCCTCTGCAGGCCCGAGAGGGGCTGTCTCGGAACAGCCAAGCCGTGGCCAAGTCTTTCTGATTGCCAGTCTGTTGAACTCCCCATTTGCTTCTCCAAGAAGCTTTTTCTTCTTTATATACAGGAAGACTTAACTGGGGAGTTATATCCATCCTGTCTCAGAAGGTACTTTGTTTCCAGGGCACTGTGCCTACTGATGGGTCAGTCTGAAAGGGTTGGTCAGGCACTCTCACCATCACTGGCTTCGGAGGTACCCAAGTTCTTACCCGGGTTACCAAGCCAGAGGAGACAAGAGGTATCTAAGGCACCAAGCTGATTCCATTATGCAAAAAATGTCCTCCCTTAAAGGACACGAAGCTGTTGGAAAACAACATGGCGGGTGGGCCTTACACAAGGTCCAGTGGAATGACCTAATGCTACAGGGGAAATGGACTTTGCAATTATAGTTTTCCAAATGGTCTGAACTTGGTCTTGGTGCTGACATCATCTGAATGGTTACAAGGCCTCAAAAGACTGCCCCAAGGACTAAATGTCTGATCTTATATCTGAAACCAGACATAGGTAGTCTTGGCTGGGATGTCCTTTATGGATGCCATTGCTGAGGGCAGGAAGCCAGAGAGAGGGCACTCCATCCTCCATGAGTCCTTGTGCTCCATTCGAATTAGCCTTGCTGTTCTGGGTTATCTTGTGATTCTGACTGGAGTGTCGGGGTACAAAACATAAGGATTTTAGGGACTGGTCACAGTGAGAAAGAAGACATGCAAACAAGGCCTAAACATCTGGGAGTTCATTGGTTCTCTCCTTGGTTCTCAGGAGTCAGCAAAGCCACTCCACAACTCAACTCTCCCGTGACCCCCTACTGTTCACTGCAGCAGGCTTTCTGCTCTCGCCCCCAAATGGGAAAAGTGGATAGATAAGTAATTTCTTATTTACATGCACTTCTCCTAAGATTTAAATTGCTTTCCTGCTAGTATTTCCTGACATCTGAAGCCTGTGCGAAATACACAACATATGGGAACTATTTCCATCTGGTGCAACAGAAAATAAGAATCTGCCTATATTGTAATTAGCTTCTAGACTTAACATGGTTAGGTCTGATCCACGATTGCGTTTGTTGATTTTTTTTTTTTTCTTTCACTTTTGGGTCATGGGTTTTTTTTTGTTTTCTTTTTTTGGCGGTACGCGGGCCTCTCGCTGCCTTGGCCTCTCCCGTCGTGGAGCACAGGCCCCGGATGCACAGGCCCAGCAGCCATGGCCCACGGGCCCAGCCGCTCCACGGCACGCGGGATCCTCCCGGACCAGGCCATGAACCCGCACACCCTGCATCGGCAGGCGGACCCTCAACCACTGTGCCACCAGGGAAGCCCTGGGTCATGGAGTTTTTTAAAAATATAGTGGTTATAAAGATGACTAAAGTTCAGCCTCCAGCTTCCTGTTTGGAAGACAGGGAGACAGGGTGCGGTGTTTTGCAACAGTTATAATTCTAGATTCTCACTGCCCTTAAAAGTAACTAGAGGGAAAGGGTTTTCTTTTTTTAGAAACTTACAGCTTCTTTAGCAGAAGTGATGGATCCTTTACATAATGAAATGGGCTTTGATGGTGTAAGTGATGATGTAGCTGGCGGCAGCTGTATCAGTTCTTCATCCTTAAACATCAGAGCTGAGAGTTGGGTTACTGACTTACAGCAAAAGGTATATTGGGTCTACAGTCACCCTGCCATGGCTACCAGGAGCTTGAAACAGCTACTTCACATCTGGCACTGGACTCAACAGGCAAAATCTGGAACCTAAGTACATATAGCCAGATGTTGAACTTTCTTAGAAACAGATCAAGCAGTACCAAAAAAAAATCCATATGAAAGAACACCACTGTATTGAAATTCAGTTTCATTCAGGCGGTGAAAAATAGAGAAATTAACTTCTTGTTATTTTTACTTAAGCAAATGAAAAGTAATTGTCTAACCTTAGTTCCCTTCAGTTGAAGTGCTAAACCCGCCGTGTTCTCTTTAGATTCAGAGGAAGTGGGTGATCCCGCGGGAATATCCATCTTGGGAGCCTAGGGAGAGAAATGTTTTATATAAGCTAAGCCTTCTGTTCTTCCTGAAACTCAGAAGCACTTCTACGGTAGTCAGTACTTTCCAGCACAATTTGCTTTCCACTAGATCCCTGACTTCCTTTATGAGTAACATATTGAAGTACATGTCCCTGAAATAGCAACTTAGTATTATTTATCTTTTGAATTTTGAGCACCCTAGTTGCACTCTAATTAGATTCTGATACTTAAAATCCTCTGTTATTAACAAGCTACTGACTTGCCAATTCTGATCCTGTTCTCGCTCTCAAAAAAAAAAAAACACAAAAGTTGCCATTTCTCATTTACCCATCAGTTTCTAATAGCATTGATATAACTTAGTCAAAAGTGACATCTTTATATGGTGTCTAATAATAAGTGATAAACTTGTCTGACTTATCCAAATGGTAGGTGCTGCCTAATAGATGCCCCTGCAACACCAGGAAAATGGAGGGAGGGAGTAGTATTTTAGAAGAGCTAGCTAATCTGTCTTCAACAGTTACATTAATTAGATTTGAAAAGTAAATATATCACTGCTCTTTGGAAGTAAGTAATTTCTTCATGTACTTTGGAGGGAAAGGGGCTACGTATATCCAAAACTATAGTATATTCAGTTTGATGTCTCTCAGTTCTCTACTGAACCTAGTATGCTACTTGTTTTCATTTTGTATATATGGAGAAGTTTAAAAGCATGGATTTAAAAAAACAACAACAATAAAATGCCTAGGAGCTTGTCCTTACTTCTTAGGTCTTTATTAACCATTCCAGAAAGCAACATCTGGATCAAGAGTTTATGCCCCTCTAGAATAATTCTGAAACTCAAATTTAGCTCTAAGACATTTTGCTACTCCAAAATTTCTTTGCTACTGAAGGGCAGTCTAAAAATGACAAATAGCTGGTCTGTCTCAGAGAAAATGTAAGAACCCAGCAGCCTATTAGAACATGGTTTATGTTCCAGAATTACTCCTAGTCTCCCTAGAATCCTTCTGGACAAAGCCCAAATCCAGATTAGTCTCTGGAAATATGGAAAGGGAAAGTAAGATGGTGTTTCCTGAAGTACATTATTTTTTTATTTTTATTTTTTTGGCTGTCCTCTACAAGCTTTATTGACGATTAGGATCCTTAAGCGTTAGTTTTATTCTTCAAGTATCACTTGAGCACATCCAAAGCATACTGAAATATGATTAGGCCCTACCTCTTCCAAGACCCTCATCTCACTTCCCTTTCAGAAGTCACATTTATGAATCAGGTCCAAAACTACTGAAATACATTTTTCCATGCTAGATGTTGTATCATTTTTGTTGGCTTGCCCAAGGAGTCAGTAGCATAACTAAGATTTAAAATGATTGGTCCTCACTCCAAAGTACTTAGTTCAATCTGCCCAGTCACATGTGCAGCATCTTCTATCATTGATGCATGTTCTGAGTCAGACATGAAGCCACAAAGTAGGGAAGCGAGAGGCCCTTTCTGATGGACCCAGAGCAAGATGCTCTAGTGATTGGGCCAGTCCTGGGTTCTTCAGTAAAACACCAGGAGAAAGAAAGGCTGCTGAGTTCAAGGCAATACAAAAATGATTAAGGAAAAGAGTTGAAGGAAGACAAAAAGAACTGTTTATATTCTAGATTGGCCATTCACTGCTTAAAAAGTAATAGAAATCTGGGGACTTCCCTGGTGGTCCAGTGGTTAAGACTCCTCCTTCCAGTGAAGGGGGCTGCAGGTTCAATCCCTGGTCGGGGAGCTAAGATCCCACATGCCTCGCAGCCAAAAAAACAAAACATAAAACAGAAACAATATTGTAACAAATTCAATAAAGATTTTAAAAATGGTCCACATCAAAAATAAAACCTTAAAAAAATTAATAGGAATCTGGACAAATGAAACAGACATGAAAGAACAGGAACCATTCAGTCTCAAAGGAGAAAGAATGGTGGGGAAAAAAAAAAAAAAACCCCGCTAAAAAGACTAGATACTTAAGGAGAAAGAATAAACTGGACTCCTAATAAGACTCCTGAATCAAATAAGACTCCTAAAGATAGTAACAGCTACATGGCTAGAGGTGGTTTGAGTGATTTTCATTTTTTAAAGATTTTTAAAGCCACTTGGGCCAAATTTCAAGATACACCAAAAGAAATGCCTACTCTGACTGTAACGGGAAATGGAGGTTTGCGGAGAGGCCCCAGTCCTGGGGTCCAGATTCCCCACCGACCCAGGACTTACCTCCCCACTGAGTGGTGTCTCAGTTGGCTTTGGCTTCACATCTATCAGGTAGAAGGTTCGGGACAGAAGCAAAAGAGAAGGAGGGACATTCTCCTTCAGGTGGAGGTCCTGCCACTGGAGAATGGGGGAGGATGAAACATGACAATCACAGGACGTGAGAGCTGGACCCACGGTCATCTACTCTTCCCTGGTTTTACAGCCCCCAGGCGCACGCTGAGTACTAAGGGCAGAACAAGGACAGGGACACGTCTCCTGGCTTCTGCACCAGTGCTTGGGCCCTGCAGCCTCTCACTTTCAGAGTCTGAGAGGGAGGTGCAGTTAAACTCTCAAACCAGTTGTGGATCAAAGTAGCTAAGTATCTTCTCTTCAGTATGAAGTCGATAATGTGAAAGAATACATCAGCCTCATTCATAACCAAAGAAATTAACATTAGAATGAGATGTAAGTTTTCAAGTACCAAATGGCCAAACTTTAAATGTATGTATGTATATGTATGTGTATATAGATAGATATAATACAAGCACAAGAGACAAAATTCAAAAGGTAAATAAAATCTAATCAATAAAAATAAGCCTGCCTTCTACCCTATTCTCTAGCTACCCTATTTCCCTCCCTGGAAGCAACCACTGATACCAGTTCCTGATACAATATTCCAGAGATATTCTGTGCATATAAAATAGATATTTTTATGTTTATCTTTACACCAAGTGTGACATATACACACTGTTTTGTCCTTTGCTTTCTGAAATATCTTGGAAATTGATTCATACCAGATGATGTAGAGCTGCCTTCTTTTTAAACATCTGTAAAGGAATCCATTGTACGGAAATGCCATAATTTGATTATTCTACGGTTTTCCATCTTTTGCTATCATAAATGGTGCTGCAATAGATAACCTTGTAGATATATCATTTTGCACATGTGCGAGAATATAGGATAAATTCCTAGAAGTGAAATTTCTAGGGCAAAGTAAATGCATTTTTAAAATTTGAAAGCTATTGCCAAACCTCCATGGAGGATTTTACCAGCAATGCATGAGTGCCTCTCTCCTCACATCCTCTCCAACTCGGTGTGTCACCAGACTCTGACCTTTCCCAACGTAACAGGTGAATGTGGAGTCTCATAGTTTTTTGTATGTTTGTTTGTTTGTTTTTGGCTGCACCATGTGGCTTGTGGGATCTTAGTTCCCCGACTAGGGATTAAACCCTGGCCCTCAGCAGTGAAAGTGTGGAGTCCTAACCACTGGACCACCAGGGAATTCCCAAATTGCATAGTTTTAATTTATCTTTTTCTGAAGTTAAGATGTTTCCTAGGTTTGCCATTTTTAGCTTTTCCTTTCTGTGAAATGTCAGCCGTATCCTAGCATAGGATTTTTGGAATTACAATACAGAGTGCTGAATATTGTATGGTTGGATTCGTATTCTCACCCCCTTGAAGTGCATTGTAAAATGATACATCCTTTCAAGAAAGCAATTTGACAGTATGAAGTCACTTAATACTCTATGTTCAGGAAATAAATGATGTTTAAATACCCCTTGATAACATGCTCACCTTCCAACCAGAGCAGGTCCGACATGGAAGAGGAAATAGCTACCTGACAGGGTTCAAAGTCACAACAGTGGCTCCTATTCCCAGATAATTTGTGTACACTCCATAGTACTTTATACAGTTACAGGAATGAGGATTGTAATGGGAGTTATTCCTTTGTTGTAAAGCATTGACACTCAGTTAAAACCTCTTATTTGAGGGAGACTATGTTATCTGAGGGGAAACCTGTTACAAAGCTAACACTTGACCCTGGTTTGGGGCACAAACTGGGAAAGCAACCCCAGCTGAGCCACCGGCAAGGTGGCTCCAGATGGATTCACACGGATGACAGGCCTTCTATCAGAGCTTTTGCCCAGGCCCTTATAATACCCAGAGGAAGTACAATTCGAAGATGGTCCCAAGATTTCCAGTCCCTCGTGTACCCACACCTTCTCCCAGTTATTGAATTAAACGCTAATCTAGGTGCTGCCATGAAGGGATTTTACAGATATAATTTAAGTCCCAAGTCAGCTGACCTTAAAATAGGAAGATTATCCTGGTAGGTCTTACCTAATCGCGTGAGACCTTAAATCTGCTGCTAGACGTCATGTGAGAAGTTCACGCAGGTGGAGGGGCCTCCGGGGCTGAGAGTAGCCTGGGGTTGGGAGCCAGTGAGGAAACAGGGACCTCACTCCACAGCTGCAAGGAACTAAATTCAGCCAACAAACTGAATGAGCTTGGAAGTGGAGTCTCCCACACAGCCTCCAGAAAGGAAAACAGCCTGTACTTCT
Organism: Phocoena sinus; assembly: GCF_008692025.1. NCBI lineage: Eukaryota > Metazoa > Chordata > Mammalia > Artiodactyla > Phocoenidae > Phocoena > Phocoena sinus. The sequence continues at coordinate 30,241,908 of NC_045783.1, read as the reverse complement.
GACCTGCAGAGCCATGAGCCTATAATGGGTGCTGCTTTGAGCCCTTACATTTGTGGTGGTGTGTTAGCAGCAATAGAGAACTCTTTAATAGAGTACCTACCACGTCTCTGTCAAAAATAAATCCAGGGCTTCCCTGGTGGGGCAGTGGTTAAGAATCCGCCTGCCAGTGCAGGGGACACGGGTTCGAGCCCTGGTCTGGGAAGATCCCACATGCCACGGAGCAACTAAGCCCGTGCATCACAACTGCTGAGCCTGCGCTCTAGAGCCCGCGAGCTGCAACTACTGAGCCCACGTGCCACAAGTACTGAAGCCCTCGCGCCTAGAGCCCATGCTCCGCAACAAGAGAAGCCACCGCAATGAGAAGCCCGCACACTACAACGAAGACCCAACACAGTCAAAAATAAATTAATTAATTAAAAAATAAATAAATCCAGCTTCTTCAGCTGCCAACGGCTCAACTAAACGAGGCAAATTAGGTAAGATGGCAAAGCACAAATCACAAAACGAGGTCTGCAGATGGCAGGGGAGAGACTTCCGGGGAAGAGGGTCCAGTAAAGCTGCTACTTGCCTCTGTGAGCTGCTGCTTCAGCGGCTCCTCAGTGAGACCCAGTGAGCGCATCCCCCGGGCCCTGCAGGCTGCTTGCAGCTCTGACAGGCTCAGAGCACTCACCCCTTCCTTGGCAATTACCTGAAACAAACGTAAGGAACGGTACTGGATCCTTTGGTTCCAATTTTACCTAATTCCAACAAATCGGGGGAAACGCAGAATCTGCCACTTTCCCACTTTGTCCCCCGCGCTGACTGCTGCAAAAGCCAGGCAATTAATAAAGCAAGGTGACCTCGGGAGGTGCAGTGGTTGACATGAAGGGAATCCCGCCAACAGGTATTAATAATATCAGAGAAGTTGACAGAACTCCTCAACTGCCTGTCCCCAAGGTAATTCTTTCCCCTCTTGCGTTGCCTTTCGCCTGGTTGTGACAGCTCTCCTCCACTTCCCTTTCGCGGCAGCTTTAAGACTCATAGAAAAATATTCCACTTCAAAAGCTTTCAATGGACCATTTGTTGCACGTCTGGGTGGTGGTCCTCCCCGACCCCAGGAACGGCCCCAGCTCCCTGGTCTGCAAAACTCCCTCAGTAAACAACTTAACACAGTTTCTGCTTGGTATGACCCCAAACTGTGGTACTTCTGGGACCGGTATTGTTTATTCCAAAGTTCTAAAAGCAACCCCTAAACATCTAAATGGGGCCGATGGGATCCTGCCTTCTCAGTTCTGGGAGCTCTGCTCCCTCAGGCAGAATGCTTTTAAAGCAACTGATTCAGATTCAAGAAACATTCTTCCACTTTCTTTTTTTTTTTTTGCGGTATGCAGGCCTCTCACTGTTGTGGCCTCTCCCGCTGCGGAGCACAGGCTCCGGACGCGCAGACTCAGTGGCCATGGCCCACGGGCCCAGCCGCTCCGCGGCACGTGGGATCTTCCCGGACCAGGGCACGAACCCGTATCCCCTGCATCGGCAGGCGGACTCTCAACCACTGCGCCACCAGGGAAGCCCCTCTTCCCACTTTTTAAGGACTCTAATTAGTAGCTATAGTCCAAATGGTGCCTTTTTCTTCCAGAAGATGTCGAGGTCCTGCCTTCCCTCCCTGCATTATCCTTTGTCACCCCTTCGTACCAGGCGGGCTCACCCAGCTGTGTGGGGAGAAGCAGAGGGGAGGTACAGGGAGTCGCGCGCTGTCCTTGGCAGTGGAATCTACTGTTCTCAGGGATCTACTGGGTTGCTGTTCCTTCCCAGCAGACCCTAACTGCTTTAGATTAGTGCCAGCTAAGACATCCAAACTACTAACTGCTTACAAGGGCCTTCTAAAGAATACGACAGACAACTCCTAAAGTGAGTAATCAAGGTTCAGGTTGTCAGTGGTTGTTTAAACCAGTGGTCCCCAACCTCTTTGGCACCAGGGACCGGTTTCGTGGAAGACGACTTGTCCACCGAGACGGGGGTGGCCGGGTGATGAGGGGGATGGTTCAGATGATAATGAGAGCGATGGGGGGGCGGCAGACGCAGCTTTGCTCTCTCACCTGCCGCTTACCTCCTGCTGTGCGGCCCCAGTTCCTAACAAGCCACAGGCCGGTTCTGGTCCGTGGCCCGGGGGTTGGGGACCCCCTGGTTTAAACCACTCATTCTTCCAGAACCAGCCCCTGAGCAGACCTAACAGAAGACACTGCACTTTGTCACAAAGCCACCCTAAGACAGTCCCCAAGGCCTGGCTAATCCCCTACAGCTGTAGTTCAGCTCTTACTTCATCATCTGCTTTCATAGATTTCAGCTTCATCAGGAGCTGGAAGCAGAGCAGATTGTTGGTTCCAAAGAACTGCAGTTCTGGAAGTTTGCAAAGGGCCACCAGCTGAGATCGATCGAGGTGCTCCAAGGTCAGCTCATCCTCAAAGAGTTTGGAAAAGCGAACTATCTCCTTTGTGCTGGGCTTGTGGCCTGTCTGGACCTAGGTAGTGGGACGAAGGGGCTGATTAAAACGTGCTTCCTACTTAACTGAATCTTCCCTGTAGACTATTTGAAAGACGCCAAAGCATTTATGGATTGTGTCTTCTGTCTGGAAGTGGAAGCGTGCCCTGTGTTACAAAGAGGAGTTAAAAAATAAAAAAATCTGTCGGAAGTCAGCCTAAATCAACTGAAAAATTAGAAGCAGTTCAGAAGTTTGAGTCTCATTCTACTGTTCTTTCCAAGAAGTTACCAACATCTTCAACACATTGATGGCTTTAAGATAGGTTTTTCTGCAAACTCCCATAAATGTTTGCAATATTATATCTCTGTAACTTATATATTTGCAAATTCAGAGATTATAAACAAGTTGGAAGCTCCATGATGATATGTTGTCCGGTTTTATATAAAAGACTGACATCTGTTTGATGTAGGATGCGAACTGGGTGGAGGTATCCCCCAGCTGCGCCCTGTTTCTCCTTGCCATTTCTGCAATCGTTTCTTGAAGGAATTTTGCTAGTTCCAACTTTGCAGCCATTTTCTTTTTCTTCCTTCATAATAGAAGAGGAAAAAGTTAATCAAAGTTAATTCTTCGTGATTACAACTTGGTAGATAAAGATGAGAGAAAAATAACTGTGGCTTTGTTGTCGGTCATCCCTATTTCACGTATGAATATTATTTTCAGACCTAACTGAAGGCGCTTTGTGATAACCAGAGCAAATTAAAAAGTAGCCTTGATTTGCAGCTTGTCTCCTTAATCTTACCTTTTATTTTTCATTGATACAATGATCATAAGTATTTGATAGATCCAAAATGTCCCCTCAATGGAAGCCTTTGTCACTATTTAGAACAGATACATACTGTCTCTTAACCTGGTGCAAGCCATCTAGGCTGTTGGTCAAGTCAACCCCTAGTGTGAGTGGCCCCAGATTTTGCTTGGGCCACAAACTAAAGAAAACTAGGAAATTAACTCTAAGCTAAAGTAGCTTACAGGTTAAGAAGAAAACAGAAAGAATCAATTATAAGACAATGAGTTAAGTGCTATAACAGATATGAACAAAGCACTATATAAAAGAGAATTAAATGTATACTCTTAAGACACTATGTTGACCAGTATTTCTAAAACCTCATTCATTATCACAGATGCAGTGTGGTAGTATTTTCAAAATAACCATGGGGCTTCCCTGGTGGTGCAGTGGTTGAGAGTCCGCCTGCCGATGCAGGGGACACGGGTTCGTGCCCCGGTCCGGGAAGATCCCACATGCCGCGGAGCGGCTGGGCCTGTGAGCCACAGCCGCTGAGCCTGCGCGTCTGGAGCCTGTGCTCTGGACGGGAGAGGCCACAACAGTGAGAGGCCCGTGTACCAAAAAAAAAATAAAATAAAAAAAAATAACCATGATCAGGGTGAGTAGAGAGGAACAGGAATATGTGTGTGTGTGTGTGTGTGTGTGTGTGTGTGTGTATAGTATATATGTATACACACACACACATATATTATATATATATATATATATATATATTTCCCCCTTAAGTTGCCCAAGAGATTCTAATGACCAGCCAATCACAGCAATCATTGATTTTTTTTTAGAAAGATCTTAAAAGAATCAGCCCCCCAAAATTACACAATGGCAATACCATCATTAAAACCCATTTAGCCATCCATTTCACTCATCTGTATCCATCCATCCATTTATTTATTGAGCATCCACTGTGTGCTAGGTGCTGGGATAAAATGAGCAAAAACAAATAAGAATCCCTTCCCTCATGGAACTTCTAGTCTAATGGGAGAGACAACCATTATTGACTAATGATAATCCAGTAATTCCACAAATTAATGTGAAAGCATACCAGATAAGTACCATGAAAGAGAAGCGCATGATCCTGGGACCTGGTGTGAGTAGAAAGCTAGCACACTCACGCTCACTCTCGTGTTCCCCTTCTGTTCATGGAACAAAGCACAGAAGACAGTATTTTCTAAAACTGTGGCCATGATGTGTATATATGTATGTCTGGGGAATGAGTAGTGCTGAGGAAAGAGGAATATTTAGATAAATCACTTCCTCATTCCCCCCATCTTCCTGCATTCACTAATGCCTTCCTTGGAATCCTATGGTATTAATTCTAGATCCTGTTTACTTTAAATGTAAGTAAAATAAACCACTGCCAGGCAGTTAAATATTGCAATTTGATTCTACCCCTTAAATCTGTCTCAAATCTATCTTCTTTTTTTTTTTTTTGCGGTACGCGGGCCTCTCACTGTTGTGGCCTCTCTCGTTGCGGAGCACAGGCTCCAGATGCGCAGGCCCAGCGGCCATGGCTCACGGGCCCAGCTGCTCCGCGGTACGTGGGATCCTCCCAGACCGGGGCACGAACCCGTGTCCCCTGCATCGGCAGGCGGACTCTCAACCACTGCGCCACCAGGGAAGCCCTATCTTCTTCTTTTTTTAAGAAATGTTATTTTATTTACTGTTATTATTATATTTTATTTATTTACTTTGGCTGCGCCCGGTCTTCGTTGCAGCACTCGGTATCTTCATTGCAGCATGCATGTGGGACCTCGTTCCCTGACCAGGGATAGAACTCAGGCCCCCTGCATTGGGAGCGCGGAGTGTTACCCACTAGACCACCAGGGAAGTCCCTCAAATCTATCTTCAAGTTTTCACTCCTGATGCAACTTTCATAATTCTGGCTTTTTCATCTCTCTCTTGTGCTGCTGCAAAAACATTCCGGCTGGTTTTCCTGGCTGGTTTTCCTCACTTGGCTCTGCCCTCTTTAATCCTTCCTGCCAGCAACTTGTTTTTCTAAAATACAACTCTAATCATGGTTGATTAGATTATTTAGATTGATCTAAAATAGAGATTACTGTTTTTCTCACCCCCTGCTTACATACACCTTCCATTACTCACCACTGTCAAATTCTGAATTCCTTAGGGTGGTAGATGCTTTCCAACCTGACCCAAACACATCACGTTTGTCTCATTTTCTCCCACCCATCCCCTTGTACTCCCTGCTCCAACCACAAAGAATCAGTCAGTGGTCTCTGATTGGCATACTCTTTTACACTGTTAAGCCATCTTAAGTGCTATTCCTTCTATCCAGCGTGCCTTTCAAACAGTGTGGTAAAATTCTACTACTCTTAAAGTCTCAGGTCCATGGTCACCTCTTCCGTGAAACATTTCCTGGTCTGCTTTCAAAGTTGCCCTCTCTGTCCTCTGCTAGTGTTGTGTCCACGCCTTCATCCATCTGTCTGGGAGAGTGGCACAGATGGAGAGGATGCAGGGGCTGCCTCGGTGGTCCAGCGCTTCACCTTCACAGTGACCATCAAAGAAGGACACCCTCTTCCCAGGGACTACTCACAAGCACTAAATGGTCTGTTTGGCTGAATAAATCATGCGTACTGTTCAACTAGTCACTGCAGTAACAGGTGATTTTTGTTTTCTTTATTTTTTCATGGTAAAAAGTTAAAATTGAGTGGAGAAGGGATAGTTTTTTTCAGCAAATGATGCTAGAAAAACTGGATATCCACAGGCCAAAAAAAAAAAAAGAGCTTGACACTCATGTTACACCTGTCACCAAAATTAACTCAAAATGTAAAACTCAAAACTATAAAACTCTTAGAAGAAAACACAGGAGAAAATATAGGTGACCTTGGGTTTGGCAGTGAGTTTTTAGATACAACACCAAAAGCATGATCCAAGAAAGAAAAAAATTGATGAGCTGTACTTCATTAAAATTAAAAAGATTTGCTCTGAAAAAGACACAGTTAAGACTGGGAGAAAATATGTGCAAAACACATATCTGATAAAGAACTTGTACCCAAAATATACTAAGAACCCTTAAGACTCAACAAAAAGAAAACACCCCGATTAAAAAGTGGGCAAAAGATTTGAACAGACACCTCCCCAAAGAAGATACACAGATGGCAAATAAGCATGTGAAAAGATGCTCAATGTCATATGTTATTAGAGAATTGCAAATTAAAATAACAATGAGATACCACTACACACCAATTAGAATAGCTAATAGTCAAAGCACCGACAGCACTAAATGCTGAGGAAGCCACAGGAACTTTCATTGCTTGCTGGTGGGAATGCAAAACGGTACAGCTACTTTAGAAGACAGTTGGTCTATTTCTCTTGAAACTAAACATAGCCTTACCATACAATCCAACAATTTGCTCTCCTAGGTATTTATCCAGATGAATTGAGAGCCTGTGTCCACACAAAAACCTGCACATGTGTATTTACAACAGCTTTATTGATAATTGCCAAAAACTGGAAGCAACTAAGATGTCTTTCAAATAGATGAATGGATAAATGGTGGTACATCCGTACGATGGAATGTTATGCATTGACAGAAAGAAACGAGCCAGGAAAAGACATGGAGGAACCTTAAGTGCATCTTCTAAGTGAAAGAAGGCAGTCTGAGAAAGTTACACACTGCACGATTCCAACTACATGACATTTTGGAAAAAGCAGAACTATAGAGTAAAAAGATCAGTGATTGCCCCGGGTTAGGGGAAGAGGGAAGAGGGACTAAAAGGTGGAGCACAGGGGATTTTTTAGGGCAGGGAAACTATTCTGTATGATACTGTGATAGCAGATACATGACATTATTTTTTTTTCAAAACCCATCGAACTATACAACACAAAGAGTGGACCCTAATGTAAAGTATGAGATTTAATTAATACTGATGTATAGATACTGGTCCTTCGATTGTACCAAGTGTACCACACGAATGCAAGATGCTAATAATGGGGGAAATAACAGGGGGAGGGAGATATGTGGGGACCCTCTGTACTTTCTGCTCAATTTTTCTGTAAACCTAAAAACTGCTCTAAAAAACAAAATCTATTAATTTTTTAAAAAGTTTAAAATCCTACATACCTCTTTGGATTCACTTTCAAAGATGACGGCAACATCTCTGGGAAGAGTTTCAGAAACGCTGGCAATAAGGATTCCATGAAGGGAACAATGATGAACACCATAAATGGAACCAGGCGGAATAAATCAGCACACGTTCTCAACAGCTAAAGAATCAAATGCATATGCAAATAGTCATTATTTTAGGACACACCAAAAACAAAAACAAAAGCCTGCCTTGGTTCTTAAAGTGTTAAAAAAACCCAAGACAGATTTTCTGCAGCTGTTTATAAAATGGAAAGGCCGGATTTTCCTCTGTACCATAGCTCTGAAGTAATATTTATGGGATATCTTCAATGAAATCCATGACAATCAAAACATGTTATTGGTGTCTCTGAGCTTTTATCTAAGTTAGGGGTCTGTACTTTAATAACATGGTATCTGTTAAAATTGCTTTTTCAAATGCTTATACTTAATATATTAACAGCAGTTTCTACTCCAGATGCACAGATCAAACTTGAAGCCTCTCAACCCCTTGGAGAAATTAGAAAACACAATTATAACCATTCCATAGACAAATATACACAAATTTTAGGAACGCTGCCTAAAGTTGTACAGAAAGTCAGTTGCAGACAAGTAAGAAATTCTGATTCTCACCATGAGTTACTATTCCTACTCTGGGATTTTTAAGATGAACTTGAAGTGGAGCTTAAAAGTTGGTTCCAGGGCTTCCCTGGTGGCGCAGTGGTTGGGGGTCCGCCTGCCAATGCAGGGGATGCGGGTTCGTGTCCCGGTCCGGGAAGATCCCACATGACGCAGAGCGTCTGGGCCCGTGAGCCATGGCCGCTGGGCCTGCGCGTCCGGAGCCTGTGCTCGGCAACGGGAGAGGCCACAACAGTGACAGGCCCGCGTACCGCAAAAAAAAAAAAAAAAGTTGGTTCCAAATAGTTCATTTTAACTTTCCATTTTCTTTCGCAAATATGACTCTTGCCCTATCCTTCATCCCTCTCGTCTGGTCAGCACCTGTCCGTGCAACAGCCTCCAAACCATTCTGGCAGCAACTTTGGTGTCAATCCAAAGCAAATAGAATCCATTGTGATAATATTTAAGTTCATCCATAATTATCTGCCTATAAGATCGCTTTTCTTCCTTAATCTTCACTCCAGTTTCTTCTGTTGGCTGAGGGCTTGGCACCTGTGGCTTCTTTGCGGTTTGCTCCAGCTGAGGTTTACCCGGGACCTCCTGCAGCCAGTAAGCAGATGTGTGCAGCTTTTGTATTACTCTAGTCCTTAAGTGAAGTACTTTATGGCCTGTCTGAGTAGGATAGGAGTACTTCTTGCTGCCATAGTTCTTCATATATGTTTTATTTAAATGGGAATCTGGTAAGTGAAGAAATGCAAATGATGGGGAGTGAGAAGAGCTGGTGGGATGGACACAATGGCTAGGGAATCTGGAATAAAGAACAACATCCTCTGAGTTGAGCACATACTATTACAAGACAAAAAATTAAAGAAATAGATATTTTATCTGGTAAAAATAGAACAATCGTTTTTAAGCCTGCATTTTAAAAGTAGATTATGTTCATGAATGAATGAAATATAACTGTTTAGCCCAGTTGAAGGATAGTATGCTTTATGGGTGAATGATATACTCTAAGAGAAATATTAATAAGTTAATTCCTAAGAATAATTGCCGTATTACAAGTTAGAAACTCTGTGACTACTGATTTAAAAAGCAAACATTCTTTTACCCTGGGTTATGTTTGAAAGTTTTGTCTCTATTATCATAAAACAGGTGGAACACTTGTGTCTTTAGCTAATCTACTGACGATATATATATTGTTTGAATGAGACATTTCATGGTCCCTGTGGGGATAAACCAATCACACAATACTGCTTTGTCTGTGCAGTGCCCAGGGACTCCTTCAAATGAGAGGGACTTACTACTGAAATGCCCTTCACGTAAGATTCCTAAAGAATGTTAGGAATAAGAGTTAGAATTGGGCTCCGCATACAGATGAACCGGTTTGCGGAGCAGAAATAGAGACACAGATGTAGAGAACAAACATATGGACACCAAGGGGGGAAAGTGGCGGGGGGTGGGTGGTGGTGGGATGAATTGGGAGATTGGGATTGACATATATACACTAATATGTATAAAATGGATAACTAATAAGAGCCTGCTGTATAAACAAATAAATAAAATTCAAAAAAAAAAAAAAAAAAAAAAAAGGAATTGGGCTCCCCAGCCAGGGATCTCTACAATCTAGTTTTGTGACAACTCACAATCTTCAGCTAAACTGACACATCAGATTGTTTGAAAGTAAAAATAAGACCCATCTAGCCAAAGACAACTTCTGGCAAAGAGACTTCTTTGGGCAAAGAGATGGCTTTTTCCATTCGTTCAGACTATTTTTGAAGCATGCCAAGTATAGCACTTTTTGAATGGCCAAAAGGGAAAATATACAACATATCTGGCATGCAGTAAGTTCTCAGTGAATATTCTTTGGAACAAATAAGTGATAACAGACCTTACTGGGGCAGGTATATATCCTAGAATTGGCTTGTTTACCAGCCGTTTTACTCCTTTTTACATCTAAGGGCCTCATTACAGAGGTGTCACTCTAAAGCCATTACATCTTGTATCTTACCTGTTCCCACACTTCTACAAAATTACTCAGCCTGAGTTCTAAAGCATATAGAGAATCTGGGGTAAGTTTAAATACATTAAAATGTCAGCTTCCTAAAAACCAACACAATTAAAACCAACAAAGCTTTAATTTTGTACTAAACCTATCCTTTTACATGTATCTTTTCCAACTAGAAAAATAAAGTTTATATAAATATTGGGGGGTGGAATTCCAAGGCTTACCTTGCTCGGGCAATAGCTAAGACTGTTTTATAACTGTAGAAGGCCATATTTGTGTTTGTCTCAACAAGTCAACATAGGGACCTAGACAGAAGGAGTAAGTAAACAATTCAGTACTTTAAAGACACATCAGGGCTTCCCTGGTGGTGCAGTGGTTAAGAATCCGCCTGCCAATGCAGGGGACACGGGTTCGAGCCCTGGTCCGGGAAGATCCCACATGCCGCGGAATAGCTAAGACCGTGCACCACAACCACTGAGCCCGCGAGCCACAACTACTGAAGCCCAAGCGCCTAGAGCCCATGCTCCGCAACAAGAGAAACCACTGCAATGAGAAGCCTGCACACTGCAACAAAGAGTAGCCCCGGCTCGCAGCAACCATAGAAAGCCACCAGGCAGCAAGGAAGACCCAATGCAGCCAAAGGAAAAAGAAAAAAATCAATTATACAGATATCAGGATTTAAGTGTTTTTAACTATTGCAAGGGTAGAAAATTTGCATATTCTATTCAAGGTGTAAAATTTCCTTCAAGAGCATTTCCAACAATCACGAATAATATTTTCTTAGCCCTGGATTTGAGAATGGTTATTTGAGATCCCAACAAATAGAAATGATCTCGAATACGATGATGTTCATGATGGTGATATGGTCTTCAAAGACATTTTGATTTCTGGTCAACAGTACTGAGTAATTTACTTGAACGGTTGCCAAGTAGTTAAGAAATCAAGACAAGCTTATTTGTAGCCTAAAATTACAGGTAGACAGTAAATATTCTGGATTTGTTTTCAATTAGCTTTTTTCCATACTTGGACAAGCTGCTGCCAACATATAAAGATTGAAAGTACTCATTCAGCAATGAAAATATGCATGGCACCTACTAATAATTCAAGTGGAGGTAATTCAAGTGGGTTTCCTATGCTCGTGACCCTCCAAAGAGCCCAAACTGAGCTTTAAACCTTTAAGCTTTACCAAAATTTTTCTGCATCCTACGGCGCTTTTCAGCCAATGGCAGCAAGAGCCTTATTATCTCGCAGTGTCGACTCTGCTTTCCTGAAGCTGGGAAAGGAGTAGCAATCCCTCCGGTACGGAAACCTCAACCACAGACCTGACATTTTGAGCAAGAATTCAAATAATACTTCGGAACATCTGCACCCAGACCAAGGGCGTGTGGCCCCCTGCTGGAGGAAGGCCAGACCCGATCGGGCAGTTAATCTGCTCTCGGGCCACGGGCGCTCGCCGCCTGGACTGTGGGCAACCACTTCCCAGGAGTGCCCGGCCGTGACCGGGGCGGGGCGGGGCCGGGCGGCGAGCGGGGCGGAGCCAGGCGGCGAGCCCCGCCTGCGCTTATGAGCCGCCACGCCCGCTCTCCCGGGCCCCAGGCTCCCCCTGTTACCCTTGCCTCAGGTTCTCGACGTCACGGTGGCAAAACGCGCTCTCGGCCTCCCCAGCCGGTGACTTTTGTGCGCGTTGTGTGTTGCTGGGCTGTGTTTGCTGTGCTGGGGTCCCGGGGCGGGGGGCGGGGTCTTTGGGTTTTTTTTTGGAGCAAGCGTGTTGCAGGCACGGGGACCAAGAGCCTTGGCGATCCAAGTTTATGGAAGGAAGGCGAGAAGAATCGGGACACAGGGTACGGAAAAGAAATGAGGAGGCCAAGCATGGAAAGAGGGGGGATGGAGGCTGAGCCCCAAAGTTGGGGTGCGGGCGGGGGGCTGAGGTCAGGGGCTGAGGAGAGCGCGGGGTGGGGCCTCGAAGCTGTCTGGAAATCTGGGCGCTGATGGGAGGAGCAGGATGCGGAGGGAGCGGGCTCCGGAGGAAAACAGGCAGGCGCGGTCCACCAAGTAACAGCCTGAGGACTTGGCCCGCCCACCCCTACTTCCTACGGCAGGCTCCCCGGAACTGCTGCCTCAGTCCTCCAGCGCCTTCCCAATTCCCCTCCTCCCACAGTTCCCCCAGCTAGAAGGGCCAGAAGCCAACTCTCTATGGCTCCACCTCTTTCCTCAGCCATTACGTCACTCTGAGTGACGACACCACCCACCAATGAGCTCTCAGATTCTGGGGCGCTAAGGCGTCCCTCGCGATGGCAGCCCAGGGGACCGCAAGGTCTGGTTCTCACCGGCGAAATGACTTCTCTACTGGGTTTAGTTTAAGGAGTGTTTATGCTGGGGGGGCTCAATACTGACGCTTTTCTGCCTATTCACACTCTGTAGGCTGTGGATTCACCCCCCCCCAAAAAAACACCCTTCCTTGAAGCTGGATTAAAGAAGCTCTTACCCTACCAGTCGCGTAATATGCCTGATAGTCGCCATGGTGACTATCTGGGAGTCACCAATTACATCACTCTGATATATTCCCCCACCTTCCAACTCCGCAACTGCGGGCGGGGAAAGCAGTGAGGGGAGGGAGTGGTAGAAAGGGCGGGAATGGTGAGGAAAACATCCCCTCTCCTATATTCAGGCCCCAAAACTGGAATGCTATGAAATCTTCATATGGAAATCTGAATTCCACTAAATAAAATTGCTTTATAAATGTTCTCTTAACAGATATTGGTTATGTTCAGTAGTTTGTGTTTCTCAAATAACATTTAAAATGTATATTATAGTAGCTGTGCAATGACATTGGCACTGCAGGTTTGGGGGCACTTCAGTTCCTAGGATGGGGAACTGAGCCATCTTGGGAAAGTGAAAGATCTAAAAATGTACTCTATCCCCAGTTATCTCTACCCATCCATTTTATCTGGCTCTAGAAGGAAAACAAAATTTTGGTGGCTCTACTTTAACATGACAGGAAGGAATTGCTTTCACACGGAGAATACTTCTCTTAACGTGTGACTGACCACAGACCTTACTCATCTGGGCTGCACATTTGTAAGAATAAAAGATGGCGGTATATAAAATTTCATTTTTTAAAAAAATGTAGACTGCTTTTAATCCACAAAGCATTTTTTAGCTAATAACCAAATGGATCCACTGTTACATAGGCAAAACTTTTCAGTTTGGCCACTAGAGGGCCCTTTGTGCGTGTCTGATACCCAACTTTAGACGGAAAGGTTTCACTTCACGTTCTATGTTTACGAGAGTTAACAAAATCTACAAAGCTTTATAAAGTCTCTTTACCTTTCCTTCCCTGAAAATTCCCGATGGTAAATTTTGAACTCTAAAAGGTAGGTAGGTATAATTTTCACATTAATTTCATAAATTAATCACTGCACTATGATGTACATGTACTTTTCTGCAAAAGATCATAAAAGATGCAAAAATATTCTTCTCAGTTCCCCGGGAGACATTTTATGCCGGGAAATATTCTTATTCATGCATTGTATTCATTTACAACCAGGCACAGTGAAAATCATTAAGTATTCATAAACCAGATGAACGATTCCAAGCCCAGTATTTGAAAGATGAGCTAGATTTTCTACCATGGCCATATGTCAGCAATCCCATTTTAAAAAGGGAAGGTTTAAGAATCTTTCTTATTGAAATCCATTGGTTCAAAACAATGTCTGCCTTCTCTTATCAGGCCTGGTGATTTTTTTGACTTTCAGGATAAGTGATTTATCATGTAATGAGTTTCTTAATATAATCTTCAGAAGACAAACAAAAATGTTTTTTTCTCCCTAATCTTGGTCCTGAGAATTGTGTTAGATTGCTTTCTTTTTAGAAAAAATTTTAAATTTTCTTTTCTTAAATTTATTTTTGGCTGCTTTGGGTCTTGTTTCTGCGCGCAGGCTTTCTCTAGTTGTGACGAGCAGGGGCTACTCTTCGTTGTGATGTATGGGCTTCTCATTGCGGTGGCTTCTCTTGTTGCAGAGCATGGGCTCTAGGCGCACAGGCTCAGTAGTTGTGGCACATGGGCTTAGTTGCTCCGCGGCATGTGGGATCTTCCCTGGCCAGGGCTCACACCTGTGTCCCCTGCATTGGCAGGCGGATTCTTAACCACTACACCACCAGGGAAGTCCCAGATTGCTTTCTTAATGAACTGTTTGCTCACTTTCTAAGAAGAATAGAAAACATGCTCTGAACCTCATAAGATGTTAGATGCTAAAAATGTAAATTATTATTTTAATGGCCATTTCCCTACGTACGGCTCCACATCAAATATTATTAACAATGTGTATGTTATGCAGGAAGAGACTATGCATTTACTTCACGTAAGTTTAATTTTAAACTCTTGTCAATACAGGAAGGTGGGAAAGAAGGATGAAGATAGAAAGGATCATAGGAAAGGAAAAAAAAAGACCAATTTAACCTCTCTTTCCAGGAGATAGAATCAAACATTTGAAATAAGCTCAGGTGATGTGGCCCCCTTTGGAGAAGACATTTAAAACAAAACTGTGCTTTTATTGATTCCTTTAACTTTTGGTACCACAAGCATATGAACCACACAAGCATAGATTTAGAAATAGTTAATGATTAACAGTAATGGGAATGCTTAATTCTGAATATCATCCTTAGCATTATTAACAGGGTTGTGTGTGTGTGTGTGTGTTTTAAACGAATGCAAAATTAGAAATCATGAAAATAATTGGTCTGTAGGAATCTTTTAATTTCCTGTTTAAGTGGTATTTAAAGATAAAGGTAGCAGGGATTGCCCGTAACGGTACCAAATAGATACAGCACTGTAACGTCGATGGAGAGTCTAAGGTCTAGTGCTGATATGACTTTATTATTCTCAGAACGGAGTATTGGTTTCCTCATCTGGTCGCTGCCTGTGTTTCCTTTGTACTTTCATGTCTGTGCTACGACGTTCTAAGTCATTATCACCAGGCCCCAGGAAATATCACCAAATCGGCCCACTCCTGCAAGAGGAGTTTACTGTGTCACGTACCTGGTACCTTCTATTGTTTCACATAAATTTCCTAGCATGGGGAGGGATATAGGGTTACAGAGAATCTTGACTCCCGCTTCGTCCTCTCATTCTTGCGTACGTGAGCTCTGTCTGGGACAAACGCCCTCATCCCTCAAAGCGCAGGTCTAGCCGCGAGCAGCGCAGGGCCCGGCACGTGACGGGCGGGGAGCCCGCCGGTCCCTCTGGGTTGGGGTGCGGAAGGCTCTGCCTTCCTTCCCCCTGTTACCCACAAGCCCCCGGGCCCGCGGGGCGAGAAGGAAGCAGGCGTGTGGGGCCCGAGGCCTGCCAGGGAGGCGTCCGAGGAGTCTGCCATCCGAGACTGTACCCCAAGCCTCCGGTCGGAAATCGCTGCCACACGCAGAGCCCGGTGGGACAGGGAGCTCCTCTGTGACAGCTGTCGGGCGGGAGACAACCAGGGTGGCACAGAAATCGCTGTCCCCTTTCCCGCTCATCTTAACCGGGCGCCCGTTTGTAGGGGATTTCTAAGGTCTAGGGAGGGCATCGCAGTGTCACCCCAAGCAGTTCCACCTGGTGATTGACATGTGCTGTTAGAAGCATCAAAGAACACGCACAAGCACACTTTCGCCTCCCAGGCCCAACCTCTATCCTGCCTTCTAGTTTTGTTTTGTTTTTCACTTTCCTCCGCGTCGTGCCTTTCTGTCTCTCTGCCTTTGTCGCCTGCGGTCTCACTTCTAGCCGAGACCCCGCCGGGCCGCTGGCGTTTCAGGCTCTCCCCCAGCCCCTCCTTTCCGCCCGCCGACTGGCTTCTTCCTCCTTTAGCCCACTGCGCCCCGAGCCCCGGACTGCATTTCCCGGCAGGCGCCGCGGCCAGCGGCCAATGAGCGGCTGAGGATTTGGCGGCGGCGGCGCCCCGAGAGTCGGGGTGGGGGGGGCTTTGTGCGCGGCGGCGGCGGCGGCGGCGGTGGCGGTGCCTGTGGCGGCGGGAGCGGGCGGCGGCGGCGACCAAGACGGAGGTGGAGGCGGAGGGGGACTGTCCACTGGTCGCCGCGGAGAGGCGTGCGAGGCCGAGTCGAGCCCCGACGACGACCCTGCTGCCCCAGCCCGGCCGCCAGCCACGGGCTGGTCTCTGGCAGCTGCAGCTGCGCGGCGACCCCCATCCCTCCGGCTCCGCTGCCCACCCCACCGCCCGCAGTCTTCCTCCTCTTGCTGCGCGCCCGGCCCGGCCTGGCCGTGGCCCTCCTCGGTGCCGGCCGCCATGGCAGAGGCGTCCGGCGCGGGGGAAATCTAGCCCGGGGATTTCATGCGGCCTAGCTTGGTTCCGCCTCCTCCTCCCGCGGCCCCGGCGGCTGCCTGCACCCTAGCCCTACTCCGGGCCTCCGTGTGTCTCCTGTGATCGTACTGACACGGCCGGGGGGTTAGAATGGAACAAAGTGAAGGTAAAGTGAATGCGTGTGTGTGTGTGTGTGTTTGTGTGCGCGCGCGCTGGAAGGAAGCGCTGAGGTGGGGACGGCGAGGAGGGGGCGACCTAGGGATGGGACCCGGGTAGGGAGAGAGACCTTAGCAGGGATGGGAGGACTAGCGGGTGGCCTGAAAGGGTTCGAGGGGAGTCTAGAAGGATGAAGCAAGGCAGGGGATGTGGAGGGGATTGGGAGGTGGGGCAGGAGAGGTAGGATTGGGATAAGGGATGGAGTGGCGCTAAGCTGGGAATTGGGAGTAGAGGTGGGATGGGGGCGGGGATAAAGATGGAACGGGGGAGGGGCAGGGGGAGAGGAGAAGAGTTAGGTTTGGAGATTAGAGACCTGGGCGGACAGAGAAGTAGGCAGGTTTGGGGGTGGAGTATGGGAACTAGGAGGGTCTGGGGGAAGGAGAAAGAATTAGGTGGAGAGATGGGGCCTCAAGGGAGACACGAGGGAATGGAAGTGGAGGAAAAGGTGGATTAGGAAAAAGGGATGAGATGAGAAATGCTTGAGACAGGATGCAATAGGAAGATAGGAAATAGACTCAGGAACTGGGAGACCCAGGATCGGGCTCGGGAAGGAAATTAACTGAATGTTGAGAAGGATGAGAACTATGGACCAAGCGTCACAGAGTGGGAGGAAGAGAAGGGGAAGGGGGTTGTTAAAGTGTTAGGAAGGGAAAGCCTTTTGTTCCTATATTTGTGTGTATTCTGTGCCTTTTCTTTCAAGGCTAGATAATGGAGAAGCTAGTGTTATGGTGTTGTGAAATGGGGGGGTGTGGGTTTTACAGCTTTGAGGTGCTTTGAGGGAGGAGGAGGTGTGTTCGTGTAATGGTAGCAAGACAGAGAGAGACATGGCCATAATTTCATGGTTTTGGTGAGGAGTGAAGACTATTCAGATTTAAAGGGGGCAGGGGCAGCCATGTTTGCTGCCAGGCACTGCAGTGTAAATAAATTCCTTCTCTCCGACATCAGTATGAATCTGGAAGGGGCCAGTTCAGATCATTAACCCCCTTTCTTTCTATTCATGAACTCTTCCCATACATCTTGGGGTCATTTAAAATTATTCATAACCACCAAAGGAGGTAGTAATGTTTTCCATCTTGTGTGTTTTGCTGCCCCCCCCCCTTCCCCTTTTCCTTCTGGTTGCGAACAAGGCATGCTAATGAACTGCGGTGTAAAATTTAACCCCTTTAATAAAGTTAAAACTATATTTTTTACTAGCTGAAGGAATCCTTACTACTCTTATTTCAAACATGATCATGAAAAGGCTTTTAAATATTGAAAATTCATTTGTTTCAGAAGCCTCAGAAGCAGTCAACATGTTTTCTGCAATTCTTTAAGTAAACAAGGAAATTGCCTCGGTTATTTTACTTGGACTTGTGCTCTCGGCAAAGCACTGTGTGAGGGGAGAGGAGGGGTAGGAAGGTCTGCTGTGGTACATTATCTGCTTGCTGTAGTTTGCGTGTTGGAAAATTAGAAATGTGTGTATTTTAAAATGGTGTTTCTGATGGCTCTTGCTTATAGGTGATGGGTGTGTTAAGAAGTGTTTTCTTTTTTAAAATAAACTCTCTTCCATCCTTTCTCTTTGCTTTCATACAATTGCCCGGTACAATCACCAAATGTCAGTTCAGCACAGCGCAGTGATCTATGAAGCAGGCATGCAGAGCTCAGAGCGTCATTCAGGTGCCAGGATTTTTTGGTGGGAACTTCAGGTCACTCTCAGGAAAGCTACAGTAACTCTCAAATGTATTCAAGTGTACCTACTTATGTGATTTGAAATAGTTACTATTCTAAAGCTTTAAATACTAACAAACTTACAGTAGCTGAACTAAGTGGAGCCTGTTTTATTTTCATATTGAAAAGGATTAAATGTGTGTGACCTTTTGTTTTTGTTTTATTATTGTAATTGGGAGAATCCAAACTTTAATCCGTCATATTGGTATTGAAACTGTTCTCTAATACCAGGAAGGCCTGTTAAAATTGTAATATGATGGACTCAAACCAGTTGTGCTACATATTGATTTAATCTATCGTAATTCCTCATCCTTTCAAGTTGTTATATCGAATTTTAGGATGTGTTCTTGGTCTGCTGGAAAAATTAAATTGAATATTGTTAGAGTGTTACTTTGGGAGAGCACTTTTAGTATAGAGGTCAGATATACAACTTATTTTGATTTGATAATATTCAGCCTGAATTTTTAAAAATCTTATGAGAAAAAGTTCCACTCAAAAAATCCATTCAGTATGCTTTTTTGGGATTTATTTTTATGGAGATTTCATTTTTATATCTCTCACTTGATTGACATGTTATTTGTAAGTAATTTGTGAATGAACCATCAGTGCCATAAATTTTTAGGAAAATGAGAAATTGTTGTATATTAAAATAAGAAAAGACTCTTGAAAGCTTGAATTACTTTAAAAAAAAAAAGTTTATTCCTAGATATTCAGCATTTTGTAAAGATAAATGTCGCCTGCCCAGTTGTCATGAGTATTCTGGCTCCTGGCTAGGTATCCACATGTAATGAAGAAGGCTACTCTAGTTAGTTGATACTTAATTAAAACCCAGACTGTGCTCTGATTACCATGTCCCTCATCAGCTCACCTGCTACCTGTGATAGCTTTTTTTTTTTTAACTTTAAGTTAATAGACATGCCCTTTCTTTTTTTTTTTTTTTTTTTATTTTTCAGACATGCCCTTTCTTATACTGATCAGATTGAATGATTTTGGGGTAAAGGAAATTGGTTGCCTTTGAGATTGGTCATCCTTGAATGAATTGTCAAAGTCTTTAGTCGGTTGTCTGATTCTAAAAGACACTCCATTTCTGGAATTTATAATAATATTTATAATAAGCCTAGTAATGGCTACTAATAGCTGTTGTCCTCTAACAGTGTGCTGCGCTAAATGTCTTATATGGATGATTTCCTTTCATCCTCTCAACAGTTGTGGGAGGGTTAGTACTGTTAACTCCTTTTTTACAGATGGAGAGATTGAGGTTAAACACCTTAATAACACACAGATGGTAAACAGCAAAGCCAGTATACGAACCCAGGTCTTTTCTAATTATAAAACCTGATTAGCAGACCTTTACTTTTATTTTCTTGTAAAGATTCATAAAAATAATACACGTTCATTATTTAATTTTTTTGAAGTATTATAAAAGACTATAAGAGGTTTAAAAAAAGGTTAACACTCTGTTCTCCACTGACAACCATTTTGAAGTTTCTTGGCTGTCCTAGAAAATTTCTGTACGTATGTACGTACATCTGTCTTAAAATACATACAAATTCTATCACACAGTTTGCATTTTGCTTTTTTGTTTTAGTAGGCTACCTGGGACATCCTTTCAAACAAGCACATATGGACCTACAGCTTTCTTCTTTTTAAGGGTCATATAGTATTCCATTGTTTGAAATATTGATTAATATTAACATTAAGTTGTTAACAAGTTTTTGCTATTACAAGTAATGTAGCAGGGCCTGAATTAAGTCCCTAACAGCCTATTTAAATAGAAGAGATATAGTCCAACTACTTTATTTTACAAGAGAAATCACTGAGACCAGAAAAGTTAAGTCCAAGGCTTTGGTGAAAAACCTGTCACTTGACTCTTTATACCACATCACATTACTTTATTATTGTGGAAGTATTTGTGCATTCTGTGAAAGCTCAAGGTGAGGGGGAATACTCAAGGTTAGGCATGGTTAGTATAATGAGCACAAGGGGATTAAGTTGCAGTGAGGTAAAGGCTCTTCTCTTTTTCCATACTTTGCTCACCATGTTGTACATATAGCATTTATACAAAATAATTTTACATGCATAAATGAGTCTTGTCCAGGTATCTTGAAGTTTGTAATTTGGGTAATGAAGTGGTTTTGGCAGAATTTTCCCTGTTTTAACAAAATTATCAATGAAATAAAAAAATAAAAGGTCTATCATGGTCCTGGAAAAGAACTTGGAAAGAATACCTAATTGAAAACAAGTTTTAAAAAAATCTTAGGCATCACTGATTATTTTTAATTATTTTTTACTATCAAGAAGAAAATTCATAACCGTGGATACATTCATTGAATTCCTTTAAAACAAAAAGTGTGTTTTAGACACTTAAAAAATTAAAATCATTAAAGCTTTAAAAAGGTTTAGAATTTGGTATCTATCCATAAAATCTATTTTGGTGCATTGCTGTTTTTAGTTTTACTAAAAAAAAAAATAGGAGTCTATTATTTTTTGAAAGAGCAACTAAGATGATTTATTCATGTGTTAATAAATAACATGTCCAACATTTGAGTTTTTTTTTTTTTTTTTTTTGCGGTACGCGGGCCTCTCACTGTTTGTGGCCTCTCCCATTGCGGAGCATAGGCTCCGGACGCACAGGCTCAGCGGCCATAGCTCAGGGGCCTAGCCGCTCCGCGGCATGTGGGATCTTCCCGGACCAGGGCACGAACCCGTGTCCCCTGCATCGGCAGGCAGACGCTCAACCACTGCGCCACCAGGGAAGCCCGCATTTGAGTTTTTAAATGAATGGTGAGCTTTATTTCTGCAGGCTAATCTTTTAATAAATATAAATAAAGATAAATTTAAGAAACTGATTATACTACGACTACCTAACACATTTTTTAAATACTCAGAGGTTTTTCATTTTGTTTTTATTGTTGACCTTACTAAGTACTTAATAAGTACTTTTAAACACTTATGTATTATGTTGTGCTAGTACAGGGTGGCATGAAAAGAAGGAAAAAGGCATATTTAAAATTTTGTGATTTAGAGAATGTTCAGTTTTTACTAGATAGATGTTTTGTTACTTCTAAAGTACATCGCTTATTGACAAAATTTTGCATTTGAAAAGCTCTTTGATAAATGGTTCTTGGCTTATTCTTAAATTTTAAATGTGAATCTGTGTTATCATTGATCTACAATGAGAATTCTTTTTTCTACTCTGATCCCTCTTTCATCTAGATTTAGAACTATATTGAGAGAGTGAATAGGAAAATTTTACAAATTTATGTTCATATAGTTTCCATTTTAACCATATACATATATGAATATTATCTAATAATACTTTATTTTACGTGATATCTTCTGAGATGTTGGATAGAATTCCAGCACAATAACTTGTGTGTGTGTGTGAAGTTGGAAAGCACAATAATTATTTAACTCAACTTAAATAAGTAGCTATTTTAAATTTAAGAAGTGTGTGGCTTCCTGGGATTTTGTGGGTAAAATAAAATTTAGTTTATCAAATTTATTTGAGATTCAAAAGATTAGGAAGTCTCATGTGGAGGCTTGCCTACTGGCATTTTGGCTGTAGCCAAGATGGTATTGTGTCTAGTGAGTCTTGTGTTACTCACATCTCTTAGCTGTGGAGTCTTAAGAAAGCTGTACATAAAAAACAAACAAGCAAAGACTTTTTAAAGTGCATTTTAAAGACTTTTGTAAAACATGACATATAAAGATAAAAGCGTAAAACCTAAATGTACGGTATAAACAAATAATTAGAAAACAAACATCATGTAGTCACCACCCAGGTAATCTGCCCTGTAAGAAAAGCTGCAGAGACAGTCTCATTGGTTTAAGTGGTATTGTCTTGGTGGTAGTTGGACTTGAGGGATAACACTGTGCTGAAAAGAAAGCTGAAAAATTAATCACCATGAGGAGTCAGCACAGGTAAAAACTGAATCGCCAGTTTTTATTTGTTGTTATCAAAAGGGTTATCTAGGCAATTAAAAAAAGTTTCCTAACATTTAGTGTAGTCATTTAGTCATTTGAAATCTTGGTGCTTTACTAATGAATGTGAAACAAAAAGTAATGCTGAATCCTACAAGAATCATGCCATGTTGCATAAAGCTGTTTCTTCAGAATTCATCTCTGATGCAGTTTTTGGTAGGATTCAGTGACTACTGGTTTTAGATTTATGTGCAGACTCTAACAATGGCTTTTGCTTAGGTAATGTCAGATTTGCCTGTATCTGTGCCTGATACCTAACTTAAGTATCTTATTTACAAAAACTAGTTTGACTCTCTTGCTTTCACATTAATGTAACCATTAGAAAAAGTATTAACCTGAACAGTGGCAATCTATGTTGACTCTTCCATCCTTGGTGCCTCTTGATTCTTACCTTGTCTGCATCTTGGCTAGGTGAACCAGATTTCTTTTTTAACTGGAGAAACCTACTTTAATGTGCTTCCCTGACTTTCTAGACATATTTTCTTATGTGTATGGAAAGGTTAAATGTTGACTTTGGAGGATTTTGATAGCAGAAAACAGTTGAATTTTTTTGAGAATTTAAAAAAATTGTATTATTTATTTATTTGTTCATTTTTGGCTGCGTTGGGTCTTCATTGCTGCGCGTGGGCTTTCTCTTGTTGTGGAGAGTGGGGGCTACTCTTCGTTGTGGTGCATGGGCTTCTTATTGCGGTGGCTTCTCTTGTTGCGGAGCACGGGCTCTAGGCGCGCGGGCTTCAGTAGTTGTGGCTCGCAGGCTCTAGAACGCAGGCTAAGTAGTTATGACGCGTGGGCTTAGTTGCTCCGTGGCATGTGAGATCTTTCCGGACCAGGGCTCGAACCCGTGTCCCCTGCATTGGCAGGTGGATTCTTAACCACCACGCCACCAGGGAAGTCCCAAAGTTAAATTATTTTTCCCCTCTGACTACCTGATGAATACAGACTATTTGCATAAAACTCTGCAATGTGGACTTTAAGAAGGACATTTTAATAACACATCTGCATACATAAATTAAAGCCTTTATTTGGCTATTATAATTTTGTTACTTGAAGCTGTCTGTGTTTTTCTTGATCTCTGCCGGATCCAAATACATTGCAATATGGTATTTCATATTTGATTGTGGTGAGAAACTTCATGCTATGCTTCACCTAAAATTCCAATAGAATGTTGTTCTTTTTTATTCTGGGTGAAGGTTAAATACATCCCTTGCTATTTTTTCTCCTGCAAGGATGAGAAATAATTATTTTAAATCTTGAAATGACTGTATATGTTGAGTTTTTCTAGATGTGGAAACACACATAATTTAATGTAATGGTTTTTTAAACCTAAAGTAGGTAATTTGGCTTTGTATATGAAGTAGGGTTAATATACTTTTGGTCATCTCATGCTTTCTGTGTTGTTATCACCTGTACAATTTAGCCTTGATCATTAGAATTTATTTTATTGTGTCATAGAATTAGGGTGTTGAGGTTAAGGTCTTAATTAAGGTATTACACCCATATGCATATAGGTCCACACACACAGTACCCCTAAGAAATGCTGATAGCCCTATTAGGTTTTTTCTTATAGAATCTTTTTTTTAATTTAATTTATTTTTATACAGCAGGTTCTTATTAATCTATTTCATACATATTAGTGTATACATGTCATTCCCAATCTCCCAATTCATCCCACCACCACCACTACCCCCAGCACTATTAGTTTTTAATTTTTAATGGAAAATTTGTACTTTCCAAAGTGGCTGGTAGTTTTAAAATAACATTTATTATGTTTAAGTTACGAAAGGGTTGTTTACTGTAGAGAAATTGAGCACCAGTAAGATATAAAGAAGGTTAAAATCACCTGAAATCCTACCAACTGGAAACAACTACAGTTAACATTTTGTTCTGTATCTTTCCAGTGTTTTTCTTATGCATACCTGTATTTTTTTTTTACAAATTGGAATAGTATATAATATTATTTTATAACCTGCTTTATTGTGAAATAAATTTCTTTGAGAATGTGATTTTTTAAACTGATATATAATTTCATTGTATGGTTGTGCCATATCTATTTACTATTATTCTGTTGATGGCGTTTTAGGCAGCTTGCAATTTTTAGATAAAATTTGATGAACATTCTTACATATTTAAAAAGTTGTGGGCTTCTCTGGTGGCGCAGTGGTTGAGAGTCCGCCTGCCGATGCAGGGGACACGGGTTCGTGCCCCGGTCCGGGAAGATCCCACATGCCGCGGAGCGGCTGTGCCCGTGAGCCATGGCCGCTGAGCCTGCGCATCCGGAGCCTGTGCTCCGCTACGGGAGAGGCCACAACAGTGAGAGGCCCGTGTACCACAAAAAAAAAAAAAAAAAAGTTGTATGACTGTAATGATTTGATTACAATAAATTCCTAAAAGTAGAATTACTTAACAGGTCTGAACATTACAAAAGTTTTTGACACATATTTCCAATATTTTCTCCAGAAAGGTTTTTTTTTATAACAGTTTCGTTGAGAAATAATTCACATACCGTACAAGTTACCCATTTAAAATGTACAATGCAGTGGTTTTTCGTATATTCATAGAATTGTGCACCATCACCACAGTCGATTTTAGAACATTTCCAGCAAGGTTTGAACCAGTTTAAACTCCTAGCAATATCAGAAAGGCTTTGTTTTAAAAAACTGCATTTACTTGTGGTTTTTAAAGTGTAGTACAGGTATACAAGAACGCAGCAGCTTGTGTGATACATTTTTTCTTTATAATTCCTATCACTTATTTTGAAAAATTTTATTTCCAGCCTTATTGAGTTGTAATTGATGATATATACTTTATATCAATTTATGGAGATTTTAAAAGTCATCTATGAAAACAAGATGCTCATATTCTTGTGTTAAGAAAACATGACATAAAGTTTAAGCTTATAAAACAAAGGATGTGGTAGATTTTTTGAATTATAAAATTATCTTTCTGTTCAGTCACGATGCCTTTATTGAGAAAGCGTTGTATGTGGTTTAAAATACCTTTCTTTTGGGCTTCTCTGGTGGTGCAGTGGTTGGGAGTCCGCCTGCCGATGCAGGGGACGCGGGTTTGTGCCTCGGTCCGCGAGGATCCCGCATGCCGCGGAGCGGCTGGGCCCGTGAGCCATGGCCGCTGGGCCTGCGCGTCCAGAGCCTGTGCTCCGCAATGGGAGAGGCCACAACACTGAGATGCCCGCGTACCGCAAAAAAATAAAATAAAATAAAATAAAATACCTTTCTTTTCATTCAAATTTTATTCAGAAACACCTTATATTAGGAAATGTCTATGGAAAGTATGCTATACCTATGTAGTTAACTATAGCAAACTTATTGTATAAAATGTATGGCTTTCTATTTATTGAGAGGTTTGCTTTGCTGTAACTGACCTTCACCCTGAAAGTTGTTCTGTTTGCTTTAAGCCATTTAACAAAACTTTTTTTTTTTTAACTCGATGGGCAGTGGAGTGTAGGGCAAGTGTCAGGGAGACCCGAGTTCTTATTCCCACCGTACCTCTACCACTGGGGCTCAGTATTCTTACCTTTGAATTGGAGATGAAAATGACTACTTTTTGCAATTATAGGGATCTAAACTAGAAGTGCTAGAGTGTGCCTAGAACTGGACCAGGCATGTAGCTGATAATAAATGACTTTTTTAAAAATATAAGAATAATAGCATATGCAAAATGAGTTAGTCTTTAGTCGAATGTTTCATCGATGAAGATGTGAATCAGTTGGCCTAAACTCACTTTTATAGAAGTTAAAAGTTGAATGTTAGTTAGTGCTTGAGCAGAATCTTTGCGTGGGTTATATGGGTGTTTCTCAGTTGGTAAAGAGAATTCATGCTGTTACAAGTAGGAACATGAAGTTAATTTTCCAGTCCAAATTTACTTCCACTGTTGTTATTACAAAAGCATGATGGCTATAGCTTCACCAACGCTTCATGTTCTGATTAAGCAAATAGGTGATAATGTAAAATTTGAATATAGTATGAAGTTCCTTATGTTCTTTTATTATTTTAAAAATGAAATGTTGAATATAATTGAACCTAAAATACTAAAGTGATAAACCTGATGAACCAAAAAAAAAAAAAAAGAGAGAAGAAAAACCTCTGGTCTTTATAGGAAAAATAAACTTAGTAAATTATCATTTTAGATATTATGATAAATTAATTGCTTAGTACTTTAAAAACTACATTATAATTTCTGTGATACCTTGCCTTGATATGGTAAAAGAAAGTAAAATTTGAACAATCTCAAACCTGTTTTCTGTAATTTAAAAATTTGTTAGGGAAAGAGGAAGGAAAATATGTGGATGAACTTGTTAGTTTACTAGATTTCATAGTGAATGGAACGAGATGACTGATATAAGTTACTTAGTTTGTCATAAATTTCACTGTGAGCCAGTCCCTTGATGTAAGGGATTGGAAAATAATTTTTTTTTTTTTTTTTTTTTTTTTTTTTTGTGGTACGCGGGCCTCTCACTGTTGTGGCCTCTCCCGTTGCGGAGCACAGGCTCCAGACGCGCAGGCTCAGCGGCCATGGCTCACAGGCCCTGCCGCTCTGCAGCATGTGGGATCTTCCCGGATCGGGGCACGAACCCGTGTGTCCTGCATCGGCAGGCAGACTCTCAACCACTGTGCCACCAGGGAAGCCCGGAAAATAATTTAATGGGAATTTTCTTCCAGTCATAATACCATGTCTGTTGTTGCCGGGTGTGGTCAAGAACAAAGTGAAGACTTCGAGGTTAAACCAAATAGATAAGGGAAATTGCATGTTTTATTAGTAAGTTTTGTATTGGTACAAGGCAGTTCAATAAGTAATGTGGTTTAGTCAGGAAAAAAAAAAGAACTACAAAGCAACCTAAAATGTTGTGTAACTTAATAGAATCATAGTCAAATGAAAATTGTGTGACTGTATTTAGTGACAGGGTTTTTTTTGGTGTTTAATTGTGTTTCATTTCACATAGGTCACTCCCTTATACAGGATATTTTCATGTCCTTGACCATCATCTTTCTCTTAACACAATTTTAGTGGAAAATTATTAAGTGAAAATTTCAGAATATATTTGGGGTGATGATACTGGAGTTAAACAGATTATGGAGTAGTACCGTATGTTTTAACAATAGTATTACTCTATTACTAGTGGTATAAACTAAGGAAAATTAAAAATGATAAGAAAAGGTGCTACTTCTCTAATACACCTTGATTACTTAGAGTATTTTGTAGAAAGAAATATGGTGGTCATGCTCTACCCCCTAAAATCTTATTTAGGCAAATAGGTGTTGGTTGTGAATTTCAAATAATTGTTTGCTATTGCAAATAATGAACATCTTTAAATAATGTTAAGAGGGTAGGTAAGACATTAAAGTTAATTTTTAAAATCGCATATGTTCTTGTCAGAATGCAAATCCAACCCCTACATTTATGTACTGGTGACTAGGAGGAATCACAGCTCACTTTCCCATTGTTTGGGGTCATTTCAGGTGATTGGATCACCTGATTTAACCTCTATTATGGGCTATAAACAGAAGCCCAAATATGTCTATCTCTTCAGAGAGGTAGACTCACAGCTAAAACTCAAGACTCATGACTGCAAGACCAATGTCAGAGCGCATTTTTCCTTGTCCCCGATTTATCTTACTCTTATTTTATTCTTGCATATGTGTCTGCTAAATTTCCTCATATGTGATTTCTGTCTAGTTATACGGTACTATTCACCAATTTCTTTAAAAAGTTTATAATTAACCTTATTTTTATAAGCTTTCTTAGGATGTTTTTGTTTGGGTCAAATTTGAGAAATGATTTACATCAGCACTGACCAAGAGAATTTTCTGCAGTGATGGAAATACCCTGTGTCTGTGCTGTCCTGTATAGTAGCCACCCACCATGTGTGGATTTTGAACACTTGAAACGTGGCTAGTGTACTTCAGAACTGAATTTTTAATTTAATTTTAATTTGTTTACAATTCAGTAGCCACGTGTGATTAGCACAGATTTAGATATTATTAGTGAAGGGAAAGAATTAAGTAGAAGTGGACATTTTCACATTCTTTGTTCTTGTGATTACTTTTGTTGTGTTTTTGTGGGGTTGGGACTTTAAAATCTCATTTTTCCAAATGCTTACTCTCTTAGATAATGAATAAATCCATTCACAGGAAACAACTTAGTAATAGTTATTTGATTATTGTTTTAAAATATACAAATTTTAAATATTTTTAAAATATTTAAGAGAGGCCCGGTACGCAAGCCTCTCACTGTTGTGGCCTCTCCTGTTGCGGAGCACAGGCTCCGGACGCGCAGGTTCAGCGGCCATGGCTCATGGGCCCAGCCGCTCCGCAGCATGTGGGATCTTCTTGGACCGGGGCACGAACCCGTGTCCCCTGCATCGGCAGGCGGACTCTCAACCACTGCGCCACCAGGGAAGCCCTTTTTTTAAAATATAAAAGTATTTTTAAAAACTCTTTTAATCAATGCAGTTATTAACAGACTATGTACTGCTGACCAACAAAATGATTTCATTTCAGTAGTACTTTAGAGTAGTTATGGTTAAATAATGTGGAAATCTTAAACTTTTTATATTACTTGGAATACTTGACTGTTATTTAAATATTTTTACTATAACCTCAGAAGCCTCTGAAACAGAGAACTTGAAAGGAAATAAAAGATATGTCTGATGATCACCTCTTCACGTGTCTTCCTCTAATCTTTCTATATGACTAGTTCCTGGTTTGGATTCCATTAGTCCTTTTTATAACAATCCAGACCCCCAGTCACTGTGTCCTATTACCCTGTTTTATAGAAGCTTATCGTTTTCTGAAATTTTCATGTTTATTGCTGTATGAGATCAGAATCATATTTCCTTTGATTTCCCAGGATCTAGAATAGGGCCTGGTACATAGTTGGTGTTCAGTAATGAACCGTGTCACAAACAAAACAAAAAAAGGACTTTGTGAGGAATTAGATATATATCTGGAATAACAAACCACTTAGAGTCTGGGAATAGGCAAGGTGAGGCCCGGCTTTTGATTATCGTGGTGGTGTTGATATGGGTAATTTACAGCAATTAGTTTAGAATGAGTCTGTATAGAAACATTTCTGTGGGAACTTTTACTTTAAAAATAGACAAACTTTTGTCCAGGCATGCACATATGTACTAAATAAATCCTCTCCACATAAAACATCATAGAGTTGGGGCCTCCCTGGTGGCGCAGTGGTTAAGAATCCACCTGCCAATGCAGGGGACATGGGTTCGAACCCTGGTCCGGGAAGATCCCACATGTCGTGGAGCAACTAAGCCCGTGCGCCACAACTACTGACCCTGCGCTCTAGAGCCAGCGAGCCACAACTACTGAGCCCACGTGCCACAACTACCGAAGCCCACATGACTAGAGCCCGTGTTCTGCAACAAGAGAAGCCACCGCAATGAGAAGCCCGCGCACCGCAATGAAGAGTAGCTCTCGCTCGCCACAACTAGAGAAAGCCCACGCGCAGCAACAGAGAGCCAACGCAGCCAAAAATAAATAAATAAATTTATTTAAAAATTCATAGAGTTGACAAAATGGAAAAACAAGTGAGAAAATATTACCATCATCGGTTTTTGAGTATTCAGCCTCATTTCGTAACCTTTTAGAGATTAAGGGATTTACTCGAAGTCATTTATTTGTATGCCATTGGTCAGAACAGAGAGAACTGCCAAATCCTAGTTTTCCAGTGTGTTGTTTTGACTTGTCATCTATGAATGGACATCACTGTGTAGCAGACATAGGCACTTTACCTGATAAAAGCGGTATTTAACTGATAGTGGTTTGAGTTATCTGTGAGTAGTCAGAGATCAAATGTTCTCATGCAGTAAATTAGGTCATTTAATTTCTGATATTTAAATGCCGACATGATAAGTGTGGAAAGGGTTTTATTTTTACTCATCTATTCCTATACATAGTCTTAAATAGTTAATGTTTTGAGATATGAATCAGTCTTTTTATTTAGGGAACTTATACATTATTCACCTTTACAAAATAAACTTCCAGTTAGAGGTTATTCATTATAAAAAATGTTGACTCAGTAGAGTTCTTTGGGATGGCTGCAAGGGGCTTTTCTTTATTAACTGTGGCTATTATATGTTTAAATTAACAGACTTTAAAAAGTGGTTCTTAACCATAGTGCTGTCTTTACTACTGCGAGTTTTCTCCACACCCACCACATAGTTTTGTGAAAATCAGCCACAGAATCCAGTGTGGCCCAGAGATTTTAGTTGTCAGAAATGGAAAGATACAGTAAGTATTTTAGTAATAAAAGGACCCATAACGTTATTGTGTCATGCGTGGTGTTGGCTTTGCTGCCACATCGCTGTTTGTATCACATCTCCAACTAGAATGAAAGTTAACTCCAGAGCATAGAAAGCAGGAGTGACTGCCAACAAAACGGGAAGAAATCACGTACTTTTCTTCTGCAGCGTAAAAGGTGACAGCAGCGTCCTCTGAGCAATTGCAGGCTGATGGCTTTCCTGGCTGTCCAGGGACAGGTTGTAGGCCATATTAGCATATTTGTAGCCATAGATAGGACTATTCATGTTGTCATGGGGTAAGACCTTTAAAAGTGCTCTTTCTGGGGCTTCCCTGGTGACCCGGTGGTTGAGAGTCCGCCTGCCGATGCAGAGGACACGGGTTCGTGCCCCGGTCTGGGAAGATCCCACATGCCGCGGAGCGGCTGGGCCCGTGAGCCATGGCCGCTGAGCCTGCGCGTCCGGAGCCTGTGCTCCGCAACGGGAGAGGCCACAACAGTGAGAGGCCCGTGTACGGCAAAAAAAAAAAAAAAAAAAGTGCTCTTTCTGTTTCACGTTCCCCACAGCAAGGGAGTGTTTAGAAATGCTGTCAGAGAAGACTCTATATTAGTTTCCTTTTGCCTCTCTAACAAATGATGTCAAACTTAGTGGCTTAAACACAGCAAAATTTTAAACAATACAAATTTATTATCTTATAGTTCTGGATGTTATAAGGCCAACATGGGTCTCTCTGGGCTAAGATCTAGGTATGAGCAGGGCTGCATCCCTTCTGGAGGTTCTCGAGGAGAATCTGTTCCCTGCCTTTTCCACCTTCTGTAGGTGCCTGCGTTCCCTGGCTTATGGTCCCCTTCCTCTTATATTCAAAGCCAGCGCAGAGCATCTTCAGATCTCTCTCTGACTCTTCTCCATCCCTTTTTCTCTTGTAAGTATCCTAGTGATTATACTGGGCCCACCTGGATAATCCAGAATAATCTCTCCATTGTAAGATCCTTGACTTAATCAGATCTGCAAAGTCCCTTTTGTCACATCAGGTAACATGTTCACGGGTTCTAGGGATTAGGATGTGGGTATTTGGTGGGGGGTCATTATTCTGTCTATCACAGCCTCTTTACAAGTTGAAGATGCTGGCTTTGTTAATTGTAGGGATGTTTTCTGAAGCAGTAATGGTTGCCTTTCTGAATTAATACAGACATGACAGAAAAGTGGTTCAGTGGTCAGTGACAGTGTAGCATGTGGTAAAGGGTGCAGGCCATGAAGCAAGACTGCCTGGATTTGACTCCTGGCTCTACCCCTTACTTTATGTGTGACCTTGGACAGGCCACCTAACCTGTCTGTCTTTCAGTTTCCTCATCTGTAAAATGGAGATACTAGTATCCATTCTGCAGGAGTTTTCTGACGATTAAATGAGATAATACTTGTAAAGCACTTGGAACATCACATTGTAAGTCCTCAGTAAATTATATTATTTTACTTGAAGCATGTTTAAAGTATTTTTTGTTTGAAATTTTAGAGAGATTCTTATACAGATTAAAATCTGGATCTATTCTGAGTTGTTGCAGGTTCTTTTGTTTAACCTTTTGAATACTCAGAAATATGGCATATTCAGGAAAACATCTGTGTGTATTAGTCATTGAAAAATAGGATAGAAGCCGAATAAATATGAGCATTTTCTTGATTTATAATTAATGAATTGATTTTTTCTTTTGAAGAGACATATTAACATTTTTATATGTTCATTATAGAATCTACAGAGAAGTAAAAGGCAAAGCAAAAGAGAACAGACTATAGTAAGCATTTCCATTTTCGTGAACATCCTTTTAGGGCAGTAGTTCTCAACCCTAGGGCGATTTTGCCCTCCAGGGAACATTTGGCAATGTCTAGAGACATCCTTTATTATTACTGGCAGGTGGTACTACTGGCATCTAGTGCGTAGAGGCCAGGATGCTGCTAAATATCTTTTTTTTTTTTTTTGTGGTACGCGGGCCTCTCACTGTTGTGGCCTCTCCCGTAGCGGAGCACAGGCTCTGGACGCTCAGGCTCAGCGGCCATGGCTCACGGGCCCAGCCGCTCTGCGGCATGTGGGATCCTCCCGGACCGGGGCACGAACCCGTGTCCCCTGCATCGGCAGGCGGACTCCCAACCACTGCGCCACCAGGGAGGCCCGCTGCTAAACATCTTGAATGCTCATGACAGCCTTTCTCAACAAGTGTTAGTAGTGCCAGGGTTCAAAAACGTTGTTTAAGAGTGCGAACTCATTGATAAGTATGTTGCCTTCTTAGTCTGATTCTCAGTCATATATTTGAGTTTTGGATCACTTTGTGATCAGTGGGTTATGTAAAGTCCAGATACTAAAAACCAAATTTGATTTGGTAACTCGTATCTGGCTCTTGGGAAATTTTAGTAATTTTAGAGATTAGTATAACAACACAGAGATTTGATGAGGTCCACACTGAAATTATCTGCATAATTTTAGATTATGGAGTTGAAGTCCTGTTACAGCATATACTAATGCTGTGATTTGGGGCTGTACTTTTGACTGTAGTTTGAGAGCCAAAACACATTTTCTTCTGTCTTCATTACTTGGACGGAAATGAACATTCAGTAAAATAGTGGTTCTAATTTCCGCTTGTCTTTTCTGCCATTCCTGTATTCATTTAACAGCCTTTTTCATTCCCTTACGGTACTGGGGGATTAGGGTTACAGCAGTGAGCAAAACATAAAAGTACCCAGTACCTTTGCTAGAAGTGAAGTAGTTTTGTTTTGTTGGCTGGTTGGTTTTTCCATGACCAAAGAGGCACTGCTACCCTTTGCTTTGGAAATTAAAGGTAAATATGAACTTCAGAAATCTGAACACATTTGGCAATTCTCTGAATGCTGAAGTTACTCAAAGTTGCCTCAAATACAGGTTGGCATTCTAATATAAGCTGATTTTGTGTTTAGTACAGGTTTTGTATTAGGCTATAAATGATTCAAAAAAGGGAAGTCATTTTATTAGAAACTCATTAGAGTTTTATATTCTTCTTATCATGTGTTATGCTCAACAGTGATAATGTTGTGACAGTTTCTCTTAATCCCATTAGTAATGATTGCAGTTTTTATACACTGAACGAAAGACAGAGCTTCATTTCATAATATAAGTACTGTTTTGGAAAATATGAACCCTAATATGTTAATAGTTTAAATGTGTTTTTTTTTTTTTTTGACCACACCTTGCAGCATGTGGGACCTTAATTCTCTAACCAGGGATCGAACCCATGCCCCCTGCATTGGAAGGCGGAGTCTTAACCACTGAACCACTAGGGAAGTCCCTACGTTAATAGTTTATGTATGCCTGTAGAATTATTAGATTCATGGTAGTGAGCTTCGAATTAAATATGGTTATGTAAATACATTTCTTGTCAGCCAGTGACTCTTTTTTTGTGATGTGTTTATACTCTGAATTTCCAGCACTTAATAAAATATCTTCTACTCTAATTCTGATGAAAAGGTTACTTGATAAAATATATAGTCAGATTACATACTAAACTTTTGAAAAAGTTTAAAAATAATAGGGGGAAGTTTCATTTTGTTCTGTTTCCTCTTAGTGACCTGATTACCTGCTGCTTGTTTGGTTTTGTGCAGCTACTTCCCAGCTTTATTCGTGATCTTTTTACGAGGGAAAAAGTAAATCTGTACAGTCAGTTCTAAATGCATGCTGCTAACAAACACCTGTGGTATTTCAGTAACACTAGTTACTTAACAATTATGAGCTCATGTTAAAATACTCACATTGTTAATCTAATCCTATGGCTCCTTACTGCAATACTCCTTTCTGTTTGTGATCAGTCTGTTTATTGATAATGTGCTAGCCACTGTAGTTGGCTGGGTTTCAGAGATGAAGCAGTCCCATGTCCTCATCATAAACTTCCAGTCTTGCCATATTCTCTGGCATGTAAGTTGTTTTTATACCCCTGAATTATGTAGTGTGCTTTCATCAAATTCTTGTAATTTGGTTTTGCAACATATCAAGAAATATATAATCTAGATCATTTAGAAGATGTGAAACTAAGAAGCCAAGGAAGTTCTTAACCATTTTAGGTGATGGTTAATATAGGTCTTTGTAAAGGAGTTCCCCTCCCTTCCACAGGTTAGGACTTTTTGTTTCCTATACTTGGAAATGTCTCAGGTCCCCTGCATCCTCTCTCTGTCCCACATCCCCCAGCTCCTCAACCTTGGATGTTTTCCTTTGTCATCCAGGGCACTTGTCCCTTCTGTCCACAGGGACTCTGTCTTGCTCATCTTTTATCTCTAGTACTTAGGACTAAACATAATACAGGCACTCGATGTGAAATGAATAAATGTGTATTACTGAGCCTCATCTCCAGCACATTCCCTTTGTTGCTTTTCTCTCTCCGGTAATAATGCAACTGTATAATTCCAGGAACCATGTCTGAATTTTCATCTCTATGACTTTAGTGCTTAGTATGATGTCTGGCATGTAGTAGGTGCTCAATAAATATGTGCTTTATTAGAGGAGCCTGTATAGGTTGGGGTGGGGACAACCTGGCTGTAACTTTTGGTCTCCTTCCCATTGTAGTAGCAGCAGAATGGGAAGGAAGGAGGAGCTGGCATGAACCTCCGCCCAACATTGTCTCAGCCTACAGAGGGCAATTAACAGACAGCAGCTGGTATCCAGAATGGATGTAATCAAGTATTTTATTCTTATTTCTTACACAGATGTTTTGAGATCATGTTCGCTTACACGCACACACACACGCGTCATTTAGGTCAAGATGGTCCTCTGTGATATATTAGTGCTGTGGTAGAGTATAGGTAGGATGCTATCAGGGACTTCAGAGGGTGGGTGAGGAGTGGTCCGGGAAAGCTTCTTGGAGTATTTTAACACATCTGTACAAAAGCTAAGTGGTTGATGAGAGAGGAAATGATAGAATGGTGGAAGGCAAAGTGGGAAAGCAGAAACAGGAGGAGGGGAGGCTGGACAGGTAGGCAGGGGCCAAATCAAGAGAGACCTTTTGCTTTGAGGAGTTTATCCTAAGGCATGGAGAGCCATGGGAGGTTATTAAATTTGGGGGTGGCGGGGTGGGGGGAAACGGTTGTTTTCTTTTTAAGAACTGTCAGTGGCAGAGAGGGTAGATTGGAGGTGGACAACTCTGAAAGCAGGAAGAGCAGTTTGAAGTTGTTACTCTAATTCAGATGAGATGATAAGGCACAGCCAGTGAACATAGCAAGAACTGAGGAAAGTTGGCAGAAGGTTGGAGGGCAGAACCCAGCTTTGGTTTAATGCATTGCAGTCTGGAGAATTGCCCTCTCACTTGTTTGTGTGATCTTGTGGTATACAGTTTTTTAAAAAAATATTGTTGCTTTTATTCATCAATGTGTTTTTTACTGTTTATGTATTGTTTAAGAAATCCTTCCCCACCTTGAGTTCATAATGATCTACTTCCGTTTTATGTTTTTGTTTTTCCTTAAAAATTTTTTAAGTTTTACTTTTTATATCTGGTCTTTAATCCACCTGGAGCTGCTGTATTATATGGTGAGGATCTAATTTTTTTTCTATATGGATAAACAGTTGTCCCAGTACCATTCTTTAAATATTCTATCCTTTCTTCACTCATCTGCAGTGATTCTTCTGTTACATGCCAAATTCCCATATCGACTTGGGTCTGTGTCTCGGATCTTAGTCTGTTTCATTGTCTGTCTCTTTGCCAGTACCTCACCTTTTAATTGCTGTAGCTTAATAAGTGTAGAGCTTTTTATTTTTTTAATTTTATTTATTTATTTTTGCGGTATGTGGGCCTCTCACTGTTGTGGCCTCTCCCGTTGCAGAGCACAGGCTCTAGACGCGCAGGCTCAACGGCCATGGCACATGGGCCCAGCCGCTCCGTGGCATGTGGGATCTTCCCGGACCGGGGCACGAACCCGTGTCCCCTGCATCGGCAGGCGGACTCTCAACCACTGCGCCACCAGGGAAGCCCATATTTTAAGTACAGTGTACATGTGTGTTGAAACCAGTAAATCTTTGTATAGGTATTGTAGACTTCATTGTTGAGAAACATACACAAATACTTTCTTGATTTCTTCTAGACATTCCTTTTTTTTTTGAGATACAGTTCGCCTTTTTAAACGGTACAGTTCTGCAGTTTTTATTATATTCACAAGGTTGTGCAACCAGCCACTAATTCCAGAACATTTTCATCACCCAAAAAGAGATCCCATATCCACTAGCAGTTAGCTTCCATTCCTTCCTCCTCGCAGCCCCTGGCAGCCACTGCTCTGCTTTCTGTGTCTATGGATTTGCCTGTTCTGGACATTTCATATAAATGGAATAATACAATATGTAGCTTTTTGTGACAGCATTCTTATTTAAATTGAGTAAAATTAATAGATTACAGGGCATTCTGTAGGAATACTACTGTGTCTTTGAGAAAGTAGGACAGCAGCCTCTATGGAGAACAGTGTGTACGTTCCTCAAAAAACTACAAATAGAACTACCATATGACCCAGCAATCCCACTACTGGGCATATACCCTGAGAAAACCATAATTCAAAAAGAGTCATGTACCAAAATGTTCATTGCAGCACTATTTACAATAGCCAGGACATGGAACCAACCGAAGCGTCCATCGACAGATGAATGGATAAAGAAGATGTGGCACATATATACAATGGAATATTACTCAGCCATAAAAAGGAATGAAACTGAGTTATTTGTAGTGACGTGGATGGGCCTAGAGACTGTCATACAGAGCGAAGTAAGTCAGAAAGAGAAAAACAAATACTGTATGCTAACACATATATATGGAATCTAAAAAAGCAAAAAAAAGGTCATGAAGAACCTAGGGGCAAGACAGGAATAAAGACACAGACCTACTAGAGAATGGACTTGAGGACATGGGGAGGGGGAAGGGTAAGCTGGGACAAAGTGAGAGAGTGGCATGGACATATATACACTACCAAATGTAAAACTGATAGCTAGTAGGAAGCAGCTGCATAGCACAGGGAGATCAGCTCGGTGCTTTGTGACCACCTAGAGGGGTGGGATGGGAAGGGTGGGAGGGAGGGAGATGCAAGAGGGAGGAGATATGGGAACATATGTATATGTATAACTGATTAACTTTGTTATAAAGCAGAAACTAACATACCATTGTAAAGCAATTATACTCCAATAAAGATGTTAAAAAAAAAGAAAAAAAGTAGGACAAAAATACTGTACCTGAGTAGGGAGCAAGAAGAGAAAACCTCACCAGTATTTATTTCTGTTTTGTTTTTATTTAAGCATCATACTCATATTTTATTTCTTCATTTATTGAAGAGAGTGGCCAATCTTATGCCTTTGCTTAGTTGTTTAATGAATAAATGTCATGTAACAAATCCTATTCTAGAAAGGTATCTT
Organism: Phocoena sinus; assembly: GCF_008692025.1. Lineage (NCBI taxonomy): Eukaryota > Metazoa > Chordata > Mammalia > Artiodactyla > Phocoenidae > Phocoena > Phocoena sinus. The sequence continues at coordinate 30,204,043 of NC_045783.1, read as the reverse complement.
CTATTGATACATCTTGAGTTTATTAGATATAGATGGAGTAAAACTACTTTGATTTGGGTGCGTGTTGTCAGTAATTGTATAAAAATGACATGATTCCCTTTGTATCTTGGTGGATAAATGAGTAAAATCACATGATGATATAAAGGGAATATATTCTCTCTTGAATTGTTTATTTTTTAAACCAAGCATATTTTCCACTTTAACCCAGAAATTAGTCAGCAGCTTAGAGTTCATTTTAAAAGGCTACCTCAGGGGCTTCCCTGGTGGCGCAGTGGTTGAGAGTCCACCTGCCGATGCAGGAGACACGGGTTCGTGCCCCAGTCCGGGAGGATCCCACATGCCGCGGAACGGCTGGGCCCGTGAGCCATGGCCGCTGAGCCTGCAGGTCTGGAGCCTGTGCTCCACAACGGGAGAAGCCACAGCAGTGAGAGGCCCGCGTACCGCCAAAAAAAAAAAAAAAAAAAAAAAAAGGCTACCTCGGAAAGTACCTTTAAGTCATGATATCCATATAAGGTTTACTAATATAGAACATTTATTTAACATACTACAATACTGCAAGCCTTTTGTATCATTTGGAGAATTGATGTTTTATTAGTGTAATTGCTGAAATATAGTTCAGAAAATAAAATGTTTTTCCCTAAATCATAGCATTAAACTTTTTTTAACGGGGGGCCGGGGTGAGGGGCCCACCTTGTGGCTTGCGGGATCTTAGTTCCTGACCAGGGATCAAACCCAGACCCCTGGCAGTGGAAGCGAGGAGTCCTAACCACTGGATGGCCAGGGAATTCCCTGCACTTTTTTTTTTTTTTGCATTAAACTTTCAAAGAGTTAGCCTCAACCAGAGTGGCAGTAAACCTCTTTAAATGATTCAAAAGGGCTTCCCTGGTGGCGCAGTGGTTAAGAATCCGCCTGCCAATGCAGGGGACACGGGTTCGAGGCCTGGTTTGGGAAGATCTCACATGCCGCGAAGCAACTAAGCCCGTGAGCCGCAACTACTGAAGCCCGAGTGCCAAGAACCCGTGCTCCGCAACAAGAAAAGCCACTGCAGTGAGAAGCCTGCGCACTGCAACAAAGAGTACTCCCCACCACCCCCCCACTCGCCACAACTAGAGAAAGCCCGCACACAGCAATGAGGACCCATCACAGCCAAAAATAAATAAATACATTTATTAAAAAAAAAAGAATTTTCAAGCAGGATACGTTTTGTTTGAAAGATTGATGTTGAGTTGTGTAGTCACTGTACCAAATTCAGTTATTGCTCTTTGTCTATAACAGAGCCAGATTCGATGCTATCAATTCTAGCTACTTTTAGTAAACAAAAGGTGAATATTGTTGTTCATTTCCTTTTTGATGTTGTAGAGGCATGGTCAAGTTCTTAGAACCAAGTGGTTGATTTTCTTTTTTCCATAACCCTACCCCCTTTTTTTTTGTGTGTGGTGAAGTTAAAATGTAGAAAGGCTTCTGAAAGAAGAATATTAATTTTTAGAGTAATATGCATCTTGTTGATACTTAGTAGCAGTTTGTGTTTGCTGATTTTTAAAGGTGTGTGTTTGGGCTCTTTAAAAATATTTATCTCTTATTTCCAAAAAGGGTGAATGATTTACCGATTTAAAATAGATAATTATAACAAAATAATATACCTGTTTTTTTAAACAATACACCTTTGTTATTACATTACTAGCAATTAAACAATTTTTAAATTATGAAAGACAAAACGGGTAATACAGAATTTATGGCTTATAGTCAAAGGATCACTCTGATCATATAATTAGATTTTAAAATATGGATAGAACATACAACCAAGAAGAATGGAGTCTTTTTTAAAACCCTGGTATTAGGGGATTTTAGCATTCTTCCTATATAGATTATGCATGTTTTTTCAAGTTTTTACTTTATAGAGGCTCTGGTTTCACCCTTGCAAACCTAAGTACTGAAAATAATGGACCATATTTAAAAAAAAAAATTAACTCCCCTTACCATTTTCTTCTTGGGGTAGATTTGGGGAAAAAATAGTAAAATGAAAATCTCCCTTGATGCTGTCATCCAAAAATCCTCATATTCTGTCATTAAGTGCGAGTTGTAGTTGAAATTTTCTGGAGGGGTATGTGTGTATGTATTGAATTGATTTCAAATGCAGGATCTGGTTTTCAAACATTAGTGATCATTCAGTTATAAATCAGTATATGACTATATTTGATAGCTTTCTCTTGTTACACCTCAAAGAGTATATACTTAAGCTTAATTTCAATTCTTTGCTTTAAAACAAAATGACTCTAATATTTGAACATCTTGTATCATTTTTATAGTGTTTTGCTGCAGAAATTGCCAAACAGTAAAAATGCCACGTTTTCAAGAACCAGCATAGCTGGTTCACTACTGTAGACTGTCTGCGTGCACTCCATTCCTGTTACTATAGAAACACACACAGACTGTGGATTTATCATAAACCTTGAGAAATATTTCTTGCACAGTTCACATAAAGAAACATCTGGATCCCTTGTTTATCCTGGGGTAAAGGAAGACCACTCTCTTCCTCTGTGCTGTGGGAATCACGTTATATTCCACTATATTTCTTTAGCTGTAAAACTTCTAATGTTGATGTATCAAATTCGCTTTGTATTTTAGTAAGATTGATTATAATTACTGGAATACATTTGGAAAATGAGGATTCATGTTCGTGCCAGTTCAATTAACTATGACTGTGAAAATTGTATTTTGAGAGCTTCCACATTCTGAATTTCAGATCTACAGTATTAATAACACTAGGGTTTTAAATAGATATGCTTATAAAGGAGTTTTTGATATCTTTTGGTCTTTTGTTGGGTTAATAGACTCTCCCTGGAAATTCATTTGACTTCATGCCAGTCTCTTGGGGTTTTAAGCCTTGCAGGGAAGTGTAGCCCAGAACTAAGGAGAATCTCAGTAGTGGCTAGGTAACTGGTTATCAGTCAAATTTTGCCAAGGATATTCCTGAGGAGACCATAGTTGCGTTTATATTATCTTGCATTCTTCACAGCAAGATCCTCAACAAGTCTTTAAAGCATTTCATTTATATGTAATAACTCCCATAAGTTTAAACAGTTCAGTTTAAAAGGTTCATTAAGCCCCTCCTCTGAGCCTTTGCTTTGGGTTCTAGGAGCAGATGGATGAATAAAATTACTTCCTGCTCTTAAGAAAATCACATAAACAGATTGTTTCGTGATTAATTCTAAGAGGTTTTATCTTAGGAACACAGAGGAAAGTTACTCAGACTAGCCTAGAACTTAAGTGACTACTCCTTGGAAATGACTTTCTGAGCTCAAAAGATGACTAAAAGTCAAGCCAAAAAAAAAAAAGTAAAAGGGCGTATTAGGCATAGGAGATAACATTAGTAAAGGCACAGTGGTACGAAATCATGTGTGTACGGTAATTCTCAGTAACCTGACATTACTAGTGTACAAAAGTGACTTAAGGTTGGAGATACGGATAGAAACCTTGCTTAGAGGGCCTGCGTGCTCTGTTGGCTGAAGTGCTTTGACTTTTTCTAGGAATCATTGAAGGGTTTTAATCAGGAAAGTGATGCGGTTAGATTTACAAATTAAGTAACCTAGGAATGTATTGAAGGGGCAGTTGGGTCTGAAGACAGAAATAGGTAATTTATATGACACCTTTAGAACTACTTCTGATTCCAAAAAGCCTGAATAATGATGTCAATATGAGGGATTTTGATCCATAGTAAAATGTAAAGTTTTTTTCTTACTGAGAAGAAACTGGTGTTAAACATAGGAAAATAAGTATATACAGCACAGCATGTAATTCTATAAAGTGGAATCTTGCAATATGTACAGTTTACCAAAGGGCATTGTTCATTTTAAGAATTTGTAACAGTGACTTAGACTAAACATTTAACACATCATGAATACATAGTTGATGTTTATAGCTTCAAGCTGTTCATCTGAAACATAACATGCTTCCTTTTTCTTTTAACTCTGTATCTAAGATTGACTTAAGTAAACTTTTCTGTTATCACTCCCCTCATGAATAAGTTGGTGTATAAATGAATGAATGACCTAAAGCTTTAGTTGATAACTTTCAACTTTTTTCCTTTAAAAATGTCTGTGGGGGCTTCCCTGGTGGCACAGTGGTTGAGAGTCCACCTGCCGATGCAGGGGACACGGGTTCGTGCCCCGGTCCGGGAAGATCCCACATGCCGTGGAGCGGCTGGGCCCGTGAGCCATGGCCGCTGAGCCTGCGCACGTCCGGAGCCTGTGCTCCGCAACGGGAGGGGCCACGACAGTGAGAGGCCTGCGTACCACACACACACAAAAAAAAGTCTGTGAACGGCCTCAACAAAATTAAGAAAAAAGTATTCATTTATTGATTTCTTTCATCTCTTTTTTTTCATTCACTGATTTCTTTCATCTCAAAACAAAACAAAAACCAACGTGGAAACATTGTTCAGAGGAAGAATTTGTCCTAAATTGTTTGCCTGTGATGGTTTCATTTACTTGGCAGTACATATTAGAATGGGCGGAACACTAGTTCGCTAAGTCTCCCATCAAATTGTTAGCTCTGGGCAGCGGGATCGGGAAGTGTGTGATGTAAAGTGAATGTCTGGGTTGCTGTTTTCTCCACATACTTAGGGATGGTGAGAAATGAGTTTACTGGCCAAGAGCCAGTGCTGTGGGACAGAGGGCCTGTGTGTGAATCCTCCATTTACAGGATGTCTGACTGTGGGCAAGTCACTTAATCATGCTGGCCTTCATTTTTCACTTGTGAAATGGGGGAAGCAATAGTATTTCCTCGAAGAGGTGTTATAAGGAGTGAAATAATATAACAAATGTGAAGCATTTAGAGTAGCATTGACACAGAGTAAGTCCTCAAATGTTAGTCATTATTATTATTACTTTAGTAATACAAAAAATTTAAAACATACATCTTTATCAGGGATTTATTAATGACAAAGGTATGCGAGTTTTTGGTGGCATCTGTGGAGGAGTTTTAAAATGTGTGGTTGAGGGACTTCCCTGGATGTCCAGTGGTTAGGACTCTGAGCTTCCACTGTAGGGGGCACGGGTTCGATCCCTAGTCAGAGAACTAAGATCTTGCAAGCCGTGTGGCACGGCCAAAAAAAAAAAAAAAGCCTCCTTCCCCAGTGAGCACCATCCTCAAATGTCTTCTAATTCTGATGGCACACAATGTAATTCTTAGTCACCTTCTGTTTAATGTGTTTACATATGAGTCTTGCCCATAGGATCCTATATTGTCTAATATACTAAAGAGATTGTGAATGCCTTCAGGTCAGAGATCAGGTTTTTCACAAGTTCTGTGTGCCCAGCATTGTACTAAATGATAACAGTAATAATAGCCAGTAGATACTGGGCTCTAACTATACTCGGGGCACTGTCCGAAGTACTGCTCATGGATTAACTTATTTCTTACAGAAACACTGTAGACAAAGTATCCACGGTTTCTGGGTAAGAAAACTGAGATTTAGGGAGATTAAGTTGCCGAAAGTCACATAGCTAAGGAGCCTTGGCTCTGGGTTTTGAACCTAGCAGTTTAATTCTGTCAACCATAGTACTCACTAGAGCGCCTCCTAATTCTGTAATGTCAGTTGGTGTGTCTGCTGTTTGAAAGCTGGCCGCCAGACTGCAGTATGTATAAAAGTCACTATGTGGGCTTCCCTGGTGGTGCAGTGGTTGAGAGTCTGCCTGCCGATGCAGGGGACACGGGTTCGTGCCTGGTCCGGGAAGATCCCACATGCTGCGGAGCGGCTGGGCCCGTGAGCCATGGCCGCTGAGCCTGCACGTCCGGGGCCTGTGCTCCACAACGGGAGAGGCCACAACAGTGTACCCGCGTACCGCAAAAAAAAAAAAAAAAAAATCACTATGTAAAGGAATTTAGTTATAGTCCTAAAATATCTTCTTTTTTCATTATCAAAACTACTTTCTTGATTGCATTATTGTACTCTTTGGAGGTATAATATGAAAAAGTGTGGCTCTGTTCACGCTTAGACTTTCCAGAAAATATGATACAGTGAACCATTTAGCTGAGTTGGTCAGAATATGGTGTCAGGATTTAATGCATGCTTTTCCACCTTAAGAAGCAGTTGCTTTTTCTTTTCAATACTTCTTCTAACCCCTTAGCTAAATTATTTTTATTTTTCCCCAACATTTTACTTTAAAAAATTTCAAGCCTTTAGGAAAGTTAAAAGAATATTATAGTCAACACCTGGATTAGTGAATTGTTAACATTTTGCCTCCTTTGTTTTACTCTAGGTATATGTACTTTTAAAATCTTAAGCCATTTGTAAGTTGTGGATCACATGACACTTTAAATGTTTCAGCATAGCTCACCTAAGAATAGGGACATTTTCTTACATAAACAGAACACTGTTATACCTTTGAAAATTAGTAGCTCCATTGTTTAGTAGCTAGTTCACATTTTAAATTCTCATTTTCTCCAAAACATTATTTTTATGTTCGTGTGTATGTTTAAATCCAGGATTTTATCAAAGTTCACCCATTATTGCATTGGTTGTTAAATCTTGTCTTTTAAAATATAGAATAGTCTTTCCACCTTTTGTTTGTAACATTAACTTTTGAAGAGCTGAGGCCAGTTTTCTGAGAGAAGGTCCCACGTTTTGGATTTGTCTGATTGTTTCCTCATTTTGAGATTCAGTGTAAGTGCTGGGAAGAGAACTTCGGAGATGATGATGTGTTCATGAATCACACCACAAGGCACAGGAGGCCTGTCCGCTTGGCTTCTGGTAACGCCATATCTCCTCACTTGTCTGAAATGCTGCCCGCCACAGCTCTGTCCTGTACATATTTCTGTTTGCAATTAGTAAGTAACCTGTGGAGTGATGAATATTTAAACTGTCATTTCACTTGTCTTATTTTTACGCAAAAACCCTTAGTGGATCTCTCCCCATTTCCTAGAATGTAAGAGTATAAGAGTATTCTTTGTTAAATATGTATTTTGCAAATATTTTCTCTCTGCCTATAATTCACCTTTTTTTTTGGCATTTAAATTTTTTTATTTGTAAATTTTCTATTGAGGTATACTTGATTGACAGTGTTGTGTTAGTTTTCACACCTTTTTGTTTTCTTAACTGTGACGTTTGAAGAGCAGGAGTTTTTAATTTTGAAGTCCATTTTATCAGTCTTTTTCTTTCATAGTTCATGGTATTTGTGTCCTGTTTAAGAAATCTTCTGCCTAACACAGTGGTATATTTTCTCCCACGTTTTATTCTGGAAGTTTTATGGTTTGACTTTAGTACCAGGTTTATGAACTAATTTTAGTTATTTTTTGTGTATAATGTAAAGAAACGGTGAGGTTCGCTTTTTCTATACAGGTATCCAGTCATTTTTTCCCGGCTCTGTCTGTTGAAAATACCATCGTTTCCCCTTGAATTACCTTGGCACCTTTGCGGAAGATCAGTTGACCATGTAACTATGGGTGTCAATGTTTTATTTGTTTGCTTGTTTGTTTTTTACAATGAGCGTAATAAATTTTTACCAAACAAGGGATTAGTGGGTGAGTAAAGTTACGTTATAGGCTAATATCCCCAGAAATCCTGCAGGTCAGTGGAGGTGTACTAGTTTTAAGCCCTTTGAGGTCAGGGACTCTCATTCATCTGTTAATTGAACAGTATTGAGTGTCCAGCATTGAATAAGACATCCATGGTCCCTGCACTTACAGAGCATGCAGTGGAATGAGGGAGACAGACCCTAAGAAGGCGAATGCATACCTGAATAATAACATATTGTGGTGAGTCCTATAAAGGATGAAACATAGGCTTACAGAGGAAAATGAGCAGAGGACCTCGGAAGTCCTATCTGAGAGGTTTTTAAGCTGGAGCAGCACATATGAGAATCCCGATTGCAGAAATGAAGTTGGCACATTTGAGAAATTGAAAAGAAGCCCCTGGAGTGTAATGCTTCCAGTGGAGAGTGTTCGTAGATAACTTTGGAAATGTAAACTGAGGCCTGACCATGCAGGGACTTGCTGGGATGATACGTAGTCTGGATTTTATTTGAGTGCACTGGGAAGGCATTGAAGATTTTGTTGCTTGTTTTTGCTTATTTTAACAAATCATGTAATTACTGTCTAGATCAATAAATTAAACATAACTAGCAGCTTAAAAACCTCCCTTATGGCCCCCCTCCAGTGTTTACAGCATGCCGTCCAAAAAAAGCAACTACTGTTCTGACAGCTATCTCCATGGATTTAGTTTTAACTTCATCCTGTTTTTGAACCTTGTGTAAATGAAATCACACTGTGTACTATATAAGTGGAATCGTGATGTCTGGGTTCTTTCATTCAAAATGACTTTTGTGAGAGTCATCCATGTTGTCGCTCATTTTTCCCTGCTGTAATCTGAGGAGTCATCACGTGATCAGGTTAGCTTTTAAAAGGCGGCGGGGCTGTCCTCTGGGGAAGTAGGCTCTGAGAGGCAGGAGAAGCAGCCTGGAGACCGCGGAGGCAGCTGTGCAGGAGCCAAGGGGAGGTGCAGGGGCCAGCGTGAGGGGCTGGAGACGTGGCATGAGGCAGACAAGTGTGAGACGTGCACTTGGGAGGTAAGACTCTGGGAGTTCACTGACAGATTGGGCAACAGTAAGAGTGAGGGGAAGGGGTGTGTCATGATCCCCAGGTTTCTGGCTTTGACAACTGATAGATGGCAGTTTCATCTCCTTCTCACAAGAGGGACTGGGGGAAGGACACACTTAAGTAAAATAAAAACTAGGAGTTCATTATTAGGTATTTTAAGATGCTTGTGAGGTATGAGAGAAGCTGTCAAGCAGGTATTTGTATTATGGGTATGGAGCATATTGGATTAAAATGGGAAGTTTGGATAGTTTGCATATTATGAGGCAGCTGCCATGTAAAGAGTTCTGTATTGGAGTTAGAAGATCTGAGCTTCACCATTTTACTCAACTTCTGTTGGCTGCGTGACTAAGGGCAAATCACTTGATCTTTTTGAGCTCCATTCCTTCTCATCTGTAAAGTGGGAATGCGACTTTGCTTCATAGGATTAAACAATGTGTAATATATATTAGGCCTCAGTTTACAGACTTTTGGCCCAGTGGATGCTCAGAAAAGTTCATTCATGCACATGCAATTTGGATTGGTAGGAGAAAGTGGGATTATGGAAAATTTTGAAAGGCATGGAAGGGACTTGGTGTGGTATGGAGTTCAGAGTGTCTTAATATGGGAGTAGACCCAGTGCAGTCTGGTTTAGATGAAACTAAAGAAGAAGTAGTTAGAGGTGAGAAATATCTAGAAAATCAGTCGTTGTAGGTCCAGGATAAGGTGCTGATGAGGGCCTGGCCTGACATGGATGTAGAGATCAAAGAACAAATCAGAGCTCAAAGGAAGAGACTAGACTTGTCCAATGGTTAGTTTTACGGCCTCACAGAGAGGGAAGAATCAGTCACCTGTGAACCTGAGGCTGCTAGCCTGGGAAGCTAGAAAAATAGTGGAAGCAACGGCTGATTTGGGGTAGTCTGAAAGGAAAGCCGAGTTAAGGAAGGACAGTCTGTTCAGCTTTGAACGTATGACTCTTAAGGTTATAGTATGTTGTCTGTGGGTGGTTGGATATTCTCTGGCAGTGAGATCTTGTGGAAGAGATTAGAAGCTAAGAGGTTGCTTTTTCAGGCTTAATCACTAATTAGCTTTGTAGTCTTGGGAAATTCAGCAAATATTGAATGTAGTTATCTGAAAAATGAAGCTAACACCTCCCCTGTCAGCTTTACAGGCTTGTTTTGTGCCTTAAATAAGAATGTATATGAGGGGACTTCCCTGGTGGTGCAGTGGTTAAGACTCGGAGCTCCCAAAGCAGGGGGCCTGGGTTTGATCCCTGGTCAGGGAACTAGATCCCACATGCACGCCGCAACTAACAGTTCGCATGCTACAACTAAGGAGCAGGCGAGCCTCAACTAAGACCCGGTACAACCAAATTAATTAATTTTAAAAAATGTATATGAAAACACTGTAATTGTAAACTCTTATACTATAATTGTAATAGGGTAATGTTATTTCTGTTCTTAGTTCAAACTAAAATAAAATATTTGGTTATAGAGCTAGAGAAGAGAAGGGGGAAAATACCAAACTTCTTAGAAGTTTGTGTTTGGAACTAAATCGAAAGCATCAGAAATCTTAGTCTCTGAATACATGTGCCTGAAAACTTCTGTGGACTATAAAATTTGGGGAGACTATCTGGAAGCTGATCTTGTGTACAACAATTATGAGAACCAAGAACACAGGTTGCATCTTGTCAATTGTTGGTATTTAACTTGCCTTCAAGTTGGAGTTTGGAGAACTTTTGAATTCTGTGTACTTGCCCCATGTGTGTTTATGGCATTTTATTTTATTTTTTTTTCTATTTTTATTTTCTTTTTCACATCTGACTTTTACTACAGGATAATGATTTAATTAAGTATTCCTTTAGTTTTTAAAATTAATTAATTTATTTACATTTTGGCTGCGTTGGGTCTTTGTTGCTTCACGTGGGCTCTCTATTGCGGCAGGCGGGGACTTCTCTTCGTTGCAGTGCGCAGGCTTCTCATTGCGGTGGCTTCTTTTTTTTTTTTTTTTTTTTTTTTCGCGGTACACGGGCCTCTCACTGTTGTGGCCTTTCCCATTGTGGAGCACAGGCTCCGGACTCACAGGCTTAGCGGCCGCGGCACGTGGCATCTTCCCAGACCGGGGCATGAACCCGTGTCCCCTGTATCGGCAGGCAGACTCTCAACCACTGCGCCACCAGGGAAGCCTGCAGTGGCTTCTTTTGGTGCGGAGCATGGCCTCTAGGTGCATAGGCTTCAGTAGTTGTGGCACACGGGCTCAGTAGTTGTGGCTTGCGGGCTCTAGAGCACAAGCTCAGTAGTTGTGGCGCATGGGCTTAGTGGCTCTGTGGCATGTGGGATCTTCCCGGACCAGGGCTCGAACCCGTGTCCCTGCATTGGCAGGCGGATTCTTAACCACCGCGCCACCAGGGAAGTCCCTGTTTATGGAATTTTAGAACATATCCTTCTAGTGTCTGTGAGCTATATACATTTTTGCCAAGGGTCAGAGTAGGGTAATGTTTCAACTCTTAAGCTATATATATAAAGAAATGATTTCTAACCTTTGTCAGCATTATCAGTACAGTATGCTGGTTAGGATCACAGACTCTGAAACCAGACTGCCTGGCTCGAATCCCAGCTGTCAGCTAATGACTCGCCTTGTGCATTTGAGCAAGTCATAACCTCTCTTGCCTCTGTTTCCCCATCCATAATGGGAACTGACATTAATGTCTAGCTGAAGGTTGTTGGGAGCATTAAATGTAGTACTGTATTTAGAGTGCTTAACAGCTCCTGCCACACTCAGTAAGCGCTCTTTAAGTGTCAGCGGTGGTTATTATAGAATAGTTAGTCGTTATTTTGGCAGTGACCAAGGAATAAAAGCACATGAAGGAAAGAAACAAATCCTCTCAGAACCTACAGCTGAAGAAAATGGAAGTGGCATAGTGGCAAAAGTCTTGGGCTTTAGAGTCAGAGATGCTTACATTCAAATCCTAATTCGGCCCCCTGGTTATAGGGGTTTAAGCAAGACACCTAACCCCTCTGAAACACACTTTCTTTACCTAGGAGACAGGAATCAGATACCTTGCAGAGTTGTTTTGAGGATTAAATGAGATACATATAAAGTGCTTGGCCCAGAGTAGATGCTAAAAAAGCGGGAGTGCTCTCTCACACCCCATGCCCCCCATGCCTCACTCCACTATAGAGCAGTAAGGGCAGTTTGATTTCCTATATGCTCGCATATTCATTGTTTGCAATTTTAGAACTTCTAAAATTCTTTCCATTTGCTAAGAGCAGAATAAACAACAGCTGTTTAATTGGATACACCTTGGAAAGTGTTGTCAGCTTTTGTTTCCTTCTTCCCTTTGCTGTTCTGGGTTACTTGCTTTATCATTATGGTAAATCCTACTAGAACCAAGATGGTGGACATTATTAGTTGGTCATGGAATTGAACTGGACTGTAGCTTCAGAATCCTCTTCCCAGTATTCCAGCAGCTACAGTCAATTCATCAGACTTGATACAGTAGTGAAATCCTCTCAGCCTTAGAGGTTTTTAGAAGAAATGTTTATAGGATTTTCAAAATAATATCTGGGCAGTCCATTAATCCTCTGTCTCAAGATGTGAGACTGTCAAACCTTATGACAAAGCAGAGTGGTCTTAGAGCATTTCCTAACAGATGCTTATCCATATTATAACCTTGTTACACAGTGTGGGCATTTTCAGACACCTTCTAGAGAAGGCACAATAATTGTGAGCGTATAATGCGGTGACCCAACCAGGAGTGTGCATCAGTGTGAGTTGGAATGTGGCCTTAAAATACTCATGCTCTAGGCCTCACCCCAGATTTACTGAATCAGAGTCATCAGTATATAGATCTTGACATGTGCCTTTTGTAAAAGTAAAGATGATTCTGCTGTACATACCACTGATTAAAAACAAGTAGATACTGGCAAGAGTATAGGAAATCAGGCACCCCCTCACACTACTGGTATGAGTATAAATTGATATAGTACAGCCTATAAAACAGTTTTGCAGTATCTATCAAAATTCAGATCTGTCCTGGAAGAATACATATATGCATAAAGATACAGTTTCAAGGTTTCCTGTAAACCTGTTTATAATACCAAACAGTTGTGAGCAACTCAATGATTGTCAGTACGCAAATGGTTAAACATGTTAGGGTAGATTACACCGTTGTTTACTGTGCAACCACTGAAAGAGTGGAGTATGTATGAGAGTGATCTGTACATGCTGATGTAGAAAGATATCTAGGACATACTTTAAGTTGAATAAGCAAGTCACAGAATAAACTATTTTAAACATTTTGTGTATAAATATGTAGAGAAATATTTGGAAGAGTACCCACTAAAGTATTTACAGTGGTTATCCATGACTTAGGAGAATGGGAATGGTGGAGTGGAAGAGGATTTGGCCTTTTAATTTTTTTATTTAAAATATTTACAATAAGATTTTATTATTTTTGTAATAACAGAACCACTGGATAAAATATGAATGATTTAAGGAAAGCACACATGGAACCTAATTTGTATGTGTCAGGACACTGCTTATTTTGCAATTTACAGTTTTAACTGAGACTTATAATCTCTAATTTAGGAAACAGAAAGGAATGTCAAAACTGTTTTGCATGATGGCAAAGAGGATAAAATTTTGTTACTCAAGTTATTGTGAAAGTAATTGAGTTTCAAACAGATAAGCAATTTTTTTTTTTTTTTTTTTTTTTTTTTGGCGGTACGCGGGCCTCTCACTGTTGTGGCCTCTCCCGTTGCGGAGCACAGGCTCCAGACACGCAGGCTCAGCGGCCATGGCTCACGGGCCTAGCCACTCCGCGGCATGTGGGATCTTCCCGGACCGAGGCACGAACCCGTGTCCCCTGCATCAGCAGGCGGACTCTCAACCACTGCGCCACCAGGGAAGCCCACAGATAAGCATTTAAGATAAAAAGTATTTGCTCTATGTCAGAATTATATTGACTACCTGTTTTAAAATTTTAGTTTGTGCAAATCTGGATATGAAAATTGGATTCAGAATATTTTACTTTAATCCTTTTGCAGTTGATTAGCCTCTAGTCTTTGAGGATGTTAACTAACACCTTTTAATCTCTCTTTTAAAACTTTAGGCCCGATGAGAGAAAGGGAAAGTTAAGGATGCTGGAGCAGAACAATGGATTTCTCTTTCTCTTTCATGCAAGGGATCATGGGAAACACAATTCAGCAACCACCTCAACTCATTGACTCCGCCAACATCCGTCAGGAGGATGCCTTTGATAACAACAGTGACATTGTTGAAGATGGTGGCCAGACACCATACGAAGCTACCTTGCAGCAAGGCTTTCAGTACCCACCTACAACAGAAGATCTTCCTCCACTCACGAATGGCTACCCATCATCAATCAGCATGTACGAAACTCAAACCAAATACCAGTCCTATAACCAGTATCCCAATGGGTCGGCCAATGGCTTTGGTGCAGTTAGAAACTTTAGCCCCACTGACTATTACCATTCAGAAATTCCAAACACAAGACCACATGAAATTCTGGAAAAACCTTCTCCTCCACAGCCACCACCTCCTCCTTCAGTACCACAGACTGTGATTCCAAAGAAGACTGGCTCACCTGAAATTAAACTAAAAATAACCAAAACTATCCAGAATGGCAGGGAATTGTTTGAGTCTTCCCTTTGTGGAGACCTTTTAAATGAAGTACAGGCAAGTGAGCACACAAAGTCAAAGCATGAAAGCAGAAAAGAAAAGAGGAAAAAAAGCAACAAGCACGATTCATCTAGATCTGAAGAGCGCAAGTCACACAAAATCCCCAGATTAGAACCAGAGGAACAAAATGTAAGTTGAAACAACTTTTTGAAAAAATTTGTAATATTTCACATTTACTGGAAGTCCAAGAGACCTTTTTCAGTTTTTATCTCTCCAAATATAAATATTTCTGATAACTTCTTTCATCTGATCCCTAGCATGGAGCTTGGGATGTTATGATAGGTGGTAAGTAAATATTTGCTGAATAAATGAATGGACATCATCTGAGTAAAGAAATATTTTAGAAACATGTGACACTAAAAATCTTGCCTCCTATGTTTCTTTGTTTAATAGCCTCACTTAATTTTGCTCGTAATAAACTGGTTTCTGCGAAATTGATTTATTTTTAGTGAGGAGTATGGACCTAGAGTGTGTCATACAGAGTGAAGTAAATCAGAAAGAGAAAAACAAATACCGTATGCTAGCACATATATATGGAATCTTAAAAAAAAAAGAAAGTTATGAAGAACCTAGGGGCAGGACGGGAATAAAGATGCAGACGTAGAGAATGGACTTGAGGACATGGAGAGGGGTAAGGGTAAGCTGGGACGAAGTGAGAGAGTGGCATAGACATATATACACTACCAAATGTAAAATAGATAGCTAGTGGGAAGCAGCCGCATAGCACAGGGAGATCAGCTTGGTTCTTTGTGACCACTTAGAGGGGTGGGATAAGGAGGGTGGGAGGGAGATGCAAGAGGGAAGGGATGTGGGAAAATATGTATACATATAGCTGATTCACTTTGTTACACAGCAGAAACTAACACAGCACTGTAAAGCAATTATACTCCAATAAAGATGTTAAAAAAACCCAACCAACCAACCAAAAAAAAAACTCCTGGTTTCTGAAGATGAAGAGGAAGGGCAGAGAAAGATGGTTAATGATATTGGTTTTCCATTGTTCCAGACCAACTTTTGCTAGTAGAGCTTAGATTTAACCCTCATTACTAGTGTGTTTGCCACAAAATAACCTGAAGTAAATAAAGGAACTCTTTTTATAAAATCAGAGTTAGTATTCATACATATTCACTAAATCTTCAGGTAGAGGTTTTATAAAAGTCATTCTTTAATGGTAACTTAAGATGCATGCTGCTAATTTCTTTTTAACATCTCTGAGGTTTCAGTATTAATTTTCTTAATCAGAAAAGTATGTAACAAATCAATGCTAGCTTGAATGAAGAGTTTTTAGTTAGTATTCTAATACATGGTGTTACTTGAAGATGTCCCCAGACATTGATTTGGGAAGAAATGAATATCTATGAATTTTTGTGACAGTTGTATGCTTTTCTGTCTGCTGTACCTGAATAAGTTAATTTATCATCTTCTGTTCTAAGTAATGTTTACATCTTACCAACTCGCCTTTTCCTTGGCAGCTGGGTTCCACTACTTCACACAACTCAAATGTGGTGTTTTTCTGGAGTAAAGGTCACACTGGTTCGAGGCTCTCACAAGTCTCAGTGTGATATTTCAGTATGTTTTTCTCATTTTTCTCTAGTTTTCTTATTTATTCATTTAACAAATATCAACTGAGTACCTAATGTGTGCTAGACGCTCTTCTAAGAATTGAAAGTCGGGCAGTGAATGAAAAGTAAAGATGCCTACTTTCAGGGTGCTAATATTCTACTAAGAAGAGGCAGAAAATACACACATACGTATGTAAATGAGTCTAAGTTTAGATAGTGGTAGGTGCTATGAAGAAAATAAAACTGGGTGATGAGATAAAGAGTAATTGCGGACACTAGTAGTTCTTCCATCTTAGTTCTGCAGCTGTAAAATGAAGGCTTTGAAACTAAGTGGTTTCTGGAATGCCTTTGAATTTCTTATGTCATTTATTAAATGCCCCCCACAGAACTTAGCTCACATAGTATCTTACACTGTTTATTAAATGAATGAATCAGTGGAAGGAGAGAAGTTAACTTTTTACTCTCCAGAGACTTCCCCTGTAGCAGTTCTTTCATGGACCTGCAGTGAAAAGACATGTGATGCACTATGATCCTTAGCAATCACGAAAATGCATAAAACCTGCATTTACTTTTAGCTTAGGTCCTAAGAACCATCTTGCTGGCCCGTCTTGCTTCTGCTCTAGAGAATCTGGCAAATAGGAGAATATCCAATTTTATTTATTAGGCTAGACTTCTTGCCTTTATTGGTAAAAATATTAAATTATATAGTTTAAAATATGTCACAAAATAGAAATAGGGCTGGAAGCAGAGGCAGGAGAAGATAGTCTGTTCATTTTTTGTATCCACTCTTTGTTTTATTGGAATCTAGGAAAAAAATTCAGTGCAGTGATGTGATATTTCTAGTAGTCACTTTTCAGTGAGATTTTAAAGCCAGTTCTGTCTTTGTTGGATGTCTGCTATGTCTGGCCGTTTATATCACTTAAACCTTCAGTTAACTGTTATATCCAGGAATTAGAATGGTTAGATGTAATTTAAGAGTTTTAGTTCATTTTCCTTTTTAGTAAATCATGTGGGGCATAATTTAATATTTCATTATTTAGGATCTTACAGTATCTTGGGGTAAAGGAATGTCACTTTGACTGAAGGTATAGATGTGTTAAGTGGCATTGATTGCACTAAATGTTACCAAGACCATTGCCTGAAAGTTGAGCTTTGGGGGAAAATCCAGGGGTTTTTCTTTCAAAGAAATACAGTGAAAAGCTAAGCTCTTGTTAGTTGAATTTGATTAATTAAACTTTTATCACACATGGGAGGCAGTTATAAGCTTAAGAGATGGTGCCATAAAAGTGATGCTCCATTCTGACAGTAGAGCTTTGGGCTGGAGCCCCCAACGGCCCTGCTTGTTGTTAGTGCCGTGTCTCTGCTAAGCCATGCGGACAAGGGATGTGCCCAAATCAACCTGTTTTTTGTAGCTGTGTATGTGTTTAATGGGGTTTTCTTAACCTGAACAACATCCCTTTTGCTTTCTTCAGGACAGTTGTTCTTAAGTGCTTTAATTTTTGATGCTCTTGTGCCTCCTGGTTGTCACTGGGGGTCCAACGCCCTTGGTGTTCAGCATTGTAGCGGGCGTAGAAGGGAAAGAAGCCCACGTAAGAGTTTGCCCACACCACAAGACAGCTCCCCTCCCCCAGATGCTTGAGGGAAGCATAGTGAGAACTGTGTGCCTGGGATGACTGTCCTCAAGCTGGGTTTGCAGATATATAGATAGATACAGCTATAGCTATAGATATATGGATATAGATGTAGACTTCTTCATTAAAACTCGCGCATAGGTTCTTTTCTGAGACAAACAAAGCAAACAGAATCTCATCTAAAATAATACACTTCAAGATTTCACTTCTTTTTTCTTTCCTTTTTTCTTCATATTTGATCTACAAGTATTTCCTCCCAATTCTGAGCTGTTTGGCCTTCTAAAGAGTGGCTGTTCTTTGGAACAACCTAAGTATATCTTCTCAACAATGAAAATGTGTCCAAACATCCAGGCAGCAGGAGACCTGAGATCACTACTGAAATTGTGTATTTTGTAAAGCTGCTTTAAGCTGTTTTCTCTCCCACCAAATTAGAAACATGTGGAAATGTTTCTGCATTTCTTCCTCCTTGGCAGGTGTAATGCCTCAGGCATGTGAGTGTAGGCCCTATTCAAACATTGGTCTTCTACTAGCACTTTGGTGGGCTTATCCACTAAGGCCAGTCTCATTAACTCTTAGCTTGCCATTTTCACTTATAAAAAGCCAGATGGCTGGTTTGGTCCCATTAGCAGTAAGTTAGAGGTTATATTTGGTTCTCCAGCCTCAGAGTGTTAGGTCTTAGAATTCTTAGAAACTGTTCATATGCATTGTGAACTTACAGTTATTCAGAAAGTAAAAGAAAAATGCACGAACAATTTACGGACTTCACATTTTTCTTTCTGCCTTAAAAGATGACATAAGTTTTTGGTTCTTTTAGAGAATATGATTTTACTTAATGTTTTGAAAACTATTAAGGATTTTGAATTCTGCCAGATTTGATGAGTATTATTCATCCTGATAAATCTCTTGGGTTTTAATTTTAAAAAGACCAATTTTTTTTTTTTTTTTTTTTTTTTTTATACACCACACGACTTGTGGGATCTTAGTTCCCTGACCAGGGACTGAACCTGGGCCCTCAGCAGTGAAAGCACCGAGTCCTAACCACTGGACTGCCAGGCAATTCCCCCTAATTTTTTTTGTTTTTTACGTTATTTTTGGTTGCTTTGGGTCTTCCTTGCTGCACTCGGGCTTTCTCTAGGTGCGGCGAATGGGGGGGGCTACTCTTTGTTCAGGTGCGCGGGCTTCTCATTGCAGTGGCTTCTCTTGTTGTGGTGCGTGGGCTTCAGTAGTTGTAGCATGCAGGCTCAGTAATTGTGGCTTCCGGGCTCTTGAGCACTGGCTCAGTAGTTGTGGCGCACGGGCTTAGTTGCTCCACGGCATGTGGGATCTTCCCGGACCAGGGCTCGAACCCATGTCCCCTGCATTGGCAGGCAGATTCTTAACCACTGTGCCACCAGGGAAGCCCTCATTTAAAATTAAGATAACTTGGGCTTCCCTGGTGGTGCAGGGGTTGAGAATCCGCCTGCCAATGTAAGGGGCACGGGTTCGAGCCCTGGTCCGGGAAGATCCCACATGCCGTGGAGCAACTAAGCCTGTGCATCCCAACTACTGAGCCTGCGTGCCACAACTACTGAAGCCCGCGTGCCTAGAGCCCGTGCTCGGCAACAAGAGAAGCCACCGCAATGAGAAGCCCGCACACCGCAACGAAGAATAGCCCCGGCTCGCCACAACTAGAGAAAGCCCGCGTGCAGCAATGAAGACCCAATGCAGCCAAAAATAAATAAATAAAATAAATAAATTTATTAAAAAAAAAATTAAGATGACTCGAACACTATGGGGAGCTCACTCACTGTCACCTTTTCTCTGATGCTTTCTCTTTCTGAAGCAGCACTACTAGTACCAAAAAAGGTGTCTTCAGTCCCTATTTGATTTTAATCTCTTTTTTTTTTTTTTTTTTTGCGGTACGTGGGCCTCTCACTGCTGCGGCCTCTCCCGTTGCGGAGCACAGACTCTGGACGCGCAGGCTCAGCGGCCATGGCTCACGGGCCCAGCACTCCGCGGCATGTGGGATCTTCCTGGACCGGGGCATGAACCCGTGTCCCCTGTATCGGCAGGCGGACTCTAAACCACTGCGCCACCAGGGAAGCCCTGATTTTAATCTCTTTTAAGCTTATCCTTTGAACAACTGAAGGAAAATGGATTTTATACCCAGCAGTATTTTATCTGTTGGCAATTTCTGACTCCTTATTTTTCTTGATTCCTAAGCATTTGGCTTCCCTTGACCATTTCATCTTAAAAACTCCCCTTCCTAATTGGTATTTGTGATACTATGTTCTCTCTCTTTACCTTTCTTTTGAGCTCAAGTCATAGGTCTCTAAATGCCTAGTAAGTATGACTGTTTTGTTCACGCATTAGCACATTTTACCATGTATATTCCCTTTCTGTCACTGCAGCATCCTTCTTTGACTTTTTTTTCTTCTTTTATTTTTATAGTCTTGAAAGCTTAGAATAAATCTTCTTGGGCCTCTTTTTCTCCCTTGCCATTTCTTGCCTTTTAAAATGACTGTGTAAAAAAATCTCAGTTCTTTGAAAGTGATTTTAACAGTGTTTCAAGCCACCCTGGAGGAAATGTGAACAATATGGAACAAACAAAAAAATCAAAAAGAGGTAAGACATTTGAATAATAAAAAGGTTTTGGAGGAAATCCTGTCTTTAATCCAGAAATGGAAAAATGTTACTGAGCTTCAGACGAGTTCTTAACAACAGTAGGGTTCTGTCGTTTGGCAAAGATGAGTCACTCCGTATCTATCTGCCCTCAGAGTTACAGAGATCCCTAACACCCCAGCATCAGAAGACTGAATGTGCCCAGGAGGAGGACTCGCTTTCTTGGCTCCATATGTACTTCCCCAGGTGGTCCTGTCCTCCTGCTGTAGCTTGAGAATGAGAAGCTGAGGTGAAGGTTTAAGCTACGTTTGTGGACTGAAATGACGCTGCCAGACGGGCCTACGCAAATGTGGACCGTATTTTTATTTTTTGGCGGTACGCAGGCCTCTCACTGCTGTGGCCTCTCCCATGGCTGAGCACAGGCTCAGCGGCCACGGCTCACGGGCCCAGCTGCTCCGCGGCATGTGGGATCTTCCCGGACCGGGGCACGAACCCGCGTCCCCTGCATCAGCAGGCGGACTCTCAACCACTGCGCCACCAGGGAAGCCCTGGACCGTATTTTTAAACTGTCTCATTACACCAGAGATAAGGACAAAAATTCCCATTTGAACATAGATTTTTCTCTCCTTGCTCAGTGAGCGTGTCCTGTTGGATTAGCTAGTCATGGTGCCACCACAGACGCATCTGACAGAGCTAATTTAGTGCCCACCAACAGCTGCCACTACTTCTTTCACTTGGGCTATTTCCAATATTTTCAGTAGCCTCCTAATTAGACATTCTGCTTCCCCTCTTGCTCCCTTCCAAAATATTCTCCATGTAACAGCTAACGTGATCCTTTTAAAACAGAAATTGGCCCTGTATTACTTCTTTACCTAATCCTCTTCAGAGGCTTTCGGTGCACTTAGGATAAAACACTTAAATGTGGCTTACAAGGCCCTGGTGATATAGCCTCCTCTCCACTCCCATCTTGTAACCTCCCTCTTCCTTGGGGCAGTTAAGTCCGTTGTAATGGCTTTTTTGAAGTTTCTACCTTTGTTTAACCTCAGGGACTTCACACATACCACTCCTCTCTGGAGTGGTCTTTCCCCCACTTTTTACTAGATTAACTCCTCCTCTTTTGATTCAGATTATACTTTCTCAGAGAGGCCTTTCCTGACCTTCATATCGTAGCTACATACAGACACACCATTATTTCTCTTTTTACATTTACATTGTATGAGTGTATGTTTGTGTTTGTTTAATGTCTGTCTCTTCTACCCAACTGTGAGCTCTTTGAGGTCAGGGATCCTATCTGTCTGTTACAACATTGTATACCCAACTTCTAGAACAGTGCCTGGAAAGTCGTAGGCACTACTGAATGAATGAATGATACTTGGGGTTTGGCATATGAGTCTGACTTATCATTTCCTCATCGTTTTTACAGTTTCTTTTATTTAATAAAACTGTTTTTATAGCAGAGTCTTAAACTGCTTGAATTAATTGAATGAGAATTTTAAGTAACTTCTAGAATTAGCAATACTTTTTAAGTGGAATTAGAGCTAAGTTAATGGATATATTTCTCTTTTTTTAAGCCATCTAAACTAAATTCTGTTCTTTGACAAGAAAAGTTTTTAAACCTTTTAAATTACAAAAGTAATTTGCTTTTTACAGAAAACACAAGTAATATACAAGTATAGATCTTCCCTCACCGCTTCCCTAATCTTGTTCCTCAAAGATAACTACTCTTATCAATTTATTGTACAATGTATCACATATTTTTCAAGGTGTATACAGGCTATTTTAAAATAAAAAGTAGGAAAAAAAAGTAGGAAGATTTTGATAGATGTGGATTAGTGACATGAAATAATGTTGTAGTTACCATCCCTCTGCTTAGATTTTCTCACTTTGTGTGTTTCTGTAGGATAGGTTCCTAAAATATAATTGTTAAATTGAAGAGTGTACATATTTTGAATTTTGATAGATACTTCCAAATTGCCTCCTCAAAGGATGGTAGAAATCAATTTTTAAATAACGTATTTGTGGGGTTTATGATTAGAAGAGTAATGTGATGTTTATTATAAGCAATTTGACAAATATAGAAAAGCACATCCAAGAAAATCACTTATTCCATCACCTGGTGGTATCCTTCTCGTCTTTTTCTTCTGTACACATAAGAAATTATTTTTCCAAGATTGGAATCACACTATACAAACTGCTTTTCAATTTGCTGTTTTCAAATAACATTATATTGTTATTTTTCCGTGTCATTTAAAAATTTATATTATTCCACTATCTAGTTGTAGTACAATTTATTTAACGAATTCTGTATTTTTGGACATCTAGACTAATGTCTAATTCTAATATTTGCTCTTAAAAATAGCACTGGTGTGCTTATCTTTGTGTGTATCTATCAGTATGTGTATATATCAGTGCTTTTTCAGTATACACTTTTTTTTTTTTTTTTTTTTGCGGTACACAGGCCTCTCACCGCTGTGGCTTCGCCCGTTGCGGAGCACAGGCTCCGGACGCGCAGGCTCAGCGGCCATGGCCCACGGGCCCAGCCACTCCGCGGCATGTGGGATCCTCCCGTACCGGGGCACGAACCCGTGTCCCCTGCATCGGCAGGCGGACTCTCAACCACTGCGCCACCAGGGAAGCCCCAGTATACACTTTTAGAAGTAGATCTGCAGGGTCAGAGTCTGAAAATTTAAAGCTTTTCATACATATCGCCAAATGACTCTCTGGAAGAATTCCAAGTTACATCTTACTAGCAATCTCAGAGTGCCCATTTTTCTGCACTCTGATAGGTTAAAAAAAAAATGAAAATCAACAAGTTAAGTTTTAAAAGTGATAAAGTAAGCAATGGGAGCTATAGCTGTGGTGTAGAATGGACAATGGATGTTAAGACACAGCATCACATACTATGTAAGTTGTATTTTTCCTCCTTACATTATTCAGCTAATAAATGTCCTTTATTCCCTTTGCTGTTTAGTTTTCTTTGACTCTCTGTGTGTGTCACTGTTCTTTGGTTTGCTGCCATTTTATTCTTTTCACATAGAGACCAAATGAGAGGGTTGACACTGTATCAGAAAAACCAAGAGAAGATCCAGTACTGAAAGAGGAGCTCCCGGTGAGTGGCTTTAGTGAACACTGTCTAACCAAACATGGTGTGAGAAGGTGGAAGCAGAGTGATTAAATTAGAACACACATAGCATGTATTATTACTTCAGAAGTTGTACTGAAATAAATCTTGGAGCTGGTTTAAAAGGTAGATATTTTTAGCGAATTATTTTCCTTTTCAAAACTATGACCACTTTTTAATAGATGTGAATTTTTGAGATGCCTTATCAATAATTAGACAACAGAAACCATCAGTCCTCTTTTCAGTATTTGGGGTGGGGCCTATCTTCCTCCTCTCTTCTTCCCTTTTGCTAGATACCGATAACAGGCATCAGAGAAAAGTATGAGTGAAGTTTTTTATGACCTTTTCCTACAGGTTCAGCCGATGTTACCTTCTGTTCCAACAACAGAAGTGTCTGCTGGTGTTAAGTTCCAGGTTGGCGATCTTGTTTGGTCTAAGGTGGGAACCTATCCTTGGTGGCCTTGTATGGTTTCAAGTGATCCCCAACTCGAGGTTCACACCAAAATTAACACAAGAGGTAAGAAAAGGCATAAATGGACGTTAGTAAAAAATTGTGGCAAAAAAGTGAATCTAAAATGTTGTTTATGAATATAATACATATGTGATAATATAATCTGACACCCAGACACATATCAGTATCAGTTTTTAAAGAACAGTGCAATAATTAGGTCATCTTAACTGGCAGAGAGCCTCTACAGCTGACATGGTCCTTGTTTTCCCTTAGAACACCCTATGTTTGTTTTATAATTTCTTTCACACTTATTTTTTTAAAAAACCTTAATCTGACCTCCAAAAGCAAGCAGACCGATAGGTAATGAGATGTCGTATATGAGCGTAATAGACATTTGGGCCAAGCTTTCTTTGAACATTTTTATTTCATCTTTGACTCCTGTGGGTAGTAATTTTTTACTCAGACAAGTGCTTTTCATCCTGATAAATTTTGCAAGATGCCTTTTTCCTCCTTCTTTCCATTTTTTTTGTTTTTTTGCGGGGGGTGGTTTGTTTGTTTTTAATGAAAAAAATTTTTTTTACTCCATTTTTGAATCTGTAAATTTACTGGGACATCCTTATAAATTCAATATGAAATAGAAGTATGGTTTGAAGCCAGCTACATGGCCTAGAATCCTACCTTAGGAATGTTAATAAATGTTAAGAAAACATGTATTCTAACTTTACTCCTTTTCCAGAGTTTGATCAAAACCTGTAGAATAGATTCCTGAGATTTTAGCATTTGGAATGGACTTGCTTAGTAGCCAGAGGAAGGTTGGAGTTGGGAATTTATTTCTGGATATTTGCTTTGCGAACTCACTTGTTGAGTCCCTTATTGTCTGTGACAACTTTGCACCTATTTCTTTTTTTTTTTTTTTTTTAAATTTAATTTTTGGCTGCATTGGGTCTTCGCTGCTGCACGCGGGCTTTCTCTAGTTGCAGTGAGCGGGGGCTACTCTTTGTTGCGGGGTGCAGGCTTCTCATTGTGGTGGCTTCTCTTGTTGCAGAGCACAGGCTCTAGGCGCGCGGGCTTCAGTAGTTGTGGCACACGGGCTTCAGTAGTTGTGGCACATGGGCCTAGTTGCTCCATGGCATGTGGGATCTTCCCGGACCAGGGCTCAAACCCGTGTCCCCTGCATTGGCAGGCGGATTCTTAACCACTGCGCCACCAGGGAAACCCTGCACCTATTTCTTTTTCTCTCATTTTAAACTTTCTGTCTTGGTCCCTGTTCACTGTTATGAGGAGAAAAAGTGTCTGGCAAGTCAGATTTGTCACGGGATCCGCCATATTTGTAACTCTTGTGCTGCCCAGCAAGAAATCCACCCAGATACAGAAGGCAATCATCTTGTCACTATAATCTGCTGATTAAAGGTTGGGGTGACTAGAAGTATCGATGGGGCAGAAGTTTAAAAAAAAAAACAACACTGTTGGGTGTCCACTCCTGTGCAAGGCACAGTGTTAAACAATTCTCTTGTAGGACTTCCCTGGCGGTCCAATGGTTAAGACTCCACGCTTCCAACGCGTGGGGCATGGGTTGGATCCCTGGTTGGGCAGCTGAGACCCCACGTGCTGCATGACGTGGCCAAAAAATAAATGAAAAAACAAACAATTCTCTTGTATATTTTCTTAAGCAGTCCTCATAGCAGCGACACTATGAAGTAGGTACCATTATCCTTACGTTTTGGATCTGTAAATAGAGTCTCAAAGAAATCTTAGTCCCTAACCTCCACTCTTACCTACTACTGTATAATAAAAGGAAAGTAATTGAATTCCCCTACTCATAATCTACAGAGACTGGGGGAGGCAGTCCTAGCCCCTTCATTTATATAGTGGGGCTGTTGGACTGTTAATCTCTTGAGTACTTTGCATATTTAATAATCTGTGATTCTTGAATGGGAGAAGAAAGGGACAAGTCTTCTTAGATAAAACAATACACAAGTCCCTATCTGGGCCTCCAGAGCACTCTAAGATATTACATCACGTGAGAGTTGTGGCTCTTCAGTTCTGTCCCCTTAGGAAGGCATCCTTTTGAGATTATATAAAGAATTTCACATTTAATTACTCTATGAAAACGTACTAATACAGCTTTTTTCCAGGGTACAGATGAAAGCATAATCTGTGCTTCATCTTGTATTCCAAAGGAAGTGTTTAAATTTATTTTATGACTTAATCTGGTCTGGTCCTCCCTACTTTAGTGCTGGAAAAACTGATTTTGTTTGTATTGTTGAGGAAACCGAAATCTGAGAATTTAGGTTTGAAAAATGTACATGCTGATAACATTTTAAAATTTCTCTTTCCTGCAGTAGTTTTTAAAATAATAGCCTTCTTGAGATATCATTTGCATGCCATAAAATTCACCCTTTTAAAGCCTGCAATTTAATGATGTTTAGTACGTTTCCAGAGTTGTGTGACCAATTACCACAATCTAACTTTATCACTTCTTTCATCAGCCCAAAAAAGAAATCCCACATCCATTAGGAGTCACTTCCCATTCCCCCCTCTGCTCCCCAGCCTAAGAAGCCACTAATTACTTTTTGTCTCTATAGATTTGCCTTTTCTGGACATTTCATATAAAGCTAGTCATATAATATGTGGCCTTTTATGTCTGGTTTCTTTCACTTAGCATCATGTTTAGAGGTTCATCTGTGTTGTGGCATGTATCAGTACTTTGTCTCTTTTTATTGCCAAATAATATTTCATTGCATGGCTGTGCAGTGCAGTTTTAAATGAAGTAGTTTTTTGACTACTGAAGTAGTTTTTCTAAAAACCAGAAACACAGTATAAAACTTCATTTTGTTGATTATGTTCCACACATGATACCTGTGAAACATTTTGTGTTGCTTATTATCTAAACTACTTTGTAAAATTTGTCTTGAATTTTATACAGTAATCAATGGTTTCCATACTGTTATTAGTCAGTATTGTTATTAGTCAGATTCTCAGCATTGGAAAACGTATTTAACAGTTTTCACACTTACAGATATAATTCTTTGAAGAGCACATTGAAAGATGTTTGGATCACATGTCTATTTTGTTGCATTTCATTGTTTAGATCTCATTTTAAGTGTAAAGATTAAAAATGAAATGCTCTTTCTGCTTACGACAATACAGTATATATGTTCAGAAGGCAGAGTTGCCCATAGTCTCATCCTCCAGATATGTAACAACTATTAAGAGTTTGGGAGTAATTCTGGGAATTCCCTGACAGTCCAGTGGTTAGGACTCTGTGCTCTCACTGCCAGGGCACCAAGGTTCAATCCCTGGTGGGGGAACTAAGATCCCACAAGCCTCGAGGTGCGGCCAAAAGAGAAAAAGAGTTTGGGAGTAATTCTTTTTCTCTTTGCATGTTGTAATTAATAGATATGAAAATAAAGATTTTTAACTGAGAGTTTTTTTTTTTTTTTTTTTTTTTTTTTTTTTTTGTGGTACGCTGGTCTCTCACTGCTGTGGCCTCTCCCGTTGCGGAGCACAGGCTCCGGACGCACAGGCTCAGCGGCCATGGCTCACAGGCCCAGCCACTCCGCGGCATGTGAGATCCTCCCGGAACGGGGCATGAACCTGCGTCCCCTGCATTGGCAGGCGGACGCTCAACCACTGCGCCACCAGGGAAGCCCTAACTGAGAGTTTTAAATGGTATCACATTATACCTGTTGTAACTTTTAATCCCAATATATTTTTAGAAATTTAAAACCAGACAGTTTTACCTATATTATTTTTGTTATATAAAAATGTTTCCTCCACATTTTTCTATTGGAAATTTAGCTCATTATTCAGAGACAGATGTGCTTGTTTCTCCATCTGTCAGGTCTTTGGGTTTTTATTTCACTCTTTTTTATAGCTTTCTAGCCAGCAGGAAACAAAGTGCCAACAAAGAGACAAATTGTTTGATTTGTTTCTTCTGTAGTAAGTGATTTAATGGAGGAAGAAGTTGAAAATAAAGATTAAAATGAGCTTATGTTATCTGTGAGTTTTTGTTTTCATGTTTTTAACTATAATTCAAAATCTTTTGGGATTATCTGTTTGGTTCTAAATAAGTAACTCTGACTTTTGGAAACAGATTGTGTCCTATGTTCTTTTTTTTTTTTTTTTAATAGTCCTAATAAAATTTCGTTGAGAACCAGTTAAGTCAAATCCTTTACGGAACATAGAAATACATACAATTCCAGCCCTTTCCAGTAAATGGCTATATAACATTGGCATAGGATCCCTGAATATCCTACTCTGATTTGTACCTGTAGGAGAGAAACAGTTCTTCTACAGCTTAACAATACAGAAGTGGGGTGCTCTGACCTATTTAGGGGGAGCAGCAGTGAAGTCAGAATTGAGTATGAATAACAAAGGATTATAGATGAGTTCAGGTAGCCAAAGGAGTAGATGAATAAGTGTTTACTCTTCACATTTTGTATTTCAAACTCAGTCAAGAGAAGGCAGGGCATTATAAGATGAGACACAAATTAACCCGAGGACTTATGAGCAAAGTACACCTCTCAATTAAGTCATGCCGGGAAGTTGTAATAGGAGAGAAAATGGCCACTTTTACTTAAAACTCTACCTACCGTGAAGGCTTTTGATTCCAAATAATTGGAAGTGACATCAAAGATGAAAAGAGGGTCAAATGACTCTAAGGATTAAAGACTGACTTCTTGATGGGACCAATAGGATTGATGTAAATAACTGATCGTGATGTTCATAGAAGCACACGACAAGATAAATGAATACTGCTTGACAAGGTTTTAAGGTTTCACTACCTAGTCTTTACACGGAGATAAAAGATACTACTCAGTTTTCTGGGAAGCAGTTTTGTGCATTTTTTCATTTTGTTTTGTTTTCTAACCAAAAAAATATCTGAGGGAAAAATGATGTAACAGAAATAGAACTGAAATGATGCCTCTTCCTTTCAAAACTAAGAAACTTCATGTAAAAGTTTCGGTTTCTACCATGGTGTTAGGGTATTAGTCTGAGTTTTATAGCCTTTGCCTGAGTTTAAAATCCTATCAAACTTTCTGAGCTCTTAAACATAAATAAACAATGGCACAAATATAAAATCTTGCCAGTTTAATAACTTAAAAAGCTAAAGAAAAAAATGAAAACTGGATTGTGTTTGTATCGATAAATTGGTTAATGGATGGCAGTAGCTAAACAGCAATCTAAATAGGAATAAGAATCTTACAAAGTGTTCTTCTCCCTGCCTTGATGTCTTCCTGGGGTTAAATTAATTAAGGTGTTTGGTGAAGCACTGTGATCAGTCTCCTCCAGTTAAGAGAAAGTGTTTTGTTATTTTTCCCTTGGTTAGTAACTATA
Organism: Phocoena sinus; assembly: GCF_008692025.1. Lineage (NCBI taxonomy): Eukaryota > Metazoa > Chordata > Mammalia > Artiodactyla > Phocoenidae > Phocoena > Phocoena sinus. The sequence goes on along the minus strand of NC_045783.1, from coordinate 30,175,063 downwards.
GTAGCTAAAAGTGCAGGAAAAGTATAGTAAGACATTTAACTAAACCAAATGGGGTCTGTTTTTTCAAGCTGGACACCCATCCAAAGGCAGATTAGCTTTCCTGTGGATGCTGACACTGTTCATGTAAAATGTTCACGAGAAAGGCACGGCTTGCACACAGCTTGCCAGCAGTGCTTCAGATCTGAGAGGCACAAGGTTGTCCCCGGCCAGCGTGAGTCACAGAGGAATAAGCTAATCCTGGGAACTGAGCAGTGGGCTGTGTTTTAGATCCTACTGTCAGTAGCCTTTAAAGGGTCAGGCAATTGCCAATAATATTAGCTATTTTGGTGCTAAATGGAAAATAATAGGGGATTGCTCTCCACGGGAACCAACATGTACTCAGTGGGGATTTGGTTCACAGTTCCAATAAAAATAGCGTGTTTTTGTGACTGAGAGAGCCGTGAAATAGGCACATTAAAAATTTTTAGAGCCTGTTTTCTTAAAAGCTGTAAAACGTTTCAAAATCAGTCAAGATACATGGAAAAGACAAACAAGCCTGGGAAAGTCAGCAATGGAAGGTGGAGGAATGGGAGCTGATGAGTCAAAACACTTGTACAGAGTTTGAAGCACCAGGGATTCCTCACCTACCATATCAGTACCTGATCCTGAGGGCTCAGAAATGGATGAGTGTTAAAGCCTAGGCTATGCAAAGAGACAAAAGCCATTTGTTCTAAGAATCAACGGATAATACCTTCTCAGGAACCAGCATTCCTGTCAAAAGCTTAGCGATTTTGCAGTATAGCACCCCTCCCCCTTTTTAAACAAGTAGAATGCTCTACTATTTAGTGAAAAGATCAACATCTAGACAGATAGGAAGGAAAATATCTTATGGCTTCTTCCCAGCAACCAACGCTTTCTAAAGCATCATCATTGCAAAGTAAGTAAAACACGAAGTTTAGAAGGTCAGTCAGAAAGGGTGGACTCAATCATAATATATTTACACACAGAAATCTCGTTTCCTGATCTTACAGTTATTCCAAAGAAGAAACAAATTTACATAAGTAGTTCCAAAACATACTAGCATATTTGGACAAAACAAACTTTTTGTTAGCTTATCTAGAAATAACCTTCAAATCAGAATTTTCATATAACGACCATCACATTTCAGAAGTTTTTGATAAAGATGTTGGATTGTAGAGCCTGGATGCTCTACTAACAAAAAGAGGCAAATTTGAAAGTATGTTTATCTCTAGTTTAAGCATTGTGAATCTGAAAAATGGAGTTCAGGTCCCTAGCCCAGTTGGCAACTCTTTCAATTTTTGACCTGGAAGCATATAGTTATATTTTTGTCCCGTTTCATAATCAACCACTCAGAGAAAAGCAAAGTCATAAAAGTGTCATAAAAAAAATACTAAAGGGAAGAGGTGGATGTCAATATCCTGCGATAAGCATGTATTTATCTACATTTAGTTTCTTTTAAACATTTTTAGAACTGTAACAGATGGTTATATTCATAAGCTTGAGTAAAGAATACGACTGCCTCCAAGTTCTGAAATAAATGCATATATGCCCTCAAAATACTGTACACATCACCTACCCTCCCTTTAGGAGAAACTGAAGTTAATTAAGATTTCCCTGGATATTTTAAAATAAAAGTAAATAATAAAAAGGAACTGAACTAAAGACATAGTCTGGGGAAAAAAAATCAACTAAAGTACACAGTTTGACTCTATCGTTGCTTTAGCCCGGGTTTGATGTATAGAGAGGCTCATGCAGTGAGTTGCAGTGAGGGGACTTTCCTTTTACAGTTCAAATGCAGGGAACCTGGCTTCCGTGGGCCCTAGGAGGTCAGCCAAGAAATGAATTGTTCCAGCCGTTCCTTCAAAGAGGGAGAAGGGGGTGTCTGGTGTGCTGCATCTGTGTTCTCCATAATCTAAGCACCATTCAGCGAACTTACAGGCCCTGTACAGGTACTTCGCATCCTCCGTGAGGTTGTGCAGCGACAGGAAGGCCGTAGGCGTTCCCTGCAGCGCCGTGGCACAGCCCGTACCCCTTCTTCAGCGAGCCACACTGCCAGATCACATCAGCACGCTGATAGGCATCATTGAGAGACTGTTCCTCTTTGAACACCTTATAGGCCTGAATGAGCATGTAGATTACCCCAGGAGAACCGTGGCACCAGTGAACTAGCAGATCCCGAGTATTGTCCACACGAGGAGGGTAATTGCCGGAAGGGAATTTCAGCTGGCAGACGTAGTCTACACTAGGCTTGACCAAACTGTGTAACTTCCCATGGCTCACTTGAAGGCTGGGCTGTCTCAGGTGGTAATAAATTCCTGCCAGGCCACGAGCAGCCCCGACATGGTATTCTTGGTACCATTCATACACCAGTGGAGTCTTTCTAGCTAGGTCTTCTCCAGAGGTTAAGACTGTTTCACAAATCTGCTGAACATGGCTTTGAGGAATCTTTTCCACTCCAGAGTTCTTCTTCACAAAGAGAAGAGCATAGATGTAGCCCATTCGACCATAGAGCATTTCATTTGGAGCATATGGGGATCAGTCTTATTTAGGTGAATTAGCTGGGCGATGCAGTCCTCTGCCCGCTTCTCATTGTTCATCTTGTGATGCACCACAGCGGCCACTGCCAGGGGGCCCCTATCCCCGCAAAGGAAGGTGATGGAATGCTTGGTCAGATAGTTCGGACTTTGCTTTACATAGCCATGTGCCATCCGTAGGTAGGTAGAGTCCCCAAACACATCCTAGAGGTGTAAGTAAAGCACAGCAATACCTGCCCAGCCAGTGTAAACAGTGCTGTCCCGAGTGTCTGCAGACTTTAGGCTTCTCTCCATTCGCTGAAGAAGCTCTCGAATCTTATTGTTCAGGAGTTGTGAGAATTCAGTAGTCATCCCAGCAGAACGAGAGTGGCCTTCAGCCAGGGATTTGTTATAATCGGCATAAGGATTCGGGGAGGCCCTTTGCGCCATGGTGCCAGAAACGAGCCCCGCGGCCTCGGGACAAAACGAGAAGCACCGCTTTCACCTGTCCTGTGTTCTTCTAACCCTACTGCTTGTACCCACCACCCTGTCCTCCAAACCTACCTATTAGTTGAGGCTGTATTTTTGTTCTTGTCCTCCAAAACGCTTGGACTTTTAGTAAACCTTCTTTGATTGATTACAATCAAATTTATGCTTGGCTCTTCTCAGATTAGATGATATGGAAAACCAAGTTGTGTATGTTTCTCTTTTCTCACAGGCTATTTTACATATGAAATTTTAATTTGGTTTAAAAATAATTCCTTAAGTAATCTCCCGTTAATGTCTAATAAAATTTAAAAATTTCAAATCCAAGATATAATCCTTTTCCTATAACTCAGTCAGTTGAGTTTACGCTGATACCCATACTTTCTGTCAAGATCTGCTTTGTCCTTCTCTCCATACCTGCCTTATCTTGGATTCCCCAAGAGGACCGGTTTTCACATTTCTCTGTTGACCTGAGACATTTTCTTTACAGTGATGTTTTTCAAACTGTTATTGGTAAAGGACTAGTTTTTTGCTCTTTTAAAAAAATTTTCCAGTCCACCATGGACCAATACTAATGTAAAATACGATAAAATTAACTATTAGGGAAATGAAAGGCCTCCCCTTACAAAAAAAATACACGGTACAGGATCCCTGATCATGGGCCTAGATGTCACGCAATGTCAAATTATCGTAGTTTCTAAATGTTCACTCTTACCTTCTCTGCTTGTTTTGTGGCAGACTGGTTTGCCCTGGGAACCACACTCAGAGTAGCACCGCCAGAGAGCAGTGGTTCTCAGGTGCTTTGGTCCCAGAACCCCTTTTACTCTTAAAATTTGAGGACTCTAAATGCTTTTGTTTACATAGGTTATATCTATTACTGTTGATGTTAATTTAGAAATTAAAGCTGAGAAAAATTTTAAATATTTACCAATTCATTTTTAAAAAGCTACTGTATATTATTAATTCTGTTTTTATGAAAAATATTTTCTCAAGCAAAAAAATTGAGAAGAATGGTATTTTTACATTTTTGCAAATCTCTTTAATGACTGGCTTAACTGAAGACACTAGATTCTCGTATCTGCTTCTACATGCTGTCTGTTATGGTTTGTTGTTTTGGTTGAAGAAAATGAAGATAATCTGGCCTCACACAGATGTGTAGTTGGAAAAGGGAAGAGTATTTTAATAATAGCCTTTTCAGATAATTGTGGGTATATTTCTTTGATATTGCCCCCAAACTCAGCAAGTAGTGGGGTAGTTGCAATATGGAATCTGAAATCCTATCAATAAACTTTTTGTACTTGGTTTCTGTCTTGCACTTTGAATGGATCATTTGCCTTTCATGACTTTGTAACATCATACATTGGCCATTTAAAAAATATTGTATGCATATCTTCCAAATGTTGACACATTCCTTTATAGATATTTTTAAAATCACATTCGTTGTCACCACTTACTTCATCAGAAAATTCTTAGATTATTTGGAAATTGGAAGACTCATAGGGGCAGATACTAGTTTTCCAATATTTTGATTTTTCTTGGAAGATCAAATTTTTATTATTGGCAACAAATACTATCAGCTGTTTTCCTTGAAGTGACAGACTTGCTTGTTCACTTTTGAGAAAATACCTGCCAAATTCTCAAGTTCAAATAACCGTAGTTTTTGTCTTAGTCGTGTTCCATGAAGAAGTGGCCAGTTCACCTTGCAGTTCAATCACAGAAGTACTTTGCTCAAGGCAACCTTCATACTTGCAGCGCGCAGAAGTGCTTTATGCACCCTTCCCATTTTGTCACAAGGAATACTAGAAAGACGTGTTCAAGGGTTGAGATTTAGTAAAAGTAATTTTTACTGCTTCATCAAGGATATTAAGTAAGACTGGCTTTTTTGTTTGTTTGTTTGTAACTGCCAGCATATGGCTGTGAAGGATACGGCACTAGTATAATTTGGTGTCATCACTGCCTTTATTTGTACTGAGATGCCAGCAGTCTGACCCACCATTGCTTTTGCCGTATTAAGTGCAAATGTCAACATCATGAAAAAGACAACATTTTGGTGTTATTGTGAAGATGGTTTTGACCTTGCAGGATCCCTGGGAGAGTCTCAGTAGCCTGTCCTCCCCTTACCACCCCCAGGTCTGTGTGCCACACGTTTATGTCATTAGAAAAGCAGTTTGACCAGCAATTGGCTTTTGAAAGTCCAAGAAAATACATTACACATTTTTTTGAAGGAAAAATTATTTATTTGTTCCCAGATTTGTTTGTAAAAAGGTTTGAGGCCAGTAAAAATAAATTGTGTAACCAAGGTAACAAATCTGACAATTAGCAGAATTTCTGATTTTTTTTTTCTCTTAAAACGTGCTGTACCAAGTTTAATCATTTGGGGTGATTTTTACAGTAACAATTAGTTGTGTTATTGGTAGATGTTGGATTACATCTTTGGACAATCCAAAAATGACACGTTTTAATAGGAGTAAACTAGGGAACCTGGCTCAGGTCCACATTTTTGGCAAAGTATATATGGCTGCTTATGCTCTGAAAGGGCTAATAAGAATTTTTACTTACAGGTGCCCGGGAATATCACGTCCAATTTTTTAGCAACCAGCCAGAGAGGGCGTGGGTTCACGAAAAGCGGGTCCGAGAGTACAAAGGTCACAAACAGTATGAAGAACTACTGGCCGAGGCGACCAGACAAGCCAGCAATCACTCTGAGAAACAGAAGGTGACTGATGACATAGGAACATGGTCAATTGAATGTGGACTGTAAAGGACTTAATAATTTAGTAGAGCTTTTCATACTTGAATTCAAGCAATTAGAATGACTTATTTTAGTCCTCTAAGTTCAATTTTAATATTCATTGTGTCAATAAATTTTTATGTCATATAAACATTATAGTCCTACTGAAAACTTTATCTGCTTAATACAATTTTGGATTCTATTTTGAATTGAATTCAAATGTACGTAGTCTAGTAGATGCTAGTGAAATGTGGATTTTGTCAGAGATTTTTATGTTTTTTCCTATTTCAGCATTTTCCCCCTAATTCCCCTTTATTCTTATTTAGCAAAATTGTTTTATGAAAGTAAGGTTTTAAAAATATTTAGTACTTACTCTGAGACAGGCACTGTTTTTAAGCATTTTATATATGTATTAATCCATTTAATCTTCATTACAACTTTGGTGAGGTAGATACTGTTATTCTTATTTCTGCAGATGAAGAAATTGAGGCACAGAACCCTTAAGTAGCGGGTTCAGCCAAGGTCACACTAGTGATGGAACTAAAGATGTTTGTTGTGGTGGTGGACATACTAGAATTTTGACATGAACTCTTGATAATCTGTCTGGTCGAGATTTTTAAACTCAACTAATTTAGTGTGGGCCTCTGGTGATTCAGAAATTTGTCATATTTTCACTCTAAGCTAAATATTTTCACAGAGGATTTTGATTACTTTTATCAAACTTAACACTTCACAGTGTTTAACAGTGTTTGACATATACTGTACCGTCTCCTTGTTTCATTAGCTAATTTCTGGCTACCTCAGTCTAACCCCCTGGATAATTCCTAATTGCTTTGCTCATCTCACATACCTTTATTCAAAATTTTCTTACCTGTTTTGCCAATCCAAAGTCTTCTGATCAGGACTCTGGAAACTGTGATGCAGGTTTATTTTTCCTCTCATACGATCCTGTTTTCTTGTGTTGTATCAATTTCCACGTGTTCCTCGGGGCTCCCCTTTCTCTGCATTCTGCCCCTGTTTGCATTCTGGCACAGGCTGGCCGCTCAGCTCCAAATGCTGGCTCTGTGCCACTTACTTAGCTTTGCTGTGGTCTGTGTGGCACCCCTGAGCTTTAGGGTGTTGTCTTTAATGTTAGTGTTATATTGGCCCCTGAAAGTTATCCTTTCTGTAATCTTTCTTCTCTCTGCCATCATCACTGCCAGCTTTTTAGGAATGTGACATGAGGAGGACGACTCCCTCTTGGAGGGACTTGTCCAGCAGAGTGGGCAACAAAGAAGGGTTTACTGTAAAAGAGTGGACCTGCATGTCCTTGATAGCAGCGCTGATTCATCAAAGTCATGGAGTTAGAACATTTCCCTTGTTTGACTGAAGACCCTGAAGATGTTTATGCATACCTGGAAAGATGATAAGACCACATGGGAAATACGTGTTTTTTGAACTGTCCCTGTTAGATTAAAGCATGTTCCATAATGCCTGTATCTTTCTTTACAGATTCGGAAACCCCGGCCTCAGAGAGAACGTGCTCAGTGGGATATCGGCATTGCCCACGCAGAGAAAGCATTGAAAATGACCCGGGAGGAAAGAATTGAACAGTATACTTTTATCTACATTGATAAACAGCCTGAGGAGGCTTTATCCCAAGCAAAAAAGAATGTTGCCTCCAAGGCTGAAGTTAAAAAAACCCGAAGGCCAAGATCAGTGCTGAATACTCAGCCAGAACAGACCAGTGCAGGCGAGGCGGCCTCCTCACTATCAGGTACTGAAATTCGGAGACACAGCCAGAGGCGGCACACTAGCGTGGAAGAGGACGAACCACCTCCCGTTAAAGTAGCCTGGAAAACGGCAGCTGCGAGGAAATCCTTACCAGCTTCCATCACAATGCACAAAGGGAGCCTGGATTTGCAGAAGTGTAACATGTCTCCAGTTGTGAAAATTGAACAAGTGTTTGCTCTTCAGAATGCTACAGGAGATGGGAAATTTATCGATCAGTTTGTTTATTCAACGAAGGTACCTTCTTTTCTCATGGGTTTTTTGGGGGAACCTAGGTATCTAGTAAGTAGTCAACCTTGGCATTTAAAAAAACCCCAGGGCTTCCCTGGTGGCGCAGTGGTTGAGAGGCCGCCTGCCGATTCAGGGCAAATGGGTTCGTGCCCCGGCCCGGGAAGATCCCACATGCCGCGGAGCGGCTGGGCCCGTGAGCCATGGCTGCTGAGCCTGCACGTCCGGAGCCTGTGCTCCGCAACGGGAGAGGCCACAACAGTGAGAGGCCCGCGTACCGCAAAAAAAAAAAAAAAAAAAACCAAAAAACCCAAACAACACAAGGTCATCATTTGAATACCCGTTGTATTCACTCTACTTGAAATGTACAGTCAGTTTACTCTGTTTAAGATGGGGGCAAAAAAGACATAGGCAAAAAAGCTTTGCTTTTCTTCTTTTTTTTTCCTCTCTTTTGTAATATCCCCATCTGTACTAGATTAATCTTGAGCTGTGCAGCCAAAATTGAGCTGAGCTCCCTAAAATCATGGAAAAAAACTGGGCACTTCGCCTGTTTCTGTGGTTAGTTTTTCTTAGTTGCAAAGTATGCTGCTTATTAAATTATTTCTGTCCGTTACGTGAATTAACCATTGTAATCATTACACCTGTTGCTGTGTTTGGTTGCACCAGCAATTTTGTCTGGCTCATGATGACCTGGGATAGCTCATACATTTTAGAGAAATACCAGAACTGTGTTTGTTCTGCCACAATGAACTGTGGTGACAGCTTGTGTAACGGGGTGAAAGTAGCCTCTTCAAACGGAATGCCTCCCTCAGACAGCCCTGGGCCTCCATTTAGGGCACTTACACTTTAGCTTGAAGACTTTAAAACTCTTTTACAACATTCGTAATTTCTATTCCGTGTACCTCTTCACTACCCTCCCAGCCGACACCACAACTGTGGGCTTGTGAATCCAAATTTAGTGGCACCTCATGGATGTGTGCTATTTTTAAAGAATTCTGTGCTTATTTCCTAACATTGTCATATGCACATTAAAATAAATATAGGTACACCTCATCAGTGATATATTTTCCTAAAGAAAAGCATAAGGGTCCTCTGTTAACCTGTTTCTGCCTATAGGTTCAACCGATTTCAGTAAGGCGAAGCTCCTTGGAAAAACTTAAGTTACAGTCCCCACTTGGTTCTGTTGACAGCTTTGACTTGCAAGTAAATACTTTGCATCTTTTTCGAATGCGAATTGGCTTCATTCTTGGAGCTGGTTTTTATCTGCTTTTGGATGCACAAATCAAACTTTGTAACCCCCCCCCCCCCAAAGAGTGCTATTTAAATCAAATTTGAGATAAAACTGACCTTTTAAAAATGAAAGCTTTAAAAATACATATACTATATTTATAAATCACTCCTTTATTTCACTGCATTAAAAATACCTAAAATGAGACAACTGTAATTCTCCCTGCCTTCTCTCTGCTCCAGATTGCTTATGGGGTGCACATTTTCATCACACTTCTGTAATCTAAGGATATCCTTGTCTTTCAAAGACGTGTTGATATTTTTATCTGTAGTAGGGTACTTTACCACAGGGAAATGACTATAGTTCTCTTACTGTGATATGGGTAAAGGGAGAGACTATTCAGACCAGAAAATATTTCGGTTTTGACAGAAAATTAGATGATACAGGTTTATTTTTTAGTGATATTCATCATCTGGACTTAGAAAACAGGTTTTTTTCCCCCACATAGTCTCATTGTACATTTTAGAGTACATCCTGATGACTTAATAAAATTGTTCTGATAATGGCTAAGATAATAAATTAACTGCAATCAAAGACCATATAAAATCCAAGCACAGGGCTTCCCTGGTGGCGCAGTGGTTGAGAGTCCGCCTGCCGATGCAGGGGACACGGGTTTGTGCCCCGCTCCAGGAGGATCCCACGTGCCGCGGGGCGGCTGGGCCCGTGAGCCACGGCCACTGAGCCTGCGCGTCCGGAGCCTGTGCTCCGCAACGGGAGAGGCCACAACCGTGAGAGGCCCGCGTACCGCAAAAAAAAAAAAAAAAATCCAAGCACATTATGATGGTCTTAAGGCATCTTTATAAGCCAATGATGCCATTTGCCTGGTAATCACCTATTTTTTAATTTGCCTTATTTTGAAGGGAATTGGTAACAAAACAGAAATAAGTGTCAGGGGACAAGACAGACTTATAATTTCTACACCAAACCAGAGGAATGAAAAGGCAACTCAGAATATGTCATCTCCTGAAACAGCATCTGGTCCTGCAGGTGGGTATGAATGTAGAGTACATTCCCATTGGAGTTCTTGGTTCTGCTTGACTGTCACATGGCAGCTCTGTTCCTACCAAAATCAAATTATATTTTAAAAATGAAATTATAAAAGTGATTATTTCAATAGGAAAGAATGGTTAGGGGCCAGAGAGCTTTATTGATAGTAATAGTTATTTTTCCTACAGGAATTTAAACAGTAGGATTCTATAATGAAAAGATTATAGTTATACAGTCTGTACATATCTGACTAGATGCACCATTTGACGATCTCTCTGCATGAGAATAACAGCTTTAATTTTCCAGCACTATTAACACATTCTTACTATTTCCTCCTTTATCCCCTATTGGACACAAATTGGTAGATGCCCACACTCTTTCCACTACTTAGGTGTGCTAGATGTCAGCAGTTGAGGGGTTCGGGCCTAGCTCTCTTATAATCTTGTCTGATTAACAGATACCATGAATTGAAAATCAAGCTACATTATTGTTGCTCAAAGAAGAAATGCCTGTATTTAGTAAGATCGTGCCTTTGGAATAGGCAAAGTAATTTTTATTAAGAGACTGACTGAGGATCTTATAGAAGCTTAATTGAGTGTCTGGTGGATTTGGTTTATATAACAGTATTACTGCTGCATACAGCTGTCAAGAAAAGAGTTAGATACCAACTAACTTGGTCATTTGAAATCTTAGGAGGAAGGAGTTTGTTTCAATTTGTTCTTTCAAATTTTTTTTTGGAATCTAAGAAGTGACCAAATAATTTTCTAGAAGGATTAAAGTCTTTAAGACCCAAGGTAGTAATCTTGGATCAGTAGTAGCTCAGGCAAACCTGTAATTGAGTGGCACTAAGGGGTAAGTATTTTTGTAAGGGAAATTTTGAGTAAGATTCTTCTTATTATAAAAGCTAAAGAAAAACAGTCATTATTCGGGAAAGTTCATTATTCAGGAAAGAACTTGCAGCCCTTTATTTTCAAGAAAGGGCTGCAGGATGGGGAGAGGTGTTGCCATGTATGGGACAGGGCATAGTAAATAGAATGCCTTTATTCAACAATGAGTTGGGAAAGGAAGCTGCAGTAAAGTAAGGAGGGAGAACGAGATTTGCAACTTGTATCACTTCAAAATACTGTATAAAAAATGAAATTATAATGAAGCAATGAATAATGGACTTAGAAGATTTTGCATTAATTAGCCATAATTGAAAATGTTTGTTACCTTCTTTGATACCACAAGACTCTTTTGGCCTCAGTGCTCTGTAGTTAGGTCTATCAGTTTTGTCATCTTTCTTTACACTAAACTGTTAGTAATTTGTCTGAATGTAAGTGTGATATTTAGACTAGGAGGATCATTACTTAAACATCTGCATTCTCCGAACTAGGGAGAAAGTAAATTCTTCATAGGATATTAGATTGATCTTAAATATTAAACTTTTACTTTTAATGGAGATTGTTTTTTCTGCCCCTCAGCTACTGAACATTTTATCTTCATGTAGTCTTTTCATTTCAATTTAAGTTCTGCTGTGGATTTTCTTCTTTTCCTTCTTTTTTTTTTCCTTTTCTAGTGAAAGCTAAAGGTGGAAGGTTATAATTCTTTATATCAAGAAAAATCCCAGTTCCTTCCTCAGGCAGACATAACGTAATGAGATTGTAAGTTAATGTTGTAGCCTTAATTTAGGGATGAGCACTCTAAAGCTTTGACCTTGGTTTAAATTTGGTTACCAGCCGTAGTTGATAAGCATATTTTATCTTTTTACATGACCATTTTGTTCCTTGTGAAAATAACTTTGGTAGTTGAAAAGTCAGAAAAGAGACCCGATCTCCCTTCAGAAACTCATTGTACCATTATCTCATTTGGTGTTAACTACTCATGGGGAATTCTCCAGCCTTTTCTTAGTAAATTTAGGTGCTACATAGGATGTGTGGCACTGCTACATTTCTATGGTTTGAGGAGTTGTATCTGCATTTCTACCAGATTTCTAAGCTATTTTCCAAATCCAGAGATGCTCACTTCTCTCTTAGAACATAAACATAATACTTTTTGGTGTCTTTAAATGTAGTAGAATGTATATGTTCTTTGGGTAGCTTTCAGAATAATTTTAAGGAGTCACCACATTGTCTTATCTTTATAAGACAATAGAGCAAATATCATTTGCCCTTGCTAGAACAATTTTGTTGTCATTCTCAAAACAAGGTTTTTTGTTTGTTTTACGCAGTTCTATTTTCACTTTCCTCTTCCCTGGTAGGTCTTGAGTGTTGATGACTATACTGAAATATGGATCTCTGGAATACTCAGGTGTCTGTGAGGGTAGGATACCTGTTGTCTTAGTTAACATTTTCATCGTTGTAAGGAGAAGAGTGAGAGTAAAGGACACCTTCGTTTTGTGACTTCTCTGCTAGAAATTAATTAAGCACAACTCAGAAACAATACATTATCATCAAACTACCTACTCCTTCGCCCCAAAAAGTAGTGGGATCCTTCTTTGTTTTGGCTTTGAACAAAGGTGAGGAAAGCCCTTTCCACATAGACAAGAACAATGAAACCAGAAAATATACAGGTGATATGGAACACTTCATTGAGGTAGCTTCTGCAAGGTGATTATTATCTAGCAAGGACCGTTTAGGTGGTCCAAGCACTGAAAAGATGGAGAACAGCTGTGCTGAAGGTATCATTCCTTCTTAGGGTCACAGAATGAATCATTCTGTGATTCATTCCTGACTTAGTGTTTCTTCACATTGCAGCCTTCAATCTTTAGTTTTATCCTTTCCAAAATGGGGTCCATGTGAGTTTTCTTTCAAAGAATTTTACTGTTTAAAAATCTTCATAGTTTCTTTTTTTCACCATTTAATATTAAATAGCTTGATAATTTGTTTCAACTAGTTTTCCATGACTAATTATTTCTAAGTTATACAAGTCTCTTGATAGTCAAATTAATGATTCAGTTTTAGTCCCATTTTTGTGCCTTTCCTGCTTTTTCTCTTTGGTTGTTAATGATATAACAATAGCAAAACCAGCACCTAGCACTGTTAAGCGTTTTATGTGTAGAATTAATTTATTTGTTAAAATGCAAAATACATAGTACCGATTGAATTTTGAACCATTAATTCCTAATGTCAACTGAGAATAAAATCATTTTCATCCATCCCCTCAGTCCCTTCAATTATTATTACCTAAATGTGTTTATCTGCTGTTTTGGTTTGACTTTGCAGTTTTTAAAAATCCAATCCCTCTTTATCTGTATAGTTCAGAGTGCGTTATGACTCCTAGTCTCAATCCATCAGCTTTTACAATTTGATCTATACAATTTTTTTAATGTACTCCCAAGTGTTTAATAGTTTTTTTAATGAGTTATAGTTAAAAGACCAAAAGTAATGGATAAGAAAAGGAAGGAATTTGGTCAGATATTAATTACTTGAATGTCAGTTACTCAAGTGAGGATTTATTGTTTGTTCGTTTGAATTGTCTTTTAGGCTCAGTAGAAAAGAAGCAACAGAGAAGATCCATTAGAACCCGTTCCGAATCAGAGAAATCCACTGAGGTCGTGCCAAAGAAGAAGATCAAAAAGGAGCAGGTTGGCTTCCCACATGTAGAGGGTTAACCGTCGTATTTGTGAGTGTTGTGGCTTATGCTGGTGTCTTAAAAGAAAGAGAGACTCCCCCCACACTGGCTTTCCTTTCCGGACTACCTAATGCTTCTGTCCTGGTGAATCCCAGTGCCCAGTCCTAATACAACCATCCCTGTGATGCTGCTTCAAGCATTTTCATAGAAAACAATCAGGCTTCAGGAGATGGGAAGTCAGTGGTACAAGACTTTTAAAGAATTCCTCACATTGATTTTGACATTTCAGTTACGAGCAAAATGATTTCATGTTTTCGTGATTTTTATTTGGAACCATCGAGTTCCCTTTTTTTTTTAATTTTAATTTTTGGTTTAAGCTGCTGGTATATATTATTTTTATTTTTTAAACAGACCAAATTAATTTACCTATAAGAGTTTTATTTAAGAAACAGATAATCATAGATGATCTGGTTTTTCTGTTGGTATCACAGATTTTTTGGAATGTTATTTTCCCAGTGGAATGGCATTCACCTGTTACTAAGTTATCAGATACACACTATTTATGTAAAAAGAAGGAGGGGCATTTTCACGGAAGGGTATTCAGCCAGTGTAATCAATACAGCAATAGGCATATTAAATTACCTTTTCAAAGAAATTTTTGGAAATCGTTAACTCCTTTAACTTAAATTCACAGTCAGAATTTTTCTTAATTTGTTAAAGTGAAAGAATATCCAGTTTTATACCCAGACAGCTGCTACTAAACAAAAAGAATTGTGAATAGTGTTAGTTCCAATAAGCTTTATATTTTTAAAACCACTTAAAAATGGAAGAATGTGAAGTTTTTTATTTAAATTATTTCCTTCAGAATTTTAAACTTCCAAACTTAAGAGGTGATTTTGTGGGTACTCTATGGTATCATCAGACATGTAAAACAGTTTTCCCAGAAATATTTAACAAAAATTTAAATAATATACTAATTTGTCATTCATTTATCATAATTAGCTTTCATACTTAGGAAATTATATTCCAAAAAATCTTTCTAACCTCTTGCAGATCTCCAGTATTCCTTTCCAAAATGAAGTTGTGATTTTGCCAGCTGGTTCCCAAATTCAGTCTGTGACCAGTCAGTCTAAAATTAATAAGGAGAATGAGTACAAAAAATGGGACGGATTGTTAATGCCACTGTGTTTATAGTTAGTAGTAAAACAATACCAGTGATTGTTTAGAAGATTTTATATTTGTATTACTAATTGTATCTTATAAAAGCACTTCTGTTGTATGTTTTTTTTACTTGTTGTAAAAAAAAAAATAAAAATTTTTTTAAAAAGCTTAGAATAATCCTTAAATATTTACAAAATGTGTTGCAACATGCATATTTCACCACTCAGAGAAACATAAAATCCAATTCATAGCTTAAGCAGGTACTCCTCCAAATGGCATCCTTCCTTTAATTCCAACGGTTCAATCCTCAAATTACCACGTGTTTTACATAAACATTGGCAGAATAACTTCTGATCTCGCTCTCCTAATGTAGGATCAAGACACTGTTCATAAGACACTCAAGAAAGTGCTTTTGCAATATCACAAACTTATTTTCTTAAGTTTGTACTAGCAGCAAAAGTATTGAGCTTCCAGCTGTATGGAGCCCTGTAGCACTCTCTACAGAGAGGGTCCTGATTCCCAGCAACTTAGATGTGAGTGCAGGCGCGGAAGGGTCTTAAAGTGGCGTGAGTTACATTAACCTGAGTATCATAGTAAGTAAAAATTTATCCTAACGTCTTTGGGGCGGGAGGGGTTTATAGCAACATCGGGGCTGGTTGCAGAAACAACCCCTCTCCTGCCTCCCAGACACTGAGGAAAGTATTTGTGTTCTTTTCATATACCAAGGGAATGGTGGGAAAGGTCGTTGCTCAAAAGCATGTGGCTGTGTGTTGTCACTTGGCATCCAGCACAGGCAGCTAGAATTTAAACCCTCCCTGACCCTGAGACAGAGAACTTTACCAGAAAATGGGACCGAGTCCAGATTTCAGATACATTAATCGCTCATCATTACTTAGATTGATCGAAGTATTATTTTTTTCCCTCTGTTAATTAAGTGAAAAAAAATTCCCCATTAATGCTGTATTTTTCTGTCCAAACAGGTTGAAACAGTTCCTCAGGCTACAGTGAAGACTGGATTACAAAAAGGTGAGTTATTATAATGTTGCTCTGCATTTCCTTGATTAAAAACAATTTGAAAGAATTATTTGTACTTCATGTATTTTTGTGTGTCTCTGTAAATCACTTGTTGCTCTTCAGTCGATAATTTGTGTGAAATTGAAGTATTCCCGTGTTTGTGTGTGTGTGCGCGCATGCGTGCGTGTGTGTCTTTTAGAATTGATCTTACTCTGTGCCTCCATGTGAAAAGTCTTATTTGTTTTGGTAAATTGGAGAACACCACGTAGGCTTGATACTGTTTCCAACTTTTCTCCATAAGATTCTGGGGTTTCACTGGTTTATAAACTAGGGATGTGACGAATCCACTTTTTTTGGTATTCGACTGAATACCGAATAGTAGCTATGTCAATAGTGGTCAAACATGGACTATGACAAATCAGACAAGACAACCTGATTGAAAAAAAAAAAATCTTGCCACATTTATTTTTACAGTGCTGTAAAATCTTTTTGTATATTAAAATGATTCGTAGCATATTTATGGCCATTATTTGATGACCTTATGCAGAATCTATTTGAGATATGCACAAAGTTTAAGAAACCTTAAACTTAAGTCTGTACTTTTCTGTGTGCAATTTGACTACAGTACAAACTCCATAGCATGATTCGTGCGTTTTTGGTGAGATCAGACTGTATTTAATACCTGTAGTTTACTCTGGGCAAATTGCATTATTTAAAAAAAAAAAAAAAAAAAAAAAAAAACACCAGCCTCTCTGCATTCTCGGGGAGAAGTCTGCAGCGATGGTCTCCGTGGAGATCCTCAGCAGAACTGAACAGCCTCTCGGAGGGAACACTGCTTGGCGGAGCTCCAAGAAAAGACATCGCGATCGCTGCGAGATTAGGAGGCCTGATTGCGTTGTGTTTCCACCATTCCACAGGGTCGGCGGACCGGGGAGTGCAGGGCTCTGTCAGATTCAGTGACAGCTCCGTCTCCGCAGCGAGTGAGGAAACTGTGGACTGAGATTCCTGTACAATTTCATCCCAGAAACTCCAGACTTGTAGTCTCCATGCAAGATTTCTTTGTCGGCGGCTCGATAAACAGTTTCTTTGTTTTCAATTTTGATTTTGCCAATCATCATTATGGGCATTTTCCTGCCTGATTTCTTTTTCAAGACTCTGAACAATTGCTTTAACATTCAAATGATTTTTTTTTTTTCTTTTCTTTTTTTTTTTTTTTTTTTTGTCTGAGCTGGATGGGTACAGCTTAAATCATGGGTCCAGCCTAAAAACCACCGTTTAACTTACACTGATCAATTTCAACATGGACTGTTTTTGGGTTTTTTTGTTTTTGTTTTTTTTTAAAATAAAGCGTCATTAATGCACATCTGCAGGGTTTTGCCAAACAGCCCAAACTGTATACATTACAATCATTAAAAGCTCTTATTTTTTTTAACATTAGTGCCGTTATCATGGAGAACAGCGTGGTGGCTGCCTTTGGCAGCCTGTCCTTTTTCTAGCATTTTCAGAAACTCATCGGAAATGGCGGTACCTGTGTTTCCCTTCGAAAGCCTCTCAGTACAGCACTCCTGTTCCTCTGTTAAAACTCCTTGTTAATCCAGTGATCTTTTAGGCCAAGGAAATATTTTGTGGTGGTGTTCTGGGTCCATACACCAGCAATGAAGGAGATAGATTTGTGTACTTGTGTTTTTTAATCAGCGTTAACACGGGCAGGCACCCTCATTTGTAGATGTAAGGAAACATTCAGTGAAAACCTTGTAGGATGGGATGTGATAACGAGGTTCCAGTCACCTGAGCAGTCTAACGAGGTCCACATCCTCCTGCACAGACTGTGCCGCACACCAAGTGCTGTTCCCGCTCAGCCTTTGTGGATCTTCATGGCCTCGGGAGACCTGTTTCTCCATGGTCTCTTCTGGACTGCACACTTCCACCATAGCTTGCTGGGCTGATCTAGATGTCTGTTTGTTGTATGGAAATTTTGGGGGAAAAAAAAAAATCTAAAACACAAACTGTGGGTTGAAATATTAACCGTCTCCTTGGTTCCTTGGTATTCACCGTGCCTGATCTGCACATTTCATCGTGGCTGTTTCTGTATAGCCTATACTGCATTAGCCCAAGAGATTGTTGCTTTGTAACTTTTTGCACTATTGTTTTGGCTGGATTTGTATTACACACCGTTTTAAAAAAAAAAATTCCACACTATTCTCTGCCTTTTTTTTTTTTTTTTTTCATATTTATTCCTTCCCTCACCAAGTCCACACAGAGGCCTCTCATCCAGCTCTTCGTGATTTGGCTGCATTTGAACATTGTCTGTTTACAGCCCTCAGCACTGTGCCTCCTAGATGGCATGACGTATGTAGCTGTGCTGCAACACTTGTAATGGTCACAGTAAACGCCCTTCACCCAGGAAGTCTCAGATGAACAATTGTGGACATCCAGGATTTATCTGGGGGGCAATAATCAACTGAATTGCAAAATTCGGGGGAAAATGGCACTATCCGTGTACGAATCGAATACAAATCAAAGATTTGTCACATCCCTAATAAAAACAAGATGGAGGTGTCTCTGCGACCATATTTGTAAGCTACACAGTGTGTTGGGTTTTATGTCTTCCCCCTCCAAATTGAATGGTTCTTTGGATTGCTCCAAATCGATCAGCTGTCCTACAGTTTTGATAGAATTGGTTTTTAGGTTGGAACTTGGGCTCTGTTGCCCGAAAATAGCTTTAGAGCAGGAGCACGGAATTAAGTGTTTTAATAGAGCGGTTGTAAGTTACATCACTCACCATCAGGAAGGTCAGAAGCTTATGAAATTTTGACTCGTGACTTCAGTGTTACAGAGAGCTATGCTTTTTTTCACACTACAGATGAGTTTGGGGAAAGAAAATATTCTCCCACAAAAAAATTAAAACAACAGACTTTAAGTACTATTTTAGGATTAATTTCGGTGTGTTGTATTAAGGTGCCAGCGAGATTTCAGATTCCTGTAAACCTCTAAAGAAAAGGAGCCGCGCCTCAACTGATGTAGAAATGGCTAGTTCCACGTACAGAGACACGTCTGACTCCGATTCCAGAGGACTGAGTGACCTGCAGGTAAATATGTCCCAGGGCCTGGGCGCAGTGTTGTCTCGCTTTGCCAGACCAAACAACCAAGTAATGCTTTGCCTCACTTTCTCGGCGAGAACAGGGAATTTTTTTTTACATGCTGGTAGAAAAGAAATCATCTTGTAACTTACGGGTCTCTTAATTTTGCTGATCTCTTACATAACAGGAGCGTAGTTTTTTAATTGTAACAGTTTCTCTCAAAACACCAGACATTGGGTATCCAGGGGTTTTAGAAAGGAGGAAGAGGTTGTATGAAGGTTCCTTTGAGCAAGTCTTACTAGGATTTTCGTAGCACCTAATTTTGAGGAAACTTTTGTTTTTCTTAAAAATGTGTTCTGTTTTCCATGTAGGTAGGCTTTGGAAAGCAAGTCGATAGCCCTTCAGCTACTGCAGACGCAGATGCTTCTGACGTGCAGTCCGTGGATTCAAGTTTGTCAAGAAGAGGCACTGGAATGAGTAGGAAGGACACTGTATGTCAGGTAGGCAGGCAACCTGTCCTGCAGCTTGAAACAAAGGCTGTAATATCCTGCCAGTAATACACTTCCCTCCTGTTTGAGAGGTTAGTATCTTTCTAAGTTATGATACTGCTTTCAAGCTACAGATCTACAAGCCACTTCAGGCTCTTTTCTTCCCTTTCGGAGTTGGAATACTTACTATTCACGTGTAAGTGCCAGTCTTCATTGTGATGCTCCATTATTAATTGGAAGTAAATGGCAGATGGCTGACTTCAAAAACATCTTCTCAAATTGAAGTTGGTATTAAAGTTTTTAATGTATATTTACTCTTTTTGAAAAATACTGCTTTGCACTCTGAAGAAGAGTTAAAGTATGCAGATTCCAAAGAAGGAATCATAAAAGATCAAGTATGACTTTTAAACTTTATACATATTGGGTCTGGAAATAGTTATCTGGTTCAGCGGTTCTCAAAGTGAGGGCCAAGGAACAGCAGCATTGGCATTGTCAGGGTGCTTATTGGAAATGCAGATTCTCGAGCCCCACCCGAGACCCGCTGAATCAGAAACTGTGGACCCAGTAATCTGTGTCTTAACAGACCCCCCCCAGTGGTCCTGATGCCTGTTACAGTTTGAGAACAGCTGGGTTGTTTTTGCCATGTTACAGATCTGTGAAAGCTCTGGGGATTCTCTGATTCCTTGCGAGGGAGAGTGCTGCAAACACTTCCACCTGGAGTGCCTGGGATTGACATCATTCCCTGATGGAAAGTTCATCTGCGTCGAATGTAAAACTGGTGAGCGTCCTGGTAGATGTGAGAAGATGGGGGTGAGGGTGGAGAAAGTGCAGTGCCCGCATCTCCCATGACATCACACTCTCTTACCATGTTTATGTAGCTCGTATCTCCTCTCCCATAGCTATTCCAACAAATTAAGACCATCCAGTGATTAGGCTTCCTGACATCAAAAGAGCAGTTCGTAATATTATTGTCAGATCTCCTCCCACTAGTGCCTTTACCATAAAATCCGTCAAATCATTGAGATATATTTATGTTTTATCTAAAGAGCTATACAAAGTTTGTAGAGTGAATTATTTTTCAGGTGGGTTTGAGATTTTTGTGCTCAATAAATTGATCTAAAATCCCTTGACTTTATAGACCAGAATAAGTGTCCATCACAGACTATAAGCATGGAGATTGTATTTTTAGTGGAAAGGTGGAACTATCAGAAATTGTTTTTAAAACATGGGGGTTTTGGAGTCATCATTTATCTCTTGTACCCCATGTATAGACTGCCACCTGTCAAAATAACTTACAGAGAAAGAAATATGTAAGTTCATATTTCTTCTCTGTGTAGCCATGATTCTAGTTAAGTCATGGAAAGCAGAAAATAGAATTGTTTAATTTGTACCAATAAGGTAAGTGAAAAGTCACCTGGAGATGGCCTGGTAGTGCTTCTAGGAACCATGTTCACATGTTTTTGTGGGTTTTGTTTTGGTTTTGCTGTGAGAAGCTATGAGCCAGTTGGATGTCAAGTATTTACGATATGCTGACCTTACCTTTGTACCTTATTATTTTCCTACTCCTTTCCTCCCATTATTTGGATTCTCATAGATACTTATTTTATTCTTTTTTACTCGTAGGCCTCCAAAAATCCTTTGTATATTCTAGAGTCCATTAGAACAGTAACTTTGTTTTTAACCAAATACTTTCTAAATGCCAGGTGCTCTTAGTACTAAGCGTTTTATCTTCTTATCTCATTTGCTCCTCACTACGTTATGAGATAGATACTATTATTATTTCCATTTTACAGAATGTGGAACTGAGGATTAGAGAGTTTGTTTTCCAGCCTTGCCCAGAGTCACAAAGACACACATGGTGAAACTGGGGTTCAGGCCCAGGAGGCAGAGCTTGACCCCAGAGTCCTTGCCCTTTACCGTTGCCTTCTGCCACCTTGACTCAGTAGGATGGGGATCACATAGCACATATCCTGACCACATACACACACACACTCACCTACATACACAGGCAAAAATTAAGCTACACAAGCTGTTTTAAACAAATAACATATTTTTTCCCTGTGTAAAATATCATTTTATTTATCACATTTAGACTCTACAGTAAAGCTTTTGAACAGTTTGCCAGCTGGCAGCCTCAGGGTCAGATTATCTGCACATTGTTTTACTTGGCCCTCAGAATGAGTTTTGCATGTGTTAACTTGGATCAGGCACATACTCCTTAATCCCCACATTCCCTACCAGACACTTTTTCTAAAACCCTGTCACTCAGTCATTGATGTAATCTGCCTGGCCCCATTAAGCATTCAGATGTGCAGCCTGATAAGTTACTGATAGGAAGGACCATGTATCTCAGTATTAAAACACTCTTAGGGCGTCTCTTCTAACTATAGAATCCAGCAGAATTCTGCCAACAAAGGTTCGATATAATCTAATTGGGTACACAACTAACAGAAAATTTAAGAAGGAAATTTGCTTTAAAAACAATTAAGTAGAACAAAGTTGGAGGACTCACACTTTCTGATTTCAAAATTTACTACAAAGCTACAGTAATTAAAGCAGTGTGGTACTGGCATAAAGGCATATAAACCAATGGAATAGAATAGGGAGCCCAGAAATAAACTCACGTATATGGTCAAATGATTTTTTAACAAGGGTGCAAACACTGTTCAATGGGGAAAGGATAGTCTTTTCAATAAATGGTGCTGGGAAAATTAGATCCACATGCAAAAGAAGTTGGACCCTTACCTTATACCATACACAAAAATTAATTCAAAATGGATCAAAAACCAAAACATAAGAACTGAAACTATAAAACTCTTAGAAGAAAACACCAAAGACCCCCAAATAACCCAATTCAAAATTGGGCAAAGGACTTGAAGAGACATTTCTCCAAAGAAATACACAAATGGCTAGTAAGACATGAAAAAATGAAAAAAAAAAAAAAGACATGAAAAAATGTTCAACATCATTAGTAATCCAGGAAATGCAAATCAAAACCACAAAAGTAATTGTTTTTCAAACTGCTTTTGATATATTTACTATCACATGAAAATCAGTTTGATACCAATGTGGTACACTACCAACATACTAGGAGTGAAAACTCAGATTCTTCAGACCATTGTTTAAGATCATTTACGAAGTCTTTTTTTGTTTATCAAAAGATAAAACACTTCACATGTAAAAAGTATTACAGGGTACATGCCTGATAAGTTCTTATACTGCCACTTTCTGTTGTTGTAAGACAAATGTGATTTCTGGAAAGAAAGCATTTTCATTTGCCCTTTTGAATAAAATGTGTAACAGGTAATTTTACTTATTACTTTCTTATTCTAAAGGAAGACCATGTGCTAGTGAGGAGGGGAGGGTAGTGGAAGCGTGCCCATGCTGGAGCTCTAAACGTACGTCTCACAGGGGTTTATAGCTCAGTCAGCTCTGTTAGTGTGACGGTACCACTAATTACAACAATTTTCATTTATATTAGACTTACTTTGATCATTATGCAAGTGAAAGCCTATTTCATTTTTACGTAGGGCAGTTTATGCATTAGGTAAAGTCACACCTTTTAAACTTTAAAATAATTTTCTTTTAATTTTTAAAATTTCTAAAAGTTATTTTATTTTTTTATGGTTTTTAAGAAAATATTTATTTTATTTATTTATTTTTGGCTGCATTGGGTCTTTGTTGCTGTGCACGGGCTTTCACTAGTTGCGGTGAGCGGGGGCTACTCTTCGTTGTGGTGCGCGGGCTTCTCATTGCGGTGGCTTCTCTTGTTGCGGAGCATGAGCTCTAGGCCCCCGGGCTTCAGTAGTTGCAGTGCACGGGCTCAGTAGCTGTGGCTCGCGGGCTCTAGAGCTCAAGCTCAGTAGTTGTGGCGCACGGGCTCAGCTGCTCCGCGGCATGTGGGATCTTCCCGGACCAGGGCTCGAACCCGCGTGCCCTGCATTGGCAGGCAGATTCTGAACCACTGCGCCACCAGGGAAGCCCTAAAAGTTTTTAAAAACAGTACTATTGGCCTTCCCTGGTGGCGCAGTGGTTCAGAATCCGCCTGCCAATGCAGGGCACGCGGGTTCGAGCCCTGGTCCGGGAAGATCCCACATGCCGCGGAGCAGCTGAGCCCGTGCTCCGCAACAAGAGAAGCCACAGCAATGAGAAACCCATGCACCGCAACAAAGAGTAGCCCCCGCTCACCACAACTAAAGAAATCCTGTGTGCAGCAACAAAGACCCGATGCAGCCAAAAATAAATAAATAAATTTATTTTAAAAACAAAACAAAACAGTACTATTGCTTTCAGATACCAATATGTTAAAATATAGTTTGAAATAATATATATGCAACAGGACATCAACAACAAAAATAACCCTGCTGTACTCTGTTTTATTTGTATAACGAAGCCAAAAAAAAAAAAAAATTTGAACGTCACAGTTGTAAGTACTAATTTTAAAGAATTTTTATAATTCAGCCAGTTTAACACTGCTCTATTTTATTTCTACAACAAAGCTAGTTAACAACAACAAAAATTTGAATATCACAGTTTTAAGTCCTGATTTTAAAGGAGTTTTATGACTTAGCCAATTTGTAATGGTTAGGTACTTCCAAAACCAAATATCACTTTCTGTAAAAAATCAAAACAAAAAACTATTCCTTGTATTTTTTGTCCTTCAGAATTTTATAGCATCGTAAGAAAAATGGGCAAAAGACTTGAACACTTCCCGAAAGATGATATCCAAATAAATAGTCACTTATGATTTCCATATGTAACACAGACACAAAAGGAAAACGCTAATCCTAATTTTAAAAGACAGATAATTACAGCTTTCAGTCGTATGCGGTTGCAAACAATGCTTCAGTCAACATCCTTTTATATGTACAAGTCTTCCCTCTAACACAGACAGCAAGGAGTATTATAGAATTTCTAGGCCACAGGAAGTCAGTGTCTCCTTTTAGAATGGATACTGCCCTGTTGCCTTCTTAGACAGTTCCTTCCAACTTAAACTCCTACCAGCAGTACATAAGAGTGCCTGTTTCTCCACGCCCTGATCAATGATGGGTATTATCAGATTCTAAGTTTTTTCCTATTTGATGAATTTTTAAAATGTCACTTGTGGTTTTAGTTAGTATTTATCTGATTACTAGCAAAGTTGAGCATTTTGGCATATGTTTATTGGCTGTCTGTCTTTCTGCTTTCTGTCAATTTCCTGTTCATACTAGTTGTCCACTTTTATATTAGGCCGTTTCTACATTGATTTATAGTTCTTTATAAGTCTTCTTATTTTTTCTTGTATATGTTACATATATTTTCTCCATATGTGAACTCTTTTTTCCCCCATGATTCTGCTTTATTTTGTATTGATTAATTGGTTAAAGTATAGTTGGTTTATAATATTATATTAGTTTCAGGTGTACAACATAATGATTCAATATAGATTATATTACTTTTAAAGTTGTTATAAAATATTGGCTGTATTCCCTGTGCTGTACAATATACTCTTGTATCTTACCTATTTTATTATGTACAGTAGTTTGTACCTCTTAAACCCCTGCCCCTATCTAGTGCCCCTCCCCCCATTCCTCTCCCCAGTGGTAACCATTAGTTTCTTCTCTGTATCTGTGAGACTGTTTTGTTATTTCCTTTTTTTTTTTAAGATTTTATTTATTTTTTGGCTGGGTTGCATCTTCATTGCTGTGCGCAGGCTTTTCTCTAGGTGCGGTGAGCGGAGGCTACCCTTTGTTGCGGTGCGAGGGCTTCCCATTGTGGTGGCTTCTCTTGTTGCAGAGCACGGTCTCTAGCCACGCAGGCTTCAGTAGTTGTGGCACGCGGGCTCAGTAGTTGTGGCTCACGGGATCTAGACGTGCAGCCTTCAGTAGTTGCAGCATGCAGGCTCAGTAGTTGTGGCTCGCGGGCTCTAGAGTGCAGGCTCAGTAGTTGTGGCGCACAGGCTTAGTTGTTCCGCGGCATGTGGGATCTTCCTGGACCAGGGCTCAAACCCGTGTCCCCTGCATTGGCCGGTGGATTCTTTTTTTTTTTTTTTTTTTTGCGGTACACGGACCTCTCACTGTCGTGGCCTCTCCCACTGCAGAGCACAGGCTCTGGATGCGCAGGCTCAGCGGCCATGGCTCACGGGCCCAGCCCCTCCGCGGCATGTGGGATCCTCCTGGACCGGGGCACGAACCCGTGTCCCCTGCATTGGCAGGCGGACTCTCAACCACTGCACCACCAGGGAAGCCCTGGCCGGTGGATTCTTAACCACTGTGCCACCAGGGAAGTCCCTGTTTTGTTATTTTCATTAATTTGTTTTATTTTTTAGATTCTGCATATAAGTGATAACATCATATGTGAACTCTTTATATAACAAAACATAATCCTTTGTCATCCTTGTTGCATTTATTTTTCTACATCTGTTTTTCACTTGTTCCTTTTCTTTTCTATTCTGATTGTTTCTTAACATGTTTGGCAGTTGGAAGGTTTCTAGTGTTGGAAGGTTTCTAATTATAGTTTCAATTTCTTAAATAGATTATAGAACTGTCATTTTTTCTATTTAATATTTTTGTGCCAGTGTTGGTAAGTTCTGTTTTTCTAGGAATCTGTTGATTTATCTAAATTTTCAAATTTATTGGCAAAAATATAGTGATGTCCTTTTATTATTTTTTAAACAACTGTAGGATTTGTAGTGATGTATCATTTTTCATTTCTGATGTTAACATTGTTGTTTTTTTTCCCTTTTTTTATTAGTTACTTGTTTCCAGGGATATCAGTTTATTAACCTTTTTCAAAGAACCAACTTTTGGTTTTATTAATTCTCCCCATGACTTCACTTCCTTCTTGAAGAGTACATTCAGGGCTTCCCTGGTGGCGCAGTGGTTGAGAGTCTGCCTGCTGATGCAGGGGACGTGGGTTCATGCCCCGGTCTGGGAAGATCCCACATGCCACAGAGCGGCTGGGCCCGTGAGCCATGACCGCTGAGCCTTTGCGTCCGGAGCCTGTGCTCTGCAACGGGAGAGGCCACAACAGTGAGAGGCCCGCGTACCGCAAAAAAAAAAAAAAGAGTACATTCACTGGGCGTAGAATTCTGGCTGGTGACAGTTTTCTTTGAGCCCTTACTGATAGCATCCCCTGTTTTCTGGCTTCCATCTTTCTCTTTCAGTCAGCAGTCTTGCTTCTTTGAAGGTAGTTGTCTTTTTCTGTGGGTGATTTTAATATTTTCTCTTTGTCCTTGATTTTCTACAGTTTGAATAAGATGTGTAGATATAACTTTCTCTTTTTATTAGGATTATGAGTTTTCATTTTATGTCTGTTTTACAAATGGAAATTGTGATTATCTAATGGAATCTGCCTTTTTATTGGTAATTTCTTTATTCTATGTTGGGAAGACCTTGCCACTCTCAGCTGCCAGGTGTTGAAAATTCTGTTCTAGATTTTCTATGGAATTTCAGTATAAAGTGACAAGTGGAGATCTAAATGATTCTTGGTGCTATATCCTCAAATTGATGATCAATTATTGTAGCAAATCAATTATTCTAGCAAGTTTTATTAAGTCATATTTTAATTTAACTATTTTCAGTGCCTTTTTTGTATGTTAAAAATCTTACACACAATAGTAGAATCTTTGGGGATTAGCTCTTCGGTGTCAGTGACTGCTTCTATTTAAAAGGAATATGCTTTAATCAGATTTTATTTAATCTGTGTTCCTCACCAATTTTCCAGGAGAGCACCCGTGTTTTTCATGTAAAGTGTCTGGTACAGACGTGAAGCGTTGCTCTGTTGGTGCTTGTGGGAAATTTTACCATGAAGCCTGTGTCCGCAAATTCCCCACTGCCATCTTTGAATCAAAAGGATTCCGCTGTCCCCAGCACTGCTGCTCTGCCTGCTGTATGGAGAAAGATATCCACAAAGCAAGTAAAGGTACAACAGAGCTAAGGAAGGGGACAGTTGTGTTTTTTGTAAGTTCAGTAGCAAACAGTAAGCACATTATTATAAAGAACATCAGGCATTTTCCCTCTGTTTATCTATAGCTATTACAGCTCAGCCACAAAAGATAGTAAGGTAAGTGGATTCTAGGTTCTAATTCAGACCATGGGAAGAAAATTCCATATGTTCAAAATTACCCTTGAAAATTCCTTAAACAGGTGCCATATTGGAGACCAGCATCTCTCCAGCACTGGCACAGACACATTTTTCTTTGAGTGACCTCTAGATGAGCACTGCATTTAGGGGCCATACAGCATAGGAACAGCAGAGTCAAACTAGGGAAGAGAAAGATTTTTGTATTACTGTAACCAGCATCACATTGGATCCCCAAAGATCTCATTTTACATCAGCTGATTCTTTCTTACATAGATTCCTTTTTGATTGTCTTTCAACAGGTCGCATGATGAGATGTTTGAGGTGCCCAGTAGCCTACCACTCTGGAGATGCTTGCATTGCTGCCGGCAGCATATTTCTGTCTTCCTACGTTCTCATCTGTAGTAATCATTCCAAACGGAGCAGTAACTCTTCCTCTGCTGTAAATGTAGGCTTTTGTTTCGTTTGTGCAAGAGGTGAGTGTCAGCCCTTTCTCTTTATGTCTTTCTGGGTTCATTGGCATATTTCCCCCATTAAAATCGAGTTTCAGTAAGATCCCTGAGAGAGATTAACACTTCCAGTAACTCGTCCCTTTTATAACATTAGACACTCAAACTGTTAGAATATTAATTCTTCCATAAATTAAGCTAAAATCTACATCTGTTTAGTAACTTAGAATTATAGATGAGTTCTTAGTGTTCCTATTTGGAGCATCAAAAGATTAATCTACAGTTGACCCTTGAACCACATGGGTTTGAACTGCGCAGATCCACTCTGTGCACATTTTTCTCAGTGGCGTACTCCAGTACCACGTGATTGAAGGTTGGTGGAATCCGCAGGTGGTGGGGGGGCAACTTAAAGTTACCGGGGATTCCAAGTGCATGGCGGTCCACACACCTGACCGCGGCATTGTTCAAGGATCAGCTCTCTTCCCTTGTGCAAACAGTTCTTCTATTCGAAGTAGACTCTTCCCATGTCATATTCTTTAATCCAGAGTTTTCAACTAATTGAGATTTCACTTGGAAGGCAAGAAGAGCACATTTATTTTTTAATTGTTTATGTTGTATTTTATCCTGTTTTGGTCTGGCATTGAGGAAGACCTGGTGGAATACAGCCAAGGCAACATATGTGGTTTATTAGTTAAGAGCCTGCAGTACAGGCTTTCTTACTTGCCAGCTGTTGATATTTAAGTCTGCCACTTAAGATTGATCACTTCAAAACAATATTGCGTCCCTGAGGGCATCAGTGAACTTGAGTTCGTAATAAATATAAAGTAGAACTTTTTCAGTTGAATATGATACAGAGTACCCAACTTTACAGAGCGTCTCAGCTATATTATAATAAAAGAATTTTTAGTGTTTAGTAAGCATTTTAGAAACAACTGATATCCCCAAGTGCAGTTTTTTTGTTTGTTTTTTTGTTTACTCATAAGTGCTAAGTTTTCTAAACTTCCCTTAGTGTGAAATATTTGAAAGGACTGTGTGGCATATCAGGCCTGTTAGATTATATTTAGCCCATACTGAAAATGAAGTTTTGGATCATGTTTTGTTTTTTATTTGTTTTGGGGGTTTTTTTTTTATTAATTTATTTATCTTTTTTTAAAATTATTTTTGGCCACTTCGGGTCGTCTTTGCTGCACGCACGGTCCTTCTCTAGTTGCAGCGAGCGAGGGCTACTGTTCATTGTGGTGCGCGGGCTTCTCATCATGGTGGCTTCTCCTGTTGTGGAGCATGGGCTCCAGGCATGCGGGCTTCAGTAGTTGTGGCACGGGGGCTCAGTAGCTGTGGCTCCTGGGCTCTAGAGCTCAGGCTCAGTAGTTGTGGCACACGGGCTGAGTTGCTCCACAGCATGTGGGATCTTCTTGGACCAGGGCTCGAACCCGTGTCCCCTGCACTGGCAGGCAGATTCTTAACCACTGCGCCACCAGGGAGGTTCCTGTTTTTGTTTTTTTGCTTTAGGAGACAGTTCTTTTAATTTGGTGAAAGTACTATAGAGTATTTTTAATAGAATTTAGCTAGTATAATAGATCTTGAGTTGTTTTGGTTTTGAAACTCTCATTAAAAAAAAGAAAAATAACCAGAGGGGGTGGACGGTACAAGATTAAGTAAGTGGTAGTCCTTTCCATGGCAGCCTCCTGGGTCCATTGTACACGCTGCTTTGAGTTTTTCAGTTTGAAAGTGCGCGGGGCGGTCTGCAGGTAGAAGGAAGTGTTGTGTAGAGTAGTGACGACAGCTGCGTCCTGCTCTGAAGTCTGGATGGCACGGGGGAAGAAGGTCTGAAGTGTTTCGTGCCACACTGTATTAGCCAAAGAAATAAAAAGTCACGTGCCTTTTCCATCTCTCCACTTCTAAGAAAATAATGCTAGGATGAAAATACTGAATTATCAACTGAATGACTAGCTTTAGGACTTTCAAATAGATGAGTGTCAGTGATGACATAAAGTCTATCACTTTGTAAATATTTTATTCTACCCTTCTAGGCACTCACTTTTACTCACTTTTACTAGGAGGGGTTGGAGGGGTGTGGGTGTATAGGTGTGTTGGTGTGTGTGGGTGTGTGTGTAAGTAACTGAGCCAACATTTTAAATACCAAGTCTAAAACTATCATGTTGGCTTACTTTGGAGTGTATTCTGAATCAAGTACCATCAGTTAAGTGTATCGACCAATATTTTCTTTTGCTCTGTTCCATTTAATAATTGGGTGACCTTTAAAGCAGGTGTTTTACTTTAAGATAGACAGAAAATGACCCATTGTCAAGGAACCTAGTTTTAGAGAAACTTCTAACCATTTTGTTAAGTTTAAGTTATATGCCTTGATTAAAAGCTTGAGATAATGGAAATGAGGGGAAAACTCATGTTTTAACAACAGGGTGCTGTTTGCATCTTATAAATTTGGCAATTATTCTGAAAGATGTGCTGTATTTAAATGCCTCTTTAAAGAGCAAGATTATTTAATCCCCAAATATTTTAACTGCAACTTTGCACAGTAAACAGAAACTCTCATTTTCCTTTCCAGCATTTTATAGAAACTTATTCTAAATAGATCAGATGTTGGGATTTGAGAAGGGCTTAAAAGTTCTCCAGAAGTAAATGATATGTGTTCTTTTACCAGAATTTATAGAGGTCTTCTTTTTTAAGGAGATCTAGCTGTAATAAATCCACACATGAAAAGGGATACTGCAATTGTTTATGTTTTGTTGTTAGAAAACTCAGCTTGTTTTGCCTTTGTTTCTTGTCACGTACAGTTTCTCCCTCTGCACAGAGGATTTTTGTCTTAGTTCTTGGTTGTTTAAAATCATTAAGCTAATTCTTTTTCTTTTTCTTTTTTTTTTAAGTAAGTTTATTTATTTATTTTTGGTTGCATTGGGTCTTTGTTGCTGCACGCGGGCTCTCTCTAGTTGTGTCGAGCAGGGGCTACTTTTCGTTGCATTGCGCGGGCTTCTCATTGCAGTGGCTTCTCTCGCTGCAGGGCACGGGCTCTAGGCGCGCAGGTTTCAGTAGTTGTGGCGCACGGGCTTGTTTGCTCCATGGCACGTGGGATCCCCCCGGACCGGGGCATGAACCCGCATTCCCTGCATTGGCAGACAGATTCCCAGCCACTGCCACCAGGGAAGCCCTAAGCTAATCTTTAGGACTGAAATATCTGGAAGTATTTTTAGAAATGCTTCAGCATTTAGAGAAACATTCCTCCTCCCCTGCCCCCCATGGTGCCATAGGGTGTGTTCAGTTATATTTCAGTGTAGTATAGATTCTTCAGCATTTCCTTTCATCTGGAGGGTGGTGTAAAATGAAAGTTACTTAATATTCTAAGTTGTTCTTTCTTATTTAAAAGCCCACTTTTCTCTGTTAAATGTATGAAATGTTCATTCAACATTATATAACCTTTATTCGAAAATTCTTATGTATTGCCAATTAGCAATTTCAAGTTCCATTCACATGAGAAATATCATTATTTCTTGAATCTGCCTCAGTGTAGGATAGCATCAAATGAAGATAAAATCCACAGAAAATAGTAAATGGTCACCCCTTTAAAAACAAAACTCTTCCCTCTTCTCAAAATGATCTCTGTGAAACTGACCAGTAACCAAATAGAGAAAGTTTCCCTGGTCTCAGAGGTCCTGGGTTTAGGAGTGGCCGTAGCTACAGGATGATGGACTTAACTCAGGGGAAAGGTGGGTGTCACGGGTAGTTTAGAGCAGATGCTGTTTTCCTCCAACAGGACAGCTGTACTGGTAGATTGAAAGGACTGTTTTTATAAACCCTTAAGTTGGTAAGCGTTTAAGTCAGTTATCATGGCAGGACAAAACTTTAACCGTTTGCATTACCTCAGTGAACTTTAACAACTTATATCTTCTCTAAAGTCATGTATCATACGGATAGAGAAAAGCTTCATTATCTGGCTGAGAAAGCTGGAATTTGAGGGTATCTAAAGATCTGAGCAGAGAGGAGAAGAAGCCCAATTCTGCCTTTCAGCGCTGCTTGATGTATTGAAGGTGACCAGGGTCTCTAGTGTGTCATGTAGACAGTTCTTATTTCCAGCAATTAAGTGATACATCATTTTGTTCTTTGGGTTGTCGTCATAGTACTTCTAAACCTTAAGGAATGTAGCTTTGTTTTCCAGAGGGGGTTTTCAGAATGACGTCAAAGCAGTTTACATCCTCAAATTAAATTGGAGTTTCCTTCTGGGTATATAGGTTTCTGTATAGGGATAAGGCATTGAGTAGCTTAAACTCCTTTTAATAACGATGGAAAGCCTTGTCTGTCAGATCTTTCTTTTTCTTCCTATTCTTTTCCCCCCCAGCTTTAAGCACAGCTACATAGTAGGTGTTGGTTTATTTTTTCCTCACGGAATCATGGGTAGTTTCATTGCAGCTCACATCTTTCTGTTTGTCTCGTATAGGGCTGATAGTGCAGGACCATTCAGACCCCATGTTCAGTTCCTATGCCTATAAGTCCCACTACCTACTGAACGAATCAAATCGTGCAGAGTTGATGAAATTACCTATGATTCCTTCTTCGTCAGCTTCCAAAAAGAAATGTGAGAAAGGTAATAATCAAAATAGTTTATCTCTTACTTTTATTTTTGCATTTCCTATTTTTTCTCTTTAAATGAAGGGGGGAAATGTATGCCTGTCAAGCACCATCTGTTGCTTTTGGTAAATTCTACCTTGGTGGCTGTGGCTGTCTTCATATGGCTGCAAAATTATTAAAAAGGGCTTAAAATAATTCCATTATGACAAATTTTTACTTACTCTTCTCCTTGAATAAATTTGCACACCTTCCGTATATCTATAGTCATTAAAATTGAAAGACTAGGATTCTGCTTAATATAGAAGCATGTTCTGAGGGCTCTTTCTCTTTTGCCTGATGTAGAACCGTATCATTCATGTTAGAATAGAATAGACATGATATAATTTGTTACTAACTTTCAGCTAAATAACAAGACAGGTTATAGAGGGAAACAAAGATACTGACACTTAAAATTTTGATTCTGAAATACATTCTATCATTTTGTTTCTTAAATGTTTTTGTTATGGTGCTATGAAAACTGGTTGCCCTTCTCTTAGGAGACATTGGTGGGCAGCTGGGAAAATGCTGCAAATACTGGATAGTGAAAGGCAGCCCAGCTGAATTGAAGAATTGCTAATAGATAATTTATCCACTGAGATCCAAGAGCTAAATGTATATTTATATTCTCCAAGTTAATTTAATCTATGGAAGAAAAATCTTGTGTTTTGCTTTATATAGCCTACATGTAATAAAAGGGAAAAAAGTGGTTGAACAATAATGTATTATTTGGGGAGTTATCCCAGAGGGTAAAATAAATAACTTGGAAGGTGAAAGCCTTTTCCTGTATACATTGCCATTATGATCTGAGGCCAGGCTCAGAATCTTTAAAGAAAATTTAATTCTTTTTTTTTTTTTTTCATGCTTTGTGTTGCCTGCTGATGACGTATGTTTGCTGTTTGTCAGACATCTGAAGTGGCAACCCATGACTAAAAGAAAGTATAACTAAGCAAGTTGATTAGAACCCATGAAGAGGGAGGTTGGAGAGACTTTTGTTGACTCTCTTGTCTGTTTTCCATTGAAGTCACAGTATGGCATCTTACTGGTGATACCAACTGTTTCCAAAACAAAGATGGACATGGGTCTGACTAATTCCATAGTGCAATAAAATTAGACTACCTGAGGCATTTTAGGAAATGCCTTATTTTCCTGCTGGCGCCTTTATAAAATTAGACTAATTCAATTGTCGTTTACTTTCTTTTCAGTACTCGGTATTGACCTTGACATGAATTGAAATTATTTTGAGCCCTCTGTTTGCTTAGCTTGAACCATATCTTTCTTCTCTCGCATCCTAAAGCAGTTTTCTTGCATAGCACCAAGGTGGATTGTTCATATTTTTATTTTTCTATTTCCCTTGTGTATTTTTGTCAAAAAATCGTGATGATTTTCACTGATGATTCAGGGTCTGTATTTCCTCTGAAATAAGACTTAAAATTTAGGACTGTTCCATAATGTTAAAAAATGGCCAGACTGACCTTTCCACACCAACCCTAATAATCACTTGTCCTCTAAAGGTATTTGCAAAGACCGCTCTTCCTATCGGTCATTTCTTTCTGATGGAAAAATGAATTATCTCATTTTACTTTAAACTTACAGAAGAATTCCCTACCTAGGCTAAGAGCACTCAGGCAGCTAATCTCTAGGTTGGAGAATTGGAACAATTAATCCATATTGAGATCTGCAGACAAAGGGGAAAATCCCAATGATTGAAGTAAAAGCTTTTAAGCAGAGGAAATATAGTAATTTAATTCATCACTGATTGTATATGGATTTTCTTTTTGTTTTTATGTTAATCAGTTAGAAGTTTGAAAGTCTACAGGAAGACGAGATTTTCTGGAAAATTGATAGCAAACCCTCAAAAGGTTGGAGCATGTGACTTGATAAAGTTGTATAGAGGGCTCTTAACCTTTTGCTTATGAGACTTTAAATCTCAGTACACTCATGGGTTGTAGACTTCGTTTTCCAATAGAAAGATTTTTTTTTTTTTTCAGTAAATGTCTTTATTGCATTTCATCTTCAGTGGTTAACATTCTTTTCTGTCACTTGTTGAAATACAACAATAAAGAGAAAATACAACAATAAAGAGATTTCTCCCCGAAATCTCTTTAATTTTTTGGATTTAAAAATAATATTGTTTTGTTTGCCGCACCTGCTTTGGTCTTGATCCAGAGATCGTTTTGTGTATTTAAAAGGAGAGGATTTTGCTAGGGTACTTGGAGGTATCTCCTTGTGTGTGGTACTTGATTCTACACTGATGCTTACTTACTTTATGCTATAAAGCAGTGGTTCTCAATATGACATCAGGAAATATTACAAACAAAATTCTGAACTATATTTAACAGTTCAGAAAGTCTAACAGAATCAGACATTTGTGTAAAATACAGTGGTGTGAGTTTCTTTATATTTGGCTACGCTTTTAGCAATTTAATGTGATAATACCAGTTTTGTTATTGGGATCAGAAGCTCTGATTGGCTGTTATATATTTCTTTGGTTAATTAAAGCAGAAGAAAATAGTTACTTTTCAAATGTTTTTTGGTTTTGGTGGTTTTTTTGTTTGGTAAAATATTTGAAAACATATGGATCCATGAGAAAGGGAAAGGGGATCCTTGGTGATGAAAAAGTTGCAAACCACTGCTTTATAGCCTGTTTGA
Source organism: Phocoena sinus (assembly GCF_008692025.1). NCBI lineage: Eukaryota > Metazoa > Chordata > Mammalia > Artiodactyla > Phocoenidae > Phocoena > Phocoena sinus. Next base: position 30,139,986 of record NC_045783.1, on the reverse strand, counting down.
CTTTGTCTTCACTGAAAAGGTAATGATAAGGTAATCACCAATTCAAGATTCTTTTCCTTTTTTGTATTCTTACATGGGAAGAAAAAAGTACTGGTCAACCTATTGGCTGTTTTCATTCTTGCTAATGTTGTTATAAAGGGATGTAGTTAACTGTGCCACTGGATTAAAATACAAAGATGACCATTGCTTGCTTTCTTAGCTCTCAAGGAGAAAAAGAGAGTTGCTACATATTTCTCTGAAAATCTGTTCTCAAATCTACTCAGTCTAAAGATTTTATGCTCTATTTGTCATATGTTAATAGTCTTAGCTGCCTGCTAAACTGGTACTTCAATAGCCCACATTTTAGAGGGATAAAGAGTAATGTTTTTCCTACTACTCAAAGGCTTTGAGTTTCTGGCCACTGAAGCCCTCCCTGGAAAGGGCTACTTCAGCTAAATCTGTTCATTGCTTTGTATTTTAATCCATCACTAAAATATAACTCAATCCCTTTGTTAATTTCCCTCAATCTGAATCAAATTTAATGCAGGTAAAAGATAACTTTCTCTCTTGTCTCTCTCTCTCTTTCCTCTTTTCTCAGTTATTAAGACTGTTTGTTTGTTTCAAGGTGGAAGATTGCTCTGCTGTGAGTCGTGCCCGGCTTCCTTCCACCCGGAGTGCCTGAGCATAGAGATGCCAGAAGGCTGCTGGAATTGCAATGACTGTAAAGCTGGCAAGAAACTACATTACAAGCAGATTGTTTGGGTCAAATTGGGAAATTACAGGCAAGTTTTTCCAAGGACAAAGAGGAAGTATTCAGTTACTGTTCAGTGGTTCATAACCTGTACACCAGGTGGCTAGGAGATAGGTAGGAAAAGCAGCACGGCGCTGCACCTTAGGAAAAGAAAGAGAAGAAACGTATTTTGAGTCTGGGTTTTTAGAAGACTGGGAAGGTTAGTGGTTGACGGATATTTTTTATTAGTTGGTTGACTTTTGTTTTTAAGTTCTGAAAGTTACTTTTTCCTAATGAACTATGGTACTAATAGATTTTAAAATAAAAGGTTTCATGTGGAGAGTGGGGAAGATTTTTTTTTTGCACTCTAATTAGATTTATATTAATTTCTGATTTCTAATAAAGTTAAGAGTTTATATCCTGGCCAAAATAGCTCTTTTTACCCCTAAATCTAGTCCATTATAGCTCTAGCTAGAAGCTCTAAATTGTGTGCAAAGAGAGAGCTTTTTAGAATTTAAAGAGAGAGATTATTTCATTAGGAGCCTTTAGATCTTAAGGGAATGAAGCAAGAAGTATGTGTGATTGCCAATATTTTAATAAATCTTCCTCCTTTTTTTTTTTTTTTTTTTTTTTTTTTTGCGGTACGCGGGCCTCTCACTGTTGTGGCCTCTCCCGGTGCGGAGCACAGGCTCCGGACGCGCAGGCTCAGCGGCCATGGCTCACGGGCCCAGCCTCTCCGCGGCATGTGGGATCTTCCCGGAACGGGGCACGAACCCGTGTCCCCTGCATCGGCAGGCGGACTCTCAACCACTGCGCCACCAGGGAAGCCCCTTCCTCCTTTTAAGAAGCCTGTTTTTAACAAGCCTTTAAGTGAACGGGAATAATGATGTTTTTTTAAACTCTGCATTTTACATTTTAAGGCATATGTTTATAATTTTACTAAGAAAATAGATACTATTCAAGAGAACACACAGAGGACTTTGAAGGCAATGAAAATGCTCTGTATAATATTATAATGATGAATAAATGCCACTATGCATTTGTCTAAACCCATAAAATGTACAACACCAAGAGTGAATTCGAAGGTAAACTAGGTGATTATGATGTGTCAGTGTAAGTCCATCCTTGGTTTAAAAAACAAACACACACACACACAGTAGAGTTCTGCTTTTCAATTAGAATCCTAAGTATAATATGTTTCTGTAGAATTTCAAACATACTGTAATTTTTTTTAACAAGGGCTGTGTCATTTTCTCTGTTTTAAATACACTGCTTGCTTACCTATTTAACCTTAAAAACTTAATTTTTAGCTGAGATAAGGGGCATTGAGAAGCTCCACCCCCCAGCTATTTTTTTTTAACATATGTCAGGGAAACCTCCAAGTTCTTTTTAAAAAATGGACAGTTTGAATACATAAATAATTTTATACTTTATGGCAAAAGATACAAAGTTTTAAAAGGCAAATATCAAACCAGGGGAACTCTTTTACTCTCAGTAAGGAAAGAAAAATACCTTCCCTAGAAAAAGGAGCTGGGCTTCCCTGGTGGCGCAGTGATTGAGAGTCCGCCTGCCGATGCAGGGGACACGGGTTTGTGCCCTGGTCCAGGAAGATCCCACATGCCGCGGAGCGTCTGGGCCCATGAGCCATGGCTGCTGAGCCTGCACGTCCGGAGCCTGTGCTCCGCAACGGGAGAGGCCACGACAGTGAGAGGCCCACGTACCACAAAAAAAAAAAAAAAAAAGAAAAAGGAGCAAAGAAGAGAAAGAACCAGTTTGCAAAAGAATAGAAAATAGACATGTAAAAAATGCTCAGCCTCACTAAAAATCAATGTACATTAAAAACAAAGAGTTAATTTTTCAGTTAACAGACTTGCAAAGGTTTAAGAGGAATAATTTTGCAGCTCGGGAGGGCATGGGGAGACAAGTGCTCCTGTACAAGTAAGGCATCACGTATCAGACTTGTAACTGTGCATCCCTTTGACCCAGTAGTTCCCCTTCAGGGAATTTATCTAAGGAAAAGAATTGGACAAATGGGCAGAAATGTACTTTTGGGGGTGTTCATTGCAGTATTATTTCTAATTGCAAAAATTTGAATAATCCAAATGTTCAGTCAGCAGGGTGTTTGTCAGATAAATTGTAGTGTATCCATATTGTAGAATACCCGGAAGCCAAAAGAAGGGTAGTGCAGGTGCGTATTGTAACATGGGAGGGTAGCCACAATATATAGTTAATTCTGGGAATTATGTTAAACAGTCTATGCATTATCTCTCCATGTGTTTATACAACTTTTAAAAACTGTAGATCTAGATATAATATGTTTTTATTATTACCTGGAAAAAAACATCGAATGTTAATAGTCTGAGGCATGAGATTATAAGGGGGAGCCATTTTCAGTTTTTCTGTTATACATTTCTGCACTGTTTTAATTTTTAAAAGAAACACACATTGCTTCTTTTTCCATAAAGTTACATTTAATGATTTTAAAGATATATTCTTTTTTTTTTTATTGAAGTGTAGTTGATTTACAGTGTTGTGTTGTGCTAATTTCTGCTGTTACAGCAAACTGACTCAGTGATACACATATATACATTTGTTTTTTATATTCTTTTCCATTATGGTTTATCCCAGGAGATTGGATATAGTTCCCTGTGCTGTACAATAGGACCTTGTTGTTTATTCATCCTATGTATAATAGTTTGCATCTGCTAATCCCAAACTCCCAGTGCATCCCTCTCCCTCCCCTCCAGCCCCCTTGACAACCACAAGTCTGTTCTCTATGTCCGTGAGTCTGTTGCTGTTTTGTAGATAGGTTCATTTGTGTCATATTTCAGATTCCACATATAAGTGATATCATATGGTCTTTCTCTTTCTGACTTTCTTCACTTAGTATGATAATTTCTAGATGCATCCATGGTGCTGCAAATGGCGTTTTTCATTCTTTTTCATGGCTGAGTAGTATTCCATGGTATATAGGTACCACCTCTTCTTTATCCATTCATCTGTCGATGGACGTTTAGGTTGTTTCCACGTCTTGGCTATTGTGAATAGTGCTGCTGTGAACATAGGGGTGCATGTATCTTTTTGAATTATAGTTTTGTCCAGGCATATGCCCAGCAGTGGGATTGCTGGATCACATGGTAACTCTATTTTTAGTTTTCTGAGGAACCTCCCTGCTGTTCTCCATAGTGGCTGCACCAACTTACACTCCCACCAACAGTGTAGGAGGGTGCCCTTTTCTCCACACCCTTTCCAGCATTTGTTATGTGTAGACTTCTTAGTGATGGCGATTCTGACCAACACACATTGCTTTTATAATTAAAAATATATATCCTTCCAGGAGGGGAGGGGTGCAGTTTTGACAAATAATAGATAAGACATTTCTGGATAAGAAATATCTAAAACAGTGTAAGGAGCGTTTAGATCTTCAAACACACTTCAGAATATTTCCTTTTTAAAAGTTTTTTTGCCTTTTTTTGAAATATAATTGACATTATATTAGTTTCAGGTATACAACACGATGACTCGACATTTGTCTATATTGCCAAACGATCACAATGAGTCTAGTTAACATCCGTCACCATATATAGTTACACATTTTTTTTTCTTGTGATGAGAACTTTTTTTGTGTGTGGTGAAGGAAGGTGCAGTGTTTATGACAGGGAGCCAAGCTAGGAGTTCAGGACAGCTAGTGCCGGAAAAGCCTGAACTCCGATGAGAACTTTAAAAATTTGCTCTCTTAGCAGCTTTCAAATATAGTCTCTTAGCAGTGACTGTAGTCACTGTGCCGTACATTACATATTTCCTTTTATAAAAAACTTACGAATACGAAAATAGATTTGACTTAATTTTAATACTTAAATTTTAATCACATTACATTTTTTTAACATCTTTATTGGAGTACAGTTGCTTTACAATAGTGTGTTAGTTTCTGCTGTATAATAAAGTGAATCAGCTATACGTATACCTATACCCCCATATCCCCTCCCTCTTGCGTCCCCCTCCCGCCCTCCCCATCCCACCCCTCTAGGTGGTCACAAAGCACCGAGCTGATGCCCCTGTGCTGTCACATTACATTTTAAAGAAGCCCAAAGCAGTGCCCCCACCCACAGTTCACTGAGATTTCACATGCAGCGCATATTCTCCTTGTTCATTTTGCAAAGACTCACATCCATGAACTAATTCTTAATGTATTTTTTCCAATCAGGCCTTTCTGGGCCCCACGAAACTGTTTCTTTTCAATAGCTAGTTATTCTGATGTGAAGCTTCCTGGGGGAGGTGTGTGCCTGGAACAAGGCTGGCAGAAAGCGCGCCTCTGTCTACCCGAGCCAGTGCTTGCACTTATTGCGTGCTCCCGGCACGCCTTGACGCGATCCGGAAATACGACCACCGCCCAGCCTGCTTTGAGGGGGAGCTAAATACTGATTACACAAAAGAGTGTTGTTTTGTTTTAACAATTTGAGCACAGACTTCTACCCACGTTTTTAATTAACTCTTAGATGGACACGGAGTGCTTTTAGGTGAAGCGTGTTCATGGTCGCACTATAAATCTGGGAATGCGACCGTGCCATCATTTATCTTCTCAATAATGTCATTGTTCAGTAAATAAACAATTTTATTAGGCATCTATAAATGAGAGACTGAAAGAAATTTAAGTTTGTATATATCTACTCTTGGTATCGATGATCTTATATACTACAATTCCTGACTTGCCCAATTGTGGGAAACTGTCCAGTGAGCCTCACAGGTGGTTCCCTCAGTGATTGCTGTGGACACAGTCATCGTCGCATGAAGCAGTTATGTTTTCAGTCCTGTCCCAAATCTCCCATTTATTATGATCTAAGATGAATTAGATTCTGAAATATACACTGATATAAACCTAGTACATTTGACCAAAAAGTATTTATCCTGGTTGATTAGAGAGTCAGAAAACACCAGTTTGAATGGGAGTGGGCATTCTTTACTGTAGCATCAGTTTATTCTCAAATGATGCCCTTGATTACTAGGAATAAAGACAGACTTGGTATTAAGAATGTCACATTTGGAGAAAAACATGACTTTTCTAGGGCTGAAATCTGGTTTGGAATATTATTGGTAAATTCTGATTCTTAAGTTGTATAGTGGTTTCATTGTTACTTTATTATTATGCTTTCTTTTCATGATATACATTCTTTTATAAATATCAAATATTAATTTTTTAAGGAAGAAACTAGATTGGGTGTTTAGGGCCTAGTTTGTTTAGTCTGTGTTCACTGTTTCATTCATTAATTCATTCATTGTGTTGTTAAATGACGTGTGATTTGGGCAGGATTAAAGATAAGCGAGGTATTTTGTGTCCTTAGATTCTGAATGAAAATTGCAAAGTACACAACCTTTGTTTTTTTGGCTCCCACCAGCCACGTAAAGCGTAGTGCGATTTCATCCTCCTGCTTTCAGGTGGTGGCCGGCGGAGATCTGCAACCCCCGGTCTGTGCCACTCAACATCCAGGGCCTCAAGCATGACCTGGGGGACTTCCCCGTGTTCTTCTTCGGTTCTCACGACTACTACTGGGTACACCAGGGCAGAGTGTTCCCTTACGTCGAAGGAGACAAAAGCTTTGCTGAGGGACAGACTAGTATTAACAAGACCTTCAAAAAAGGTACGTTGGACAACGTTCACAGTGGCTCAGAACTAACACCCCTTCGTTGATCTTTCCACACCTCCTAACTTGCATAAGACGTGTTTCTGGTGTTAGAGAGTTTTCACCAGGTGTTATGATCCGGCCTCCATAAGTTTCCAATTACATGAGAACCACATCACAATCCAGTCAGCTGGAAAAATACATTCAGTGTAGTAGACTGTGCTGTGTACGTGAAAGGAGTTCCCTCAGTGACCTTACTACAAACATAGAGATTATTCTGGAAATACATAGCCTTCTTAATCAAGTGAAGCTCCTTTGTAAGATAGTAAGACTAAATGCTTCCCAGGAAGAGCCTTACAGCTGCTTTTGCAACAAGTTGCCAGGAAGTTTAGCTTTCTGGTTAAGAGTAAAGTGAATTTAAATCTGGTACGAGGGAAAGAGCTGCTCTCTGGTTCACGTGGAAACCTCTGATCATTGAAGTGGGACCTCTCCTCCAAAGCCACAGCCTGCACAGGGCACAGTGTTCAGCCGTAAAGGAGTTATATCCTATTTCAGTGTTACCCTGTCCTCGTGGTAAATGGTTATTTCCAGAATATAATTTTAAAAAGAAACCCTCCGGCCAGATTCAGTGCGTTGGGAAGGCAGGGTAGAACTAATCTCTTAATGTTTTTGTTTATGTGGTTTTTGGTATTTATATACTTTGTTTGGTCTTATTGGCAGCGTTGGAAGAAGCTGCAAAACGTTTCCAGGAATTGAAAGCGCAAAGAGAAAGTAAAGAAGCACTAGAGATTGAAAAAAACTCAAGAAAACCCCCTCCTTACAAACACATCAAAGTGAGTCTTTACCCGTGAAAACATTGCTCTTTGACAGACGAGATGAAATGCATTGCTCTCTTAGTAGTTAGAGGCCCTTGTTGTCTTATAAAAACTTCTGCTAATTACCACCCAGTCTTCTGCAGAACAACCTGAGAGCTTCTGCTGGAGTATCAGCCGGGAGCCGGGGTTGCTGCCCTGGGATGATGGGGGCTCTGATGAGCCCCTCACACCGAGGAGCAAATACGTTTGATGGGAAACCCTGTTCTTGATCCAGCAGTTTGCCGTGTGACCAAATAAAAATATAGGGATTTAGCCCCTTTCTTCCAGACAGCCCACAGTGGTTTTCAGTTTTGAAATTGTCATCAACTGGTAGAAGGAGAAATACACAGGATAAATAAGTGAGAACTCACATCAGGTTTTGATATTTTTGTCAACTAAGGAGAGACAGCTATTAATCTTAGCTTATTCATGGGGAAATTATGATCAAGATAAAGAGCCTTTCTCAGGGTCACACCACAGGGCAGTAGCAGAGCCAAGAGGGCCTGGGTGTTTCCTGTGTCCTGTTGAAATTCCTCCCTCCCATTTGTGATTTTGTTGTTCAGGCTAACAAAGTGATAGGAAAGGTACAGATCCAGGTTGCAGACCTGTCAGAGATTCCCCGCTGTAACTGCAAGCCGGCTGACGAGAACCCGTGTGGCTTGGAGTCCGAGTGCCTGAACAGAATGCTGCAGTATGAGTGTCACCCGCAGGTGTGCCCGGCAGGGGAGCGCTGCCAGAACCAGTGCTTCACCAAGAGGCTCTACCCGGACGCAGAAATCATCAAGACAGAGCGGAGAGGCTGGGGCCTCAGGACCAAAAGGAGCATCAAGAAGGTAGTGTGGGATGGGGGCAGTGGCGGAACAGACCAGGACCTATGCCTCTTAGAAATGCTTCAATAAGGATTAAATACATGGGTATTTATTCCAAAATTTTGAAACTTCCGAAGCTGAGAGTTTGGCACTTCTTGAGCAAAGAGGGAGCAGTAAAAAGAGGTAGTAATAAAATACACATAACACACCATTGTAAAGCAATTATACTCCAATAAAGATGTTAAAAAATTCTTTTTAATTAAAAAAAATAAAATACACATAACCTTTGGATTTCCTATGATCGGTCATAAAAAGGAGAAGGGACACTGGTAATTCTATTTGAAATAATTTTTACTTGTTAAGCAAACTAGATTTAAAATTTGTAAAGGAAAAAGAGTAAAGTTAAGGGCGTACTGAGACAGAAACTAGCAACTCCAGGACTTTGCTCCAACATCATAGTTCATTAGCCATGAAGCCCTGGTCAAGTCACTTAACCTCGCTGAGACCCAGTTTCTTCATCTCTAAAATGGACATAATTCCTACCCTACGTGTTTAAGAGTTGTTGCTAGTCTCAAACTAGATCATATATACAGAAGCAACTGGAAAAAGTTGAGATCTTTGATACTTATAAATTATCTTCATTCTTATACTTTGAAGCAATTTTTCAAAGCAGTCTCTTTGTTTAACATGAGAAATACATGCCCATTGTAGAAGATATTTTACTGCAAATAGCTCAAAGAAAATTGAAAATCACCAGTAAATCCTGCTATTCAAACAGTGGCTCTCAACCTTTAGATATCCTGAGACTCTTCCGGGTTCCTTGTTAAAACAGTGCCACCTGAAACATTGGTGACAGGCCTGAACAGTCTGTTTTAAAACAAGTCCCCACCTCCACCCTTCCCCCCACCTGCCAACATACAGAACTTGGAGCCGTGTTTAGTGAGACAAGACGGGCCTAGTGGGAATTTAAAATTATTCTTGGCATTTTTCTGCCTTTTAAAAAATCACCTTTGTAATGAAGAAATACCATATAATGTAGTAAAGAAAATCAAACAATACAAAAAAAGATAATAAAGCATGAAATTCCTCCTTCACCCTCAATTCCTGGTCTCCATAGGTTGGTCCATAGGTTGGTATGTAGCCTTTTAGAACTTTTTCTATGCAATTCTACACATAAACACATATACAAATACATATTCATATATTCTGTATTTGTAGGGTTTTTTAAACATCAATATAATCATACATATTATTCTTTTTTCCCACCTAATGTATCAGAAAATTATTTTTATGGTCGTAATACAGATTTCACCTCATTGTTTTTCATAGTCTCATTGTATTCCATAGTAAAATATACCATCATTTACATAGCCTGTTTTCCAATAAATATATGTGTGTGTGTGTGTGTGCGCGCGCGTGTGTGTGTGTGTGTGTGCGTGTGTGTGTGTGTGAGTGTGTGTGTACACACACACACATTTTTTCATTCTGTTGATCATCTGTCGTCTATTTCTGTAGGTCAGATTGCTTGGGTGAAACTCATTCATTCAGCACGTGTTTGTTCAGCGGCTTCCCTGTGCCTGGTGCTGTTCTAGGCACTTGGAAGACAGCAGTGAGCAGGACACCTTTGTGAGTCCACCAGGGACAGATGATAGACATGTGACGCCACTTACCACCAAATGCCACCAAGAAAAATAAAGCTGTCAAAGAGGGTAGGGGTGACAGGGACTGGGTTCAGGAAGGTCTGACCCGAACGTGTGAGCGAGGAGGGCGTGCAGGCACGTGGAGGAGCAGGCCGGAGTGAAGGCCCTCCTGCGCCGGGACAGCAGGGAGCTGGAGCGGGAGCAGAGGAGGGCCGGGGAGGTGGGCGGGTGGCAAGGTAGAGGGGCAGCAGGACCAGGTCTTGCGGGGCCTCGTCGGCCTCGGGACAGGGACTTCTGGCGGAGTTTAGTAGGGAGGGCGTCCGTCTGCCTCGACGTGTTGGTTTTCTGTTGCTGCTTAACAGGATAACCACAGACTTGGCAACTTACAGCGTAACACACAGCGTGCTATCCCACAGATCCTGTAGGTCAGTGCGTAGCTGGGTCCTCTACGTAGGGGCTCACGAGGTTGCGGTCAGGGCACTGACCTGGCTGGATTCTCATTCTTGTGCCTCAACTAGGGAAGGATCCGGCTTCCCAGCTTGCACGGATGCTGGCGCAGTTCTGTCTTCACGGCGCTAGGTCTGAGAGCATCAGGTGGTTTGGGTTTGGGTTTGTGGTTATTGTTGTCTTGCTGCTCTTGGCTTCTAGAGGCTCCTGCAGTTCCCTGCCAGATGGGGTTCTCCAGCATGGCTGTTTGCTTCCTTACAGCCAGCGAGGGAAAGAGACGCTCCAGCAGGATGGATGCTGAAGCCCTCATGTAACAAACTCACGTAATCACATCCTGTCACTTGGGCCACATTCTGTTGCTTAGAAGCAAGTCACAGGTCCTGCTGTCTCCAGGGGAGGGGATTACACAACGGCGTGGGCACCAGCAGGCAGGGGTCACTGGGGCCACCTTAAGAGTCTGGGCTTCAGAAGAATAACTTGGGCTGTACTGTGGGGAATTTATGATCATGGAGAGAGCAATAAAAAGGAGACCATTACAGTCCCGGAGAGAGATGCTGGTGGCCTGGACTAACTAGGGTTGTAGTTGAGTAGGAAGGAAGTGGTTGGATTTCTGACATTTTAAAGGTAGAGCCAACAGGATTTGCCAATGCGTTGGGTTTGTGGATTGGGTCGCTTGGTCAAAGGCCATCTGCGTTTAGAATGGCATTCTATAATGCACATGTTTTGATATTACTTTAATGCCCTGCATATCACTTGCAAATTTTTGCTTATGATTTCAGGGGAGTTTGGGGAGCCTTCCTGAAATCTATCCAGTTTAATACCATGTTAACATCTTTGAATAACATTTATTTAATAACACTTATTCTAAACCATATTCTAAGTTCCTAAATTAATGATATAATTAAGAGAAAAGAAAGTACAATCAGGATTATTCTGCACTTCAGCACTTGAGGAATTGCTAATGTTAAGACAATCGGTGTTTTACAAAATAGCTAGAAATATACAGTCACTGAACAGCATGATCATAAAGACTTCGTAGCAACATGGAGAAGGTTCGGGGATACTTAGGGGACAGAAACCAACTAGCAAATTGAATGTACACAGTCAGTCCCCTTCTTTTCACACATAACAATTCCTAAAAACGTGTGCCAGAGTTAAACAAGGGACTTCCTGTTATGATGTGGTTTCTTTCTTAGAAATTAAAAAAATTACATTAAGTACCGAATTAAACCCTGCCTTTTTGCCATTGCCTTTAAGGACAGATTTCTAGCATTTTAGAAGTTTTTTTTTTGTTTATTTGGCCACACTGCGCGGCTTGCTGTATCTTAGTTCCCCAACGAGGGGTTGAACCTGGGCCCTCGGCAGTGAAAGTGTGGAGTCCTAACCGCAGGACCACCAGGGAATCCCCTAAAAGTTCTTTATTTTGTTATTTTTATCCATAATTGAATTCACAGTTAATGGTTTTAAGTCCAGTGAGCAACTCTTTGAGGCTAAAGATTGGTCACTTTTTGGATGCCTAAAATATTTCTTTAACAGAATAGCTAGAGACATTTATTCACAATGGTATCGAGTTTACGAGACTTCCACGCCTCATGTTTGATATCAGCACTTTCACCTTTCTGTATTCACCAATTTTCATAGAGTAGTAAATATAAACTATAATAAATGGTTTTCAGGCCTTTAAAGCCACAGAACCCTTTCTTCAAATGAAACCTTAACTTGAATCCCAATTTGTAAAAAAAACATGAAGCGGAGCTGATTTGGTTTAAATTCTGCTCTGTAGGTTTTCATTAAAGGAAACTTGCCATAGAATAAAGTAACACTAGGTGGCAGTGCAGCCAAGATGGCAATGAAATCTTCTACCTGGTGAGGGTGGTGATACCATACAAAGGTGCAGAATGTTTTCAGCAGCCGGGGTCCAAGTCCAAACCGGGTGTAGGAAAAGCCACTCCGGGCCGACAGTGCGTGGTACCTGAATGTGCAGAGCGGTCCTGTCGTGGTGTTGCAGTTAGAGATGAAGCGCAGTTCTTTTCTAACTCTCTGTCAGAGCTTGTACTGTCAGTTAAAATGGGGGCGAGAAGCCTGAGGTGCACTCTTGTGGTGACCAGGCCCAGCTGAAACAAGCATGTGGCCGCCTGAAGCAGACGGGGCCCCTCCCCCATCTCACCCATGGCCGGCCGGCCACCCAGGGGAAGGCTGACCCACAGGCGCCCTTCTCTTGTACAGAAATCACAATCTTGTCTTTTTATCAGTAGAGAAAGGACATTGGCTTATGCTCTTAATGATTCATCAAAATCAGAAAATATAATATAGCACTCTTGAGATGACTGGTACTCTCAGTTCTGTGATACTAAGAGCTATGAGAACGGCTAGTGAGAATTTGTGTCGGGGGCCGGGGGAGGAACACAAGTCTGGTGAAGCAGTAGGCAAAATACATTTTAATTTACTGCCTAAGACATTTCTTTACCTTAAAAATGTATTGGTAACACCAGTAAATCCTGTAGCTAATGCTGTTGTCCTAGACTGAATCAGCCACGCTTTTGAGGTCAAAGGGTTAATGCTTATGCACTTGTAAACATGAAAGGTTGAATGTACCGTGTTTACACTTATTTAAAAAGGAGCTTATCGCTACACACCTGTTAGAACAGCACAGTGAGAGATAGGGACTCTACCACATGTTGGTGAGGAGGTGGGGAAACTGCACCTCTCATACCTGGGGAGGGGAGGGTGCAAGTGAGGAGGTGGGGAAACTGCACCTCTCATACCTGGGGAGGGGAGGGTGCGAGTGAGGAGGTGGGGAAACTGCACCTCTCATACCTGGGGAGGGGAGGGTGCGAGTGAGGAGGTGGGGAAACTGCACCTCTCATACCTGGGGAGGGGAGGGTATGAGTGCACTGTGGTACAGCCACTGCGGAAGACAGTTCAGCAAGCATGTGCTCACCATATGACCCAGCATGTGTCCCAGAGAAAGGAAAGCCTCTGTCTGCACAAAAACTTTATCAGAATGCTCACAGCGGCTTTATCTGTAATAGCCAAAACTTGGAGACCACTCACATGTTCTCCAGCCGGTGACCGGTCGCACAAACTGTGGTGCGTCCTTGCTGTGGCACAGCACTCACCGGTGACAGAAGAATGAACTGTTAATACATACAACTTAGATGGATCTCAAGGGAATTAGGCTCAGTTTTTCTTTAAAAATCCAATCTCTAAAGGTTACATACTGTGATTCCATTTATAGGACACTCTCAAAATGACGAAACTATAGAGTTGGACAAGGTCCTACTGTTTTTCGCACAGGGAACTATATCCAATATCCTGTGATAAACCATAACGGAAAAGGATATAAAAAAGAATATATGTATAACTGAATCACTTTGCTGTACGGCAGAAATTAACACAACATTGTAAATCAACTATACTTCAAGAAAATAAATGTTTAGAAGAACTATAGAGTTGGAGAACAAACTAGGGAGGGAGGATGGATGTGGTTATGAAGGAGAAGCACAGGGCATCTGTGCTGATGGGACAGTTCTGTATCTTGCTTGTGGTGGTGGTTACCTGACTCTACACCTGGCAGAATCCCATAGAACCACACACATGCACACGTAACACACACAAATGAGCGCCTGTGAAATCGGTGAAATGTGAATAAGGCCTGTAGATCGTACCAATGTCAATTTTCTGGCTTTGTTTTGTGCTGCAGTTGTATTTCCAGGAATGTTTTTGGTTAATTCTCGGATTATACATGTGGTGTTAAGGAATGCTTTCTAATAGGACACACTGACTGTACATTGATGTATTGCGTGCTCCTCTGCAGGGTGAATTTGTAAATGAATATGTTGGCGAATTAATTGATGAGGAAGAATGCAGATTGCGAATCAAGCGAGCCCACGAGAACAGTGTAACTAATTTTTATATGTTAACTGTTACCAAGGTAAAATTGCTTTTTTTTTTTGGTAAGAAAAAAGGATTTTTTGGTTTAAATTGGTGGTCTTAGGTTAAACTCAGTTTCCTTCCTCTCATTTGGTTTTTCTCAAGCAAATTATAATGGTTTGCAGTAGCCAGGGTGTGTCCCACTATAATATGCTCATTATACCAGAGTACAAAAGTGAACGATTACTGGCGCCTTGCACAGGTCATGTGAGACGCGCTGTGAGTGAGAAGATGACCAGGAACAGGGTTGACACATCTGGATTTGAGTCCCAGCTCTTAGTCACTGAAAGACCTGGCCCTCAGTTTCTTTATCCCCAAGGGAGAGAATTAGCTCTGTAATTCTAAGTTATAAACCACCAGTAAAGTTCTGCTCTAGCAAAAATCCTAACTGTAAATTGTTCTATATATTTAAACTTTTTTTATGAGTTAGGAAAAATGAATGCTGTCAAAAGAAAAACGACAGTAAAACTTCTGGTTTAATACATGTAACTGTGAGTGCTGTTTGATGCACATCACAGCACAACTATCTCATTTAATTTCTCCCAACAGTCCTCTGGAGTATAACCTTTAAAAATTGTGACTCACTGTATTGTACATCTGTAACTTATATTGTACACCAATAACTATACTTCAATAAAAGATTAAAAAAAAAACAAACGGTCCTCTGATTTACAGAGGACGAGAGACTGAGATCCAGCCATAAGTGATTTGTTGGATATCTTGTTACAGTTTAATGATGAGCCAAGACTCGTACCCACGTTTCCTGTGTTCCAGGCTGTCTCTAAAACTGAGTCAGAACAGCCTTACAAGAACCAGAAGTCATTGAAAAGAAGTACTATTTTAACTGATACGTCACTGTTTGAAAGTTTTACCACCTTCCTGAACATACACTTTATATACATAAAATGCCATTTATTTGTGACTGCTCATTGGCCCCTTAAATCCTAGCCTCGCTGCCGGTGACCCCTGCAGCCACCTGGACACCACTTGGGAGGCTCCGTCTTCTAGAGCTTTCCCAGACTATCAGAGTTTAAATTCAGGGAGCCAAAATGTTGAGCTTTTTATGGTATTTTGAACTTTTGTGTAAGTAAAAATAGACTCTGAAGATTATATCCCAAACTCTAGCCCTTCCATCAGTCAGATCTCCAAGTCTTCATTCAGAGAAGTTTCTTGTTTTTCCTGCCTCCCTCTTTATGGCCTAAGCTCTCATCCGTCTACCCCCCTACAAGCTTTGCTTCTTGCTTAGAGCAGGAAAGGAGGGCTGACAGCAAAGCACCATAGTTCCCGTCACAAGTGGCATCCGAGCTGAGAGCGGTCTACTCAGAAAATACCTGTCGCTAAGCCCACAGCCAGCTGATCTCAGTCGCATTATTCTGTGGTGTGTTTGTTTCTAGAAACAAACTTTAAAAGAAACTAAACTCCACTTTATCTTACTTGCTTTTGACTTGGTCATCATGTAAAGTAGAGAACTCAGTCAGTTGTGCCGCGAGCACATTTTCGGAGCTGTCGGTCGTCAGACCTCGGCTGGCGGCCGACAGTGCTGCCTCGTGGCTCTCGCCTGAGTTGGATGTTTCTCAGACACGCTTGTGCTCAGTTTCATGTCAAAGGAACTTTTCCTTTCTTTTCTTTCTGAAGGACCGTATCATTGACGCTGGCCCGAAGGGAAATTATTCTCGCTTTATGAACCACAGTTGTAATCCAAACTGTGAAACACAAAAGTGGACGGTGAATGGAGATGTTCGAGTTGGCCTTTTTGCTCTTTGTGACATTCCTGCAGGTAAAAGGGACTCTGTCCCCTCCCCGGAAAGCAAGTATGTCTTTGAGGGCAGGACATTCTGACACTCAAGTGTCAAGACAAGTTTTGACACTCAAGTATTTATTCAAATAAGATAAAGAGCTATATTTAGAATTGTTACCTGCCCGTAGGAAGTAAACATCTGTATCCTGCAAAAGGGAGCGTAGTAAGAGAGGGTATCACAGAATTCTGTGTCTATGATCCCGCTGAATTAGTTCTCCAAATTATTGCTGTCTGTATAATGTAACCAAATGTTTAAGCTTTTGTTTCCTTTTTTTTTCTTTAACATTAAAGAAAATATTAACCAGTTGTTACCATCAACTGGTCTCTTCGTTTGTTTGTGGGAGGTTGTTTTGTTTTGTATTTTAGTTTGAAAAATCAGTCTGTTTCAAATTAGACATAAAACGCTTCTCAAAGCAGAGTTACTGCTTTCATTTTTCCTTACCCATCCAGCATCAATAACAGCAAGACTTAATTTCTCGTTCGCTAAGTCTGTAGAAAAATGGGTGGGAAGAGAAATGCTGTAGCTAAAAGTGATGTAAACTGTGTTTCTAGCACTCGCTGTGGATTGCTGAGGTCCAGTTAAAGAAAGCTTGAACTGGGAATTCCCTGGCAGTCCAGTGGTTAGGACTCAGTGCTTTCACTGCGGGGGCCCAGGTTCGGTCCCTGGTTGGGGAGCTAAGATCCTTCAGCCAAGTGGTGTGGCCAAAAAAACAAAACAAAAAGACCTTTAAAATGCTAGAAATCTGTCCTTAAAGGCAACGGCAAAAAGACAGGGTTTAATTCAGTACTTAATATAATTTTTTTAATTTCTGAGAAAGAAACCACTTCATAACAGGAAGTCCCTTGTTTAACTCTGGCACACGTTTTTAGGAATCTGTTATGTGTAAAAAGCAGGGGACTGACTGTACATTGAATTTGCTATTTGCTGCATGGTGTGGCCAAATTAAAAAAAAAAAAAAGAAGACGAAAGAAAGCAAGCTTAGACCTCCTAGTTTGAGTCCCTGGGTCTTTGGTGTATGTAGTAAATGTGCATTTTGAAGTCTTTTCTGATCATAATGTGAGGCATTAATTACTGGAAGTGGTATGGCTGTGACAATTCCACGGTCATCTTGTTTCTTTAGAAACTAGTGTAAATTAGTCTTAGAAAAGAGAGCTAAGCTAGAACCCATTTTTCTTGAGCACAGATTTCAGATTCTTAATCTCTGTCACATGGTCTTTGACCACTTCAGTGAAAAGAATATGATGGTCTCTGTAGAATATTTATTTTTGTTTTAATCATTGGTGGATCGGATGTTTTCCTCTAGTTTTCTGGGATTTTTTCGTTGTTTTTTTCCTTTTTCCCATCACCGTCTTCAGTGTGGAACACGGAGGATGGAAGGGTCTTCATGTCAGAATTACGTCTCTTTTTTCGTTGTGAGGGTGTGTCTTTGACAGCATTTCTCTCCCCCCAGGACTTGAGTCTGAATACTTCTCTCTCTTGTGTTCTAGGGATGGAGCTAACATTTAATTACAACCTGGACTGTCTGGGCAATGGCAGGACGGAGTGCCACTGCGGGGCAGAGAACTGCAGTGGTTTCCTCGGCGTGCGGCCAAAGGTCAGTGGCTGCAGGGGGCGCCCCTGGGGCTGGGAAGGGGCTGCTGAAGAAGCTTGTTTGGGGCTGTCTCAGGAGGTGCTGGCCAGGGGGACCTGGTTGAATTTGCAGGCCAGCAGTTGCGTTTACCCAGAGTTTAGACTCCGACCTCCCACTAGAGCGTATCTCAGTGAGAACTGTTAGGTTCTGAAAATGTCTGTGTTTCTGACTGAATTTGAACTTAGCAAGATCTTTTTCAAAAAAAAATTCACACTATCCTAATACACTTTAGTGTATCAGAATTATACACTTTAAATTGGTGAACTTTATGGTTTGTGTATGCTATCTCAGTTGTCTTTGCAATTTAAAAAAAAAAAAAGCACCTATTCAAAAAATCAATGAAAAATGAATTATTTTTACTACAGTTCCGTGACAGGGTAAGCCCTCCTGGTGTTTTAGGTAACCGAACAACAGGTGAATTTAAATGAACGTGAGGTTGTAGGATCTCCCTTTTACGTAAAGCTTCACGCACTGTGATCGTTAAAACCGTGACCCCCTCTCTCCTGCCAGTCGGCATGTGCGTCCACAACTGAAGAAAAGGCAAAAAACGCTAAGCTGAAGCAGAAGAGACGAAAAATCAAAACAGAGCCGAAGCAGCTGCATGAAGATCACTGCTTCCAGTGCGGGGACAGCGGCGAGCTGGTCATGTGCGACAGGAAGGATTGCCCCAAAGCCTACCACCTGCTCTGCCTCAACCTGCCCCAGCCGCCCTACGGTGAGCCCAGCCTGCAGGCCCCGCCCGACTCCATCTCTGCCCACCATGCCCGACTCAGAATACGGGCGGTCCAGTCCCCCGTGTGGAGCCGTGGGATAGGAAGCGTTGGAAAGAGCAAGGAACAGTAGCAAGCAAAGGTTTTGCTAGTGAAACATCTGTCTCAGTGCAAGTGGGGGACGCCCGTGGGCCGGCAAGGACTGGTGTCTTACGGTCCATTACCACAGGTGGTAGTTGGCTCCTAGCTGAGTTTGGGGCAGTAGCTCGCAGCCACACCGACAGGTGCACCCAGACCTCTGTTGGCTGAGGTTTGGAGTCGTAGTCAACTGCATTCAGCCCCCAGTCCGAGAGGAAGGTGGGAAGTGGGGTGTCTCGTGGGTGTTGGGGACAGGCACTCACTGGGCTCCTTCCCTTCTTCCCGCCCACACTAGGAAAGTGGGAGTGCCCGTGGCATCAGTGCGATGAGTGCAGCGGCGCAGCTGTGTCCTTCTGTGAGTTCTGTCCACGTTCGTTTTGCAAAGATCATGAAAAGGGGGCTCTGGTGCCCTCCGCCCTGGAAGGCCGTCTCTGCTGCTCTGAACATGACCCTGTATCTCCCGTGTCACCCGAATACTGGAGCAAGATCAAATGTAAATTGGAATCACAGGATCATGGAGAAGAAGTCAAAGAATAAATGGGCAGTGATTTCCTTCTTTTTTTATTGAAACGAAGAAAGGAAAAGAAAAAAGAGAATGAGTTAGTACAAGAAGAGACCGCTGCAGTGCATACAGCCTTGGCCATCAGCGCTGCCCTATTAAAGTGAAGATGGGGAACCAGGCCGTGCAGGCAGAAGCCGTTGGTGGGATCTGGTTTTTCAGTTTCGTCCTGTCAGCTTGGGGATTCTTTTGTGGAGGGTTAGGTTCCCTTGGTCTTTTCTTGCCTTTTATTGTGCTTCAATGCCTTTGCAGCTGGCAAAAGAGATGTCTTCGCTTTTAAAATAAGAACAAAGAGAAGTAGTTCTGTTAATGAGATAAATTTAAAGTCTAGGATGTGTTCCTTGGGTGTAAAAAGCAAAAGTAGCCATCATTCCTTTATTTATTTTCATTTTTAAAAATTTTGAGAAGTGTAGTTCAGATAGTCTAATCTGTGTGTGTGTGTGTCTTTGTGTGTGTGTGTGTGTGTGTGTGTGTTTTAAGTAGGAATTGCAGAAAGCCCTCTAGAAAAGGGTATGGTGGTCTTACCTCTTTCCTGAGCAGTAGGGAGGCTGGCTTCGCTTTCCCTTCCAGACGCCTCTCGTAGTCTTAGAGAAGGGCTCTGTGGGAGTATTGAATCTGGCCTCTTGAAATCAAAAGGCCTCAGTGAATATTACCTCTGTGGTCTTAAACTAGGTGGGCTTTCCGATATAACTTTACCTAGAAAGGTATATAATGTGGTTGTTGGTTTTTTGTTCTGGAGAAAAAAAGAAATGGATGCCCTCACTGAGTCTGAAGCGTTCTCCACTGATAATGGGTGTTTTTGATGAAGTGCGTCTCTGTGGATATGAATACAGAGTTAGAATGGTCATTCCTGTTGTCTTGACACACTGGTAAAGGCAGCTAAAGGGAGTTGAAAGGCACAGACCAAAAGTTGGGTCAAATAAGCACCATTTTCTATCCAATTTAATGTACACCCTGGTCTGACTTGGAGAGAATTACGGGCATTTTAATTTTCTGTCTCTGCTTTCCTCTCCCAAGCAAACATTCCCTTTGTCAGCTGACCACTCAGTCACGTGTCCTGGTGAAAGCTACACGGATGAATTTGAACTGTATTTGGATAGATCTTCTTGTTCAGTTCCGAATTTGGGGGTGAAAGTGGTAGCACTTGCACTTCTACAGGGTAAAGGAGAGCCACAGAAACACACTTCACGGCAGGAAGCACTTAGGGAGAGCTCCACAGAAAGCAGTGATAGCAGGAATGGTTGGAGCTCAGAGACGCAAGTGAACCGGAATATCTGCCCACAGAACTCACTGGCTTTGAATGCCTAGGAATATGTATATTCCAGGATTCCCTTATGAATGAATTAGTCCCGTCAGACATTGTTGTAACACTGCACTAAGTAGAAGCCTAGGTTTAGCTTGAATGAACGTCAGCTTCTCTGTGAATTTTGACTGCTAACAATTGCCGGTACCTGGTAGCATTTATTTTCCCTCAGGAAGTACCCAGTGACCTTATAAAGGCAGGGAAGATAGATGCTCCACAGCATTCCTTCAGTTGTGCTGTGTGTTCCTTTTCCTTATCAATTTACAACTCTTCTCTGGAAAAAAGAAGAAAAAAATCTGTTTTGTGCTTCTTTTTTATTTTCTTTGTATGTAAATGTGCAATTATACTGGATTTTTTCTTGTTAAAAAAAAAAAAAAAGACAAACAAAAAACACTACAATTCCTTTACTTAAGCTCCTAAACTGCCACTTGCCTGATTCCAGCAAGTAATTCTGAGGTAACTTATTGGGCCTCCAGTAATTCTGTTGATTAGATATGGTCCCAAAAGAAAGAGCAAGATAGAAAATGCTATATGTGTTACCAAATGCGACTGCTACAAGTCACATGAATTACAGCTCACCAAAACACTAAAGTTTGCTCTTGAGCAATCATATAGTTTGATGTCCTTTTAAAAAATAATTTAAGAAAATCTAGGTTTTATCATACTAAAACTTTATTTTATATATGTATATGATAAATGTTTGCTTTTTTAAACTTACTAACATGAAGGATTTCCTTTAATATCTGAAATGCACCTCGTGTTGAAACGGTATCCAACATGGAATCTTATCTCCTTGCTTTGTTTTGGACTTAGTGCTATTTAATATCTGGTGACTTTTATATGGTAAGCCAGGGTATATCCTGTATACTACAAATACCTTAGGTTTAAGTATTTTTATGCAGCTTCTTCATTGTGTCACATTTTGTTTGTGTATCTGTAGCAGAGCTCCGCTGGGGGGTGCTACAGCGGAGGGGGGGTGGGGGGTTGGCTAATAGGGTTGTTCTGCCATTTCAGAAATCAGGGCGGAAAACACCATCGCTGACCGCAGCCATGGGTCTTGGTCCGCGAGTGTCCTTTAACGGTCTGGAACGTGGCTTTAGTCCTGGCAGTGCCAGGGAGCTCTCCTCACACCTCGTACTGTTGCCTAGTTTGTATATTTTAAAGGTGCAGGCTATGGAAGCAGAAAAAGAATAAGTTGTGCTTTATATGTGCATAGTATCCATGCAGGGTGCTTGTCTGTGCTTCACCAATGAAATTTTGCAAAAGACATGTTGCTCACTGATAGCTAGAAGTTGTTATTTGTTAACTTTTAAATCTGTCTGTGGTCAGAGCATAAATGGTTGGGTTTTAATTCTTGTCCGAAAATGAAATAACTTAAAGCAGCATGGGATAACGGTGGCATTTTTTTTTTAACCATATGTTGGTTCTTTGGTGGAAGAAGCGAACGTAAGATTTTTGATAATCAGCATAAATCTTCAGAAATCAGATCTGTAAGAGCTAGAGGTGAAATCCTGGAGGCCTTCCAGGCCCTGCACCAGAGGGGGCGTGAGGAATCCTGCCGCTGGCTGGCAAGGGAGGGGTGGACGGCCCTGTGCTCCCGGCAGGCCAGGCAGAAGCAGCTGGAGGGAGTGAGTCACTTCTTGAATATCTAATCGGGGCTGGAATTAGGAGTGGGGTGGGTTTTATTTTCATTTTTCTTTTAACAAGTTCCCACCCTATCCTAATCCTCAGAAATTCTCTGGCCTAAGCTATAAAATAGGCTGACTTTTAGAATCATTGAAACTTGGAGATTTCTGTGTGTTCAAATCAGGAACACATCTAAAAACTAAAAAAAAAAAAAAAAAAAAAAAATAAGGCAGGGGGAAGGCTGCTCCCGGCTCCCAGCTGCCATTTCCCCAGAGTATTTGGAGGCACGCCTGTGAATAACGCTGGGAAACTCACAACATCGAGATGATCGCGGAAAGGACTCAGACAGGGCGGCTGTTGGACACCTTTCTTTCCTGACTCAGGAAGTAGAGTTTCCCTTCTGAGTAGCTCGCTGCATGGTGTGTTCCAGTCAGGGTCCAGCCCAGATCTGCAGTTTGGAAACAGATGGGCCAGCTGTGTGGAGCGCAGTCTCTGGACTCCCGGGGATTTGTTGCTTGTCTCTCATTTCATTTTAAAACAGAAAGCTCTTCTTTAGCATTCACCTTAAAGTCAAGGTACCGCCGCATGCCATGTCCCACTAGGATAAGAGAACAAGTTACCGTGGCGTCTTGACAGCTTGGGAAGCTCACACTCGATGTCCTTCTACATTGGGAAGTTGCTTGTGCTGGGCAGTGCAAATTAGACTTGAATTACTTCTTAAAAGGCTGATGTGTCCAGCCTCCTCATTGTCCGAGCTGCTGCAGACAAGATCACTTGGAACAACTTCCTTTGGCCTCAGGCCACCTAGAATTGGTCTCTGGTTATTTGTAAACAAACAGTAGAACTCGCTTCCCTTTCCAGATAGGCTCGGGAATAGATATAATTAGACAGCTTTGCCCTATATTGACAGATACGAAGAGTTGGGAATTTGTATATACTGAAATCTACTGACATTTATCCGGGGTGGGGTACAGGGAGAAAGGGGGTTACAGTAGGGTAGGGGAGGGGGTGTAGTGTTTACCACAGGTACGAAGTAGCCACTTTAACACTGAGACCTCTGCCTCATTGAATTCAGGTTTTTTAAGTACTTGAAACTCCTCAGATTCTCCTTATTTTACAGTTACTTTAAGATTTATGAAGTAGAAAGCATTGTTTTGTATACTGTTTTGTCTCTTACCCTCTTGAACTTGGATTAAAGGCAAAGTTCTGCAGACGGAAGTGTCCACAGTAGTTCTCTCAGATTCAGTGCACACATTCGGGGAAGAGACTCCTGCATGAAATACCAGCAGCATTTATACGAGTACTTCATATGTATGTTCTCTGTTTTGTTATTTTGTCAACCTTATCCCCAAGCACCTCTTCTTTCCTTTTAATATATGCCTGCGTAGGGAAAAAAACAAAAATTTGCACTTATGTTACTCTCCTGAAATGCTGGGTGTAACCTGTGTGTTTCAAACCCATTTCCGTTCTTTTCAGTCCATTGCTTAAGTGACAAGTTCAGGTTCGTGTGGCACATATGTACGAAGGAGGAAGAGAATTACCTGTCCTTTGGTGGCGTCCCAGAGTCATTAACGTTTAAGAAAAAGGGAAAAGATGAATAGTTACCAAAGTCATTTATTCAGTCCTTCGTTTTCTTATGTGACATCACTGCACCTGCTAGTTGGCAAGAAAGCACCCTCGGGTTTCCCTTCCCCACCTGCCACAGACTTATGTGTGTGAATGCCTCTCGGTATCCATCAGATGACCTAATAAATGAGGGATTCATACAGTATTCTTGTCAGTTTAGAAGTGGACTGGATAAAATTTACTTTTACTTTGTTGTCACTAATATTGCTCTTTATCTCATTTGTGCTGTCACATGCCCTGTGTTTAAAAAAAAAAAAAAAAAGAAAATCATGTTGCCACTGATAACCAAGATGCTAATTGATGACTACAACTGGTTCTTTTTATATACAAGGGTGTGTGCATAATTGGAATTGATAGGAGAAATTCATTTGTATCCACTTGTGATATTGCACAACAAAACACAGATACCTACAGATTCTGCTCTCATTTCCTCGTGATCTTTATGATAATTACCTTTGTAGATTGGTTATTTCTGTACTTTATCTGTAATAAACTTTGTAGATCCTGTGAACTGTTATTTTTTGCCTAAATCCCTTGAGACTTGAGTCTTTAATAACAAAGCATCAATATTCACTAAGTCAATCTCTTTCGAGTTTCTGTGACTTGGCTAGAAGCTCTTGACACTCAAGATTAGTGTTCATTTTCCCTGGGGGTATTCCACTAGGGCATTACTGTATAATGACTTGATGTTGCCACATAGACTTCAAGATACATGATATTTGGGGGATTCTGTTGATTGGCCTATGTTTTATTGCATAGTGTGAGACGTGTAAAGCTTGGTTAACCTGTATATAGATAGCTTATTGTTGACTAGTTACGGTGTAGTAGC
This sequence comes from Phocoena sinus, assembly GCF_008692025.1. NCBI lineage: Eukaryota > Metazoa > Chordata > Mammalia > Artiodactyla > Phocoenidae > Phocoena > Phocoena sinus. Next base: position 30,115,756 of record NC_045783.1, on the reverse strand, counting down.
ATTGCCTGTAATATTTAAGCTTCTTACTACTGTGTGTGCTGGTAGGAACATATAATTTTTGTACATTATATTTACTGAGATGCTGCCTTTCTTATTTTACAAATACTTTGGAATTCAAATGTGTTTTTTGCTTCCGTGAGGATTAATTTGGAAAGGTTTTTAATGACATTCCACTGATTTCAGATTTTGCTTGAGGTTGACTTCAATAAATTGTCCCGTATGTTGCAAATTAAATATGTGGACTTGTTCATTGCCCGTAATTTCTTGCTACCACTCAGTGAGCAAGAGGCCATCCTGGGCGGGAGGGGACCAGCGCGGGGCCGAAAGACCCAGCGCGTCCACCGCGCCAGCGAGGCCCGCAAGGTCCTGCGGGAGCCCGGCACGTCTTCCCGCAGCACGGGGTGTGCTTCGGCGGACTTGGATCCGGAAACGAAGAGTCCGCGTGGTCCCCGGGACGGAAGGCCCGGGCCTCTGTAAGGTACGCGACGTCGGGCGGGCGGGCGGGCGGGCGGGGGACAGACAGCTGGGGCAACCCCTCACTTCCGTCCGTCGCTGTCTCAGGCGCTGGGGGCCGCTCTCGCCCCGCCTCGGCCCCGCCCCCCCCCTCCCTCGGCGCCGCCACGTCAGCCTTGAGCGCGCGCGCCGTGATGGGGAAGGAGGTGGCGGCGGAGGTGGGCCTGCGGCTCGCGCTGTTCGCGGTCTTCCTGTAAGGACTTGCGCTCCGGCCCCCGGCCCCCGGCCCCCGGCCCCCGGCCCCGCCGCCCGGCCGGGCTCCGCGCGCGATTCCGGGAAGCCGCCGACGCGCCCGCACCTTTCTGTCCCCTTTAGGGTAACAGAGCTGCTCCCGCCCTTCCAGAGGCTCATCCAGCCCGAGGAGATGTGGCTCTACCGGAATCCGTACGTGGAAGCAGAGTATTTCGCCACCAAGCCGATGTTTGTGCGTGGAGAACCAGCCTTCCTTCTGACCGCACTTCTCACGGAGCCGAACGCTAGGGAGGGAGCGGGCAGGTCCCCCTGGCTCCGCCACGGAGCTGAAGACGAGCCTTAGCGTCGTAACGGTTAAGGGCCAGGTTGAGAGAGAAGTCCGTCCGCTTCGGCTCCAGGGATAGGGTCTGGGGGCGGCTGCTCAGGGCGGCCCGGGGCAACTGGTCGTTGAGAGGAGCGGTGACGGCGGCTCCCGCGGGAGCTCGGCACCCAGCTAGCTGCAGGCAGACCCGGGACACGGCACTTGCGGGGGAGCCGGGAGGTCTGATAGGCCAGTTCAGCTGTCACTTCACCCCTCTTGCTGTGGGAGCTCTCTTCCCAGCTAGCTGTCTGACGTTCTCGGGGCGGCCCTTTCGCGTGCTGAGCTCTGCCGTGTCCGGCGCAGGTCGTCGCCTTGCTGGCCCCGCTGGCCCCGGTCATCCTGGCCAGGTGTCTGAAGAAGGCGGACGCAGTGGACAGCCGGCAGGCCTGCCTGGGTAAGCGCGGCCTCCCCAGCGCCGGAAGCAGGAGGCGGGGGCCCCCACGCGGCTTGCGGGGCGGGGGGGGGGGGGTGGGCCGAGCTCTACGTTCCTCGGGTGACTGCGTCTACGGGGTGCCCCGCCTGCTGCCTGTGAGACGTGCTCCACGTCCTGGGTGCACCTGCGTGCACCGGACTGTTTGCAGCTCCGACGAGTCCTCGGTCCGGGTAGCGCGTTCTCCCTGTGCCAAGGCGGAGTGGCCAGCGGGGGGCGGGATTATTCTCACGCTCCGCTCCGGCTGGAGCCCGAGCGCTCCTCTGTCCCCGGAGACCGCGGCTGCGCCTAACGAGACAGGGACCCGGCCGCTCCTCCTGGGCAGACGCCACCAGCAGCCACTTCCGTTGCCTTCCAGCTGCCAGCCTGGCCCTGGCTCTGAACGGCGTCTTCACCAACACAGTCAAACTGATAGTGGGGAGGTGAGTGCCCAACGCTGCCGCCCTCGCCCCAGGAGGGCAGGCGCACGCAACTGCTGCCACATCTTCCCCGTAGCCTTTTCTCTTTATTCTCGGTCTGATCTTTCTCTTCTAACAAACACTTCCTCCCGTCCCTCTACCTCGGTCCGTTGGGTGACTCGGGCTCTCTTCTGTCCTGAACGGCATTTCCCACTGACACGGAGTCGGTGTCCTCCGGAGCACCCCCAGAAGCTGCAGCACGACTCACTCTTTGCCCTAAAAAGTAACTATGTGCCGCAGTGGCTTTTTTTCCTTCCTGGTTTAAATGTTGACCCCGGAAATAAGGCTTTTCTCTTAGTGATGACTATCCAATCCCGCTTCACTGTTTTGCCTGGGACACTATTTGACTGACAGTTAAGAAAGGTATCTAACACAACCAGAAAATAATTTCTGGAGTTGTAAATGATCCACGTTCAGACCTCGCTTATTTCTTGCAGGCCACGCCCAGACTTCTTCTACCGTTGCTTCCCCGACGGGCAAGCCCATCATGACTTGACGTGCACAGGAAATGAGGACGTGGTGAATGAGGGCCGCAAGAGCTTCCCCAGTGGACATTCTTCCTGTAAGAATACCATGTGGACTCTATATCTGTGCTTTTCTTGGGGATCACTGATTTTAACCTAGGAAGCTTGTGAGGATGGGAACATTTCATGCACTCTTATTCTTGCATCTAGAAATCGGAGCCCCCTTCTTTAATAACAAGCTTGAACCTCGAATATTAAATATTCGAGGACAGAGGAAGTAGTTTACCTTCATGAAATTTGAACATATTATTACTGTATTATTTGCCTAAATCCTGCAATCTTGCTCCAGTCATAAAAATATTAACTAACCTTTATTGAAGAGCTACTGTATGTCAGGTGCTTCCGAAAGCATTTTAGATTCGTGTCTCGTTTGATACCATAAAGAGCCCAATGAGATGGGTACTGTTGTTTTTATGATTCCCATTTATGCATCAGGAAACTAACGCATCAGGAAGTGAAGTCCCATTGCTAGGATTCCAAAACTATTCTCAGGGTAAATGTTACTCACTTTGGGAAACGGTCCTTCATTTTCCCTTTTGTTTCCTTCTCCCTCATAATTGACGATGTAGATCGATGATCTACACCAAAAGTTACCAAAAGGGATAAAAACATATTCATACCCGCTAACCTCCTCTTTTTCTTTAAAAGACATATACTTAGAGGTTTTCCCTCTTCTAGTTGCATTTGCTGGTCTGGCCTTCGCATCCTTCTACCTGGCAGGGAAGTTACACTGCTTCACACCACGAGGCCGAGGGGAATCTTGGAGGTTCTGTTCCTTTCTGTCACCCCTACTCTTTGCAGCTGTGATTGCACTGTCCCGCACCTGTGACTACAAGCATCACTGGCAAGGTAAGCAAGGCATCCAGGCCATGGACGCCTCCACGGTTCTCCCATCATTTCTCCCTAGCACTCGGCACAGGAGGCGCTCCCTGGGCGTCTGCTGAATGAAGACAAGTGAGCAGAGGATGGTCTGCGTTCTGTACTGAGTATGCGTTTATTGCTACACGGAAAATGAAAAAGCACACTGTCATCTTTTAAACGGATTACCAAGGAGGAACATTCTGATTTTCCCATGACTTTGAAGCATCATAAGTTCAGAATAAACCCTATAAGAAATTTTTTACGCCCAACCTCAAAATTCAGTTTACTTTCTTAAAAATCAAGTTCACTGTCGTGAGGTTTTTGTTCAGAAACGAAAGTAAAATTCAAGAAAACATAAAATTGTAATTAAACCAGAGAAATTTAAGTTGAATGATAGAGTAAAACATCCAAATATTTGCACAGAAAGCCCACAGTTCCAAAAAAAAAAAAAAAAAAAAAGCTGACAGTATTGCCCAGAGGACCTCAGGAGCTCAGTTTTAAAGAATAAATTTTTGCAAAGAAACACAACTCCTGAAGAGTTTATTCCTTCCTCTAGAACACTTTAAATGGTGAGAAGGGGTTGTTGATAGCATTAAGTGAACCTTCATTATTCTTCTCAATTAAAAATATTCAATGCAGTGAACTCAGAAAAAGCCTTGTTATAACTACCCAACTAAAGATGTGTTTTGATTTGGTGTTTAGAGAACATCCTGCAACTGTACGATAAAATTAAGAAAACCCAAGAAACCCATAAGCCTGGAATTGAAGGGGTTTGCAGGCTAAACAAGTAGAGTAACCTGGAGGGCCAAGCTCCCTCTGCTGGGTGGCATCACCGTGACTGAGGGAAGGCCCGTCTCCTCTGCCTTCAGATGTCCTGGCTGGATCCACCATCGGCCTGACGTTCGCCTATGTCTGCTATAGGCAGTACTACCCTCCCCTGACGGACGCCCAGTGCCACAGACCACTGCAGCGCAGCCCTGCTCTTCCCACCGCGCAAAAGCAGCCCGGCGACCCTCGTCATTTTGATGTTTAGACACTGGAGCTGCCTCCCTGGAAAACAGGTGAATCAGCCCCTCCTAACTCACCACGCCCGGGACAAAAATTTCTGACCTTTTACCTCCTGAGAGGTGCAGGTGAGGAGAGAAGCCCCCATGATCATGCAGTCTTGCCCTGGCTCACAGGGATTTATCGCGAGGAGTCAAGGTCCTTTTTCACTACTGTCCGCCACACATTCCAGTAACGAGATCTTTCCATGGTCTTTGCAGCTTATGAATGTGGCCCATCAGATTGGTATCCCAAGATCTGCAGTGTTTTTACACTTAACTTCAGTACTGTTCTTGGAATGATTCTGTCACAAAGAAGCTTTCACCTTAGCCCCACTTTATCCTAGAAGCTAGCGTTGATGATCAGAACTTAATTTCCATTTCCCATAGCTCAAATCTTAAAATCCAGGGCATGAACAATTAAATTATTTTAGTTCTGTTTACTTTCTCTGGTGGCAATTCCATCACACCTTAAATAGGAGAATCTCCAATTCTGGCTTATTTACCACTGTGCATATCTTATTCAAGTCCAGCTAAGTACTGCTGTCCATTTTGAATACTGTAACCATAAGTGATTTGATAATTTGTTGAATTACTGAGTAAACACAATAAAAAAGAAACTGGTCAGGAGCGTGGATTCAGTACTCACCGTCTCCACCTTACTTGTGTAACTGCTCACAAGCTGCTTTCCCTCCACTCAGGACTGAAGAGCCGCCCAAATGCACCAGCTGTGCCACGCAGCCAAGGCAGGGCAGGGCAGTCAGAGACACGGCTGTCTGGAGGGCAGGTGAGTCTCCTCCCGCCCCGCCCTCACCGTAGGGTATAATGGACCATGACGGGACGTCGGCGGAACTGATGGAGTAGGACCTATAACGGCCTTTCTCTGTGTTGTGATTATATTTTATTTGTTTTCTTTTTGTGATTATATTATAAATATGACCTTGATTTGTGTATTTCTGTAACATATTTTCAATATATCTTTTTCCTAACGGTGAACGTGGTTTTTTGTGCTTAAAGTTCCATTTGAGACCTGAAACATTTCCCAAGTTAGACACCAGATTCCCTATCTGACACAAGTGATTCCACTATCTATAGCAGTGGCTGATGTCAATGATACCGAAGGAGCATCTCAATATTTACCTTATAATCGCCGCACTTTAAATCAACAGTCAAGGGGAAAGAACCTGAATGTTAGTTCTTTGCCCAAAACTCTTTTTAAACTTGTTTTAGTAGTACACAGGGGAAGAGAAATGGTATTGACTCTCTTTACTTTGTGATGGATGAGCCAGGTAAAAGTAGGCAACTGGTCAATATGGTTTTATTTCAGTATTTACTAAAGTTTTAAATATAATCACATAAAAAACATTTCAGAAAGTGCAAACTATCAGAAAGCTAATCGGTGCTACTAATCTTTCCGTGCAAACCATCGCTTCTGCGGAGGTGAGCCACAGCAGTTGTGCAGCTGGGAACGCGGAGAAGATGATCTGCCTCCAGCGTTTAAAAAGGGGCTTGGCCAAGAGACTGCAGTGCCGCTGCTGAAGCAGTGCAAATAACACACAACCAAACAGGGAACGTGAGGCAAGCTCACTACCCTGCGGAACACACATCCGTGAAACCAGCACAGGGGGACAAACAGGATATAAAGCTCTTTTCCAGTCACCTGCCCCTCACCACCAGGAAGGAAACACTTCTTAGTACAAACTGGTTTATCTAGCCATCCAGGTTGATCCTGTTCATCTCTGGTTACAGGGACTCACTCTTGCTGGTCCTTTGGTTTACTCTTAAATTTTAGTTATTCTGTTAATAGGAAGACCAAATTTAAATTTGAAGACAACAACTTGATGAAAGCTTCCCCTTTAATATGTACTGAATGCTACTGAATTCTCAGTAACCCTTACTTCACACTCAGAGTTTATGTAGTAAAGAAAATAAAGTATTTCATATAGATGAGGCTTCTTAGTGGCTTAGCATTAGTGTGTAAGCAGATGGACAAGGTAAGGCCAGGCTCTCACCTTTACCCCAACCGTATCTCTAGGGTGACGGTAATTAACCTTCCCTCTGTTGTCAAAGAGATGGCTTATGTGAATGTTAAATTCCAGGGCTTTGGATACCATCATATATTTACTTACAAGAAACCGATATAAAAAGCGAAACACAGCTTGCCTGTCTACACCGCTCTGTCCACCAGGGCCTGTAGGAACCTGAGAGGAGTGTGAAGGACTGTCACAAAGAGAACTGCAAAGACAATCACAAACTGAGACCTGTGAGAAAGAAAATACCTACAGCACAGCGGTGAGCAAGATGCCTTGGAAACAATTAGTCTCCATTCACTTGTCTTCTTCAAGGTGCATCTCACTTGCACGCTCTGACACTGACTCTGCACCAGCTGTTCCTGGCCCCATAGACGCAGGTTTGTCTTTCAGAATAAGGAACACTTCCCCCTAGCCAGATCTACCAACACTGCCTGTGCCGGGAGCCTGTTCCATAGCGACCTGCACTACGGGTACCTAAGGAGGCAACGCTGTTTATGTGCTTGAAGAGGACACTCTGCAGTACTCCCTTCACCCAAGCAGCTGTGGCAGATGGCTTACACAAATTCTATTTCACCATCAACGCACCACTGAGACATTTCATTCATCACTTAATAAGCAGTCAAAGCTGTGTAATTTCAGGTCTGTCAGCTTTTAAACCCTCAAGAACTAACAACTAAGTCGGACTTTGTCTAGAGTCTCCCAGTTTGAAGTATGATATGATATAAAAGGGCAGGTCTAGGATATATAACATCTTTGCTTTATAAAGATGCACCTGATGGGAACTAAACTGTCCACTTTAGACTGTCCACCGAGAGCAGCTCAAACAGCTGTGGAAACAATGAAAAGCATCAGTGATTCCTAGCAATAAATCTGTCAGTCAGCTGTAGAGAGAGTAAACAGTATTTACAGATTTTAGTATTTCTTCATACAGTACGTGTAGGAAATAAAGCTGGCTCAAGAGAATCTGATGGCCACCAGTCTCCCTCATTCACTTAGACTTGGCCTTCAAATGCAGAGAACACCCATGAGCGATGAGCAGACCCCAAAATGCCTTCTGAATCTCAGGAGTCCACTTCCAGATTAGAATATTTTCTAAAGATAAGCAATAATTTCTTAGAAAAATTTATACCCAACCCAAAACAAAAACTCAGACTTTATACCATCTCAAGTAATAAACAATAAAGTGTGGTACCTAAGAGAAAAACAAATACCGTATGCTAACACATATATATGGAATCTAAGAAAAAGAAAAAATAAAGGTCATGAAGTACCTAGGGGTAAGACGGGAATAAAGACGCAGACCTACTAGAGCATGGACTTGAGGATATGGGGAGGGGGAAGGGTAAGCTGGGATGAAGTGAGAGAGTGGCATAGACTTATATATACTACCAAGTGTAAAATAGATAGCTAGTGGGAAGCAGCCGCATAGCACAGGGAGATCAGCTCGGTGCTTTGTGACCACCTAGAGGGGTGGGATAGAGAGGGTGGGAGGGAGACGCAAGAGGGAGGAGATATGGGAACATACCTATATGTATAACTGATTCACTTTGTTATAAAGCAGAAACTAACACACCATTGTAAAGCAATTAGACTCCAATAAAGATGTTAAAAAAAAAAAAAAGTATGGTACCTAAATACCATCATCAAAGTATTAAAGATGCAAACCACTCCCAGCTATGAAGCAAGAATGGCAAGTGTTTCTCTGAAGCCAGTGGTAAAAAGTAACAGGGTCTCCCCTTTGCTTTTCCACTCACTTCCAGACAGGAAGATTATCTTCCTAAGACCCCAGTGGTGAGCAAGGCTGGCAACCTGCAGGAAATGAGGCCGCTGAGGAGAGGAAAAAACTGCAGCAACAAAGAGGCAGGTGTTCTGGGGAAGGACCCCTCAGTGCCCATCTGAGGGAGGGAGTTGAAGAGGTCATCACGCTGGAAGGCGACCAGAGAGAACGCCAGAGTCTGCCACACAAACTTCCTAACTACACATCTAAAGGGCTGAGTGACATAAATCCCAGGATGAGCTGTTTGTACTTAAAGCTGTAACTGTTGCCCTGGTAACTCTCAGATGGTCAACTATTAAGATTCTGAGTTTAGATCCTAAAAATGGCAAGTATTATTGGACCAAGTCGCTAACAAAACAAACATACACTAACCTTTCTCTAAGTGGCCTACTGTGCTTTTATCCCATGAATTTTAAGCAGAGTCCCTCTAAAAATGAGTAATAACCTGGATCTTGGTGACAGGCAACAAAAAGTATATTTATAAAGAGCTGAGGCTCCACAGTTCCTCATCACATGTTAATATGTAGGAAGAGCTGCGGCTCCACAGTTCCTCGTCACATGTAATATGCTGCATACATGACATTTAAAAACTTACATTAAGCAGCCATAGGTGGTTCATTTTTACTGTAAAGGCTGATCAAGGAAGATACCCTGGGTTTGGTAGATTTCTTTGAGGACCAGCAGTACTGTATCTTCAGACTCCCTGTAGAGAAAAAATTATGTTGTAAAAAGAAGAAACTAACATTCGTACTAGATGCTTTACATATATCATCTCAATCTACACAACCACCTTACGAGTTCTTTTTTTTACTGTTTAAAAAAAATCTGATTCAGAGGTGATGTAATTGGCAGTGGTTTGTAAGGTAACCTTATAACAAATAAATCTAGCATTATGTCCTGTAATATAAAAAAGCCAGTAGTAAATGACCAAGCCCTCCCTTTCCACAGAACTCATTCTTGGAACAACATGGAAGAGTCGTCCAATTCATCACCTTAATTTTTTAAATGTTATTCACCTTTTTCAAAAAGCCAATACAATCATATGAATAAAAATCAAAGATATAAAAGGATATAATAATGAAGTCTCCTTCTCACTGTTTCTTAACCACTAGTCCCCAACTTCTGACAACCGACGTTATCAATTTCTCATGCATCTTCCAGATATTATTCAGTGTGTGTACAAGCAATTACTTATATCCAGTTTGTAAAGAAATTTGATTATAAAAATACAGCATTCGTGGATTGCCATAAGGGTATAAGGCTCAAACACTTTTCTAGATCTAAGGTTTGACATTTGTAAAGTCATGGATCTATTTGAGAATCTAATGAAACCTATGGATTACTCCCCAGAAAAGACACCATATACATGTATACCCGAAATTATAAATAGAATTTCACTGGACTCATAGACTTTCTTCTATTCCCCACAAGTTCCATACACAGATGGCAGGTTAAGAAACTCCTTCCTCCTATACCAGTGAGGGGAGATTAGCTAAACCAGATATTAAAATGGTGTGATCCTGGTGCATAAATAAACGGATCAATAGAAAAGAACAGGAAGTCCAGAAATAGCCTTAAATACTCATAGAAATTTAATACAATAAAGTTAGAACCTCAAATCTATTAACAATGTTGCAACAGCTGGATAGCTATCCTGAAAATGATTTGGATCAATCCTCACCTTATTATTAGGATAAATTTGAACAGAATCAAAGATTTATATGTAAAAATGAAACCCTAAAATATCAGAATAAACTGTGGTAAGGAATTCTTTGGAGAGCAAGGAAAATCTAAGTATGACACAAATTCCAGAAGCCAAAAAAGGAAAAAATAAATTTGACTATGTAAAAATCAAAATTTCTACTTAGCAAAAATTAATGTACACAATGTCAAAGACAAACGGGGGAAAAGGTATTTGCAACTCGTACCACAGATTTATCAATTAAAAAAAAGACCAAAATTTCAATATAAAAGAGAATAAAGGGTATAGATAACTCCCCAAAAAGAAAATTAAAATGGTCCTTAGATATATGTCAAGTTGCTCAACCTTATTCATAATAGGAGGAGGGCAATACGAATTATAGAGTGCATGATACATACGCTGAAAACCACAAAACACTGCTGAGAGAAACTAAAGACCAAAATATACTGAGAGACAACTGTGTTCGTGGCTCAGAAGACTCAGCATTATTAAGATGTCAATTCTTCCCCCAAATTGATCTATAGATAAAATGCAATCACAATCAAAATCCCTAAAAAGCCTTTTGGCTGAAATTAACAAGTTCATTCTACACTGTATGAGGAAATGCAGAGGACCTACAATACCTAAAATAACTACGAATAGGAACAACAAAGATGAAGGACTCACGATACCTAATTTTAAGCTTTACTATAAAGCTACAGTAATCAGGACAGTGTTTTATTGGCATAAGGACAGACAAACAGATCAGTGGAACAAAACAGAGCCAAGGCAATTCAACAGTTTCTCCATCTGAATAAACTTTTCAACAAATGTTGCTAGAACAGGAAAACCACATGCAAAACAATGAACCTCAATCCTTTCCTCACACCATCTTTAAAAATTAACTCAATCAAAATGGATCACAGAGCTAAATGTAAAAGCTAAAATGACAGAGCTTCTAAAACAAAGGAGAAACCTTAACGACATTGGATTTGGCAAAGATTTCTTAAATATGTCAGAAAAGCACAAACCAGTAAAATGGACTTCATCAAAATAAAAAACCGCTTCAAAACCTACTTGACAGAAAAATGAAAACCAAACCACATCCTGAGGAAAAAAGTATATCTGAAAAGAACTTGTAACTAAAATGTAGAAAACTCTTGAAACTTAATAATGAAATAATCCAATTTTTTAAATGGGCAAAAGATTTCAACAGACAATTCACTAAAGAAGATGTATGGACAGCAAGGGGGATCGATCAACGTGGCAGAGTAAGAGGACGTGGAACTCCCCCCCAAAAAAACACATCAAAAGTACATCTGTATGTGGAATGGAAACTGGCAGAAACACTCCTGTACAACCAAGGCTGTAAGAAAGATCCACATGTAATCATTTAGGATGCGAAGAAAAGCGATCAGATTGGGACCTGTGCCCCTGGGAGGGGACTCAGAGGAAAAGGGAGAATGCACAGGCGGAGACCCACCCTGGAGAGTGAGCAGTGAGAGCCTCAGATTGAACGCCCCAGTCCTGGGGTCCTAATCAGGGAGACGAGCCCCCTTGGCTAGCTGGAAGGCAGCAGGGCTGTGGGAGCACGTGCGTGCTGGCCTCTGCCCCCAGGCAGGGCGGAGAGTACAGTGGGAGGACTGCTCTAGTGGCTGCCAGGTCTCCCCACCTGGGTGCACAGCTCAGCTCCTTGACGATGCACCACTGCACAGCATCTAGGGCCGCCACGACAGGGAGAAACACAGCCAAGGGATGCACAGGCAACCCGGGCCTGAGGCAGAGTCTGGGTGGGGTGTCAGCAGCCACTGTTGGCACTTACTCAAGCAGTGCATCAGAAGAAGCCCAGAACTCTGACGGCGGCCCCTACCCCACGGCTTACGCCCCAGCATACGCCAAGAGTCCACACAGGCCCCAGCTGCAGTGTGGCCCCATAACAAGACAGGGGAGGCTGGGGGCAGTGATCGACTGTGAGGGGCAAAGGGGACATGCACCCAAGGCTGCACACAGCAGACAGCTTGGACCTCTGTCTGCAGAGAGCCCACATGGGCCCCACTTTTGTCTGCCCTCCCCAGCTCCGGGGCAAGGGTTCCAGTGCGGGGAGGTTGGGAAACACACCTAAAGGGAACAGAGCCAGCCTGGGCCGGACCCTCAGGGCTTTGGCTCCAGCAACTTAGGATCAGACCCTGTCCCCAACTGCATGGTGACAGCCACTGAGCAGAGGGGAAGTCCCACCTCACATCCAGCTCCACCCCCTACTAAGGTGATAGCTGAGGAAAGAAGACTCTGTCCGTATCATCAAATCCTGCTCTCCCATCAACGGCACTGGGCACACACAGCCTGTATAAGGATGCTCCCACATAAGAATACCCCTTTCAGACTGCAATAGGTAACTGTTTCACCTAAATTCATAGTGACAGAAAAAGTTAAGCAAAATGAAAAGGCAGACAAACTGCTCTCAACTGTGACAGCAAAAGAAAACCCATGAAAAAATAATGAAACAGAAATAAACAATTTACCAGATAAAGAATTCAGAACAGTTAATTAAAAAATGTTAACTGAATTAGGGGCAAGAGTAAATGAACATAGTGAGAATTTTAACAAGGAACTAGAATATATAAAAAAGACCCAATCAGAAATGAAGAATTCAATAGCCGCAATAAAAAAAACACACTAAAAGGACTGAATAGCAGATTGAGTGATACAGAAGAACACATAAGTGATCTGAAACATAGAATAATGGAAATCACCCAATCAGAACAGCAAAAAGAAAAGAGAGATTCTAAAAAATGAAAACGGTATAAGAGATCTCTGGGCTAACATTAAATGTACCAACATTCACATTATAGGGGTCTCAGAAGGAGAAGATAGAGAGCAGGGCATCGAAAATGTATCTGAGGAAATTGTGGCTGAAAACTTCCCAAACCTGAAGGAAACAAATATCCAGGAACAGGAAGCACAGAGGGTCCCAAACAAGATGAACCCAAGCACACTCACACCAAGACATAACATAATTAAAATGGCAAAAGGTAAAGACAGGCTTCTGAAGGCAGCAAGAAAAAAAGAGTCATATACAAGGGGATGCCCATAAGGCTATCAGCTGATCTCTCTGCAGAAACCTTGCAGGCCAGAAGGGAGTGGCACGATATGTTCAAAGTCCTGAAAGGGAAAAACCTGCAACCTAGGATACTCTGCCCAACAAGATTATCATTTAGAATTGAAGAAGAGATAACTGCTCAGACAAGCAAAAACTGAGACAGTTCATCAATACTAAACCTACTCTAAAAGAAACGTTAAAAGGTCTTCTCTAAGTGGAAGAGAAGTAAGAACCTATAGAAAAGGGGAAATCCCAAGAGAAAAGGCAAATACATAGTAAGGACTGAGGATCAACCACTTAAATAAGCCAGTATGAAGATTAAAAGACAAAAAACTGTAAAAGCAACTATAACTACAATAAACAGTTAAGGGATAAACGTGAAGATGTGAAATATAACATCAAAACCACGAAATGCAGGGGAGGGGAGTAAAAAAACGTAGGTTGTTTAGAATATGTTTGAACTTAAATGACTACCAGTTTAACACAAGTAGATATAGGTCAACATGTAAGAACCCCATGGTAATCACAAATCAAAAAACGACAACATATACACACACACACAAAAGTAAGGAACACAAGCATACTGCTAAATAAAATCATTAAACCACAAAGGAAGAAAAAAAGAAGAAATGAATACAGAAGAACTACAAAAACAACCGGACAACAAGTAATAAAATGGCAATAAGTACATACCTATCAATAATTACTTTAAATGTCAATGGACTAAATGCTCCAATCAAAAGACACAGGGTGGGGCTTCCCTGGTGGCGCACTGGTTAAGAATCTGCCTGCCAATGCAGGGGACACGGGTTCGAACCCTGGTCCGGGAAGATCCCACATGCCGCGGAGCAACTAAGCCCGTGCGCCGCAACTACTGAGCCTGCGCTCTAGAGCCCGCGAGCCACAACTACTGAGCCCACATGCCACAACTACTGAAGCCCGCATGCCTAGAGCCCATGCTTCTCAACAAGAGAAGCCAAAGCAACGAGAAGCTATGCACAGCAATGAAGACCCAACGCAGCCAAAAATAAATAAATACATTTTAAAAAAGACACAGGGTGGGTGACTGGATGAAAAACAAGACCCATCTATATGCTGCCTCCAGGAGACTCACGTCAGAGCTAAAGGCACACACAGGCTGAAAATAAGGGAATGGAAAAAGGTATTTCCTGTAAATGGAAATGAAAAGAAAGCAGGGGCAGCAATATTCCTATCAGACAAAATAGACTTTAAAACAAAGGCTATAACAAAAGACAAAGGAGGGCATTCTATAATGATAAAGGGATCAATACGAGAACAGGATGTAACATTTGTTACCATATATGCATCCAAGACAGGAGAAGCTAAATATATAAAGCAAATAGTAACAGACATAAGAGGAGAAACTGACAATAATACAGTAATAGTAGGAGACTTTAACATTCCATTTTCATCAATGGACAGATCATCCAGACAGAAAATCAATAAGGCAACAGTGGCCTTAAATGACACAATAGACTAGTTGGACATAATAGATATCTACAGAACATTACATTCCAAAACAGCAGAATACACATTTTTTCCAAGTGCACATGAAATGTTCTCCAGGACAGATCACATGTTAGGCCACAAAACAAGTCTCAACAAATTTCAGAGGATAGAAATTATATCAAGCTTTTTTCCGACCACAACGGTATGAAACTAGAAATCAATTACGGAAAGAAAAATGGGAAAAGAACAAGCACATGGAGACTAAATGACATGCTACTAAAAAATGATGGGTCAATAAAGAAATCAAAGAGGAAATCAGAAAATACCTTGAGACAAATAAAAATGGAAACACAACTCTCCAAAATCTATGGGATGAAGCAAAAGCAGATTTAAGAGGGAAGTTTATAGTGATACAGGCCTTCCTCAAGAAATAAGAAAAATCTCAAACAAACCTACCACCTCAGGGAATTAGAAAAAGAAGAACAAAGCCCAAAGTCAACAAAAGGAAGGAAATAATAAAGATCAGAGAAGGAAATAAATAAAATAGAGATTTAAAAAAGCAATAGAAAAGATCAATGAAAATGAGAACTGGTTTTTTGAAAAGATAAACAAAAAGGATAAACCTTTAGACAGGCTCACCAAGAAGAAAAGAGAAAGGACCCAAATAAACAAAATAAGAAATGAAAGAGGAAAAATTACAACCGATACCACAGAGATATAAAAAATCATAAAAGGATACTATAAACAGTTATATTCCAAGAAATTGGACAACCTAGAAGAAATGGACAAATTTCTAGAAACATAAAAATTGCCAAGACTGAATCAAGAAGAAACAGACCATTTAAACAGACCAAACACTAGTGAAATTAAATTTGTAATTTAAAAAAACTCTCAGGAAACAAAAGTCCAGAACTGACTTCACAGGGGAATTCTAGCAAACATACAAAGAAGAGCAAACAACTATCCTCCTTAAACTATTCCAAAAAACTGAAGAGGAGGAAATACTCCCAAATTCATTCTACGAGGCCACCATTATCCTGATACCCAAACCAGACCAATACAATACAAAAAAAGAAAATTACAGGCCAATATCTCTGATGAATATAGATGCACAACTCCTCAACAAAATATTAGCAAACTGAATCCAACAATATGAAAAAAGGATCATACATAATGATCAAGTGGGATTTATTCCAGGGACACAAGGATGGTTCAACATTCACAAATCAATCAATGTGATATACCACATCAACGAAAGAAAGGACAAAAATCACACGATCACCAAAATGGACACAGAAATAGCATTTACTAAAATTCAACATCCATTCTTGATAAAAACACTCATCAAAGTTGATATAGAGGGAACATACCTCAACATAACAAGGGCCATTTATGACAAACCCACAGCTAACGTCATATGCAACAATGAAAAGCTGAAAGCCCTTCCTCCAAATTCAGAAACAAGACAAAGATGCCTAATGTTGCCCCTTCTATTTAACATAGTATTGGAAGTCCTAGCCACAGCAATCAGGGGGAAAAAAAAAAAGAAAAAAAGAAAGGCATCCAAATTGGAAGGGAGGAAGTAAAACTGTCACCATTTGCAGATAGCATGATACTTTATATAGAAAACCCTAAAGCCTCCACCAGAAAACTGTTAGAATAAATGAATTCAGTAAAGTTGCAGGATACAAGATTAATATACAGAAATCTATTGCTTTTCTATACACTAATGATGAACTATCAGAAACAGATCCCATTTAAAATTACATCAAAAAGAATAAAATACCCTAGGAATAAACTTAACCAAGGAGGTGAAAAACCTACACTCCGAAAATTATAAAAACACTGATGAAGGAAACTGAAGATGATACAAAGAAATGGAAAGATAGCCTATGCTCTTGGAATGGAAGAATTAATATTGTTAAAATGGCCATACTATCCAAAGCAATCTGCAGACTTAATGCGATCCCTACCAAAATACCCATGACATTTTTCACAGACCTAGAACAAATAATCCTAAAATCTATATGGAATCACAAAAGACCCCATATTGCCAAAACAGTCTTGAGAAAAAACGAATAAAGCTGGAGATATCACCCTCCCTGACTTCAGACCATACTACAAAGCTACAGTTACCAAAACAGATTAGTACTGGCACAAAAACAGACACATAGATCAATGGAGCAGAATAAAGAGCCCAGAAATAAACCCATGCACCTATGGTTAATTAATCTACGACAAAGGAGGCAAGAATGCAAAATGGAGAAAAGACAGTTTCTTTGACAAGTGGTGCTGGGAAAACTGGACAGCTACATGTAAAGGAATGAGATTAGAAAATTTCTGCACACCATTTACAAAACTAAACTCAAAATGGATGAAAGACCTAAATGTAAGACTGGAGACCATAAACCCCCTAGAAGAGAACATAGGCAGAACATTCTTTCACATAAATCACAGCAATATTTTTTTGGATCTGTCTCCTAAGGCAAAAAAAATAAAAGCAAAAATAAACAAATGGAACCTAATTAAACTTAAAAGCTTTTACACAGCAAAGGAAACCATCAACAAAATGAAAGGAAAAGCTACTGGATGGGAGAAAATATTTGCAAATGATATGAATGATAAGGGGTTAGTATCCAAAATATATAAACAGCTCATAAAACTCAATATCAAAAAAAAAACCAAATAACCCAATTAAAAAATGGGCAGGAGACCTGAATAGACATTTTTCCAAGAAAGACACATAAATGGATAACAGGCACATGAAAAGATGCTCAATAACACTAATCATCAGGGAAATGCAAATCAAAACCACAATGAGATGTCACCTCACACCTGTCAGAAAGGCTGTCATCAAAAGGAACACAGGGCTTCCCTGGTGGCGCAGTGGTTGAGAGTCCGCCTGCCGATGCAGGGGACGCGGGTTCGTGCCCCGGTCTGGGAAGATCCCGCATGCCGCGGAGCGGCTGGGCCCGTGAGCCATGGCCGCTGGGCCTGCGCGTCCGGAGCCTGTGCTCCACAACGGGAGAGGCCACGACAGTGAGAGGCCCGTGTACCACAAGAAAAAAAAAAAAAAAAAAGGAACACAAAATAACAAACACTGGCGAGGATGTAGAGAAACGGGAATGCTTGTCCATTGTTGATGGGAATGTGAAATGGTGCAGACACTGTGGAAAACAGTATGGAGGCTCCTCAAAAAAATAAAAATAGAACCACCATATGATCCAGCAATTCCACTCCTGGGTATATATCCAGAAAAAACGAAAACACTAACTTGAAAAAATACACGCACCCCAATGTTCATAGCAGCACTATTCACAATAACTAAGATATGGAAGCAACCTAAGTGTCCAGCAACAGACAAATGAATAAAGAAAATGTGGCATATATCACAATGGAATAATACTCTGCCATAAAAAAGATGGAATTCTGCCATTTGCAGCAACGTGGATGGACCTAAAGAATATCATGCTTAATGAAATAAGTCTTAATTGTTTCACAGATATTTGATAGATGTAGAAAAAGGAGGATAGGCCAGTGTACATTTGGGATTAGAATGATTTCTTGTTCAGACAATTACAAAACAGCACACTCATGTCATTTGAAGAAATCTTAACAAACAATTAAGACCAAAAAACCCCAAAACAAAAACAAACACTTAGGGGCTTCCTTGGTGGCGCAGTGGTTAAAAATCTTCCTGCCAATGCAGAGGACACGGGTTCGAGCCCTGGTCCAAGAAGATCCCACATGCCGTGGAGCAACTAAGCCCGTGTGCCACAACTACTGAGCCTGCGCTCTAGAGCCCGTAAGCCACAACTACAGAAGCCCGCGCCTAGAGCCCATGCTCTGCAGCAAGAGAAGCTACCGCAATGAGAAGCCCGTGACAGCAACAAAGAGTAGCCCCCGCTCGCCGCAACTAAAGAAAGACCACGCACAGCAACGAAGACCCAACACAGCCAAAAATAAAATAAATAAGAATTAAAAAATAAATAAGTTAATTAATTTTTTAAAAGGTAGACTTAAAAAAACAACACTTACCAGTAGCATAGATGACTTTGTAAAGCAAATAAATATTCATTAAAACTTTCAATGGGCTTCTCCTGTAGCACATAGTCGATGCGCTGGCCTCCATTCAGCATTCCCACATGGATGGGGGGAGCTTCTTGTTTAACTGCTACAAGGTTCTCTTCTGTGCTAACATCTGGATACAGAAGAACCATAATAAGAATATAAAAGCGTCCAGCCCTCCAAGGTTGTCCTTACTTTCCCTCAGGCTCCAGCTTTACCGTAGGATGAGTTACCCTGCTCAGAAAGTTCTCTCTCATTTTCCTCCTCTCAATCCCCTTAAAGCTTCTCCTCAAGGCACACTGATTTTATCCAATCCCTTTTTTCCTTCCTGTACATTTAATGGCTAATTCCATTTGCCTTTGGTTTACAAACTAAATGCAAACAGGATTAGAACTCCTTAGGCAACTGAAAACTAAAGCAAAAGAATGCAACATTAACTGTGAAATTAAGAGGAAAAGTGTCCTATCTAGTCCCCAGCCAGGAAAATAAAACCAACCCACGAATACACAGACATTCCCCTGTAAAAGCAAGGTTCTTCACAGTGTAGGCTCTGAGCAGCACTGCCATAGTGCCCAAGTGGGGAATGTTTTAAAGCCTCATTACTAGATGCTCAGCTTCTCTTGACATCTTCCCTCACAAACAATGTTTTTCCAAAATTTGTGGCTATTAGATGACAGAAAACACCATCAGAGCTGAAGGCCCATTAAGACTCATAGTATTGGTCCTAAACAATAAAAAAGGAGAAAGTAAGAAGACCCTGGGAGAATAAGAACCAGACACCATGGAGTCCCTCTTATCTGGCCTGGTGCAGGAAATCAATATGTACAGTGTCACTGACCACTAGGCTTCTCTGAACTTGATTCAGGTTCTGCTTCAGTTTCTTCTGCAGTTTCTGAAGCTTGTAAGGCAGGGTATGGAGCTCTGGTAAAAGACTTCCAGGCCATCCGCAGCGAACCTAGCAAGTTGTTCTTAAGGTCCATGCTCATCCTGGTCAAGCCCTCTCTCAGTTCTGAAACATATGAAAAAGAACATTACATGGTTTACAGAGGTAAAAGGGTTCAACACAGCTAAACAAAGTGAATGAGGTCCAGTCAGTTTGCACTGACCAGAAGGTCTAGAATTATCAGGTTCTATATTCAAGACTTACCTAAGTGCATCCGCTTCCTGCCTTTATGATGCGGGATCAGCATTGGCTCAAATTCTACTCCTGGGACCACCATTGGTTCAATCCTATAGGCCACAGGATCAAACTACATAGGAAAAACAATAGCTACATATACCTCTGCTGAAGAAAGATAATGACAGTCTCAGGAGCTATGTATCAGGCAAGAATAATTATAAGCTCATTTTTAAAAATGTAGTTGTTCTGCCCCATCACTTCCAGATTCATACTATTATAAATTATCTCATTACTACAGAATAATATAGAAAAAAGTAAATCAACACAATAGAATATCGTACGCGCTTTACCAATAAGCCCTAACAGTCAGGTAAAACCACAAGAGCTGTCCAATGCTTACAGGGTGATAAATATTGAAGAAACCTTTGCATGTTGGAAATTTGTAGTTGGGGTCAATTCTTTTTAGGCCTCGGACAGTAAGGAACATTCCAATGGGAGATCCAAAGGCAAAGAATATTTCTGGTTTATAGATGAGCCGGGGGTATTTTACAGGCACCTGGAAGGAGGAAATAAAAGCATCTCTCATTAACAACAGAAGTTACATCTGTTCCTACCATACCAACGGCAAACAATAAAATGACCAAAGAGAATTAGTATTGTTACCTGCCCAATGCCAACATCCAGATGTTCACCATTTCCAGTACCATTAGTACTACTGCAGAACTCCGATTCTTTGGGGATGTTAGACATATTCGCCCCTGCAGGTGATTGCAGGGTTGGTCTATTAATACCCTAAAGAATAAAAAATAGTTCTGTGGAACTGCTATGTAGTGAAAATATCCAAAGGATTACACAGTTTTCTACTGGTTTAAAAGGATGCTTGGGAAGGTTTTGAAATGGTAGTCAACAATTTTAAGAAGAATCTCTCAGAGAACAAGATAAAGCTGATGAAAACAAAAGTTGCCTTAAATTATGAATTGATATCCCTACATGCTCTGAAATAATGAAAGCTGTACAAAGCCATTTGGGTAGCAGCTGAAACTTTAGGCAACCATCATGAGAGAAAACAATAGCAGAGCACTGTGGAATTAATGTTGGGGATTGCTGAGGAGTTCAATGAAGTGCTATGCCTTTCTAACCAAAGCAAGTAGTATGTCTCTATCAGCCTTAAATCAGAACTGAGCAACCTGCTAAAAGGTTGAAAAATAATTAATTAGACTATGGAAAGGAATCAGTGGCCAAAAATGCTCAGTGCACAAGCACTGCTACAACGGGGTTATACCTTGAATACATTCTACTAAGTGAAAGGAACCAGTCACAAAAGGCCACATATTGTATGACTCCATTTATATGAAATATCCAGAATAAGAAAATACATGAAGACAGAAAATAGATCAGTGGTTCACAGGAGGGAGGAATAGGGAGTGCCTGCTAATGAATATGTTGTTTCTTTCTGCGGTGATGGAAATGTTCTGGAATTAGATAGTGGTAATGGTTATACAACTCTGCAAATATACTAAAACCCACTGAATTGTATATTTTAAAAGGGTGAATTTTATCGTATGTGTTGTGAATTATATTTCAATAAAGCAGTTACAAAACAAACAAAAAAAAAAAAGGAAAAAATTGAATGGTGGAAGTCCAGGGGAAATAAAACTTCTGAAGCTAATAACACTTTTAAAGATACCAATAAAGTAAATGTTTAATTTCTGAAAAGAGAGCCAAAGGTCAATTTTAAAAATTGCTTAGCTCCCTATACTAAACACCTCACAAAGCACAAGGATACAAGGAAGTCAAAACACTGTTTAATCCTACAAGCTATATTAAGCACATACCATTGAATTTTTTCTGGTCCTTAAGTAGTTTAGTATCTTCTTTCTTGGTCCTAAGGGAATTCCCATTTCCTGAAGATCTTTGTCTGTACATAAAGCCTAAGCATAAAAAATCAAATATCTTTCTTATTTCTAGGCAAATTAAAATCAATTAAATGTCCTAAGAATAAATAAGTAAATGCCCTGTTCTCTGAGAGGAATAAGGCCTAAACACTCTGTTGTTCTTTGCTTTGCATGACTAGGACTCCCTAGTGGTAACAAAAACAAATAAACAAGCAAATATCCACAGTAGAGCTCTACAAAGTATAACAGAAAATAAGAGTTGGAAAAGTTAGTGGTCATTTATTCCTGCTCTCATGTTTTCAGAGCTCTGCTGTGCTTTAGTCTTTGCTCCATTGCTATTAACATGGCTCCTCGGAACTCTGAACCTCCACAAAGCAAAGATCACTTTATATGATAAAAAGCACACAAATAAGGCTAAAGAGCATTACTAATGAAAACCAAGTATTTATGACTAAAATGTTTCTAAAGGACAGGCTCTTAGCAAGCAGTACAATGAAAAGAAGCAATAAAAATACTGAAAATGGGGAACTTCCCTGGTGGCACAGTGGTTAAGAATCCGCCTGCCAAAGCAGGGGACACGGGTTCGATCCCTGGCCCGGGAAGATCCCACATGCCACGGAACGACTAAGCCCATGCGCCACAACTACTGAGCCTGCGCTCTAGAGCCCGCAAGCCACGACTACTAAGCCCACGCGCCTAGAGTCCATAATCCGCAACAAGAGAAGCCACCGCAACGAGAAGCCTGTGCACCGAAGCAAAGAGTAGCCCCACTCTCTGCAACTAGAGAAAAGCCTGCGCGCAGCAACGAAGACCCAACGCGGCCAAAAATAAATAAATAAAATAAATTTATTAAAAAAAAATACTGAAAATGGTATAGTGCAAAGTTTTCAAAGATTATTTTTACCAGAGCTTCCTTATCTACTTTCTCCTTCTCAAAGACACTAAAGAATTCAGAGAGTTGAAGTTTCTTCAAATCTTCCTCCAGTGTCGGTGTGTCTCCTTGATCCATGAAAATACTTGGCAAATCCTAAAAATTAAATTGTAAAGCTCGTATTCTCTAAATTCATTCAGATTTTTATTAATATTACTTTGCAATAAAGGAAAGTACTATGTTAGATATCCACAGAGACCTATCTTAACTTTGAATAAATTGTAATTTATACGAAATATACATTAAGATGTGATTGATCTTTAAGTTTTTGCAGTCAGTTGAAACCTAGTATGTTTTTAAATAAATGAATGAGTGAATAAATGAGTATCAAAGTATTCTTCATCATCATTAATAAAGCCTTCCCTGAGCTCTTATTAATGTTTAAGGATGGCTTTCAAACAGAATTTCTATAAACTATATCAATTTGCATCCAATTCACTCTTCATTTCCTCATATGCAAATTCCATTTCAACTCAGTGATTCTATAATTCTAATAACAGGTCAGTAGTGCATATTTATAATGAAAAAATAAGATACCTATAATTATTTTAGAATGTGGCAAATATTTGTAGAAGCATACTACTATCTTGCTTCTATCATCCAAGAATGACAGAGAAAATTACAAGTCTGTTAAAATTAAAATAAATGTAAATATTATGGTATGAGACAAAGCAAAAAACAAAAAGCCTAAAATCTAAAAACGCTTACTAAGAAAGCATACAAAAGAACCTATCTGAACATCTAAATTACCTTTTTACTGTCAACATCCCCCAAAGAATCTTTCTGATTTGTTAGGATATCGAACAATATAAGTGAACCTACAAGTAAAACAGAAGAAAGAACGGACAATTTCGAAGCATTAGCACTAAATAGCTGTCTTTCATACAAAAAAAGTAATAAGCCAATTACCCATGAAGCAAAATCTATGAAGCAGGGAGTCATTCTTTCTAATCCACCACCACCCTTCCAACCCCTTCCAAATTCTTCATCACAGACCAGTTCTAGACCTCTGAATCTGATACTGATAAAAGACACTGTACTTCAAACCCAGCCATCCTTAAAATGTGATAGTCATCTCTGGTCACAAAGAATCCGTTACCTAAACTATGACCAGCGATGGATACGCCCCCTTTGAAATCAGGGTTCCTCTGCAGAAAAAGTACATATAATCGGTTCAGTTCAGAAGCAACTGTGTCCACAATAGTCTGACAGTAGGTGGGGCTGTTGTAGAAGAAGACATCCAGAATTGTATCATTGGTGAAGTGCCTTAGGCGGTTAATGCTGGGCAGAGTTATTCGCTGCAGATCTCTGAAAAAAACAGAAGATATTTTAAGCCGAAAACCTAAATACATTCCACAGCCTCCTCTAAGTTATTATCCAAATTACACTTAGAAATTAAGATACAAAGGATAACTACCAATTTACAGGAAACAGAGGACAGGCAGACATTTGTAATGAAGCCAAAGGGATGTGACCAGCAAAATTCAGTGTGAGAAACGCTGCAAGACAAAAAACCCAGCCTCCTCAAGACATAAATTACAAGAAAATAAGAGATAGAAAGGTAATCAAGAGATTAAAAGAGACTTAAAAGACATCAACTAATTGCAATTTATGATCCCAGTTTAAACTATGTGTGTATGTGCATGTATATGTATGTATGTGTATATACAAATCATGACATTTATTAGACAATTACAAATTTGAATACTGATTGTATATTTGCTGATATTAAGAATTTTTTTGATGTGATAATGGTGTTACATATATATTTTTAATCCTTAAAAAGATATACAAACTGAAACATTTAACAGATGAAACGATATGATGTCTAAGATTTTATCCAAAAGTAATAGAGTGGAGGGATGGGCAGTACACGGGAGATATGGATGGGGCAGAACTGGCCACGTGTTGAGGCTTGTTGGGCTGGGTAATCATAATCAATCCATGAAGATTCATTATATGTGTTACTTTTGTGTACAAAATTCTCTATAATAAAGTTTTTTAAAAGATACAAGAGGCTTTTCCTAGAATTCTCAGCATTAAGGTTTTTTGATCACAAGTCAAATGATAAATGGATCATCTCTCTCTCTCTATGCCGAATTTCTAAAAGCTGAAAGAAGGTGAGACTGCCAGATGCCAAGGACAAACAGAACTCATATCTCGCAAAGGAAAACAATGTTGACGTAGTATAAATCAGCTTCCACATAAAGCTTTCTCAAAGCTCCCAGAAAGACTCCTCAAACCTTCAACATCTTCTGTAGTTTAGAGAGGGCTATGTGCCCCTAGTAACCTCTTAGCATCAGCTCAAATATGAAAGAATGTGAACTCTGTACACTAGTAAAAGCAACACCACAATGGAGCATTTGGCACGTGGAATATGCTCAAATCATAGGGTATCAAGAACTGAGAGACACGGAATCAGAAAAGCCATTTCCAAGACCAGCATGGAAACAATGCTACTTCCTTTATCTACCAGAGAAGCATCTCCTAGTTCTATCCTAGAACTATATTATGAACATACTTCTTTCTGGCAAGCCCACAGCTAAATATCCTTAATATAAGGCAACCTTCTCTGACATTACCAAAAAGTTTACAAACAGAACTACTGAGCTTGTAACTTAAGAAAGCCATCACTTATAAGTCATTGCACCAATTATACCTCAAGTTATAAACCCCAATAATTTAATATTTGGGAATTTCCTTTTTTCCCCAAATTTGGACAAATATTATCTAAATGTGATCACAAAAGGAACAACAAAATACTTTGTGCATCTTGAGGTAGACCGGCTTTTGACATCTTAAGATGGAAATGTTTATACACTATGGGGAGAAAGCAACATTTGGCTTTATGCTAAAGAAATAATAAAGCTGTAATAGTAAACACTAATGAGCCAGTAAAACATACTGGAAGAAGATACACACAACTCCCCACTCCTAACCCGAGCTAGTTAAACAAAGGGATTGGTCCGCACTTAATAATGTATCTCTAAGAAAAAGACACAGAAGTACAAAAAGTTTTCTGTTGAACAAAATTTTATATATACGATCAGCTATAGCAGAAATGTTCCTAAGCATATCAATGATCAGAAAACATTACAATCACAGTTAGCAACTCAAAGGTGTAAAGTACTACTCACACATCCACACCAGTGGAATGCAAAGGACTGTGCCAGTTGACTGGGAGAAATTCTACCCTCCCAATCTGCTGATTTTCTTGGGCTTTCTTAAAATGCGTCTGTAGCAGGTTCAAAGAAACACTGCGAAAATCATTAACTAGAAAAGAAAATGAACAGTGCATTAATGGTGAAGCAATCAGTTTGTAGAGTGAAAATGCAACAGATCTTATAATTAATTATACTACATCCATCTATATCTGCTTATAGCACCTACTGACTTGAGTCAAAAGTAGAGTGAGTATTCAAGAAAAAATTAACAGTGCATGTAGGAAAAGACATTCCTTTAATACAGAACTGCTGTTACTATACAAAACATTTTTATATTAAAAAAAATCACACAGTAACTTCAAAACTTCTGCCGTGTCAAGGGAACTGTTTCCATTTTTTTAAAAAACCACTTGACTATGCCAATTGGCCTTGCAGTCAGGTTCCTATCCTAACTTTCTGGTTCTTATAAACAACCTTTACCCAATATTTTAAATTTTTAAAAAATACACTGCTGTTTGGAATTCATATTGCGTCGATCTTAACCTTCTAGGAGGCTTATGCTTAGAAGCATTAGCCATTAGGATCAGACTCCCAAATTAGGGCAGTTAGACTATGAATACTACCTTTCAAAGTCAAGTTATACTAATGACCTAAATATTCCAATTAGAATATCATAAGGTTTATCACAGTATGAATTACAAAAATGGTTGACGCTTCTGTTATTCATTTAAACTGTATTATCTTCGTGGTCATATATTTATGGTTCCCTTTAAATTTAGAATGGTTATAAACAGGACCATCACATCATAAAACAATTGTATAAGACTTGAGGGCTTATTCACTCAAGAATTATTAGTTAAGAATATAAACCTATTAGCCTAAGGAATTTACTAGCACTTTAGGTCTAAGCTGGGAAGCTTGACTACCTTGCCACCTGTCTTTATCTCTCCAAATCTTATTATGCAGCTAAGACAACAGACTAAAGACAACACTTTATCTCAACTCACAGGAGCACTGACAGTCCCCCTACATGATCTAATATGACATGCTTTGCGAACCTACCACACTGTACAATGCTTCGAAAGCGGAGATCACAGGCTGGTCCGATCCCGTGGACTACAAAAACCAAGTGATCTATCTGTAAAGGTTCCCCTACAAGTGAAATTACAAAGAAAAATTACTCTATATAACGAGTCATGTATTCTAAAATCAAACATTCACAATGCGTAGACAATAGAAATGGGCAAATTAAAATATGAGCAGATATTTTAAAAGACACAGATAGTCCCATATTTAACAACTTAGTAAAAACACAGTGATGTTACTTTGTTTCTTATTTATCTTGTAATAAGTCAGTGAAAAAACTGTTCAAGTTTTTTAAACTTTTTATTTTGAAATAACTGCAATCTTATTGAAAACTTGAAAGAACAGTACAGAAACTCTCATGTACTTTTTATACAGATTCAACACTAACATTTACCACATTTATTTCTCTATGTGTATGTGTATTCACACACATTTATTTTTCTGAACCATTTGGGAGCAGGCTGCATACATTATCAGATGGCACATATCACATCTCTTTAACCCTTTAATATTTTATTATGTATTTCCTAAGAATATGCTCTTATTTAACCACAGGGCAGTTACCAAATTCAAGTAATTCAATATTGACAGGATACTTTTACCTAATATCCTATGTTTATCAGTTGTACCAATAAAGTCTGATATGTATTTGAAGCCTGAAATTTTAAACTCATCTTTTCAAATTACAGTAAGTCTACAGCTTTGTCCAAGAGACAAGCCATCTCCTCTGAAAGATGAAAGAAATTTTATAATCCAGTTAAATATATTATAAAACCAACCATAAATGACTCTAGCTAGAGAGCAATGGATAACCATCAAGGTCCCTGAAAAATAGTTTTCCCTGGTTGAAAACCTCCTGAAAACCTTCAGGAGTTACCAGGAATAAATTAATAATCAAGCAGGTGGAATCACACTTCTTAGAATTAGGACTAAATCAGTTCATTTGTACTTAGTGACCTCCTGATTAGTACTGTCAAATTTTATCCATCCCACCATATATACTTAGCAACTTTAAAAGAGATTTTTGTACCTATTAAGATTCTTAGCAGATGAAGTAATACTAATCTTAATTAGAATAAGCCCATTTGATTAAAGACCATTTTTAAGCCTTGACATAATCTAAAGCCATAGAGAAAGACCACGATTTACGTCATAAACAAATAAGAATATCAGAAGATAAGAAAAAAAGTGAATGATTAACATTACCACAATGAACGTCAACAGAGATGTTCTCAACCCCTCTCTTCACTGTTCGAGGTCGGCCCTGCTCAGTGGGTGTTGAACCCCATTCATCAGACCCCGCGACTGGCTGGTAATGTACCATAAGCTTAAATAAAAAAGATCAGAGCAATAAACATACTCTACATTAAAGACGCTTCTATTTATACATTCTGAGGGGTAGGAACGGGTCTTTTAAAACATAACACATAGTCAAATCTCAACTGGAGTTTTGATATGCAACTCCTACAGCTTGAAATGAGAATCCTGCAAATACATTAGGCTAATGTTGTACACTTTAAATATCTTACTATTTTGTCAATTATACCTCAGTAAAGCTAAAAAAAAAAAAAAAAAAAAGGAAAAGGAAAATTCATCAGGCTAACAGATCTTTCAACCATACCCTACACATGGAAGATGTGCCCACATAACGTGTCAGTGATTTTCTAAATCTACAGTGACATAATTTTCCCTAAGAAAATTTTGGTGTAAGAGTTGAACAAGGAAATGATGGTAAGAGCCACAGCTTCAAGTTTCATAACTGTGAATGCAATATAAAAATGTCCAAAGCTTATCTTACGTAGAATCCCCAGAAAAAGAAACCAATTAAGTTCTTACTAATGCAATTAACCTTTAATCCCAATGTTAAAGAAGGGCCTTAATTTGCTAACCTTTGGATTGTGCAATATAATAACTTCTCTGTTGGGAGACTCCAGTTTCTTCTTCCATTCATCCAGCGTTACAGCCAGCATGTAAGTTTCCTTAAAGGAAAACACATTTCATTAGATTTCTGTAATGGTTTTTCTATTAAAACTGAACTTTTTAACAAGAATACTGCTAGATAAACAATTACTATAAGAGTATCTTACTCTAATTTATCAAATTTATTTTAATTCTCTTAAAATGAGAACAGGTACTAGTATAGAACAAAGAAAAAATAATCACTTCTACTTCTATCATCTAGACTGGAGATAATCGCTGTACACATTTTGATATATTTCTTTCAGTAATGTTAACGCATGTATATTATCCATAAAATGAGGATTACATTACATATAAAGTTCTTTCTCTTGATTTGTCAAATTTATTTTAAAATTCTTTTAAAATTATGATAATAGTACAGGAAAAAAATCAGTCCCAATTCCATCATCAAGACTAGAAATAATCATTGTTCACATTTTGATATATTTCGTTCAATAATACTAATATCCTACTCCAATTTAAAGCAAATTTCAGAATATTTTCAGAGCAAGAAAAATAAAAGGCAAAAAAGACCAATCCTGTGGTCACATTTTAAATATTCACAAAGATCACCATTAGAGAAAAAAATTTTAATTTAAATACATAATAGTTTCCATAGTATTTCAAAATTTGAAAATAAAACTACTTTATCCTGAAACTAACTTGCAAAAAGAAATGCTATGAACTGTGATGCAAATAGAACCAAACTCTCTCTGTAAATTCACAGAATAAGTCACAAGAGGAAGAAAAGATTATGAAATAAGAGAACACAATGAAGAAAATGAGTAAAAGGGTCACAGGAATACCTCTAACACTTGGCTGAAGCTCTCCGAGTATGGAACATACTTATTATCTTTGTCTCCCTTGTAAAACCAGGTACAGCGCCTCACTTCCGATGCTAGCTCATCCCAGTATACGGCGTACCGCATCCTCTCCCCCAAATGAACATCGTATCTGCCCCCATCAGTGGGCACAACTCTTCTATCACAGTCTTTTCCTATCAAGGAGTGGAAAGGGGAAATGAAGTACATAGTATAGCAAAATAAAGCTCCCAAAATACAACTCTGAGTTATGTTCTCAATAATGTTATAAAACACACGAATGATCTGTTTCTTCTTGGCTAAACTACTTTATAAACCATCAAAATCATTCTTGGTTTTAATGAAACATGAAAAAAGTAATACCCAACGCTGTTTTGTTCTTTTTCTAAGGAGAGATAGAAGTGTCCCTTAAAAAAATAAAATGTATACAAGAAAGCTTTTCTGAATTTTTTGTTTAAGGGACCAAAAGATAAATTAATGACCATCACGATGATAAAGTAGTAACCGGCATCATTCTTGTTTCCATAAAAGAAGAAAAAACAAGAGAAAAATGAAAGAATTCATTCTTTTGCAATGTGACACTGCCCGCACCACACTCTTCATAAACAGAAACTGAAACATCAGAAACATTATTGGTTAACTATGCAGGAATTACAATAAGTACTGTTTTCAAGATACAGACCAAATTCTTGAGTATTATAAATTGGCTGGATAGTAATGCAGAACTTCTATATAAAAATGCTATAGGATGTTATAAAGCAGAAACTAACACATCATTGTAAAGCAATTATACTCCAATAAAGATGTTAAAAAGAAAAGATTATTAAGTAAAATTTGGAAAGTATAAAAAATGTAAAGCAAAAAAAAATGCTATGAGACAACTAGAAAAAGATCTAAAATTTACTTCTAATAGCACTCACTATAAGGACTTTTATATTATAGTTTTAGAGAAGTGACAGTAAGTCCTTGGTTATTACAAGTCATAGCTTTCACCCTACCAGAGCCGTATGCCTCTTCCAGCTGCTGTGAATCCTGAGAGTTGAAAGGAATCCATGTCTCCTTAGAATCTATTATCTTACAATAAAACCAATGAGGAGAAACAGGTTCGTACAAACTGCCAACATCCATGTCTATTAGCTCAAAGGAACTACATGAGTTTGGTGACGGGGATGGATCTGACTGGGACAATTGTTCCTCGTGTGATTCCACTGATGACATTTCTTTCTCTAAAAGACAAAAGAAAACTATCAATAAAATTTCCTTCTATTAACAGTGTAATTGTTCACACACAAAACTGGTCATTTTTAAGGAGTCATTTCTGAAAAAAAAACTAAGGGGGCTACATAATTTAAAACAGAAATAACATAAATTAACAGCTTTTTCTGGTTTTGTTTTTGGGTTTTTTTTTTTTTTTTTTTTGGAGGAAGGAGGCCTTAAACAAAACGCTTCTTATAGTTAGACCAACCACTTTGCACTGATCTTCCAATCCTCTCAGAAAACTGCATGGTTTTAATTAAACAAAACTGGAATCACAAGAAACACATGGTCGAAATCTTGACTGCAAAAAAAATTTTACCCCAATTTCCAATTTAAGTCTGGTCCCAAGGCAAAAACGCGTACTCCGTCTTAATAACGCCTGGTTTTAGGCTCCAGGCCCTTGTCATTACACATTTACATGACTACTGGAATCACACTATTGAAAATAAAACTATTCACTTAAGAACCAGTCACTTTTTATCAATGCTTGAAGGGTGCTTAAGCAGAGACTATGGTACAAATTCTGAAAACGCGAACCCTCGCTTGGGGCCACTGTGCGCACGCGCGCACCCACTCGCACCATCCAGGTCTCAGACGAAAAGTAACAAGTGACCTCAAAAGCCTCCTTCCCTCAAGGAAGACCGTGACCTGTGTGTTTCCGCCCCTTTAACACTCGCAGAGACTAACACTGCAGACGTCGAAAGTAAGCCCAGGCTGCTTGGAGGGGCGCGGGCAAGACCATCGCTATCTCAGCACCGAGCGCAGCGGGACCGCAAACACCCGGCCTCCCTCGAAGCGGACGCTCTCCAGCTTCCGCCACTTTATCTTTTTTCCCAGCACGAATTTACCTCCGCCACTTTGTGTGTCCCTTCTCCCCACGACCCCGGGCCTCCTGCAGCCCAGGTCTGGGACCTCAGGGTTCGCGGACGCCTCTCCCCGTCCCGCGTCCAGCCCCGCAGAGAGGAGCGGAGCGTGGATGAAAACAAGGTAATTTCCCGGTGCCCTCGGGCACGGTCGATGCAAAAGGGGCCCTGGCCGCGTCCCTGTAACCGAGGTCACCCCCACCCCGCCAGGGCTGGTCCTCCCAGCCCCCCTTCCCTGCCTCGGGCATCGCGTCCTCCTTTGCCCCTGGCATCTCCATCCCGCAGTGCCTCCCACCCGCACGCCGGTCGGAGCCCTGGGCCCGGCCGCCGCCCCCAACGCGCCCCGGCAGACTCACCTTGCAGCCCCGCAGCCTTTCAAGTTCTCCTGCCTTCGCTGAGTGGGCTGCGACATATCCCCAGCGGAGGCCTTCCCCGCAAGCTCAGGAGGGGCGGAGCGGAGCAGAGCAGGGCGGAGCTTGCGGCCCTAACGGGCTCGCGCCCAACACAGGGCTCCGCCGCGCTCCCAGCTGGCGAGCAGCGGGCCAGGTTGCCAAGAGCAAAGGTGAGGTGACGGGGACCGCTGCGTGGAGGAAACGGGCGGGGCGTGGAGGCCCGCAGGGGCGCTAGCGGGAAGTGTCGCGAGAGGTGGAGGGAATCGCGCGAGATGTGCTCCTCCGAGCGGGCTGGAGGTCGGAGCGCTGGGCACGCGGGTGTTGCCGGCGGCGCGCCCCCCGCTCGGTACCCGCGCACGGGGTCTGGGTGCAAGGCCTCAGGTATTTAGAAGGCAGGGATGAGGAATGAGACGTTATAGGTGGGGAGCGTTTCAAATTGCAGTGAAAGCAAGGTTCTTCAAGATGACCCAGCCTCCTCACTTAATAGATGGGAAAACAGACCTCTGACCCGGTGGTACCCTGGCTAACCCTGCTCATGGGCCGGGATGGTGCAGGGACGCCGGGATGCCATGCCCTTAGTGAAAAGTAGGACAGGGCGCTGGCGGTAGTTGCGTCTACCCAGACCTCCACTTCTGGGTGCTGAGAACAGATACCATTGGCATTTGCAAGGGAACAAAAGATCGTCTCTGGGTCTTTGCCCCTCTCCTTTGCGTTTATTGGGATTTAGAAGCTGCCAAAAAGATATCTTTAAAAGATGTAGAGCTGAGCTTGGCAGGATTCAAAAGCCGCAAGAGGGTTGGAGATGAGATATTTTTGTCCAGCAAGATGACATAACAGAGGTCAAGAGGTTAAAAGAATTTCCCAAGTAGTAGCCCTGCCAGCTCTCCTATTTAGTTTTCTGGAAGACTTCAATTCCTTCGGGCACGCAATAAAATACTTTCCTATTTTCTAACTAGATTATAGGGCAAGGGTTCAGGGAATGTTTTTCAGTCTTGTTATTTCTTCAAAAGCTGAGAAAAAGGAAACTAAAAGGGATTTTTAAATAACAGATTAATTCTCTTACAGTTTAAGAGCCACACACAATTACCCACAAGTTTACTTATACCTTCTCCTCAAATTTATAACACCTGAATAGCTTCTGTTCTTTGCAGATGAAATGGAGCAGGACCCTGCGGTCCCTGCCCCTCACCCCATGTCCTCAGCCCGCCTTTTGTCTGTGGAAAAACTTTAGCCAAAGAGTAAGTTTAATCAGAGAAGTGAGAAAATGCAGAAACAAAGGAAAACAGTCAAAGGAGACCAAATAATAGTTTAGTCATTAAGCATAGTCAAGGACCTTCAGTCCCTCCTCAAGGGCTATAGATAATATTCTGAGCCGTATCCTGTGAGCTGTCTTACAGATACTGAAATCCCCACCAGGTGGAAGAAGTTAACTACATGATGACCAGACTGTAGCCATGACATAAGCTGCCACAATTCCAAGAACTGGCCTCAAAGAAATGGAAACCCTGGAACTAAAGATTAACTGTTCTTAAAACAACCAAGATGATGCTGATCAGACCACCGCATTACTGGTTTCACGATGACTGTCCGAACTGACTGTGCTGTTCTGCTCCTGCCTATGCAACCCTGAAACTCCCCTTTAAAAGCCCCTGTCCCCTGAGAGCAGTCGGGAGTTGGTTCTTGGACAGGAGTCCACCCTCTCCCCCAGTTGCCAGCCTCCAAAATAAAGCAAGCTTTCCTTTCCTACCAACACTCATCTCTTGAGAATTGGCTTTCCAGAGGCAAGCAGCCGGACCTGGGTTCGGTAACACAGAGAGGATGAAGAAAGCCAGGACTGTGCCCCAGCCTCTCGGATCCTGTCAGATGACTAGCTAATATAACTAATACCAGTAGCTAGCTTTTAACTCTATGTTGTAGGTAACAACTGTAAGCATTTGACAAGTATAATCCCATTTAATTCTCACAGCCACCTGGTGAAGTAGGTTATCCCTATCTGCAGAGGTAGAATGACTCACATACTACCAGCAAGTGATGGAGCCAATATAAACACAAAGTCTGTCTTCAGAGCCTGCACCTAAGTAACTTACCTAAAATCGCAGTTAAGTGATAGAACCGGAACTTGAATTTAGGCCTTCTTTCTCCAAATCCCTGTTGCAGCCTCTATACCAGCTGTTCTCAATTTTCTTTTTTTGTCTCAGGACCCTTTATACTTTTAATTATTGAGAACTCTATAAAGAGTGTTTATGTAGATTGTATCTACCACTATTTACTGTACTAGATGTTAAAACCGAGAAATTTAAACATTTAATTCATTTAAAAATAAGAAAATGCATTTTATGTAAATATTTTTACAGAAAAATAACTAGTTTCCAAAATAATTGTTTAAAAACCAGAGAAAAGGATGACATTGCTTTACATTTTTGTAAATTTCTTTAATGTCTGGCTTGATAGAAAACCACTGGATTCTCATATCTGCCTCTGCATTCAACCTGTTACAATTTTAGTTTTGGTTGAAGTATATAAGGAAAATCCAGCCTCACTCCACCGTGTAGTTGAAGAAAGAAGGAATCTTTTTTTTTTTTTTTTTTTGTGGTACGCGGGCCTCTCACTGTTGTGGCCTCTCCCGTTGCAGAGCACAGGCTCCGGACGCGCAGGCTCAGCGGTCATGGCTCACGGGCCCAGCCGCTCTGTGGCATGTGGGATCTTCCCAGACCGGGGCACAAACCCGTGTCCCCTGCATCGCCAGGCGGACTCTCAACCACTGCGCCACCAGGGAAGCCCAAGAAGGAATCTTTTAATGGCCTTTTCAGAAAATTGTGGAGTATTCTTTTTACTACTACAATAAAATTCAACAAATGGTAGGTTCTTAAAAGTTAGTTGCAATGTGGAATCTGAAAACATATTAGTGAATTTTTGTACTCTGATACTTTAAAACCCACTGGTCTTGGGCTTCCCTGGCAGTATGGTGGTTAAGACTCTGCGCTTCTGCTGCAGGGCGCGTGGGTTCGATCCCTGGTCGGGGAAGTTCCACATGCCGCAAGGTGCGGCAAAAAAACAAAAAATCCCCACCATTGGTCTGTCTTGCACTTTGAATAGATCTTTTACCCATGCGTGACTGATGACATCATGCATTGGTCATTTGTAAAATTTCAGTTCACTGAGCTATGCAGCCTTTCAAATGTTAACATATTTCACTATTTTTTAAATTACCACCAATCTAATTAGAAGTCTTTTAAGTATCGGGAAGCTGTCAAGCTCATAGCAGATAAAAGTCTTCCAAAATCCTTTTTCCTGTAAAGGTCTAATTTCATTATTGGCAATAAATACTGTCAGTTGTTTTCCTTGAAGTAACAATCTCACTTTTTCTAGAAAAGTTCTGCCAAATACCTAAATCTCCATAGCCACAGTTTGTCTGTCGTTTGTACTTTCAACTAAAAATGATGTTCCATGAAAAAAAGAGTAGCTAGTTCAGTTACCAAGTCAAATAATGTCACGTGCTTTTTCCTCAAGTGACCAGCTGCAATATATTGGTCATTCAGATGAATGTATATATTAATTCACAATTCCTAGCTCACAGCTCCCAAAACCCTTGGACTTTCCTGAGCTATAAAAGCAGCGAGATAATATTTGGTCTCTTGTCCTCAGGTCCTGAAAACGCTTCAGAGAAAGTGACTTTTGGATCCCACAGAAGGAGGGTGGCTGCTTGCCAGGAGAGCCAACCATGTGATTAGAGGGTGGGACCTTTCAGTCCCAACGCCCAACCTCTGGGGAGGGCAGAGTGGCTGGAGGTTGAATCCGTTGCCAATGGCCAGTGACTGAGTCATGCCTTTGTAATGAAGCCTCACTAAAAATCCAAAGGACAAGGTTCACAGAGCTTCCAGGTTGGGGAACATGTGAGGATTGGGGAGAGTGGTGCACCTGGAGAGGGAATGGAAGGTCTGCCCCCTCTCCCCAGGCCATGCCCTATGTATCTCTATCATTCATCTGGCTGTGGTTTTATATCCTTTTATAATAAACTGGTAATCTAGTAAATAAATAGGTTTTCCTGAGTTCTGTGAGCCGTGCTAGCAAGTTAACTGAAGCCAAGGAGGAAGTCATGGGAACGTCTGGCCTATAAGAATTGCTTGTTGGTGTGTAGAGGCCTCTACACACACACTGGAATTGGGTCCAGGAACGCTTTTCCCCAGTGTACTTCAGCCCGCAGAATTGTTTCCTGCGTACTAATCATTTTGTCACACAGAATGTGAAAAACGTGTGAACTCAAGGGTTACGAGTTAATAAAATTAATAATTTTTACTCTTCATGAAGTATATTTTTAAGTGAAACTGGCACTGTTTTTATTACAAATTCATGGCAGTGGACAATACGGTGACTGGTAGAACAATTTGTTTCCACTGCCTTAATTCCTGGTAAGGCGCCAGCAATTTTACCCACCATTGCTTTTCCATCAACAGTGCAAATGTCAACAGCATAGCAAAAAAGGCAAATCATGTCCTGGTACAATTAAGAAAACCGTTTTGATCTTGTGACCC
Organism: Phocoena sinus; assembly: GCF_008692025.1. Taxonomy (NCBI): domain Eukaryota; kingdom Metazoa; phylum Chordata; class Mammalia; order Artiodactyla; family Phocoenidae; genus Phocoena; species Phocoena sinus. The sequence goes on along the minus strand of NC_045783.1, from coordinate 30,079,228 downwards.
CTAAAGGGGTCTCTGAGACTCCCAGCCTCCATGGACCACCCTTTGAGAACGACAACAATTAAATGTGCCTAATCTGGGGCTTGGAATACAAAAGCAATGAATAACACAATACCTACCCTGAAGGAGTTCACAGTCTCAATAGGACACATAGGCAGGTAAACAAATAAATATATCTTGTTGAACACAGATGTAGAGACCAAATGTATGGACACCAAGGGGGAACGGGAGGTGGGGTGGGATGAACTGGGAGACTGGGATTGACACATATACACTACTACGTATAAAACAGACAACTAATGAAAACCTATAGTACAGCCCAGAGAACTCTACTTGGTGCTCTGTGGTGACCTAAAAGGGAAGGAAATCCAAAAAAGAAGAGATATATGTAAAAAAAAAAAAAAAGAAAAGAAAAAGAAAAGCACAGGAATATGAACATTTCTTCATATTCCCATGACAATAAATACTCTGGGTTCAAACCTCAAAAAAAAAAAAGAAATGTATCACGTTGACTGCTACAACAGAGAACAGATACACCAATAGTTACAAGAGAGGGAGTAATCTCATGTCCAGGCATACCTCCAGAAATTCCCATTCAGTAGGTCTTCGGTGGGATTCAGGAATCTGCATTCTAAACAAGCCCTCTTGGTGATTTGGATGCAGACAGCATGAGATCCACACTTTGAGAAACACTGCCTTAAGAAGTATAAATTCTAGGTTTCCAAGAAGGCCCAGCAGGTAGGTAGTTTCAGAAAGAGAATATCTGATGATATCTCTCAAAAAACCACCAGTTGGGCTTCCCTCGTGGCACAGTGGTTAAGAATCCGCCTGCCAATGCAGGGGACACGGGTTCAAGCCCTGGTCCGGGAAGAACCCACATGCCGCGGAGCAACTAAGCCCGTGCGCCACAACTACTGAGCCTGTACTCTAGAGCCTGTGAGCCACAACTACTGAAGCCCGCGCGCCTACAGCCCGTGCTCCGCAACAAGAGAAGCCACCGCAATGAGAAGCCCGCACACCGCGATGAAGAGTAGCCCTCGCTCGCCGCAACTAGAGAAAGCCCGCGCACAGCAATGAAGACCCAACGCAGCCAAAAATAAATAAATAAAATAAATTAATTTTTTTTAAAAAAGAAAGAAACCACCAGTTAATTTCACTGGCTATTGCTGTTGCAATCAAATCTTTTACCAGAAAAAGGCTTAAAAGGTAAAATCTGAAACAAAGTCTATTTTTTCCCTTTCAATGCTCCAGCACAGGAGACAACAAACTTTCTTCTGTAAAGGGCCAGATAGATATTTTAGGCTGTGTGGGCTGTAAGGTTTCTGTGGCATCTAATCAGTTTTGCTGTAGCACAAAAGCAGCCAGAGACAGTATGTAAACCACTGGGTGTGGCTGTGTCCCAATAAAACTTTATTTACAAAAACAGGCAGTGGGTTAAATTTGGTCCCTGGTGGTAGTTTGCTGACTCCATGCTCCAGTGCAAAAGATAATGCTAATGGCCAGTAAGCTGCCTAAAGAGCAAAAGCAACAGTCTAAGGGTCATGAAACAACTGGATTTCACATCTAAAGTCGGAATAATTGTTAGGCATCAAAAGGTATTGCGTTGAGTGCCTATCAAGGCATTAGGTGCTACGAGGATACATAGTTTTTGGAGACAGAAGTTCTCAACCCCTGGTGGACACGTTGGCATCAAAAGTTGAGAAAACTCCGCAGTTGCTTCTGATGATCTGACAATAAAATAACAAGGCCAGGCTGTGACAGTGATTCTCAAACTCTAATGAATAGAAGGGTATGCTAAGTAGATTCTTTAAATTTCAGGTCCAAACCCAAGATAGTTAATCAGAGGGGTCATGAATCTACATTTTAAACAAGAATATACAGGCTGCTGCTGTGCGGCAAGTACCACTTACTGACTTTGTTTATAAAAGAATGTTAGAACTAGAGGAACCATAGAGACATCAGTGTGACGTTCTCTTCCAGCCCAAAGTTGGTGATTTTCATAAGTCCATAAACCATTCATAAAAATGCATTTTATTACTTTATAGCCACAACTGAATAGTTCCTGCCCTCAAGCTGAATAATCTTAGATTTTTTTTTCCCACTTTGAGGAAAGTGGTTTGCCTCTGTCTCACTTCAATGAAGACTGTTTTGAGCTGATAACTTCAGTTGAAGCTGTGCAGCAAGGTGTCTCCTTGGGCCCCTGGAGGTTTCCATCAAGCCAAGGTTTCCTCTTGGCTAGGGTTGTCGAATTGAGCATATGTAAACGTAGCAAATGCAAAAGTTAAATACAACACTTTTAGGAAACAATAAGAGAAAATCTTCAGGAACTGGGGGTAAGCAATGAGTTCTTAGAGACTTGACACCAAAAGTTCTCAGAAGGAAAAACTGATAAATAGGATTGTATCAAAATTAAAAACTTTTGCTCTGTGAAAAACTCTGTTAAGAGGATGAAAAGACAAGCGACAGACTGGGATAAAATACTTGCAAAGCACCAATCTGACAAAAGACCAGTATCTAGAAAACACATAGAATTCTTAAAACTCAGCAGTGAAAAGACAAACAGTGGAACCCAAATTTATTTTCAATATCATTCTTCAATAAGAGGGACCAGGGCTTCTTGGAGGAGCAAATGGTTCTAGCACTGGAACAGGAAATATGCAGGATGAGCCTGAAGAATCATGTAGTGCCAGAAAGTGAGGAGGGCTCCAAAAAAAAAAAATCCCCCCACAATCATGGGGGTATGTCAGAAGGACACAACTGAAAGAGCTCCCAATGGCCAAAGCAAGACATTCTGAGCAACAAAATAAATAAGGTAGCATTAGATCACAACACAAAGTATAAAATAAATATCTATGGGTCCACACGGATATAAATGACTGATTAAACAAACAAATAAATAAATGGGAGAGAATGACCAAATCTACCTTGCAGGTAAATTCTAAAGAATTAACGTAGATAAACACCCTCAATGACATGGAGGATAACTCCCCATCCCCTAAGTGTGGAGCTGCAAATGGGGACTTCCAAAGAATACAGTACGAAAAGGCGGAAAAAAGAAATAGTAACTGTGTAGTGGAGAAACCTGACAGACTCTACCTCAGCCAGGTGATGAAGGTTAACATCAACAGTATGAGCTATGTAGATAGTAAATACATTTGATATATGGTGAGAAAGGGCACTTACCTCTGTGGTCTTCCTCCCCCAAATCCAAGCCCAAGTGTAATTATGAGAAAAGCACCAGACAAATCCCAGTTGAGGGGCATTCTACAAAATATCTGACCTGTACTCCTCAAGACTAGCAAAGTCAGCAGAAACAAGGAAAGTCATGGGCGTTCCCTGGTGGACTAGTGGTTAGGATTCCAGGCTTTCACTGCCATGGCCCGGATCCAATCCCTGGTCGGGGAACTGAGATCCCACAAGCTATACAGCGTGGCCAAAAAAAAAAAAAAAAAAAAAAAAAACAAAAAACAAACAAGGAAAGTCTGAGAAACCGGCACAGCCAAGAGGTTCCTAAGGAGATATGATGACTAAATGTAATACGGTATCCCGAATGGCATCCTGGAAGAGGAAAACGGTGTTAAGTAAAACCAAAGGAAATCTGGATAAAGTATGGACTTTAGTCAACAAGAATGTATCAATACTGATGCATTAATTGTGACAAACGTACAACACTGATTTAAGGTGTTCATAACAGGGTGTGGGGTATATGGGAACTCTGTAGTATCATCACAATTTTTCTGTACATCTAAAGTACTCTACAATAAGAAGTCTATTAAAATAAACCCAGTTAGCAAGTGGGCAAAAGACACACACAGACATTTTACAGAAGAGAATACACAGATGGCAAATAAGCACATGAAAAGATGTTCAACATCATTAACCATTAACGAAATGCAAATTAAAGCACAATGAGATATCACTACCTACCTACCCATCAGAATGGTTAAAATAAAAAATAGTGACACCACCAAATACTGGCAAGAATGCAGAGAGACTCATACATTGCTGGTGGGAATGTAAAACGGTACAGCCACTCTAGAATAGTTTGGTAGTTTCCAAAAAATTAAACATGCAACTTTCATATGACCCAGAACTACACTCCTGGGCATTTATCCCAAAGAAATGAAAACTATGTCCACACAAAAACCTGTACATGAATGTACATAGCAGCTTTATTCATAATAGCCCAAACTGGAAACAACCCATACATCCTTCAAGAGATGAATGGTTGAACAAACTGTGGTACATCCATATCATAGACTACTACTTAGCAATAAAAAAGAACTACAGATACAGGAAACAACTTGGATGAATGTCAAGAGAGTTATGCTGAATGGAAAAAAAAAAAAAAAAATCTCTAATGGTTACATACTATACAATACTATTTATACAGCATTCTCAAAAGGACAAAATTTAGAAATGGAGAACAGATTAGTGGTTGCCAATGGTTTAGCATGGTGGGAAAGGAGAAGCAGGTGCGGCTGTGAAAGGTCAACAGGAGGAAGAGTCATGGTGATGGGACTGTTCTGTATCTTGACCATATCAACGTCAATATCCTGGCGGTGACATCACAGTAAAGTTTTACAAGATGTTACCATTGAGGGAAACTGGGTAAAGGGTACAGGAAAGCTCTGAATTATTTCATAAAACTGCATGTGAATTTACAATTATCTCAAAATAAAAACTTTAATGAAAAAAATACAGAACAGGGAATTCCCTGGCAGTCCAGTGGTTAGGACTCCGCACTCTCACTGCTGAGGGCTGGGTTCAATCCCTTGTCAGGGAACTAAAATCCCACCAGCCATGTGGCATGGCCAAAAAAAAAAATAAATAAATAACGTGATACAGTTGGTACTCCTATCGATGGGTTCCACATTCACGGACTCAACCAACTATGGACTGACAGTATTTGGAAAGAAAAAAAGTTCAGGAAAGTTCCAAAAACTTGAATTTGCTGCATACCCGGCAACTATTTACATAGTATCTACATTGTATTTACACCTATTTACACAGCATTTACATGGTATTAGGTATTATAACTAGTCTAGAGATGACTTAAAGTATATGGGAGGATATGCATGGGTTTTATGCAATACTACAACATTTTATATAAGGGACTTGAGCATCCATGGATTTTGGTATCCACGGCGGGGTCCTGGAACCAATCCCACGGATACTGAGGGATGACTGTACTCCTAGTTATCTTGGATTTCAGAAAAACAATCATTTTTAGTATAATTATGTCCCATGCCATATGTGGAACACACTGATACTAAAAGGTGACTTGTTGTTTATCTGAAATTCAAATGTAACTGAGGGTCCTATATTTTATCTGGCAATACTACCCTTGGCATTAGCTTACCAGGATAAGGTATATATTGCAAAATAAAAGAACATTTAAAAGTTGGCTACAGGGCTTCCCTGGTGGCGCAGTGGTTGAGAGTCCGCCTGCTGATGCAAGGGACACGGGTTCGTGCCCCAGTCTGGGAAGATCCCTCATGCCACGGAGCAGCTGGGCCCTTGAGCCATGGCCGTTGAGCCTGCGCGTCCAGAGCCTGTGCTCCGCAAAGGGAGAGGCCACAACAGTGAGAGGCCCACATACCGCAAAAAAAATAAATAAATAAAAAAAGTTGGCTACAGAAAATGTGCCCTGATCTCAGAAACCCCTAAATCCTCCCTTCTCAGCAGCTGGCATCTCCTCTGCCTAACACTTTATTACAACAAATGTGCTACTGCCCACCACTCCTGATGAGAAAAGCCACATAGAATATAAAACCCTCCTATCTTCACAGAGGAGTAAAAATTATCCAGATGATCCTCCCTTCTCAACTTCAACTCAAAATAGCTATTCCCTCCAAGAAAGATTATGAAAAAATAATAATTAAACAGAATAGTCAGGAAGCATTTTCTAGAAGCAATTTGGGGTCTCCAGTATAACAATGCTGTAAAAAAACACAACCAAGAAGTAATAGACATCCGAAAAATATCTCTAACATGAAAAAGATGGAGCTTGAAAAAGAAAGGAAAACGCAACTTTGTAGGAAATTTATTTGAGAAGAAAAAAATCAAGAAATTATCATTAATATCCTCAGAGATATAAGATGCTACACCCACAAACAAGAGCAGAATCCCATAGAGAACATAGAGCACAAAAAAATTCCTAGAAACTAAAAATATGATAGATGAAACAAAATTCAGTGCAGTTGGAAGATAAAGGTGAGTAAATCCCCCACAAAGTACAGCAAAAAGGCAAAAGATGAAAGTGAAAAGATAAGTAAATCAAAGAACCAGTCTAAGAGATCTCTAACAGAAACAGCAGGAATTCTAGAAAGATGTAACAGAGATTAGGGTAGCAGAGGAGGAAAAGAAACAAACAACAAAACTCAAGAAAATGTTATAGGGCTTAAGGGCAGGAGTCTCCAGAACGAAATGTGCCCAGCAAAGTGGACAAAAACAGACCCACACCAACACCGTACTGTAGAGGGGACAAAAATATCCTACAAGCTTCCAGGAAGAAACACTAAGTTTTAAACAAAGGATCATGAAAACACATTTTTAAATACGCCAGATGGAAAAAAATTACTTCCTATGCACCCTTTTCCAGGAAGCTACTGGGGAACATGCTCTACCAAAATGAGGGAATAAACTGAGAAAGAGAAAGACACAGGCTATGGAAAAAAGGAATCCAACAGAAGGGGTGGAGAGAATCCCCAGGATGAACAGAAGACACCAGAATGAAAGTATGCACCAGGAACGTACAAGTGCTGCAGTCAGAGGGCTCCAGGAACGTGTCTTCAGGAGCCTAAAATTGATAAAATATGTCTGAGCATCTTAAGAGAAGATTTAGACAAATGATGGAGGGTTTGAGGTCAAATCAGTCATAAGCACATAGGCAAACAAAATAAGTATGACAAATGATTCATTCCAGAGAAAACAAGGAGTTGTTCAGGAAAAGAAAAGCAAGCAGTTTACTGCATGACTGAGCTCTGGGCAGCATTTACATAGTATAATAACGTACAACAGAATTACCATGTAAGTGGATTGAGAAACTGGAGGGATCAGAGCTGGGATGTGTGTATGGTAGAGGCAGAGAGACCTAACCTTCATCCTCTACAACAGAAAATCAGTAGAAATGACCTAAAATTGATAAATCAAAAGGGAGCAATACAACTGTGTTATTAAAAAAATATGGAGATAATTTTTTTAAAAAACTCAATTGAAAGTAGTTACTTTTGTAGAAGGAAAAATGGGAGTGGAACCGAAGAGTGATCCTTTTCATAGAATTGACTTTTTTTTAAGATTTTTTTTTTTTGATGTGGACCATTTTTATAAAGTCTTTACTGAATCTGTTACAATATTGCTTCCGTTTTATGTTTTGGTTTTTTGGCCGCGAGGCACGTGGGATCTTAGCTCCCACACCCGGGGTCAAACCCACACCCCCTGCATTGGAAGGTGAAGTCTTAACCACTGGACCGCCAGGAAGTCCCAGAATTGACTCTTTAAACTGCTAACTTCCATAGAATTATTTGAGTCTTCAAACTCATAACTTTTTTAAAAAGAAAAAAAGATGAAAAACTCCAGTCCTCAAGTATCCATCCCCCCAAAAACTTTTTTTAGTGCCAATTTAATCCATATTCTTCAGCTTAAAAAAAATCTTCCCACCTCTAATGGTATTACATTAACCAACTCCAAAACTGTTTTCAAAACCCCGTTTTTCAAAGCACTTAAAAGAATTCCCCACCAACAATGTAGAGACCAGCCCATCTTGCTAATACTTCATTGGGACTTAAATTCATCTAAATATTTACATTGGCGTTTATATTTGGAACAATAGTGGCTTATTATAGAGAACATAGCTGTGTTTAACATGCCAGATCTGGATAACTTTATTCAACATTTTGACACAAATTATCCCCAAAGTAATATTAAACTTAGACACTTTTTAAAAGTCCAGATGTGAAATACCAAAAAAAAATTGAATTCAGTCAAGAGTCAATACTAAGTCAAGAACTGAATCAGATCCACAAAAAATGAATACTATCTTCCTTCTTATATTCACTGTATTTTCTGGCACAGGTTGCAATTTAGTTTTCCTTTCCTTGACACTGGCATTTGGAATCATTTTAGCATGGTTTACACCTTTAAGTTCTAAGTCTGTACTTACCCTGAATATCTTATTATAATTAAAATTATAAATCCAGAAGCAATAGCCCTCCCTTACAGAAAGAATCCAACTAATACATGTAGAAGGAATAAGAGAAACAAAGTCACATTCGAACACCACAGTAGTAACAAGCAAGATCTGCTAGTGGGTACAAAAATGAGTGGGCAAAAGTTTAAGCAGAAACAGGACATTTGCATAGCTCACATTATCTCTAGCAAACATTCAGTCATTACAAAGGAAAACATAGTAAGTTTACAGCAGAGAATCCTAGCAGACGCCACCTCAGGTAGTGGCTAAGGTTAATAACACCAGAAATACATTACCGCATCAGGTGTCAAGATACACTGTCACAGATCGGAGGACGCTATGACGACATGACAACTAAATGCGAGGCAGGATCCTGGATTGGATCCTGAAACAGTGAAAGGACATTAGTGAAAAGACTAGAAAATCCCTACTTTCAAAACTCTCTACTTTAGTTAATAGCATTATATCAAGGCTAATTTCTTAACTTGACAAATGTTCTACAGCTATGTAAGATGTTAATATAAAGGGAAGGTGAGCGAAGAGTATAGAGAAACCGCTGTTTTTGCAACTCTTCAGGAGGTCTAAAATTATCTCAAAACAAAAAAAAACTGTTAAAAAACATACACACACATATATATGTGTGTGTGTATAATGTGTGATTTATAGATAAAAAAATCAAGACCTCAGGGAAATTGGTATCTTGGGCACTCAGTTAAAAAATAGTGTTCTCTCCTGTATTAGTCGTTGTCTCACTGGTTTATGTTAACTTAGCTTTAAGGTTCTCCCCCTTCTAAATATTTAGTTTCAAGTACAACTTTTAAATTTTCATAGAAAAGCCTTTTGTAACATTCCTATATTAGACCAAAAATAAAAATCCTAGAATAAAATTGTCACTATATTATCTCATAAAAACACTCATACCAACCTAAGGCCCGGCCAGTATTTTTACTTTACTTTTTCTCGTCATATAATATGTTTGTATTGGGTTTTTTTTATAAGGAGAGGAGATGGCTGGTGGATTTATTTTCTTGTTAATAGGCCTGGCAGTCAAGAAAAAAAATCACTTGGATATTTTATTAAGAAACAGCAGTTTTTCCAATAACAGATACTGCATACTGGAACTCACTTCAGATGAAAAAAGTAAGTTATCTACCTAAGTCTCTTCTACACGATAGCATAGAGCTACCTGAGCAAATCCAGCTGAGACCCTTTCAATATCCCTTCCTTAAATCTGGCTCTAAAATGACTGTTATTAGTGATGGTAAACATCTTTTTTATAAAATAGGCAATACTGTCTATGCAATTTATTCTAGGGAAACAAAGATAAACATCAAATCTACCTTTAAAAGAAGAACACAATTTCCCACTCTAGCTATGGCTGATTCATTCCCTGAGCATGAATCCTCTTTTACCCTCGTTGTTTCTTACTGTAAACTGAGCAGATACACTGAGCTGGAATCTCCTCATAGGGATCCTGATGGTGACGCTAATATTTTAGATGGAGAACAGCATTCCCAAATGGTTGTATTTATTACTTTTGCAGTTATTATTTCTACGTGCTGTGGCATTTAATTTTTAATCTGTGTTCATCACACTGCTCCATATGCAAGCAGCTGTAGTAAAAAGATAATTAAGGGGGAAGAAAGGAAATTTTAAAGTGGATCTTCATCCAAATACGATTTAGACAGCAAAAAAGGAAATAGCCCCATTTTCATTCCTATACCCATGCCATTTCCAAATTAACCTTCCAATAGTAACACGAAAAATAGAAGTGGTAAAACTCTAACCTAATGATCTATACAAAAAAGGAGACAATCTACCTCAGGAACTCACTACACAGTGCAATATATTCAAGTGGTGAAAAGATACAAATTCATCCAGAACTGCCACACTATCTGGCTGTCAGTATAGTCTCTTGAGTAATTATATCAAACATATTACTACAAAATGTACCAAGAAGTAGAGAATAACACTATATCTGTGAGCTACAAGTAACAAAACAAAACAGAGGTCCAAGAAGGCTAAAGTCCAAGCTATAATTTACACACAAAGTGTACGGTGAAAGCAGTCACAATGTACAAAAATGTGACAAGTAATCCAGATGTTTAAAAAAACAGAGCCTGTTTGTCTCAGACAACATCCAGTCTTATCCGGTAGGTTTCTGATAAGCCTGTTACATAAGGTGGATTTCCCTCCTGCTGATAAGAAGCAGCTTGCAGATACCCATAAATTTCTTAAGGGGTGAGTCTACTTGGCAATACTGATAAACTCCATAGCTTCCTATTACATTCATTGGTCTGAAAACTGAAAACAACTCATAACCCAACTGTTCTTCCAAGTCCTTTACCAGTTTTTCAAGTTTTATATCAAAGGAAAGTTGGAATGTATTGCTTCTTCTCCTCAACAGGCATTTCAAAAAGAGGGTAATTAACCAAAATCAAGAGTTCTTTGGTCAAGTTAGTAACAGGCTTCCCCTTTGTTCTAAATCCCTTCATAATCCTTTTTTTTCCAATTTTTCCAGTATGGCCTGGATTTTACAAACAGCCTCTTTCCTGGCCTGCCGGACAGAGTCCTGGCCCCCAGTTTCAACTGAATCCAGTTCCAAAAGTTCCTTGGTTAGCATTTCTTCCAAAAGCCAGTATGCTTTGTCTGTCTTTTTTCCTACGAACTCTTCTACTTCTTGCTCAAGATACTGGACCTTCTCCAGCACATGTATGATTTTCTTAATACTTGGGGGAGTCCCTTCATCTGAAGATAAACACTCTTCAGGAAGATTATGACTCTGATCTTGATTGCTGGGATGCTCGTTGGAGGCATTACCATACAGCTGAGGCTCAGCAGTATACTGGACTTGGGAATCCAAGAGCTCTGAATTATCATTGTTCACTGTTCCCGAGGACTCGTACTGATGGACGTGGACACTGCAAGGAAAGTTGTGCCGGTTCATGCCTTGATCTGATTGGCTATAGGGGTATGAGGAATCCTTGGAGTAGGAGAGCAAAGAGGGGAAAAAAGCTGTTTTAATGGGGATCCATCAACATCAGATTTGTTAGCCCACATCTTTCACCTGACCAGGAAGGTACATGAAAAGACTCCCCACCCATACAAGTGGACGGCCCTCCTTAATCATCTGAGAATACAGCCCTAAAAAGATAAAAGGCAGAGAATTCCTGAGTATAAAGGCTGGAATCTACCCTGAGACAGGTCATCATCATGAATACCTCATAATCTACCCTTACCACCTCACAATCTGTCCAGTGACTTAATAAATAGGAATTAGTTTTTTCCCCTAAAGAGATAAAACCTGAAGACAAATCTTAAAAAGGAACCTGGCCACAAGCAAATGATGTTCAAGTGTGTGGTTTCATAAAACCATGCAATTTCACATTGGTTTTGTCTTCTGTCAGGAGACTGAGGTAATAAAATCTAATCTTTGATTTTGTCTAACATACCAATGGTATTACAACGAATTTTAGTAAATGAGCATTCTCCTGTCGTTTAAAAAAAGGAATGAACCTAAAACTGCTCTAAAAAATAAAGTCTATTTTAAATAAAAAGTAAACTGGGCTAGGTAAAGCTACAGGTAGTAGCCACCAACATTTTGAAGTTAGTCCCCATTTAACACAGACCAATGCAGAAAAAGTTCCACGCTGTGCTCTCTTAATTACCCAGACATTAAGAGGACAACGTCTAGAAGCCTCCTACCTTGGGCTGTGGGGCTGGGGGGGAAGGAGGTGGCCGAGGAGAGCCACTGCTCGGCCATGATGAAGCGCTCTCACTCACGTAGAGACTCCCAGGTGGTGCTGAGGGGGCAGCTGAAGGCCAGGGGTAACGGGCTCCCATGCCATAAGCACCCGGAGGAGCCCAGGAGTCCCCCTGGGATCGTACAGTTGGTCCTGGTTGTGGAACACTACGATTACCATCCCCATAAGGATAATGGGGCACGCTCATTCCAGGGTTCTAGATTGAGAGGAAGGAAATACACTGGTCATTGCTAAAAAACACTTAAAGAAGTAATGAAAATATTCTAGTGTAAACAGACTCAGAGATGCTTCCCCTTGGCTTAACAGGGTATATTTTAGCTGCTATGGGACTAACTGTAGTATTTCTAATGAGTTGCAAATATTTTCTCCAAACCTAAAAAAGCTTCGTTCCAAAGATATCAGGGGCAGATTTGGTGACCATCAAACTCAGAAAAATAGGGCCTAAACTTCAGTGGCTGAAGCACAGCGTAAGTCTGTCCCACAGATACTATAAATAAATGGACCCATATGCTATAAGGAAGCACAAATAAAGACATACTAGAACTCTCCTTGACGTGAACAGAGAAATAAACATGGGATCATTCATAGAATATTAAAAAATATAAACCTAACCTTTTGGGCTTCCCTGGTGGCACAGTGGTTAAGAATCCGCCTGCCAATGCAGGGGACACGGGTTCGAGCCCTGGTCCAGGAAGATCCCACATGCCGCGGAGCAACTAAGCCCCTGCACCACAACTACTGAGCCTTTGCTCTAGAGCCCGCGAGCCACAACTACTGAGCCCGCATGCCACATGTACTGAAGCCCACGTGCCTAGAGCCCGTGCTCCGCAACAAGAGAAGCCACCGCAATGAGAAGCCCACGCACCGCAACGAAGAGTAGCCCCCGCTCTCAGCAACTAGAGAAAAGCCCACACGCAGCAACAAAAACCCAACGCAGCCATAAATAAATATATTTATTTTTTAAAAACCCCAAAAAACCTAACCTCTTGAAGTGAACAGAAAAAAAAACTTGGTACCATTCATTAATATGAAAAAATAAAAACACAACAGATGAATGCTCACCTGTGAAGCAGGATATCCTGGAACCTGCCCCCTAAGAGGGGCTGCTTCAGTCTGGCAGTCCTGCTGGGGATACATCCAAGGAGAGACTGGGGTTGGGCTGTTGCCAGGTGAACGGTAAGTGCTTGGAACCTCTGTGGAGTAATTGGTCTGAGCATACCCAGATGTGTAATAAGCCCCTGGGTATGGGGCAGTATTTGTCCCAGGGCCAGTGGGGTATGGTGGGCCATATGCTCCATTTGTATAAGAATTCAAACTCTATAAAAAAGCAAAGTTGGGAGAAAAAAAACATGAATGAGTAGATGAGCTGAAATGCCCTCACTTCGAAAACTTTGAGAAGAAAGGAGATCAGTAACTAATGAAAATATGAACTACCTAAGCAACCGTTGAGGTATTCTTTCATATATTATAATCATATACATATATTAAACTCAGATTATCACCTTAGAGTCTTTGTCATAACAATGGGTATATTGTGATGAAGGATGAAGTGATGGCCTTTAGTGCTTCTCAGCCATTTCCATAAGTGCACCTAACAATTGCACCTAACGGCAGGGAACTTGTCCCCACAAACTGAAGAGGGTGTTCCGGGAAACCTGGGAGAATGGCGAGAGAAAGAAGAAAGTAACCATAATACAACAGAAAGAAAAAAAGACCACAGAGAAAGACCTAGCCCTGCCATTGGCTTTGTGTTTACCCTCTCTGAGCTTTAGTTTCTCCAGCAGGAAAATGGAAATCATAAACATATCTTGCAGGGTTATTGTAAAAATTAATGAGATGACATATATAAAATGCTTAGTATAGTGTCTGGCACGTAGTATGCTCAACGATTTGCAATTTTTATAATACAAATTGTCGTTAGTATTAATGTGGCAAGGTCAGGAAACGAACCCAGATCTGACTCCAAGCCCATGTGCTTTGTATTGATACTATCCTACTCTGCTTCCCCAAATGATAACAGCAGACAAATTCCTCATATACTGCTTACTGCAGTTCTACGTCACCTACCCAGACTATCACTGACACCCAGAATCCTCAGTTTAGTAATCCAAACAAGATTAAAGCTAAACTCTAAACGATTACCTTAGCGTTTTCTATTAATTTCTACTTTACCTTGTTAAAATGGTAAAAACAGAATCAAGTTTTCCTGGACTCATCCTTCTAAAACTAGACAATCTTTCCCATTTTAGGTAGAAGAATAAGAATCTTGTGATATTAACTAGACTTATCATGGTGATCATTTCACAGTGTATACAAATATCGAATCATTATGCTGTACATCTGAAACTAACATTATATGTCAATTATACCTCAATTAAAAAAAAAAGAATCCTGATATCTTCTACAGTTGTTAATGACTGAAGAAAATGAAATTTAAATTTGATGCCAAATCTACCACAACAAAAAGAGGGGTAGATTGAAGTGGGAAGGAGGGCATAATTCTGTGGAAAATAAATTCTTAGCCACAGTTTTATAGCAAGAGGATAAAAGACAGGCTACTATCACCACACGGCCAAAGAATTCCGTGCAGGGACAGGGGTGAGGGAAAATCCAGCCAGGCATTCCTTGAGCAGCCACTGTGAGGCTAATCAAGTCTTCTGCCTACGGGCAGCTGTGCCTGACCAAACAATCCCTTATGCAACATACACAGCTGAAGACTTAAGATTAAAAAAAAATCATGCGACTTTTTGTACTGTTATTCAAATTCTAGAAATCCTTCCTAAGGAAATTATTCAACTAGAGAAAAAATTATAGGCATGAATTTGTTCATCACAGCATGATTCACCATCACGCAGAATTATAAAGAACCTAACCGTCCTGTACTGATGGAATGATTAAGTAGACTATGGGTTATTCATTGAGGAAATTTTATTCTGTCTTAAAAACTCACTGTTAGGGACTTCCCTGGTGGCGCAGTGGTTAAGAATCCGCCTGCCAATGCAGGGGACACGGGTGTGAGCCCTGGTCCAGGAAGATCTCACGTGCCGCGGAGCAACTAAGCGCTTGCACCACAACTACAGAGCCTGCCCTCTAGAGCCCGCGAGCCACAACTACTGAGCCATCGTGCCACAACTACTGAAGCCCGCGTGCCTAGAGCCTGTGCTCCTCAACAAGAGAAGCCCACGCATCTTAACGAAGAGTAGCCTGCACTCACCACAACTAGAGAAAGCCCGTGCACAGCAACGAAGACCCAACGCAGCCAAAAAAAGAAATAATAAAATTAATTAATTAATTTTAAAAAACTCACTGTTAGAACTGACCAGACATCTAATGATATCAAAGAATTATTGGGGGGTTTTTCCCTTTAAGTTTTAATAATGGCATTGCGGTAATATCTTTAAAACTTCCTTATATCTTAAAGATACATGCTTAAGTATTTACAAAAGACATAACATGATGTCTGGAATTTGCTTCAAAATACTCTAAGGATATATAAGTGAAACATGATGGCCATGTATTGATACCTGTTGAAGCTGAGTAATGGGTACATGGGAGATTATTGCACTATTCTTGTTACTTTGGATTATGTTTGAAAATTTTCTTACTATTAAAAGAAAGTTTCTGTTATTTCACCCTATAACATGTAAAGTACATACGATAAATGAAAAGTCATATTAAAAGGCATATGTAAAATGAGTTGTCATATTAAAAGACAAATGTAAAGCTGTGTAAATATGATAGGGGAAAGGCTGAAAACAAAGTTACCAAAATATGGATATATTAGGATGACAGAATTAGTCTTTTTTCTCCCTTTTATCTCCCAAATGTTTAGTAATAAAGTTGTATTTTATAGTAAAAAAAAATATGCTATTAAAAATGTCATGATGGGTTGGGCTTCCTTGGTGGCGCAGTGGTCAAGAGTCCGCCTGCCAATGCAGGAGACACAGGTTCGTGCCCCGGTCTGGGAAGATCCCACATGCCGCGGAGTGGCTGGGCCCGTGAGCCATGGCCGCTGAGCCTGTGCGTCCGGAGCCTATGCTCCGCAATGGGAGAGGCCACAACAGTGAGAGGCCCGTGTACCGCAAAAAAAAAAAAAAAAAAAAATGTCATGATGGGTTCGATCCCTGGTCGGGGAAGTAAGATCCAGCATGCAGTGAGGTGCAGCCAAAAAAAAAAAAAAAGTCATGAAATCCCAAGTATGTCTAGAAACTGGTGGGCTGCTTGGACCATAGCTACTTCCATCTATGTCCAAGTAGACTACTTTCATGAAGGGAAACTTGTATCTAAGGACAGCAAGCTGTGATTTGAAACTTGTCAGCTGACATGGCAACAGAAAATCTGAAACTGAGCAACTGCAAGAAGAATTAAACAAAATCTTTGATAGTCACTGAATTTCTGTAGAAGTCTCATTCTGGATTCCAGAAGAAATCAAGAGACTGGAGTTCTTAAAACTCAAAAAACATCCCAAGTGCTGCTCTTGTTCTAGGGGTAAATGTAAATATGACTTAGCATTTAAAAGTCAAAATCATGTCACATCATATGATGTCTCATTGCAAAAGCTAAAGATTATTCAGGAGGTAACACTTCTTCCAAAAGTTGGTTTTACAATTGACGGACTGTTTATAGATGTAGAATCCAAAGAGGAGAAAACTGATCAGGTCTCTCACTCAGAAAGTGATATACTTGTTCAACGGATTCCCTTTCCATTTGATACATGAATATCAAACAGCACACAGACCCAATCCAAGTGGGAAAAAAACCTTTTTTTCCATTAGCAACACCACAATTCTTCCTGCTGTGCTTATCTTGAAAAACATGGAAGGCTTCACCACAAAAGTACTCCAAGACTTCATAATTATCAGCAGTCGACATCAACTTGAGTTTCTACTAATACTCGTTTCTGGAATTGCCAAATCTATTATCATCCACTGGTTACTTCCTCATGCAGTATCTCTCCTTATAGAACTATTCCAATTTTTGTCTCATAGGAGCTCCAAACCACAGTACTTAATAAGCTGTATTTTACAACCCAGGTCCCCTTTAAGTTAAATGAAAAGGTGTTATAGGTTCTGATGAAAGTCCTTTTGTATCATGATTTCTCAATTCAGAACATTATAAGAGGACTTCAGTTTTGTTTCTTAGAGCATTTCTATTCCCAGGCACTCAGTGTTCTGTGGTGTGATCTCCCAGAACCCAAGAGAATTAGCTTCTTTATCAGAAAATCAATGTGAAAACATCCGTCTTTCATCCTTTAGATACGTGGAAAAGAAGCTTTAGAAAAACAAGTTGCATTCATGACCAATGAGAGGATTTTAAACAAAAACACCCCACCACAATCATCACTAGAGAAGCTGTGTATTTATCATGCTTTTCCCAAGTACCCACTGGGTCAATGGATCAGAGCTACAACATGCATGTTTACAAACGATCAGCGTCGGAAGAACATATGTTAGCCTTGCAGTTGCTACAGACGTTGACTAAGGATGAGCTTATGATCTTAGTTCAGAACTGTTCAAAGTTTTTAAGTCTTCTGAAGAGTAGCCTGGCAGCATAGCAAAGAAAATAAAGGAGTTCTTGGCCCAGCTTCAAAGCCCTGATACAGAGGCCAAAGAGAAAGAAAATACTACTGGGGCTTCAGAAGACAGTCCTTGATACAAATGAAGGCGTTAAAAGCAAACAAGAAGCAATCTTAGTTTGAAGAACTCAGAAAATACCTCATGAATTTCATCAACAGTCTGGTGAGCCCAAATCTTCTGTCCTGAGCTGGTTTACTTCATACTGCCTAAACCTGCTCCACAGACCGTCCGACATGCTCCTCAACAATCCTTACTATTAGCTGAAAATGAGGAAAGCTGTATTTCAAAGACTGTCCCCTGTTCCTGCGTAGCACATAGACTGCACCTGAACACAACAGGCTAATCAGCTTTGGGGACTGCTCAGGGGCCCTCCCAACATTCATCAATTCTGAAGAAACGGATATAAATTCCACATTACCGGGGGAAAGTGCATGAAATTACGCACTCCCGGTTTATAAGAGAAGACTGATCATGTGGCAAAGCTAACATGAGGCGGCAGATAGAAGGCAAAGGAGGGAAACCATTCAATTTTTAAAAAAGGAAACCAGTCATATCTACATACCACTACAGGAGTCTGTTTTGGTCAGAAGATAAATGTATAATCCCCATGTGATGCTTCACCAGAAAATACACGTGTGCCAATCCCATACAAGCATATGTCTAGACACCTTTGGGTTTAGAATCCAATTTTTTTTTTTTTTTTGCGGTATGCGGGCCTCTCACTATTGTGGCCTCTCCCGTTGCGGAGCACAGGCTCCGGACGCGCAGGCTCAGTGGCCATGGCTCACGGGCCCTGTCACTCTGCGGCATGTGGGATCTTCCCGGACCAGGGCACGAACCCGTGTCCCCTGCATCGGCAGGCGGACTCTCAACCACTGCGCCACCAGGGAAGCCCAGAATCCAACAATTTTTGTATCTAAAAGCTCTCTCAGATTATTGCTGTTGCTTTCAAAAAGTCATCACTAAATTAAAAGTGAATCTTTCTTGAATATATGTAATATACACATGTAATAAATGCCTTTATCTAAGGGGGAGAAATGTCATCTCCAAAAATAATCTTTTTTAAAAAAAATATGTTGACTCCCTTTTTTTTTTTGGCTGTGTTGGGTCTTCGTTGCTGCGTGCGGGCTTTTTTCTAGTTGAGGCAAGCAGGGGCTACTCTTCGTTGTAGGGCGTGGGCTTCTCATTGCGGTGGCTTCTATCGTTGCGGAGCATGGGCTCTAGGAGCGTGGGCTTCAGTAGTTGTGGCGCGTGGGCTCAGTAGTTGTGGCTCACGGGCTCTAGAGCGCAGGCTCAGTAGTTGTGGCACACGGGCTTAGTTGCTCTGCAGCATGTGGGATCTTCCCAGACCAGGGCTCGAACCCGTGTCCCTGCATTGGCAGACGGATTCTTAACCACTGCACCACCAGGGAAGTCCCCAAAAATAATCTTTATCAATAGGAACAACTGATGAAATCAGACAAATTAACATTGCTGAGAAAAACTGTGACTCATGACTTTGGGTTCTGTCTTCCTCTTACATTAACTGTAAAAGTAATACCTGCTACTCTCCAAATTGATCTATATGCAATCTCAATGAAAATCCCAGCTGCCTTTTGTGCTGAAATTGAAAAGTTCATTTCCTCATTGGCAACCACTGTGAAAAGTAATTTGGCTATATTAAATAAAGATGTACGTATCCAAACCCACCAATTCCATACATGAGGGAAATGCTCGTCTCATATGTTGTACAATAGAAAAGAGAAAAACAATGTTGAGTTAAAGAAAAGCAAGTTGCAGGAGAATGCTAGTATGAAACCACTTATATCAAGTTTAAAATCATGTTAAATAATACTATACAAATGCATATACAAGTAGTAAAAGCATAAAAACACATATGAGACAATATAACTTTAAGAAATGGAAAGAAGTATTATATGGGGCTTCAACTGTATTTATTTTACTTCTTTTTAAAAATCTGAAACTTAAAAACTGACAAAGCTAGGAGCTAGATAAAAAAAGATGTACATATTTTCTATACTCTTTCAGAATGCTTGAAATATTTTAAATTTAATATTTGTCATAAGAAGTCAAAATTTTTAACAACAAAAGCAAAGGCAACAAAACAAAAGCAAAATTAAAAAGTGGGATTACATCAAACTAAAAAGCTTCTACACAGCAAAGGAAACCATCAACAAAAGGAAAGGCAGGGCTTCCCTGGTGGTGCAATGGTTAAGAATCCACCTGCCAATTCAGGGGACACGTGTTCGAGCCCTGGTCTGGGAAGATCCCACATGCCACAGAGCAACTAAGCCCGTGCGCCACAACTACCGAGCCTGTGCTCTAGAGCCCGTGAGCCACAACTACTGAGCCCACGCGCCTAGAGAAGCCACAGCAATGAGAAGCCTGCACACTGCAATGAAGAGTAGCCCACACACTGCAACGAAGAGTAGCCCTCGCTCACCGCAAGTAGAGAAAGTCCGCAGCCAGCAACGAAGACCCAACGCAGCCAAAAAAAAATTTATTAAATAAGTAAATTTAAAAAATAAAAAAAAGAAAGAAAGGCAACCTACTGAATGGAAGAAAATACCTGCAAATCATATATCTGATAAGGTAAGGAGTTAATATATAAAGAACTCATACAACTCAATAGCAAAAAAATCAAACAATCTGATTTAAAAAATGGGCAGCGGATCTGAATAGACATTTTTCCAAAGACATACAAGATGGCCAACGGGTACATGAAAAGGTACTCAACATCACTAATCATCAGGAAGTGCAAATCAAAACCACAATGACATACGACCTCACACCGGTTAGAATGGCTATTCTCAAAAAGACAAGAAATAAGTATTGGATGAGAATGTTGAGAAAAGGAAACCCTTGTGTACTGTTGATGGGAATGGAAACTGGTACAGCTACTGTGAAAAACAGTATGGAGGTGCCTCAAAAAATTAAAAACAGAATTTTCATATGATCCAGCAATTCCACTTCTGGGAATATATTCACGGGAAACAAAAACACTAACTCGAAAAGATATCTGCACCCCATGTTCACTGCGGCACTATTTTACAACAGCCAAGACATGGAAACACCCTAAGTGTCCATCGCTGGATGAATGGATGAAGATAATGTGATATATGTGTATATATATATATATATATATATATATATATATATATATATATACACACACACACAATGGAGTATTATTCAACCATAAAAGAGAAGGAAATCTTGCCATTGGGACAACATGGATGGACCTTGAGGGCATTATGCTAAATGAAATGTCAGACACAGACAAATACCATAAGATCTCATTTATATGTGGAATCTAAAAAAAACCAACTCATAGATACAGAAAACAGACTGGTGGTTGCCAGAGGTGGAGCAGTGGGCTGGGGTGCAGGAACGGGTAAAGAGGGTCAAAAGGTACAAATTTCCAGCTATAAAATAAGTAAATCATAGGATGTAATGTACAGCCTGGTAACTATAGTTAACATATTGTACTGTAATGTTTGAAAATTACTAAGAGAGTATATCTTAAAAGTTTTCATCACAAGAAAACAAAACTTTGCAACTGTATGGTGACAGATGTTAACTAGACTTCTGTGGTGATCATTTTGGAAAGTATACAAATATTGAACCTTTACACTGTACACCTGAAACTAATATAATGTTATATGTCAATTATAGCTCCATAAAAGGTCAAATTTTTAGAAATAAGTACATTTTGCGTTTGTTGTTTCCAGGTCCTGAGAAATAATCTATCATGCATCAAGCTACCTTTGCTATAGGTAGTATCTGCCTAGATATTTCCTTATCTCTGAGCTAAAAACATTAAAATGATTAAGATAGAGTGCATTATATAACAAAAGCCCACACACCTTCACTATGAAATCTCCACAGGTTCTGAAAATAAATCGATTCATTAAGAAAAATTCAGAAAGTCTGTCAATTTTAGACCCTACCTGGCCTTGCATTTCCGGTCTTACAGGATAAGTACTTGGGTAAGGAGCCCGAGGTCGGGCAGGAGAATTCCAATAGTTGGAATTGTAGCTAGGATATGGTGGCTGCTCCTAAGGACAAAAAGGAAAATAGATTCACTTTTACTAACATCCTTACATCATTCTGAAAAGTTGATAGAGGCAGGTATAAGTATCGAAAAAAAATAGGCAATAGACAAAAAGCAATGGAACCCCACTCTAAAATCACTCATTATTAAAATTGATGCAGATACATGGTCAATCACTTGCCCTAGAACAAAGCAAATATTAACTATTCTTGTGCATTATGACAATTATAACAAATGATTTGTCTACTGTGTCAAGTTAATTAGCAAAACCAGAGACATTCAATTCCTTTATCCCTCTCCAATCACTAAGCCATCACTAATTAATTTAATTAGTGCAGCACAATTGTAGTTCTTTGCCATTGTTAAGAAGAGTAGTATAATACTTACCTATCTCAACAACTTTGAAACTTGAAGTAATATTTTAATACTAAACTTTACTTAAAATGCATACACCTTCAATACTCAACTTCTTTGCCTGGCCACACCCTAGTTTTTTCATATTCCTGTACTTTCTGCTATGGCTAAGGTTTCTGCTGGCAGCCCACAACTAACTCGGGATCAGGAATTACGTAGAATAATTACCACTCCAAGGAGAAAATCTAGCTATGGCATTAATCTCTGCAGCTTTCATTTTACCTCAAAAAGTTAGTGTCATCATTTTCAATAAGCCAATACACTCTGATAAGAAACTAGATCAACTCAAAACTTTTCAGGCTGTTTTAATATATACATTTGTCATCCCATAAGTTGAGTTATTTTGCTCTGAGCTTTATAGTTTAATTTTAAGCTTAAAGAGGATATTCAAATCTTCAAATATGGTTTCACAAAGAAATTCACTGGCAGTTGTAGTCTCTGAGAATTTAATTATCACCATCTGAGCTTAACTGCACTACTTACCAGTTTCATAATACTTTGTTTTCAAAGCATGCAATTATTCCACATGACATTATACAAGCTGGGCAAGTAACATCTCCCTTACATAATACAGCAACTAGAGCAATATAGAAACTAGCAACTTCAGATCCTAACAACCAAATTTCTCAATCAGGCAAATTCCCCTGACTAATCCCCCTGCTTCCCCCGGTTAAGTGGTATTTGACTAATTAATTGATTTCTCTCTACCAAGAATCTGAATCTTAATTAAAGAGGTGAAAAGACCAGAGTTGAAGCTGACTCACTCCAGCAGTGGTGAACTAACACCTAAATCCCCAGAACTTCCTTGGTTTCTGTCCTTTTCTACTGATCTTCCGAAGTACCCCACACATTTTTACTACCTCTCCACCCACCTTATCCTCACTCCTTCCTTACTCAGCTTCTCAACACCTTAAATCCCTTACCACTCTTTCCCTCGGATGTTCTCACGTGCAAAACCTAACCCAGTTTAAACCCAATTATCCACTGGTTCCACATCTGTACTTCACCTAAATATTGGTGCAGAGAAACACAAGCTCTCTGGTTTCACACAAGCAGACACTCAGCACTGCCTAGCAACTACACCACACTTCCTCAGCATGTTCATCCCACTCACAGAACAACTATTTCACCTTCTTGTCCCCTCAAATCTCCAGTATCCTCTTATCCTACCCCCTCATTTTTCAACTGATAACTTTATCTCATATTATACTTAATATGAATTGAATTGGAAGAACAGGTATAAATTCACATATTTTTAAAATGTAATTTAAACTTGTATGCAAAACAAACAAATATGGCTAAGTGACAGCATGCCAGTTTTAAACAAAGGATTTAGGAATTAATGCACATTCTAGGAACCCATTTGCACTCCTGCCCTCCACCATGGGCTAGCATATCCCATATAGGAGCTGTCATTTCAGCCTGAGTCCCAGAAAGAACAAAACACATGAACAAACTTGAACCCAACCCAGAACCTGGAGATGAGCCCCTGCAGCGACATCACAGAACAAAAGCAAGAAATAAATATTCATTGTTGTAAGCCGCAACTCTTGGAGTTGTTTTCTACTACAGGAAAAATCAACTGATGAGATAACTAAACATCAAATTGGTAACATAACCATACAGAAAAAAGAATTATTTCTAATGACTTTTGAATCATCTTACTTTGTACACACTTAGTGGAATATATTCTAAAGACCAGATGAACTGCGAAGAAACCTAAACTGCATCCATTAGGGAACTGTTAGTCATAACATTGATATTATTATTTGTATTAACAGCTTTATTGAGATATAATTCACTACCATACAATTCGCTCATTTTAAGTTGTCGAAGTCAATGATTTTTAGTATATCCATAGAGACATGTGTGATCATCACCACAACCAATTTTAGAACATTTCAAAACCTGAAAAAGAAACACTGTTCCCTTTAGTTATACCCTCCTATCTGCCATTCCCACAGCACTACACCACCACTAATCTACTTTCTATCTCTATAGATTTGCCTACTCTGGGTATTTCATATAAATGGAACCATATAATATGTGATATCTGGTAACTGGCTTCTTTCACTTAGCATGTTTTTGAGGGTCAGCTATGTTGTAGCATGTATCAGAGCTTCATTCCTTTTTGTAGCCAAAAAATATTCCATTGTATACAAATATCACATTTTGCTTATCCATTCTGGGCATTTGGATTGTTGCCACTTTTTGGCTATTATGAATAATGATGCTATAAACATTCATAAATAACATTTTATGTGGACATATGTTTTCAGTTCTCTTGGCTATATACCTAGAAGCGGAATTGCTGGGTCATACAGTTAACTCTAACAATTTTAAAAACTGGCATTTGTTTTCCAAAGAAGCTGCACCATTTTATATTCCCATCAGCTAAGTATAAGGGTTCTAATTTCTCCATCTCCTCACCAATACCTGTATTTTTCTGTGGTTTTGCTTGTTTTTATAGTCATCCTAGTGTGTGTGAAGTCATATCTCACTGTGATTTTTATCTGCAGTTCCCTGAGGACCAGTGATGTTGAGCATTTCTTCATGTGCTCATTGGCCATTTGCACACCTTCTTTAGAGAACTGTCTATTCAGATGTTTTGCCCATTTTTAAATTGGGTTATTTATATTTTTGTTGTTCAGTCTTAAGGGCTCTTTATATATTCTAGATACAAGTCCCTTTTCTGATATCTGATTTGCAAGCATTTTCTTCCTTTTCTTTTCTTGATCGTGTCCCTTGAATTATAAAAGTTCTTAATTTTGACGAAGTCCAATTTGTCTATTTTTTATTCTGCTGGTTGTGCTTTTGGCGTCTTATCTAGGAAACCATTGCCAAATCCAAAGAAATGAAGATTTATCCCTATGTTTTCTTCTAAGAGTTTTACAGTTTTAGTTCTTACATTTAGGTCTATGACCTATTTTGAGTTAATTTTTTAAATATTATTTATTTTTTGGCTGCATCGAGTCTTAGCTGCGGCACGTGAGGTCTTTCCCTGTGGTACGCCAGCTCCTCGTTGTGGTGCGTGGGCTTCTCTCTAGTTGTGGCGCACAGACTCCTCTCTAGTTGTGGGCTCCAGAGTGCATGGGCTCTGTAGTTGTGGCACTTGGGCTCTCTAGTTGTGGCACGCAGGCTCAGCTGCCCCACAGCATGTTGGATCTTAGTTCCCTGACCAGGGATCGAACTGGCGTCCACTGCATTGCAAGATGGATTCTTAACAACTGGACCACCAGGGAAGTCCCTTGAGTTAATTTTTACATATGGTATAAGGGTCCAACTTTATTCTTTGTATGTGGCTATCCAGTCGTCATGGTACCATATGTTGTGCCATAGACTTTTCCCTCCATTGAATGGTCTTAGCATCCTTGTCAAAAACCAATTGATGGGCTTCCCTGGTGGTGCAGTGGTTAAGAATCTGCCTGCCAATGCAGGAGACACGGGTTTGAGCCCTGGTCCGGGAAGATCTCACAAGCCATGGAGCAACTAAGCCCGTGTGCCACAAGTACTGAGCCTGTGGTCTAGAGTCCGTGAGCCACAACAACTGAAGCCCATATGCCTAGAGCCCGTGCTCCGCAACAAAAGAAACCACCGCAATAAGAAGCCCACGCACCGCAATGAAGAGTAGCCCCCCATGCACCACAACTAGAGAAAGCCCACGCACAGCAACGAAGACCCAATGCAGCCAAAAATAAATATAAGTAAAATAAATAAATTTTTAAAATATCAGCTGACCATAGACACTCTCAATTCTATTCCATGTAGACATATAGGTTATGTATGCCTTTTAATTTTTTTCTTGCCTGGTTGCCCTTGCTAGAACCTTCAGTATAATACTGAATAGAAGTGGCAAGAGCAGGTGTCCTTGTCTTGTTCCTGATCTTAAGGGAAAGCATCCAGTCTTTCATCATTAAATATGAGGTTGGCTGTGGGTGTTTCACAGATGTCTTTTATCAGGTTGAGGAAATTTCCTTGAATTCCTAAAGTGTTTTTATCATGAAAACGTTTTGGATTTTGTCAAATGCTTTTTCCACATCTACTGAGGTAATCATAGGGGTTTTGTTTTTTATTTGAATGATATGGTGTATTACATTAATTGATTTTCAGATATTAAACCAACCGTGCATTCCTGGAATAAATCCTATTAGGTCATGGTACATAATTCTTTTTATACATTGCTGGATTCAGTTCACTAGGGTTTTTTTGTGGATTTTTGCACATCCATATTCATAAGAGATATTGGTCTGTATTTTCTTTTCTTGTGATGTCTTTGCCTAGTTTTCCTCTCAGGGTAATAATGGCTTCACAGAATGAGTTTAGAAGTATTCTCTCCTCTTCTGTTTTTTTAGAAGAGTTTGTGAAGAATAGGTGTCAGTTCTTTAAATATTTGATAGATCCATTCAGATTTCCTATTTCTTCTTGAGTTAGTTTTGGTAGTTTGTATCTTTCTAGGAATTGTCCACTTCATCTAAGGTACCTAATTTACTGGCATACAATTAGTCATAATTTTCCATTATAATCCTTTTTTATTTCTGTAAGATCAGTAGTAATGTCCCCTCTTTCATTTCTGATTCTAGTAATCTGAGTCTTCTCTCTTTTTTTCTGGTTCAATCTAGCTAAAGGTTCATCAATTTTGTTGATCTTTTCAAAGAACCAGCCTTTAGTTGAAATGATTTCATCTATGGTTTTTCTATTCTCTATTAACTCATTTCCACTCTTATTTTCATTATTTTCTTCCTCCTGCTTGCTTTAGGTTTGGTTGGCTCATTTTTTCCAGTGACTTGAGATGGAAGATTAGGTTCTTGATTTGAGATCATTCTTCTTTCTTAATACTGGCACTTATGACTATAAATTTTTCTCTAAGCACTACTACTCTAGCTGCATCTCGTAAGTTTTGGTATGTTATGTCTTCATTTTCATTCATCTCAAAGTATTTTTTTATTTCCCTTTTGATTTATTCCTCGACTTGCTGGTTTTTTTAGGACTGTTTTATTTAATTTTGACATATTTATGAGTTGCCCAAAGTTTTTCTGGCTATTAACTTCTAATTTCATTACATTATAGTTGGAGAACATACTCTGTATATTTCTATCCTTTTATATTTATTAATATTTGTTTTATGGCTAGTATATGGTTTATCCTGCAGAATGTTCCATGTGCACTTGAGAAGAATGTATATTCTGTTGATGAATGGAGTGTTCTATAGATGTCTGGTAGGTCTAGTTGGTTTACGGTGTTGTTTACATCTTCTATTTCCTTGTTGATCTTATGTCTAGTTGTTCCATCCATTACTGAAAGTGGGGTACTGAAGTCTCGATTATTGAATTGTCTATTTCTCCTTTTATTTCAGTAAGCTTTTCCTTTGTGTATTTTGTTGTTAGGTACATACATATTTATAATTGTTATATCTTCCTGATGGACTGACCTTTTCATCATGTCCCTCTTTATCCCTAGTAATATATATATATATATATATATATATATATGGTTTTTTTTGGTTTTTTTTTTTTTTTTTTTTTGCTGTACGTGGGCCTCTCACTGTTGTGGCCTCTCCCGTTGTGGAGCACAGGCTCCGGACGTGCAGGCTCAGCGGCCATGGCTCACGGGCCCAGCTGCTCCGCGGCATGTGGGATCTTCCCGGACCGGGGCACGAACCCGTGTCCCCTGCATCGGCAGGCGGACTCTCAACCACTGCGCCACCAGGGAAGCCCCCTAGTAATATTTTTTGTTTTAAAGTTTATTTTGTCTGATATTAGCATAGCCACTCCAGCTTTCCTATAGCTACAGTCTGCATGATATTTCTTTTTCCATCTTTTTACTTTCAAGCCATTTGTGTCTTTAAATCTGAAGTATGTCTCCTGTAGACAGCTGAGAAGGAAAAACCTCCTACTCTTACGTTTCTCCTTTATCCTCACACTGTTACCACACTCAGAACACTTCTGATACCAGATGTGGCGGCGGTTTCCCCCACACCAAGCAATTCTGCAACACCAGCTGGGTGTTCCACAATTCAACTTAATTCTGACACTTTCTATCTGGAGATAGCACCAGATTCCACCGGTTAGGGGCTCAGTCCCATGAGACTACCCACCCCTTACTTCAGATGCCAATTGCAAGTAGTAGGTCCTCAGGTTACCCACAAATTATGTCTGACTTGGCTACAGATTGGAGGTTCCCATGATCTCCTCCCTCTTGGATTTATTTGCTAGTACAGCTCAAAGACCTCAGGGAAATACTTAAGTTTACCAATTTATTAAACGATATGATAAAGGATACAGATGAACAGGCAGATGAATAGATACATAGGGCAAGTCTGGGAGGGTCCTGAGCAGAAGAGCTTCTGTCCGTTTGGAGTTAACTGTGTCACCCTCCCAATATGTGAATGTGTTCACCAATCTGGAAGCTCTCTGAACCCCATTCTTTTGGGATTTTTATGGAGGCTTCCTCATGTAGGCATGATCAACCCCTCTCCAGTCTCTAAAGAATGGGGAATGAGGCTGAAAATTCCAAGCTTCTAATCATGAGTTGGTCTTTCTGGTGACCAGCCCTATCCAGGAGCCATCCATGAAAACACCGAGAGTTGCCTCATTAGTATAAAAGACACTCCTGCCACCCAGGAAACTCCAGTGGATATAGGAGCCCTGTGTCAGGAACCAGGTTCAGACACCAAATACTAGAACAAAAGATGTTCCTAGTGCTCTTATGACTTAGGAATTTACAAGGGTTTCAGGAGCTCTACACCAGGAACCTGGGGCAGAGACCTATATATATATATTTTTTCCCATTATCTCACACAGCATATAGTTGCATCTTCTTTTTTTCGATCCAGTCTGACAGTCTCTGTCTTTGATTGGATTGTTTAATCTATTCACACTTGATGTTATTATTGATATAGTTGGATTTACATCTGCCATTTTATTTTTCTGTTTTCTATATCTCATGTTTGGTTTTGTTCCTCTATTCTTCCTTTACTGCTTCTGCATTAAGTGAATATTTTCTAATGCAGCTTTTTAATTTCTTTAATGAGTATATATAAATATATGTATTACACAGATGTATATATATGTCGATCTTTCCTCGACCACACCTAGCTGTTAAAGCTCCACAAATTTCCAGCTAATTTCTTTACTGTTTACTTGGGACATAAATTGCTCTACAAACTGATCCAATCAAATCTGGGTTCCTTGGAAGGGACACCTCCCAAAGTCAGTGTTTGAGATGTGTTCTGACCTCAGAGGGCCCCTCCCAGCGATCTCTTTCCCTAGTTCTCTCCAGCAAACTGGCTGGCCTGCAGCCTGGTCTGTATCTGCAGTGAACCTACTGATCTCCCAAATGCCTTTCACAACACTCTCCACAGTTTTTGAGAACATCCTTTGGCTTCAGCTTCTCCATATTCTGATGCAAATAAAGTCAGTTCCTTTGGGAAAAGATTAGGAGCTACCGGTTTTACAGCCTGCGTCTGCCTCCAGATAAAATGTCTGAGCTACACTCCGCAGTTGGGCTGGGGACATGGTGTGCTTCTCTGAGAGACACCCCTGCTTTAAAAGCTGAGCATCTAGGGGGAAAGGGCAGTAGCCTTAGACCTTCCCAGCTTGCCTTACAAGCCAGGGTAAGGGTGAGCAGAGCCCCAGTGTTCTCAGCAGTGCCCTACCCAAGGTAAAGCCTCCATTCCACAGGTAGGGACAGGGCATGGGTAGGATCCACCACTATTGGCCACACTTGCCCAGAACGTGGCCTCTGCAGTAGTAGCTGGGGGCAAGATGAGCAATGTCGATGTGCTGCCCACCCAGGAGGACTGGGACCTGGGGAGCGAAGAAACTTTGTTTTATTTGCCGCTCCAGGCTAATGGAGTTTCTCTCTCACTGAGCTGGGGGTTGGGGGGTGGGAGAGGTGGAGGATGGCACAGAATCTCACTGTTCTTACCGAGTTCTAGTAAATTTTCTAAAATAAATATTTCCTCATTTGCTAAATTCCTTAAGACCATTTCCAGAGACTTTAATTTGGTTGTTTTTTAAAAATATTTTTCACCAGTTTCACTGAGGACTGAGCCCACAGAGCTCCTCATGCTGTCATGCCAGAGCTGCAACCTGGCATTATTTTGAACTTATTTTATATATTATTGTAGGATTGTACAAGTATTTGTAATTACCTTAATATTGTTAGGAACCAAAATTTTCCATACAAAAGTAATAAATACAATCTAAGAAGTAAAAATAATCTATGACATTAAATTTGAATTAACACAAATATGAACTTATTTATTTTTCTATTTTAAAATATTAATACTTATTCACAACATTGTAAATCAACTTCACTCCAACAAAATTTTTTTAAATACTTATTTTATATAACTCTGTCCATTGAAAAGGTCTAGAAGCAATGACAACACAACAGCAATCAGTATACCTAGCACCCAAATGTAACTTCTGTACCAGTTATTAAGCTACTGGCCCTCAGCTCCAAACACAGCATTCTGTAACTGGCTCTGAGATGCAGGATCAGGAGTCTGCAAACATTTCTCTTTGCCACTTGCTTACTATTTGGTTCTGCCAATAGGGGGCACTAGGTTAGAGGAGGGGAGAATGGACTTGCTCCCTCCTGTTTGCTCGCCTGCTTCCCATTCCTGCCAGTGCCAGCCCAGCAAAGCCCTTCAACCTGAGGGCAGCGTCAGTCAGCAGAGTCTGCAGACTCCTGGTTTCCCGAGAACTCCCTCACAGGTACCAGCACCAGCTCGGCAGTGTCTCCTCGGTGCCAGCTATACCAGGCCATTCTTCCAAGTTTCCAGGTTCTCATACCCCCAACCTCTTCTCTTTATTCCCCAGCCCCAGGAATTGAGGCTGTTTCCTGCAGTAACTATCTTCTGTGTTACATTTTCTCTTTTTACCTTTTCAGATCTCCAATACCCACTTAACTAATTTCCTAAATCAAATTCTCTCTTTTAAAAGAACTAGTGTAGGTTCTGTTTTCCTGCCTGGATCCTGACATATACAGCTTCTAAATAAAATTCTCCAATTAAAAAACAAAACAAAACAAAAACAAGGTTTCTTAAAAGAATGGCTGATTATAACATCTGGGCCAGACTATACAATAAGCCTGGCATATCTTGTACCAGAAATCAAAGAAGCTGTCAAAAATCAATGGGTCATGCCAAAAGGACTTAGAAGCCAAGAAGAGGGGGCTCCCATTGGCATCATATGGGATCATTTAAGCAATAAAAGAATGACAGCAACTGATTGAGACACATTCAAAATACTGAATATATCTATGTGTACACATACATACATATATATTATGCAAATAAGTTCATAAAATACTTTTAAAAACAGTAAGAAACACAGTTCCCTTTCTGTAATTTTAATGGGGTTTAGAGATGAATAAAAATTAAATCTTCCACCTTATCCTAGGAGTCCTTTTTTTAAAAGATGGATAAATATTTATACCTTGATTGTGGTACTGGTTACATAACCATATGCGTTTGTCAAAACTCACAGAACTACACCTTAAAAATGGTAAAATTTACAATATGTAAATATATCATAATTTTTATATGAAAAAAAGAATGTCCTCAATGAAGCAGTAAAAATTATTAATTTTATTAAGTCTTAATTAAAAAGACTGCCTTTGCTTTTTTTCCCCTTTTGGACAAAATGGAACAAATCTAAAAATATCCCCAGTAACAATCAAAGTCTGCAGCTCAAGGCCCTTCTAACATGACACTAATTCTATGAAATAGCGTTTGGTTTCACAGGAAGCTGGCTGAATTGACAGCTGTTCTATAGACCAAATTGCCAATTTTATCATGTGCCAAAGTCTCTCCAAACATTTTATGTGCTGTCTGAAACTAAACAAAGGTGATGATGTAAACTAAACAAATATGATAAAAGGTTTTCACAAGTGGGAATAATGTGAATTATAGTTTTTGTGACAAAGGAAATTTGATTAAAATTATGCAAGAACATAATAAATTTATTTACTTTCTTCTCTTTTGAGAAAAAATACCTATATCTCAGGTGACGTCTGGAGTCAACGCCTTTCATGTTTATCATAGAGCTATATAGTCCCATAAGAAGTGGATGTATGGTTTACAAAGTCACTTGCCACCATGCCTCCAAAAAATAACCCCAGCCCAAGCAAATCTAACAGTAGAGGAATCTCAGTAGTGCTGGTACTACCAAAGATCCATTTACAAGTTTGTTTATATGTTTCGTAAGAATTAGACCAAAAAAAAAAATTATTAGAAAAATACATTACAAATTATTTTTATAGTGATATATTCCAAAATCACTAAAAAGCACTTTATGCTCCTGTACTGTCCATCATCACAAATTTCTCAGCTTTAACCTCATTTGGGTCTCTTCCATGCTTCCCTGCAGTGCCTCCTTTCCCCCAGCACCTGCTTCAACATTTACCATATCAAGCTCCCAGTGTATCCCATCCCACTTCCTTTACCCTCAGATGACCTAGCCTCCTTCTTCATCAACAAGGACATCAAGAGCCAGGAACTCCTCCAATGCCCCTCTCCTACAACTCAAAGCTTCCTTTCTCCCCCTCTAGCTGTGGAAGGGGTTTCTCAGCTCTTCGTCACTTCTTAATCTGCTTCTCCCCAAGCCATATTCCATCCTTTTGTTAGCATCTTTTTTCTCAATCTACTAGCTTACTCTCATCAATTAAGTCTATCTGGTCTATTGTGTCATTCAAAGCTTGTGTTTCCTTATTTATTTTCTGTATGGATGATCTGTCTATTGGTGTTAAGTGGGGTGTTAAAGTCCCCCACTATTATTTTGTTACTGTTGATTTCTGCTTACAAACATCCTCAAGCCACCTCATCCTAAAAATTCTTCCCTCAATCCTGGTTCCCAGTCAAGTGACCACCTTCTCATTTACTAACAGTTTACACCACTTCTCTTGCCATCCAAACCCCCCATTCATTACTTAAATACTGTTTTAAACTCCCACCACTAAAATCAATGATACCTCTTTAATTGCCAATCCAACTGCTTCTCTCCAGTTCTCATATCACTCACCTGCAAAATAACTGTGGCCTCGCTTGGTCTGTATCACATGACATTCTGATTTTCCTTCTATCCAAGTATTCTCGCTCATTGTCTTCTGGGTCCTCTCTCTCTCTCTCACCCATCCTAGATCTCAAAGCTCTCCAATGGCAGCATAACCTGGTTTGGTAATTCACTTATGCTTCCATTTGATGACTCTCAAATCACTGTCTCCAAGCCCTGTCTCCCTCCTGAGCCCCATATCTATTGTTTTGTTCCCAGACAACTCCTCAACACCACAGACTCTAAAATTGGACATCAAAAAACCACAAAACAAAAACAGAAAATCACAGATGTCTCTCTAATCAATCACATACATTGCATCAAGAGCTTGGCTCTCAGTAACCACCGTCACTAACTGGCTTTCAGCAGAAATGAAATAAAGGCAGTACATAAACACTTGGCAAGTCTTTGTATTTTTTTTTAAGCTCCTCTATTAACCAATCACTAGTTCTTTTGGTACAAAACTAAACCAGGGCTTCGCTGGTGGTGCAGTGGTTAAGAATCCGCCTGTCAATGCAGGAGACACGGGTTCGAGCCCTGCTCCAGGAAGATCCCACATGCCGCGGAGCAGCTAAGCCCTTGCGCCACAATTACTGAGCCTGTGCTCTAGAGCCCGTGAGCCACAACTACTGAGCCCACGTGCCACAACTACTGAAGCCCACGTGCCTAGAGCCCGTGCTCCGCAACAAGAGAAGCCACCGCAATGAGAAGCTTGTGCACCGCAACGAAGAGTAGCCACCACTCACCACAACTAGAGAAAGCCTGCGCGCAGCAACAAACACCCAACGCAGCCAAAAATTAAATAAATAAATAAATTTATATATATAAAAAACTAAACCATACATATCTTCCCATAAAAACCTGTTCCTCTTGTCATTCCTATGAAATCTTTAATCCTATGAAATATTAAAAATTCAGAATTACCTTCTGTTTCTCCTGCAACCCTCACTTGCAGTTGATACACACCTTTGAAAAATTTTTGAGGGACTTCTCTGGTGGCGCAGTGGGTAAGACTCTGCACTCGCAATTCAGGGGGCCAGGGTTCAATCTCTGGTCAGGGAACTAGATCCCACATGCATGCTGCAACTAAGAGTTCGCATGCCACAACTAAG
Source organism: Phocoena sinus (assembly GCF_008692025.1). Lineage (NCBI taxonomy): Eukaryota > Metazoa > Chordata > Mammalia > Artiodactyla > Phocoenidae > Phocoena > Phocoena sinus. Next base: position 30,045,063 of record NC_045783.1, on the reverse strand, counting down.
GAGCTCACATGCTGCAACTAAGGAGCTGGCAAGCTGCAACTAAGGAGCCCACCTGCCACAACCAAGACCTGGTGCAGCCAAATAAATTTTTTTTTAAAAAAAAAAGAAAATGTGTTTCGAATCTATGTAACTTGGTTTTTTAAAATATTTTTTTCAATTATTTTTATTTTATTATTTATTTTTGGCTGTATTGGGTCTTCGCTGCTGCACACGGGCTTTCTCTAGTTGCAGCGAGTGGGGGCTACTTTTCGTTGTGGTGCCCAGGCTTCTCATTGCAGTGGCTTCTCTTGTTGCAGAGCATGGGCTCTAGGCATGTGGGCTCAGTAGTTGCGGTGTACAGGCTTAGTTGCTCTGCGGCATGTGGAACCTTCCCGGATCCGGGATCAAACCCGTGTCCCCTGCATTGGCAGGTGGATTCCTAACCACTGCACCACCAGGGAAGTCCCCTATGTAACTTGTTTTGAAACACATCCAAAAAATAAGATAGATACATATGATAAACATAGTAAGTGCTAACCATAGAATCTAGGTGGTGGATATATTGGTTTTCACATACAATTTCAACTTTTCTAGATGTTTGAGAATTTTTATAATAAAATGTTGAAAATAAACCTGTCTACATTCAGACGTTGTTGAAACACATGCCCTTTTTGTTTCTTTTCTGACCTAATTGGGAGCCTAACTAAGCTGTCTCCCCAAACCCTCCCACTGTAGCTGTCCTCCAAGATGGCTCCCAAAGACCCCTGCCTCCTGCATTCACACGCATGTGAAGTGGCCTCCCACACTGTACTGGGGCTGGTCTCCACGACCAGTAGTATACGGCAGAAGTGATAGTGGATCACTTCCCAGCTTAGGTTAGAAGAAACTGCAGCTTCCAGCTTGCATCTCAGCACTCTCAGATGACTCGTTCTGGGGGAACACGTAAATCCCCCAGGGATCTGGTTAAAATGCACATTCTGATTCGGCAGGTCTGGGGCAGAGCCTCAGATACAGCATTTCCAACAAGCTCCTAGGTGATGCGTATGCTGCTAGTGTAGGAATCAAACTGCAGTGCTGCAAGTATAGCTAACAAGGTAAGAAAAGAAAGAACACAGGGAGAGGTTCTCCGTTTTTTCCCCTGCAATATTTAAGTAGGTTAATATAAAGTCAAGCCTTTGTAGTGGTTCAGTGCAACATCATCTCAATACATTCAATTCTGCCGAGCAATGCTTCTCAAACATGAACGTGCATATGAATCACCTAAGGATCTCATTAAACTGCAGTAGCAGTAAGTCTGGAGCATTTCTAACAAAACCCCAAGTGACACTGAAGCTTCTGGTCCACAGCCCACACTTTTTAAGGAGTAAGGTTTTATTTTATTTTTTTTAATATTTATTTATTTGGATGTGCCAGGTCTTAGCTGCAGCATGTGGGATCTTTTGGTTGCAGCACATGGGATCTAGTTCCCTGACCAGGGATTGAACCCGGGCCCCTGCACTGGGAGCGTGGAGTCTTAGCCCTGGACCACCAGGGAGTTCCAAGAGTAAGGTTTTAAAAGGCTGCTATACCTTTTTTTTTAAGTCTGACATGTTTGATTATATAAATATGTAAAATTTACATGGCAAAAACCACAATAAAGTCAAAAGATAAACAACGAATTTAGAAAAAAAATTTGCAACAAGTGTGACAACATGTTTATCTTTTTTATTAGTTTCCTATTGCTGCATAAGAAATTATCATCCAGGGACTTCCCTGGTGGTCCAGTGGCTAAGACTCTGCGCTCCCGATGCAGGGGGCCGGATTTCGATCCCTTGTCAGGGAATGAGATCCCCCATGCCGCAACTAAAGATCCCATGTGCTGCAACTAAGACCCGATGCAGCCAAATAAATAAATAAATAAATATTTAAAATGTAAAAAAACCTATCATCCAACACTTTTCAAGTTTCAGAAACATCACCCTGAAAGACAGACTCTTGAAATGGTTTACAAATGCCCATTACACATTCCAGCTTTAAGCCCAATCCCTCCAGCACCATCACCCACCCTGTGTGCACACCTGTACTCCACCAATACCTGACAACTCCCTGCACAATGTTAAGATCTTAACTTCTCTAACCTTAACCTGAAAACACACTTTTGTTTTGATAACATAGCAAGCCCGGGCAGTCGTCAGTTCAGCAGTCCTTCCTCTTTCCCTTCAAGTGAGCCTCGGTCTAGTTTGCCTACCTATACGCTAAGCATTTCATCTTTCTACTCTGTCATGGGGCTGAAGTCCCACGGCTACTTATTCTACATTTAGACAGAAATTATGGACCTTTCTTCACAATTAACCTCTCACTACATGTTTTTACTCATATAATTTTTAAAGATATACCACAAAACCCACCCTTTTAAAGAGTACAATTCAATGGTCTTTAGTATATTCAGAGTTGTGCAATCATCATCACTAATTCCAGAATATTTTCATCTTCCCTATCTTCCCCAATGTCCCCAGGCCCCCAGCCCCTGGCAATGACACATCTTTGTCTCTACAGATTTGCCTATTCTGGACATTTCACATAAATGGAATCATACAATATTTGGTCTTTGTGACTGTCTTCGTTCATGTAGCATATTTTCAAGGTGCATCCATTTGTAGAATGTCTCAGTACTTCATTCCCTTCTATGGCTAAATAATTTCATTGTATGAATATACCATATTTTATCAGTTCTTCAGTTGATGAGCATTTGGGATATTTCCCTTTTTGGCTATGATGAATAACGCTGCTATGAACATGTGTGTGCCAGTTTTTAATGTGGACGTGTTTTCAGTTCTCTTGGGTGTATACCTAGGAGCAGACTTGCTGAGTATATACCATATTTTATCAGTTCTTCAGTTGATGAGCATTTGGGATACTTCCCTTTTTGGCTATGATGAATAACGCTGCTATGAACATGCGTGTGCCAGTTTTCATGTGGACGTGTTTTCAGTTCTCTTGGGTGTATACCTAGGAGCAGACTTGCTGAGTAATATCCTAGCAGTATGCTTAACGTTTTGAGCAACTGCCAAAACCATTGAATCATTTTACATTCCCACCAGCAATGTTTAGAAATTTCATTATCACATTTTCAACCAAAGAGGATGTTATAATTCCTGAAGCAAAGGAGACGTATGCCCCCACCGTATAACGATAATTCTCTACGAAGAATATTGCATTAACAAAACAGAAATATATTTCTGGCACGACGACACAGAATAAAATGTTAGAGGTCCGAATATACTGAGTGAGTTAACCTTTCACAGCCAGCAGTTCTTTCACCGTAAAATAGGAACGCTGTGATGACACTTAGTTGCAGTCACCGTAAAGATGAAATAAAACAATCCAAGTAAAGGTGCTTTCCTACACTGATTATCCGTGATCCAATGCGGGGCAAAGCTTTAGGGGCAAAGGGCTAAATGCCCAGTTCCCTCTCCTTCCCTCACGTTCCTTCCCGGCGGGAGGGGTTGCTGAGTGACGGAGGAGGCTGCAGCCACCTCTCTCCTCGGGGAGAGCCGACCTGACGAGCCACGCAGGAAAAATTGTTAGGACTCGAAAAGCAAGAGCCGGGCCACACCAGCCCAACCTCGTCCCCAGGCGAGAGATTCGCAGCCTGCTACTCAGCTTCGCAGGTCAGCGCAGGATCTTCTTTCCTCCTTTCATGGTAAGACATTTATTATGGTTGAAGCAGAAGACGAGGGGCAAAGAGAACACAAGCAAACCACCCCCCACCCGCGATCCTAGTCTCTGTCTCTCCAAAGCCCCACTAAGGAAAACACAGGAAACACGATTCATTACAAACTCTTGGAGGTGTATCAATCCCAATGGCCCTCACCCCCAAAGACTACCCTGTCGGACCCCCCTGGGACAGATGGCGCAAATCTTACCTGGTGGCCTCCTCCAGCCCGACCCGGCTCCGACCAGGCGCTTCCAGAGGGATAGTAGCCATCGCCTCCTCCGCCTTCTCCCGGCCAGGTGGTCTCAGCCGGGCCGCCCCCGCGCACTCGCCAGGAAATGGGAGGCTGGGGGGGTTCGGGGCGGGGAGGATATATGGGCGGAGGTGGGTGCACGGGTACATCTCCACCCCCAGGCCCGTAGTAGCGCCCATAAGACGGACCGTCACTGGGGCCGTAGCCTGAGCGCCTCAAGGCCGACATCGGCTCCACTGCCCCCGGGCGCTTCCCGCCCCCCAAGGCCGGCCCATTGCGCAGGCGCCTGCGGGGGAGCGCGACTGGACCGCAGGGAAGGGGTGGTCGGCCGGCAACAGCCAATCCCAGGCCGGGTCCCGCCCCCTCAGCTTCCGCGTCCTGAGAGTGGAAGGACGGAGGTCCTTGGCTCTGGGGTCTGGGAAGCAGGAAAACGAGGGGCGGCCCCGTGTTCCTTTAAAAGGGAGAACACATTTCCCCACTGTCTATCCAATCTAGATTCCTCTTCCCCTCTTATCAGGGTTGCGGAAAGCGTATCCCAGGACCGCGCTACGGCCCCGCCTCTTCTTGAGGACGGGCACGTGATGCCGGAAGTGGGTGGGGGTAATATGGTGGCGTTTCCGGCAGGCCCCGGCTGCTGAAAGCCGGGGCGAGGAGTTGGTACGGGTCCGGGTTCCTGTCCCGGTCCCGCTGAGGCGGCGACTGCGATAGGAGGAAGGACGTGTTGGTCGCGCTGGCCCACCGCCACTATACATTGCAGCCTTATCTCAACTCAAAATGAACTATATGCCTGGCACCGCCAGCCTCATCGAGGACATCGACAGTGAGTAGTTCATCTCCTCCGAGTGAAGTATGGGGTGAGACCCTTCTTCCCAGGAGGGTGCCTCTTAGGAGGGAGCTCATAGAATGAGTCTGGGCTGGGGTCGGTGTGTTTTTAGTAAGGTTCTGGACGTCCGGCGTTGGCATCTTCCACAGGATGCAGGAGCCACGGGACACACCGTTTGCCCACCTCCTAGCCTGCTCCCTGTATCCTGTCTCTCGCAGCCTTCACCGGCCCCCGGGGAAGCTGTGGAATTCACTTCTGCTTTTCAGGGATGCGGCTGCTGAGGCCCAAGTGTGAAAGTTGGCCGCCTCCCCGGTGCATTATCTCCCACCTGCGGCATTTCGAAGTACCAGGTGGTTACTGGTGGATGAATGAGAATTCTTAGAGAAAGGATTCTTCAAGAAACGAAAAGAGTAATACAACAGCAGTTGGACTTAATTAGCACTAAACATAGGATTTATGCAGTGTGGCCGTTTGCAATCTTTTACCGTTGAGGGTATTTAGACTTTAGGGTTATGGTAATGCAGACCACTGCCGGACCAGGTATTGCTTTTTCCAGAAAGACTTGAGTCACTCACTTCAAACTTACTTTTTTCTTCTGTTAGACAGTTTTCTCTCGCATTTATTAAGAGCGCCCTTATTCCTAGTCACTGTCCTGAAGAGGAGCTCACTTCTGTACAGTTGTCTTTCCTTTTTCCAAACTCTCATCTGTGAATTATTCCTTAAACATTTTTAAAGTCTCAATCGTGTGATCTGTCTCATTAACTTATAATTGCTGCAAAACGGTTTACGCACAGTTCCAAACAAGTTACAGGAATCTCAACAGTTGCTATGTATGTAAATTAAAGAGTGAGTTTATGATTAAATTCTCTTCCTGTCGTTTGAAATCACTTTTTAGATCCAAATTAGTGATTTTGCTATTGAAGGGAAATGTAGGTTGGACCAGAGTCATGTATGAATAACCACTGTACAAGCCTGTCTGTAATGGGTGGTGAAATCCTCAGTCTTAGTTATCTGAGGATGCCCTTTTGCCCTCACCTCTCTTGTTATGTATCTGAATTATTTGAGGCCCCTAACACATCCTGCCATTCTACTAAAAATAATTGCTTTTCTCAAGCCTCTAACCCCTTTTGTGCAGATTCCAAGCTCCTCCTTTACTGAAAGATTTGAAACCATTTCATATGTACCCTTCACTGTGACACTCAGACACTCTCCTCAGTCTTTCTCTATTTTCACTCATCCTCTCATTTGAATAGGAAGTATTCCTCCCTTTCAGTTTGTGTCTTATTTCTCTTTCCTTCCACTGCTTCTGGAACCTTCTTCCATTAATATCCTGTTGCTCTCATATTCTCTCTCGCTCCCCCTCTGAATCCTCCCCTTCATGTATGTTCTTGTCTGTCGAATTTTTTCTCAGTTGTGTTTCACCATCAAATTCCCATCCCTTTTTTCACATCTTTACCCCCAAACCTCTTGAGTAGTCTTCCATTTTAACTATACTTCCTGACCACCTGCAATAGACCACCTACCTCTATTACCCCTGCAATCTGATTTCTTTTGCCAACACACTACTGAAACTGCAGTCTTAAAGACACCTTCTGATGCACTTCTCCGAGCTCTTCCGTCTCCTCTGCAACACTGTGATACCGTTACCACGGGATTCTTCATTTTCTTGATTTCTCCAACACTGGTACTTGATTTTCTTACCTCTGCTTCCCTAAAATAGATGGACACTTAGGTCCCATCTTTGGCTTGCTTCTTTCTTTAAATCTCTAGGAGGGCTCCTGGACTTTAATTATTATATCACCTCTTTGTGGACTTATTCAAAAACTGCTGCGATCCTGACTTCTTTGGCCAGTCTTACATCTCCAGTTGCCAGTTGACATTTCTACATAGGTGTCCTGATACCACTTCAGAATCACTACAGCTAATCACCTTCCACTGAGCTTGCTTCTTTTACTCCCAGCTCTTGGTAAATGGTCCTCCCTGACATGATGACTCAGAATTCCTACATCTTCCTTAACTCATCTCTTCAGCACCCCACTCTCTCACACATACCCACATATACAAACACACTTGGCTGACAAATCCCATCCCTTATAACTGCAGTGTCTTGGTCCTCCCATCCTCTCCCTTCCTATCTCTCCCCTGGTTCAGGTCTCTTCTTCATGTCTCAGACTCTGGGTCTAGCCTCAAAACCGTTCTCTCTTTTCTGCCAGTTTAATCTTCAGAGTTTTCTTGTTCCCTGTGTAGTCACATCCAGACTCAGCCTCTGCTCCCAGGAAAGTCACATCCAGACTCAGCCTCTGTTCCCAGGACTTCTCTGACTTCATCTCCTGTAATTTCCCTTCACACCCTCAACTTTTCGCCAGACATTTGGATACATAGCTCTTTTTTCTTCTGCCTCAATTACAGATTTCCCTCCTCTTCCCCTTCCCTGTCACTCTTCCTATGGCCAAAAATGTCCAACTCAGATACCTGCTCCAGCTAGATATAGTTTCTCTCAGTCTCACATAATTAAGATTTGCTCTCTTGTGGTGCTTATAGACCCAGAAAGCCTATAAATTCCTTCAGGAAAGAATCACTGTCTTGTTCCTTGTTCTGCATCTAGAAAGTACTTTATCCGTGGCATTAAGGAACAAATGAATGACTTTGGCTACCTATTCTATTGACGGACTATCATTCTTCAGTGTCAGCTCAGGGTCACCTCTTCAGAGAGCTTTTCCCTAGCCACCCTCTCTTCAGTAGCTTCTTCCCCTCTTTTTCTCATCCTGCTATCTTGTTTATTATTCCGCTGGACTACGCACTATAGGGCATTTTTAAAAATTTGTTTGACTTTCTCCACCAGGAATGTAAGTTCCATAAGGTTGGTGACTCTAAATGTTATTCTGTACCGCAGCGGTCCCTAACCTTTTTTGGCGCCAGGGACCGGTCTCACGGAAGACAGTTTTTCCACGGACTGGGTGGCAGGGCGGGGGACAGCTCAGGCGGCAATGCGAGCTGTGGGGAGCCATGGGGAGCGGCAGATGCAGCTTCGCTCACTCGCCCACCTCTCACCTGCTGTGCGGCCCCGGTTCTTAACAGGCCTCGGACAACAGTCCACAGCCCAGGGGTTGGGGACCCCTGCTCTACTCTATATCTAGGCCCCAGAACAGCACATAGCTCTCCATAAATTTTATTGAACTTTTGCTCTAGTTTTATTATCAGTATCCTCATTCTGCATGTCTGAGGTATTTTTTTTATTTAAAACCTTCCCTGATTCCAGAGTGTGAAATAGAAGCTCTCCATCTCAGTTGAGGGGAAAATAATTCTAGAATTAAGATCATAAAGATCACCTAGATTCAATTTCCAAATTTGCAGGTATAGAAACTGACATGACACTGAGAGGGTTTAACTGTCAAGCATCAGCATCTAGAACCAGTCGGTCAGGCCCCCTGACTACGTGCCCAGTCCTTCCCCACTCTGCCGCCTCCTCGGATTCTTCCATCACCAGTCTTCGCATCTAAACACCGTGCTGCCGGGGTCATCCCTCTAATTCCTCAGTGAACTCTGCCTTAAATACACTGGAAGAAGAAGTGGTAGAGCTTAATCTGCTATGAACTTTGTTTTTGTTGTTACCCTGTAAACTCACAGGCTAATGGACTTCTCATTGCAGTGGCTTCTCTTGTTGCAGAGCACGAGCTGTAGGCACGTGGGCTTCAGTAGTTGTGGCTCGCGGGCTCTAGAGCACAGGCTCAGTAGTTGTGGCGTACGGGCTTAGTTGCTCCGTGGCATGTGGGATCTTCCTGGACCAGGGCTAGAACCCGTGTCCCCTGCACTGGCAGGCGGATTCTTAACCACTGCACCACCAGGGAAGTTCCAACAGTGCATTTTTTTAAAGATCTTTTTTCCTGTCCCCAGAAAAGCACTTGGTCCTGCTTCGAGATGGAAGGACGCTTATAGGCTTTTTAAGAAGCATTGATCAATTTGGTACGTATTAGTCACGGACTTCTCCTGTACTCTGGATAATAAGAGCTGCCCACTGTATTTTTGTGTTATTTCATATCGAAGTTTATTTGTCTGCAACTTTTTTCATGTGTCTGGCTTAATGGAATATTGGTTTGAATCATTACATCATTGTTTTCTAAATTACAATTAGGTGGTTCAAAAGCTTGTGTTTACAAGCTTGTATTTCTAAAACCTGGTTTTCATTAGAACATGCGCTGACAGTGTTTTGGACTATTTTTTACTTTCCCCATTAGAGGGAGCCAAATGATAGAAATAAACTCAGTCCACTGAAAAAGCTGCTCATTTGTACATTGGCTTGGGTGCGACTACTCTTCAAAGCAGTTCCTGCCCTGAAGGTAATCCCTCCCTGTCCAATGAAAAGTGGGTCAGAGGCCTTTGCTGAAGCTTTTTAGGGACCCCCAACATTAAGCTCAGGATTTTATACCTTGGGATACGTTAGACTCAAGGTCTTGGTCTTGGTTTTGCCTCCTGCATTTTTCTAAAGAGACCTTATATTTGCTTCTGTCTTAAGGAACTTCTCAGTTCATATCACCATTTGCTGGACATCTGCTTAGGTCAGTGGCTTTGGGCCTGAGGAAAAACAACATAATTGAAACACATGTAAGAATTACAGACGATAAGAGCACAGATACCGCGTTTCTTCACGTAAGACAAACAGCACCAATTGGAAGAGGAAAAGGAATTATTCTTCACAGATTGTGGTTCTAAACCTTAAGTCAAATTCATCAGACTACATGAGGGAAAAGTGGTAAATAGTGGCTTTACTTTCAGATTACCAGATTATGGTTATCTGACAAAGGGAAAAAATAGGTTACCATTATATCGTAATCCATGAATACCTACATTGGGTTAAATGAATCCTAAGTACTGAAACAGTTAAATCTTCGGTAAATCATCACACACACATACCCACGCAACATAGAAAAATGGTTTCCTTCCAAATAAACCCAGAGTTTTAATTTCTGCAGTTGTTTGGGCTTTAGAGTTTTCCAAGTGCCCTGTCATTTATATTTTCTTATAGCCATGTTGATATTAGCAACTAACTCATAAGGAATTTAATTTTCTTCATTTATTTCCACCATCCTCCTTATTAGTGCAACATAATCCCAAATACTCTCTCAGTTTGCAGTTGTTTAAAAGTCTCCTAAGTGGTTTGTCTCAATGTAATAGGAAGAGATTGTTTGAAATTTTAGCTTTTTCCAGAACTGGAAAGTTTGAAAGTCATGTTCAGCTAAATCTTTTCTACTCAAAATAACTGATTGAGTAATGGACCTTTACCTATAAAGTAATTTGAACTAAATATTTTTGTTTCTTCCCTGTACACTTATAGCTAACTTAGTGCTACATCAGACTGTGGAGCGTATTCATGTGGGCAAAAAATACGGTGATATTCCTCGAGGGATTTTTGTGGTCAGAGGAGAAAATGTGGTCCTACTAGGAGAAATAGTAAGTGAAAACTGTTAAGCTGCTATGGCTCTTGATAATCATGCCAGTTAGGTTTCTTTTTTGTCTTTTCAAGAAGGAAAAAATATATTTTCCACCTTCACCCAGCTTCTCAAGGAAACCACCCAATTAGCTTAGGAAAGCTACATTGTAAAAGGAAAGCTACAGAGAACAATTAACTTTGTTTCAGCGCCTCCTGGCATTTTAAAGATTTTGATCCCATTAGCAGCAAAATACCATTGATTTTTACCTGATATCATAAAAAATACTGTCCTACATGGGAATTCCCTGGCGGTCCAGTGGTTAGTACTCCCGATCTCACTGCCAAGGGCCCGGGTTCAATCCCTGGTCGGGGAACTAAGATCCCACAAGCCACACGGAGCAGCCATAGATACATATATATATATATATATATATATATGTAAATACTGTCCCACACAAATGTGTTCGTTAGTATGTTGTTATTGTATCTCTAATAGCAGAAAATTAAAGCTTGATACCTAACAGGAGAAGAATAATTCAATGAAATGTGGCTTGTTAACACTGGAATATTTTGCAGTCATTTAAACAATTGTTTACAAATGGTTTTTCATGACATAAAGGTAATTAGTGGTGTTTGGGGGAAAGACACACTGCATATACAGTGCGATATCTGTGTTTTTTAAAGCGGAGAGGGGAAAGAATGGCTGCAGAAGAAGCCTTTCTGTTAACTTTCCGAGGATGGGCTCAACTTCACTTGCATACTTAGCTCCCAGCCAAGGAGGAGAGGTACCTGTTATCTGTTGTCAGGAAAGCCAGCTGGCAGGTGAAAAGTTAAATCCTCTAAAGTGGTGTTACTGTAGGTCTATATGTCTGTGTGTGTGAACTATTAGAAAACTCTTCCCCCAAAATATATATTAGAAGTACTCAGACATTTTTAAAGAAAATAAAACTTGATTTCACATTTTACATGAGACACATTTACTTTAAAAGAAAAGTACTTTATTTAATACTTTTGACTCGGTCCTCATGCTTCTGATTATTGGGTTTTCCAGGAAAATCAAACCTTGGTGTTTGCTTGATTTTATCTTTAAAGTTTTCAGTAAAGTTTCCCAATCCCTAGCCACATCTTAAATCACGTTTACAGGAGTCTTTGGAGTGAAGTAGTTTGGTCCGTAGCTGTTTTTAATGGTAAACCATTTGACAAAGTAAGGAGGTAATTTTGCCAGGGTCATGTTTGTTCAGAGACCTCATGTCGGAAACAGCTAGAAACAAGTATTGCTATGAAATAACTTTTTCTAATTTAAAAAATGTAGTTGTGGTTGATACTTTTGGCTTCGATGTATGTTTAAGCAGCGGGAATTGTCACCTCTTTGTTTTAAAGAGGAAATGTATTACTTTGCTGTGGGGGGAAAGATTTAAGTTAAAATATCCACGCATACTGTGCTTCAGTTGTACAGTAGTAAACACCACATCCATGCTTTCTGTGCCAGTTACATTGGCACAGACATGCCCCTGTGTAGATGTATGTGAAGAGCAGTGAACTTGTGTTTATTCTTGAAGCCTCATTGTTTCCTGGGAGCCCTTTTGTGGAGAAAAGTGCTCTTTTTTTTTTGTACGTTATGGTTTGGATGCTGCAGAATTCTTATAGTGCTGCCACTAAAGAAATATGGTTCAGGAAATGCCTACATAGTTCTATGGATCGGTAGTAAGTTTGAAGACATTATGAACCAGTTCTAGGAAAACTCAAACCTAGAGGCCATTTGGATTCTGTAAACATTCAGTTGTTTGCAGAGTCCCTGGATTCTACCTCAAGGATGATGAGACACACAGCCTTAAGTAATAAGCTGGTTGTTAGGAAACCGCATTATCATAACCACATGAACAGCTCAGCACATAATATTGAAAAGCCCAAGAAGTAGGACACTAAGCCAAGAACATCATCTTCCCTCCTGCTGCCCATGGGTTGTGAGGGAAGATTACACTTGATAATATATATTTTGCTGGATGCAGTTAACTTTTGACCCAGGGCAGGGCTTGCTTATGTAATTTATGCGGCTTTCATTCTAACCTTTCTGGTGAGAGTCCTCCATCTGCTGTGTCACTGCCTGCGGGTTCCGAGGCCTTAGCAGCATCTGAAGATAAGTATCCAGTGGTCGGCTGGAACGTCTGGAGAGTTTGTGTATGTGTTGATGCCTTCCCAGAATTTTATAATTAAAAGTCAGAAAGGAGGATGAGAAATAAGAATGCCCTGTCGGTACAGGCTTTCCATGTTACTAAAACACAGAGTGACACCTGTATACTCATCTTAAGGAGAGTGAACTGAGTCTGTAGATAGATAATTTTTTTGTTTTGTTTTTTTGTGTGTTTTTGTTGTTGTTGTTTTGCGGTACGCGGGCCTCTCACTGTTGTGGCCTCTCCTGTTGTGGAGCACAGGCTCCAGACGCGCAGGCTCAGTGGCCATGGCTTACGGGCCCAGCCGCTCCGCGACATGTGGGATCTTCCCGGACCGGGGCACGAACCCATGTCCCCTGCATCGGCAGGTGGACTCTCAACCACTGCGCCACCAGGGAAGCCCTGTAGATAGATAATTTTATAGCAAGGTTCTGCATTATAAAATTGGTTATCAAATGTTTAGAAGGTGTTCAAAAATAAAAATATTAAGCATATTATGCCATATTAAGTGGGAAAAGTAGCCAATATTTGCGAGAAATACATTGGGGCCAAAATGGTTTAGTAACCTAACTGGTCTGCTGAGGTTTTCTCTAGAAGACTTGTTGCCATGAAGGGGGAAGAAGTCCTGTGTTATAATGTAACAACTCCTGGTTAATGCGGCAGAGGGACAGTTTATTGCCTTTGGCCCGGGATGGAGCCAGGACCGGGTGTGGCCCGGGGGGTGAGGGGGGCAGGTGGTGGTGCTACTTTGAATCAGTGTTCTCTACCTTCTTACTGAGCACAAACCCCCAGAAATTAGGCTGACTTTGATCATGTATAAGTACAAAATTTATTTGAAGCCATCTTGACCTCAGTACCTTCTTTCTTGGATTCCCTGGGGCTGGGGAAATAGCTGTAAGCAGCCCTAATATATTTTTTTTTTTAAGAGAAGGAGTACTTGTCTAATGTAGGACTTTACTTTGGATACACGAAAGCTTTGTTATACATGCCGATACTGATCCCTGTTAAACCACACTCACATGTGTTCTATAGGAGCATTGCCAGCCATTTCTTTGTAAAATTTATCTGTCCATAGGATATTTCTGCCCTATCTCAAGTACAAAAAATAACCCAAGCTGGATATAGGAATCCATTTAGGAACTGGTTTGCCTTTAGATCTATGATGTTTTCTATTCTTGGTCGTCAGGTGAAGTTTTCCAAACCTGCTTGTTTTGTAGGACTTGGAAAAGGAGAGTGACACACCCCTCCAGCAAGTGTCTATTGAAGAAATCCTAGAAGAACAGAGGGTGGAGCAGCAGACCAAGCTGGAAGCCGAGAAGCTGAAAGTCCAGGCCCTGAAGGATCGAGGCCTGTCTATCCCTCGAGCAGATACTCTTGATGAGTATTAAGTCTTCTGCTCAGAGGCTGTAGTTCTTGGGGAGCAGGGGCTGTCATCAAACCAAGTGACACATTTGACGAGAGACTGCAGAGCTTTGAAAAGTCATTTTTATTTGGGATTCTTTCACATATGCAACGTGAAGAAATCGTTTTGTTTTGGTTTTTTTAATAACAAAATCATTTAAAGAAACAGTGGCATGGACTCCTTTCACACATCACTGTGGAGCCAGCAACTACTTCTTTATATTGCTCTTCTCCCCCCAAATTAATGGTTACAGGGAATATTCATTTGCTTGTAAATAAAATATGAATCTCAAAATTGCAATGTTATTATTTCCCAAGTTTGAGTTGCCTTCAGTGAATAGTCATTAAATTTCTGCTATCAAAGGTATAAGCAGTCCATACACACACATGCTGGGATCTCCCTTCTGTCACAATTCCAACCTACTAGTTACTTATGAAGGAATATTTTCATACCAGATATCCTGTGGATCCTCCTTTCTCCCCTTGTCATGTTTTTTTCTGATAAGAAAAACAAGTTTTCAGGCTTGAGGAGGGCTCTCTCCGTGAAGTTTTGCACTTACTGATTATAAGAGAAGCTGGTGTTTGTTTGAGAAGCAGCTGTTTGCTTCACCAACAGCTATCCCAGCTGCGTTTCCGAGATCCACATAAGAGACTTCTCTAAATATTGTTAATTTCGTTAGGTTTTCTAGTCCTTTGGATTGAGTCTTGAGCCTCCTATGCTGTGATCAAAAAGCACAGATAAAATCGTGTTGCAGTGACTGATATATCTAGGTTATTCTCAGCCAAGCCAAGTGATGCCCCTTTTCTGGAATGATGTTGATCACACAGGAAGCGTAAGAGGCTGTACTTTCCGAAACGTGGACTCTGTTCTCTCTAGCACCTTGGGCTCAAGCAAGTCACTTATCCTCCCTGATTCTCAGTTTTAACTGTAAAACTATTCCAGATACTTATTTTATAGTCTGTTGAGCAAAGATATTCTTTGCAGGGAAGATATTTATAGCCAATTCCTATGTTTGAGTTATTTTATAGTATTAAATATACCACATGTTATGAGCTCAGGTGTTTTTAAAACTGCGCCAAATGCAGACTTCTGAGCTATTCATCATTGGGTTGGTTTCAAGGTAGCTAATTTGTGAAGAACCATCGCACTTCATGATTTATCTAGTGTGTTTCATCTCCAACCTTACTGTTGAATAGCCAGAATTTGTTATTAACTTCCCACACAAAGGGAAGACTTGCGGAAGAGGTGGCTAACTTTCACTACAAGAAGATGTTCTTGGAGAGTCAGCAGAATTACAGCATTCTGTAAGCATTCTGCTTTTTTCTGAGCACCACTGTTTCAGAATATCCGGCACCTTCAAGAGATTCGGATTCACTGTACTCGTCTTTGCAACCTCCTTCAAACAGAATTCCAAATGCAATCAAAAGAGTCATGGTTCAAAGGAGAGAATTTCCACGGTAGTTCGGGAATTTCCAAGCCATAGCTGGGCTTCAGTTATGCGTAATAACATCTTGCCTTTAGACCTTTGTCACACAGGCAGCAGCAAAGAGAGCTGAAGGGTGGAATGAGACTCCTGCTTCCCTCCTGTTAGTCTCCCTGCTGCTCAGAGCAACGGCCTGCCCTCAGCTTTGGCCAGTCCAGGCTTTTTGCAGGTACTGAAATCGTGCTTTTTTCCTGGACCGCTGCAGGTACTCCTCTACTGTTAGTCAGGCTTCAGAACCAATCTCAGTTCTATACCTTTGTTTTGTCTTTAATCGTTTCTTCCGATAGAGGTTTCCATGAGACCACTTTCAAGGAAAACAAACAAACAAGGAAGGTCTACTGCAGCCCCTTTCCTGGCGATCTTTATTCTGATGTAACTGGGTACAGCAGCCTCTCTCTCCCTCTCCCAGCTGTTCTTTTTCCCTTTCCTTGGCCCTTGACCTTACGTCGCATGTTGTCGGCTGAATTTAAGCCACAGTATCTGCTCTCCCACCCTGCTCGGATAAACTCCCAACAGGCCCTGGATACTTAGCAGAACCAGATGCCCTCACGCTGCCATTGTGCAGGGCTTCTCAGGGATGCCACATCAGCATGAACCCCAGATGTGATGGCTGGAGAGTGGCCTCAGTTTTGCTCACAGGAGTATGGGTGGCAGGTTAGGCAGAGCGAGGTACAGACGGCAGACGGTGCAGGCCAGCAGGCAGAGCAGATGCAGCAGGCTCTGGACGAGGCCGGAATTTCCTGTTCTCTCTGCTTAGGACATACTTGTCCCAGATAACTGCAAGAATCCTTCCCTCACGACCTGTTTTAAATAGCACACCTCCCCCCTCCCCCCCACCTATATCCTTGGCAGCTTTGCTTTTCACCAGAGCAAGTATCGCAATCCAACATAAGTTTCACTTCTTTCCTGTCTGCTCCACTCCCCCACTAGAATGTAAACCCTTAAGGACAGAATTTTTGTCATGTTCACTCCTGTAGTCCCACATCTAGGATGATACCGGGCATGTATCAAGTCTCAGTACATATTTTTGGGGTTGAAGGATGGGTTGATGGACAGATGCGTGGATGGGGAATGCAGTGAATTCAGGCTGGTCAGATAAGATGCTTCAGAGACCAGTAATGCCTCAAAGGATGAGGACGGCAGGACTCACCGAGCATCCCGGAGTGGAGTGATAGCAGAGATCCTTACACTGAATGTGGAGATGTTCTCTTACTGCCCTCGCTGGAGACCACAGCCCCCCAGGCATGAAGAGTCTGGAGATGATTGGTGCGCCGACGTCTGGAAGAGCATCCCAGGGAAATGGGGTTGGGGGTGGGGGAGGACTTGTCAGGGTTGCTGGAGGCAACAGATACTCTTCAGTCTGTGTTCCTCCCAACTGCAGTGCCCCACCTCCACCTTGCATATTACCCCTTTGGGGATAAAGAGCAAGAGACTGCTTCATGGGTGCTTGCTTTTGCCAGAGAAGCAGGTTTTGTATCTAGTTAAGTGACCCAAGACCTCCTAGCCTGAAAGAATTAGGAAACCCACCTTAGAAAATGGCACGTACCTACCTGTCCCAAAGCTTTGGGGCTGTCCACCCTGGTTCACACTCCCCTAGCTGTCTACTCCTCCAGCTCTGCCAGGGCTCCTTGGGAGCAGAAAATAAAATCAAG
The DNA here is from genome assembly GCF_008692025.1 of Phocoena sinus. Lineage (NCBI taxonomy): Eukaryota > Metazoa > Chordata > Mammalia > Artiodactyla > Phocoenidae > Phocoena > Phocoena sinus. The sequence continues at coordinate 30,028,178 of NC_045783.1, read as the reverse complement.
TCCTCTTTTTTTCTCATGTCTCACTTCACTGCTTTGCCTCTTCTCAACCTCCTGTTTTGTACCTATTCTCCTTTAAAAAAAAAAAAAAAATTTTTTTCCCCCTAACTTCAGACATTCAGCAGCGGTTGCTGCAGGACCCAGGGGTAGACAATGGTCTCAAATGCTGCTGCTCTGGAAACACAGAGCATTGAGTGGTGTCAGAGCACCAGCCGGCCAGCAGCTAGAACCACAAGGAAGAGAGAGGGCCCAGTGCTGGCCGTATCCAAGGTCAGAAACCCAGATTGCCTGGGAATTCATCCCTAAGACCCAGTTTTATTGACGAATAAGTTTGCATACAGTAAAATTCACTCTTTTCAGTGTACGATTCTGTGAGTTTTAACAACTGCATATAGTTATATCACCATCACCCCTGCCCCTGTGAATTTAACTCCTCCCTCCTTCCCCAGCCCCTGGCAACCACTGATCTGTTTTCTGTCCCTACAGTTTGTGTTGGCAACTAATCCAAAATTTTCTAAAAATAGTGTGCAGGTCAAATAAAATACCTGGGAAGTTCAACTCGGCCCACCTGCCTTCAGGTTGCTCTTCTGGTTAGGCTATTACAGAAGACAGAGAGCTTTAACTGTGGCCCCTGCCAACGTCCCTGGCTCACCTGCTGGAAACAGGCAGACGAGGACAAGGGAACCAGTGTAAGGGGATAGCTGGGCATGCTGAGCATCACCCTGAGATTTGTCAGGCATGAGAGGCAAATATGGGCCCTGCTTTTCAGAGAGAAACAGGAGATTTTAAAACGTGAAGAGCACACAGGCATAAAAAAGAATGAAATAATGCCATCTGCAGCTACATGGATGGACCTAAAGATTATCATACTAAGTGAAGTAAGCCAGACAAAGATAAATACCATATATCACTTATATGTGGAATCTAGAATATGACACAAATGAACTTATCTACGCAACAGAAACAAACTCACAGACATAGAGAACAGACTTGTGGTTGCCAAGGGGGAGGCGGGTGGGAGAGGGATGGAGTGGGAGTTTGGGATTAGCAGATGCAAACTATTATACAGAGAATGGATAAACAACAAGGTCCTACTGTAGAGCACAGGGAACTATACTCAATATCCTGTGATAACCATAATGGAAAAGAATATGAAAAAGGATATATATATATATGTATGTATAAGTGAGTCACTTTGCTGTACAGCAGCAACTAACACAACACTGTAAATCAACTGTACTTCAATAAAAAAAAAAAAGGTGAAGAGCACAGGCTGTGCGTCCCGGTTTCTTCACTTCAGAGCTCTCCGAACTTGGTCCAGCGGCACCTCTCAGCTCCTTGTCTGTAAAATGGGGATCTAATAGCACCAGCTCTTTGGGTGGTGGTAAGGAGTGAGTGAACACGTGTGAAGAGCTTAGAGCCACCCCTGGCTCAGGAGCGCTCCACGCCAGCCGTTATCATCTGCTGAGTCCCTCCAGACTCATGGGATGCCTTCCCTCCCCTCACTGAGCTTACACTTAGTCTCCTCTGTACAAATAAGAATGATAACAGGGCTTCCCTGGCGGTCCAGTGGTTAAGACTCCGTGCTTCCAGTGCAGGGGACGTGGTTCGATCCCTGGATGGGGAAGTTCTGCATGCCACGTGGTGCAGCCAAAAAAAAAAAGAGTGATAACGGCAACCAACTCAAATTGAGGAATTAAGTGCTGGATTACATAAAATGTTCTCCGGGGTTCCCTGGTGGCGTAGTGGTTAAGAATCCACCTGCCAGTGCAGGCAACACGGGTTCGAGCCCTGGTCTGGGAAGATCCCACATGCCGCGGGGCAGCTAAGCCCGTGCGCCACAGCTACTGGGCCTGCAGTCTAGAGCCCACGAGCCACAACTACTGAAGCCCGCGCGCCTAGAGCCCGTGCTCTGCAACAAGAGAAGCCACCGCAATAAGAAGCCCACGCACCGCAACGAAGAGTAGCCCCCACTCGCCGCAACTAGAGAAAGCCCACGCACAGCAACAAAGACCCAATGCAGCCAAAGATAAGTAAATACAAATAAATTTATTAAAAAAAAATATTCTGTGAAGGGAGGTAATCCATAATGACCTCAAGCCCAATGAGTTAAACTTGCCTTAACTTTCTGCTGCCCTCTCACAACGGCCCCTTTGGGGGAAAACACTCCACTCTTTAGATATTAAATAAGCACATACCCTATAAGCAGGAAGGAAGAGCTGGAAGAAAATCAGTACTTATTGATAATCTACAAAGTGCCAGGCTCCATGCTTCCCAATCATTTACTAAACATTTATTCAGTATCTATTAATTATCTAGCACTGTGCTAAGTGCTGGGGAATCAAGAATTTGGAAAGGATCCAAGTCCTCATGGCGTTTACAGGGCCTTATGGATGGAGCTCACAGACACGGAAAGAGGGGGGATCTACAGGTGCGGGGGCAGAGGGTCTACGGGAAATCTCTGTTCCTTCCTCTCAGTTTCTCTGTGAATCTAAAACAGCTCTTAAAACAGTCTTTTAAAAAAGATGTGTGTGGGGAATGCGTAACAGTCTTATTGTTACTGTGATCAATGTCTGTGGGGGGGGGGCCCAAAGGTATTGAATTCTAACTAATGAGTAGGGGGACGGGATGCCCAAAGGGAAGCCTTTCAGGGAGTAACGCTGTGAGATGCCATGAACGTTGAGGGCATCTCGGGAGCGCACTGAGCTGGGCAAGATGAGAAGGGTGGCTAGGGGGAGTCGCGAGGGCCCAGACACTGGCTGAGAAGTCGGGGCTTGGTCCTGGGGGCTCTTGATGTATTGTTACCTGATTCAAGCCTTATAACCACCCTGAGAGGATTACACAAAGAAAAAGAAAACATACTGCTATTTTATATATGAGGAAGTTCAGACTGAAGTGAGGGGCTCCCAACCATAAAGTAAGTGGTGGGAGTGGGATGGGAAGTCTGTCTGAACTTGACCTCTGTGCTTTCTGCCCTCCAGTCCACAGCTTCCCCACACACCCAAGGTCGAAGGCCGCTGGCAATGCCCAGTACTCACCTCCTCGGGGCCGGGCCACACCAGCTCCAGGTCCCCTCCTCAACTCCCGGCCTCTGCTTCCCGGGAACCTGCGGAGGAATCTTCCCACGCCCACCCAGCTGGCTCTGACCTCTGCCTCTCTCTCCAGCCTTGACTTCCCTCCGCACCCTACGAACATTCCACAGCTGAGCACCCCTCAGATTTCCACACCCCCCAACCGCCCGCTCCATGCTCTACCTGGAGCGCCTGGCCCCCAGCCCCTCTCCCACCTGGCTGACTCCTTCCTAATCTGACTTCCCCCCAGAAGCACCCCCTTCCTCCTCCTGTGTCGTCAGGTGCTCCCTCCTCTGTACTTCTTTTTTTTTTTTTTTTCTCCTCTGTACTTCTGAACCTCCTCATCTGCCCTACAGCTCCCCATAGGGGGTCACATGGTTCGTTTTCCCCTGTAACTGTAGAGCTACACAGTGGACACTCATCAAAGGATTGTTGAGCGAATGAGTGGGGTCCTCCCTCCCCGGCCCTGGGCCTTCCTGTACAGCACTCTGCACGGCCTGGGCCGCATCTCTTCCCTCCTGGCCTGTGGTGCCCTCTGGTCTCCACCCTTGGGGGCTCTGCCCTCATCCAAAAGCAAAGCCAGACACAGAGGACTTCCAGAACCAGAGGGAATTCCCAGACCTCTCTGCCTACCTTCCTGCTCAGAGGGACCGTGAGAGTTAACAAGGCGCTCAGCCTGCAAAGGCTGAGGAAGAGAACCTTGGCCCAGGAGGAGGTCAACAGCACCCCACACCCATCCCAGAGTCAGTGGCAGGCTCTGACATCAGCAGAAGCCTGTGCCCCGATCCTGCAGTCTCCCCATACCACCTCCTCCCCGTCACGAAGGCCATAATTCTCCCCACGACAGCAGTGGCAGGGCCTTGAACGTGATCTGCCCGGCCTGTCCGATGGTAACCCCTCCCCTCCCCACCGAGAGGCACGTGTGCACGAGGGCGCACATGGGCCAGGACGGAGGAGAAGCCTGGGGCGGCTGGCCTGCTGCCCCCGGCCCCCGCAAGCCGGGCCCTCCGACCTCTTTCCACGCCGCTGGCTGGCTCGGGCTGGAGACAAACAAGAGGCCAAGGCTCTCCCTCTGGTGCCAGCTTCCCTGTGACTCTCAGAGGGCTGGAAACAAAGCCCACAGGCAGCGTTCCTAAGTCAGAGTCAGCTCCCCAGCTGCTCCCTGTAGAGAAGGAGCAGGAACCTGCCCTGAGCCGCCGCCGCGGGGAGCTGAGCACTGGGAGGGCAGGGGAACCAGCCCCAGAGAGGAGACAGCAAACATGCGCACGCCATGACACAAATCAGGACCGAGACAGCCCCCCTAGGGGGACCCACAGTAAGGGACAAGCCAGTTTCAGAAGGCTGGGTGGTTAAGGCCTCACAGCTCATGCGGGCGGCGGGCACGGGGGCCCTGGAGGGTGAGCTGGGCCGCCAGGCAGCCATTGCTCGGAGCGGAGGCCGGGACAGGCGTTTCTCCGGGTCGCTGGCCGCATCCCACTGTGCCAGCACGGCCTGAAGGGGGCGTGTGGGACTCACCTGTTCCCTCTGGACACTAGGCACTCGGCCTGGCTCCAGGCAGGTCCTGTCCGTTTCGTCCTTTCTAGAGTGAGGGGGACAGCAAGACCTGGTGGGGGCCCTTCCCTCCATCTCCGTGCAGTGGTGACAGGACACGGAACTCTCTCACCTGGGGGGCAGGCCCAGGCCCAGGGCCAAATTCAATGTGATTCTCTCGACCCCCGACCTTCTTGCCAGGTGAATCCAGCTCAGAAGCAACCTCAAGGTCAACCTTGAGAGGAAAAGATGTCACTGGAGACCAGCATGCAGACTGGAATGAGATCCCCCTCACTGGGCCTGGACCGGAGCATGGGAACTGCAGAGGAGAGACTGGGCCTCTCGCGAGTCCCCGTTCAGACCACAGGGCCCCCCAAAGTGGAAAGACTGGGCTGGGCACCCCAATACCCTGCCTTTTGAACCTTTCAGCTCATGCCAGGACCTATGGCACAGCCTGGCCAGCCTAGGTTACTCGGGAAAGCATGAAGAAGGGCGTGGAGCATGGCCAGGCCCAGGCCCCCTCTCTTTGTGTCTCCGGCCCCGTTCTCCCCTCTGCTCTGTGAGCTGACAGGACTCAGCCCTGAGGTGTCATCCTTGCTCCGGAACTAACCCCTGAGACAGGAAGTGACCCTAAACAGGGCTTTGGTAAAGGCTGTTGATAGAAATGGATGCATCAGTAATTGAACAGCTGGACACGCGAAGTGTCGGGGGGCTGCAGGAGGAGCCGTGAGAAGATGGTCTGAAGGTTGTCGTCCCAGACCTGCCACCGACCAGCTGCGTGACCTTGAACAGCTCATTTCCACCATCAGTTGAAACGCACGATGTGAGAGCTGTGACTTTTCAGTTTTGTTTGGAGACTTACCAAGGACTGTAGCCCAGGAGCCAGCCTCCCAGCTCTGAGGAACTGCTCTGAAGCATGTGTGAGTTACATGAAGAGGGTATGTGCAACCAAGCACATCTCAGGAGAAGGTTGCCGCTAGTCACAAGGAAAAGTTTTCTCCTGAAAATCTCTAACTACCTGAGGGCCAGTTCTGCCAGTTTTCCAGAGCACGGTCTTCGCCCTGAAGTCCTTTTAGGGGTAACTATAGGTCAGCGACTGCAGGGGCTGTAGAAATGGATGGTGGGCAACATTCCTCAGTTGGCAGTACCCTCCCCTTGGTCATAGTTTTGACCAAGGTTTAGGAGGCATTTCATGGCCAATTTGTCCCATGGCGCTAGGAAGGCTCATTCTTAGGTCTGGTGAGGATTTCGCTGATATAGGCCACTCAATGTGCTGTTATTGAACTAGGCCCATAATAGTCTTACTAGTCTGTTATAGTTTCCCTCTTACTGGAAAATACAGGAATAGTTTCCGTCTTACTGCTTCTTCCCATATCTAGGGTTACACTATTACAATCATTGATCTTATGTAGAACTATTTATCTGGTTAATCAAGTCGCCTAGTTGTCATTATTTTCATTGGAGGGTCCTTTAAAATCCTTTAAATGATATATTTTCTAGTACATGTAATCTTGTTACAGGTCATGAAGCATCTGATCTTCATCCAAGGATTACTGTGATAAGCTCCAGAAACAAACTTACAATGTCCTTTTAATAATTCAATTAAACTTCACAATAATGTAACAAGGAGCCAACAAAAGAAGTGAGCCCTGGGCAGTAAGTACAAACTTGGAAGACAATTGACAACATTAGAACTTAATATCCACTAGAACTTTTTTTTTCTCTAAAATCACCTTCATTTCTACCAAATATAGCCCAATTAAGGCTAATTTGTTTGCAAAATAAACTTGGCCTGATTATTTACATAATGTGTAATTGATTATATAGGCTCTTTTAAATTGTTTTTCCTGGAACTTTTCATAAGGAATTTCAGATTGAACTTTTAAAAGGCCTCTCAAGTTGAGCCAGGAAAGCCATGCCAAGGGCTTGCCATCAGATTCCGCCACAATAACTATAGATTTGGGTGAATTCCTCTCTTCTCAAGGTCTCCAAAATACCTTGACATTCTTGCACCTGCCAGGAGTTGACCTTCCTTATTCACCTGATAAGGCTACTGGGAACCTGAAAGTTTCCACTTTCTGGAGCGATCAAGTAGAAAGAAAAGATAAATGTTTCAGTTCTGCTTACAAAGGTCTAATTTACCAAGCTGCTGTAAGTCATACTTAGCTTAAGGTTTCCTTATACCTAGAAAACAAAGATTAAAAGCCAGTAATACTTCTGACAAAAAGTCATAAAAATTATAACCATATTCATCAGTTATCAGTCATATATAACTAATATTTTTTTTAATAAATTTATTTATTTATTTACTTTTGGCTGCGTTGGGTCTTCGTTGCTGTGCACCGGCTTTCTCTCATTGCGGCGAGCGGGGGCTACTCTTCCTTGTGGTGCGCAGGCTTCTCATTGCGGTGGCTTCTCTTGTTGCGGAGCACGGGCTCTAGGCATGCGGGCTTCAGTAGTTGTGACACGCAGGCTCAGTAGTTGTGGCAGACGGGCTTAGTTGCTCTGCGGCATGTGGGATCTTCCCGGACCAGGGCTCAAACCCGTGTCCCCTGAATTGGCAGGCGGATTCTTAAGCACTGCGCCACCAGGGAAGCCCTGTAACTAATCCTTGATCTTGATCCTTCAACAGTTTTATTAAGCCATCAGGGTTTCCACTAGAATTCTTTAATTTCTTACCCAGTTCAGTGGTTAGTTCCCAATTAAGTAAGTACTTGTAAGATAAGTATTTTACATCAATCTGGCTGGGGTGTTAGTCAGAGCTTGGCTTTCTGACACCCCTTAGTTGGCCTAATTGAGGAAAGACATTTGGCCAGCCTCACACCTAGTCACTCAGTCCAGACCATTCAGTGTCTTTCTGGAGGCAGAGCTGGGCGGGGGTGGGGCACTCCCCCAGTATCTTTCAACTGGGCGTCAGGTACCTGTTATACACCACCAAGTAAAACTCAGGATTATCAACCAATTATTGGGAGATCTGAGAACCAGGAGAAACTCACCCAAATTCGTCTGGACTCGCTGAGGAGGTGGATGGGAATAAAAGGCCCTTGCTGCTGCCAAGGTTCTGAATCCTCATAGTGTTCAGACAGAGGAGAGAAGTTAGCTCTGTGTTCCTTCACGGTCAGCAAAACTGTCGACTGAAGAAAAACGTACAACAAGAGAGCTGTGAGTTTCAGTTCTATTGGGGGACTTACTGAGGACTACAGCCTGGGAAACCCTGGCAGATAGCTCTGAGGAACTGCTCTAAAGAGGGAGAGGTACAGGGGACGCTGGCTTACGTGTGATTTAGGGGAAGGGTACCTGCACTCAGGCACACATTTTGGTAGAAGGTTGCTCCTGGTCACAAGCTACGGGTTTCTCCGTTCATGACTTTAGTGCTTTTCTAAGTATGAGAAGATGTAAGAATCCAGAGTCCTAAGAACTTTCCAGGGCATTGTAAGATTGGTAACCAAGGGCTCACTTCGCCCGTGCCCCCAGAGCTCAGTGCGCCTCGCCCTGATCACCCCCAGTCCTCTCAGGGTGTCCTGCGGGTCAGCGACTGCAGGGGCAACGACTCAATTCTTGCAGAACCGGGGGGGGGCGCCGTTCCTCCCGAGGCTTCGGGCCCCTCATGCTGGGGCTGGGTGGCCTCTGCCAGCTCTGCCTGCCTGTACCCTATCAGAAGCCCTGGGTGCTATCCCAGGGCAGAGCTTCTCAAAGCCTAGTGTACAGTTCACAGAATACCTTCATGGCCATCACCTGGGAAAATTTTTTTTAAATATAGGTTTCAGAGCCTCAGTTCTAGACTTGTTAAATCTGGAATTTCTGAGCATGAGGGCCACGAAGCTGCATTTTAAACAGCTGCTGCTTGAGAACGACTGTCACATGTGCATACTTTTTTCTAAATTGCCTTGACCTCTGCTGCTCCTTTTTTTCTCTCCCCTCCATCCAGCCTGGTCAGGCACCAGCCTCCCAAGCCCTTTCCCCACCCCCACCCGCACTCCCCGCAAATGGCCAAAGGCTCCTTGTGAGGCAATCCTCCTATCCTTGGTGCCTTCCTTTACACGATGAGTGATGACTTTTTTATCTCCTGATGATGAAACACAGCCTTCAGCTGGAGGCATTTAAGGCGCAGGACGCACGGTCCGGCCGCGGCTGCAGGACCCAGAGGCCAACCCTGACGGCCCAGGAGAGGAGCCAAAAGCACCACCACCAGCCTCCACGCCTGCCCCACCGCCAAGGAACCATGCTCCTCGCCACGTTTAAGCTGTGCGCCGGGAGCTCCTACCGACACGTGCGCAACATGAAGGGTGAGCTCCTGGGGCCCCCCTGTCCGGCCGACCAGGAGCCCGCAGGCAATGTCTAGTGGGGAAGGTGTGGGCCTGGGGGGACAGGCCACTCAGGTCCCAGGGGTGCCGCTCACTGGGGGAGCCTGTGCAAGCCTTTCCCCTCCCGTACCTCAGTGTCCCCTGCGCTGAAGAACGCAGCTGGATACGAAGGTTCCTGGGTGCCTTGCAGACTCTGTCGTCCCCGGCCTCCCCTCCAGGGCTCCGAGCTGTCTTGGCTTCTTCCTGACTCTGCCTGTCTCTAGGATGGGTACCAAGGGTGCCAGGGAAGTCCGAGCCGTGGCGGCAGAGGCAGGAGTCAGCCTGGACTCCAGGAAGCTGTGTTGGCAAGCCTGAGGCAGGGCAGGCGGGAGACGGGGCGAAGGACAAGAAAGGGGAGTAAGACAGCCGAGGAGCACTTAGAGAGGGAAGGTGGGTGAGGTGGGGAGTCTCGCTGTCATCAGTCAGGAGGCGGAAACCAGGGTCACTGGAGTCAGTCCGCTGCTGTCGCTGTCACTGAAGGGACCACAGACAAACCTAAGCAAGTCCTTTCTAATTACATTGCGTTCAGGTGGCCACTGTTTAGATGGAAGCCGCACTTGGAAGACCTGTACCCGGCGTGGGGCTGTTCTCTCTAGATCAGCGGGAACCCCCGGGCACACGGAGCAGTTACTCACGCAGAGGCCACACAGACCTCAGGGGACAGGTGTCTGTAATTCCCCTTCTGTAGCAGGATAGGTTGTTCAAAGCTTCTCTCCCTTTCAAGAAGGAAACTTCAGCAAGCTTGAGTGTGGCCCTGCCTCCAGGCCTGGCCAGCCCAGAAGGCAGGCAGGTTTCTGGCCCTGGAGGTAATCCTCATCAAGTCACTTTCTGTCCCAGGCCAGCTTCCTCCTCTGTGATGAGACGATGGGGTGGAATATTCTCTGAGGGGCTTTTCTGCTCCTAAGCAACAGTTTCCCTCCCTTCCCTGCAGGGCTGAGGCACCAGGCTGTGCTGGCCATCGGCCAGGAGCTGAACCGGAGGGCCCCGAGGGGCCCGACCCCAGCTGCCTGGATTAACCAGGTTCGGGGTCGCGGCTCTCTGCTCGGTAAGTGCTGAGGCTTCTGGGGCTTCTACCAGCGGCGGGAGGCTCCCGGGGGGGCGGGCAAACGATATGCATGTATCTCTGGTCCCTTCCCCCGCATCCCCCAGGCGTCCTCACTCACTTTGATGGGAATGGCATTGTTCATGGCTAGACCCCCCTCCCTGTCCCCTGTGTCTAACTTAACCTGCAGGCTGGACCATATGGCTTTGGTCTGGGCTCTTCAGAGATGAAAGGGGTGAAAGCTCGTAGGAGGCTAGGAAGCTCAGTCTCTCCGTGGCTTTGTGTCCAGGTTCTCAGCTGGAAGACGCTCTCTACAGCGACCAAGAACTGGCCTATATCCAGCAGGGAGAGGAGGCCATGCAGAGGGCCCTGGGCATCCTCAGTGACCAGGAGGGCTGGAAGAAGGAGAGCCAGCAGGTAAGGGCGGGTGCGGAGGAACCCACAGCTCCTCGCTCTTCGCGGGCCATGCTCGAGGCCAGCTGGGGTCTCTGCTCCTCTCAGAAGTCCGGCCTTGTGCAACAGTCACTGGGTAGCAAGCAGTTTTGAGAATTCTCCTTTCCCAAGAATATATCCCCAGATACCCCTCTCTCCCAACAAAGACGTCCTGGAGACTGCATTTGAGAAACGGTTTTCCTGTATCCCTAGCTCCCCTCCAAAGGCACTGTACACCCATTCAGACCAAGCAAAACAGGGACTCCAGGGGCAGCACAGGCCTCATCCCCCTGGGTCAGAAGTTCCAATGCTGAAGCACAGTGTCTGTGCTGTTAGCCCGCCTTATGGCTGATCTCGCAGGGGTGACCTGGGCTCACCCGCAACAGGGCTGGACTGGGATACAGGTGGCCCAAGGCCCTCTGGGGGGCTCTGCTCCTGAGCACTGCCCCTTCACTGGGAGCTGGGAACAAGGCGTGTGTTAAAGGCCAACGGCTCTACCGAGACTTTGGCGGCTTTATCTTCACCAAAAGCTCACATGCTACCCATTGGCCAAAGTTCAGGTGAGATCTTTCCTTCTCCAAGTTCTCAGAGTTAACAGACTACAAGTTTGCGAGTTGGGAAATCTGGGATCTAGGCCCAGCAATGCTCTTAGCTAAGGGTCCTGGGGCATCTCACTGACCTTCTCAGGCCCTACATCCCTCTGGTGTAAAATGAGGGATTGGACTTTTAAAATAAACCTATGTGTGAAATTAGCTGGTTGTAAACCACCTTCCCTGCTCCCAGATGCGTCTCTCTCAGGATCTTTGAGCTTCTGAAGTCAAGTAAGGGCCTTCTCAGGTGGCCCTTACCCACACCCATCAACATTTACACCCAGGAAAAAAGGGCCCAGGGAACAGGCAGGTCACCTCCCCAGTCCTCAGCAGATGTACGAGGCAGGCAGCAGGAAAGATGACCTCCTCTACCTTAATCAGAGATGGTTCCAGGCTTACTCAGGCTTAGCCTAGAATTCCCCTGGCTGTTCCCCTCCTCCCTTGCCTGGCACTGTCTACGTGTCCTAGGCCGGGAATATTTTTTTCTAACCTTTCCCTTGGGGCTCCTCTCTTCCCTGCCGATAGGCGAATGGGGACGAAGTGTTGAGTAAAGTGATCCCAGACGTGGGCAAGGTGTTCCGGCTGGAGGTGGTAGTGGACCAGCCCATGGAGAGGCTTTACGAAGAGCTCGTGGAGCACATGGAGGCCATGGGCGAGTGGAACCCGAATGTCAAGGAGATCAAGGTGGGGAGGCCCAGGCGGAAGGATGGCCACAGCAGTCGGGAGGGGGCTGTGAGCTGCAGTGTGCCTCGGCCCCCCACCTGGCTGAGTAGTGACTCTGGTTCTCTGTGGCCTGGCAGGTCCTGCAGAAGATTGGAAAAGACACAGTCATCACTCACGAGTTGGCCGCAGAGGCGGCAGGAAACCTTGTGGGGCCCCGAGACTTCGTGAGTGTGCGCTGTACCAAGCGCCGGGGCTCCGTGTGTGTGCTGGCTGGCATGGCCACACACTACGGGGAGATGCCCGAGCAGAAGGGCGTCATCAGGTAACACTGGCAGCAGCCTTAAAAGCTCCCTTTTTTAACACAGGCTGGGGACATGCACCTGCCAAGTGTGTGATACATCCCCAGCTCTAAGAAACCAATCCTCGGTTCCTACCCTCAGCTACCTTTCACAGAGGAAGTCTCATTTTCCATTGCAGTGCGGGGAAGACAAGACTGGCCACACTTACATAACCAGTTTGTCCTGACCCTCCCAGCAAGTTTAAGAACCTCAGTAATTTTCTAAAACAAGAAGTAGGGCTGATGGGACAAAGTGAGAGAGTGGCATGGACATATATACACTACCAAATGTAAAATATAAAGATAGTGGGAAGCAGCCGCATAGCAGAGGGAGATCAGCTCGGTGCTTTGTGACCACCTAGAGGGGTGAGATAGGGAGGGTGGGAGGGAGACGCAAGAGGGAGGGGATATGGGGATATAAGTATACGTATAGCTGATTCACTTTGTGATACAGCAGAAACTAACACAACAATGTAAGGCAATTATACTCCAATAAAGATTTTTTAAAAAGTAGGGCTGAGGTTTAGCTGGTATGCTCAGGTCCCACTGTAATGTTGATTAAAACAGAACCCATACCACTTAGAACAGTTGCTACCTGAGTTTCCCAGGGGCCCTAGCACCACCCTGGACCCTTCCTTGACCTCTCCGTCATCCAGCGACTAAAAGGCACCGCAGGAGGCCTCCAGGCTTCAGCTCCAGCTCCAGTCAGCATTTGTTCTGATGAGCTGGTAACCGTGCCAACTGTTAAATGTCACCCTTGGCAAAGGACACTTCTCTGATGAGATCTGGGAAGACTAGTCAGCGTTTGAGAACTCGGCCTTGTCCCCCTGACCTGACGTGTCTTCACCCGGCAGAGCTGAGCACGGCCCCACCTGCATGGTGCTCCATCCCCTGGCTGGAAGCCCCTCAAAGACCAAACTCACCTGGCTGCTCAACATTGACCTCAAGGTAAGGGGCGGGGTGGGGGGTGCTCGAGACAGGCGGTGGTGAGCAAAGTAGGCTCTTACTGCTCCCACATCATCCCGCACACAACTGGAAAGAGCCTCCATTTTGAGGGAACTAGACCGTTGCAGAGGGGACACTGGAGTGATGGCCTAACTGCTATTCCATCATCTCAGAAGCCTGCACTGGCTCCCTCTTACTTCTCATATCAAATTTCAATTCTGTAGTTATTTTTAAAAACAAGGAAACTTCAGCCCAAGAAGGTATGGTAGCTAGCTCAGGGTCACACCACTGGGAAGACAGGGCTGAAATCTGCCTGGACAGCAAATCCAGCGCTTCTGACACGGTCATGACAGCAGGGCAGTAATGCAGTCCTCCAGCCCCTGACCCTGATCAACTGAACGGGGGCACGGACCAACAGGGCTAGAAGGCCAAGCCTAGGCAACCCACCCGGTGTGTGACCAGGCACGGCAGCGTCTGTAGAGCGGACTGTCACCCACAAGATGGCCAAATTCTTCTAACTTCAACTCTAGGGATGGCTGCCAAAGACTATCATCAACCAGGTCCTCTCGCAGACCCAGGTGGATTTTGCCAACCACCTGCGCCAGCGCCTGGAGTCCCGCCCCGCTCTGGAAGCCAGGTGTTGAAGACCAGCCTGCTGCTGCCAACGGCTCCCAGCTGAGCGCGCTTGCAGGCTCACGAGGAGGTCCCTGCTGGAAGCCTACAAGTCTGTTAAAGATCTTCATCCAGGGACAGTGGGATGGGATGGTGGTGCGTGTCCAGTATGATACTAGAACTCAGATGGGTAACATTTTAGTACCAAGAAAGTGGGGACAAGGCTCTTTTAACTTCATTCACTGATTAGCTGTAAAATGAAGCACAGGGGTCCCAAAATATTTGTAAAAATTTTTTTTCTGGGTCCTTACTTGTCTACCTAGAAACATCTTTAAAATGCTACCAGTTAACGAACGCAGGGTGCAGAGGGTGCAAAATACAAGGATTAGGACCGCACGCTTGATGAGCTCAAGAGCTCCATGCCTTGCGGGCAATGTGTGCAGAAAGAGCAGGTCTTACATAGAGCCTCCTGAAACCCTCTGCTCCTCCACCAAGACGGTAGAGAACTGCGCCAAAGAACAAGCAACTCCCACAGCAGATACCGTCCAGAACTCTAGTTCAAGTTATCTTAATGAAAAAATACAAAACTAATTATCAGACTGACTCCCCTACTTCTTCCATGAGCAGTAGTCAGAATAAAGAATCGTAACTAACACAAAAACTTTAGTCTGTACCTGTTTTAAAATTCTACTCTTAAAATCCATGCTAGTCAATTGCAACTTCATACTAAAGGAGTCAAGGATGAAGACTAATTCGTTAAACTAAGTCCCCTACCTCACTCAAAGGAAAAACTCCAGGGGACTTAGGTCATTAATTATGTAGGATCTGTTACCGGAATCTTTCATAAAAATTTAATTTACACGATAAGCACAAGACTAAATCAGTTCTTAAAAGAACTCTATAGCTGGTAGCTGATCAACGGGCATTGGAAGATGAAGATTATGACTGAAGATTTTTATTTACCTAATTAAAATGATAGAACCAAAGGCAAGCGACAGAATGGTATTACTAAGATAAAATCAAACAAAAGCAAATTTTATTACTTTCCCATTAGTGATTGTTTAGACCTAAAAAGGGAGCTGAATCTTTAGTTTGGAGTCTATTACATTTCCTCTTAGCTTGACTCGGGGCTGCCAATTTCTCTGCTTTAACAGGTCAATGTTTTACTGTTTTGGAGGAGATGGCTGGAAGAAGGGGTGATAGGGTGACAGCAAAATCCCTTTCCAAGATTCAGAGAATTGGTGCTTAAAAAATGTAAGTTGAGATGGGGTTATTTGGCTAAAACGTGTAAGTAGGATGAAAACCTAACCATTATCACTTGAAGCTTTTCCATTCCAGTGCTAACAGCACTGATGATTTACACCATTTAGAATTAGAGTTCTAGCTTATTTATTAAACAAATGAGCAGCAGCAGGAATGCTGTTATAATTTATTGAGGTATTGAGAAGTTAGAACTGATAGAGATATTTATTAATATTTATTCTGATTGTTTCTTAGCAGTCTATTTTAGGCATAGATGAAATTATGTTTATCCAGCCAGGAGCTTCAGAGTGAGATGGGATAATTGTAAAAGTGTTTCTAGAACAGAATTATCATCCACTCCCAGCTAAGAGAAAGGGTTACTTGTTGAAAGATGTGTAGAGCAACATATGCTCCGGTTTCAAGAGAACAGGCTGAGAGTAAAGAAATGGGCTTTCAACACACACCATGGTTTTGAGTTTGATTATAATTTGCCTTTTTCAAACTATGCAACTGTGTCTTTGAGGTACCTGGGGAGGTATTTTCTCACTTGTTTAATTTTACACTGGAATAAAATGAATTGTCAGTGATGATCTGCTTACAGAAACCATTTCATATAGGACTATAAGAAGAGTGGGTATTCTTTGAGCCCTTCAAATGAATCTAATCAACACACACACACAGAATATGCAGTATAAACAGGCAAAAATCATTATTTCTGTAACCTCCAATGTATGAAAGCGAAATGCACAAAACCCTAATTTGACCATTTAAATGGAGAGCGGGTGCACAACTTACATGTGTGGTAATTCATCTACAAAGAATTCATCTCCAGCTTCCTCTAGATAACACCATCCTCGTTTACTTAGAGTTCTTCAAACCCTGATGATCCAGAAGCTTTATAACCAAGTCTGCTCCATAAGACCACGAATGAATAGACCTCAGCCTGATTCTGCTGGGTTTCCTGTTAAGAGAGGTGGAATGACCGAAACAAAGACCCTGGGTCTGGGTGATTCATTAGGAGACAAATACGTTAGTCAAAGCTTCTGTGTTAAGATACCAACAGTCACTTGAAATTTGGGAAATTAAACAGGCATAATATATAGGGATCCTTGGCAACATATTACCGGACTCTTGGTGAACCACTCTATTAACCTAGGTAGGAAGTTACACACAGGGAAGTCTGGAGCAATCCTGGGAGGACTGCATTGCCACTGATTAAAAGGAGGACAAGGAAGCACTTAGGGACCCCCGGGGAAGGCTCATTCTTACATTCCAGTTTTTAGTCTTCTGAAAACTGTCCTTTAATCATCAGGTATTACAAAGGAAGATAAGCAAGGCAGGAACATAACCCGCACAGATCAACACACAAGTTCAAAGGGAAAAACTGGAGGGAGACCATTTACCCTTTTAAGTTCCTGTTCACCTTTTCTTAAAAAAAATATTTATTTAGGACTTCCCTGGTGGCGCAGTGGTTAAGAATCCTCCAGCCAATGCAGGGGACACGGGTTCGAGCCCTGGTCCAGGAAGATCCCACATGCCTCGGAGCAACTAAGCCCATGCGCCACTACTGAGCCTGCGGTCTAGAGCCCGCGCACCTAGAGCCTATGCTCCGAAACAAGAGAAGCCACCGCAACGAGAAGCCCACACACTGCAACGAAGAGTAGCCCCCGCTCGCCGCAACTAGAGAAAGCCCACGTGCAGCAACGAAGACCCAATGCAGCCAAAAATAAATAAATTTATTTTAAAATATTTATTTGGCTGTGCCGGGTCTTAGCTGTGGCACACAGGATCTTTAGTTGCGGCATATAGGAATCTAGTTCCCTGACTAGGGATTGAATCTGGGCCTCCTACATTGGAAGCACGGAGCTTTAGCCATTGGACCCCCAGGGAAGTGCCCCTGTTCACCTTCTTGAGAGGGGTTTCACAGGATAAGAGGGGGTGGTCAAATTGGCTGGAGGGAACGAAGCAACAGGGGAGGGTGGAGATAGAAACCTGTCTCTCCTCCAAGGCTGGCTCCCCTTCCTCAGAGTGCCTTATTGTTCCGACACTGTCGCCACATGGACCCCAACCTGAAAGGGAAGCAAAGTGCCACACACACTCGAAGACAAGTTTTATTTGGGAAGAGTTTCTAATTGTTAAAGCTGCAAGCAAGTTCCCTTCACAAGTATAGTTCTACTATAGATCCCAGTGTTCAAAGGTACACCTCAAAATTAATAACAAAAACACACCCACGGTGAAAGGGAAGAGCTGTTAGACTGATTTGGAATGTACAGCCATGGAGTTCAGCTGTTCTCAGAAACAGGCCCACCACTTCCTTGGGAACCAGGCAGGATGGAGGCAATGCCCACAGAAGGACATGTCTTTAAACATGTTAGCTACTTGGGCAAGGTTACCCATTCCTTAGAAAACACAGTAAGCAGCAAGTCTCAGCTGGTGGGGTACATGGCACAGGCCCAGTTCACAGGGCGCTTATGGGATCCCAGGGTCGGCAGCTGTTGGGAATGGCACACGAAGTAAAAGCCGTGATAGAAGGGACAGTGCTGAAGGGCAAGGAGTCTCTCTCAGACCCACCCGGCCTCTAATTTGCTACAGCAGAGGCCATGTTCTGCAGTATCTTCAGGAAAACATTTGTCACAGTTAAAAAACAAAAACAAAACCCGCTCATATTATGCCCAGGAAGTCCGTGTCTGCAAAGAAAAAGGGACTTGGTCAGGGTTCCCACGGGGGACTCCGCCTCCCATCCACTTCTGTTTCCACGTGATACAAGACGTCAGCCAGAGTGTGTTCCACCACGGCGCCCCAGCCCATGTCACTCATCTGCAGGAGGAACAAGGAACAGATAGGTGAGGTGAGACTGGAGTAACTGCAGCAAGAAGACTGAGGATGCACGCAGACATGTTCAACGTTACTCACAGGGCGGTACATGAGATCCTTTGGAGGATACTTGAAGCACGGTCCGAAGTTAATGGAGACCTGGGATAAATTCAATCCAAGCAGACATGAAGAAACAAAAGAAGAAAGTAGTGAAAACCTTAATGTGACATGGGAAATTTCTCGCTTTAAATGTAGCTGTGATATTCACGGTATGACTGAAACAAATGATATACATTAATACTGCTAAAGGTGGTCAATATCCTATAATAGCCATCAAGAATTAGGTAAATAAAATAAACTTGTGCTGATTTCTGTTTATCACCTAAAGATTTCCTTATATTACTTCAATGGGGGCTACTGACAGAGTAAGAAGACATGGAAACTTCCAGGCATTGCCTTTTCAAATAATTTGGTTTCTTTAGCTGGTAGGCTCTAATGATAGTCCCTTCATGCTGGATCATATTTTTTTAAAAATCACTATAAGCAACAGTTACTAATGATGGTAGGTTATCACGACACATAACACCAAATTGATTTATGCGTGTAAATACTTTATATCCTTTATACTGAACAACAGTGGCCACACAGTACATCCAAAGGAAAGGTATGGGGGCTTTACCATAACTGCATGATCTTTACCTGTCCAAGCAAATACTTCGTGGAGGACCCACATGTTTTTGGAACAAGCAGTAACAGTAGGAATATGCTCCCATCCCACTCCTAGGACTTTCACATTTCTTTCTACAATCCCATCAGTGGCTCTTTCACCACAACCGTCCACCTATCTCCCTCAAGTTGTGTTCACAGGATGAACAGACGATACGTACCGTGCAGCTCTTGTACAGCGAGATGGCCGGAAAGTAAACCCCCTCAAAAATATCTTTGTAAGCCACACCTTGATTGACACCATTTTTATAAAAAATTATCTGAAATAAAAACCATGGTTTTACTTCAGAATTGTAAAAAAGAACAAACTAAAAACGAACTCCGTTGGAGAACCCTTTATCAGCAATATGGTGGCAGCACCTGAAGAAATCCTAAGAATAGCATGTAGCTTGTGTAATAGCAATAGCTGACACTTATGTAATACCTTAGATTTTTCAGAGCCTATCTACATGCTCTATTCCAGCTGGTCCTCAGGTTTTGGGGGTTTTTTTGAGGTGCAATGGTGCCTTTTTTTCTTTTTTCCTTGGTCCTCAGGCTTATTTGCTTTCTGAATTCCTATGCTACTTATATCAAACAGTTCCACTTTCTGTTTTTCATTGCATTATATTTATAAAAGGTAACTGGTCATCCACTGATCCCTTGGAACTATACCCTTCTGAGCTCATTTATCTGTCCCCTTCCCTTGCCTCAGGTCCT
Source organism: Phocoena sinus (assembly GCF_008692025.1). Classification (NCBI taxonomy): domain Eukaryota; kingdom Metazoa; phylum Chordata; class Mammalia; order Artiodactyla; family Phocoenidae; genus Phocoena; species Phocoena sinus. The sequence goes on along the minus strand of NC_045783.1, from coordinate 30,009,138 downwards.
CACTTCTGCATTTCTACTTTGAAAATCTCGCACGATCTTCTGTCAAAGTCTCTGAATCCGGGCTTCCCTGGTGGTGCAGTGGTTGAGAGTCCGCCTGCCAATGCAGGGGACGCGGGTTCGTGCCCCGGTCCGGGAAGATCCCACATGCCGCAGAGCGGCTGGGCCCATGACCCATGGCCACTGAGCCTGCGCGTCCGGAGCCTGTGCTCCACGGCGGGAGAGGCCACAGCAGTGAGAGGCCCGTGTACCGCAAAAAAAAAAAAAAAAAGTCTCTGAATCCTTATTTCTTTGTCCTTTCTCTCTCAAAACTATCCGGAATATTCTCTTAACCACTATGGATGGACTTCAGAAAAGGCTCCTTTTTCTGAAGTAACTTTCTCTACCTCTTCTTCCCAGCGACAGCTATCTTCTGCCTGGCTGTATTTTCTGGCTGTGTTATCTCCTTAGTTCAATTAACTGTTTCCCTTTACTACTTTTTCCCTAAAAACAATCGGAATCCTAGTTTATTTCTCCTACATTTGCTTCTATTACTGATGCATGTGGCTTCACAGCATTTTTATGGAAAAATGTTTCCAGCTCAGAACTTTCTTCCATCCCTTCCCCTTCTATTTTGGGCCCCTGTGGTTGGTCCAGATGCACCAGCCCTTCTTTGATTGTGCCATGACCTTGGGCAAACATGTTCCCAACAACCCTGGAGAAGGGAGGCAGGAAAGTTCTAGAAGGCACTGAATGAGCCATCACAGCTCCTGCTGCCCCCCGGGTCACATACCGAGACCCTGAATCTCCTATTCCAGTTTCCTCCTTCCGCACTTGCTACCTCCTCTGACAAAGTATAAGTATCTCTGACTTGCTTCCTCAATTGCCCTCAGGCTTTCTGATTTGGCCACTGTTTTATACCCCCTTTTCTCTAAGAATCCAGGTCATTGCTCTCATAGCAGCAGCAGGTAGCCCAGAAAGAACAAAACACGGCAGGCAGGAGAGTGTGCTGGCCCTGCTGCTGCTGTGTTAGCAGAAATCCCTTCATCCCCCGCTGTGGGCCTCAATTCCCTCACTTTCATAATAAGGGGGTTGGACCCAATGTTCAAATTCTTCTAATTCTGACATTTTGATGACCATGACTCACCTCGCTATGGGGAGTCTGCTTTAGGCTCTTCTCTGCTTTATCCACAAAGTCTTTTTCTTCAAAATACAAATAACTCTTGAACTTTATCAAAGCCTTGAAAACCAAGAGAGAAGGAAAGAAAAAAAAAAAAAAAAAGGAAAAATGAAGCATCAGCTACATCATCATGGGGGGAGGAAAGCCAGATTCACACAAATAGCACTGAGTCCTTGTGTTCTGAACAGAAATTTAAAATCTTTGCAGAGTCAGCTTTGTTAGATTTTGAACAACTATGTGTGTCTTTAGAATTACCAGATGGCACATGCTTGTTAAATATTTTCACAAAAGGCCCTTACTAAGATTTGGGGGGGGTCACTTCCTTCCCTCCTAGTTCCCTACCTGTTTCTCCCACAGGTGGTCTCTGGGTCACTCCTTTCTTACTGGTTCCTAAGACTCTGTTTAACTATTCACTCCCAGGTAAACATATGACATTAATTTTTTTTTAACTTGTTTTTGTGGCTGCACCAGGTGGTTCGTGGGATCTTAGTTCCCTGACCAGGGATTGAACCTGCACCCTCAGTAGTGAAAGCGTGGAGTCCTAGCCACTGGACCGCCAGGGAATTCTCTGACATTCATTTTCTTCTGAACAGTTCCACAGTATTCCATTTTATGGACATATTAGTAATTGCTTATTCAAATTAAAAACAAATTTTTATAATGGAAATGAAACAGTAAATAATTTTAAGGATTCCAATAGTATCCTCGTGGTAACCGTAGACCTCTGTGCACTGTAGAACCAAGCACTCATATGGCTGAAGGTTCTAGGTGGTGGCAGGAGTGACGACAGTCAGCAGTGTGATGCCACCAATACAATGTGCTCTGACTGCTTATTATCAGCACAACCTTGGAGGAGACACCACCCAATTTAAGCACTTACTCTAAAGCTACCATAATAAGGACAGTGTGGCATTGGCAGAAATAAAGGTCAACAAATAGATCAGCGGAACAGAGAGCCCAGGAATCGATCTCCACAGTCACTGGACTGTCACAAAAGGAACCAAAGAAATGAGGAAAGGAGTTTTCAAAAAATGGGGCTAGAATAAGTGGGTATCAACACAGAAAAAAAAACCCTGAACTTGGGGGCTTACCTGGTGGTGAAGTGGTTAAGAATCCACCTGCCAATGCAGGGGACACGGGTTCAAGCCCTGGTCTGGGAAGATCCCACATGCCGCGGAGCAACTAAGCCCGTGCGCCACAACTACTGAGCCTGCGTGCCACACCTACTGAAGCCCACACACCTACGGCCCGTGCTCTGCAACAAGAGAAGCCACCACAATAAGAAGCCCGTGCACCGCCAACGAAGAGTAGCTCCCGCTCGCCACAACTAGAGAAAGCCCACGTGCAGCAACGAAGACCCAACACAGCCAAAAATAAATAAATAAATTTATAAAAAAAAAAAAACTAACCTTGACCTCTACTCCACGTCATTCACAAGAATGAATTCAAGGTGGGTCAGAAACCTAGATTAAGAGCTAAAACCATGTTTTCAAAGAAAACATGGAAGAATACCTTCATGACTTCCTGAGAGCAGGCAAAGATTTATTAACTCATAGAAAGCAATATAATTGTAAAGAAAAACCTGAGATGCACTTCATAAAAATTAAGAACTTCAGTTCATCAGAAGACACCATTAAGAAAATGAATAGAAGAGTCAGAGTAGGAGAAAAATACTTTTTAAAAAGCCATTTCCAACAAAAGACTGTAATCCAGAATATATGAAGAACTTCTACAACTCATTAAGATGACAAACAACCCAATTTTTTAAAAAAGTCAAAATATTTGAACAGAAACTTCACAAAAGAAGACAGATGAATGGCCAGTAAGCACATGAAAAAATGTCCAATATCATTAGTCGCCAAAGAAATGCTAATTTAAACCAAATGAGATACTACTACACACCCCACCAAAGTGGCTAGAATTGTTTGATAACAACAAATGCTAGCAAGGATGTAGTGCAACTAAAATACTCATACACTGTTAGTGGGAATGGAGAGTCTGACAATCTCCTATAAAACTAAATGTATAATGACCCAGTAATTCTATTTCTAGGCATTGACTAAAAAGAAATAAAAACATGTTGACAAAAAAGGTCTGTACAAGAATACGCATAGCAACTTTATGTATAATAAACCTGAACTTGAAATGGCCCCAGTGTCCATTAATAGGAATATGGGTAAGCACTGTGGTATCGCACAATGGAAACTACCCTGCAGTAAAAAGGAACAAACCACAGATTCCTGTAACAGCATGGAAGAACCTCAAAAGCATTATAACAAACAATAAAAGCCAGACACAAAAGATCACACACTGCATGGTTCCATTTACATGAGTCCAAGAACAAGCAAAACGAATGGAACAGAATTGTGATGCGGGTAAAATTCACAACAGTAGTTGCCTCAGTGCCGGTAGGAGCTGGCACTGACTAGGATGGAGTATGAGGGAACTTCCTGAGGCGTAAGATTCAACGTCTCCACGGGGGATTGGCTCAACCTCAAAACTCAGTGAACGTACACTTAAAATTTGTACATTTCATTTTATATTGTAAATTTTATATCAAAAGAAAAAACTAAACAAAAGTTAATCTCTAGCTAATGATATGCACCCTTAAGTACTTGGCAGGGGTTAAAAAAACATGGATGAATGTGTGGGTGGGTGGGTGTGCGGGTGGAGGAATGAATGCATAACATGTTAATGGCAGAATCTAGGTGATGGGTATTCGGACACTGACTTTTAAGTTCTTTCAATTTTGTTATGTCTTAAAATTTTCAAAATGAAACGTTGGGAAAGACGTAAATGGATAAGCATCATTAAGAGAACACACAGTTGAAGGCATCAGCTGCCACGGGTCTTCAACCCAGGAATCTCTCGGGAGGACAGACTCACCTTATCTTTATAGGTATCGGGCAGTGACTTGGCTGTCTCTGTGTCTTCAGGAAGACTGATATAAAATCCCAGGACATCTCCCTGTCCATAGCCAGAAGAGTAGTGTTTGCCAATGGACTGGTGGAATTTGGTCCCCTTTTTGCTCCGCCAAGAATAGCTAAATTTATCATAACCTAAGGGAGCTTGAAGGTTACCTGTCCCAATAAAAAGATATACAGGAAGTCAGAACTGCAAGTCAACTCTGGTTTGCTAAAGGAAAATATTCTTTTTTTACTTTTTTGCCAGTTTTGTAAAATGGCTAACAAACTATTTCTCACAAGCAATGAATTATAAAAATATTCCTAGGAACTGCAAACCACCTAAACCCTCAGGAATTGAATTTTATGACCACAATCCAATAAGCATACAAGTCATGAAGCTTAGCCAGATGGTCTATACCTCTCCACCAGTTGCCACGTCCGTATCATAGCCCCAGCTTACCTAACGGCTGGGACCAGCCCAGTCTGGCAGCGGTGTCTGGCGGCATCTCATCCACCGTGATTTCAAAGTACCAGGCACCTTTCCGAACCCCATGAGAAGCCCGAACCATAGAGTAGCCCTTCTCTCCAACCACAGTCAGCCGGTCATCGGAGATCTTTAACTGGGGAGCTGCAGTGATGGAGATTAAAACAAAGGCCTGCAACTTATTTGAAATACTTGGAGACAACTGCCACAAACTCTTACCCTCCAATAAAACGAAATAAAAAATCAGAAATATCAAGTCAGGAATTTGAAATATTAGTTCAGGAGTTTAAAAGTCTCCAGATATAGATGAAGGAGGAGAAAGAAAGAAAAAGGAAGAAAGCTGTCGAGTAATCAGTTTTTACTAAATGTGATTTTTTTTTTTTTTTTTTTTTGCGGTACGCGGGCCTCTCACTGCTGTGGCCTCTAGCGTTGCGGAGCACAGGCTCCGGACGCGCAGGCTCAGCGGCCATGGCTCACGGGCCCAGGCGCTCCGCGGCATGTGGGATCTTCCCAGACCGGGGCATGAGCCCGTGTCCCCTGCATCGGCAGGCGGACTCTCAACCACTGCGCCACCAGGGAAGCCCTTAAATGTGATTATTTAAGATGGCAGGTTAAAACTAATTATACTTGTCTATTCCCTAATATAACAAACCAATTGTAATGTGTTTGGATCCTGATGTGAATAAACCACCCTTTACAAGACTTTTTATTTGAAACAATTTCAAAGTTTCAAAAATAGTGGAGTCCTCACATGTCCTTCACTCGGCTTGCCAAGTGCTAACACCATCTGTGACCATCACACAAGGATCAAAACCAGAAAATTGACACTGACACAATACTGTTACACTAATCTATAGGTCACCTTTGAGTTAAGCCAATTATCCAAATAACATCCTTTTTTTGTTCCAGAATCTAATCCAAGATCCCCCATTTCATCTAGTTGTTGCGTCTCCTCAGGTCTTTCATGACCCTGACATTCTGAAGGGTACTGGGTCACTTGGTTTGTAGAAATGTCCCTCAAACATTTGTCTGTCCCATGCTTCCTCCTGTCTGGGTCCAGGTCATGCCTCTGCCGGGACACCACTGCAGTACTGCTGGGCCTCTCAGTACGTCAGGTCAGGAAGCACTTGCTGTCCAAATGGTGATGTTAAACTCTGATCACTTGGTTAAGGTGGTGCCTTCCAGGTTTCTCCACTATAAAATTACTATTTCCCCTTTGTAATTAATAAGTATTTTGTGGGAAGATAAAACGATATTTGAGACAATCAAGGAAATCTGATTTGGACTGAATTCAGATGATAGCAAGGAATTATATGTTTTGCTAAGTGCAATAAGAGCTTGTGGCTATAAAGGCAAACTCCATACTTTTTAGAGATACATATTTTTAAGAGTACATAGGGTGAGACTTACTTCTTAAAAATTTTTTAAAAAGAGTGAAATAAAGGAGCGGATAAAACAAATACGGCAAAACCTTAATAACTGTTAAATCTGGGTGAAAACTCTATGGAGCTTCATTGTATTCACCTTTCGACCTTTGCATATAGTTTGAATCTTACTTTACTAAGAGACCATTATGTAACATAAGGGGACAATCTAAACCAACTGGAAGGGACACTGTGACTTGGAAGTGAAGCAAAAAATGACAAAAGGCAGGAGAGTATTTTTGTGCTGTGTAGGTTGATTTTATAGTTGTAGAAGCATCTCCAACCCAATTAGGACTTAACTGAGGGAAAAGCATTTGAAACAGTATTTGTGGGACTCTAGAAGTTGTCTGAATTCTGCTGGAAGAACAAAATGTAGTTTCATTAGCTTTTATAAAGGCTTACGATTTATGAAGTACTTTCATAGGTAGGTAGGTAAGTAGGTAGACAGATGGCCAGACGGACTCCCCCTCACAACTCCCACCTCCAGTGGAGAAGCAGACCACGTGGCTATTCAAGATCACACCGCAGTTGGCAGAGCCTGATTGAAGCCCTGGCCCTGCACTCTTTCCGTGACCCCGCAATGGCTCTTGTATTCAGGAGATACAATGATAACCTCCCTAAATTAAATGCACATTGTTTAACAGAACTTTCTCAGGTATTTGGCAAATTCTACCTTCTCAAATACAAACACTTCTTCCTTTACTCCTTCCTGATCAATTCAGTCCTAAAGCCATTAGGTGGGGCTGAGCAAGGTTAAGTGTCTGTGACAGAACAGGATATTAAAGGGTCTACCTCCTCACAAAACTTTTTAATTACAAAGGGAAAAAAGAGTAACTTTCCAGTGGATAAACCTGGCAGATACCACCTTAGCCAAATGATCAGCGGACATCACCAGTAATGGGACACATTCAAGTCCTGCACCACCTACAGGATGTAGTATGTGAGATTATTTCTGTGATATTCCTGTTGAGGATGCAGAACTTGGATCATTAGGAACAAGATGAAACCAAACTGAGGGATATTCTGTAAAATAACTGCCTTCTAACTTTCAAAAGCCCCCAGGTCAAAGTCTAGGAAAGATGGGGAAGCTGTTCCAGACTGAAGACTTAAGAGTCACGACAACTAAATGCAGCAAATGATTCTCAACCGGACCCTTCTGCTATAATGGACGTTCTGGATCAACTGGGCAAGCTTGGATAGAACATGAGCACCAGATGGTAGTAATCAGATGCTAATTTCCTGATTTTGATCGTTGTGTCAGCTCTGTAAGATGTGAAAGTTTAAAAAAATATCCACTAGTTCTTTCATATTCTTCCTTTCAAGAGGTGGAGCCTAATTTCCCTCCACTTGAGTGTGGGCTGAATTTAGCAACTAATTTCTTTTAACAAATATAATGAAGTTGAAGTGACTGTCCCACTTCAAGACAGGTCAAACTCTTTACAGCTCTCTTGGAGAACTTGCTCTAGGAGAAGTTAGCTTCCATAGACGAGGACAAATTAGCAGTCTATGGAGAGGCCCACACAGTGAGGACCTGAGGGTGTCCCGTCAAAGCCACGTGACTGAGCCATCTTGGAAACAGACCGCCATCCCCAGCTAAGAGCTTGACTGCCACTTCCTGAGTTTTCCTGAGCCAGACCACACAGCTAAGCTGCTCCCAGATTCCCAACTCTCAGAAACTATGGGATGATAAACACTGGTAGTTTTAGAATGCTAAGTTTTATGGTAATTCATTATGCAGCACTAGGTAACACAAGGAGAATGTCCTTGTTTGTAAGAAATACACAATAAAGTTCTCAAAGGTGAAACAGCATCATGGCAACTGACTCTCAAGTAGTTCAGGAAAAAAAAAAGTTTAGCACTGTTCTCACAATTTTTTTTTAAATAAATCTGAGATTATCTCAAAATAAGAAGTTTAAAAGATACAATATAGATTTATTATTAACTTTTAAAAGGCTCAGCATAAACAGCAGGCAGGCACTGCTATCCTACGTATTAAATTCTAACATGTTACTGCTAAATAAGGGCCAGCGTTCTCCCATTTTTTCCCCTCCAGAACTATAGCTATTATGTATAGTGAAACACAACAAGGCTCACTTCTTAAACCCTGAAGTCACTTATCTGGCCCTTCCTTATTATCAAAGTATGCTTGTCACTCACAGGAGTCAAACCGATCCATGTACAATGGTCATTAAACTGAGGGATTACGTCCAAGTGACTTCACTTGACTCCACTTCTGAATGACTAGCATCAGTACAAGTGTTACAGCTTTTAGCATCAATTCAAGAAACAATGAATGGGCTTCCCAATGGAATAACTATATGGACATGTTTAGATTCAATTCAAAGAAACAACTGAAAGAGGCATATTTTAAACAACTGTGGAAATGTGAATATGGACTGAGTATTCAATAATTAAGAAATTATTATTCACCTCTATCAGGTAAGATAATGGCACAGTGGTTACGTTTCTTAAAATCCTTGTTGGAGGGGCTTCCCTGGTGGCGCAGTGGTTGAGAGTCCGCCTGCCGATGCAGAGGACAAGGGTTCGTGCCCCAGTCTGGGAAGATCCCACATGCCGCGGAGTGGCTGGGCCCGTGAGCTATGGCCGCTGGGCCTGTGCCCCACAGCAGGGGAGGCTGCAGCAGTGAGAGGCCCGCATACCACAAAAAAAAAAAAAAAAAAAAAGCCGTGTTGGAGATAAATACTGAGATATCTCAGGGTGAAATAATATGCTATCTGGATTTGCATTAATACTTCAGAAAAACAGCAAAGAAATCCATGAGGTACACTTGTCTAAAAGTAGTTTATTTAAATTCACTTTCACATTCTAACAGATAATGAATGCTATTCTCTGAATAATTGAATAAATTATGCCATTAAAAGAACTATTATACATTAAAAAGAGTTTTGCATGACAAAAAAGTCATAAAGTTAAAAGACAACTGACAAACTGGGAGAAAATGTTTACAACGTATTCCACAGACAAAGGGCTAACATCCCTAGCATATAAAGGGACAAAAGACCAAAATTCCAACAGATAAATGGGAAATAAAAACACACAAACATAATTCACAAGGTAATGACTCTTAAACATGAAAGAAAATGTTCAAACTCAAAGAAACACAAATTGAAACACTGAGATTCCCATTTCTCACCTCTCAGACTGGCCAAAATTAAAATCTAGGACAACACCTTCTGTTTGTGAGGTTATGGGGAAACAAACATTCTCTACGTTGCGGTGGGAATGCAAACCGGCACAGCCATTTGAAGGGGAATTTGGCAATATCTAACAAAAACTAGGTATATACGTACTTACCGTTTGGTCCAGCAATTCCACTTCTAGAATTCAACCATGAACGTATACCACCACCAATACAAAAACACACACACCCGTGGTTATTCACTGCCTCTTTGATGAATCCAAAACCCTGGAAACAATCTAAATGCCCATATTCAGAGTGGTTGAATAAACCATGTACCTCCACATAATGCCATATCATAAAGTTAAAAAAAGAAAAAACTGAGGATGAGCTCTTTGAACTGGCATGGAGTAACCGCATGCAGCAAAATGCAAGACTATCTACAGCATGCTGCCCTTCATGTACGAAAAAAGGAGATAAAGGAAATACACGCGTGTGTGCTCACCTGTGCAGAAGGAATAAAGGATGAACTGGAAACCAGAGAGACTGGTCAAGTAGAGGGTGGGTGGGAAAGTGGGAGAAAAAGAGGAAATGAGAGTGGGGCAGCAGGGGTGGGGAGGGATGACACTCTGGGCAAACCTTTGTGAACAACAGTAGCTCTAGAACTGCAGTAATGTTGCACATACCCTTCAAACTCTCCCGACACAGATGCACACGCCCCCAAGATGTGGGAGAACCCCAAATGGCATACCAACACTAACAACTGAGCCTACCGTATCACAAATGAAAAACAAGCACGCTGAAGGAGGCGGGGAAGGAAAGAACTAACCTAACCTAAGTAAGCATTATCCTGATGGGATATGCAAGGCTAAGACAGAAAGAGCTGTTCATAAATGCTGTAATCTAGTTAGGGAATGTTTCCTACAGTGGTTTGCAATTCTCAAACCACTTTATGTGCATATTAGACATGAACGAGTAAGAAAATGTATTGGAGGTAATTAGAGTCAGGTTTTACTGTTCAAGAAAGAAGTTACAAATATGGAAAGGTGGAAGGCTGAAATAACCTTGTGGTGTTTGATTAAAATCCAAGGTAGCAAAGTAAACTCAGTATAGGCATGTATATATGTGTCGTTCAGGATACCGACATACATTTCCCACCTCGGTCCACGGAGGGAGCCTAGAAGCAACACCCTGTAACAGTAAGCACACAGAACACTCACATCTTCATTTCTAAACACCATTCTGCAATCAAAGGAACCCGGGCTCCTTGGAGACGGAGCCGATACTTGGCCTGGAGCACGGAAAATGTGAGATGAACCAAAAACATCTTGTGACATCAGCAAGTAAGGAAAAAAAAATGATGGGGCTTATCAAAAGGACACAAGATTCCATTCCCAACAACGCAGGTGGACCTGGAGGGTATTATGCTCAGTGAACTAAATCAGAGAAAGCCAAATACTCTGTGATCATTTATATGTGGAATCTAAAAAACCAAATGAATGTACGTGACAAAACAGAAAGAGACTGACAGATATAGAGAACAGACTAGTGGTTACCAGGAGGAGAGGGAAGGGAAGAGGGGCGAGATAGGGTTAGGGGATCAAGAGGTACAAACCACTATGCATAAAACAAACACCCAATAAAAACATAAAAAATAAATAAAGCAACTATACCCCAATTAAAAAAAAAACAATGATGCTTTAAGGATATATTGCACAGCATCAGGAAATAGAGCCATTATTTTATAATAACTTTAAATGGAGTATAATCTATAAAAATATTGAATCACTATGTTGTACACCCGAAAGTAATACAATATTGTAAGTCAACTATACTTCAATTAAAAAAAAAAAAAGGAACCAACCTAAAGAAGCTCCTAATGGCCAAAGCTGGAGTAATTTGAGCAACAAAATAAATATCTGTTAAACGCACACTGATAAAAATAATCAATTAAATAATAAAGAAAAGGAATAGCAAACGATCAGGCAAATACCACATTAACAACTGTTGCCGACAAGATCCACTGATGGATGCTAAAATTAGTGGGCAAAACTTTACAGAGAAACGGGATACTTGCATAGCCTCGCAGTATCTTTCCCTAAGATATTTATGAACTACAAAGGGAAAGACAATAGAGACAGCAGAAACCACCTTAACACAACCAATAATAAGACACATACATCGACATCACCAGCTCACGAGGTGATGCAGTGGGAAGGATTCATGTCTGCGGTGTTCTTCCAAAAGTGCAACACCTCAGTCTAATCATGAAAAAAAGTCAGACAGACCCTCACTGAGGAACAGTCAACAAAGTAACTGATTAACACTGCAACAGACTAAGGAGAAATAACTAAATGCAATGTGAGATCCTAGAAAAGAGGCACTAGAGGAAAAACTGGTGAAATTGAAATAAAGTCTTTAGTTTCGTTCATACCATTTACTGATGTTATTTAATCTCCTGGTTTTGATAACTGTACTATGGTTATGTAAGATCTTATTATTAGGAGAAGCTTGATAAGGGATATATGGAAATTCTATTATTTTTGCAACTGTACTGTAAGTTTAAAATTAGTTCAAAATAGAAAGTTAAAAAAAACCCCACATACCATATATAATTGGCTAGAGTTTATAAGAAGAGAAAAGGAAGAAATTATTTCTTGCACATCCCGGCTGCGTGTAGTCAGAGATGGGGGTAAGGGAGCGGTAGCAGAATGACGTGTCCGTCGAATTCTAGACGGGACACAGCTGACGACAGATGTTCAAAGTAACACTGGGTCCAACACGAACATTAATAGCTTACCTACCTCGATCATGTAGGGCTAACAAAACCCGTTCATACAAGCAGGCTCTGTAGAGGTCTCCAGGAATCGGTTTTCCTGCCCAGCAGTCGAGTTCAAGCTTCTCAGGGTCAGGGGCGTGGGGATCGGGCTCAGCTAGAATATACCGATAGCCATCTTTGTTAAATGGGTGTTCCAAGGGGTAGCCATGAGGGGGAAGGCGCTGAGCAGAAAACAAAGGGTCACTGCAGAAAGGAAAAAATAAAATCAAGAAACTAAAACCCCCTCTAGCTCCAGTGCCTTCAATTCTGTAAGAAAGGCCTCTGATTTATTAGAGTTCTGCTGGAACACATGTAACTTCAAATGCTTTTCATTATTCAAATAGATGATCCTGCCCTCTGCAGGCAAAACGGGGAAATGAAAATTACTTTAATCTGTATGGATACCTATGAAACTGAGCCAGTAGACCACAGGGGAGAAACGGTGCAGAGGAACAAGGGCAGCTGCCTTTAGCATATTTATTACTATAACTAATGAACAGAAACTCAAAAGATATGAGCATTTACTACCTGTTTCCAGGCTGAATAAGAAATGACCTGGATCTCGCCACCTCAGTACTGAACAAAGTGAAGGGAACAGCCATCAGAGAGGAGAGGCAGAAAGTTTATGTAAAAGAGCTAACAATCAGTATCTGTTTCACTCTCTCTGGTCCATCTACTCTTCCTCAAGATGCCTTAATGGAACTTTACTCCCAGGTAAATCACCACAGGTGTGCTGCCCCAGGGCGGTTGCCCCAGGGCTGTTTCACTTAGTAACAAGTTCCTAAAACAGGTCACCTAGTCTGGGGCTCATTTACCCCTCAAAGTGCTAAGGATTTGAGAAAAAGGGACAGGCTTGCGTCCTCAGACACCTGAGCCCTTCCCCGCTGACGGACTCTGCCAGCCGCAGAGGGCACTCTAACAGTGGTGAGTGGGGTTGGTGTTCTGCCCACCTCCGGGCCTTCTTGGTGGTCCCTGTGGCCCCGCCATCCTGCTGCTTGCGCTTAGCTCCTCTTCCTTTTCCACTGCTTCCCGCTGCAATTCCCCCTTTAAAGAAAAGGCAGATCACTTTCAATGAGCTGTGCCAGATGCCCCACGGGGATGCTAACACTCCCTGCGTGCATTTGTGTAACACCACAGGAGGATTTCCTGCCTGAAAGCAGACTGCGCTTCACCCTGGTTCAGAACGAGTCTGCCGAGCGGCTCCCACCCCAGGACTCTGAGTTCTGGCAGTAAGTCCAGTGAACCTAGCACTAACGATACCTGTGTTATAGTTTAGGCCTTCACTTCTTAAATGAACTGCAACTACTAGTACACTTTCCGAGGATGTGACACAAATGCATTTTCACTCGTTCAGATCCCAAACACCCACAGCTAGACACAAGTGCATTGATAAAACCCTTTTCCACCCAAATGAATACAAACACCCATAAGGAGAGAATATCCCCACTACAAGGGGGGTGCGCGCGTGCTTGAACTCCACATGGCGCACACTCCATAAGCATAAGAGAGGCACAGCATCTGCTAAAGCACTGGACTTGAATTTCCAACAAGACAAAAGTACACCAAACGTGGAAAACAAAAACAGAGGTACTAAAAAGGTGGTTCTGTCCAGTGCCGCTAGGCATCCAGTATGGCTGTCTGTGACACGAGCAGGAAAGGCGGCTTTAAATTTAGCAGGCGATCTTTCCAATTATTAAAATTGTGCCAATGCCCCAAATTTAGGTTAGACTAACCTGGCTTGTGGAATTAAGAGAAAATACCCATAGAGAATTTATAAATTTTATTTTTAAAAAAATGAGCTACATACAAGGGCCACAAGGAATACTACCTTGTATATTTCTAAAAAGGTACTCAAATATTTGTCCAGTTCTGTCATTCCTCTGTTTGTTTTTCGAACTTCCAGAAAATATCCCTGGACTGTAGGAAAACACCTTTATGTAAACAACTGCATGAAGTACTGTATCTTAATTTGGGGCAAGCTTGGAAATTATCAGCAGTTCCGCTGCAATAAAAAGAGGATCAATGGGCTTCCCTGGTGGCGCAGTGGTTGAGAGTCCACCTGCCGATGCAGGGGACACGGGTTCGTGCCCCGGTCCGGGAAGATCCCACAGGCCACGGAGCGGCTGGGCCCGTGAGCCATGGCCGCTGAGCCTGCACGTCCGGAGCCTGTGCTCCGCAACGGGAGAGGCCACAACAGTGAGAGGCCCGCGTACCGCAAAAAAAATAAAAAAAAAGAAGAAAAAAAAAGAGGATCAAGACACTGAAGGCAGGTCATATTCTGCGTAGACAGGACCAGATTCATGCTGAACTTCCTTTTACGAACATACCGGGTTGTCATTCCTAGTCCTCATAAAAGGCTTAATGTTAAACGGCTGCATCATTAACATCTCTAGTTCAAGTTACCTTAATCAAAAAACTATTAAGTTTTTATTGGCATCTGCATTTCAATTATTTTGAGAGAAGTTTTAGATCCATCTTGAACAAAACAAGCAACACAAAGGGGACTGCTGGCCATGTTAGGCAGAATATGACAACGTACAAGCTTCCAATTACTAACATTAAACCGGAACTACTGTTTCATATCGAGTGCTACTGCCACCATCTCCACAATGCTTTAAAAATTTAACTTAGGTTTAGCTTCTACCACAACTCAGCGAAAAGCATTTTCCAAAACACAAAATACTTAAGTCTGAGAGGCTGAAAGAAGACAGAGGAGGAATTTACCTCCAAAAGAGGCTCCACCTGTAAGAACAGAAGTGGCACCATGTATTTGTCAAATGTTAACAATTAAAAGGAGATTAAAATTACAATTATGTAATTTTAACAATTACATAATTTTTACAAATAATGTAAAAAGATGAACAATACACTTAGCTATTTCCCACCCATCTCAGAATATTAGTAACAGTGGAATGATTACATATTTAAGATGCTACCACTCTAAAAGACAAGGTAATGACACCGTGTGTCAGATGAATAACTAGCTACCTCCCCATTTTACCCACTCTCATTAGATTACCCTTAGCAGCAAAGGGCTTTCCTGCTCTTAGATGGGTTAGAGAGAAAAATATGCTACAGTGGGTGATAACACAGAAATGCTCTCACGTGAATAAGCTGAAGATTAAGGGCAAGAAAAATGAGAAGATGGGCAGGAAGTGTATTATATAACAGCTGAATTAAGGAAAAAGAGCGCAGAGCAAGTGAATCTAAAGTGTTAGTTATGAAGATACAGATGGGGAGTCTAATATAAACACAGCGAATCTGACCTTAAAATTGTACCTTGTCTTAT
This sequence comes from Phocoena sinus, assembly GCF_008692025.1. Taxonomy (NCBI): domain Eukaryota; kingdom Metazoa; phylum Chordata; class Mammalia; order Artiodactyla; family Phocoenidae; genus Phocoena; species Phocoena sinus. The sequence continues at coordinate 29,993,922 of NC_045783.1, read as the reverse complement.
GCTAAATCTGTTTCACTTAAGACCAAACTGTAGTGTAAAGTGACAAAAAAGTTCTCCCCTACTACCATCTGTCAAACCTTGGCTAGCTCCTAAAAATTGAGATTTGGACTTTAAAGCATCTTAGTAAATATCCAGTTAAGAGTCAACCCAAAGACTGCCCAATTCTAGGCACATCTGAATTCAACAGCTTACAAGTATTTCATCAATGAGACACTGAAACACTTACCATTTAGATTCCCACTGGTAGACACGGCACTGCTTTGTTTTTGGTTGTCATAAGCAGGACCAATGTTACTAAGATCCTAGAGGGAAAAATATTCAATTATAAAGGGAGGCTATCTAATCAAACCAACCTGGCAATGCTCAAAAGAACAGGAGAAATTCTAATTGAATGACAACCTAGATCTGAAACCTGCAGAGGTCCCAAACTTAGATGCTTCAGGGATCAGCCAGTATCACACGTGACGCAGCCAAGTGTAAGGCTCCAAGTGGTTTAAGAATGAGGATGAGTGGCAACCAACCCGTGCTGGGGGGCGCACCTCCCTGTGGGAACTAGACCCAGTGTAGTCAGAGCTTCGAATTTTTTTCTCTTAGAGCTTTGCATTTTACAAGAAAAGGCAGAAATCTGAATTTCTATATGAAATCTTAAATTTTCAATGTGGGCAAATCAAACATTTTAAGGCACAGCTGAAAGATTTGACCTCCTGAGATGCTGAATGTGACACCTGCCATTTAAACAAAGAGGGGAAGTTTTCTTTTTCCTCATATTATGCTAGATACACAACACAAATTCTTCTTCACAGCAAATTTTTCTTCACACTAACAAATGTTTTTAGAGCAAAATTTGAGATGGAAAGAAAAGGAGAAATAACTTGGAACGGCATATTTGTGTTTCAAGTGAGGAAATGGAAATTAAAAAAGATAAAAATGATACGCATCGAGTCATAACATTTTAGGGAAGGGCCAGAACTAAAACACCAGTCTCCTGGTTTAAGGTGAGTGTTCTTTCTTTCCATGTGTAGTAAGAACCATTTATTTGGAACCCACCATGCTATGGGCATTTGTACGTGGCAAACATACAAATGTCAACAAAGCCTGATTCTCTCTGTCCCCATGGCTTAAAAATCAAAAGGGGATTATGAAGCATATTAATGTACCTGATCCAGAAGGCCAAATTTGGGGTAATCTTCTTCTGGGTCCTTACTCCCAGGATCGGGGTGTTCCTTTACTAAGAATACATCTCTTTCTTTACTCTAAAAGGAAACAGCATTTTAGTATTACTGGAAATTTTATACTTAAAATGAATGGATGATGAACCATTAACTCCAATCCCTAGGTGTAATCTCCAAACCCCAAAGCCCGCCCCCCACCAGAAAAAAACCCAACACACAACAGTATTGTTTTTCCCTGATTAGAAAATTAATGCATGACCATCAAAAAATTCAAACAATAGAGAAACTTAAAAAAATGAGAGCCACCGTCCTTCATAACCCTCACCCATCCCTGCATCTCACAGAAATACATACTGTTAACAGCTTGTGCTGACTTCTCCCCAGGTGCTCTCTCTAATTCTAAGGACAATAATGTTCAGAGTTTTTTTTTTTTAATCAAAGAAAACAATTGTCTCCAATTTCAATATAAAAAATTATACTTGCCAAAGTGCACTGGACAAAGGTTTCAGCATCATACATAAAACTACCATGTCTTGGGCTTCCCTGGTGGCGCAGTGGTTGAGAGTCCGCCTGCTGAGGCAGGGGACACAGGTTCGTGCCCTGGTCCGGGAAGATCCCACATGCCGCAGAGCAGCTGCGCCCGTGAGCCATGGCCGCTGAGCCTGCGCTTCCGGAGCCTGTGCTCCGCAACGGGAGAGGCCACAGCAGTGAGAGGCCCGCGTACCGCAAAAAAAAAAAAAACTACCATGTCTTCATTTAAGACACAATGTGCAGTTCACTGATTTTGTGTGAAAACTATTAAAATGTACAATTGCGCTCCAAGATTTAATACTAGGTTGTTCTCATTTTCTCAGTCATCACATTATTTCAGTGAGACCAAAAAAATATATATACACATATATATACATAAATTCTTACAAGGAACACTGGTTTTCTAAATGTTGAGTCTAGTCAATTTTAGCCTACTTACCATCGTTTTAACAATGTTATTTGGCCAGGTCATTTTCCCAGGTCTCTGTCTGGTCGTCATGCACTCCCAATATTTATCAATAAATGGTATGATATCCTAATTTTTAAAACAAAATATACTAAAGCTTTTATAGTTGCTTTCAAAATTATATTCACAAAAAAAACCCCCCAGCATTTTCAAAGACCTTGTCAGAATCAAAAGACAAATTCATGTTTTGCCTTTTAATAACTGAACAAATACATAATTGCATGCGAACAACATATAGGTTGTGGGGAATTTCAAACAAGTATACATATACAAGGACTTCCCTGGTGGTCCAGTGGTTAAGACTCCGCGCTTCCACTGCAGGGGGCACGGCTTCGATCCCTGGTCGGGGAACTAAGAGCCGGCATGCAGCAAGGCGCAGCCAAAAAAAAAAAAAAAAAAGATTCTGATTCAAACAAGTATATACAACTCTTAGTCACATAGGGCTCATAATCCAGTTAAAGGGAAAAGACCTGCCCTGACTCTGTAAGATGACTCCCAGGTACTCTCTCTCCTGAGCTCCCGTTCCTTCCCACCAGAGACATCTCCATCTGGAAACCCCGCAGGCACCTCAGACTTCTCCTGACCGAGACTGAACTCTGTACCTCACCTCATAAATCTGCTCTTAACACTCAGAATCGCCCGTCACCCAGAGTCACAGGCTTGACACACGGAGTCACTCTTGTTCTTCTCGCACAACCTGCACATCTAAATGGTCACCAAGTGAATTTTTTTAAATATTAATTAATTTATTTATTTGGCTGTGTCGGGTCTTAGTTGCCGCGTGCGGGCTTCTCTCTAGTTTTGGCGCAGGCTCAAGAGTGTGAGGGCTCAGTAGTCTAGCGGCATGTGGGATCTTAGTTCCCCAACCAGGGATCAAACCCGTGTTCCCTGAACTGGAACATCAGATTCTTAACCACTGGACCACCAGGGAAGTCCCACTAAATGAATTTTTAAATTTCAGAAACTTTTCACCAATCAGGGCTCCTTTCCACCCCCACTGCTTTGACTGTGGTCCTCGCCAGTCCCTGCTTGCATGACTACAACAATCTCTGAGCTTGATCCTCTGGCACCAACTTCCCCCCCTCCTAGGCCACCTCCCCCAGCCCACCAGAGTTTGTCCGCCGCTAACACCTTCCGCCAGAATCAGTTCCGTGAACACCAAATCTTTACTAAAAGGAACGAGGCTGAATCAGGCAAAGCACAATGTTCTGTTGTTCCAGAAAGTAAGGAAGAGTTCAAAGACTGAAGAGGGACATATCAAAAAGTGTCAGGAGTCAGCCGGGATGGGTCTACACTGGTCAAATCTGAGCATCAGAAATCCAGAAATCCCATAATGGACTATAAAAATCAGTGATTCTTAAAATTCAAAACAACAACAACGGTGGGGGGGAGGACTCTTCTTTACAGAAGAACTGTAAACCAGTAAATGTATTCTGTTTACAATGACCATTCTATTAACTGCTTCAGGCTAGGACAGTCAATGGCTGCTACAACCACTGCTTCAAAGGATAAATTACTTAATAATTACAAAGAAAAAGGGGTCTCTTTACAATGGAAACATCAAGTAGTTAAATTCAGGACGACTAATAAATAACCTCTTTACCCAAGTGGTCAAATTTAGGATCACTAATAATAAAACAAAGCAATATCTTATGTCTCCTGATGTGACAAACACACACTATCTACATAATATTCTTGCCAAAAATGTTTAACCCGAACCTAATCATAAGGAAATAATCAGATAAATGCAAATTGAGGAGCATCATGGCAAGTAACGGTCTAGGCTCTTCAAAATTTCAAATGTTATAGTAGACTAAAATAACAAAGTAAAATAAAGGAACTATTCTAGAGATAAAAGAGACATTACAACTAAATTTAATGTGTGATCCTTGATCAGGTCCTGGATAGAAGAAAAAGCTATGACGGATATCATTTAGACAATAAAAATACTCAGAAAATATACACTCAATACACAAAAATATAATCTGTATATATAAGATAGTTGTATTGCACCAACATTAAGGTTTTTCAGTATGATCACCGTACTGTGGTTATGAGAGAATATTGGGTAAAGTGTAATACCTACAATTTAGTCTCACATGAGCTTAGGGGGAATATATAGATATGGGGAGATAAAGCAAACACAGCAAAATGGTAACAGCTGGCAAATCTAGAGAAAGAATAAACAGATGTTCATTGTACTATTTGAATTTTTCTATATATTTGAAAAATTCAGAATAACAATTTAGAGAAAAAAATAAGAGGCAAACCTAATCACAGCACACCTCTATTTAAATGCATTCTTTTTAATGTAGGAAAAAAGGTTGAGGGGGGTGAGGCGTGGGGAGGGGACCCTCAGCTGACTCCTCCGGCTTACAGGATTAAGTCTAACCTCTCTGTTTAGTAGAAAAGGCCCTGGTCAGTCTGATCCTGAAGATATTCGTCTCACTAAATACCCTACACCAACCAGTGTCTTTCTTTTTCTTTTTCTTTTTTTTTTTTTTGGGCCTGGCCGCACGGCTTGCAGGATCTTAACTCCTCAACCAGGGATCGAATCCGTGCTCCCTGCAGTAGAAGCGTGGCCCCTGCAACGGAAGCTCCAAGTCCTAACCACTGGACAGCCAGGGAATTCCCCAACCAGTGTCTTTCAAACTGAAGGCTGCAATCAATTAGTAGGCTATAAAATCAATTTTGTAGGTGAATACTAGCGTTGACTAGAATAGAAAATATCGGCACGCAGAGGGAAAAGATCAGAGGGGGCCCCAGTTTTAAATGAGAGCAGGTACATATGCGTGTATACCAGGTCACAGCGTAAACTTCAAAGTTATAAAATTTACTTAAGTCATATTTTGTTACCATGAGTCACAGTAGGAAAGACTCACGGACGGGCTGATCATCTAATTCTGAGTCCTGACTTTAGTCATGCTGTTTTCCAGTTTAACAATAAAGGATGAATCTTTTTAATAAACTGGCCTTTTCCCCTGACAAAATCTGTGATTGGCATCCATAAAAACAGCTCAAACTAAGCTGAGAAGGTTCACCTCAAGGTCTGATTATTAACTGTGGGACAGACAGTTGTTTGCTTCTATAAAGCCAATCAAAACTATTTAAGGATTTATCTTTCTTTTTTTTTAAATACACTCTTTTTTAATATAAGGATTCATCCTTCTAATAGCTAAGCCAATGACACAATGAGCACACACCAGGAAGTTAGTAAATCACATGAAATGAGAACAAAGTAACCACTGAATTAGTCATATATTCATAAAAATTGGGGGGAAAGAACTTATTGTTAGACTGTACAGTTGATCCTTGAACAACTCTGGGATTAGGGGCACCGACTGTCTACACAGTCAAAAATCCTCACGTAGGTTTACAGTCAGCCCTCTGTATTCGTGGTTCTACATCCAAGGATTCAATCAACCTTGAAATGTGTAGTCCTGTAGGATGTACTTAGTGAAAAAAACCTGCATATAAATGGACCAGTGAAGTTCAAACCCATGCTGTTCAAGGGTCCACTGTATTTAGAAGTTCCTCCTGATTCTTTGGCATAATTGCAATTACAATAATTCTATCTCTACCTTATCTTTGGAGAACATGGTTTTCGGATGTTCATCCTGTGTTCGGGACTGCCAGGTTAGGTTGGCCAAAGCACTAAGGCACATTTCTTTCAAGTCTATAAAAACAAAAAGGAAGAAAAAGTTACCTGTAGTAATATATCCCTGTTACCAAAAGAATATTCAACTAGGTGGTCCACAGATTAACAACCACAGCAGCAAAGAATAGAGTCATCATTTGATCTGAAATGGACAATAGCAATTATTCAGAGCTAAGCCCCAAGGTAACTTCTACCAGCTACCAAGCAAAGGTTTCCTGATTCGCCTGAGCCCAAATCCCTTTTCTTTGCCAGCTAACCAGAGGACAGTCACTTTGCAGTACTCCGGAGTTTGTCCTTACTTGCTTGCTTCCGGAGGAAGTAGGTATTCCCACTATGATGGCATACATTGCAGTGGAAACTGTAGTTGGTCATGAAAGGTAGACAGGATCTGGAGAACAGCCAAATTGTGCAAATTAGTGAAGTTCTGAACACACACTTATGAGAAGTAAATCAACGGGGATCCTCTCCCTCAGTGAAAGTTACATAATAACGCTAATATATTAATATACTCTTAAAACTTAAAAAGGTCACCAAGGGAATTCCCTGGCGGTCCAGTGGTTAGGGTTCCACGCTTCCATTGCAGGGGGCACAGGTTCAGTCCCTGGTCGGGGAACTAAAATCCCACATGCTGCGCAGCAGGGTCAAAAAAAAAAGGTCACCAAAACAGGGCTCATATTTTTACAAATACCTGGATTTTTCTGTCACAAAAATTTAGTAAGACATTATCCATTATAGTTGATAATTCGGCATCTGCAAGGTTCTGACCTGAGCCCTATCCAAGCTAGTTTATTATAGTTTGTAAGCACCTAAAAGAGTATACCAGGCGACTTGTGGAAGAAGACAAAGTAGTCTCTTTAAATATCTTTACATTTAAATATCTGTATTTATATTATATCCAAGTATCTTTGTAAAGTGCCAATACCATTGTTGGAAAGGGCAGACAGGTATAAAAAGATTAATTTTAAAATGTAAATAATTATTCAAGAACAACACAGAAGTCACAAAACATGACTTGCCTCATTACCAAATGAATCCTACAGATGACAGTTAGTCTTATTTAAGAGTTTAAAGGACCCAAGGAGTAACTTCAGATTTAAGAGTTAGGGAAGATTTTTTGAGGACACAAATTAGGATTTGGAAAGATGAGTTGGTCTTCTTTGCTACAGGCAAACTGTTTTGTGTAAAGATGAGAAAGTGCAAACTAGGAGGCCAAGGGGCAAACTGGTGTACACAAGTTTGGCCAGGGGAGGGGAGTTGTCGGGGGTATGGTAAAAGATAAGGCTTGAAAGGTAAGAAGTACAAGAGGCCTTACATGCCCGTGGAAGTGGATCTTCTCTGTGGGTAACAGGAACAGCTTGAAGGGGAAGCCACCTTGTGAAAGCAGTAAGTTTAGTGATAGGATGGGTCTGAAGGGAAGAAGAGATTAGAAACAGGAATATGGAAGAAGCTTCTGTAGCCGTTCCAGCAGAAGGCTAAAAAAAAAAAAAGCCCTCACCTCGAGTGAAACGATAAAAATGGAAAGGACAAGCAAGTGCACAAGAAGAAAAAAAACTGGTCAAGCTTGGTAGCTGATTTGATGGGGGTGGGCATGAAATAAAAGGAGTCCTAACCACTAAGACTGCTTGTATCATAGAGGAAATCTCCTAAGAGGTGAGCTGGGGCCAAGAGAAGGCCTGTTTGAAGGCAGAGAGGAAGAAACTGGTGGAGGGAGAGACTGAGGGCTAACAGGAACCATGCATTAGAGAAGTGTGGTGGCTGTACTGGGTGACTGGAAAAGTATAGGGAGAGCTTGGTCCTGAAAAGGAGAAAGTAAAAGAAAAACAAAAGACTGGTTTAAGTTGGAAGAGAAGGAATCAAAATAAAGGCAGGTTTATCTTGGACTTTGCTGAAACTGGTTTAAGGTATCCTTAAAGAGATGTTCCCAAATGTGTGTCTACTGCCACCACTCAAGGAATTAAGAAATATCCTTAGGACTGTTAAGATCGAGTTCCCTTACCTTTAGCTCTCTCTAGAGCCCCTTCCATTAAACAGTCCATTGTGATAAGCTCACTTACAGAAGAGATAGGCAGGTATATAGTTACCTAATTCAAATACAATCAGGTGTTTAGAGCAGCCTTTTTCATACCCTGCTAGCTCACTCACTTCCTCCATCTCAGCCATAAACAATAATCTGTCCTACCTGCTGGGTTTTAGGTATAACTTCTCAAATTCAGGTACAAACTGGTCTCTACCAAACTTCTGAACTGTGGTTTGATTCATTGATGGATTGTTCCACATTATCACTCTGATAAATTTCCTTTCCTAGACCCTGTTTATCCAAATTCTCCTTGGCAAAAGTGGCCCAATTTTAGGTCTTTTCTAACTGACCAGCTTATATATTTTCCCTATAGGTCTTTCTACCGAGATCACTTCTTCCTGATCCTTCAGTAACTTTCTTTCTTTTTTAAACATTCTATCCTTGCTCACCAGTCACATGTTAATCAGAACATTAGTATTTCTTTAACTTTTTAACTAGAAAGCAGTTATCAAATTATAAAGGAAGGTTATTTCTTCACAAACCCATCCAAGGGGGATTAATTTCAGAATTGACATCGCAACCCTATTCTGAGACAGTCTTATCTAAATGTATTTGTATAATACGGACCATAAAGAACACCCCAGAGGCAGCAGTATAGTTATTTCCATAGACAGTGAGTCAGTAATGCTGCCTTGCTAGCTGTTGACCGAATACTCAGAATAAGTAAAGGCGTCTTTCATTCTCAATCGTTCATAAAATGATTTTAATTCACTAGAAGAGGTGTAAAGACTGGAAATTGGTTTTGCTGAGGAGAGAATTCAGGACACTTAAAGGGAGTGAATTAGAAACCAAAAGGAAAAAAAGGATGGCTCAGGCATGAAGAGGACTGGCCATCTCAAATTTTTGACATCAGGCTTTTTCCACTACATACACCAACCCTTTCCCCCAAATCCACAATACCCAATACAAGGTTTAAATGACATTGTCTCAAATTTGTTTGTTTAATGCTTTGTAATTACATGGTTTGTCTCCCGTCCAGGCCCGAAGTGCAAACACAGGGATAATAACTATCATTATACCTGTTAAGGGCTTGCCCTTAGTAGAGAGAAGACATGCTCAGGCTATTAAAACAATTCCTGATTCAAAGCCTACTACTCACTGAACAGGGATCAGGAGACACAGGAAACACTACGCATTTACGTTTGCCTACGCACTGACTATTCAACTGTTGGACGTGTTGAGATCTAACACTTACAAAGTGATTCTTACAAAGTCTACGAAAAATACTCACGAGGTATCTATGCCAAAGGTGTCTGCTGTGAACCATTTGGTACATATTCCACACTGCAGCTCCACCTCTCCCAACTGGCGACCATTCTCTTCATCCACGGAGCCCGCCTGAGTATCCATCACCTCTGAAGTATCCCCAGCACCTTCCTGTGTCCACAGAACCATGAGAGAATCAAGTTAGTTGACGTGACTGTATTTTTGATTCGCTTAAAAACTTTAAAAACCAACCCTATTTTGCTTTGCAAACATCCAAAAGAAATACTTACTAGCATATCCTTTCCATTAGAGGATTCTGTCTCCAAGCCACCACTTACATCAACTGAGTTTGCATCCCTGTAAAATAAAGAAAGCACTCAGAAAGAAGAATTTTCAAGAGAAACACACCTGAAAACACCTATTCCTAAAGATGATGATCAAAGTACAGCTGAACTTCACTCCTACTTTTTTCAGCAAAGACTGTTCTCAGACTGGATGTCCAGCATTAGGAAGAATGCAGCCAAGATAAACCCAAGCCCATGGCGCATCAAGGAAACCTAATCGGCTCTTACAGACAAGTCTACAGGGGATGGAACTGGTCCTGGGGGAGGTTCGAAGAGATGCAGCTTTTCCGCTCTGTTTTCAGAGGGACCATTACTTCCACCAGTCTGGCAGCGCAAAGTGGTTTCCTCTCTGGGATTTTTGAAGGGTTCCTGCTAGAAAGTGACCTATCAGCACCCTGCTGGTGTGCAAGGGCCGGGAGGTAGGAGGAGAAACTTGGCCTAAAAGGTGCGAAAGAGGCGTAGCCTGAGATACAGTTCAGAGGGGACAGGCCAAGCGGCGAGCGGGAATAAGGTCCGGGAGGGAGCCGGGCGAGCGGCTGGCCGCAGGGCCTGGGTTCGGAAGGGGCGGGCCGGAGGGCTCCCAGGAGCCGCGGGATTCCGAGAGGGGCGGGCCTCCCTCCCCTCCCCCCTCGTCCCCCTCCCTCCCTCTGTCCTTGGGCTGCAGGACGTCTCACCCGCTTTCGGCCTCTCCAGAGCCAGGCTCCGCGGCTGGAGCAGCAGACGTCCCCTCCCCGGCCGGAGCGGCTGCTACCGCTACTACCGGCTTCGTTTCCCCTTCTTCTGCCGGTGTTGCATTTGCAGCCACTGCCGGGCCGGGTCCTGCATTCACCCCCAGGCCGGGTACGGTTCCCGCCGCCGCCATCACTGCCGCCTCCCAGACTTCTCGCGAGAATACTGTCTGCGTCTCGCGCGAGTCGCTCACTGGCCCTCTAGCCTTCAAATAGTAAAGATTCTCAGTGAGTACACGGCCTGCCAAGGGAAGGCGCGCTCTAAGCCGACGCTTTAAGGTCGGCAGGGCAGACAGAGGTGGGCGGGGCCTCGGGGCTGGGTAGCTACAGACCGAGCCACGTGAAGGCGGAGGAGATGAGATTACTCGTTGGATTTCCTCTAGGACTCACTTCATTTCAGGGTGGACGCTGCGCATTTTCGTGACCGGGACGAAATCACCGCGCGGATGAGGCGCCTTGAGAGCGCTGGCAGCCTAGAGGCTTTGAAGGCTGTGATGTGCATTGCAGACTTTCCTCACCGTTAGACGTGGGAAACGTCTTCCCGCCCAGAAGTAGTTTGTTGTACTGCCCTCGTGATCTGCCACTTTGAGCAGGTTTCCTAGTGGCGTCTGGAGATGGGCGGCTTAATTTTGTGACTTTAAAATTAATTGAAAATTTAAATCAAAAAAGTAATTGGGGAATTCCGTGGTTAGGATTCGGCGCTTTCACCGTGGAGGCCCAGGTTTAATCCCTGGTCAGGGAACTGAGATACCGCAAGCCGCACAACACGGCCAAAACAAAATAACAACAAAAAAAGTAATTGGTAAGAGATCACCATGTGATTTGGCATAGAACTTTGAAGTCGTTGAAAGAATTGAGTTGAACTGATTTCTAAATGGGAATCTGCTTGTTTATGTAAACAGAGGTTGTCAGCTCTTATATCTATAAACACGAAAAATAGGAATAGAATTGATGCTGAACCTGTCTCATTCTAGCAGTAGCGATATTCATGGATATATGGATTAACTGAAAATCGAATCCTCAGTCTCATTAAGAATTGCATCTCTAATACAATTTTAATTTTTATGTTTAGTAATCAAAATGTATACTATGTTTATTCGATCAGTTGTATACTGATAATTGACTGAAGAAATATTTTAACACTAGAGATTTATGGTCACAGAAAGTATATAAAAATTTAATTTCAACTTTTATACATATTTTTATTGCAGAGAAGTATTTAGCCTTTAGTAAAAAAAGATATATACACATATGTATTAATTACCTATATATTTTTATATGTGGGTGCATATATATATGTTCCATTTTATCTTATGAAGGAAGAAGAACGGAAATAAGATGATGTAAAATTTCCAGCTATTAAAGAAATCTTGTTCATGTATTTTTTGTTTTTTTTAAGTATACTCTTCAGTGGTTTTTATTTTGCTTTTTAAGTTTTTTTTTTAATGTGGACCATTTTTTTTTTTAAGTCTTTATCGAATTTGTTACGATATTGCTTCTTTTTAGGTTTTGGTTTTCTGGCCGCAAGGCATGTGGGATCTTAGGTCCCGGACCAGGGATTGAACCCGCACCCCCTGCATTGGAAGGCAAAGTCTTACACTGGACCTCCAAGGAAGTCCCTGTTTTTGGGGGTTTTTTTGGCGGTACCGCATGGCTTGTGGGATCTTAGTTCCCTGACCAGGGATTGAACCCAGGCCCTGGCAATGGAAGTGCCAAGTCCTAACCACTGGACTGCCAGGGAATTCCCTATATCTTTTTTTTTTTTAATGCCAGTAGTGACACACTAAATCGATTTGATGACCCAAATTTGAAAAACACTGGTATAGCATTGTTTTCAAAGGGCAGTGGTCTGGGGATTGAACCCTGGACAGCATCTGCATTTTAAATGAAAGTCATGAATGATCTGAAACCAAGTCCCCCTAAAACCGAGTTCCCTTACTCAATTTATGATTAATCTCTCTATCTAAAACTTCATTCCCTTTCTTGTCCCCTCTGAGCTCAATTCCTTGTTTACTGAACAGTAATCAACCAGAGTCAGATGATTAAAATTGCTGTGGTCAATAACATCGTTAATGTACTAAAATTGCTATTATAGACATCACCATTAACGTACAAACTCAGATTGTTTCTCCAGGGCAAGATGAGCTAATAGACCCTGGCCACAGAATGTAAACCAGAGACATTCTGACTCTCGAAACTATGATTAAGAACCAGTGTTGTTTTTTTTTTTTTTTTTTTGCGGTACGCGGGCCTTTCACTGTTGTGGCCCCAGATGCGCAGGCTCAGCGGCCATGGCTCATGGGCCCAGCTGCTCTGCGGCATGTGGGATCCTCCCGGGCCGGGGCACGATCCCGCATCCCCTGCATCGGCAGGCGGACTCTCAACCACTGCGCCACCAGGGAAGCCCAGAACCAGTGTTCTTAATCAAAATGTGAAATGTCACAAGACAGTGTTTAATCCCAGCCTCTTTGGTCTTCCCCTTTAAAACACCCCAGACTCAAAGACCAAGTTGGAGAGTGGATCTGCAGCTTGTCTCCCACTCCCTCATTTGGTGCCCTGCAATAAATGCTGTATTTTCCTTCACCACATCCTGGTGTTGGTAGATTGAATTTGCTTCACGTTTGGCCAGCAGACCTAACTTTAGTTTGGTAACATTCATTTTAAAAGTCCTAAATGATTTCAATGGAGTAATAGAGTGGTGGGGGCAGAATTCACATTGCAATGGATTGAGAAGTGAATAGAGGGCTGGAAGTAGAAATAGCTGTGTAGACAAATCTTCCCACCTTTTCCTTTTACCTCTATAAAGAGAAAACCTGAGTCAATAGGGAAAAATGTCAACACCTGCTAAATTTGCTAGTCTGTTGCATGATGTCTTGATGTCTCATGGCAGAAAGAATTCAGTGAGAAACAAAGTGATAGGTAAGAAGTGGATTTATTTAGAGAGAAACACACTCCACAGACAGAGGGCCATGTGGGCCATGTCAGAAGGTGAGAGCAGCCCCTAGGGTACAGGGTTGTCAGTTGTTATAGGGGTGGGTAATTTCATAGGCTTATGAAAGGGAGGACTATTCCAAGTATTTTGGGGAAGGGGCGGATATTTCCAGGAATTGGGCCACCGCCCCCTTTTTGACCTTTATGGTTGGCCTTGGAACTGTCATGGCACCCGTGGGTGTGTTACAATGAGTCTATTCAGAAGCTCAAGGTCTAGTGGAAGTCAACTTGTCCGCCATCTTGGACCGCCATCTTGGACCTGTTCTAATTAGTTTATGTCGTGTCCCTGGGCTATGTCATTCTTTTAAAGATTGTGCCCTGCCCCCTTCTCTCCTGCTTCAGTTCCAGCAAGGAACCAGAACCTGTGCCATCAACATCCGGCATGAGTGAAATTGCAGCTTGCCCTCTGTTTCCTATTGCTGATGACCCTGCAGCTCTACCATCTCTCACCTCCACTCCCTCCTCCAGTCAGTAACTCTTCTTTTTTTTTTAAATAAATTTATTTATTTTATGTATTTATTTTTGGCTGTGTTGGGTTTTTGTTGCTGCATGCAGGCTTTCTCTAGTTGCACTGAGCAGGGGCTGCTCTTTGTTCCGGTGTGCGGGCTTCTCACTGCGGTGGCTTCTCTTGTTGCCGAGCGTGGGCTCTAGGCCCGCGGGCTTCAGTAGTTGTGGCTCGCGGACTTAGCTGCTCCGTGGCATGTGGGATCTTCCCGGACCAGGGCTCGAACCCATGTCCCCTGCATCGGCAGGCAGATTCTTAACCAGTGTGCCACCAGGGAAGCCCCTCAGTAACTCTTCTTGTCTGTTCATTCAGTGCCAGCCCCTGTGTGGCAGCTGTTGTACTGGACTACTGTACTTTTCAAGGTATTGTACTGGAAGATTAAACATGTTTTCTTTATTTTTTGTTTGTTTTTTATGTATTATTTGTGTGAAAAGTAGTATAAACCTATTACAGTACAGCACTATATGGATGATTGTGTTAGTTGGGTACCTAGGCTAACTTTGTTGGACTTATGAACAAATTGGACTTACGAATGCACCCTCGGAACAGAACTTGTTCGTATGTAGGGGACTTACTGTAATAATGATCTTAAGGGAACAAAAGGACAAACTTAACAGGCAAGAGAATTAACAATGGCAAAGATAACAAATCAGATGTAAAGACTCCCAGTTCTACTTCAATGGTAAGGACTAGCCTAAAGCACTGTCTTGAGCTGTTTTGCAGAATTTAAATCCCTCTTCAAGTGCTCAATCACCAGATCAACTGGAACCTAAGGGGTGATGATGTTGACCTTTTCTGACCCTCCTGACTTCAATCAACTAAAGCTTGGACTGTCCACTGCTCAAGCCCCTTCATGAACATGCACGTACCCTTAGGTTAAAACTTTCCCAGTTTTGCTATTTGGAAACACTACTTTGAGAAAGATCCCTGGTGTTCTCTTTACTTGATACAAGTACTAAGTCCTTCCTTCTTCTTATCTTTGGCTTGGTTATATCTTACGGCTCGACATCCACCAAGAGGAGACCCAGTTTTCAGGTAACACCAGGACAGGTTTTTTTGTTTTGTTTTATTTTATTTTTATTTTTATTTTTTGGCGGTATGCGGGCCTCTCACTGCTGTGGCCTCTCCTGTTGCGGAGCACAGGCTCCGGACGCACAGGCTCAGCGGCCGTGGCTCACGGGCCCAGCCGCTCCACAGCATGTGGGATCCTCCCGGACCGGGGCACGAACCCATGTCCCCTGCATCGGCAGGCAGACTCTCAACCACTGCGCCACCAGGGAAGCCCTGTTTTGTTTTATTTTTGTTTTTGTTTTGGCCGCGTGGCTTGTGGGATCTCAGTTCCCCAACCAGGGATTGAACCTGGGCCCCAGCAGTGAAAACCTGGAATCCTAACCATTAGGCCACAAGGGAACTCCCGAGACAGGTATTAAAGTGAACTAACCTACTGAAACCTAGTCCCCCAAAACCGAGTTCCCCAGCCGAGTTTATGGTTAACCTCTGTATCCAAAACTTTATTCCCTCCCTTTCTTGTCCTGTACCTGTTCCCCTAAAGATTGAGGAGCATCACAGAAAAGGGGGATTGAAACTGCCAGGGTACAAAAGCCTTTCCCTCCCCCCACCCCCCGCTTCTTTTTTTTTTTTTTTTTTGGCTGTGCTGCGTGGCTTAGCAAGATTTTCATTCCCGACCAGGGATCAAACCCGTGCCCCCTGCAGGGGAAGGGGAAGCGCAAGGTCCTAACCACTGGACCACCAGGAAATTCCCCTCCCCCACTTCTTTTTGTAGGAAAAGGCTTTAGTCTCCTCCACCTTCCCTGAGTTCCAAAGACCACATTCAAGCAGTTATTAATTAGAGAAGTGAAGGAATGCAGAAGCAAAGGAAAAGCAGTCAAAAACAACAGTTCAGCCATGAAACAGAGTCCTAGTTCCTCCTCAAGGGATATACATCACAATCTGACACAGATCTTTGGGTTGTTTTTATAGGAACTAAGACCTCCCCCAACCCCACCACCCAGGTGGAGGATGGTGACTACTTGCTGAGACCCCAGACTGGTTGGAACCAGGAAGTTGATGATTGACATTCCTGGAACACCACTGTTACCTCACCACCACCCAATTAGGAGAAAGTGACACACCCCGCAGCCATCACCCCAGACGTTGCCTTTAAAAACTCTTCCCTGAAAACCATCTGGGAGTTTGGGTCTTCTGAGCACAAGCTGCCCATTCCTGCTGGGCCCTGCAATAAGCCTTTCTCTGCTCCAAACGCTGATGGTTTTGGTTTGTATGGCCTCACTGTGTGTTGGGTACGTGAACTTGGGTTCAACAACACTATTTCTGTCACCTTTGGAGCAGAGAAAAAATGGTCCAGACCCTTAAGGAACTGAGGATTTTCTTCTCATTTAAAAGGAAAACAGAGATACATGTGAACTGAACTGGATTCTAATTCTGCAGAAACTGACCCAAATCTGTGTCCATTTTACATCTCTGTGTCAGCACCTACACTCACCTCTTGCATGAATATTTTCTTGCTGTTCCCTCAGAAATGAATGAAGCTTTCCAGAAATTCCTACCACTTAACAACCCACTATTAGATCTGCCTCCTCCCAGGAGCCTGCCCTTAGTAAAATATAGTCATCCCTTGGAATCAGGGGGATTGGCTCCAGGGCCCCTGAGAAAACCAAAGTCTTCAGATGCTTAAGTCCCTTATATAAAATGCATACAACCTACACAAATCCTCCTGTACACTTTAAATCATCTCTATGTTACCCATAATACCTAATACAATGTAAGAGCTATGTATATAGTTGCTGGTGTATGAGATATTCAAGTTTTGCTCTTTAGAATTATCTGGAATTTTAAAAAGTATGTGTTTTTGATTTGCAGTTGGTCGAATCCACAGATGCAGACCCTGTTGATATGGAGGGCCAGCTGGAGTGGCTCAAGCAGTACTTCACAGAAGCCAGACATCTGGGGATGGGACCTGAGATTTCTAACAAGCTCCCAGGTGATGGCAAGGATGCTAGGCTGAGGATCACGCTTGGAGTAGCAGGGAGCAGAGTGTCTCTAGCTCTATTTCATCTCCCCACGAGCTTCTCTAATGTGCTCCTTTTCCAAAGTGTTACTGAGCCAAACTTGGGTCCGAAGTGAAGCCAATCTACTGACATCTCCTCCACCTGAGACTTTGGAACTCAGGGAAGGTGTGGTGGTGAAGGAGTGTAGCATTTACTGCAGGACACCAAGAAAGGAGTCCAAGGCAGCTAGTACTCAAAAGATCGAACTCCCAGATGGGTTTCAGGAAAGCATTTTTATTTTTTAAAAAATATTTATTTATTTGGTTGTACCAGGTCTTAGTTGCAGCATATGGGATCTAGTTCCCTGACCAGGGATCAAACCCAGGCCGCCTGCATGGGGAGCACAGAGTCTTAGTCACTGAACCACCAGGGAAGTCCCAGGAAAGCATTTTTAAAGGCAAGATGAGGAAGGGGAAGTCCCAGGGTGCACAGTTCTCTGATTGGCCAGGGTGGTGTCACAGGGGTTAACAATCCTTAGGCTCCAGCAGGGCTGGGGGCTACGTGCTCATGGTCATCAAGTAGTTAATTTCTTCCATTTGGTGGTGGTTTTAGCGTCTGGAAAACAACTCAGGAAATGTGTGCCAGATACTGTTATCTAGGTGCTTCACAGAGGAGCTAAAGCAGAGGATATGGGGGAGGGGTTCTGTCCTGGGAAGGCCCCATAACATCCTGCTTGGTTACAACAGGGCTTTGTTTAAAACTCACAATAACTAACCCTGCTTAGCTATTACTTGATGTAGCAGAAGAGTTCTGAAATCGTAAATTTCCCCTCTTTTCCCTCTTTAGTCTTCTTGCCACACTCCTTCCCTCTCTCCCTTTCCACAAAGTGTATAACCCTGGCTTTGCATTAGAATCACCTGGGGCGCTTAAAACAAAAAAGACATGGGCGTCCCTGGTGGCGCAGTGGTTGAGAGTCCGCCTGCCAATGCAGGGTACACGGGCTCCTGCCCCGGTCTGGGAAGGTGCCACATGCCGCGGAGCGGCTGGGCCCGTGAGCCATGGCCGCTGAGCCTGCGCGTCCGGAGCCTGTGCTCCGCAACGGGAGAGACCACAACAGTGAGAGGCCCACATACCGCCAAAAAAAAAAAAAAAAAAAAAAAAAGAAAAGACAGTGGGCTTCCCTGGTGGCGCAGTGGTTGAGAATCTGCCTGCTAATGCAGGGGACACGGGTTTGAGCCCTGGTCTGGGAGGATCCCACATGCCGCGGATCAACTAGGCCCGTGAGCCACAACTACTGAGCCTTCGCGTCTGGAGCCTGTGCTCCGCAACAAGAGAAGCCGTGGTAGTAAGAGGCCCGCGCACCGCGATGACGAGTGGTCCCCGCTTGCCACAACTAGAGAAAGCCCTCGCACAGAAACGAAGACCCAACACAGCAAAAATTAATTAATTAATTAATAAACTCCTACTCCCAACATCTTATTAAAAAAAAAGACAATACCCTTTGGACAATATAACTGAACCCTGTAAAAGAGGGATCCAGAAACTGAGAGCGTTAAAAAAGCTTCCCACGTGGTTCTAACGTGCCTCCAGGAGAAAGCGCTGCATGAAAAAGAAATAGCCTTTACAGGGACTTCCGTGGTGGCCCAGTGGTTAGGACTCTGCGCTTCCATTGCTGGCGGCGCTGGTTTGATCCCCGATTGGGGAACTAAGATCTCGCAAGCCGTGCGGCAAAAATAAACCCCTATAACACATGTTCTTAGAAGAACAGAAAGGACGCTGCACATAACTAAGATGTTTGGGGTAAATGCTTTTTCCTCCCACACGAAGAGATTACCCGGGAGATGAGAAAGGGGTGGGCCATGACTATGTAGTAAGTCCAGATAGACTGGGACTCAGCCTTGCGGAGATGTGGGTGCCCTGGTGTGGCCCAGAGGAGGCAGGAAGACTCCCGTGTCCTCTAACCTGGTCCATACGTAGCGGAGGGAGCAGCCGGAGCTGAAGGGCCAAGGCTTCAATGACACACGTGGGCCCATAACTGGATACCAGGTGGGACGAGGGAAGGCTCGGTGGATGCCTAAATGCATAGATAGCATCAAGCACCAGCTGCCCGGACCCTGACACCTGCAACCCTGTCCCCAGGAAGAGAGAGGAGCCTCAAATGAAGCCTGGATGTACCACCCGCAACAGAACACAGTTCACAAGAAATTCTGTGTTGGATTATACAAAGAAATGTAAAGAGATTGTAATGAGAAATTAGGTTGGATTATGTGGATGAAAAATGTCACCTGCCACATCAGTAGACAAAGGATGTTGCAGCCATCAAATTATAGCCGCCCCAGCTGTGCACCCTGAGGGGCTTTAGGATGGAGAAAGCAGGATGCTGGCCCTAGATAGCTAAGCTAAGGGGCATATCAAAGGAGTGATTTCAGTGAGCCCAGACTCTTGCATCACGCGTGCACAGAAAAGCACACTAAATTCATTAACTCGAGATGTCTGGTTTTCTTTAATTAACAATAATCTTTTACTTTTTCATTTTTGGCTGCGTTGGGTCTTTGTTGCTGTGCACAAGTGTTTTTCTCTAGTGGTGAGCGGGGGCTACTCTTCGTTGCGGTGCACGGGCTTCTCATTGTGGTGGCTTCTCGTTGCGGAGCACGGGCTCTAGGTGCTTGGGCTTCAGTAGTTGTGGCATGTGGGCTCAGCAGTTGTGGCTCACGGGCTCTAGAGCGCAGGCTCAGTAGTTGTGGCACACGGGCTTAGTTGCTCCGCGGCACGTGGGATCTTCCCGGACCAGGGCTCGAACCCGTGTCCCCTGCATTGGCAGGCGGATTCTTAACCACTGTGCCGCCAGGGAAGTCCCAACAGTAATCTTTTGATGTTCCGACTACGGGGTCTTTGTTGCAAAAACTCCTACATACCCTGGCTCTTCCCTTACCTCTTCAGAGCAGTCCCTCAGAACTATCTGAGAGGCTGGCTTCTGAGCTTAAGTCCTCAGTTTCGTCTGCAAAATAAAACATACTTCTCAACTTTTAGGTTGTGCATTTTTTTCAGTCGACAGTTATAAAAAGATATATTCCTTGCCATCTTGAGCTGTGGACCAAGAATTACATCCATGACACTGGCAAAGATGAAAGTGTTTGCCCTCCAGAAGAACTGTATGTGTACTTTATAGAGAGGATTCTGGACTCCCAAAGGCTTCAGTGTCTTACGGAGAGAACTTGTACGGAAACAAGCATGCCCCATCCCTGTACCAGCCTTTGCCAAAAGTCTCTGGATACTTTCCTTAAAAAGTGCAGTTGGTTAGATGCCCAGAACCCTAGATTCCTAGGGTTCCCCCTGCTCTCCCCCGCCCCACCCCATGCCCCAGTGGTTTTTTAATCCTCTATAAAGCAAAACAAAGCACTCTGTGTTCCTTGTAATTGTCCGAAAGATGAAGGTAATTATTGTGGTGTTTCATCTCACTGGAGCATTCCTTTAGTCTCTGCTGGAGCTCTTGGACCTTAATCTCTAGTGTTTATAAATTGAGTTGACTAAAGACTCCTGATTACTTCCAGTAACCAGGTATCTGGGTCCTACTCAACACATTTAAAAAGAGTTCTATCCTTCCTTTTATTAGAAAGAGGTAATTCTCCATGTGGGTAGGGATTTTTATCTATTTTGTTCACTGATGTATCCCAGACACCTAGCCCAATGGCTGGCACATAGAAGACACTCAAGAAATGTTTGTTGATGAACGGTATTGCATTTCTCTCCTATGAATGAGGCTTGTCTCACTGTGAGGCCAAAGTTGTCACCAATCCTTGGGGAAAGCAGCCCAGAGGGTTCAGTAACGGGCTCCTCTGGCATCTGAGAAGTTTGGAAACAAGTTGTCTTTGTCTATCCGAGGACACAGGGGCACCGACCGGCTGGTTCTCCACTCTGGCCCTTGTCGTGGATGTAGGCTTGCTGTGATAGGCTTGGATGAGCGGAGCTGATGTTGTCAAGTTACGTAGCTCAGCAGTTTTTAAAGTGCATTCCCAGGACTGGCAGCATCAGCCTCATCTGGGGACTTATTAGAAATAAAAATTCTCAGGCTCCACTGCAAGACCTAGAATCAGAAACTCAGGGGGTTCCACCCAGCGACCTGTGTCTTACCAAGCCCTCCAGGTCATTCTGATACCCTCTAAAGTTGAGAAGCGCTGGGACTTCCCTGGTGCTCCAGTGGTTAAGACTCTGCGCTTCCACTGCAAGGGGTGCAGGCTCGTCACCTGGTCAGGGAACTAAGATCCCGCAGGCCGGGCTTCCCTGGTGGCGCAGTGGTTGAGAGTCTGCCTGCCGATGCAGGGGACGCGGGTTCGTGCCCCGGTCCGGGAAGATCCCACATGCCGCGGAGCGGCTGCGCCCATGAGCCATGGCCGCTGAGCCTGCGCGTCCGGAGCCTGTGCTCCGCAATGGAAGATCCCGCAGGCCGTGTGGTGTGGCCCAGAAAAACTTGAGAAGCGCTGATGTGGCAGGGTGATAAGGAGGAACAGCGTTGGAAGCTCAGGTCCCATCCTGAGCGCTACGAGGGCATGGACCTACTGATGCTGGTACCAATTCCAGTGCGTGGGGAGAGGGTTCCCCCACACCACCAGGCAATTCTCAGGGTGACCTACAATTTAATTCTGACACTGTCTACCTGGAGATGGCATCAGCTCCCACAGGTTAGGGTCTCAGTCCTACAAGACTGTCCCTCCTCCCCCACTTCAGACACCAACAGCGAGTCCACGTTGTCACCTGTGCCTCTGACCGACTGGGTAGAGATCAGAGGTTCCCACGCCCTGCACCCCACTCGGGTTCCATTAATTTGCCAGAGCAGCTGACAGAGCTCAGAGAAACTGTTTACTTCCAGATGGCAGGGATGCATAGGGCAAGGTGTGGGGAGAGGGTGCAGCGCTTCCGTGCTCTCACAGCACCCCACTCTCTCCACATCTCCCCACATCCTCACGAGCAAGGAAGCTCTCTGAACCCTCTCCTTCTGGGTTTTTATGGAGGCTTCATTACACAGGCATGATCGATTAATCACTGACCACTGGTGATTGCGTTCAGTCTCCAGCCCCTCTCCCCTCAGGTCACGGGTGGGACCGAGAGTTCCAACCTTCTAATCACGTGATTGGCTCCCCTGGTGACCTGTGCCCAGCATCTTTAGATTTCACAAAGTCACCTCATTAACTTACCAGTAGACACCTGTATTACTCTCATCACAGGAAATTCCAAGGGTCTTAGGAGCTCTGCTTTAGGACTGGGACGAAGATTATTTATTTATTTATGCCACACAGCGTGGATTGAGGGACACCCAGGCCCTCGGCAGTGAAGGCACCAAGCCCTAACCACTGGACCACCAGGGAACTCCCCGTATTTATTTAAATCACAGCATGCAAACAAGATGCATCCCTCCTCCTCCAGTTCTTCCGGGAGCTCGTGATAGAGCCTGTTTAGAATGCGTGGGTTAGGCCCTAGGGAGTTTCTCCGGGGAGTCCCCATGGAAAGCTTTTTGTTGAAGGCCAGAAAGGTGGGCAGGGAAAGAGTGAGGGATTTTCCCTTGCTCTAGTCCTATCAAGTCCTAACCAGGCTGTGGTAGGTGGTTGTTCTGCTGGAATTGCGGGGCATGAGCTGTAGTGAGAAGCTGAGTGTAAAGGAAGCTGTGTGGTACAGGAACCCCCAACCATCTGGGGAAGGTCAAGAGGACAGCAGTTATCTGAGGAGACTCAAAGTAGGGGACACCTGAGAGTGAGCTTGCCTCATTCAGGTGTAGGAAGAGACGAAATTTTTTTTTTTTTTTGGCAAGGCTTGTAGGATTTTAGTTCCCTGAACAGGGATCAAACCGGGGCCACAGCAGTGAAAGTGCAGAATCCTAACCACTGGACCACCAGAGAATTCCTTTTTAATCCTTTTTTTTTTTTGGCTGGGCCACACGGCTTGCGGGATCTGTTCCCAGACCAGGGATCGAACCCATGCCCCCGGCAGAAGTGCGGAGTCCTAACCCCTGGAACGCCAGGGAAGTCCCAAGAGACAAAATCTTGACCTCCTTTCTTTCCCCTCCTCGACAAAAGGAAGGTTCTGAGTGAACCACCAACTTTCACGCAGTTACTCCAGGATTTAAGTGTTCATGATGCAGGCCCAAGAGCCAGGGTCCTCTGCTATCCCCTCCACCCTGAACCCAATTACCCCTCTGGTCACATACACGGTGTGTGGCACCCACATGTGAGTGTCACACACGCAGGCCAGCTGTCTCACGGGTCAGGATCAACAGCTCTCCCTCCTGTTTCCAATGACCCATCCTCAACCCTGCAGGTCTGGAGCAAGAAGCTGGAGTCTCCAGGAGGCATAGAGGAGCCAGTGGCTGGAGGTTCTGGTTGGAGGTGCTAAATAGGACATTCTGTCAACATTCTGTCACTGTTGAGTGGTGCTTCCAATAAATTTTTTGGGGGGCTGCATCACACGGTTTGTGGGATCTTAGCTCCCCAACTGGGGATCGAACTTGTGCCCCCTGCAGTGGAAGTGTGGAGTCTTAACCACTGAACCGCCAAGGAAGTCCCCAATTAAATCCTGACTACAGCGAAGAATGGTGCTGCCATCGTGTCCTCTGCGGTTGGAGCGCTTCCATACCTAGGGCTGAACAGGTGGAGGGGATGAACCACAGGACACACACTCTACAAAGTGCCCGCACACAAAGATCTCTTTTGCCCCTGGGCAGCGGGATGGCCCCTTGCCCGGAAAAGGCCAATCTAGGCTGCCATCTACACAGGTTCAGAGAGAGAAGAAGTTATACTACTCTCTCTCCCCAGATCGGACCAGGTCCAGTGGCATAACTGGTCAGTGAATTGAGTAAAAGCGTAGCAAGTTCATCAGGTTGCAGAGTATTTGGGTGTCAACACGCCTCTTGGCAGACATCAGAGCTTTCTAGCTTGCTGTAGAGGTCCCTCGTCTGTTAGAGGCTCAGCTTGGGAGCCAGGAGACACAGCTCTGGGTGGGCTTCCGGTGATTCTCGGAGGGCTCAGAAGCAGAAACTGTCCCAGGAGTTGGGGGATTGCCTGAGTGACAAGTACACTTATACCCAGGATTCCAATGCAAATCGGAACCTCTCCTACAGAGGCTCAGGAGTTTTTAACAGTTCCAAGTCCTGCCTGTCCTTTTGGAGGGCAGTCTTGCTTCTCCCAGGTTGGGGTGGACGGACTAGGAGAAGTTTGAACACAGGCACCACCCTTAGCTTTTCTTCACCTAAGGGAATGAATGGAACTGAGTCACTTTGAGAGGGATGCTCCCTTCCTTGTTTTAACGGAGTCTTCCAGCAGGAGGCAGCACTGAGTTGAATATCGTACCTGGAAACTAAAAACCTTCCTTCCTCTTCAGAACAAAATGACAGCTCAAAGTCTTCCTTTTACAACTGTCTCCCCGTGCTCTGGCCTCTGAACAGCTGGGGGAGGAGGGATGCACCTCTACTTTGGTCATGGGGCCTCCTCTCTGCCACTCTCCCTGCAGGACACGTTCAAGTCATACTCTTCAGAATGTGTGCATTCAAGAAAACCTATCCTTTTTTTTCTTTTTTTTTTAAACGTCGGCTGCACCGGGTCTCAGTTGCGGCAGGCACACTCCTTAGTTGCGGCATGCGTGTGGGATCTAGTTCCCTGACCAGGGATCCAACCCGGGCTCCCTGCACTGGGAGCGTGGAGTCTTGCCCACTGGACCACCAGGGAAGTCCCAAGAAAACCTAATCTTTAAGTGCCACACTTTTCTCCAATTAATCTGCAGCTTCCTTACCTTCTCACACTCCTTCAACCGGCTGCAGAGAGGAGAGAGGCTTTGTTCTAGTTAATTCCAGGAACTGAGGCGTCTGTTGCCTATCGCTGGGGTGCTGGCTCTTCCACACGGGATTAATTGTCCTGAAGCAAGGGGCGCGTGTCCCCTGAGGGGGGTCGGGGAGGCCTGGACTCGTTAAATCCTGAAGCTTATTTTGAGGAGGCCAGGTTTGTGATTTCAGCAATGAAAGCTGGATGCACAGAGCAAGAATCACACTTGCCTCAATTGCTAAAGGCATGTTGCCTCGCCAGGTCGGCTCTGGAAAGCAAGGCTTTGCTTTGCTCTCCAGTGCCTAAAACAGTGCCTGCACATAGGCACATGGTAGGTACTCGATAAATAACCTTTGCACAAATGAGAAGATGCCACCAATCTCCTAAAGCCCAGACCTCAGTTCCAACCAATATGGTACAAAGGGCATGGGTTTTGGGCTTCCCTGGTGGCGCAGTGGTTAAGAATCCGCCTGCCAATGCAGGGGACACGGGTTCGAGCCCTGGTCTGGGAAGATCCCACATGCCACGGAGCAACTAAGCCCGTGCACCACAACTACTGAGCCTGCGCTCTAGAGCCCGCGAGCCACAACTACTGAGCCCACATGCCACAACTACTGAAGCCCGCACACCTAGAGCCCATGCTCTGCAACAAGAGAAGCCACCGCAATGAGAAGCCCATGCACTGCAACGAAGAGTAGCCCCCGCTCACAACTAGAGAAAGCCCATGCACGGCAAGGAAGACCCATTGCAGCCAAAACATAAATATAAATTTATTTTTAAAAAAGCATGGGTTTTGGAGCTGGACAGAGTTGGAATCCTAATTCTGACACACACTAGCCATGGACATGTGTGAAATGGAAATAAAAACACTCACCTTATGTTATTGGGACCATAAATAAGATTGTAGTAAATCTCCAGACATAGCGAAGGCATTCGACCAGTTTTTCCCCTCAGTAATCTAATCCTATACTACTTCAGTTTACCTGGTGCTACCCAGCACTCTTCAGCCTCACACGACACCCTTACACACACCATGTCCATCCCAGACACACCCACGCTCACTGGTCCCCTCTGCGGCCTCCACGCCATCTGCACGCTCCGCCTGCTCCTGTCCCACTGGCCTGTCACTCTCAGTCACTGGCACTTCATCGCACCTCCTGGGATCGCTTCATACTTTCTCAGGTGTTTGTCTTGAAATTCTCTTGCGTCGCCTCAAGGCCTGGCATCCTGCCGCGTGTGCATGACGTTTAGCAAAGGCTCGTTAAATCAGAACGAGGGTGGACTCAGCTGGAAAAGACCCCGTGCTGGGTCTGTCGGTGAAGCCCGCCCTTCCTGAAGTACTGGTTTCAGACCATGGGACCTCGCGCTTGGCCCTGTGCCCTTGGGCCTTTTTTTGAGTCCTTTAGCGGTGACCATCACACTAGAGGGTACCAGTAGAAAGATGGCCTACGATGGAACCTCAGTCTGGCTACCTGGGAGTTGGAGGTATGCCCACAGCTGTGCCAACAGCAGTGGAGATTAGAAAAATCATTTGATCAGGCCCTACGCTCTGCTTGTGCTTGCTAGAAACATTCCCCAAGGTTCTGTTTTGGCCTTCTCACTGCTTACTCTGTGCCACCCCTAAACTGGCATTCCTCTCTGGGTCACTCAGACCATGATTTCCTCCACCTCACCAAGTGGTCAGAGGCTATACCTCTTCCCATCTGCACTACCCTCGGGTAGCCTCTTGATTCACATTCAGAAAACCCACCAGCTTTGACGTTCCTCCAGCTACTGTGCTCTCCTGCCCCTGTACCTCAGGCCATCCATGATCCAGGAAGGCCCCCCCTACATTAAAACCCTACCTGTCGGGCTTCCCTGGTGGCTCAGTGGTTAAGAATCCGCTTGCCAGTGCAGGGGACAGGGGTTTGAGCCCTGGTCCAGGAAGATTCCACATGCCGTGGAGCAACTAAGGCCGTGCGCCACAGCCACTGAGCCTGCACTCTAGAGCCTGCGAGCCACAACTACTGAGCCCACGCGCCACAACTTCTGAAGCCTGTGCACCTAGAGCCCGTGCCTCGCAACAAGAGAAGCCACCACAATGAGAAGCCCATGCACGGCAACGAAGAGCAGCCCCCGCTCGCCGCGACTAGAGAAAGCCCACGCCCAGCAATGAAGACCCAACGCAGCCAAAGATAAAATAAAATTTAAAAATAAATTTATTAAAAAAAAAACCCTACCTGTCCTACAAAATCCCTTCTCCTCCGTGAAGGTTCTCCTGTTCCCTTAACCCATGGCATCGACACAGCCTCCGCGCATTGGACAATCACGTCAGCATTGCTTTATGACATCCCTTGGTGTCCTTCTACCACTCACAGTACCCCTCATCTCTGGATCAGGTTGTAAGCTCGTTGGGAAACACACAGTGTAGCTTAATAGCTGTATTTTCCTGGTTCATAGCATGCGGCACCTGCCCCACAGTTGTCACTGGGTCCCCCGAATGCAAAAACAGAGCTTTTGGCGATGCCCGAGGGTGGGCAGGCCCAACTATGAAGGTTTCCTTGAATATCTCAGTGGATGTTAAATGGGACCACGGGGGCCTTATCTCCCCAACAAGATTTTAACTTCCTCGAGGACAAGGACTGTGTCACAGACCTTTGCCACTCCACAGCACCCAGCCAGGATGATGCTCAAGAAATACCTGGGTTTTCTGGAAGAGATACTTGTGTTCTGTGGGAAAGGCTCACAACTTGTGAAGAATGTTCTTATTGTCAGAGAGGCCAACTTTTTTTTTTTTCAGGTACGAGGGCCTCTCACTGTTGTGGCCTCTCCGGTTGCGGAGCACAGGCTCCGGACGCGCAGCCTCAGCGGCCATGGCTCACGGGCCCAGCCGCTCCGCGGCATGTGGGATCCTTCCGGACCGGGGCACGAACCCGTGTCCCCTGCATCGGCAGGCGGACTCTCAACCACTGCGCCACCAGGGAAGCCCCTGAGAGGCCAACTTTTATACTCTGTCCCTTGGATCCTGAGAGGCGGGACCAAGAAGGGGAATGCACTTGTGATCATGTAGACTTGTGAGCAAGGCCTCTGGTTGCATGTCAGAAGGGGAGAGGGAGACGCTTCTAGGGGAAAAGCTGAGGCATTGGGAAGACTGGGCCAATCTCTAGTTTGATCCTAGTTGGGGCTTTAGTTGCTGCCTTTGCTCAGGTGGTGGCCCCTCCACCATCTTACTCCCTAGCCATGGGAAAAGGATGTGCTGCATGCCTGGAGTCAACATGTCCCCACGGCCGGGTCCTTCTGCACACTGTCACCAGGCACAGGGATTCCAGCTGCCGTCACATTCTGTGCCAGGAGAGGAGACTCCAACTCAGCTATAGAAAAAAACCAGGCAAGGGGCTTCCCTGGTGGCGCAGTGGTTGGGAGTCCGCCTGCCGATGCAGGGGACGCGGGTTCGTGCCCCGGTCCGGGAAGATCCCACATGCCGCGGAGCGGCTGGGCCCGTGAGCCATGGCCGCTGAGCCTGCGTGTCCGGAGCCTGTGCTCCGCAACGGGAGAGGCCACAACAGTGAGAGGCCCGCGTACCGCAAAAAAAAAAACAAACAAAAAACAGGCAAGGGACCTGGCCACTAAGGCCTTCTGCTCCCCAAACGGCAGGTTGACAAGTGCTGAGTCCAGAGCTGGTGAGGTCCAGGTCAGCCATGCCCTCGCGGTCAAAGGCCATCCACCCCCCCCCCCCCCCCCCCCGCATACCCTGTGATGAGAAACACCTGCTGCTTCTCAGCAGGGACCTCTACCTGGCATTCAGGGCCCTTAGAAATCTGGCCCCCCTTTTTTGGTCATTCATAAAGCCACCCCTACCCTCACAAATTGCCCGCTCTGGCCAAAGCGGGGAACTTGATGTCTTGTCCTTGTACAGCCTGGTTCCCCAAGACCACCTGCCCTTGGCAACATGGGCCCCTGCCTCCCCCCAGCCAGTCGTTCTCAGGACCCAGCAGTAGCATCACCTCCATGAAGCCTCCCCTTGCATGGACCACTCGCTGGTTACCAACCCTATACAACCTCTTTTACGCTACCTTGTCTCATGGGCAAATCTTACATTTCAGTGAAATCCCCAAGGCAGAGAGCTTCTCACGTCCGTGTTCCCCTGGCAGCTCATACAAAGGGACACTTGACAGACACCAGGGGCACGTGGATCAGTAAGTCGATGTCAGCGGGGGGTCAGGCTCTCCTTCCCTTTGATGCTTTCAGGGAAGGGCCTGCAGAGCTAAGGTGACTGAGCCACTGGACACATTTGGGGGCGACACAGCCCAGAAAAGAGGTAGCACCTAGCACCGCAAAACAGGAGATGGAGAGTAGTACAGCTCCAACCCTGCCCCGATGACATCTGTCCTGGACCCGCACGCGCTGTTACCTTCCCGAGCTGGACAGCGAGGCCATCAAGTGCTCTACTCACCCCACGGGATCCGTGTGACGGTCAAGTGAGATGCTGTATAGAAAGCGCCTGACAAGCATGGTACAGAGTAGTCGGCATTAGCTATCCACATGGAGGTGAAAAGAGCTCAGACAGGGGCCAACTCTTGGCCCTAGGGCGAAGGCTTTTATTTCCTTTCCTGGGAAGGGAGAGGGAGGGGAGCTTTCCCACACACCAACCTGAGGAAGGGGTGGGTGCGCCCCCCCCCCCCGGAGGAGGGGGCTGGGAGAGCCGGAGCGTGTCCACTAGCTGGCCCTGGGCTGCAGGGTGTGCCTGAGGTCACTGCCCTCGGGGTGACAGCTCCTGCAGGGCTGGAGGCACACGGAGGTATCTGCTGGTGTCCACGAAGGGGGAGGGGAGCAGGTGCCCTGAGCGAGGGAGCAGCGGGCGGGGCTGGAAGGCTCCACACCGACAGCTGCCCAGGATGGTAACTTTCACAAAGCCTGGCTGGTGTGACTCTTCTCCCGAGACGGGCCTCTGGGGCCCAAGCGGCATTGCTCACTCCGACGGCTGGCCCTTTAAATGTCCATCTCAAACTGTGACTCTTCACCTGGGGAGAGAAGAGACAGAGGGCCAGGTGAGCCACAGGCAAGTGGTAGCGCTGACATTCTAGAGGCCAAGAAGAGGCGTGGTTTCCCATTCTGCTGTTCCCACAAGGAGAGCAGGGCCAGGTTTGTGCTTCCAAGGAGAATGGAGAGAGGGCAGGACCAGGAATTCCTGGAAACACACGTCCAGCTGTGCTCCCTCCCCCAATCCCAAATGAAGCACAGAGACCACGTCTCCCCACAGGAGAGGTGACAGCCCTGAATTTTGTAATAAGAGTGAATGGCTCCTTGTGATTTGAAATAAATACAACTTCCCAAATGTTTCTTAAACGCAAGTCCTTTCTGAGCACATGTCCCAACTTCTGGTTTAGAAAGTGGTACCCTGACCTACTAGGCATGCATCCGATTCCCCACAGAACAGCCTGACCCTGCGATACAGAAGCTATTTGGGTAATTCAGCCACTCACTGCCCTTGTCCAACTCTTACCATTAAAATTTTCAAGTAATTCATGCTGCGGCAGCTTGTTTTTTTCTTTTTTTAAAAAATTAATTTATTTATTTGGCTGTGCGTGGTCTTAGTTGCGGCCCTCGGGATCTTCGTTGCCGTGTGAGGGATCTTTTAGCTGTGGCTTGCGGGATCTAGTTCCCTGACCAGGGATTGAACCCGGGCCCCCTGCACTGGGAGCGTGGAGTCTTAACCACTGGAGCGCCAGGGAATTCCCTTGTTTTCCTTTTTAATGGAACTGCCTCCTTCACAGTCTCCTGGCCAAGGCTGCTCCAAAGTTCCACAGGGCAGGATGTCTGCTGTGACGCCCAGAGGGGAACAACTACCCTCGTCTACCCACAAATATGTGGGTCCAAGGGCAGGAGCCCTGGCTTCTCATAGCCAGTTAAGCAAAATGGAAAATCACATCCCCCTCCTCCACTACACCCCATCCCAACAACCATGCAGACCACTAGGCTGTTATTGTGGGGTCAGAGCTGTCGGCCTGGGGCACTGCTGGGCTAACCTGCATTTGTTATGGGCCAGAGCAGTTCTAGAAACTGGGAGGGAAGAGGGTGTGCAAGTGCGGGCGACAGACAGCCTTCAGGTAGTGGTGACACAACCATTTCAGGTGTTGACAACCTCCATCCTCAACTACCAGTCTTTGGTTTAAGCAGGGGGACCGACCACGTGACTCTATCCCTCCTTCTCTCCATCCTGTAACAAAGGGCAGGGAACTGCGCTCTCTGTGCCCGAGTCCACCTCCCTTCCCTCCAAGGCTCTCCAAGTCTGAAGGCAAGGCAACTGGGGCCTGTCTTGGGAGGTGGGGTTCCCGAGTTAATAAAGAACCACATCCTGCAGGCGATGAGTTCTGGGGAGATGGGTTCTCTGCTGCTGTCCACAGAGCCAGCCCAGCCTGAGGTCCCAGCTGCTTCCTGTCTGGGCTTGGTGTACCGCCTCTGCGTGAAGGGTCAGCGGCCTCCAGGCTGACTCAGGTTGTCTCCGAGTGCTTATGCTGCGTCCTCCACGTAGCGGGAGCGCACAGATGCTCCGGCCAGCCGGTCCCGATGCCACAAAGAGGGCATTCACACGCCTCTGTCGGGGTGGCTGCTCTGATCGCTTGGCAGGGGGTGTGGGGAACGGACACCAGGAAGGACCCAGCTACCCCATGTGGTACCTGCAGAAACAACTGGTTGCACTGTTTCTACCGTCTCCAGAATCCGCTATGGACACCCTAACAGAAGGCATCCCGGTTGCCTTTCTGATCCCACAGACATGTAATTTCCTAGAGGGTGAGGACGCGGTGACTTTGATGTCACCTCCTGCCCACAAATATCGTGGGTGGGTTCCGAGTATCACAGACACACGGCAACACTTCAGGGACAATTACACAAAGGTTATTAAAGTGCTTATCAAAGTGGCTGCGTGATCCCCTGGCAAGTTCCCCACTAATGAGATTATCTGAGGCCACATCGCCTTTCCTCCGGTTCCTGGGCCCCTTTCCCTGGGAAAGCTGGTTCCGATGAAAGCTCTACACTCCAGTCCCTACCCGCACCCTCTGGACTCTGGGCAGTTCCAAGCAGGAGTATCATTCCCCCTCCTGGAACTCCCCCTGAGCGGATGGGACCACACGCATTCCCTTCCCCAGGGAGAGCCTGGCCGAGCCCGGCCACTCACCGCCCGCCGGCTTGTCCTCTGGGCTGCTGCTCAGGTGGTCCTGGCTGGCTTCTGTAGGGGGCTCATGACCCACAGGGCTAGTGACCCCGGGAATGGTGGGCAGGTTCCGCGGGGGCGTTTTGGTCACAGGTGAGTTCCGACACTCCATTAGGAACTTCCGGTCGTAGATGATCCTGGTACCTGGCAGGGGGCGGGGACATTGATAACGCCATGGCGGACCGCCTGCTCCCCGCCAGCCTGCTGTTTTCCCCCATGTCTTTGAGGTGTGGCTGCAGCGCAGGTGGCAGGTTTTCCTGCAAAAGCCCTGACGGAGGAGTGAGGCTTACTCATGCCTGGCTGCAGCCCAGGACCCTACTGCTACCAAACTGCCCCGGCTCCCCGTCCCGCGGACGATCCTGTGGCCACCTGACCGCATCCATCCTCCCCTGTGCTTGCTGCTCACAGCCCACCAACTCACTCCCAGACCCTGTACTCGGTGTCGCCACTCACGACAATCACATCCGACAGCGGAGAAAGTGCGTTTTTTATGCATTTTTCAATTCTGTCTTTACAGCACCCTCGTGGGATATCCAGAATCTTTTAACTCCATTTTACAGAGGGGCAAAGAGAAAAATCAAGTGATCCCCGCAACCAGTAAAAAATGAGAACGCTTCCTGTCTGGACTCAAGCCCTCCCGCCCCACGCCGCTCTTCACTCAGCCCATCTCCCCTGAGACACCCCCACCCCCAGCATCCTTTACCTATCCGCTCCGATGCGTCCCTGCACTTCAGGGCTTCTACACAGGAGAGAGGGTGACTCTCCTTTCTCAAGTGTCACCCTAGGGTGAGGAACCATGGCTTATGATTCACTATCCTTAAAGCACCCAGGACCCCTCCTATGAGGGCAGCTGCCTGGGAGACTCCTTAAAAAGGGAGTGTTTTCTCAAGCAGAGGACCCAGGAGCCTGGTGGGAGGCCAGCTGATTCCTCAAACAAGAGTGAAGACTGAGAAGGTTACTCCCGTTGGGCCCTTGTTTAATCCTGATTATCTCAGAAGCACCAGTGTGGTCCTAGTAACATAACACCTCCTGAACATTTGCTGACGGCTCCCTTCTCAACAGGAGCAGGCCCCAGGCTCCTAGCCATTACCAGGCAGAGGAATCTAGCCAGAATTTAAAACTGTCTTCTTGTCATTATGTTTCTTTTTATAGCTACCTTCTATTTACAGCAAGTGAGTCTGGTTTTTCCATACACAGTTGTGATATCAAGCTTCCTTTTAATAAATACAATAGGATATAATTGAATATGGTAATAGTACATGTTATATATTACATGATATATGTAATAATAAAAACTAAATTTAAAAGAGAAGGTGATATAAAAAGAAATATTAAATATATGTACAAGTAGAATGCAAAGTATGATAAAGACTGCAGAGGGGGGATTTCCCTTGTGGTGGAGTGGTTAAGAATCCGCTTGACCACTTAAGGGTTCGAGCCCTGGTCTGGGAAGATCCCACATGCCACGGAGCAGCTAAGCCTGTGAGTCACAACTACTGAGCCTGCGCTCTAGAGCCCGCGAGCCACAACTACTGGGCCCGTGTGCCACAACTACTGAAGCCCACGCACGAAGAACCCGTGCTCTGCAACAAGAGAAGCCACCGCAACGAGAAGCCCGCGCACTGCAATGAAGAGTAGCCCCCACTCGCTACAACTGCAATGAAGAGTAGCCCCCGCTCGCTACAACTAGAGAAAAGCCTGCGTGCAGCAACGAAGACCGAATGCAGCCCTTAATAAATAAATAAATAAATAAATAAAAGACTGCAGATGAGGGAGAGGGATAAGTTAGGAGTTTGGGATTAACATATACATACTACTATATATAAAATACATAACCAACAAGGGCCTACTGTACAGCACAGGAAACTATATTCAATGTCTTGTAATAACCTGTAATGGAAGAGAATCTGAAAAAGAATAGATTTATATATATATGTATTACATAACTGAATCACTGGGCTGTACACTTGAAACTAACACAACATTGTAAATCAGCTATATTCCAATGAAAAAATAAATAAATAAAGACTGCAGATGGATGGTGAATGGCCCCAGTTTAGAAACCAGGATGCAAGGACTTCAGGAATGCCCTTCCTTATCAACAGCCCTGAAATACATCCCTCACTTAATGGCTCTGCTGAGTGACATTCCAAGAGCTGAGATTCATTTCTCGATGTTGAGCAGTGCCTCTCTGTTAACCCTTGGAGCCAGGAGAGGGACCGGTTTGCATCTGAGCTCTGATGTGAGTTAATAAGACCGGGCTCCAGTGCTGAGGATGACCCGGGCTGCTGGAGAGCAGAGGATGGTGAGAGATACCCAAGGTGAACTCTGCCTCCTTGCTGAGTTGTCCCAGTCAGACTCGGGCCTGTCTAGGCAGCCGCCCAGTCTTGCTCTCCTCTTCTGAGAGGCAGTATTGCTGAGGCTGACAGCCCTGCCCCTCATCACCAGCAAGACAAAAGCTCAGAGCTCACGTTTCCCAGGGGGAGGCGTGGACAGCAAAGCACACAGAACGGCGCTGTACGTTAGGCTCTGCTATCAACCAGCCGGGTGGCCCTGTGCACCTCACCCTCTGTGCCTGCCTCCGGCCCCCCGCCGTTCGGGCCTCACCTGTACCATGAAGGGCTGTGTGCCTATGAGCCCAGTGGGCTACAAATGGAGAACAACGGAGCCCTCTCCTTGAGGGAGGACGTCCTGGCTTCAGAGATGGGACCATTTTTCTCTTTCTTAGTTCTCACGGCCTGGCACTTTACTGCACGGCATGTGGAACTTCCCTGACCAGGGATCGAACCCGTGCCCCCTGCAGTGGAAGGGTGGAATCTTAACCATTGGACCACCAGGGAAGTCCATCATTTTTTTCCTTATTTTTATTGAAGTATAGTTGATTTACAATAGTGTGTTAGTTTCTGGTGTACAGCAAAGTGATTCAGTCACATATATATATATACACACACACATATACATACATACATATATATATATTCTTTTCCATTATGGTTTATCACAGGATATTGAATACAGTTCCTTGTGCTATACAGTAGGACCTTTTTAATCTATTTTATATATAAGAGTTTATATCTGCTAATCCCAAACTCCTTAATACCACCTTGGCTTTTTTTGTTGGTTTGTTCACCACAGAGTAGGGAACTGACCCCATTGGAGTTGAACCTAAGAGCTGGAGATTCAATCGTCTCAAAAAAGAACTTGGAGGGCTTCCCTGGTGGCACAGTGGTTAAGAATCTGCCTGCCAATGCAGGGGACATGGGTTTGAGCCCTGGTCCGGGAAAGATCCCACATGCCATGGAACAACTAAGCCCGTACGCCACAACTACTGAGCCTGCACTCTAGAGCCCATGAGCCACAACTACTGAGCCCATGTGCCACAACTACTGAACCCCGCGGGCCTAGGGCCCATGCTCCACAACAAGAGAAGCGACCACAATGAGAAGCCTGCACATCACAACGAAGAGTAGCCCCCGCTCGCCGCAACTAGAGAAAGCGCGTGCAGCAACCAAGACCCAACGCAGACAAAAATAAACAGATAAAATAAATTAATTTAAAAAAAAAAGAACTTGGAGGTCAGCAGCTTCTGGGAGGTTCTTTCAAGGTCACTAGCCCTCAGCAATTTTTTAAACAAGTGTGGTAAAATAGAAATAACATAAAACTTACCATCTGAACTAATTTTAAAATGTACAGCTGAGTAGTGTAAGTACATCCGTGTGGTTGTACAACCCATCTCCAGGACTGTTTTCATCCTGCCAAACTGAAACTCTATCCAGGAAACAACTCCCCGCTCTCCCAGCCCCTGGCAACCACCACTCCACTTTCTGTCTCTCTGAGCTGGACTGCTCTAGGTGCTTCATATAAGTGGAATCATACAGTATTTGTCTTTTTGCAACTGGCTCGTTTCACTTAGCATAATGCCCTCAAGGTTCATCTACATGGTTGGACCCCATGTGGGAATTTCCTTCCATTTAGGGCTGAGTAACATTCAATTGTATGGCTATACCAATTTTGTTTATCCACAGACATTCGGGTTGCATCTACCTTTTGGTTATTGTGAATAATGCTACTAGGAACATGGGTGTGCAAATATCTTGAGACCCTCCTTTCAATTCTTCAGGGTACATACTCAGAAGTAGCCCCCAGCATTTGAAAAGTCAGTAATTACGCTTAAAAGAGAAAAAGAAATAAACAATGTGCCCTTTATCCTATGGCTAGTGCACTTATTTAAAAATAAAAATCCTCATTTCAGTTAATAAAAACCATAATCTAAATGCCAGCAGAGGTGGCACCCAAGACAGCCACCATCAGAACAATTCAGCCAGGGATGGAGGCTGTAGGATGGTAAACAGGGCGTTCAGAAAATCAGCTGACAAGGCATGGAGCCTGGGAGGGGAGGAGACCACAAAGCCACCACTGACTAATTTGGGGCTGGTGAAGGATAGGAGCTGGACATGAAGCTGCTTTGGCTTTTTAACCCTTTCTTCTTCCAACCCTTCATGGGATCCACCATCACACAGCTTCAGTGAACAGTGATCTTCTGGAAATTCCCTAAGCCTCCCACAGAGGACGCAAACTTTACAAAACACACACAGTCCCATACTGTCAAAAACAGGAAACCTTAGGTGACAAGGCTGCTGCTGTCTCCCGGAACTGGGGACGTGGCCTGCATTACGTGGACGGGAAGTGGGAACCAGCAGGGGATGCCACGGTCCCTGCGAGGCTGAGCGAGGTGCTGGTCAAGTGTGATCCTCTGGCGCATGTGGGTGTCACACTAGCCGGTGCCCACGTAACACTCTTTAGTTGAGGGCCTACTTCCTCTCCATGTAAGGGAAAATGACCCACCTCCACTAGGTTTCTATAAACAAAAGCTTTTGAGGATCTAGGCAGCTTCCAGCTGGTAGAGCCAAGACAGTGTTCCCTGCTGCTTCTCTCACAAGTCGTGCAAAACACCAAGAACAAGTAGAAGCACATGCTCCCACCTGGATGCAAAAGGGGCTCCAACTGTTCTCCAAATCACGATACATGAAGACAGAAAGTGAATGGAGTTGTGGTTCTAACAGAGAGAAGGAAAGGGTGACAACTTAATGCAGGAAGGTGGCAGTGGAGGTTACAACAGGAAGCAAGCGGGGTCAGAACCCAGGAAGGTTCAGGAATTAGAGGCATCAAGGAAAATGGGGATGGGGACTGAGAACAGGGAGAGGTGCCACACATTCCTCACCCAGGAGGAGGGGTGACAGGGAAAATAAGTAAAGCTGATCTCCTGAACGGTGGCCTCAAATCCCCAGCCCTGCCCTGCCTCAGAATCAAGAGTAAAGACAAAGATCTGGAGAAACGGATTTTGGGAGGCGGGTATCCCAAATGCAAAAAACCAACTAGCCACTAGGTTGAGTCCACTAGTCTCCACAACTCACAAGGGGCTTCCGGTCAGCTCTTAAGCACCTCACTCTTAAATATAAACAGTCAAATGTCTCCTTGCATTTCTGAAAAAAGCTCACAACATTTAATGAGAGATTCAAATAAACCAACAGGGACTTCCCTGGTGGTGCAGTGGTTAAGAATCTGCCTGCCAATGCAGGGGACATGGGTTCAAGCCCTGGTCTGGGAAGATCCCACATGCCGAGGAGCAACTAAGCCCGTGTGCCACAACTACTGAGCCCGTGTTGTAAAGCCCACGAGCCACAACTACTGAGCCCGCGTGCCACAACTACTGAAG
Source organism: Phocoena sinus (assembly GCF_008692025.1). NCBI lineage: Eukaryota > Metazoa > Chordata > Mammalia > Artiodactyla > Phocoenidae > Phocoena > Phocoena sinus. The sequence goes on along the minus strand of NC_045783.1, from coordinate 29,956,523 downwards.
CCCGCATGCCTAGAACCCGTGCTCCGCAACAAGAGAACCCACTGCAATAAGCATGCGCACCGCAACGAAGAGTAGCCCCTGCTCGACACAACTAGAGAAAGCCCGCACGCAGCAACAAAGACCCAATGCAGCCAAAATAAATAGATAAATAAATTAAAAAAAAAAAAAGAATCTGCCTGTCAATGCAGGGGACACGGGTTCGAGCCCTGGTCCGGGAAGATTGCACGTGCCGCGGAGCAACTAAGCCCACGTGCCACAACTACTAAGCCTGCGCTCTAGAGCCCACAAGCTACAAATACCGAGCCTGTGCTCTAGAGCCTGCGAGCCACAACTATGGAGCCCACACGCCGCCACTACTGAAGCCCGTGTGCTCTAGGGTCCATGCTCCGCTACAAGAGAAGCCACTGCAATGAGAAGCCTGTGCACCTCAACGAAGAGTAGCCCCTGCTCTCCGCAACTAGAGAAAGCCTGCACGCAGCAATCAAAAACAAAACAAAACAAATCAAAACCAACAGGAGGAAACAGATAATAAAGGGAGCAGAAGACAAAAAGATAACCAATTAGAGATAGTACCCAAATCCTGGATAATAGGAAGTCAAGAAAGAGAGAAAAGAAAATTTGATCAAAAGAATTTACTTAAATAGAAAAAAAGAAAAGAGACTTTTCCTGAATTGAGAGATGTCTTTTTTCTTTTTTTTTTAAATCAGTTTACTGTTTTTATTTTTTAAATTTTTATTTATTTATTTTTTGGCTGCATTGGGTCTTCGTTGCTGTGTGTGGGCTTTCTCTAGTTGCAGTGAGTGGCAGCTACTCTTCATTGAGGTGTGTGGGCTTCTCATTGTGGTGGCTTCTTTTGTTGCAGAGCACGGACTCTAGGCGCGCCGGCTTCAGTAGCTGTGGCGTGCGGGCTCAGTAGTTGTGGCTTGCGGGCTCTACAGCACAGGCTCAGTAGTTGTGGCTTGTGGGCTTAGTTGCTCTGCGGCATGTGGGATTTTCCCAGACCAGGGCTCGAACCCGTGTCCCATGCCTTGGCAGGCGATTCTTAATCACTGCGCCACCAGGGAAGTCCCTGTCTACTTTTTTAAAAATAAATTTATTTATTTACTTGTTTATCTATCTATCTACTTATTTTTGGCTACATTGAGTCTTCGTTGCTGCACGCACGCTTTCTCTAGTTGCAGCGAGCGGGGGCTACTCTTCCTTCCAGTGTGCAGGTTTCTCGTTGTGGTGGCTTCTTGTTACGGAACGTGGGCTCTGAGCGCGCGGGCTTCAGTAGTTGTGGCACGCGGGCTCAATAGTTCTGGCGCACGGGCTTAGTTGCTCTGCAGCATGTGGGATCTTCCAGGACCAGGGCTTGAACCTGTGTCCCCTGCATTGGCAGGCGGATTCTTAACCACTGAGCCACCAGGGAAGTCCTATAACTTTATATATATACAACTTTGATTTTTTTTTTTTAAACTAAGGGACAGGTTAAATAAGTTATGGATCAGACCTACAATGCAATGCTGTGCAGGTACTATTTGGAATAAGAAAAGTGTACACTGTCCACAGTATTTCATGAAAACGTCACAGAACTATATTTTGTATTTGGTTATCTCTGGGGGTGACATAAGGATTAAGGCAAAGAAAACATCTTTTACACTGAACTTTTTTTTTTTAATACAAAATGTAATAAGGATATAGGGATATTAAGCAAACAAATAAATAAGGATATAAGGTCAGAATCGCCTTTCCTAGTAAGTCAAGTTAAAACTGCCGTGGCTGGAACAAGATAGCCTCCCTACCCCATGAAAGCCCAGGGGGCTCTCTGCTGGGCTGGGGAAGGAGTGGTAAGCTCACTCCTCCAGCACCTCCAGGCCATGTGTACCAGCCCCGTCCACGCTAGACTTTAACTCCAGAACTGTATTCAAGGATCAGGAGAAGTGTTAACACTCACCCACAAAATTGCCGGTCTTTGCTCAATCCCATGCCCTGAGAATAGGTGTGCTGGGTCGGTCGTGTATTCACTCACTGAACCCCTTTGTTTGTTTGTTTTTGGGCTGCGCCATGGGGCTTGCGGGGATCTTAGTTCCCCGACCAGGGATCAAACCTGTGCCCCCTGCAGTGGAAGCGCTGAGTCCTAACCACTGGACCGCCAGGGAAAAGTCCCTCACTGAACCCCTTTGGACCACAGTAGGCCAGGTGTGAGGGATATAAGGGACCGTTAGATATAGGAACAGCTCCCTGATCTCAGACACACACTTAGTCGGAGGAAAAAGACCTGGAAACAAACGATTACTGTCAAGTGTGTGGAGTCTAAAAATGGAGGCATAGGTGGGGATCACAGAGGGACAGGGAGAGACCTACCCCGTGTGTACCGCTGGCGACAGAGAATCCAAGCCCCCTGACCCTAACCCCCTGAGCCAGAGAATCATCCAAATCACCCCAATTCTGCACTGCCCCGAACTGGGGGGTGGTCCATGGGCGACTCAGATGGGAGGTACTGGAGGTGCAGAGCAGGGGAATCCAGAACCTGCCACCCTGCAGGGCTGGGGGGAGAAGAGAGGCGGACCACCCCCACCCCCATCACACTTCCAACCGTTTGTGTAGCTGGGATCCTGTTGGGTGCTGGGAGAGAGTTCAAGGTTGGGTCTCGAACTACATATAGAGAATAACTGAGGCTGCCTTCTAACTGAAAGCCCATTCAAATGCATCGCCGTAAGTCCAGCGGGCTGCCAGAGTTCCCAGCTATGGAGAGAAAGGGTGGGAACAACACTGGAGTAGGGGTTGGTGGGAGAGAATACAGCGCTGCTCTTCCTACAGCCTGGTGGTCAGAGACCCAGCTCTCCCACTTGCTGGCTGTACCCACTCTGGGCGTTATTGCTCCACGTCTCTGTGCCTCGATTTCTTCCTCTGTAGAATGGGGATGATGGTGGTGACGACAGTGCAACTTCACAGGGTCACTGCATGGGGCAGCACAGTGGCTGACACAAAGTAAGCCCTAAACAAACCAAACCCTAGCTAGTACCATGGCCAGTGTGGCTTCAGGTGACATACTTTACCCTTTAATCAGTCCCATCCACACCAGGGATCAGTTGTATGGGGGCCAAAACAAAGAAACACAAAGAACTGGGACAAATCAGAGGGAAGGCAAGCAACCCTGCGAAGAGACTTGTGGGGAAAGGGCAAGGGTGGAGATGGGGGAGGGTAAAGGCGTCCTCCATCCTTTTTTGGTCCACAGAAACATGCTTCAAGAACCACCACAAGGTGACTTCCCTGGGGGCGCAGTGGGTAAGACTCCGTGCTCCCAACACAGGCGGCTGGGGTTCGATCCCTGGTAAGGGAACTAGATCCCACATGCATGCCGCCACTAAGAGTTTGCAAGCCGCAACTAAGGAGCCCACCTGCCACAACTAAGGAGCCCACGGGCCGCAACCAAGGAGCCCGCCTGCCATAACTAAGACCCGGCACAACCAAATAAATAAATAAATAATTTAATTTAAAAACAGCAACAGAAACAACAAAAAAAAAAACACCACAAGGGGACTTCCCTGGCGGTCCAGTGGTTAAGACTCTGCGCTTCCACTGCAGGGGCCGTGGGTTGGATCCCCGGTGGGGGAACTAAGATCCCATGTGCTGTACAGTGTGGCCAAAAAATTAAAAAGAACCATGGCATGTTTGATAACTGGTGTCATCTGGGACTTTAAACTCCTTATGTGCACCAAATGCAAGAATGGCATTTTTTCTCCAGGCAAGTTTTGGGGTGAGGACAGCTTGTTTGAACATATAAAGCAAGGCAGACCTTCCCTAGGGTCTGGTTTCCTCACCGGTAAACAAGGGCTTGTTCTGGGCTCATTCTAACTATTTTTAAAGCACCAACCCCGTGCCAGGATTTAGAGGTAATCTCTCAGGTCTGTTTCAGCTCTGACACCAACCGTTTATTTTTAGGATCTCCTTGTGGGCAGGTGCTTTTCAAGTGTAACTAGCTCGGGGCCGGGGACACAGCAGTTCTGGGCTCAAACCCGGGTGTGCCACACACCAGCCCTCATCTCCCAGTCCCAGCTTCATTCCACAGCTCGGTGCCAACAAGACCCGCACCTCCCAGGAGTGGCCTGAAGATCACATCACCACGTGAGCCCTGTCTGCCTGTGGGCAGAGGGGCGGCGCTCAGAGCCTGACCTGCTAGGTCTCCACGGCCCCCTCGACCCCCAGGAGGGAAACACATTGTCCTCGACTCGCAGACAGGAAACTGAGGCTCAGAAAGGCCGGCCCCTCGCAGCCATCCTGAGGCAGACACAGTCCATGTCGCCTCCGACCCTAAACACCAGCCTCGGTTTATAACGAGCAGGGCAGTGGGGCCACCGCACCGGCCACTGGGGAAGTCGCAAGGGTCTCCAGATTTCTGCCTCCTTTCCCGCCTGTTTGGCCAGAACAGGACATTCCCTGGGAGGGAGGCCTCCTAGATTCCTTCTTCATCCCCTGCCCCCCCTGTGGTCTCGCCCTCCCCTCGGGGCCAAGCCGCGTCTGGTAGCGGCGGCTCCTGTAAGTTGAGACGCTGGTCCCTCGCTCTCCCCGGGCCTCCCAGGCAGAAGCGCTCCTCCCCAGGACGTGAGGCCCAACAAGAGTACAAGCGCGGAATTCCTAGAACTGCTGTTCCCCTTCCAGGGGCGGGAGAGCATTTCACAACACGGTCAGGCGGAGGGCCGGACGCCTGTGCTCGGACGCGGGCCAGCCTCCCGGGAGCCACGCACTCGGATGAGCTTCCAGCCGGCTCACCGGCGGTGCCCCGACGACCGGGAGGCACAGCTGCAGCCACGCGGGCCCGCAGGGCTCTCCCTCCCTGTCCTTGCCTGGGCGGCTGTTCTTGCTGGGCAGTCTGCTTGGCAAGCAAAGCCGACCGGTCTGGGAGAGAATCTTGGTAGAGAAGTAGAAGAGCAGGCTCCCTCCAAGCCTCCCCTTCACGTCTGGCCCCGCCAGCTCTGCAGAGAGAACCAAGATGCCCATGTTCTCAAGGGTCAAGGGGTCTTATGAAGGTCCTGGAGTAACAAAGGTGCCACCAGCGAGTGGCAAAGGGCCCCCCCTTCAGGCCCCATGAGGGAATAGGCCAGTTGATTCGAAAATTAAGCAGAAGGGACAAGGCTTTTACAGGGACATTCAGAACAAAATAGTTGAATGAATTCTTCTGGGCGGGCCCAGCTCCTCCCCGTTCCCTGTGCACCTGGCAGAGCCAGGTAAGGCTGCCTCTGAAACTCACTACCAACAGGGGAGTGCCCGTCTGAAATGCCCCACCCCTGTTGTTGCTGGAAATGGGAGGGGCCCTGTTTTTTGTGAATGGCACCCCCCAAATTCACATGCAGAAGCCCCAACCCCTAGTACCTCAGTGTAACCCTAATTGGAGAGAAGGTCTTTTAAACAGGCCATTATGTTAAAATGAGGCCATTGGGTAGGGGCCCTAAAACAACATGCTGGTGTCCTTGTAAGAGGAGAGAGAGATTCCACAGAAGAAGGACACCCACCAGGTGCAGAGGCAGCAAGAGGGCTGCGGTCTGCAAGCCAAGGACAGGGCCTCAGGAGAAACCAAGCCTGCCGGCACTTTGATCTTGGACTTCCAGCTTCCAGACCAAGGAGAAAATAAACTTGTTGTTTAAACTACCCAGTCTGTGGATTTTGTTACGGGAGCCCTAGCAAATTAATATAGGCCCACTTTCCCCTTTTGTTCAGAAGAGCAGAAGAGAGAAGCCCAGGGCTTCCCTGGTGGCACAGTGGTTAAGAATCCGCCTGCCAATGCAGGGGACACGGGTTCGAGCCCTGGTCTGGGAAGATCCCACATGCCACGGAGCAACTAAGCCCGTGTGCCACAACTACTGAGCCTGTGCTCTAGAGCCCGTGAGCCACAACTACTGAGCCCCCATGCTGCAACTAATGAAGCCCACGTGTCTAGAGCCCGTGCTCTGCAACAGGAGAAGCCACCACAATGAGAAGCCCGCTCACCTCAGCGAACAGTAGCTCCCGCACCGCAGGCAGAGAAAGCCCAACGTGGAGCAACAAAGACCCAACACAGCCAAAAATAATAATAATAATAAAATAAAATAGATTTAAAAAAAATTGTTAAATAAAATAAAACCCAAGTCTGCTTCCTTTGTGAAGTCTCCCTGCCACTCCCCAGAGCCCTTTAAAAAAAAAAAAATAGAGAGAGAGAAGCCCACTTATACGCACCCACTCTTTAAGGCAAGAGACCCAGTTCTTCACCTGCACACCGTGTGCCTCACCAGGCGTGTGCTGACTGTGAACCCGCCTGCACCCCCAGTAGTCTCCCTCCCACCCACCTGTGGACTGCTGGGCTCAGACACCTGACATCATCCTCTTGCCAGTATTCCAGAAAGTCAAGGATGTTCAAATGCGAGTGCTGAGCAGGGCTGGGCAAGCACGGGCTCCTCTGAAGGGTGTACCCAAAGCCCGGCTGCTTGAAAGGGAAAGAGGTAGGCTGGGCGGCAGTTAGTAAGAGAAGGCATGACACCAAGTGAATGTATGGCCCAGTGGCCTGGCACCATGGCCATCTGTATGGTTTGCGTTCTGGAGCTGGACAGAAGGGCTTGAAAATGGGGCATGGGATCTATGACTCAATATTACCAGGAAGGTGTCCTCTGTTCTTAAACCAACAGTCAATACACAGGCTTGTGATTCCTGTCTGCTTCTACACCTGGCCCTGGCTCTGCTGACTACACAGCAGGACGGGCAGTTAAGTCTCCTTAAAGGACTGTTCTTTGAGGCTTGGCCCTTGTGGAACATCGTCTAAAAGTGTGGTCCGCATAAATCCTCCAATCCCTGTTTGCACATGCAGCTTCCCTCATTCAAAGGAGTTATTTTCCCCTCTCGTTGAATCTGGGCTAGCCTGCAGCTTGCCTTGACTGACAGAATACCATGTCAGTGACATTATGTGACTTCTGAGCCTAGGCCTTAAGAGGCCTTGCAAACTGCCATGTAAATAAGCCCACATTCTGAATGATGTGAGACCACGAGGACAGAAAGAGAGCCCAACTTTCCAGCTGTCCCCAGCAATGCCCAGACAGGTGGCTAAGGCCATCTTGGACCTTCCAGCCCAGGGCAATCCAGCTGCCAACTGTATGCAGAAGTAGCTCAGGCAAGATGATCAAAAAATGCCCAACTGGCCCAAAGAATGAAGAGAAATAACAGATTGTAGTTGTTGTTGAAGTTACTAAGTTTGGGGATGGCTTGTTATACAGCAGTAGCTAACTGATACAGCCATTCTCATCAAGGCAAGTATCTCTGGGTCTAGTATCTGAGCTCTCCCCATGAACCTTCATGGGCATAAGCAATGGGGTTACAAGGCCCATGTCTTGAGCATCCAAATGCCATGGATAGATGTCACCTATTTCCACCTAGTCAGCAATACTGGCTGCAAACAAGTAAATAAAGAGCAGCAATCCTAGTGTCTAAGACCTGGGCCCCAATACTGACTTGCTCAGTATAAAAAGTCACTTCCTTCCACTTTCTGCTCCATAATGATTGGGAATAATACTGGGATAAGTGGGAAAGTTCAGAGAAAGTTAGCTTCTGCCTCTGGGACTTTCCAAGATAAATAACTATACCTGTAACTGAAAGGACAGAAAAGAAAATTCTAAATATTCTTACTAAGCCAGCTCAGACCCAGGCCTGGTGGTAGAGACACTAGGTTACCCTGAGAATGCTTTCACTGCAGGAGTCTTTTCAACCCTTCACCTTCTAGACATCACACGTAGCTGGTGGCACTGCAAAATAAGCCGTCTCTGAAAGAACTTCCTATCTAACTTAGGGAACAAACACGTAAACAAATACACATGATTCACTGTTATGAATCATAAAGCAGGAAGAATGCTGGCATGGATCTCAGTAAGATGAGAAAGTAACAGATTTTTCCTTTGTTTGTTTGAACACACAAGGATCTATGCACACAAATGAATACCTTTTGTCCGTTTCACCTTAAGAAGCAATCCTTTTTTCAGTAATGCTGCCCTTTCCTAATTCCTCTTCCAGGAACGACATCAAATAACGACCTGACAAGCAAACGCCTCACTACTTTATACCAAGAGAACAATATGGTACCATCCTGCTGGCCCTTTCACCAAACGTGGTAATGAAGGACTTCTTTGCTCTTTCAGGAAAAAACAAAAAAACTCCTTTTTCAAATAATGAGGCCCTGCCACCTTTGAGGAAAAAAATACATAAGCTTCTGAAGGCAATTCAAATCCAACAGCTGTGTCTGCATTGTTAGAATGTAAGGCCTACCAGGCCGACTACTTAGAGCGGGCAATTCTCACTTAATATCATACAGGTTCTCAGGGGTGGCGTGGGGTGTCTGTCTAATTGCTTCAGTCTATAGATAAAACGCTGATGCTTATAATTCTATTTCAGGTGTGACTTCATCTTTCTAACTTGCAACGCAAGCCCTCGAGGTCACACTGTCTTCCCATGCCATAAAGGCCTTAAGAACAGGGAGGCCATGGGCATTGGAGGGAGTCTGGGATGCTCTACACCAGGGTCCTCGTCAAAGTCTTTAATGAGGCACGTAGTGTGGAATGTTCCAAACGCTTTAAAAGGAAGCTCAGGTCAGTGTAAAAGGAGGCCCATTACAGTTCCCTCCTTGCCTTAATGTCAAGTTCTTTTAACCTGTAATAAAGAGATAATGTGGACTTCCCTGGTGGCGCAGTGGTTAAGAATCCGCCTGCTAATGCAGGGGACACGGGTTCGATCCCTGATCAAGGAAGATCCCACATGCCACGGAGCAACTAAGCCCGTGCGCCACAACTACTGAGCCTGTGCTCTAGAGCCCGCAAGCCACAACTACTGAGCCCGCCTGCCACAACTACTGAAGCCCACATGCCTAGAGTCCGTGGTCCGCAACAAGAGAAGCCACCGCAATGAAAAGCCAGCGCGCCACAACGAAGCGTAGCCCCTGCTCACCGCAACTAGAGAAAGCCCGCGCACAGCAACGAAGACCTAACGCAGACAAAAATAAATAAATAAAATAAATTTATTTATTTTTTAAAAAAAGAGACAATGTGACTAAGGTCTGGGGACACTGGCTGTACCCCAGCTTCAGTGCCCAGCCCACCTCCCCATCTTCCCGGCACTGTCTGTTCCACAGCCAGACCTGGGAGCTGCCCTAAGGTAAGCTTCCTGGGCACAGACTTTGTTTGTCTAACCAAATAGGGTGCCAGTAACACCTGTAGTCCTACCTGCGTACCTCTGATTAACCTTATCCAGGTCCGGGACTTAGGTATGACTACCACCCAAGCAACAACCCCTATAGCTTTGGGGTCAAACATCCAATAAGGAACTGGGAACGTAGAGGTTGGTGGGGGAAGGGTGGATGAAGGTATCTGACCCACTCAAAGGTTCTGCTGGTTTATGGTGTTACTGGAGATTTTTAAGACTTCACAGATATAGAGAACAGACTTGTTGCTAAGGGAAAGGGGTGGTGGGGAAGGGAAGGATTGGGAGTTTGGGATTAGCAGATGCAAACTATTCTAATATATATAGAATGGATAAACTACAAGGTCCTACTGTATAGCACAGGGAACTATATTCAGTATGCTGTGATAAACCCTAATGGAGGGACTTCCCTGGCAGTCCAGTGAATAGGCTCTGTGCTTCCAAGGCAGGGGGCACAGGTTCGATCCTTGGTCAGGGTGTTCAACAGGTTCGATCCCTGGTCAGGGAACTAAGGTCCCTCATGCCGCAGAGCGTGGCCAAAAAAGAAAAAAAAAAAAAAAAAACCCTAATGGAAAAGAATATGAAAAGGAATATATATGTATAACTGAATCACTTTGCTGTACAGTGAAATTAACACATTGTAAATCAACTATACTTCAATAAAATTAAAAAAAAAAAACCCACAAGACTCCACAGACTCAAATATTCATCTGTGACACTTCCTGAAGTAAATTTCTCTTAAGTTCTCCAGATACCTAACTTCAGATCAGTGACTCAGCCTGTGTGGGGTTAATGACCATGGAAAGCAAAGTGAGTCACAGGCATGGAGATGGCTCAGGTCACCTGCTTTCATTCTGCCCCAGGGACAGACACTGCAGTGCTCTTCCCAGCAAGAGTGACCGGCAGACACTTTACTCCAGTAGCTCCTGACACTTCCCACCCAGGAAGACTCTGTCAAAAGCCTGGCTCGGGCTTCTCTGGTGGCGCAGTGGTTGAGAGTCCGCCTGCCGATGCAGGGGATGCGGGTTCGTGCCCCAGTCTGGGAGGATCCCACATGCCGCGGAGCGGCTGGGCCCGTGAGCCATGGCCGCTGAGCCTGCACGTCCGGAGCCTGTGCTCCGCAGCGGGAGAGGCCACAAGAGTGAGAGATCCGCTTACCGCAAAAAAAAAAAAAAAAAAAAAAAAAAGCCTGGCTCTCCAGACCCTGGTTTAAAGATGGATGCCAAACCCAACCTCAAGAGAAGTTTACCTGGATAGAAGCATCACTTTTGGTCAGACCGCAGAGGACTGAAACGGTGAGGGCTGTCACATTCCACTAATTCCTGGGTACTCGGAGTGTGGTACTTACACCAATCACTGGGAGCTAGTTAGATGACCCAGCAATCCCACTACTGGGCATATACCCTGAGAAAACCATAATTCAAAAAGAGTCATGTACCAAAATGTTCACTGCAGCTCTATTTACAATAGCCAGGACATGGAAGCAACCTAAGTGTCCATCGACAGATGAATGGATAAAGAAGTTGTGGCACATATATACAATGGAATATTACTCAGCCATAAAAAGAAATGAAATTGAGCTATTTGTAATGAGGTGGATAGACCTAGAGTCTGTCATACAGAGTGAAGTAAGTCAGAAGGAGAAAGACAAATACTGTAAGCTAACACATATATATGGAATTTAAGGGAAAAAATGTCATGAAGAACCTAGGGGTAAGACAGGAATAAAGACGCAGACCTACTGGAGAACGGACTTGAGGATATGGGGAGGGGGAAGGGTAAGCTGTGACAAAGCGAGAGAGAGGCATGGACATATATACACTACCAAACGTAAGGTAGATAGCTAGCGGGAAGCAGCCGCATAGCACAGGGAGATCAGCTCGGTGCTTTGTGACCGCCTGGAGGGGTGGGATAGGGAGGGTGGGAGGGAGGGAGACGCAAGAGGGAAGAGATATGGAAACATATGTATAACTGATTCACTTTGTTATAAAGCAGAAACTAACACACCATTGTAAAGCAATTATACTCCAATAAAGATTTAAAAAAAAAAAAGAAATGCAGAATCTTAGGCCCGACCGCAAACCTACAGAATCATAATCTGCATTGAAATGAGGTCCCCAGGTAATTCGTACGCACATCGAAGACTGAGAAACAGCACTCCAGACTGAAGCAGAAGGGGGCCAGGAATGACCTTTTCCCATTAGGTCAAGCTCCTCTGCCCTGGGCAAAGGGGCGGCAAAGGGTTGGGCTGAAGTGGGCTTTGGAGGAAGACTCCACGACTTGGCTGAGGCAGAGGCAAGCCTGGATCCTCCAGGTTATGGGCTGTGAGCTGTGCCTCCCCGGCTGGACACCCCAGACAAGAAAGACCTGGCTTTAGGCTCTGGGCACTGCTAGCTTCCTTCCTGTTGGCCTCAGAAACGAAGTTACACTCTGATGCCCCTTCTTCTCTCTCTCAACTGAAGACCTTCGAAAGGAGGAAGATTGGCTGAGGTCTGCCCCAAAGCCCTATTTCCCAGTGCAAAGTGAGAAGTGGGAGCTCCCTATCAACGGCACCCCTGGCTATTGCTCCAATCCGACCCACCCCATCTAGCAACAAAGCTTCAAAATCGGGCCACCTGAGCCTCAGGCCTGCCTCAGTGCCCACCCCGAACAGATCAAGCACAGGTTCACACCCTCACTTGAAGGAGCCCCAAAACTGTCCAGAAAAGTCCCGGTAGGCACATCATGACACAGAAAAAGCAGAACAGCATGGACTATATAAGTTCCAGCATGGAAAGAGAACTTGAGTCAAAGAGGGGTAGCAAGGGTTGCTGGGAACTTTTCCTCGGATCGTTTTTAATAGATGAGGCAGCATTTCTCCCCTCTATGCTTGGCTGCTATTTCTTCTTCAGTCTGTGGAAACGGTGTGACACTGCACAGTGGGCACGTATTTGGGGCCTCAGTACCGCGTTCCATAGAATAAGGCGGCACCGTTGTACCAGAACGTCTAAGATCGCTAACAGCTCTAACATTGTATGTTTTGGATCAAACAGCTCCGGACCTCGGATCTGGCAGTGGTCGCTGGTGGCGGGACAGCTGCCTGAGAAAATAAGCATGTGGCCCCGACGCTGGCAGGCGACGAGGCTGCAGCCCCGCCCGCGCACGTCCGTCCCCACCCGTGGGTCTCAGCGGAGCGCCAGAATCTGCGGCGGTTTTCGAGTAGTTTGGGAAGGAGCGGTGGAAGAGGGTGGAAGAGGAGGGGGGAAGGGCAGAAGCGGGTGAAAACAGCGCGAGGACGAGAGGGAAGTGGTGAGCACGAGGGTTTCATCATGCAAACGCGCGGGCAGGTTTCATCAGCGCCCGTGCGCCGGGACTCCGGGACTGGAAGGGAACGCCAAGGCTCCCGAGGACAGCCCAAGGCGGGCCCCCACCCGCGCCAGCTCAGCTTCCTGTTCCTCATCCATTCTCAGGGAGGTCACACGGTTCCCTCCCCTCCCCCCTGGGCAGAAGAACGTGTTTTTCTGCACAGCGCGGCCCGCGGCCCCAAGTCCCTTCGCTGAGAACCACACGCGTAAAAGGGCGATCTGCCACCCGTGTCGTCGAGGCACTGCTGGAGCAGGCGAGCACCCTCAGCCCAAAGCTGGGGGTGCCTCGGGAAGGAAAAAGGGCTCTGCAAGAGGCAGTGACGCCAACAACCTGTTCCATAAAAACCCCAGGCCCGGCCTCTTCTTGGTTCGTGGGTCACCCTGACCCCACCCTATTCCGCCTCAAAACTGCCCCCAGCACCCACAAGGGGCAGCACACCTTAGCATGTGCCAGTCCTGGAAGCGTGCGTTTGTTTGGGTGAGAGGACTCAGCTGTCTCTCCCAGAAAGAAGGAAACTAATGTGGTGGCATTTGCAGCCGCGGCTCTGGATTTCGCACCCAGAGAGCGGTCTATTGAAGGCGGCCCCCTGTGCGCTCCCTGTGGCCACCTCCGTGACCCTCACCGCCTCCCTGATGCCCCGTATCCGTTCTTCCCAGTCGCCGCGCCCCGGAGCCAGGTCGCCACGTCCAGCTGGAGGTTACCGAGCCCTCGAGCTCTGCCCAGTCCGTTCTCCACACCGCCCGCACCCAGAGCGGGAGCGCGGCGACCCCCGAGCCCGTGCCTACCTCCCGGGGTGGTACTGAAGAGCGTGCCGCCGGGGGTGGTGCTGTAGTCCCCGGGCGGCAGGTGCACGCCGTCGCTGAGGACCACCCGGCGAGTGGCGGGGATGGCCCGGCTTGGGGTCTGGGTGCAGCTGCTGCCGCTGGACATGGTCTCCAGAGCGCTCCGCCAGCAGCCGGAGCGGGGCCCTCACACCCCTCTGGCCTCGTTCAGTCTCGCTCGGGCCCGCCCCGCCCGAGACCGCCCCTTCCGCCTCTCGGGGTGACGCCCCCTGGGATTTGTAGTTCCTCCCGCGCCGCCGCCACGCCCACCTCCCCCCCGGGCCGAGTGCTCTGCTGTTCCTCCCCCGCGCTGGGTCGGAGACCTCTTACCCACCCGCTCCAGCGCGCCGAAGCCTGCGCCCCGCCCCTGTTCCTTTCGGGTACCTCGCGGTCACGCCCCATTCCTTTCCGGTCCCCAGTGGCCACGCCCCTGTTCCTTTCGGGTCCCCAGCTGACACGCCGGCAGGGACGGGTCGGTTGGGGTTGGTGGTCGGGAAGCTTGCCTACGTTAATGCCTTGCTGGGTTGGAGGCGCGTCTCAGGCTGTGCGGGGATCCTAGCCCATCCGGCCCCCTGTGGGAAGGCTAGTTTCAATACTGGGACATCAGGCCTGAAGGTCCCCTCAACCTGTTTCGTGCTCTAGTTCCTCAGATGAGAAAGTGGGGATTGGTTGGTTGGTCATTCATCGGTTTATTGAACATTCGTGATATGGCAGGCGTGGAAGAAAGCGCCAAGAATGCACATTCCTTGCCCTGGAGGCTGTGGGAGAAGGACATGGGGACAAACCATCCAGCTGCGTGACGACGAGGGGTAAACCTGGAGCGAGGTGGGGCTTCGAGAGACTGGACCTCGGTGGGGCGGGCGTGTGGGGAGGGGTAAGAGTCGGTCAGAGAAGGTGCCTTACACCCTTTGAGTTGGGTCCGTCTCCCCCGACGCTGCCTGACGTTTAGTAGGTGCTTCTTGAATGAACGAAGGAAGGAACGAATCCTCAAGGAGATCCCCAAGTGGAGGACAGAAAAGCCTGTGGTGGCCACCTCTTGGAAGGGAAGAGGAGAGAGAAAAGTTTAAAAGGGAAATTAGGGCTGGATTGTGAAGGGTCTTTTATTATGCATTTCTCTTTTTTTAATAAATATTTTATATTTTTGGCTGCGTTGGGTCTTCGTTGCTGCGCGTGGGCTTTCTCTAGTTGCGGTGCGCGGGCTTCTCATTTCGGTGGCTTCTCTTGCTGTGGAGCACGGGTTCTAGGCGCACGGGCTTCAGTAGTTGTGGTGCATGGGCTCAGTAGTTGTGGCACATGGGCTCAGTAGTTGTGGTGCACGGGCTTAGTTGCTCCGCGGCATGTGGGATCTTCCCGGACCAGGGCCCAAACCCGTGTCCCCTGCATTGGCAGGCGGATTTTTAACCACTGTGCCACCAGGGAAGCCGTAGAGGGTCTTTTAAATCATGACAGGGTGTGCAGACCTTGTCTTCCAAGAGCAGGAGATATCAGACATCTTTTAAGCTGGGGAGTGACACGATGTTCTTTTTATAATGGACTATAGGAGCGTGAGGCCCGAGGTAGGAAGTCTGGTTGGGTTTGGTCACTGCTGAGCTAATCCCTAGGCCTATGCTGTCCAGCATGGTAGCCAGTGGCCACAAGTGCCCACTGAGCACTTGGAGTGTGGTTAGTCCACAATCACAAATACACACTGGATTTCAAAGACTTAGTACAAAAAAAATAATGTGATATATCTCAATAATTTGTTTTGTACTAATTACATGATGAAATATTTTGAATATATCGGGCTAAGTAAAATCTATTATTAAAATTAACTTCACCTGCTTTTTATTTTTTTTGATGGGACTAGAAGAAATGTATATGTGTATATACACACACACGTATATATATGGCTCCTAGTATGTTTCTATTGGACTGTGCTGCTGTAGAATGAGGTGGTATGAAAGCAATACAAAAGATCTCAAAACCGTCCTCCCAGAAAACTATGGAATCATCAAATGTTAGCTCTGACCAGGCACTTTAGAGGTCATCCAGGACAATAGTTATCTCCATCTTATTAAAAAAACAAAACAAACCAACCAACAAACAAAAAACAAAGGCCTAGAGAGGAAGGGGAGGGTTTGCTTAAGATCACGCAGCTGTGAAATGCCTGAGGCAGGACCAGGACCCAGTCTTGCCTCCCTTCCAGGCCAGCCAGGTTCTCACCACACAAGAAAACAAAGTGGCCCATCCCCCTCCCTTGGGTGGGACTGTTTTGAAAAGGTTTGTTTTGTTCCTTATCAGACCTGCATGTTTGGTTAGAGCAGTTTCTAGGGAAGGGGCCTGCTTAGAAAACTCCACACTCACAATGACCTGAGCAAGAGGGCTGCCAAAGGCTGCTGCGGGGAGTCTGAGGACTGCAGGGGAGCCACGGGGCGGGGGCCGTGGATATGGGAAGAATACTAGCCTGGGCCTGGTGCTGCCACCACAGAACTCTTTAGTCCTGGACCAGACTGAAGAGCTATTTCCTTCTCTGGGCCTTTTTCTCAGCATCTTTGTTTCAGCGTCTATCAGATGAGGGGGGTGTGTTTGAACACCTCTGAGGACGCTGAGCATTGACATTTTATGTCTTTGACAAACCGCTGAATTCTGTTTCCTGCCCAGACATTTCACCTATGGTGATTTCTGCCTCTTTACGGAGCAGGGACTCATTCATAGGAAGCCTTGTAATCAAGTATCGGCTCCTACGGGCAGGGACCGTGGGTTTACTCTCACTCTTGACAAAGGCCACTGGAATACTTTTGGGTGCTTCTACTAAGAGCCAAACTTACTTATTTCTGTCTTCCCTTCGAGCAAGGGAAGGTCAAAAGAAAGAAAACAGAGTGAGCCAAGGATTGTTTAAGGAGGACATGGGGGGGTAGGACAGTTTCCATCCCACCTTTACTCTACTTGACCTGTAGACGGGGAGGGGCAAGGGTCCCATCTTATCAGTTGAAGGAAGTGGAATTTCTCTTGAGTAGCAAGCAGGCACACAGGCCCAGTCCTTGCACTATGAAATGCTCTGTGAGGTTAATAGATAATATCAGGGGAAATTAAGAACAGCCCTAAGTGGGCACCGGTCCTCCCTGGAGTCCTTCTCAACAAGGCTGTGCCGAGCTGGACCAGTGCTGGGAGAGGGTCCTGGGAGTGGCTGCCTGGAGAGGATGGAGCAGGGGCCACAAGAGGAGAAAGGCTTCCAGAATCAGGGAGGAATCACACTCCAGTGGAAGCCAGGGAGTGTAGGGGAGGCAGTGAGAGAGAAGTGAGCTGGTGTGTTTGTTTGTTTGAATCCATTCCTGTTATTTGATGCTGAAAATTCTCCTGGTTCACCACTGGGACTCCTTCCTATTAGCTGGCGTGTCCTGTTGCCAATCCCCCAGTGGTCTTTGGAGGCTATTGTGCTTTTTTGTACAATAAGGGATTCTGGGCTCCTCTTCTATACTTACCGCCCTAGATGTAGATGCAGCCTTTCTTCATGGAGCTGTGGTTTCCATTCCAGATACATCTGTAGCATCATTGCCTAGTGGACTCTGTGAGTGGTTCCGTGGCCCTTGTCCATCCTGATCCTGGCTGGCCATCTGTCTCATACTATCTCTCTCCTATTTCATTTTTGGATGGCCCTGCTTGCAAACCCAAGCTGATGGCTGACTGACGCACACCTTCATGCCGTGTCTCCGGGCCCCCCAGCATTCAGCCCTTTTGTGTACATGTGACTCTTAGCACTGCTTTGCTTCTGATAAACTCAATGGCAAGGCTACTTCTTACGCTAAGAGCTCTTTCTTTTCAACGATCCTCTGTTATCCTCTAGTCAGTGGAGAATCTCCCTGTTTTCTTTTGTATACTTTTTTTTTTTTTTTTTTTTTTGGCCACACCGTGTGGCATGCAGTATCTTAGTTCCCCAACCAGGGATCCAACTCATGCCCCCTGCAGTGGAAGCGTGGAGTCTTAACCACTGGGACCGCCACAGAAGTCCTGCCTATTTTCTTTAACGTCTTTTTTTTTTTTTGGTACCTTTGGACCTCCTTCACCCATTTCCCCTAATCCCCACCCCCTGCCTCTGACACCACCAATCTGTACTCTCTGTATCTATGAGCTTGTTTGTTTTTAAACAGCTCTTTTGTAAATGGTTGAATCTCCATCTGGGGCAGGAAGGTTAGGAATCACTTGTCGTATAAGAGGGCACAAGAGCCTCTAAGGAACACGGGGCCATGGTGACAGGACACGTGAGCTGATGTGAAGGATTCCCAATGATGAGTTTAAACTTTTAGTGTAGTTTCGGGGCTTAGAGTTCGTAAGAAAAGCTTTAATGGCTCAGAGCAGGGTCTACAATCTTTACCTGGACTTCAAGAACAGACTGTTGGGCTTAATTCCTTGGGAATCGTCACCTTCCCACTGTGGGAACAATGCAAGGGTGCTGGAGGGGGTGGGTGTGTTGACCTCTAGGTAGGGCGGTTTGCCTGGGGGGCCCTCCTACGGATGACCCTGGGTGTGTCCACCTGAGATGGGGCCTCACAGGCTTAGAAGGTATTGTGTGTTGGCCAGGAGAGCAGAACAGCTGAGAGGTTTTGGTGGCAACTGAGGAAGAGTGGCACTGTGGTCACCAGGGGCCAGCGGGAGGCCAGATCCTTGACCCTAACCAGCCTTTAGGGACGTGTCCGTCAGGGTCACTTAAGTCAGGTAATTTGAGGAGAGTTTAGTAAAGGGATGATCTACAAAGTTGAGGGCAGGAGGTTGGAAAACCAAAAGGGAAATCGTGGTGCCTGGGGCCAGAATTGGGCCTGAAGGAGTGAGGAAGGTGTTTACTGGAATCCAGAGAGACAGAGAGACAGAGAGAGGTAGAGAGGGAAAGGCCTCACAGGAGCTGTCACCTGCCATCCTGGCTGGGCACAGGGAAAGAGCTGGCCTCCTGCCCTCGGCTCTGCTGCCAGGCTCCTTGATGGCCCAGTCCAGCCAGAAGACAGAGGACAAGGGGGCCCATTGATGCTGCCCTGTGGGCCAACCTCCTGGGGCGCCAAGCAGGGGCAACAGAAGATTCCAGCACAGCAAGTAGAGGGGAAATTGGGAGGGGTGTGTGTGGAGCAGTCCTGAGCAAGTGCGTGAGTTTGTGTGTGTGTATGTGTGTTGAGCCTCACAACGCACTCTTCTTGCTTTGGCGTGAGAGCGGTGACCTGTGTCCCCAGTCCCCTTGAAACAGGAGGCAAGGGGGCAGGGCACAACCTTTGAAACAATAACATAGCTCGAGGACATGGCATAAACTGATCAGCACCAAATAGGTCCGAGCCTCGAGCCTCAGTCTCTGCTCACTGTAACACATCATTGTGCTAAACGACACACCCACAGGCGCCATGACAGTTCCAAGGCCACCCATAAAGGTCAAAAAGTGAGCTGTGGCCCAATTTCTGGAAATCCCCGCCCCTTCCCCAAAATAGCTGGAATACTCTTCCCACTCATTGGCCTACGAAATGACTCACTCCTATAAAAACTGACAACCCCATACCATGGGGCCTTCTAGGTGGCCCACACTCTGTCTGTGGAGTGTGTTTCTCTCTAAATAAATCCACTCCTTACCTATCACTTTGTCCCTCACTGAATTCTTTCTGCAATGAGACATCAAGAACCTGAGCTTCATTAAGTCCTGAGACCAGGTGTGTGATCTCAGTTAAAAGAGCATGGGTTCGGGCTTCCCTGGTGGCGCAGTGGTTGAGAGTCCACCTGCCGATGCAGGGGACGCGGGTTCGTGCCCCGGTCCGGGAAGATCCCGCATGCCGTGGAGCGGCTGGGCCCGTGAGCCTATGGCCACTGAGCCTACGCGTCCGGAGCCTGTGCTCTGCAACGGGAGAGGCCACAACAATGAGAGGCCCGCGTATCACACACACACAAAAAAGAGCATGGGTTCAAGTCCCAATCTGAATCGCACGGTTTCACCCTTACGCTCAAGATCCTCAGTCCCCAAATGTTCTCCTCCACTCACAGGTTGACGCCTGAAATCCCCTGTTTTTAAAAAGCTTTCTGTCCTGAGCTAAAGGTTCCGCTAACTGTAAAGTGACCTTCACATTCATGACACCACAAGAAAGGAGGAAAGGAAACGGACACTTCCTGTGTTCTTGCTCTGTGCCTGACCCACATGTGAGAGGTCTGACACTGACAAGACCGATAAATGGCCCCAGGACATTGTAGGACAAGTATAACAAGTATTCCTAATTCACACATGGGGCTTGGTGGGGTAGGGGTTTAGCCTGCCCATGCCACAGCTCACATTTAGATATTTTTAGAACCTGCTTGGTCCAAAGCCCATACATTTCATCACCACTCCTGTGATTCCCAAACTTCAGAGTGCTTCAGATGAGCAGAGAAGCTTGTGAAATAGGTGGGATCTTTATCTGGGAGCTGGTCTTGATGTGAGGAGAGGGGGAAGCCGTCCCAAAGCACAGAAAGGATACAGTGGAGGCAAGGGTGGTGTCCAACACCACAGACTGGGCGACGTAAACAACAGACATTGATTTCTCAGTTCCGGAGACTTGCGAGTCCACGATCAAGGTGCTGGCAGATATGGTTCCTGGTGAGACCCCTCTTCCTGGTTTGTAGACAGTGCCTTCTCAGTCTGTCCTCACATGGTGGTGGGGAGAGAGAACTCTGGTCACTCCTCTCTTTTCATAAGGACACCAATCCCATGATGGGAGGGGAGCCCACCCTCGTGACCCCATCTAAACCTAACTCTAACCTCCCAAAAGCCCCCATCTCTAAATACCATCCCAGGACCTCCCTGGTGGTCCAGTAGTTAAGATTCTGCACTCCACCACAGGGGGCACAGGTTTGATCCCTGGTTGAGCAACTAAGATGCCGCAGTGTGGCCAAAAAAACCCCAAAAAACCCCCAGTAAAACCCTCAACCATCCGATCGCGGGGGTAACCATCATACATGCATGAATCTGGGGCTAGACACAAACATTCAGTCCATAGCAGAAGGAACCTTGAAGATTTTTGCCAAGGGCGGGTCCACCCCGCCCTTCTGAGTGCTGACCATGCCTTTCTTCAGCTCCCCAGGAAGGGCTGCAACGTAACTCCCTCTCTTTCCCCTCCCCGACTCCAACTGAACCCCAGCTTTCAGTCTCCAGCCTCACTGGATCCCACAGAAAGCAGTGCCTTCAGTAGCGACATCTTTGAACTCAAAGATGATGGCACAGTGTTAATTCCACGGGTTTTGTAAAGAAAACGTCCCGGGTTCACAATCCACTTATTATCTACATAACCTTTGCCAATCACTCTGAAATGCAATTTTCTCATCTGTAAAATGGAGGTAACACTATCTACCTGGGTTAAAACGGGTAGCACAAACTTTGGGACCTGGTGGGCTTCCGGTGAGTGTAAAGAGCTGTCTAGAAGCCCGCCTCCTGATTTCCCGGCCTGGGCTTCTGCCTGTGACTCTCCATTTCCTTTATTTGAGGCGCAAAATGTGACATTTATTCAGCGTCCCGGGGCTGGGGGCCTTGCACTGCCCATAGATGGCTGGCCATCCTGACCTCGGGGTCAGTGGGTTGGCTTGTACACACGAGAAAACGTTCAGACGAACAAAAAGGAAAGGAAGCCATAAGGGGTGATGGGAGGGGGTGGCGGGGTTTACTCTTCTGAAGCCACCCCAGAGCGTGGGAAGCGCTAGGGGAACCCCAAGAGCCTCCCCGCCTTTGTTCCCCAGCCTCTTGGCTGCTGGGCTGGCGCGCCCTCTAGTGGTCCTCCCGCTGCAAACATTTCTTTTTAATTAGATCAGTTCCTTTGACAGTCTGTCCTTGAGGCCACTCAGCAAATTTTTACTGAGAGACTTCTTTGCCGGGGAATATTCTAGGCATTGGAGATATACCAGTAAACAAAACAAAACAAACCCCTGCAGTGTTCTTTCTCTAAACTAACTCTATAGCCGGTTAGTAACTTCCATCTGGATCCCTGAAGCCTGTTATTTGTTCCTTCTTTTGTATTGCCAAAGGTGAATTTTTAAAAACTAGCATGCGTAGACCACCAAATAAAATGAAACCAGAGCATCGTGTAATATTGGTGCAAATTTGAAGAGTGAGGTTTTTAGCTCAATTTTAAGTGACTTGTCATATCTTAGTGCTTCTTCCTTTGTTATAGATTATGATTCTGGTTTTCCCCTGCTTTTTATGTTTGTTCATGAGTGTATTTACAAAGAGAGGTTCCTCTAGATCGGCACTATCCACATATGACTATTTAAATTAAATTAATTACAATTTAATAAGATTAAAAATGTAGTTTCTTACTTGCACTGTTCACATTTCCAGTGTTTACTACCCACATGTGACTGGTGGCTATCTTGTTGGAAAGCACAGATATATAATATATAATATTTCCATTGTGGAGGGTTCCACTGGACAACACTGTCACAGTGATGGGGATTCGGCTGTAGGAATGTCGAGTTATGTTAATGTGAAGGTGTAATCTCTCCACTCCTTCCTTCTGTCTTCTTACCTGCAGTTTGGACAGTGGCCTCTGGCTGCAGGGAGCCAGAGGGGTGTGAGCTGGAAGACTTAACTTCCTACTGTTTGCTGACCCAGTTAGGAGATGTGCCCACCTTCTCTGTTCCTCCTTTTTTTTAAAAAATTTATTTATTTATTAAAAATTTTTTTTTTGTCTGCGCTGCACCACTTGCAGGATCTTAGTTCCCCAACCAAGGATTGAACCCCTGCCACTGCAGGGAAAGGGCTGAGTCCTAACCACTGGATTGCCAGGGAATTTCCTCTGTTCCTCTTTGGTCCAAGTGCACATCAAACCAACAGAGGGAGCAGGTTCCCAGGCTGATCAGCCCTGTGGTTGCTTCTTTGTTGGGAGACTTCAGTTGCCAAAGCTTTGTCTCTCTGCCCATTTGTTCTTGGGTTGCCAGCTCTGCTCTTGACCTCTGCCCTTTCTTGTTCTAATTATGGGCTAGAAGGGACTTGGGGAACCCTCTTATCAAGCGCTTGTGCACAGGGAAGACTTTGATCTCCTCCTACAAGAGAGCAAGTGGGCAATGAATGCCAGGGTGTCTGAAAGTTGAAAGTCTCCACTTCTTGAGCCACTACCATTAACTTAGGAGCAGAGGTAGCTGGACTGAGCATCCTGGTCCACGGGCTCTTCTCATTTCTTCTGCTAAAGCGCTCTGCGACTTCAGGCAAGTTATTCTCTCAGCCCAAGCCTCAGTGTCTTCATATGTAGTGAGGGATGTGGGACTTGATGATTGCCAAGGTCTGCTGAAATTCTAGAGTTTGTAACTTGGCCAACGCCCTTGTGACTCCAGTGCACAAAGAAGTTATGATCAAGATAAAGCAGATTCCCTTCCCAAAAAGTAATCTCCTGGCTCAGATGGTTTCACTCCAGTTTCAAACACGTAAAGAAGGATAAGCAGCAATTGTGCACAAACTCTTCCAGGAAATAGAGGAGGGAACACTTCCCAACTTATTTTTAGGCCAGTATTATCTCGATATGAAAACCAGATAAAGACGGTACTAAAAAAAACTATAAACCAATATCTCTCATGAGATATAGCAAATTGAATCCATTGTTCTAAAATAATTATAAATATCAGAAGAATTATATACTATGACCAAGTAGGATTTATTCCACATATATAGTCTGATTCAATATTCAGAATTCCACGATATCAAGTGGTCAATAAAGTTTAGATTAAAAATAATGTCCAGGGACTTCCCTGGTGGTCCAGTGGCTAAGACTCCACGCTCCCAATGCAAGGGGCCTGGGTTTGATCCCTGGTCAGGGAACTAGATCCCACATTCCATAGCTAACAGTTCGCATGCCTGCCATAACTAAAAAAAGATCCCACGTGCCGCAAGTAAAAAGAAAAAAAAAAGATCCTGCATGCCACAACTAAAAGACCTGCGTGCTGAAACTAAAGATCCCGCATGCTGCAACGGAGATCCCGCATGGAACTAAGACCCAGCGCAGCCAAATAAATAAATAAATATTTTTTTAAATGTCCATCATAGCAACAGGTTAATTAGAATAATCTTATCAACTAGTACAGAAAAGGCATCTGACAAAATCCAACACCTATTTGTGATTAAAAATTCTCAGCAAGTTAGGAAGAGAGTGGAACTACCTCAGTTTGATAAAGACATCTACAAAAAGTCTACAGCTAACATCATAGTTGATGGTGAAAGACTAAATGCTTTCTCCCTAAGACTGGGAACAAGGCAAGGATGCTTCCTCTCACTACTCTTATTCAATACAGTACTGGAAGTTCTAGCCACTGCAAAAAAAAAAAAAAAAAGAAAAAGAAAAAGAAAGAAAAAGGCATACAGAGTGGAAAGAAAGAAAGAAAACTGTCCTTATTTGCAGATGTTATAATTGTGTATGCAGAAAATCCCAAAGACTCTACAAAAAAGCTCCTATAACTGCTATGTGAGTTCTGCAATGTCACAGGATACAAGATCGATGCATGAAACCAATCACATTTCTACATACTAAGAACAAACAGGCAGAAACTGTAAATGCTATACCATGTATAATTGTTACAAAGAAAATGAGACACCTAGTTACAAATTTAACAAAATATGTGTAGGATCTGTAGGCCGAAAATTACTAAATGCTGATAAAGTCAATCAAAGAAGACCTAAATAAATGGAGACATACATTGTGGCCATGGACTGGATGACTCAACATAGTAAACATGCCAATTCTTCCCAAATTCATGTATAGGTTTAATGTAATTCCTATCAAAATCCCAGCAAGAAAAAAAAAAAAAAAAAAAAAAAATCCCAGCAAGATATTCTGTAGACATAGATAAGCTTATTCTAAAACTTAGAAGAGAAAGCACAGGCCCTAACACGCCTAAACCAATCTTAAAAATAAATAAATTGGACATAAGATACTGTAGGAGACCAGGATGAAATAAAAGGAGGATCAAATCCTGGCCAGCCCTTTCCTGAAAGTAGAGATGGAACCTCCTCCAGAAAGTCTTCCGGATTAGCTCCTATACTTACTTAACTAGCCCCTGCATATACCCTACTTGGATTGTATTAAATTATTTTGCCTTCATTAACATGAGAGTTGGTGAGTATTCCTATTTTTCAGCTGTGTATTCAATAATCTACAATACATGGGGCTTGGTGAGAGCAATATTGTGGCTTCTACCTTTTTGCATTTCTCACCAGGCCCAGGAAGGTGTTCCTGGGGTATTCAGTTATTTTGCAGAAAGAACAGACTAAGATGAATATTCTCATCCTGCTCTTCTCAGGGCTTCCTGGTCCCCACCAAGCATCTTGTCTCCACTGTATATCAGGAACCAAGATCCCAGCTCAAGACCTCAGAGGCTTCATCACCTCCCAGCACCAGCTGCTGAGCCCATTACCCACAGCTGGGCAGGAAAAGCCCGAGGTCTCCTGAAAAGTGATGACATCAGGATAGCCCTCCTTCCCCCTCTGCCAAGTTCTGCTCTGGAGCCCCTGAGGCCACCAGGCCCCCCATCGTGCTGACATTTCCTCTTCTGGTACTCAATGGCTCATTAGGAGTGGAGGGCTTGGTTGGGGGCCAGGAGAAGTGGGAACAGTGGAATGAAAGGCAGGAGTGTGGACCCTTTGGTTTCTAGGCTGGAAGCATTTGGAAGGGGCAGCATTTCATTTTTATATTGAGGAGGTGGAGGAGGTCATGGCAAGACTACTTTGCAGGGACTTCCTTTCTGTAGCCTATAGAGAGGATTCCAGATGCTAGAAGTGGTTAAAAAGATAATCCCTCCATGGGCCCCATGGTGTTTCCCTGGCGATCACGGATGGTGTCTGAGTGCTTTTTCTGTTCCCTGTAAGCCCAGGAATCCCTTATTCCCATCACACCATCCTGGAATGCCTTCCTGGCTCCTGGGGCTGCTGCCTTTGGTCTTAAATAGTATCATGACATTGGAATCACTTCCTAATCTGGGGGGAGATGTGAGTCTAGGCATGTGAGTGGAAAGTAAGCCAAACCAAGCAAAGAAACTCAAGTAAGAAGTGAGCCCTGGGGGCTTCCCTGGTGGTGCAGTGGTTGAGAGTCCTCCTGCCGATGCAGGGGACACGGGTTCGTGCCCCGGTCCGGGAAGATCCCACATGTCGCAGAGCGGCTGGGCCCGTGAGCCATGGCCGCTGAGCCTGCATGCGTCTGGAGCCTGTGCTCCGCGATGGGAGAGGCCACGACAGCGAGAGGCCCGTGTACCGCAAAAAAAAAAAAAAAAAAAGAAAAGAAGTGAGCCCTGGGCTTCCCTAGTGGCGCAGTGGTTAAGGGTCTGCCTGCCAATGCAGGGGACACGGGTTCGAGCCCTGGTCCGGGAGGATCCCACATGCCGTGGAGCAACTAAGCCAGTGCACCACAACTACTGAGCCTGCACTCTAGAGCCCGTGAGCCACAACTACTGAGCCTGCGTGCTGCAGCTGCTAAAGCCCACGTGCCTAGAGCCCATGCTCCGCAACAAGAGAAGCCACCGCAATGAGAAGGCCATGCACTGCAACAAAGCGTAGCCCCCAACCAGAAAACTAGTTTTCTCTAGTTCTCGCTGCAACTAGAGAAAGCCCGCGTGCAGCAATGAAGACCCAACACAACCAAAAATAAATATAAATAAATAAATTTATTAAAAAAAAAGGGTTTGTGGGACTCAGCTTCCTTCCTTTTTCCAGATGGGAAAGCTCCTCACTCCATCTTAACTGGAGGGTCTCATATGCAAGGCGTGGGTCTCCCCATCGGAGGAGAAACCGTCCCCTTGTTTTGCTCCCTTTTCTTCCAAGCACCGGATACTCCTTGTTCAGTACTTGTTCCCAGCGAAAACTGTGGGCTGATGTGAGAGAAAGGCCAGAGACTGTGCAGCTTGAGTGCCAGACAGGCTCTAGCCTTGTTGGAGCTTTCCTTCCCAGGGAGAGGGAGGGAAGAGACCACAGATGCAAGCAGCATGGTGGATCTGCCCTCTTCCAGGCTGCACAGAAATCAGTGGAAGCAGTATCCAGGGGTGACTCGGAAGGCATGATCTGAGGGTTGGTGAGCACCCTCTCCTGCCCTCTCCCTCTCCCACCCTCCTGATCGCTCCCCGACCTCCCTGGGAGAGGGTGCCTTCCTGAACCCCAAGAAACTCTTATCCGGGCTGCAGGTGGGCTGTGTGACCTTGCCCTGTCCCTGGGGAGCAGCCTCTCTAATAGTCAAGGATTTTAATCACTATTCAAAGAGATTAGAACATGGATTTCTCTCCCTACTGCAGGAGGGAAAGAAACATTTCTGATCCCCTCTTTCGTGGATGACCAGGAACAAGAGAATAGGCACTGCAAGAAAATCCTAAGCGTCCACCCCTGTCTCTGCCTGAATAAGGCTCTTGTCCCCGCCCAGCTCTTAGGCACAAGAGGACCTTTTGGTTTCTGAAGATGGAGGCTCCTTCCCTGCCTCTCCTTCAAGCTCCTTGCCTTGGGAAACAGCAGATGTGTGGAGAGTAGCCATGGCATGTTGTAGAAGACAAGGAAAGTGTTAGGTTGGGGGCTTCTTTTCAGCTCTGGGGGCTGGGCAGTGGTCCTTTCCAAGCCCTGCCTCCCCTCCAGAGGACAGGCTGGCAGGTGGCACCGGCCACAGACTGCCAGGGAGTGTGGAGGAGGCGCTTGGGAAGAGGACCCGGCTCCTCAGATGCCTGTACTCCTGCTGGGAAGGAACCTTCACTGTGAGATTATGGTCCAACCTCAGTTTCCTCTCCAGACCTCAGATTTTTTTTTTTTTTTTTTTGCGGTATGCGGGCCTCTCACTGTTGTGGCCTCTCCCGTTGCGGAGCACAGGCTCTGGACGCGCAGGCTCAGCGGCCATGGCTCATGGGCCCAGCCGCTCCGCGGCATGTGGGATCTTCCCGGACCGGGACACGAACCCGTGTCCTCTGCCTCGGCAGGCGGACTCTCAACCACTGCGCCACCAGGGCAGCCCCTTCAGTTTTTTGAGCTTGGGGTTAGGTAGGAGAAGATGGGGCTGGGGTCTCTGCATCGAGGGAAGTGGGGCATGGAGTAGGGAACCGAAATGGAACCCAGGGCCCTTTCTTTTCCCGCTTCCCAACCCACCCTGCCCTGGGGTTGAAGCAAAGGAGGGCGGGCCGGTTGTTCTCCACCCCAGGAGCAAGGGGGGGCCCGGGATGGGGTGGGTCCCGCTGTGCCCGAGGGCCCCCCTCACCTGGTCAGCTCTAGTTTTGGTGTTGTAGCTCAGTTTCTTTGCCCAGATTTCTTGCCACCTCTTGGGCTGGCTTTGACTAGACTAGAGGTCCCCCAAAGCCCTTGGGCTCAGCTTTGGTTTCTTTGAAAGATTTGATAGCTATGAAGGTGAGAATCCACTTCTGGGATGAAGGCTAGACAGGCTCTGGAACGTGTGAGTGCGAATTCTTCCCGGGTAGGAACCGGGCCGGGTTGAAGCTGGGTTGAGCTTTGTGGCAGGGTGGGTCCCCAAGGCTTTTGTGTAACCTCACGTGCCCCTCAAGGTCCCTGACCTTCACCCATTTCCCTCTCCTGTTCCCACCCTCTGCCCCCTCACCCCAAGATACCTCACCTCCATTTTTTTTCAGGGCTTCCTGGGGACTTTCTTAGGCCTTGAAGAAACAACTCCATTGATCCAGAACCTTTGGAGAGCCTCTGGCCTGTTCGGAATGAGCCCTGTGGAGTTTCCCAGCTGGAAAATTCTGCCCTCGGGAACCTGACCACTAGGCCGTGAGAGGGGGAGGGGGTCTGGCTTGGGAGGGGCAACCCTTACCAAGTGGGTTTTCACCATTCTCTCTCTCTCTCTCTCTCTCTCTCCTTCCAAAAGATGTTTTCTAAACCCCACCCCTGAACTTCACCACTACCTCAGCAGCTTGAGTGTCTGGCTGTCCTTGCAGCAGCCGGGCTGGCTTTGGCTGGGCACCCATCCCCTTGCTCACTTGAGTGCTGTGTGCTTAGGGCAAAGAGAGCACCCTCGTTCCATTCCTTCTGCCACCCAGACCCTGATGAACCAATCAGTGTACTGGAGGCCCTGGCGACCCAGGTTGAGAAGCAGCAGCTAGAAAAGGTCAAGGTTTGGGGTTTGGTTCCTGGCTCCCTCATTACAGCCCTCTAAGCTCCAGCCTCCCTCACTTTAGACACAGGACGGCTCTGATCTACCTCACAGCAGGGTCAGAAGGACTTCTTTAGAGTTTTGGGGGGCTCCTGGGTTCATGGGAAGGTGAACCATTAGAATGGATTCCTTCTTTTCCTTTTAAAATCAAATTAATAAATACTACTGAATGCAAAGTATCCATTGTCCTCTTTTCTCTCCATTTGTTTTCTTTGCATAATCCACTTTCTCCCTTCTTAGAGCTGGCTTTTGACCGAGGCAATAAATTTGGACTAATCGTTGCCCCTTTCTTCTTAATCCTCATGAAATGAAAAATGAAGTCTGTTTGGGTGAAGGAGATGGAGTTTGAGCCTTTGACACTCCTGTCTCCCCACCCTTTCCAAAATTCCTGGAAGACATTCTACCCAGGGGATTGAGCAGTGTGTCCACAGGAGGATGGGGCTGCTGTGCCTGGGATCAGGGCATATGGAGCTCTTGTGCTATAAGCCGGTGGTGGATTCAGGAACCAGTTTTGTTTGGTGCTGTATGTGTGTGTGTCTGGACATGCAGACCGTTGTTTGTGTTGGGCAGATGTCTTGGGTTATAAATACATTCTGACATTTCCCTTCCTTTCCATAACCTCTACCTTCCCACTCCCTTTCCTGGGAGGCAGGAATCTATATTATCCTCTTGAAGTAAAACTGGAGTTCCAAGTTTGAGGTCGTTGATAGTTTTTTTTCCCTTATTTCAATTTTTATGAACTTTATCAGGCAGTTTCCTATGGAAAGAAAATTGCAATGGAAATCCCTGGGTCATTTTGTGGGTTCTTATTTAAACTCCATGAGCAGAGACCATTGTCCGGGTTGATTTACAGGATAGCCAGTAAATCGTCAAAAGTTTAACGTGCTGGATGACAGAGCATACAATGCATTGGCTAAATTCAGGGGCTCCAGGGATATGAAACTCTGATCTGCCCTGAGGATAAGCTCGGTGGGTTTCCACATATGGGTGTTCCCTGTGAATTGGACCTGGCCTCAGCTGCTTTCTTTTGTCCAGGAGTCCAGGTTTTATTTCTTAGGATGTTTGCATACCAAAGATGACTTTCTCCTTTTCAACCCAGAGCAGTGTGAGATCTCTGGTGTCTGAGGTATGGAAAGTTTCTTGGCAAGGACTCAACTGTGGAACCCTTAGGGGAGAAGGAAATCTCGCTTTAGCCTGGGGACACATAAGAGGGCCTCTGCTCTCTCCCCACCTGTGGATATTTTCCCAGCATGGCCGAGGGAAGTTGCCCAGTCAGTGCTAGGCAGGGGAGAAGAATGACTTGGGGGAGGAAGGGCGCTCTGGTGTGTAGAATTGTCCTTGAACGCTATCCAGGAGCTCATAAGGCTTGAGTCTTGCTCGACGGGCACCCGTGTGCCAGCTGTCAGTCTCCTCTGGAGTGTTTAGACTTGCACCGGGGCTGTGGACTCCATCTGCGAATTGTCACCGGTGCATCTGATGGAGAGGCAGCCAGCTGCTCTGGTCATTTCTCCAGCAACCTGTGGCCAGGTGTCAGGCTGAGGGGGATTTACATCCTTGGATGCCAAGCGGGCTGCTCTCGCTAGCGCTAGCACGGGGTCTGAGCACTTGAACTGTGGAAGACAAGCAACCATCCTCTGAGCCTGGGGGTGTGAAGACTTACAGACCAGTGAGAACAAAAGGGCCCGCGGAAGGGCTGGCCCTGCCTGGGCGTGGGCAGAAGTGAGGGGGTGGGAGGGGAGAGTGCTGAGCTGGAGGACAGGGGATGAGGGGTGACTGGGTTTTTCAGAGGGAACCTTCCTTCTGCATCAGGTGGGACTGCTGAGGGGCAGGCAGAATTAGGGAGAGGGGGAGCTTGATAACAGACTTTCCTAGGACTCTCCCCGTGGTAGATTCTTCTGGGGAGTGATGGTAAGTGCAGGCTGTGGTCCTTGTGGGGGGTCACGGGGCTATCATTCCACACCAGCTTCATTCTTCAACCCTTACAGAGTTGAGCAGCTTCTCCCTGTCGTCCTGGGGCCACGGAAACAGTGTCCTTCATGGTTCCATCCTAAAAGCCAGAGATCCAGGCTCCCTCTCAGACCCCCTTGGCGGAGGGAGTATGTCTTCGTTTGTGTGTCTGTCCCGGGGAAAAAATGGGAGCCGGCAATGGGGGTACAGATCTGCTAATGCCCGCCCCAGCCCCCTGCCAAACGCCCTGCGGACAGTCTGCCTTAGGCCAATGAGTGAGCAGTTGAAGTATGATGCTCAACTGTCTAATGAGCAGAAGCTCCATAAGGCCATCGACTGTTTCATAGCTCATCCTATTACGCGATTAAGGAAAATCAGAATGCATTCCTCAGTTTCCTCATCTATCAAATAAACGGAGCATAACCCTTTCTCTCCTCTCTTGCCTTTAGAAGGGGAATGAGGGTGACTGGGACGGCTGGCTTTCTTCGACCTCTGGGGAGCCCTAGGCAGAGCTTTGCAGCTTCAGCGTTTATGCAGAGCTTTTGTGCTCCATCCAAGGCGTAAGCGGTGTGAGGCGCCCCCTGACGGCGGTTTAAGGTACAACAGGTGTGGACAGAGTTTGCAAGTTGCCCTGACTTGCAAAAACTTGAAGAGACCCTAGGAATGGTTTAGCCCAATCCTTTGACAAAATGGATGAAGAAACTGACTTCTAGAGAGGTGAATTGTGAGTAGCCAAGATTAGTGTAGTCAATGAAAGGCAACACTGCACGGAATTTGCAGCTGGAAAAAGCAAATAAAAAAGGAAGGAAGGGAATGACCCATCGATAAATATGCCAACACTCTAAGAGGTGCTCTCCAAATGTTATGTTGTAGTGACAACAAAGAAAAAATACAGCTGCATAGAAATCAAAGAGCTTGCTGTGCTGATTCTAACCCAGTCTACCAGGCTCCCAAGTTCACTTTCTTTTCCCTGCACTCACTGCTCACCATCGGTCACACAGAGCAAGTGATTTAACATCTCTGTTTGCCTGTGAATCAAACGCAGATTATATTACTGCTCTACTCGGTTCCTGCACACTGGTTTTGAAGCTCAGATGAGAGGCTGTGTGTGAAAAGACTTGGAAACTGAAAGGGCTCCTCCAGTGTAAGGGGTGTCATGGAGTATGGAGCTCGGACTAGTCCCAGGTCTCCTGGCTTTGGTCTTTGTTTGGTCCTGCTTCTGTTGACAGCCTGGATCTTGGACCCACTTGCCTTTGGTCACTGTGGGCATGTCCTGCCTGGTCTTTCTTCCACAGGTTCATCCCTACCTCAGGCTGATTCCACTGGTGTCACCTCCATGTCACTGTACACCCCCCCCTCCAGCTCTCTTTTCACGTTCAGACCCTGATCTGGCCTGTGCCTGACCTTTTGGTCATGGTTTGGCTCACCCTACCATTGCGGTGCAGCATTTATAATGAGGTAATTTTAAGGATGGACAGAAGGTTTAAGAGAGAGGGCACTTTTAGATGTCTGTGCTTTATGGTACATTTGTGAGAATGTACCCTAAGGAACCGGAAGAGGGAGATGGTATATTAGTTTGCTAAACCTTCCATAACAACTCACCACAAACAGAAAATTATTCAGTTCTAGAGGCTAGAAGTCCAAAATCAAGGTGTTGGCAGGATCATGCTCCCTCTGAAGGCTCTGGGGGAAGAATCCCCTTTTGCCTCTTGTAGCTTCTGGTGGCTGCCAGCAAGCCTGGGTGTCGCCTGACTCATAGCTGCCTCACTGCAACTTCTGCCTCCATCTTTGTCTGGCTTTCTCCCCCATGTGTCTGTGTCTAAATTTCCCTCCTCTTATAAGGACACCAGCCATTGGATCAGGGCCCAGCATAATTCCGTAAGACTTCATTTTAACTTGATTATACATGCAAAGACCCTATTTCCAAATAAGGTCACATTCTGGGGTACCAGAGTTTAAGATTCAACATCTCTTTTAGGAGGACACAATTCTACCCACAGCTGAGGGTGTGATGGGGAAGCAGGAACACTCTTAACTCTCCATGCTCATCTTATTACTGCTGTCTCAAAGCCACATTTCCCAGGCTCTGTTTCATCCTATAATCAGTCAGAAGGGTAGTGGGCGTGCTATGCACTCCTGGATTTCCATTTACGAGCCTTTTCTCCCATCTCCCTGGGCCCCAGATTTGAGAGGCGATTCGTCAAGTCAGACTTTGTGTTTGTTGTCTCCTGTGGGCAGAATTTGCTGTCCATTCTCCATTCTTCCCTTCTTCCTTGAGTAACAGAACCCTTAAGTTTTATTGGGGCACGTGGCCTCCCTAAAAACACATTGCGGCCTCACCTGCAGCTAGGTGTGACTAAGTGACTTAAGTCCTAGCTGACTGAAGTGTGCAGCTTCCACGTCTGAAAGGGAAAGGGTGTATCCCCCATGTCCGCTTGTCCACTTCCAGCCGGCTGGAATGCAGATGTGATGGTAAGAACTGAAGCAGCCACATTTGGTCATGAGATGGCAACCATGTGTTGCCAATGGCAGAAGAACCAGACATGGGGAGCCTGGGTGTCCAACGGTGTGAAGTCATCTCTTTAGCCCTGAACTGCTTATGTTTAAAACTCTTAAATGAAAGAGAAATAAATGTCTATCCTGTTAAGCTACAGTTGTTTTCGCTTTTTTTTTTTTTTAATAGCTGCTGAATCAAACACATTCATCAGTGAAGGGAGGCAACAAAAGGATAACAATGAATGGACATCTCCTACATTCTGTAATGAATGTGGCTTGGCTTACAAGGCTAGCTTGCTTTGGTTCCCCTAGGGCATCTCTGGGAACTGGCATTTCTGTAGAGTCTGAGTTCGTGTCGTACCTGTGGCCACCAAGCCCATCTCCTGGACATTAATTCACATGGGGACAGTGAGTATGCTCGTTTCCCAAGACCGCCGCAACAAGTGACCACAGCCTTGGAGCCTTAAAACAACAGAAATTCATTCTCTCACAGTTCTGGAGGCCAGGAGTCTGAAATCAAGGTGTTGACAGGGCTGGTTCCTTCTGGAGGCCCTGAAGGAGAGTCCATTCCAGGTCCCGTTCCCAGCCTCTGATGGCTGTGGCAATTCTTGGCTTTCATTGACTTAAAGACACATAGCTTTGATGTCTACCTCTGTCTTCACTTTCCCCCGGTGTCCCTGTGTGTCCTCTCCTTTCCTGTCTCTTATAAAGGCACAGATGGATCTTTGTAAGAGACAGATCGGATTTGGATTTGGGGCCTATTCTAATCCAGGATGATCTCGTCTCAAGATCTTTGCCTTAATTATATCAGCGAAGACCCTTCTTCCAAATCGGGTCACGTTCTGAGGTTCTGGTTGACATACCTTTTGGTAGGTGGCACTGTGCAACCCATTACAGCGAGAGATCCATGTGAACTCTTTAACGAATCGTTCTGACCTCATGAAATTGTCATCCACTCCAGTCACCCCTCACGGAAGGGCTGTTTTCTCCAGAAGCTCTTGGACTCTGTGGCAGGCAGAATTCTGAGATGACCTCCAAGGACCCATGTCCTTATATAATCCCCTCCCCTTGAACGTGAGTGGGGCCTGTAATTTGCTTCTAACAAATAGAAAATGCCGAAAGTGATGGGATGCTACTCTTGTGATTATGTCCTGTTATGTGGCAGAGGGGAAGGGATTTTGAAGATGTAATTAAGGTCCCTAATCCATTGACTTAGGTTAACAGAAAGGGAGATTATCCTCACGTGGGCCTGACTTAATCAGGTGAGCCCTTTCAAAGAAGGTCAGAGGGCAGAGAAGAGAGATGCACCTACTAGCCTTGAGGAAGCCAGCCACGGTGAGCTCTGTATAGCTGCAAGGAAATGGGTTCCGTGTGAACCTGAAAGAGGACCCTGAGCCCCAGGTGAGGCTGCAGCCCTGGCCAACACGGTCATTGCAGCCTGGTGAGACCCTGAGCAGAAGACCCAGGCTCCTGACCCATGGAAAGTGAAATAATAAATGTGTGTTGTTCTGAGCTGCTTTGTGGTAATCTCTGGCCCAATAATAGAAAAACAAATATAAACTTACTTCCCAATTCTGTCCCAGGCTGCTCTTTCTAACAGTCCTTCTCTGGTCCCGTTTTTAAAGATTTCCTATCAGAAACCAAAATACAATGGGACCCCAAGCTCAGGAAGGTCCCATGATCTGCCATGGCCTGCTTTTCTCCAAAGGACTCTGGGAAACTCTTGCTTGACTGGTCCAGGAAGAGCATCTCTCAGCCTCCGTCCTTCACTCCTGAGGGAATGACCAGTCATTCTATGACTCCTTCTCCCCAGCCTTTTAAGAAAATTAGGAGCTAAAGAACCCATTTCACTACAGGTTTCATTTCTGAGTTGCTAGTGAGGAACCACACTTTATAACACACAGTAAACACAGTTCCCAAAGCCTCTTCGGCAAGAAACAAGATGAAGTCTTATTGCTTCTGCTGTTGGTATTCCCAGAAGGAAGAGTGGATGGGTCAGTTCTTCCCAGAGAAGAGAGTGCTGGTCACAGGAGAGCTTTGCAGCAGCTCAGCGCCACCCACGGCTTCTCTGTTTTCTCTCCCCATCACTGGATCATGTGACTGAGCCCTTCCTCTGCGGGCTCCCCTTGGGCCCAAGTCTGAATCTAACTGACGTCGGAACCCTCTCCCAGGGCCACAGGCAGCGGCATTTCCCAATGAAGAAATGCTTACCATTTGGGGGGAAGGAGAAACATATGAGGCTGGTGGCAAACATCACCGCTACATGAAGACGCAGAGGGGAGAGCACATTTTAAGAGCAAACTAGTCCTTTCTCCCTAACCCGAACTCTCATGCCCGTCCCCTTGGTAGGCTCGCTGGCTACCTGGTTTGACCCGTTCTGGTATTGCATTTCTGACCCCGTAGAATGAAACAGTTTTGAAAACTTTGCCTTGCTTTCCTTTAACATCTCTTGCAAGTTGTTGTAAGGAAAAAGATGTTTCTTAAACAAAAGGTAGAAAAGTTGGACAAAAGTAAATGAATATTATTAATGATACATAAGATATTGTTTAAATTAAGCAGATATTTTGCAGAACTGACATCTCCCTCCAGGCTTGGTGTGGTGCCTGGTATTTTTATGGAGGACATCTGGTGAGTTTACCCGGTACCCACAGCATATCTCAGGCCTTCAACACTTAACCGAATTAACTCAGATAGTCTTCACTGGGCCTTCTCGCCTAGCTCTGGCTTCCCTCCAGTTCATCTCCCACAAGCCCACAGATGGATTTTTCTAAAGTATAAATCTGTGTCCTTCCTTTTCTCAAAATCATTCAGTGATTTTCTGAAGCGTTTGGGGTAGGATTCAGACCCCTTAACACAAGGGCCTGGCATTAGATGGACAAGTGTCTACCCTCCTAACCTGATTTCACACCACTCGTCTCCCCCATACACTTTTTTTCCAACCACACTTCATTTTTAGCTTTTGGCCACACTGCACAGCCTATGGGATCTTCGTTCCCCAACCAGGGATTGAACCCGGGCCCTCGGCATTGAACGTGCAGAGTCCTACCACTGGACCACCAGGGAATTCCCCCAACGACATTTAAATTCACTAAAGAGCTAATTTTTCTTTGTACCTTCACACAGACTGTACCCTCTGTCGCCCATCCAAACACAGATTGTACCCTCCACTCATCCACTCACCCATCCCTTCCAGCAATAAGTAATAATTTTAAAGTGAACAGATTCTAAATATGTTACAAAGTAAAACTGACAGGGTTTGCTGATGGCTTGGAGGTAGGGTGTATGAGAAAGAGAGAAGTCCGGGATGAGACCAAGAGTTTTGGGCTGAGAATCTGGCAGAAGGGACTTGCCACTTACTAAAATGGGGAGAAATGATGGGAGGATATGAAACTATGAGTTAGTTTTTAGATACAGGAAATTTGAAACATCTATGAATGATTTATTGGAATACTATGTAGGCGTTTGGATTCCCAAGTCGGAAGTTAGGAAAGAAGCTGGAGTTAGATATATAAGTGTATGGTCAGGCCACCCAAGATGGCTGTTCTCTTGCTCTCTGTACATCCCCTGCTGGGCCAGTCCCTGCTTCACCTACACCCTACTCACCTGACTGACCTTCCCTCTTAATCATAGAGCCTACAGTAAATGCCTATGTACTTACCCTGGCCCTAGCTAGTGATTGTTCTATGATGCCATGACGGATGCACCCCTTTGCTGGTTTCCCTGTTAACTGATGAGCCATTCTGACGTCAAGTCCCCTATAACTGGTAATCTCTCTATTACCCCAGGAGTGAAGACTACTGCCTTGTCCTGCCTGCCGTCTGCCACACACAGTGGGGTGTCGCTCCAAGACCTTGCTTCAGACATGTAAGGTCCCTCTCATCCATTACACCATTGACGTCTCTGTTGCTGACTCTGAGCTCTTGAGCCTGGACAAGTACATGGCTTGCAGACCTGTGGGTGCAGCTCAACAATAAGTCTGACAGATTGATTCCAGCAGTGAAAAGCTGGAAGAAGGGCCTCAGTCCTTGTCTTCTTTGAAGAAAGAATTCAGCAAAGAGACCAAGATTGTGAAAAAGATAAAAGAAGTGGTTATTAGAAGCAAAGTATGTGGGACTTCCCTGGTGGTGCAGCGGCTAAGAATCTGCCTGCCAATGCAGGGAACATGGGTTCAAGCCCTGGTCTGGGAAGATCCCACATGCCGCGGAGCAACTAAGCCCATGCACCACAACTACTGAGCCTGCGCTCTAGAGCCCGTGAGCCACAACTACTGAGCCTGTGTGTCACAACTCTGAAGCCCGGGCCCCTAGAGCGTGGGCTGGTGTTCTAGGGAACACCCCAGGAATGATCAGAACTTGGGGCCACAAACACTCCATCCCCAGTTATTGGCTGATCAGCTTCCAGGCAGAGCCGCAGGCACAAGCCAACCGCCCCCTCCGTTACTTCCCACATGCTGTCACTCTCCGTAGCCTGGGGTAGACCAGAAAGGAACCTTCCCTCTGCTGCTGAGACAGCAATGGGGACCATGGATGTTTAACACCTTGGGAAGCACAAAGCCAACACACGTAAAAATAGCCATTAAAGATGGTGGTTCCTGGGGACTTCCCTGGTGGTCCAGTGGTTAAGAATCCACCTTCCAGCACAGGGGACGTGAGTTAGATCCCTGGTCGGGGAACTAAGATCCCACATGCTGTGGGGCAACTAAGCCCGCGTTGCAACTAGAAGAGCCTATGCGGCCAAAATTAAAAAAAAAAAAAACATGGTGGTTCTTAAGCCTTGGGAATGGATGATTCAGTGAACACTCTCTGACTGCCTTTCCAGCAACCCTTCTCCGCTCTCCCATTTCTGAGAACACCTGGCAACTCTTTTAGGGAATGCTTCTGTCCATTCTTAGCTGTGCAGTTTGGGAGGGATGAACACCCTCCCTCAGCTCTAGGTGATTGGTTTGCACTCACCAGAGTATCCCATCCTTGGTCAGGGATGGGCCAGTGACCCACTGCAGCCAGAGAAAGGAGGCCGGGGGCTTCGAGGAGGGAAGCTTCCTCGTTCTTGCAAGGAGCCAAGAGGAGAGACGCTTTCTCTTCTTCTGGATAGTGAGGATGTAACTTCTGGAAAGGCTGCAGCCATTGTTTGAAAACATAAACACTTTTTTTTTTGCGGTACGTGGGCCTCTCACTGCTGTGGCCTCTCCCGTTGCGGAGCATAGGTTCCGGACGCACAGGCCCAGTGGCCATGGCTCACAGGCCCAGCCGCTCCGTGGCATGTGGAATCTTCCCGGACCGGGGCATGAACCCGTGTTCCCTGCATCGGCAGGCGGACTCTCAACCACTGCGCCACCAGGGAAGCCCATAAACACTTTTTAAATGAGAAATCATATGCAGGTGGTCTAACATTTCCAAGGCACAACGTGGTGTCCAGTGGAGAGCAAGTCAGGGTTATTCTCTGTCCTTGTCCACCAGCCAGCCTGTTCCAGTTTGCAGAGGTGATCACAGTTACCTGCTTCTCATGCACCCTTCCAGAGATTTTCTAGGCATATACATGCAAATGCATCTTTTATTGATATATCCCCCCAAATATTCCCCACTTTGCTATCTATTTGTACCTCCTTTGTTCTTAATGATGTATCTTGAATATTTTTATACATTTGTACACATAGGGCTGCCTTTAACACCTGCCTGGAATTCCATTATATGGATATCCCATTATTAATGTAAACATTCCTTCAGGAATTGGCATTTAGTTTATTTGCAAATAGAGCTGCAATGTAAATTCCTCAGATGCGTTTCCTCTGCACATGTGCTACATTGGCATTTGCTCCCGTGCCCAGAGTCAGCCCGAGAACAGAGCAGAAACATCCGGAAGAGCAGAGCCAAGGGAACCACAGAAAAGGGAGCTGGAACCCTGACGACTCATTACGCTCTGGCCTGAACGATGAGTGAGGTCAGATGTACCCTGGGCTGCCCCGTTATAGAGCCAAGAAATTCCTTCTCTTTCTCAAGCTAGTTTAGGTTGGGTTTTTTATCACCTGCTGCATGAAAAGTTCTCATTGGCACAGATGTTAAAATTGTCACAACTGAAATGTGTAGTGAAAACAAGAATGATGAAAAATGACACGGCAATTTTGATCTCCATAATCTTTTTTTTTTTCTGGCTGTGTTGGGTCTTTGTTGCTGCACGCGGGCTTTCTGTAGTTGCATCGAGCAGGGGCTACTCTTCCTCGTGGTGTGCGGAGCACAGGCTCTAGGTGTGCAGAGCACAGGCTCTTGTTGCGGAGCACAGGCTCTAGGTGTGCAGGTTTCAGTAGTTGTGGCACAAAGGCTCAGTAGTTGTGGCGCACGGGCTTAGTTACTCCACAGCATGTGGGATCTTCCCAGACCAGGAATCGAACCAGTGTTTCCTGCATTGGCAGGCGGATTCTTAACCACTGCGCCATCAGGGAAGTCCCAATAACCATCATCTTAAAATATAAACATCTTAGAGAAGAAACCAGAGGGGTGTACACCAAAATGTTAACTGTGGTTGTGGATTGATAGTAGGACATCGGTGCTCTTTGTTATTGTTTTTTGAAGTTTTATAGTTTTCTACAATAATAAGGATAACTTCCACTGTCATTGTCTCAAGGCAGGTTCCCTGGAAGCACAGGCTGAGACAGAGATTTGGGGCACGTGATTTTCAGAGGGAATGCCCTGTAGGAGGAACCTGTAAGGAAGTGAGGGAAGCACGATTGTGAAGGGGAGGGGGCCATGCAAGGATGGGGCCTTGGCCTGATTGGGGGATGGGCCCTAAGGTGCAAATTGAGCCACGTGCATCCCCCAAGGCAAGAGGGCTGGCTTTTTGTATGCCAGGATCAGGCAGTCCTGGGGGTGTAAGTGTGATGCTAATGGGGGTGTAACCTGCCAGGTGGTTTCCTGTTGCCAAGGACAATCTGGAAGGTAGATCTGAAAGATAAGCCTTATCCATCAACAGTGCTGGAAAATGTATTTGAGTGAGACACCAACAGTGTCTGCAAGGATCACAAAGTCATTTGGAAAAAAAAAAGAAAGCAAAATGCAAGACTGATCCTGCAGAGGCCAACACTTTCTGCCTTTGATCTCTGCCTTCTACACTTGCTGCTCAGCCACCACTGAAACAGTTTGCAAATGTAGAAGTCTTGTCTGTAAATAACAGAGAAATAGGATTGGCCGAGAGAGTTGCAAGTCATACTGCTCTAAACGTAGGACTCTTTATGAAAATAACTGTAGAAGAAAACAGTGATTTCTTTCTATTAAAAAAAAAAATCTGGAGCTCTGAGCAAAATGAAAGTAGAAGCTTTTAAAATGTATCCCTTGACTCACGTTACTGCTGGGTCAGAGATTTTCCCATCTGCAGGAGGAGTCCTCACCGGGCTCATGGCTGCCTGCGTGGCCCCATCTTCTAAGGGGCTGACTTGTTATTTTGGATTAGGTGACGAGAGGAGCCAGTGAGTTAGGGAGAGGTGCCTGGGAATTCCAGGTCCTCCCTACGCCCTCCCCTGGCCCCCTCTCTCAGAGGGTTCTCCCCAGTTGTCTTGCAGTATTCCCGTAGCCCTGGAGGATGGCCACCGCGGAGACAGTGAGTGGTGGGGTTCTGTTGCTCTGGTGACCAGTTGTCCGGAGCCTCTGCGTTGGAGTTGCCAAGGTTCTGGGAAGAGGCTGGTCCGTCGGGTCCAGACTTGGAGGAATGCTGCAGAGCAGCAGCCTTCGGGAGCGGAAGCAGTCTTGGCTCTACTTTCCCTCAACGATGTCTGTGTTCACGGATGTGCCCCTAGCCCAGAAGCTAGAAGGCAGCTTGCTGAAGACCTACAAACAAGATGACCACCCTAACAAGACGTTCCTGGCCTATAAAGGTAGGTGCCTCGTAGTTTTGGAGTGTGAGACCTAGTCTACCATCATTGCCTCTAGGAGGGCCGTATCGGGAGAGAACCCAAGCCTCCCCAGACGGACAGCTCTGCTCCTGTTAACAGAATTGCCCAGTGGGTAAATAAAAGAGCAGAAAACCTCCTGGGTCCTTCTGTGCCCTCTGCCCTTCTCTGCGGGTTTCCCGGGATTTGATAAGAGCTGTGTCCTCTCCCCCAGCTCTACGCTTGGGGCCTGCGTGGACACTGTACTTTCCTCAGCCTCTTCATTCTACCCCCTCCCTCCTCCGCTCCTGTACAGAGAATGGCTCCTAAAATGGACTGTTCAGGGATGCAGCCAGCCCTTGTTATGGTGAAAGTCAGTGTCACCTTTGTTCAGTCTCATGTACCTGCAACTCTCATGTTGTCTATCATTTTTGCCCTTTAAGTGGCATAGGTTTCTGTTGCCTTTTTTAAAATGATGAAAATTAGATACATTCACTAACAACACATTGTTTTGATAAAAGGGGAAAAAGAAAAGGAAAGTTGTCTTTTCCTACATGACTTCCCAAAGCCCCAAGAGAGGCAGGACAGATCTGTGGGCTTTCTGAAGAGCCCAAACTCGCAGATGCTGAGGTGGGCATTAAGAGCCCCCTCTTCGGGCTTCCCTGGTGGCGCAGCGGTTGAGAGTCCGCCTGCCGATGCAGGGGACACGGGCTCGTGCCCCGGTCCGGGAAGATCCCACATGCCGCGGAGCGGCTGGGCCCGTGAGCCGTGGCCGCTGAGCCTGCGCGTCCAGAGCCTGTGCTCCGCAGCGGGAGAGGCCACAACAGTGAGAGGCCCGCGTACCGCAAAAAAAAGAGCCCCCTCTTCCCTTACCCTCACAGCCTGCATGACCAGCCAAGGCCAGCCCTGGGTGTCCTCTGTCGTGCACAAGACCCGAATGCAGATCGCCCAGGATCCCTCACTGACCTATGAGTACACGCCAGTGATGGGCATGAAATCATTCATCCAGGCCTCCTTGAACCTCCTCTTTGGGAAGGACAGCCAAGTCATTATGGAGAACAGGGTGAGAAGCAGGGCCCTTTCCATACTCACTGAGACACGAGGAGTGGAGATCGGGGATCGGGGATGTACAATCATAAACCTGAAAGAGACTTTGGCGGGGCCCCTTGAAGCTCAAAGAGTCCCCAGCTTGGTCACTGGAGGGCAGAGCCAGGATCAGGACCCCAAACCATGGCCCTCGCACCAGCCCACGTGATCATGTGCAAGCTCTTTTAAGAAGGGGATGACCTGAATCTGAAGTGGGGCTGGTATCACCATCACTCTTTTTTATTTTTTTTTTAATGGTTGAAAATCAAAGAGGGGTAATATTTTGGGACACATGAAAATTATATGAAATTCAAATTCCAGTGTCCAGAAAATGTTATTGGAGCATGGTCACGATCATTTGCTTGCTTTGTCGAGAGCTGTTTTCTGCTATAAAGGCAGACTTGAGTAGTTATACAGCCTGAAAGCCTAAAACATTGACTACTTGGCCCTTTGTAGACAAAGGCTGCCCGTGCCTGGTATGGACGTGAGCACCACGGGGGTGGAGGGTGTTCTTTTTGTTCCCTTATGCATCCCAAGTGCCTACTACAGTGTCTGGCACATAGTAGGTGCTCAGTAAATCTGGTTGAATGAGTCAACGGAGGCGTATGTGTTGGAGCATGTTGCTTTGACCTCCATGAGGAAGTGACCCTCCTTCCCCAACTTTTTCTGGGAAACATCAGTGCTTGCAGGTGCTACTCCTGCTTCTTGTTTGCTGGCAGGCAGGGGGCGTGCACACTGTAGGTGACAGCGGTGCTTTCCAGCTGGGGGCCCAGTTCCTCAAAACTTGGCGTCGGGATTCTCAAATAGTTTACATCATTTCTTCTCAAAAAGGTGAGTGTTAGGCAAGTGAGGGCGACAGCAGACCCCCATCCTGTGTTCCTGATTCCTACCCCATTTGCAATCTCCACTGTTGTCCTCTGCACTCTCTGTCATGAGAAACATGGTGGCCGAGCCGAGGTACGCTTGTCCCTCTCCTGTTACCGTCCTGCCTTCGGCCACTGACCTGCCGCCTCAGGCTCACTCTCTGGTGTGGCTGCTTCCATCTTTCCACCTGCCGGGTACCAGCTGGTGGGGGATGTCTCCCCACAGAACCGCATGGACTCGTCTTCCAGGACATGGGCTTTACAGTTTATGAACACATCTTCTGGGACTCTGCACGGCTGTGCTTGGACCCCAGCATGCTCCTCGATGTGGTGGAGGTAGATGTGCTCGCTCAGAAGCACCCCCCGAGACTTGATTCACAGTTTCCCTTTCCTTTCCCGCCCCCTTCGATCATCAAGGCCTTTTCTAGGCTTGGATTCGTAGCCCT
Organism: Phocoena sinus; assembly: GCF_008692025.1. NCBI lineage: Eukaryota > Metazoa > Chordata > Mammalia > Artiodactyla > Phocoenidae > Phocoena > Phocoena sinus. The sequence goes on along the minus strand of NC_045783.1, from coordinate 29,913,392 downwards.
TTAGTAGGAGCCAACATGGAGGACCACGTCTCCTCCCAATGTCCCGTTGCCACGACCTACGTGGTCAAGGAAGCGCCTGACGAGACAGTCTCTACCTGCAGCAGGCCCCGCATGGCTGTATCTTCGTGATTGGGAACATCGGCAACTGCAAGCTGACAGAGGGTCAGTGGACACAGTTGATGGTCCTCATGAAGGTGAGCCCACCCTCCCGCCTGGCTCCCCTCCCTCTCACCACCTGCCGCGCCTCCATCAGTCCCTTCCTTTTCTCATTCTCCTTTCTCCTACAGAGCAAGCAGATCTTTCCATTTTTTGACATTCCCTATCAAGGTTTAGCGACTGGTGACCTGGAAGAAGATGCTAGATTCTTACAATACTTTGTGTCTCGAGGCTTTGAGTTCTTCTGCAGCCAGTATCTGTCCAAGAACTTTGGTATTTATGGTATGACGTGGGCAGGAGGAGAAGGGAAGGCCTGGTGGTGCCCCACCCTGGGCACGAGCGACACGTTTGACATGTCCTACCCTCTGGAGAGAACCCAGGCCTCCAGAGAGGGCACCGGCGGCAGAAGGGAAGGGCACTGAGCTACCAGTCAGGTTCTGTGGTATGGTCTTAGCTCAGCTGCTAAAACTGACTCTAGCTGACCCATCTCACGCCTCTCAGGCTTCTGTTTCCTCCACTATAAGACGAGGGGTGGAAGTTAGTGATCTTTCAAGTCCCTTCCACCTTTAAGGCTCTTACCTGTGGCTACTTTTTCCTGCAAGAGGAGCCTGTGGCAGCTTCCCGGGGCATGGATGCCAACTTGGTGGGGCTGGGTGGCGAGCCCCGCGGTCCAGCCCTCTCTTCAGCAAGGCAAGGGGCAGAGACTGCGCGCACGGCTCGGGAATGGCAGAGGGGGCGCTGAGACAGGCTGTCTGTCCCAATGCTGCAGACGAAGGAGTGGGGATCCTCGTGGTGGTGGCACTCAGTAACGAGCTCCTGCTGTGCGTCCTCTCGCAGCTGATGGACTTCGTGCGGGCCCTGTGGCTAAACCCTCCTACCACGGGTGCTCGCATTATCACCTCTGTCCTCTGTAACCCGGCTATGCAGGGAGAATGGTAAGGGGGAGGGGTGGGGCAGGACGGGTGGGCAGAGCTTCTGGATACCCACAGACTTGCTGACTCACAGGATGCAGTGGCTGCTTCTCTTCCTGCCCACATTGCCTCTTTACTCTTTACTGAGGAGCCCCTGTGTACCAATGGCAGCGGCTATGCTGAGGGTTGCCCAGCCTGCGGCAGTGGGTAATAGGATGCTCTTTTTGGACCCAGGTCAAATTATTATTGAATTATTTGAACATTCCCAGATTGCAGGAGGAGATGAGGAAGCACCAAGGGCCTGCTACTCTGGCAGTCTGCCTGAGAGTCTGCTTCCCTTGCTTACATTAATATGGACTGAAACCCCCTCCCATTTATAACCATCCCGGGTGGATGCCTGGCTCCACCACTTTTGAAGGGAGAAGAGGGGAAAGGCAATGAGGAGGCTGCGAGCACGGGGAGACCTTATACTCTTAATTTCCTGATGTCTTTCCCTTGGCAGGAAACAGAGTCTGAAAGGGGTTGTAGAGAATGTCATGATGACCAAGGAAAAGGTGAAGGAGAAGCTCCGGCTCCTGGGAACCCCAGGCTCCTGGGATCACATCACTGAGCAGAAGGGGTCCCATAGCTATCTTGGACTCAACCGTAAGTGTCTAGGAAGGGACAGCTCCCCACTTTCTGACCTTGTATTTGGGCTTGTATTTGAGCATAAACTTCATGGGCTAGGTGACCAGTCCCTAGCTTCACCCCAGATTTTGATCCTTTCCTGAGGAAGGTAGAGCTGCTTTCAAGATTCTTCTGAATCCCCAGAAAGGCTGACACTCCCTCTCCTCCATAATTCACCCTAGGCTAGAGGGGAGCTAGAGGTGGCCACCTCAGGATCTGAGACCCTATGGTCATCACCAGCCCAACAGGTGGACTACTTGGTCAAGAAAAAGCATATCTATATCCCCAAGAATGGGCGGATCAACTTCACCTGTATCAATTCCTACAACATAGACTACATCACTGAGAGCATCACTGAGGCTGTCCTCTTCACAAAGGACTCAGAGAAATAGCTTCCAAAAGTAAATGACTCCTGATTGGAATAAAACCTTTGGTCTCTAAAAATGTCCTGTGCTGATTATTTATTGCTGCAATTCATTTCTCTGCAAAACACTCTCTGTCTCTCTCTCCATCCATTGATGAAGCATTGGTCTGGCCTCAGCAAAGAGACCCAGAGAAAAAGGGAATGTTTACGTTCATTGACCATCTCATATTTGTTGAGCATCTATCATGTTAAGGGCCTGATCTGGTGTCTTAGTGCACTTGGTCTGCTATAACAAAATATCATAGACTGGGTGTCTTATAAACGACAGAAATTCGTTAAGATTCTTAGAGTTCTGGAGGCTGGGAAGTCCAAGATTAAGTCACCAACAGGTTCAGTGCCTAGTGAAAGCCCACCTCCTGGTTCATAAACAGCACCTCTGCCTGTAACCTCACATGGTAGAAGGAGTGAGGGATCTCTGAGTCATCTTTCATAAGGGCACTAATCCCATCCATGAGGGCTCCACGTTCATGACCTAATGACATCCCAATACCATCACATTGGTGATTAGGTTCCAACATATGCATGTTGAGGGGACACAAACATTCAGACCATGACATCTGGGCATCAAAAGGTATGCAAAAAACAGGCACGGTCCAGTTCTTTTTCTCTGGAAGTTTATAGCCTAGTTAGAAGATGAGCCTTAATCACATGAAACAGAAGTGACTGTTGGGTGTCTGTTAATACATGGAACTCTGCAAGCCCCCAGGATACTAAAAGGTATAAGACACTGTTGCTGCTCTTATGATGTCCTCCACCCCAGCTGGGGAAATACAACTCACTTGGTAAAAAAGAAGTTAATCATAAAAGGTGGCACGTAATAAGTGCTAAGTAAGTTTCAGGAAAAGGTTAACACAGCAGAACTTAGTTGCCCAAACTCTATACATTCCAAGGGGCTTCAGGACTGGCCCTTGACCAGTTACTGGGAAATGAAGTCTGAGCCCTTGGAGTTTCCTGCCTGACAAGAGTGGTTTGTATGATGGAACCCTTGGGTCATGCTGTGTCAGTTTGATGTCTAGGGGCTGGAGACTGGGTAGTTAAGGTGAGTTATGCAGGCACTGCATGCCTATGTGATTAACCCCCAATAAAAACTTTGGATATCAAAGTCTTGGTGTGCCTCGTTGGCAACACCTCACACATGTTGTCACACACTGGTGCTGAGAAAATTGAGCACTGTCTGTGCAACTGCAACAGGACAACTGGACAGGAAACTGGAAGCTCGTGCTTGGTGTCTATTGCACTCCACCCTATCTGCCTTTTTCCTTTGCTGATTTCAGTCCTGTCCTTTCACTGTAATAAACTGTAACCATGAATGTAACATGGTGTACTGGGTCCTGGGAGTCCTTCTAATGAATCATTGAACCTTGGGGACTCCTGAAACACACATTAAATTAGGTGCAGACCTGCATTTTTTTTTTTTTTTTTCCGGCTGCATTGGGTCTTAGTTGTGGCATGCGGGCTCTCTAGTTGCTTGTCCTGCCGCATGTGGGATCTTTGTTCTGCCATCAGGGATCGAACCAGTGTCCCCTGCATTGCAAGACGGATTCTCAACCACTGGACCACCAGGGAAGTCCCAGAGCTGCATATAGCACAAGGATTTAGGCAAGTCCATTCTCAGCTTCCTTGCGTTCCCTGAAGATTGTTCTTACAGGGAGTGCAGACAAGTGAGCAGCCTCATGGGTTTGGGCTTAAGATACCCAAACCTGTCTATCAAGGCTGGTGGCTCCTTCCTGGAAAATAAATAATACCTTTTCCATAGATTGTAGTTCTTATGAGAGGAAGCCAAGGTTCTGTCTACAGGTCTCATAATTGAGGAGGATTGCAAGCAAGCTCATGGAGCAAATGAGGCCATCTCCTTTGGTTTCCTGATGCTTAGAGATGAATTTATCTTTTTTTTTTTGCGGTACGCAGGCCTCTCACTGCTGTGGCCTCTCCCGTTGTGGAGCACAGGCTCCAGAGGCGCAGGCCCAGCGGCCATGGCTCACGGGCCCAGCCGCTCCGCGGCATGTGGGATCTTCCCGGACCAGGGCACAAACCCGCGCCCCCCGCATCGGCAGGCGGACTCTCAACCACCGCACCACCAGGGAAGCCCCCTCCCTGTATTTTTGAAAATAAGAATTTAAATTTAGAGGCTTGATCAGATTCAGCATTTTTTTTTTTTGTCTTGGCAAGGCCACATCACAGATGGTATGTTGTGTTTTAACAGGAAGCAGGAGATGCTAGTTGTTTTACTGTGATGTTAGCAGTCACAGAGGATCATTGCCGAGCTCCATTAACTCATTAGTGTTGAAGAATGGTGATACAGGTGTTCTAATTCTAACATCATTTATTCATTAGCTGGAATACTTTTATGAATAGAAATTTCCCCTCACTGTGATTTAATGTGAGGTATACTTCCTATAGGAAAGGCAGAATTAGTTTTGATGCTTTCCCTTCCTTTACTAGTTATTAAATTAATGAATTGGTGTACTAGCAATCCCCAAAGGTGGTTGATAAGGTGTGTTTTTAATCTTTATGAATTTATGGATTTAAAATGATTTGTGTTGTAGTCTACTGTGACCATCATCCTTATTGATGTTAAAAATGTCCCATCTTTGACCTGTCAGAGCCAATTCAAATTAGTTTCCAAGATCTTTGATAGAAGCCTAGCAGTTTTTGAGAGCTCCTTTAAGACTTAATCTTAAATCTTCTTTAAGATTTTTGAGAGCTTCTGGCATGACAAGACATTCCAGGAAAATTTGAACATTTTCTGCTGCAGACCCGGAATCAGTCTTTTCTCAAAGGAGTCCTAATCATTTTTAGCAGATAAAAGTATTTATACACCACAATCTGCGCTCTTAAGGTTCTCGTTGATATTGATTAGTCATTATTTCCAGGTGTTTTCAGTAAACTAAAATATATTGAGTGAAAGATTTAACTCAAAATGGATCATAGGCCTACATGTATAACCTAAAACCATAAAACTTCTAGAAGGAAGCAAAGGAGAATATCTCTGTGACCTTGGGTTAGGCAAAATTTTCTTAGATACAACATCACAGCATGATCCATAAAGGAAAGAACAGATGAATTCGAATTAAAATTAAACATTTCTGCTATTTAAAGTCATTTTTAAGAGAACTGAAAATCAAGCCACAAACTGGGAAAAATATTTGCAAATCATAGAGCTGGTAGAGGACTGGTAACTAGAATATATAAATAGCTCTAAAAAAGTAACAAGAAAACAAACAATTTTTTAAATGTTCAAAAGATTTGAACAGGTACTTCACACACACCCCCAAAGCTATATGAATGTCAAATAAAGCATATGAAAATATGTTCACCATCAGTAGTCAAAAAGGAAGTACAGGGCTTCCCTGGTGGCGCAGTGGTTGAGAGTCCTCCTGCCGATGCAGGGGAAACGGGTTCGTGCCCTGGTCCGGGAATATCCCACATGCTGCGGAGTGGCTGGGCCTGTGAGCCATGGCCGCTGAGCCTGCGCGTCCGGAGCCTGTGCTCCGCAACGGGAGAGGCCACAACAGTGAGAGGCCCGCGTACTGCAAAAATAAAAATAAAAAAATATATAAAAAAAGGAAGTACAAATTAGAAGACTGACCATACTAAAATGTTGGTGAGAAAGTAGAGGAACTGAAACTCTCATACACTGCTGCTGGGAACATATAATTATCATGTCATCCAGCTATTCCATTACTAGGTATTTACCCAAGAGTAAAGGAAATATATGTCCCTACAGAATCTTATACATGAATGTTCATAGTAGTTTTATTTGTAATAGCCAGATGTTCATAAACAGGTGAATGGATTTGAATGGGTTAACAAATTGTGATATATTTATACCGTGGAGCACTACTCAACAATAAAAATGAAAGAACTAGTGATATACAGGGACTTCCCTGGCAGTCCAGTGGTTAAGACTCTGCACTTCCACTGCAGGGTACGCGAGTTTCATCCCTGGTGGGGGAACTAAAATCCCAAATGCAGCTCAGTGAGGCCAAAAAATTAAAAAAAAAAAAAAAGAACTACCAATATACACAACATGAATGAATCTCAAAATAATTACGCTGAGTAAAAGAAGCTAGACAAAACAGTACATACTCTATGATTCCATTTGTATAATATGCTAGAAAATGCAAACTAATCTTTAGTGACAAAAAGATCAGTGGTTGCCTGAGAGGGAGGGATTACCAAGGGTCACAAGGAAACTTTTGCAGGTGGTAGATATGTTCACCATCTTGATGGTGGCGATGATTTCACAGGTGGATACAGATGTCAAAGCTTCTCAAGTTGCACATTTTAAATATGTGCAGTTCATTGTTATGTCAATTATACCTCAGTTTTTAAAAAAGATATGAAAGGAGTGACAGAGAATGAAAAAGTCGTGGGGGCTAGTGAGTTAGAGGTCTTGAAATCAGAGAAGTATAGAAGGTGGTGGTCTGCGGGCAGGAAGTGTGAAGTCAGTGTCTCGGTCACAGTACATTTTCTGGTAATGCAATGACGTGGGTGTGACCATGTGAGTGGGTGGCCAGGTGAAATGAGAATATTGCTGTACAGGAGGACTATTCGCTCACTTCTTAAGCAGAAGTCTTGCTTTATGTTCCGGAAAAGGGAGGTTTTCCTTGCCACCCTGCCTAAATAGATTTACTCTGTGATCCAGCAATTCCATTTCTCAGAGTTTATTCTAAGGGAATAAAGAAGTGCCCAAGAATGTGTGTACAAATATGTTTATTATCAAAGTTTCTTATGATCAAAGATTGATATCTAAGTGTTAAACAAGAGGATTGGTTCAATAAATTATATCTATTCTTCTGAATACTATGCACTCATTAAGAATGAGAAGATAAACGTCAGTTTAATGACCTGTAAAGTGAGGCAGAAGCATAAGGTGGGGTTAAGTATGTGGCCCCTGCCACCTCTTACATGTCTGGCCTTTGGCAAGTCGCTTAACGTTCCTGGGATTGAGCTTCCTCATCTGTAAAATGGGCTATCAATCAAGTGTTACCTCATTGAGCTATTATGAGGATTAAATGAGTTAACATAGGTAAAACACTTTAGAATAGGGCTTGGTACATAGTAAGCACCATATTAAGAGTTAGCTATTATTATAATACTTACGATGCCTTAAGTGAAAATTAGGTTACAAAACAGTACGTACCATAGGACTCCATTTTTCTAAGCAAATTACATTAAAAATTAATATATATTTATATTCAGAAAAGCCTGGAAGGATATGCTTCTAAGACATCTCTGAGTGATGGGATTACAAATAACATTCATTTTTTATTTGTATATTTTAACTTTTTATTACTTTCATATAAAAAACTACTTTTATTTAAAGAATATGTATTAGGTGGTTCTCAGTGATCAGATCTGTATAGCTTTTGGAGAAATAAACTTTAAAAGAAAAATATTAAAATAAATCATGGTTAACTTTTATTTTAAAAGTTTTATTAACGAAGATTACATAGCAGCATTATCTAATGAAAATTTGTGAACAACTTAAGAGTCCAACAGTAAGGGAATCATATCAATTTAGTGGAATGTTATGATCCATTAAAATGGTTGTTATCAATACCAAGTAGTATACGTATGCAACCAGGGAAACACTTATATAATAAGTGATAAAAGAACACAAAATTCTATGTATGTAAGCCAGGGATAACATGAAAGACTGAAAATAGTGATTTTTTAGGAATGGTAGGAGGTGGGCAATTTTTCCGTTTGGATTTCTTCACACTGGGATGGCAATAACACGGGAAGGAATACTTTTTCATTTTTTGTTCCTAGGAGCCTGTCTTCCTTTGCCTAGGACCCTGGAGACACGGGGGCTTCGGTTGAGTACGTTGTCAGTAAACGCATCTGGCTCTTCCAAGGAGTCCAGACTGTAACAATGACCATTACTATCATAGCTAATGGTTGTGGAACGCTACCTGGAACTGTACTATGCGAAGCACTTATGTCTACCTTGTCATTTAATCTTCATAACAATTCAAAAAGGTAGCTATTTTATTTTGTTTTATATTATTTTTATTACCATCATCACCTTCGTTTACAGTCTCAGTGAGCATCAGTAAACTGCCCAGCCCAGGGCACACAGCCGAAAAGGGCTGCAGGGGTCCATGTGCTCCGTCGGTGCCTTGACTCCTGCTACAGGCGCTGCCTTCCCCCATGCCGGCTGCTCCCAATCACCCCTTCATTCTCGTCCCCCAAGGGCTCTGGCTCCCAACCCCGAGGAGGTAATAAGCACCCAGAGCGGGGCCCAGAGGGAGGCTGCTGGGGCCCAGAGGAGCCTCCAGGGTTCGCGCGGCCGGAGCCAACTGTACCGCCTGCGCCTTGCGGAGAATCAAGAGCTGCAGAACTGCGTCGCCTCCGAGCAGACAGTCCTCTGCGCAAAGGGGAAAGCTTGCTCACCGTGGGGCTGGTGAGGACATGGAGATGAAGGAACGGGTAGGAGGGAGGGACTGGTTCGCAGGCTTTCTTAGGACCGGAAAGCCCTGCACGAGGACAGCCGCGCAAGAGCAGTCGCGGCCGGCGAGGCTGCGGGGAGGCCAGGTCCCAGGCCCCGGGTCCGGAGATTCTGCACCGACACTGCGGCCTCGCCTTTCCTGGTGCCGGGCAGGTTCCTCCCGGGCATCGCTGACGCCGCTGGGGACCTGGCTGGTCCAGGCTTCTTCAAGTATCTGATGTGTGCGTGTTGGGGAGGAAGGCGCCGGGGAGGCAGTATTTCCGAAGTGCAGTCAGCTCCGCCCCCCGACCTGCTGTCGGGGATCTTGGTCTTCAAGTGAATCCGCCTCTGTCGGTGGCCCGCGACTCCAAGGTTAGCCAAGCCTGGGCAAGCTGGGATTCCAGAGGGTTCCAGAGGATCCCGGGGACAGGCGTCCCCGTGTTTTTGCTCACAGATGCGGGCGCCGAGCCCAGCAGTTTGTAGTGCGCGCACTGAGCTTTCTGGGGCTGCCTTCTCCCCTTTTCCATCGGCTGTGAGTTCCAGCAAGACCTCGTAGTAAAAGAAAATTTGCGAGTTTTTTCCGATTTTCCCTGGTCGACAAGTGGCTGCAGACGCACAAGGAAAAGCCTGGGCCCTGGGCGCATCTTCCAGGAAACCCCGTTGTCCGCAGGCAGAGATGGCCCCAGGCTCAGCTCCAAATCCCGTGTGTGTGTGTGTGTGTGTGTGTGTGTGTGTGTGTGTGTGTGTGTGTGCGCGCGCGCGCGCGCGCGCGTGTTGGGGGGCCCAGGGTTGGGAGGACGCCCAACTCGAGCTGAGGAAAGTCGAGAATGGGGTTTCACGGTGGGGCAAGCGCGCAGCCTCCCGGACGGAGCGGACCTAGCAGAGCCGGGCGGTACCCGGGGCCGAGCATCCGACGGCGGGCGGCGAGGTCACCTGGCCAAGCACCGGCCAGCGGGTAGAGGGGAACCCAGAGGTGGGAGAAAGGCATTCTTTACCTAGGAGTCGGCCTGAGTCCCTGGTCTAAGGCTGGGGTTCTGGTCCCTGGACAAGGCCTCGAGGGCTGACCCGCTGTGGGATGCGGGGTAGGGGCCGTGGTGGAGGATGGACTCGGAACTGCTCCTGAGCGCCCCCAGCAGGCCTTAGCCTTCGCTCGCGATTCCACTCCTGCCCGGGCTCTAGGGTCTTCCCCGGGAAGCTAAATTCTTGTGCTCGCCTACGCCTCTCCCGTGGACTTGTAACAGGGACCCTCACTCCGCACCGTGATTTGGGAGTTAAGCGCCCTTCTCTCGCTTGCTCACCACACTCCAGCCACACCGGTCTTCTTCCAGTTCCTCCAATATAAACAGGTCTTCCAGTCTCAGGGCCTTTGCACAGTCTCTCCTGCCCAGTAACGCCCTCTCTGCTTTTTGCAAGGTCAGTTCTTTCTCATGGTGTGGGTCGCAGATCTCAGCTTAAATGTCGCCCCCGCCCCCGCCAAAGACTTGTATGTAACCATCCTACAAAGTAAGGTCTCCCTTCCCCCACAAATATATTTTATTTCCTTTCCTTCTTGTTTCCTTTATGCTTCTTGCCGCACTTTGTATTTATTTTGCTTTATTCTCTGACTTTGCCAGTTTAATGTAAAATAGCACAAGGAACATATTTGTCTTGTCAAGTGGGCGCATAAAAATATCACAAATATTTGTGGTAGCATTTTTAAAAAAATAAATTTATTTATTTATTTTTGGCTGCATTGGGTCTTTGTTGTTGTGGGCTTTCTCTAGTTGAGGTGGGCGGGGGCTACTCTTTGTGCCCGTGCGTGGGCTTCACATTGCAGTGGCTTCTCTTGTCACCAAGCACGGGCTCTAGGCGCACGGGCTTTAGTAGTTGTGGCACGTGGGCTCCGTAGTTGTGGTGCACGGGCTTAGTTGCTCCGTGGCATGTGGGATCTTCCCCGAACAGGGATCGAACCCGTGTCCCCTGCATTGGCAGGCAGATTCTTAACTACTGCGCCACCAGGGAAGTCCCTGTGATAGCATTTTTATGAACTAATCGCCTCCTTGCTCCATAGAACATTAGAACCAGAATACGCCTCCCGGACAGGGCAGTTCTGCAGAGATCTGTGCTACTTGCAGCAGCCCCAATCTGTCAAGGTAGAGGGTTGGCATCTAAGTGTGATCTTTGTTCCCTGAATCCTCCCTTAGAGCCAAAGACAGGTACCTCTGCTGGGCAGGATTCCCGGGCCCTCACACAGGGTTTTATGGTGTCAATGAAAAAAATGCGAATGGCAATCAAGAAGAACTTGAGCTATGAGACAGAGAAGAGAAGGTTAGAACTGGGGGGAGAACGGTGTTGAAAATGGTACTGGGGTCAAGATGAAAAGCGCTCTGGAGTTTGGTTGCACGAGAAGCTAATGTCCTTAGCGCTCCTGGACGGTACAACTTAAACCATGTAAACTTCATTTATTTATTTATTTATTTTTCCGGTACGCGGGACTCTCACTCTTGTGGCCTCTCCTGTTGCGGAGCACAGGCTCCGGACGCGCAGGCTCAGCGGCCATGGCTCACGGGCCCAGCCGCTCCGCGGCACGTGGGATCTTCCCGGACCAGGGCACGAACCCGTGTCCCCTGCATCGGCAAGCGGACTCTCAACCACTGCGCCACCAGGGAAGCCCAAACCATGTAAACTTTATACGGTATAGCACAGGGAACTCTTCTCAATACTCTGTAATGACCTATAGGGGAAAATAAAAACAAGTGGATAAATGTATATGTATAACTGATTCACTTTCCTGTACAGCAGAAGCTAACACAACATTGTAAATCAACTACAATAAAAAATTTTTTTAAAACATGTAAATTTTATACTATGTGAGTTTTACCACTACCGAAAAAGAAGTTACTGGGCAACAACACAACATCCATGAGAACTTTTAGGGGGTCTACCCTATCAGACCCTGAGCCGCTAACCTCCCCTTCCTACCAGGAAGTGCAGAAGCTCAATGACGGAATTTGGGTTTAGGACCTGTCTTATCAATGGTATGTTGGTGTCCGAGGGATTGTCGATGTGGTGCTGGGGATGGAATTAGCATAAAGCTATGGGAAATTGGTGGGTTTGGGTGGAGGGGAGGTTGGAGTGGGGTAGGCAGGGAGGAGAGGGTGTAAAGCTGGCCTGTGGGATGTCCTTCTCTGCCTCTGCTTTTTCCCGAGGGTCTCAGGGGCGCACTGGGAGGGAAACTCATTCTACTCTATCAACGGCACGTTGCAAGGCTCACCCACTACCGCTCTTTCCCGTTTCCTTACGTCTGAGACAGTAGGTGGTGCTGTTTAGCAAACTTGGGAGCAGGGAAGAAGAACCCTGAATTTTAAACTTGAGAAGTTGGGCAGCTCTGGCCTGGTAACTCTCTCCTTCCATCTGCCAGTACAGAGGAGGGTGGGGGAGATGGGAATCTTCTTCCTCTTCGACCTCTAAAGAACTCCTCACCCGGCCCCAGGGAGAAAGAGGCCCGAGATCTGCTCTCAGGTGTACTTCCCACGTGTGTAGGCATCGCAGATGTCTTTGGAATGCGGTTCAGGTGAAGTCCTGGGTGGTGGCCATCTGCAGCTTGTCTGGGAGGGGCAAGGAAATTTAGAGGTGTTCTCACACACCCCTCCACCAGCCAGGCTGACTCACCCTCTACCCAGCTTAGGGGTGACCTCGATGGTCCTGCCTGCTCCCCCTGGTCCTAGGAGCCCCCCTTTTCGTAGGAAGTTCAAACTGCTCTGAGGATTCTGCAACGCTGAAGTAAAACAGAGCAAACACTTGAAAGCCACCTCCTTAAATGTATTTTTAAATGTCGGGCTTTGGTCCAGCGAGTGCAGGTTCCAGAACGCATGCACAGGGACTGGTCGGTGAACTGCAGTGCTTTCCACGTGGGTTAGGGCATCGGATTAGGTAAGAGGTCTCCTTCTGTCCTGGGAATCCGGATTTGATTGTTTCACTGGGCTTTGTCCCCAACAATGACAGGATTCTGGGGAATGAAAACAACACTGGTTTGAGGGCTTCAGCAAGTTTTAAAAAGCCCAACAGGACAGAGCCCAGTGTGCCTTTGGGGCTCCATGGGCTGCCGCTCACTTTTAGCACACTTTCATGCCCTCACCCTTGTTTTTCCTCTGCCTCGCCTTTCCCCTGCTATTCTAATTTATGCTCTTTAACTCCATTATGTGGTTTTGTAAGCAGGCTTAAATCCTTTTGGAAACAGGGCAGGGTACAAATAAATAGAAAAACACGGCTCTAAAAGGTTAGATGTTCTGATATTGGCTGAACCTTGAGCTAATATAAGAAAATGACTCCAGGGCTTCCCTGGTGGCGCAGTGGTTAAGAATCCGCCTGCCAATGCAAGGGACACGGGTTCAAGCCCTGGTCCGGGAAGATCCCACATGCTGTGGAGCGACTAAGCCCGTACGCCACAACTACTGAGACTGCGCTCTAGAGCCCGCGAGCCACAACTACTGAAGCCTGTGCACCTAGAGCCCGTGTTCCACAGCAAGAGAAGCCACCGCAGTGAGAAGCCCACACATCACAACGAAGAGTAGCCCCTGCTCGCCGCAACTAGAGAAAGCCTGCGTGCAGCAACGAAGACCCAAGGCAGCCAAAAAAAAAAACATAAATAAATTTAAAAAAAGATTCTTAAAAAAAAAAATAGAAAATGACTCTGTCCCTTAATCACCATAACATCCAGAATCTTCTACGACTGACAGCAGAGAGAGGATCTCCTTATGAAAAAAGGCAATAGAAATGCACAGCCTTGACTATGACCCCTGGCGTTCCTGAGGCCTCTCCCTGGCATCTTTCTAGGGCTGCTGCAGTTACCGTCAAGCGTTAGGGTAGGGTGGAGCCTGGGGATGCTGCGTCCTGTAACCATTTTGCTGCTGTGGACTCATGACCTTTCCCTTAGAGCTCCCTGCAGAGCTTCTAAAGCTCTAAACCCAGAAGGTCGGAACATTTGAAATGACCTCTGAAAAGACTATGGGATAAGCAAAACGGAAGCAGAAAATTACAGGAAACTAGTGACGGCTACGAATTTTTATTTCATTTTCCATTAGTGGGGTCCCTCTTCCCTACTCTCTAGTCTGCCTCAGGACAGTGCTACCATCTTAGGATATATGCACACACCTCTTCTGAGTCTAAAGCTAAGAGAGCAAGGTCTAGACAGAAAGAGGGAATTTCCTTGTCCCCAACGCTCTCCTGGTTCTATTTTCTATCTGAGCATCTGCTTCCCTTGACACTTGGAATGACCCCCTTTCGGGGCTGTTCCTGTCAAAGCGAGGCACCGCACGATGGCCTCAACTTTCATACAAGGGCGATCAGGACAGCAGTTGTTTTCTTATACTAGTGACAAACCTAAGCAATTCCCAAACTGCAGGGCCTACGGGCCTTCCATCTCCTTCCTCAACAGGTGGTCCTTACCTTCCTAGGATCACTTTCAAACCGACTGATGTTTTGTAACCTCCAGCACCAACCCTGGCTTTCAGTTTTAACCCACACTTTTCCTTCCAGTCTTAAAAGATGAATGTATCCATACCAAATACTTAGATGTAGTTCCCTGCTTTCTCTGAGGTGTTTCGCCCAAAGCCCTGTGGTCAGGGGCCTCTCAGTGTTGAAGTCATTTTTACCATCCAACTGGATTTCAAAGAATTTTAGAGATGTAAGATCATAGAGATCATTTAACACCATCCTTGCAGAGTACTGAGGCTGGAAGTGATTAGATGACTTGCTGAAGGTCCCAGAGCTAAAGTGTCTACACTAAGATTGATGCCTGTTGATTCCCAGACCACTCCTTTTCTCACCTCACCACCCATATTGACCTCTTTCACGTCTAACAGAACTGTAACTGTACCTGGAATTTTCTTTACAGAAGTAGATGATATAGATATACGTACCGACACATAATACATATATACACATACAAGATAATAGAATTAGGAATTAAAGTAATAGAAGAATGATTCTTTGTGTTATGTATACAATTTTAGCTGTTCGTCATGGGTGTCTTAAGGTATGTATGGAAGCAAATCTGACCGCTAGTAGATGGAATGAATGAATGTGTCTTAAGGGAGAAGAAATGTAAGTCCATCCATCCATTGAATGCAGAATTAGGGGAAACAGTGAAATTTAGATGTGGTCCTACCCTTTATTTATCTATTTCTTTTTCTGGCTGCACCGTGCAGCTTGTGGATTCTTACTTCCCCAACCAGGGATTGAACCCAGGCCACGGCAGTGAAAGCACCGAATCCTAACCGGATGCTATGGAATTCCTGGTCCTACCCTTTAGAAGTTCATGAAGGATAGACATGGCTAAATAATTCTAATATAAAGCAGACTTTGATCAACATTGTTACAATTTAAAAAGGAGTTCAGGATCACTATGTGTGAAAAAATAATAGTAACACAAATAAGGAAAGTTATCAGTAAATACAAGCAAATTACCTGTATACAGGTATATAGTGGGTATGTATATACATGTGTATAGATATGAAGCAGCTGCCCATTCACATACATGCCATTTTTTCCACTGTATTCCAAGTATCCAGTAGACAGGGATGATGTTATTTGGGATGAATTCTTGTACTACTTCCAGCTTTTTTTCCAGCAATATATATATTTTAACGTATACACTACAAATAAATGGAGTTTATTCCAGTGGTGTAAGGCTTGTTCAATATTTGAAAATCCATGAAGATAATCCATCATATTAACAGAGTAAAAATAATCACATTGTATTCATTATATCAATTGGTATATATTTTGGGTAGAATTTCAAGGAAGTATAGAGCGTTCATGACAGTGTTTACAGGTAGCTAAGTGTTCTCAGATTTATAAAGGGCCTGGGGAGGGGGAATTAAATATATGGTGCTGTCATGAAAATGCAGCCTCAGGGTAAAGATGAAGCCAACTTTCATCCTTTCTGTGAAAGAGCAGGGCTTTTAAGAACTTTAAAGTCATTTTTTTCCACAATAGCCTCATAGGGAACCCTTGGCTTGATTCTACATCTGATGAAGGAAATACATTTCCAGTCCAGACCTCTCCTCTGAGCTCCAGACCCATATATCCACCAGTCTGTTTACCATCCTCTTGGGTGTCTCAAATGTACCGAGAGCTCAACATGTCCAAAATGGAACCCAGTCCTTCTTCCAGTGTTCCCTAGCTCAGTTAATGGCATCATTGTTCACACAGTTATGCAAGCCAGGAACCTAGAGCCAGGTTATAGTCTCCTTGAGGGAGGGCACCTGGCCTGTCTTGTTTTCTGCTGTATCTTCGAGCCCTAGAACAGTGCACGGCACAGAGTAGGTATTTAATTACCGTCTGCAGTCTCTAGACTGCATTCACTTTCCTCCTTCTCCACCATTACTACTCAGTCCACCTGCCATAACTTCTCACTGGCACTAATGAAATAGCCTTCTAACTAGCCTCCCTTGACCCGTGCTCAGCCCTACCTTTATCTGTCTTCCACTCTAGCCAGTGATCTTTTCAAAACACAAATCTGACCCTAAGAAAAGTGTTCTTGCCATGGCCTCTGAGGTTGTGTATGGTGTGTATCCTAGCACTCTTCTGGCCTCCTCTCACACCATGATTGGCCTTGCTCTTTAGAGCCAGTCAAGTTAGCCTTTTTTACAATGCCTCCCATCACTTGCTCTCTCCTGCCACAGGGCCTTTGCACGTATTGCTTTCTCTGCTCGGACCATTCTTCACCCACTTAACTTCTACTCATCCTCCAGATGTTACTCTCAGAGAAATTTAGAGTATTAGGTCCTGTAGGTCCTGAGGAGACTGACTGTATTTGATGGAGAAGTGATAGTCAAAACCACTTGAAAAATGCTGACAAGAGGTATCTCCACAGCACTGATGGTGGTTTCATTTTTACATTTGTTTGTAAATTATTTTCTACACAAAGTTTTTCACAACTTGTAAGAAGTTTTTGTTTGTCTTCCTATATGAGAAGAAAGATCTAGCCAAGGACCATTGACACATATAACCATTTCTCTCTTTCTTTATGAATTTTTGGAAAGTATCATCAAATATGTTTACCTGCATTCATTTATTTTCTCTTGGATGTAAATTCTCAGAAGAAGATCTTACTGTTTTTGGATTAACCGTTATAAAGATCATTCCCAGTACAATATGAATGTTTAATTATGCTTAATAAAAATATCTCATGATGATAGACCTCGAGGTCCTCCTTACTTTATAAATGCTCTATAGGATGGTTTAAGTGCAGTTCAGCCTGCTCATTGTTTGGAAGATTCAATATTGTAAAGATGTCAAATTTCCCCAAAATTAATCTACAAACTCAATGCAATCTCAATCAAAATTTGAGGTTGTTTGTTTTTTTAAGAAATGAACCATGGGGGCTCCCCTGGTGGCGCAGTGGTTGGGAGTCCACCTGCCGATGCAGGGCACATGGGTTCGTGCCCCGGTCCGGGAGGATCCCGTATGCCGCGGAGTGGCTGGGCCCCTGAGCCATGGCCGCCGAGCCTGCGTGTCCGGAGCCTGTGCTCCGCAATGGTAGGGGCCACAGCAGTGAGAGGCCTGCGTACGGCAAAAAAAAAAAAAAAAAAAAAAAAAATAAAGAAATGAACCATGGATTCTAAAATGTTGTGAAAATGCAAAGGCTCAAGAATAACCAAGAAATCTAACCAAAGGGATGACAAAGCTGAAGGCTTTACATTACTAGATACCTAGATGTATTATAAAGCTATGATAATTAAGATGGTGTGGCATTAATTCAAGAATAGACTAATAACGCCCTCTAAGTCCATCCATGTTGCTGCAAATAGCATTATGCTAAGTGAAATAAGTCAGACAGAGACAAATACTGTATGATATCACTTATATGTGGAAACTAAAAAATACAACAAACTAGTGAATAAAACAAAAATAAGCAGACTTACAGATATAGAGCAAAGTAGTTACCAGTGGGGAGAGGGAATCAGGGAGGGGCAACGTAAGGGTAGGGGATTTAAAAAAGGGTTATTATGAGATTGTATGAAATCACGTGTGTGAAACTTTTGAAAATTGTAAAGCACTGTAGAATTTAAAGAATCTTTCATTCAATAAAAAAGTAAAATAAATAAATAAAAATATTTTTAAAAAAAGAATAGACTAATAAACCAATGGAACAGAACAGAGTTCAGAAGCAAATCCACACATCACAGGGGCACTGTAGAGCCGGTGGGGGAAAGCTGAGTTTTTTAATAAATGGCACTGGATCTATGGGATATACTTATGGAAAAATAAAAGAATCTTGACCTCTATCTGCTACTATATGGTAGGGAAATTTTTCTGCTTCGGGGAAAACTGCATTTTCTGTAGCATCTCCTCTGATTTTGAGTTTATGGCAGCTATTTTATAACTCTGCAACTTGTAGGGAGTTCCTTGGAGGCCCAGTTTTTAGGACTCAGTATTTTCACTGCTGTGGCCCAGGTTCAATCCCGCATGCCATGCTGCGGAGCCAAAGAACCCCCTCCCCCCCAAAAAAACCAAAAAACCTCTGTAACTTGTAGATAACTGATAGCAGTGCCAAGCTCATAAAAATAAATTCTGTCTGGTGGAGGAACACACCCCCAACCGTGGAAAAACCAGTTTTGCCTCAGTTTGCACATTTATTTCAATATTCCTTTTTTTAAAAAATTTATTTATTTAGTTGCACCGGGTCTTAGTTGCAGCAGGCAGACTCCTTAGTTGTGGCACCCGAACTCTTAGTTGTGGCATCCGAACTCTTAGTTGTGGCATGCACATGAGATCTAGTTCCCTGACCAGGGCTGGAACCTGGGCTCCCAGCATTAGGAGCAGGTAGTCTTCTCCACTGCACCACCAGGGAAGTCCCTATTTCAATATTCCTGATCTATACATGTGTCTATTCTTCGGATTCACCTTGGAACAGGCTGAAACACCTTGCCACCTTTCCTTCTTAATAAGTTAAATAAAAATTTAACATGTGTTCATTTTTATATCTATATGAGTCATGGTTTTATCATATTTTGGAGAATTATCTTTTCACAATAAAGTTAATCCCAGATGGATTGCTAGCCTAAATGTGAAAGTAAAGCAGTACAGCTGCTAGAGGATTATAAAGGAGACTATATTTATGACTTTGAGGCAGGAATGTTTTCTTAAACAGGACACAAAAGCACTAACCATAAAAAATTGATAACTCAGATTTCATTAAATGTAAGAATTTCTTTTCACCCCAAAACACCACTAAGAGAGTGAAGAGGCAAGCCACAGAGTGGGAGAGGATATTTGCCTGAGATTTTTTTGGACAAAGGTATAATATACGCAATATATTATATGTGTGCTATGAATCAATAAGACAGACAACAGAAAATAAAAACGGAGAAAAGAAATGAATAGGCATATCACAAAAGACCATATCCAAATGGTCAATGAACAAGCACACAAGCCCCTTAGTTATCAGGGAAATACAAATGAAAACCACTTCACAGCCACCAGAAGAACAAAATAGGAAAGACTGACAATACCACGGTTGACAAAGATGTGGAGAAACAGGATCTCTCAGACATTGTGGATGGAAGTATAAATTGGTATCACTACTTCGGAAAATGATCTGGTGCTCTCTCTCAGTGCTAAACATATAATCACCCTGTGACCCAGCAATTCCATTCTTAGGTGTGTGTGTACGTTTATGCATATGTACCCAAAGACATATGAGAATGTACAGCAGATTTATTCCTAATAGGCCTGTTTCCAGTGGCTGCCGTACTTGGTGGTTTAAAGCAACAGGAATTTATTCTCTCGTTGTCAGTTCTGGAGGCCAGGAGTTCAATTGTAGAATGAAAAATAGGTTGTGGTAGAGTCACACTGTGGAATACTACAAAACAATAAAGATGAATACATTACTGCTGCGCGAACACCACTGGTGAATTTCCTAAACATAATACTGAGTGAAAGAAGCCAGACCCTGGGGAATTTCCTGGCGGTCCAGTGATTCGGACTCTGCACTTCCTTTGCAGGGGACACAGGTTTGATCCCTGATCAGGGAACTAAGATCCTGCGTGCTGCTCAGCACAGCTGAGAAAAAAAAAAAAAAAAAGTAGGGCTTCCCTGGTGGCGCAGTGGTTGAGAGCCTGCCTGCCGATGCAGGGGACACGGGTTCGTGCCCCGGTCCGGGAAGATCCCACATGCCGTGGAGTGGCTGGGTCCGTGAGCCATGGCCGCTAAGCCTGTGTGTCCGCAGCCTGTGCTCCACAATGGGAGAGGCCAAAAAAAAAAAGTAAAGATGCCAGACCCCAAACAAATACTTAATATATGATTCATTTACATAATGTTCAAAAATAGCAAGACTAATCTTTGGGGATAAAAGTCAAGGTAGTGGTTACCTTTCGAAAGGAGGGGAGCCTAGTGACTGGCGGTGAACCAAGGGGAAATTTCTGCAGGTGCTGGTCCTGTTCTATTTCTTGATCTGGGTGGTGAAAGTTCACCAGGCTGGAAACTTTTGTGCACTTTTCTGCATATAATGTTTACAGTACAATTTCCTTTCCTTGATTATGGCCATGCTGTAATGCTATAATAAAGATTCTTTTAAAAAATCTGTTCCTGGGCTTCCCTGGTGGTGCAATGGTTAAGAATCCGCCTGCCAATGCAGGGGACACGGGTTCGAGCCCTGGTCCGGGAAGATCCCACATGCTGCAGAGCAACTAAGCCCGTGCGCCACAACTACTGAGCCTGCACTCTAGAGCTCGTGAGCCACAACTACTGAAGGCCGCATGCGTAGAGCTCATGCTCTGCAACAAGAGAAGCCACTGCAATGAGAAGCCTGCGCACCACAACGAAGAGTAGCCCCTGCTCACCGCAACTAGAGAAAGCCCGCAAGCAGCGGCAAAGACCCAACACAGCCAAAAAAAAAAAAAAAAAAAGAAATCTGTTCCTATGTTATATAAACACTTTTCTTCCTTTTTTTTGTTTTGGCTGTGACGCTCAGCATGTGGGATCTTAGTTCCCCAACCAGGGATCAAACCCATTCTCCCTGCAGTGGAAGGGCTTTATTCTGGTGCTCTCCCTTCGACCTTGCCAAGCATCAAGCGCTGGGCTTGGCTTGAAGCTTCCGGGTCTACATCACGATTCCTTAGGGTGTCAAAAGTCCACATAGCCATCAGCCCTGTGCCATGTGTCGTGGCTTCAAAAGGGAAGCAGAGTAAAAGGTTGATGGGGTTGTTTACATCCTCCTCTTGGCTGGCTCTGCTGTGGTGGGGTCCCCAGTGGTCCAGGGGGGGGCGGCGGTTGAGAAAGTGGAGGCTCATGGCTTTTCTGAGAGATGCCAGGAAGAGACAACATCTTGAGGGGCAGCTTCCAATGCAAGAATTCAAGGAGGAGTAAACACTCAAAACTTCTACTTTGCCCCTATGTGCCATGAAGTTGATTCTGGAAAGGTGGAAAATGGCTCTTATGATGAACATGTATTTTTTTATACTCAGAAAGTATAAACCTTATAATTTATTTAATTAATGAGTTTATTTATTTTTGGCTGCGTTGGGTCTTTGTTGCTGCGCGTGGGCTTTTCTCTCTAGTTGCGGTGAGCGGGGGCTACTCTTCGTTGTGATGTGTGGGCTTCTCATTGCGGTGGCTTCTCTTGTTGAGGAGCACGGGCTCTAGGGACCCGGGCTTCAGAGTTGTGACACACGGGCTCAGTAGTTGTGGGTCGCGGGCTCTAGAGTGCAGCAGGCTCAGTAGTTGTGGCAGACGGGCTTAGTTGCTCTGCGGCATGTGGGATCTTCCCGGACTAGGGCTCGAACCCACATCTCCTGAATTGGCAGGCAGATTCTTAACCAATGCACCACCAGGGAAGTCCTAAACCTTATATTTTAAAAAGACAGTAATACAGGGCACTGCTGGAGGTGGCGGTAGCAGGGATTAAATGGACTAATGTTGAAGGTTCAAGAGTCCTTTATGTCTCTTCTACCTAACTTGAGCTGCCTTCCATTGGCAAGGAATCGGGAGATGGTTAAGGCAAAGGTGAGGACCACATTTTTCCTGCCTTCGAGCTGCTGGCAAGTGAGTAAAACCAGTGCTGACTCCGAGTACAAGAAATAAGCTAGGGGGACTTCCCTGGCGGTCCAGTGCTTAAGACTTTGCGCTTCCACTACAGGGGGCACGGGTTCGATCCCTGGTGGAGGAACTAAGATCCTGCATGTGACCTGGCCACCCCGCTCCGTGTCCGCCCCCCCCCCCCCCCAAAAAAAAAGCTAGGAAAAGGCAACAGTTCTGAATGGGAGCGGCGGGAGGGAAAGCTTTGGGCAGAAAGTGGGAAGGTGAGGGCTGCACATTCCCTAGAGCTTTTCAGCTGTGGGATTCAGGAGCCTTCTCTGAAGGGACCTGACAAGTTGGAAAGGCAATACCTTTGCGTAATCCGTGAGGCAAGCTTCATTAAACAAAGTAGTACTGTCACCAAGATTGTAGGGAGATGGCTGAGCCATCCTCTTGTTGAGACCCTCCTCTGTCCGCTGGGCCATGCTTTCAACCTCTTCACTGCCACAGCCCCTGGGGCACAGGAAAGAGCCTGGTGCTCACTGACTCCGTGAAGAAGCAGGAAGTCCTTGCTCCTTGGAGGGAATCTTGGTCAACCGAGTGGGCCGGAGGAGGCAGAGGCAGCTGGACCGGAGCAGCCAGAGGGCTGTTCAGGCAGAGCCCCAGTGAATGAGTCATGTGTGAGGAAGGCTGTCGCTACCCCCCAGAGACTGGGGCGAAGGAGAACAGGCTGACAGGCAGCCCTACCAGGCCCTTTCTCTTCCTCCCTCGGGGGAACATGTGGGCCCCTCCAGAGTCGCCAGGATGACCTCTGAGGTCGTGTGCCTGCAGCTGGGGGATGTCGAGGGGCCGTAGGGAGGTCGGCCGCTGGCGGGGCAGTGACGCCTCCCCCTCCACAGGCCCTGTCTCCCGTCTAGTCTGGTTCTGCACCATGTCTTAGAGGGGAAACCTTCCCGGATGAGCCTAAGAGCATATCTGTGCTAGAGACCCCACGGCGAGGCGGCCCAGTGCTGCCTGGCGAGAGGCCCGGGCCCAGGTGCTCTCCGCCCTGCTGCTTTGGGAGGAGGACAGGTGGCTGACCCTTCCAGTCGAACCTGTCAGGTGCCTTGTCTGCTGAAACTCCTTCCTCTGCCAGTCAGAGCCCCAGGCGGGGCGGGTTAAGAGGGGAGAGCAGTCATCCCTCCGCACCCTGGCCATGGGAGGTGTTTACAAACACTCCCGGAATTCAGGGAGCCGGCCAGGGGTCAGAGGGCCCAGTGCCAGCCTTGCCCTCGTCATTGGGCCTGCTCCACCCGTCCACCCCCTGCCCCACGTGGCCTGAGGGTCTGTCTACAAAGCTGGAAGAAGACAGCCTCTTGGACTCTGGGCGGTCAGTAGGTAGGCCTTCAGGGACAGTGTGCTCCAGCTGGGGAGGGGGAAAAGCCACCCTGAGGTGTGTGGAGGGCGATCAGCCAGCTCCCAAGCACGCCCCGTGCTGGACCTCCTGGCATCTCTCCACCGGCAAGTTTCTCATTCCCGCCTCTGGTGAGCCCCACTCCTCTGAGTTAACCCCTGCCCGTGTCCAGTGTCTAGAGAGAAGGATATGGACCGGGACTTCTCTGAGGTGGCGAGGCTGCCCTGTCCTCCCCCAACCTCTCACTTCCTCTTTAACCACAGAGCTTATCTGTGTCTGACAGAGACCCAAACACATGAGGTCACCAGGGGATCCTATTTTCTCTTCCCCTCTCGCACCCCGCCTGTCCTCATATCCTTCCCATGAGTGGAGGGGATGCTCCGTGTCATACTCAGCCTGTGGGGCTGTCCTTCTGGGTTTCACTCCTGGCTCTGTCTCCCCCGGGGAACCGTGTGTGTGTGGGAGAGGAGGTGAGGCTGGAGATGAAAAACTTTACTCCTAGGATCAGTTTGGATGACAGGTCTCTGACTTTGTCTGGCTGGGAGGCAGTGGAGCAGTGGACAGGCAGGGCAGCCAAGAGGGGAGTATGGTACAGCCTTATTTATTGTAGCATCAACTTAGAATAGTCACCAAGGATGGGTCAGGGGTGGGGCAGAATGGGGCTGGAGGCAGACAGTCTCCAGGTGAAAACAAAGGCCGGTGTCTGGCTGTGACCTACCGCGCTATTGGCTGCTGGGCTGCTTCTGGTCATACCTTGCCTTACGACCTGATCACACCACCGTTCAAAGTCCTCTGGAGGCGGGCTCACCTGGTCCAGAACTCTGTATACACACCATGGCCTGGTGTCCATGGTCTGCGTGATCTGGCCCGGCCTACCTGGGCTGCCTTTTCTCCACCACCTACCCCCAACGCCCTCCTGAAGTATCCCACAGTCTAGCCCCACTGGGGTACTCTGACCTCCACACTCCTGCTTTAGCTGTTCTGTTCTCTCCTGAAAGGCTCTTCCTCCATGCTCCCTTCTCTGTCTTTCAAATCTGGCATATCCTTTAGGGCCCAGCTCAATGCCATGTCCTTCATAAAAATCCACCTGCTTAAGATGTTAACTATTTTATAGAGAATGGATAAACAACAAGGTCCTACTGTGTAGCACAGGGAACTATACTCAATATCCTATGGTAAACCACAATGGAAAAGAATATAAAAAAAGAATGTATATATATATATATATATATGTATAACCGAGTCACTTTGCTGTACTGCAGAAATTAACATTGTAAAACAACTATACTTCAATTTTTAAAAAATTAAAAAAAAATCCACTAGCTTAGAGAAATTGCTGTATCCTCAAAACACCCAAAGCATTTTATTGGTACAGGACTTCCTTTACAGCATTTGTCAGGGCGTGCCTTGGGACTGGGTCTCATTCAAAGGGTTTTGTGCCCTCCGTCTGTAGCACCTAGCACATGCTGGGCACCAGGTCAGTTCTCAATATATCTTTACAGTAGCGAATGGAGCCATAAGGTTGAATGAGGTTAACAGATCGTCAAGCAGGGAAATGGCACCAAATCAACAGAGTTCTGCTAGGCTTTCCTGCCGCTTACAGGTCTGGTACCTCCTTTCCTTTCCCCTTCCGATCACTGTTAAACATTTCAAGGCCCAGTAAATAGGCCTTTCCCACACTGCAGCCACCCTCAGTTGCAAACCTGAGGCATAATGTCTGTCTTGTAATTTCTTACGTGGTAAAAGGAAACACTATGTACTCATGGTTGGCTGGGATAACCTGCCAACTCTTCAGTTCCGTAGCACTTCCTGAGTACCCACTGGCTGCCCAGGTTTCTGCTGGGGGTTCTGGAGGAGACAAGTCACCACCCGGTCCTGCCCTGAAGAGGGCTATCAGAAGCCAGACCCTGGAGAAATCTGAGTGAAGCCTTGCGGTGGATAGGACATGGGCTGGCAGAGAGGTGGGCAGGACCGCCATGGGCCAGCCAAGTGAGTACATGGGAAGATTATCTGGGCTACAGTTTGTTCAGGAGATAGAGGAGAGTGAATCAGGGTGGGGTCCAGATAGGAATGCCTTGAGCCATCCAAGACTGGGGTTCTGAGGATCTGGAAGAAGCAAAGGATGCAGCAGAAACACTAGATGGGAGTCAGGACACCTGGGTTCTAGTCCTGGCTCTGTTGCAGGATCTTGAACGAGTCACTTCTCTGCTTCTCTGGGCCTTTCCTTAATTCTAAAACCTAAAAACCTTCAAAGTGACCTTTGCAATCTGATGGTCAATAGATATTTGAGTCTTTGAAGTAGCATATTGGGAATGAAGGGAATCAGCCACTCTAATGGAAACTGGGAACGAGAAAGTGCCTGACTGGGAGCTCAGAGATAAAGAGCGAGGAGAGACTGCAGAGGGTCCAGCCAGGGAGAGAAGGGGAACTGCGGGGAAGGGCCCCGTTGGGCAATCCCATTTTCAGTTCCTCCTTTCGTCCCCTTCCCCGACTTAGCTTCTTGGCCTCACCTTATTTGGTCAGGGCGGGGCAAAACAGAACACTCCCACGCCGTCTCAGGCGCCCCCTGCCTTTCCCTTCCCCTTTTCGGGCGCTCAAAAGATCCTCCTCGCTCTTCCCTCACCTGGCACCTTCCCCGAACCCACTTTCCTCCATAGCAACGCCCCCCGCGGCCAAAGTAGGAAGAGCAACGAATTTGGGAACGTATTCATAATTACCCTTGTAGCTACCGTTTATTGGGAACTCACCCTGTGCCAGGTAACATTTTTTTATAGCAATTCTATGAGGTGATTGTTATCTCATTTTACAGATAAAGAAACTGAGACCCAAAGATATTAAGTAATCTGTGCAAGGTCACACACCTGCCGGTTGGCAAGGCCAGATTGGAAATGAGGTGTGGCTCCCCAGTAGCTGCTCTGGCCACTTCCGGTTGGGCCGGGAGACCTTTGGCAGTCGGAGACCCCTGCCCTCACCTAGCACCTCTCAGACCCGAATTCTTCAAGCCCCGCCCCCGCCCGCGCCGAGCCCGCCCAGTCCTCGGCGCCCTGGAGCCTCGCCCGGCCTGCGCGGAGGAGGCGGGCCCAGCACCCGCAGGTGGGGCGGGACCGGGAGGGGCAAGGCACGGAGGGGGCGTGGCCGGAAGCCTTAAAGAGGCCGGCGCGGCGGGGCGGGCCGTAGGGGCCGCGGGTCGCGGCGATCTTCTCAGTTTCGGTTGGACCGCAGCGCAGCCACCATGTCCCTGGCGGCCTCGGCGGGCAGGGGCCCGGGGGCCGTGTGGTCCCCAACGCACGTGCAGGTGACGGTGCTCCAGGCTCGGGGCCTGCGGGCCAAGGGCCCCGGGGGCACGAGCGACGCGTACGCAGTGATCCAGGTGGGCAAGGAGAAGTACGCCACCTCCGTGTCGGAGCGCAGCCTGGGCGCGCCCGTGTGGCGGGAGGAGGCCACCTTTGAGCTACCGCCGCTGCTGTCGGCTGAGGCAGCGCCCGCCGCCGCCGCCACCCTGCAGCTCACCGTGCTGCACCGCGCGCTGCTCGGCCTAGACAAGTTCCTGGGCCGCGCCGAGGTGGACCTGCGGGAGCTGCACCGGGACCACGGCCACAGGAAGACCCAGTGAGTGCGGGCCGGGGGCGAGGACGCGTGGTCTGGGCGCCGAGACCCTTTTGAGTGTGTCCCCACCAAGGGGGCGAACGGAGCGAGGCCTTTCTAGAGGGATCCCCTCGGCCTGTACTAGTATTCTCACCTAGCTTCACCTTCTTGGGCTCTCCCAAGTGTGTGGCTTCGGGCACCTGGAGCGTTTTTGAATCTGCAGGACGGCGCTCGGAGTCTGGAACTTAGTAATTACTTAATGAATTTTTGATGACTCGAAACTACCTGTGGGCTGACGAATTACTCTTACTTAGTTGAGTAGCGTGTATATTTGATGTACGCATTAGCCTCCGTGGAAAGCCTCCTGGGTATTTAATTGTACTGGACACTGAGCTGAGAATGGCTGGGCCAGGGCGCAGGGAGGACCCACTGGAGCAGTGAGAGCCACTGACACTAGGGCCCTAGAGGCTCGCCCAGGGGCTGAGCTGGGGCGTTACAGTGCGGTGGGGACTGGGGAACGGGGAATGCGGGCTGCCTGGGGAGGGCTATCCCCCAACCCGACCTCACAGCCGCCGAAGGGGTTGGTCGAGAGAATTTGCCCCGCCCTCCTCTCCGCCCCTCCCTCAAGAATGCTAGAACAGTTTGGTCTTCACTTTCAGACCGAAAAATACTAACCGTGTTTGCCCCGGGCCCCAAAGGAGTAAGGATTTCCCATTGATGGCTGGAGCCAGGGCCTGCCCTTGGCCGAGCTGAACTGAAAAGTAAGCATTGTTCCCGTCCGGAGTTTGTCAAGTTCTCTGGTCCTACTGGGTAGTGGGGAGGGGATGGCTGCTCACCTGTAGCCACCGCACCGCCCCCCCTGCCCCCAAGACTTCTCTTTTAGGGTATCAGAGTCCCGCAGGGAGAGCAGGGCGAAACCCTGTGCACGCCAAAGTGTTACCGATTTATTTGTTCTCTTTCGCAGGTGTTTGGAAGGGAACATTTGATTGTGCTCATCTAGTGTACCGACAACTAGCCTCGCTTAGCTTAATTGGTTACTTTGCTGGACCTTAAATATGCAAGGCAGTCATGTTATCACCTAACTCCTGTGGTTTACGAAGCACTCTGATTCATATTGTGTGTTTTAGATATAAACGGTATTTCAGCTTTCCCTTGTGAAGGAGACAGGAAGAGCCAGAGGATTTGAAGTTACCAGACTCCCCTTTCTGTAGGGTGCTTGCAACTGTAACACCTGCTCCTTTTATCTGGCCAAAGATGAACAGGCATTTCTGAACTCAAATCAGATAAAAAGAGAGAGCCTTGAGGTGAGGATGGATGGGGTATCTTTGTGGCATCAACTTACAAGCCATAAGGTGAGCAGCAGCGTCTTTGCTGAGCTGGGGCTGAAGCAATGCTAATTTTCCATTTGACTAAATGACATTTGGGGCCTGGGGTTGGCTTCCTTTCCAGCTTCAACTAGGCACCATTGCCCGTCCTTTGTCTTGTCCCATCCCGAGATGTGTGGATATTATCGTCTGTCTCTGCCACCTGTTTCTTCTGTGAACCTTTTATTCCCTTGAAAGATAGATAGCATCTTCCTGCCAGAGATGGGGATTCCAGATTCCTGGGTCTGGTGCCCACTCTCGCCCTGACTCATTGCTGGGCTTCAGGCTGCTCGGTCTCTAAACATCCAAGTTGTCCTATGTATAAATGGAGCTTGCGGCCAGACTTAATTGATGTTTATAAGATGTTCCCAGGTTGCTGGATTAATGGAGCCCCGTGTATAGATTCAAAAGGTTCTGTTACTGCTTTGGAAGGAATGAAAACCTCCTCAAGTTCCCTGTTTCAGGAAGGGTACAGTCTCCGCATCTCCATTTTTCTCATCCTCTCTGATGTAATTCTAAACTTAGATGATTACTCCTGTCTCTATCATATGAGCTTGTGACCACTTAGAGTATCAGCTTATAGGAAAATGGTACTTAGTTGATAGATTTTTTTTTTTTAGTTGATAGATTTTTAATAACTGCAAAGGAAGCCTTCTTTGCTCTGCTAGCAGTAGGTGAAATTGCAAGCTTTCCACCTGTCACTTGCTGGGACTTTCCAAGGTGCTGGGGAAACCCAGTTAAACCAAGCCTGTCTGATGTCCTGGTACATCACTTGGGTGCCCAAGGTAGCTGTGATTTGGAGCATGAGATATACACTGAGAGGTGGGAATTCAACGGAAAGAAACTGGTTGGGCTAGGAAGATCATTTGAACTAGCTATTAATGGTTTGACTCCACCTTAGACATTAAAATCAAAACCAAAACAAAAGCTCAAATCCTGGTCTGCAGTTTTGTATGTGTGTGTTAATGTGTGCATGTGTGTTCATCTCTACAGAGAACAGTTGCTCCTCTAGGTATGATTTCTTCCCCCATGGGTCCAGAAGCTAAAACTCAAGGCATTAAGAGCTAACTGTGCTGATATTTTCATTTGTCCTCTTAGTAAGCCCCCATGCATCATATATCTGGAGTCAAGAGAATATGCTTTTTGTAATGGCTCAGATTTTGCAGACCTCAAATTTAGTGTGATGATACATATCTTTAAAGCACTAAACAGAGGCTGACATATAGATAGGATCCGTTTAACAGGGAAGAGTGGCCCCTTTAGTTAAGAAAAAATGGAAATGAATTGATTTTGCACTTATACAACTGTCCCTCATATCCGAGGGGGATTGGTTCCACCCCCGGGATAACAAAATCTGCGCATGCTGAAGTCCCTTATATAAAATGGCTTAATATTTGCATATAACCTCTGCACATCCTCCTGTATACTTTAAATAATCTCTAGCTTAGTTATAATACCTAATGCGATATAAATGCCATGTAAATAGTTGTAAATACAATGTAAATGCTATATAAATAGTTGCCAATGCATGAATCCAAGTTTTGCTTTTTGGAACTTTCTGGAATGTTTTTTTTTCGAATATTTTTGATCTGAGGTTGGTTGAATCCAACATGTGGAACCTGTGGACACAGAGGGCCGACTCGTGCGTACTTATCTGGGGTCTCAGCTGGGCCCCGGTTAAATGGGAATCAGTTAAGTCCCGTGATCATAAAACAGACGTGAATCTGAGAGGAGGCAGAATCAGGTGACTAGCATGTGGATTTCTCTGCTGTCCGGTCTCATGTAGTTTGGGGTCCTAGACTGAAAACAAAACAAAACAAAACAAAAACTTTTTTTTTTTTTTTTTTGCGGTACGCGGCCCTCTCACTGCTGTGGCCTCTCCCGTTGCGGAGCACAGGCTCCGGACGCGCAGGCTCAGCGGCCATGGCTCACGGGCCCAGCCGCTCCGCGGCATGTGGGACCTTCCCGGACCGGGGCACGAACCCGTGTCCCCTGCATCGGCAGGCGGACTCTCAACCACTGCACCACCAGGGAAGCCCCAAAACATCTTTTTAGGATACTAAGAGCAATAAAAATGGGAGAAATAATCTCTTAAAGACAGATTAAAATAAATATTCAGGCTGGTGCCTGGAAGGCCATTGTGTAAGTAAATAGGATGAAACTTGATACTGTGATAGCCTTCCAGATATGAAGAGAGACTGATGGAGGGTCATTTTCTCATATTTCTTGAAGATTCAAGAGGAAATTTGGTTGCATGTGAAAAGATCTGGACCCTGATAAAGGTTAGACATTTTGAAGAACTGTAAGTATAGTAAGAAAGAGTGACAAGCTGTCAAAGGAAATTCAGGTGATTAAGGAGGGCTAGACAGTTGTTTTTCTGGGAGAGGTGGAGGCACAGAGGTGACAGATGAGCACAGAGGTCTCGAATTCACAAATCTGAGCCGTCAGTGTTTGCACTTACACCTCTGGGTTTCCTAAGCACATTTCGGCTTTTTGTAACAGACTAGAAAATTCGAGCAATGCTGTTACTGCTTAAGTTTTTCTTTTCTTGGGATTCCCCCTAAAGATGACATTGGGCGTTACTGGAAACCCTCCCACCCAGTGTAGGAACCTGATAGCTCACGTCCAGGACGGGGATCTGTGGGTTCTGGGATAAATAACCCCAACCTGTTCACAGCAGGGGAACGGAGTGACTAAGAAGGGGGAGGGTGGCTCAAAGTCACAGTTCCATCGATGTGAAAGATGTTCCCTCCTGTTTTTCGTGATATGATCTGATGATGATTTCATTTAGAAGACAGTTAGCATGGGGAAAGTTCTAACTGCCTTTTTCCCCCTTGTTTTTAACGTTCATCCATACTTTTAGTAATTATTTTTTGATGCCTACTATGTGTGAGGCACTTGGTATACATTGTAAACAGTGATGAACAAAACACACATGATCCCCGCTTTCAGAGAGCTGAGAGCCTTGTGGGGGAGATAGCCAGTAAACAAATGAACACATAAATGAACAATCCTGTATTGGGGTGAGTGCAGTGGAGGAAGAGAACAGGGTGTCATAAGAGGAAAGAACAGGAGATTGCAGGTAGCCTCTCTGAGGCAGAGACCTGAAGGATAAAGAGGAATTTTCCCAGGGAAAGGTAGAGGAAGGGGGAGCAGCCTGTGCAAAGGCCCTGAGGCAGGAATGCCTGGGAAGCTGGAGAGGTTGCATCCATTGAGGCTGAAGAGGAAGGCAGGGCTTCGTTGAAGAGCAGTGGAAGCCACTGAGTGTTGAAAGCAGAGGGGCGATGTGATGCAGTTCGTGAAAGATCACTGTGGCTGTTGGGTGGAGAGCAGATTTGGAGCAGGCCTAGCCTGGAATCAGACAGGTGAAGTGGGAGGCTCTGGCAGGAATCTAGGCAACCAGTTATGGTGCTTGGACTCGGGTGACAGGCATGGTCACGGACAGAGGTAGGTGGATTTCAGAAGTATTCCGGAGGTTCAGTTGGCCTGACTGGTGATGGATTGGGTACGGGTGGGTGAGTGAGAGGAAGTGATAAGAATGAACAAACAGAATAAGGAGAACTTGCTGTTGAAAATGAACCAGGAAACGGGGGCAGATTTCTTTCCCTGGCAGTCACCGTGACACAAGAGTGAGGTCACCATTACAAAGACAACACCAGCAGTGATACCTGTGTGCTGAGTGAATGAGCAGGAAACACCATTGAAACCAGGGTGTGTATATGTATGTCTTCAAGTGTTTACAGTTTCAACACAGGCCAAGCCTTTGTTTTGTAATAACCCGATGTGACCTCTCTGGTTGCCCCAACACTCTGGTAGAGTCACTTCTGCGAGGACTACAGGACTAAGAAAAGGAAAAATAATAAATAACACGAGGGAAAATAAACCTGTAAATGAAAACTACGCCTCTGGAGGCAAGTCAGTCAACCATGTAAAGGTTTCTCACATCAGGGAAGGTGAGCGCACAAAAGAGCCTTGTTTTGCTTAACTTCCTTTCGGTTACAAAGACTTCTGTTGTATTTCCACAACTACCATCAGAGGAAGGCTTTTCTAAATGGTATCAGTCATTTTAATTGTAGTTATTAACTAAAAAACGTTATGATTACATTAGCAGTACACGTGCTTATTAAACGGTCGTCAACTCCAACATGCGCTTGCTGACATCACTCTCCCTCTCCCTGGACGATAATCTTAGGTGTCCATTTGGCCGCTCCAATTTTAATTGCCATGCGTCCGAGAAAGCTGTGCTTCTCACCCTATACTTTTGGAGGGACGCTCACTCTGGCCTAGCTCCAGAGGATTAAGGTGCCCTTGCTCAAACGTGGGAGCAATAGAAGGGCATTTAAGACCTTCTCTTCATCTCAGAGCCATGCCCTGGGTGGCCTTTGGTCCTGGGCCTGGTGCAGATCTCTAAGCCTCAGGGTCTTTGGGGTTTTTTTTTGTTTGTTTTTTTGGGTTTTTTTGGCCGCGCTGTGCGGGATCTTAGTTCCTTGACCAGGGATCGAACCCTCACCCCCCTGCATTGGAAGCAAGCACTCTTAACCACACGACTATCAGGGAAGTCCCCCTCCGGGCCTTTGAATTCCAACACAATTAACACCCAGACACGTGTATGGCCTTTGAAGAAAGCCAACATCCACTGTGTGGAAAAAACTTGGTGAGCGGGTTGTGCTCCCCTTAAGGGGTCCTGGGCCAGATCTCATGCCGCAGCTGGCTCAGCAGGAGACCAGGCCAGTTCCTCTGCTTTCCCCTTGGCCGGGGACCACTTCCATCTCGTTGTTTGCTGTGTGACCCAGCCTAGTTGCGCAGATGTCTCTGAGTGCGGTCCCTGTAGACACAGGGCAGGCGGTCGTTTGCCCGTGTAGACGTGGAGGAGTGTTTAATCTTACATTTAGCCCAGTGGATGAAAGACTAGGGGTGGCCTCGGTATGAGGTCAAAGCCCCGCTTCTCTCCGTTTCCCAGTGTGCTGTCTGGCTTGCTCGTCAGCACCCCTGCTCAACACTGGAGAAGCAGGTCACCTGCAGCTTGGGGCTTACGGTGCCCTTGGTAAAGGAGCCGCTTTTAGCCACTAATGAGACAGAGAAATTCCTTTCCTGCTGGGACAGGTCTGGGGATGATCTGTTAGAGAAAAATCAAGGGCTTTCATCTCCAGGGTGTCCCTGAGGGACACATTTAGGAATGTGCCCGTAGGGAGAAAAAAGGCAGCTGTAATTAAGTGTCTTTTCCTGAATGCTGGCCTCTGAGTGGAGCAGAGGGAAAGCATTTATAGGAAATCCCAGAAAAACCCTTTCTAGAGGTGTGACCGCTGCACACTTCACTTTTAAAATTCTTGTTTATTAAAAAGGACATGGCTAACTGAGGGAGAACAGCCAAGGCTTCCAGAAAGCCTGGTCTGAAAAGGCCTCTTGTGATCCTGAATAACAGCTGTCCTGTGTGAGGGGCACCATTGGCAGGCGGGCCCTGAGCTATTTCTTCAAGAGTGTCACCACCTACAGCACCAGTCCTGTGGGGTTTCCATTTACGCTAATGGAACTTTTCGTTTTTACTGATCATTTGTCATGAGAACAGGATTTTGAAATGCTTTTGGTATGGGGTTTTTTCCTTCTCCTTGGGACTTACCTGATTACCAGATAAATCAGATGCTGTGCTGCCCTGCTGGGAGCTCCCACAGAAGGGAGTGTGAGTCTGCCTGTGGGGTAGAGTGGACTGAATGTTCCTTGATGTCTGTCATGCTGAAGTTGTTTTTTTTTTGTCCTGGCCGAGAGGTGGTGAACCAAACCATCACATTTTCTTTCCTCATCCTTAAAGAGACCCCACAGAGACTGTTCTTTGGCAGATCACGTAGACTACATCAGTGGCATTTACTTTTGGGCAAGAGGCGAGATACCTGATCTGATGTTAGAATATTAACATTTGTGGCTTTTTGAGATATGGTCAAGTAAAAACTTGGTAACTAGATATGGCAGGAGTGGTAGACTTACATGTTTATAAATGTGTTAATTTTTCTAATTCTTAGAGAATCTTAAAACACTGGTGCTTGGTTTTTCCTTTAGTCTTTACCTACAAGGAGTTTGGTATTGCTTTCAACTTAGAAAATATGTCTTGATCCTTATACTGCAGTCAGTTATGCCATCTTGGCATATGTCTGAAATAGTTTGGGAGCCTCTGTTTCTTGTCTCTCCCACCTACTTAGAAATCCTGCAGAGTTCTGAGGATCATTAAATCTCAGGATAAGTTATAGAAATTATTCACCAATCGTGGTATTTAAAAAAATTGTATGTACTTTTTAATTTTGGAAATTGTGTCATACAAACAATTTTTTAAAATTATTTATTTTTGGCTGTGTTGGGTCTTCGTTGCTGCATGCGGGCTTTTTCTCTAGTTGCGGTGAGCGGGGGCTACTCTTCGATGTGGTGCATGGGCCTCTCATTGCAGTGGCTTCTCTTGTTGCGAAGCACGGGCTCTAGCCGTGCAGGCTCAGTAGTTGTGGCTCACGGGCGCTAGAGTGCAGGCTCAGTAGTTGTGGCTCACGGGTGCTAGAGTGCAGGCTCAGTAGTTGTGGCGCACTGGCTTAGTTGCTCCGCGGCATGTGGAATCTTCCTGGACCAGGGCTCAAACCTGTGTCCCCTGCATTGGCAGGCGGATTCTTAACCACTGTGCCACCAGGGAAGTTCTACAAACTAATTTTATAATTGAGTCTTTTCCCGCTCCCTTCAAATGCAAATCATTGTTATCTGTGTTTGATGGCTTAAGTAAGATTGGATCCTTAGGAATACAGTCTGTCAGAACTGTTGATGTCTTAAATTCCCATTTGAGAACCATGGGTGAACGATGGTATAAATGCACTTCACAGAACATCATACAACCGTTAAAAATGGTGGGTATGGAGACTGTAAGACAATTATCTTTAAAAACACGCTGCAAATAGAATTGCACGTGTACTCTGGTTACTACCAAGTCATAATCATAGTGAACACTTACTGAGTGTAAGTGCCAGGCACTGTTCTAAGCTCTTTACGTATATTAAGCCATTTAATCTTCATTACATCCTTATGAGGTAGGTGCTTTTAACCCTGTTCCACAGACAAGTTAAGTAACTTGTCTGAAGCCTCTCAGCTAGTAATCGTTGAACTATGCGGGGGAAAAAGACTTCAAGAAAATACAGCAAAAGGGAATGTTTGAATTAGCATGAGAGAAAGTCAATTTTAAAAAAATATTAAAAAAATTTTTCTATAACCTGTTTTAGTTACTTTCTAAGGGAATTTCTGTAGAGCAAATAGTATAGGAAGATCAAAAGCGTTTTCAACCTGCTTTTTCTGTGATCTCTCCTTTGCCATGTCGTTTACTGGCTTTTTAGGATTGAATTTGGTGACTACAGATAGCTTTTCAGTGCTGCCAGAATGGCTGTTTTAGGGATTAGAGTAAAAAAGGAGCCATTTGCAGCCCTCATGATTTACCACCAGGAAGTTGATGATGGGCAGAGGGGAAGGTCCACCTTGGGGGGCAAGGCTGGCTGGTCGGTGATTCTGTATTCATAGTTAGGTAGTTAGGACTAGCTATCTTGGTCAATGACAAAACCTGTTAAACTACTTAGCTTCTGGAGGATACACATACAAACCTTTTATAGGTCATAAACATCTCTGTCTCTGTTTGCTGTGCATTGCCTCTAGGCTACCAAGAGAAAAGTCTGGACACTTTACCCATGTGGAATCAGTCCTTTTCAGAACCCCTTTTAGATGTCCTCCTCTGCTACCCTCACGTGATTTTTATTATTTATTTTTATTCCCTGGGAAAGACGGTGAATAAACTGCTTCTTAAAATTTCTCCGTCTAAGAAAGATCAAGTGCGTCCTCCATCTCAAACGTTAGACTCAGGTGCTATTCTGTTCTTCCTGCTTCTTTCCTCCCTTGAGGCCAAACTGCCCTGTGTCATGAAGTTTAGTTACCATGGGGGATGATTCATGCTATAACTCATGGTTGAGTTTTTGTGCAGGAAGGGAAGTAGGCGGTCCACCATTGACCCTGGAGTCCACATCAGACCCATAGACAAGGACCCCTTGAAATTAACGCTCACCCATTAAAATGAAGTGACTTGTGGAGCTGCTGGTCTTCCTTTGCCTTGCCTTTCCTGGAGCCTCCTGTGTCTAATGGGAGGGTGCAGTCTTAATTCATTTTGCCGAGTCCCTAAGTAGGTGGTTCTTATAGCCCCTTGGGATTTCAGTTAGCTGAGGACCTTCTTTGTGTGTGAGTCCTTGTTTTAGCAGGAATTTCTTTTCACGTCTAATTATTTTCTCACACTTCATAGTCAGAAAGAAAAGGCAGCTGTTGTTTCAGTGTAACAAACGCCTTGTGATGTTTGGTGAGCCAGCTCTCTACTGGTGGCTAAGCTTTTCAGGGAGGAATCTGGCCGCTTCGTTTTGTATTTCCAGCGCCTGCCATGCAAAAACATGAACCGAACCGAATCTTTGAAGCCATCGTTTCTCTGTGTCTTGAATCTTTGAAGCCATCATTTTTTCTGTCTGTGTCTACCCCTCTGGAATGTTTTAAAGGAAAAACATGTTTGCTTCAGCTGCAGACAGGTTATTTTTGAGGCGTACCAGTCAGTCCTTTACAAGTGTAATCCCGCACATCTGCAGGGATGCACTGTGAGACCTTTCATTTCCCAAGAGCAGGAGCCACACCGCCCCCGCTCTCCCACATTCAGATAGAAGGCCCCCTGGGACCAGCTTTCCTTGTATTGAGAAACCTACATTCTGAGGCAAACCAGCCCTGAGAATTGGACATGGTTGGGTGGTTTTAGCTGTTCTCAAAATGAGTGTTTAAAAAGCCCAGGAGGACTTCCCTGGTGGCGCAGTGGTTAAGAATCTGCCTGCTGATGCAGGGGACACAGGTTTGAGCCCCGGTGTGGGAAGATCTCACATGCCACGGAGCAATTAAGCCTGTGCGCCTCAATTACTGAGCCCACATGCCATAACTACTGAAGCCTGTGCGCCTAGAGCCCGTGCTCCGCAACAAGAGAAGCCACCGCAATAAGAAGCCTGCGCACCGCAACGAAGAGAAGCCCCCGCTCGCCGCAACTAGGGAAAGCCTGTGCACAGCAACGAAGACCCAACGCAGCCAGAAATAAATAAATAAAATAAATAAATGTATTAAAAAGAAATAAATAAAAAGCCCAGGAGATTTGACAATGCGGGTCTAGACACTCGGTCCCCAGCCCGGCGACTCGGGAAGCAGACCCTGTGTCCTGCATACTGTATATTTTCCTTCCTGTACCCAGTTCATGCTTTTTTACTTTTATTCATTCTTTCCCTTGCTGCTCTTAATAAGGCATCTTTCTGAAAGTGTAGAAGACTTAAATGAATTTTTCTATATTTTTAGCTGTTGCCTTGTCTTGTGTTTGACCAAGAAAACCCCAAACCAAAAAACTCCCAAACAGTAGGGCAGCCTGTCTGGATAATATGATTTTTGCTTGTATGTTCATTTCCAAGATCCTCACTTGACTGAGGGGCATGGAGATTAAAGTTTTCATTCTGTACCATTTTGTATGATTTGAATTGTTATCCTATGCATGTTATTACTTTAAAATACAGTTTATATACATTTCTTGTCACTTTCTGTGTTTTCAGAGATCCTTTTAATTTTGGAAGAACTAACTTTTAATTATAAGTAAAAATGACTCTTTGCTTATAGAAGGGATCCTTTTATTTTTCATTTTTTTGATAGGTTGCAGGATTTTTTAGAATATGGGCCTAAAAATAAACTTTCTGAACTGGGATTATGGCTTTCTCTCTGTACTCTGCCCTTTGTACTGGGGAAACCCAGCCCTGATTTCTGAGATAATTCAAGCTTTCTGGGCCTTCGTGAATGGTTGTGCTGGGACACAGCCACCCTGCTGTCACATGCTGTGTGGCCCTGCTGGGACCTGATTATATACGAACTACTTCTGTGAGGTGCTGGAATTAAGTGCACTGAAAATCAAACGGACAGAAACACTGATAAATTGAACCAATGCTTAAATGTTGGAACCCACAAATATGTCCTGCTTTGGAATTTCTTAGGGTGAGACATTTATGGATCGTTGCTTTCATGAACTATCAGATTATACTTGTGTCAAAGATCCCTTGCTTAGAGATTCCCTGTTGGCGCAGTGGTTGAGAGTCCACCTGCTGATGCAGGGGACACGGGTTTGTGCCCCAGTCCAGGAAGATCCCACATGCCGCCGAGAGGCTGGGCCCGTGAGCCATGGCCGCTGAGCCTGCGCGTCCGGAGCCTGTGCTCCGCAACGGGAGAGGCCACAACAGTGAGAGGCCCGTGTACCGAAAAAAAAAAAAAAAGATCCCTTGCTTAAGCTGTGTGAATATAATGATCAGGATAATATTGCTAGAAGAATTCCTGTCTTCCTTTCCAGCTTTAATAGATCCAGCAGACTCACAGGGGTTACTTACCTGCCTACGATTCAGTCTGCTTTTCATGTCCTTAAATAGCCCTGTGGCTGTTCTTGGCTACCTGGTGTTTGGTTTTCGGCTTGCGTGTGAAAATAAGTGACAGGAACAGTTGAAGTGCCTGTTCATACCTCCTAGTGGTGTTAGAAGTTTCCAAAACAAATCCCACTCTAGTGCCCAGGGACTGAACCTGAGCATCAGGTGATAATAGGCCCTCAGGGAGGATCCTAGAGTTGGTTGCAGCTTTGCTCAAAATAAACAGACTTCGGCACTGATACTTTGGGGAAGGCGGCCCCGTTCAGGGAGCTGGCAAGTGGTATTCTTTGAAGGTCGGGAGCCTTTGCGTCCCCTGGGAGGGTGAATAGAGAGGTGGAAGAGCTGGGAGAAGGCCCTGGGTGGAGAGATGAGGCTCTCTGCTTGTGGCTGGTGTGGTCATCTGTGCCTCCACACTCAGCTCTCAGCAACTTCCCCTATTCAGGTGCCTACCCTTGGTATTTACAAAAGCTAACCACCCCTCATCACCAAGGCTACCATTTAGCACATGACTGTCAGAAGAGAAAGATACAAATAATCCTCTCAACATCTAAATGACAGATATGCAAACTGTTCCCAGCCTGCCGTGGAAAATGTGTTGGGAAGACACTCGGCTGGCAGGGTGAGGCTGTTGGTAAAGACCTTGCGTCTTCCTCCTGCTCCAGCTGTGGACTGTAGTTTTAAAAATCATGAAAGATTTCTCCTAAAGGTCCAAAATCATAGCTCATGTCATTTTCCCAGATCTTGGCTGTATTTTGTTAATCCAGTGTAAGTCCTTCTCGATGACGTTGTATCTGAACTTAACGTGCAGCCCTATGATTTATGGTTGATGCCAGCTATGGGAGCTTTCCCCTTTCTCTTCTTTCATCTCAGGACATTTAAATTGGAAGCTTAAGCCTTCCTCAAAAAGAATTTAAATTTCAGCCCTCTTTTCTGTGTGTTGTAAAAGACGGCTCAGCAAAGATGAGTTCAGAGGGAGTGCCAACCTGGAATCTTGGTGTAAGGGAAAGCTTTGGGGAAATTGTAGAGCTGGTTCAGAGTCCTGACTGTGCCTTTTAGCAGTTGCAAGGCCTTGTACCAGTTACCTAACTTGTGAGCCTCAATTTCCTTATCTGTAAAGTGGGTATGCTGTCCACTTCATGTCATTCTCGTGAGACCTAGAGGAGGATGTTTCTAAGTGTGTTTCTGCATCCCTCTGCCCCTTTAAGTGTAGAATGAGCTAAAGTAGCGGGGGGCACGATCTGCCCTGGGAGCAGGACAGGCTGAAGGTGAAAGAGGAAATTGTGTTTATTTGGGCAAAACCATCATCTCCTTAAAGTCCACAGCCCTCAGCTCTTAAATAGGTCACCGAAAAGAACATCAGAGTGTGGTTCTCGGCGTGTGAGGGTGACCCCGGGGGCAGCTGTGGGTCAGCCCTGTATTTGGAGTTGTTTGTTCTGCGGAGCCCGCGCCACTCACCGGGCTCACATCCTTGCGGTTCACCCGATGGAAAATGCCGAGGGGAGGTTTACTTTCTCTGAAGTTCGTCTTTCAATGGAGTTGGGCTGATATAATATCATTTGCCATATCGTGAAGTGGTTTGCGAATGACCAAGTGAAATTCTTGAATCATGCTTGAAATATTCCCTTTTCTGATTATTAAGCTGGGGATGAATGCCTCCTCTCCGTTTCTCTCTCTTTCTCATCGTGGTAAAATACATATAAGAACGGTGACCATTTTAACCATTTTTAAGCGCACAGTTCTGTGGCATTAAGTGCTTTCACATTTTTATGCAACCATCGCCACCGCCCAACTCCAAAACTTTTATTCTCCCAACTGACACTCCCAGGTCCCCCCGCACCCCCCCAGCCCCTGGCGACCACCATTCTCCTTTCTGTCTCTGAACTTGGCTGTTCTAAGGGCCTCACGTCAGTGGAATCATACAATATTTGTCACTTTGTGACTGCCTTATTTTGCTCTTTTTTTTTTTTTCTTTAACAAATCTCTTTTACTCTGTCTTATAGTTTCCATTACTCCCTGCCAGGGACTATTCTACAAACCCTTGCTTTTCTCTTGAAAATTTGCACTCTACCTACGTAACTGTTTGTATATGATCTTTGCATTTTTACCCCGTTGAAGGAAAAAACCAGTCACAGGAAGTGATTTGATGGAATGTTTATTTTATTCTTAGAAATAGCTCTTTACCGAATCAAGATTTTAGGTGACCTTACACTAAGTACAGAATCAGATCCTATCTTTGCCTAGAGGGTGTCTTCTCAGAAATAAAACTTCAAGTTCTGCCCTCTCCCACTGCACCCCTCACACCCCAAAGAAGAGAACACAGGGTTTGTGTACGAGGCTGGTAATAGCAGAGAGGAGAGGCCAGGTAACGTGGACTGTGAACATCGTTTGAGGTGCTTCCATTCAAAGGTAACCTCTCAGCCTTTCTCCTCGTAGGTGGTGTACCTTGAAATCCAAACCGGGGAAGAAGAATAAAGAACGAGGAGAAATTGAGGTTGACATCCAGTTTATGAGAAGCAACATGACCGCTAGCATGTTTGACCTTTCCATGAAAGACAAGTCTCGGAATCCCTTCGGGAAACTGAAGGACAAGATCAAGGGGAAGAATAAGGACAGCGCGTCAGATACCGTGTCAGCCATCATCCCCAGCGTGACGCCCTCGGCTGACAGCGATGACGAGTCTCCTTCGAAAGACAAGAAGAAGAAGTCAAAGCTCAAGACCTTGTTTTCCAGGTCCAACCTGCAGAGAGCACCGCTTTCCCAGTCCATGTCTGTCCTGCCGACTGCAAAGTCAGACAAAGTGCTGCTTCGTCCTGGAGACTTTCAGTCCCAGTGGGAGGATGAGGACAATGGTGAGGACAAGTCCTCCTCTGCCTCGGACGGTGAGTTTCCTTCTCCTCCTCCTTACTTGGCCCTTCTCCCCCAGCTGAGCCTACTTTGCTTTGGGAGAGAAGAAACAAACAAATCTTAGGAGGAAGATTTTAATTCAGCTCCTCAGTTCTTGCAGTGATGGTGATGCTGGTGGAGGGGATGGCGGGGGTGGTGGTGATGCTGCTTTTACTGGTGGTGCTGGTGCTGTAGCTGCTCATGGTGGTCACGGTAGTGGTGGTGATGATGAGGGGTAACCTTGGTTAGGAAGCCTTCTCTATTTCTAAGCCCTCTGGTTTCTAGGAATGTGCGAATGCCTTTTCCACAACGCCTGACTCTGTAACTGAGGTACATTAGTACAAGCTTTCGGGGCTAACAGAACGAATGCATGCACAGTTTATTTTTTATTTTTATTTTGCGGTACGCGGGCCTCTCACTGCTGTGGCCTCTCCCGTTGCGGAGCACAGGCTCCGGACACGCAGGCTCAGCGGCCATGGCTCACGGGCCCAGCCGCTCCGCGGCATGTGGGATCTTCCCGGACCGGGGCAGGAACCCGCGTCCCCTGCATCGGCAGGCGGACTCTCAACCACCGCGCCACCAGGGAAGCCCCGAGTTTCTTTTTTTAATTAAGGATAAAACCATGGAAACTTACAGTAATTCTGATATTTCATTAATTCGTTGGGTACTTATACTGAGCTCTCATGGAATACATTCCTAATGAAAGCCGAGGAATCCAGTTCCATTAACTCTGAATTAACTGGATATTTTGAAATTCAGTCTCAGTGACCAGATCCCTATTATTGGCCAGATTCTGCACCTCTACCAAGAGCACTGCCCTTTTCCTTGCTTCCATGCATGGCTTCTCAACCTCAGCACCATTGACAGTTTGGGAGGATAATGGTTTGTTGTGGGAGCCTCCCTGTACTCGTAGGAGCTTTAGCAGCATCCTGGTCTCCACCTGCTAGATGCGGGTAGCACACCCCACCCAGCGGTGACACCAAAAATGCACTCAGATGCGTGAGGACAAAAGCCATGCCCCCCCCCCCCCCCCCCGTGTTGCGAACCATTCCCTTAGCTTCTCACTCCCTTGGTTCTTGGTTCTTCTCCCACAGTCTTGTCTCACAAGGGAACGGCAAGTGTGGATCCTAAGCAGCTGAACCAGATCCACTTCAACCCCCCCAAGAAGGAAGGACTCTCCTTCCTGGGAGGCCTTCGGTCTAAGAATGACATCCTTTCCCGCTCGAATGTTTGTATCAACGGGAACCACGTCTATGTGGAGCAGTCCGAAGCCAAGAGCGAGACCAAGGGCAGCTCCCCGGCCTCCTCGCCATCCCCCCAGGGCCTCAGGAAGAAGCATTTGTTCTCATCTACAGAAAACCTGGCCTCTCGACCTTTGAAGGAGCCTGGGGAAGGAGGTGCAGTGCCTTCCGAGTCTTCCACAAAGGACTCTCTCAAGTCCATGTCCCTGCCATCCTACCGGCCGCTGGTCAGCGGGGACCTTCGAGAGAACACGGCTCTGGCGACCTTGGAGGCTGCAAAGGAAACCAAAGAGAGCAAGAAACAGGAGAACAAGAAGTCCTCTCTGCTCTCCCTGGTGACCGGGAAGAAGGACACGGCCAAGGGCAGTGAAGGCGAAAGCCCGCCAGCCGCCCCCGGGAAGGAGAGGGAAGGCACGCCCGTGGCGGTTAGAGCCAGTGAGGACCAGCCGGGGCCTGTCGACGACCCTGTGAAGAGATCAGACGAGGGGACTGCGGCCATTGTCTCGGGACGGGGCAGAGCCCCGAACCCCTTTGAAGACGTGCAGATCCCAGAACCAGAAGCTGACCCAGAGCCCAAGGCTGCACCAGCGCCACCTGTTCCCTCACCCAGGGCTCCCCAGACCAGAGCCGTGAAACCCCGGTGAGTCTCAGCCCCTCCCCGGGGCCCAGCGGCCATGCCTACGTTAGAGCAGACCTTGCTTGTTGGTCCGTAGTGGTCCCTGCAGAAATTGTTTTTAGCCAGTCCCTACCACTGGCCTGGCCCACCTGCAGAGACTGCAGTGATGTGCCCCAGCCCGGGGCCACTGCCAGCAGGCGTGGTCTGCCCCTTGCCCGACATTTTCCCCGGCAGGCATCTTTGCCGCAAGCGTTTTCTCTGCACACATTTTTGCTTCTGGCAAAAGTACCTAGAACTGGTCTGTCCATCTCAGTGAGATAAGCAGAGCACAGTGGAATGCCCTGGTTTTGTATCAGATTCCGAGTGTCGTGGTCTGGGAGCAATACCAGGTTTCGGTGGTGGTACGTGCAGACCGGGGTTTAGTAGGTTCTTCCTGTGAGTTCCCTTTGAGGCAGGTGGAATCTCTCCTCCTTGCACTTTGGTGTGGGTGTGCTGGCACAAGAGACCCTTGGTCCACTGTCAGGTGTGACTGGGAGGGTTCTCTGCACGTTGCCTCACTGGCCGGGTGTCCTGCTTCTCAGCATGACTCACATTCACAGTGACGATGTTCCTGTGCGCTGGGGGTGGGAGACGCTTTTTTTGGAGATTCTGCCTATTTTGATTTCACACACACACACACACACACACACACACACACACACACGCACACACACAGTATTCCTCTTCAAAATCTGCCTCTTGCTTTGTGGTGCACATTTTATGGCTTTGCACTTTTTAGGTGCTTTTTCTTTATCACCAAAAGAGACTGCAGACTGTTGCTCTACCTGGATCTTTCTGTTTCTATTGCAACAGTCCTTTCTGTGGCAGATGTACTTGGTGATAAAATTGTGCCTTTTGTGGATTAAGTATTGGTGTTCCTTCTTTAACTTCTCAAGGTACTGCCCCCAATATGAAAAAGAGTCCTCGCCTTTGGAAAGACTGTACTT
This sequence comes from Phocoena sinus, assembly GCF_008692025.1. Taxonomy (NCBI): domain Eukaryota; kingdom Metazoa; phylum Chordata; class Mammalia; order Artiodactyla; family Phocoenidae; genus Phocoena; species Phocoena sinus. The sequence goes on along the minus strand of NC_045783.1, from coordinate 29,869,254 downwards.
TTACATGTCTTTTGCCTCTCATGCTGTACCTGCAACTGACCTGCAGGTTTTACTTTGTCCTTTTTGCAGACTGGAAGTGTCTCCAGAGGCTCAGCCCGCACCCAGGCTCCCTCCTTCCGCTCGCTCTCCTCTCGTGTTCTCTGCTCTCCCTTCCAGTTCTGGTCAGACACCCATCCCTTCTAAACTGGGGCATGATTCAGAGCCACAGCCCTTTGAATCTCCTCCTGGCTCCTCTTTCTCCTCTCCTGTAGCGGCCCCCATTTCCACATCCACTCCCATTGAACACTGGCCTCCCGCAGATGTGGGTGAGGCCAGTCCTGAAGAACCGCCTTCGCTCCCTGAACCAGAGCTAGAAAAGGAGAGTTTGACACAAGTTCCAAGTACTGTTCCTTGTGCTGTGGGCTCGCTTTCCAAACAGACACCCATTCCAGTGGGGAAAGGGATGGAAGACTCTCCAGTGGGGAAGACCAGCGCTGATGACCCAGGACAGCCTCTCCGGACGCAGCCTGAAGCGAGGCGAGAAGAAGAAGAGCTTCTGGGGTCTCCCCCCAGAAAACAACAAGGTGTCATCCCTTCATCTGTCGAGGCCCGAGAAGTAACATCCGCCACTGCGCTCAGAGGAGGCGGGATGGGCAGCCCTGCCGGGAAGCCCCCAAGGCGGGAAGCCTCAGGCTCTGCGGGTCAATCTAGGTCTCCCGTGGGGGATGCAGATGGGGGTGGCGGGATGAGTCCTGCAGTTAAGGAAGCGGTGCCCCCCATTCCCGTGGGCGAGGCGGTGCCTCTACTTGACTCTGCGGTGCAGAAACACGAAGAGATGGGTCCGGATGCCTGTGAGGGCGGAAAGGAAATCGAGGGGCAGGTGTTGTTTTCCAAGCAGCTCTCTAGGGAAGAGGCGGGGGAGGAGGCCCCTGTGCTGGTCCGCGGGGACAGAGGTGACCCCCAGGAGGTGACGCCACAAGGGGCTGCCCCTGGAAATGCGTGGGACATGGGACACTCCCAGGAGGGCGCGGCTGTGGCTGGACCCTGGCCCGCTGCCCTGGCAGCTCGCCCTCCCCGCCCGTCCTCCAAGGGGAGCTTCTTGCGGGGCCCTGCGCATGCCGCCAGCTCGGGGAGAGATGGTCCCCGTCTCAGGAGTCAGGGAGATGACACCCGGATGGCGCAGAACCAGAGCAAAGCCAGTGACCACGAGGGTCTGCTGTCTGACCCCCTGCACGGCCTTCAGTCCTCCTGCGAGGCAAAGCCCCCAGCCCTGGCCCATCTGGACTTGACCCTGCCTTCCATCCCCGAAGTCGCTTCGGAAGACGAGAGAGGAGATCAGCTTGAAGATGACAGAGGGGTGGCCCCGGTGGCAGCTCTGGGAGGAGGGGCTTCTGCCCGTGCTGAGCAGGAGAGGGCGCCCAGCAGGGAGGCCGGCGGGTCAGCAGGGGGCCTGTGCGAGCCCAGGCCAGGAGCGCCCAGAGCACCCGCACCCGCTTCTGCAGAGCAGACCACAGCCTTGGCGGTTCAGGAACCACAGTCGCCGGGCCCCGGTGACAGCGGGGAGGCAAAACCAGTGGGAGATGGGAGGCCGGGTCAGCCTCCAGCCACAGCCCTGGATTCCCTTGTGTCCGGCCCCCCCTTTTCTGAGCCCTTTCCTGCCACACGCTCTTTTCCCACCTGTGCACACTCTGACACCCACCACACCAGTACAGCAGAATCTCAAAAAAAAGCAGCAGTCGAGGGCTCCGCGGGTAAAGTGGAAAATTCTGGCAAGAGGAAGCCGCTTCTTCAGGCCTGGGTCTCACCCTCAGACGCACAGCCAGTCTCGGCTCAGCCAAACGCTGGAAGCGGGTCGGCCAAGCACAGGTGAGAGCCGGGGGACGACTGTCCTCGTGAGTGTAAGCCGTGCCCCCTTTGCTTCTTGTCTGCAGACGCCAGGGCTTGCTCACCGCACAGCTGTTCTGACGGTGCGTCCGCCTGTGTTGCCAGAAGGGCTGTGTCCTGGGCCGGGAGCAGCATTTGTAGCTGCGTTTATAGCAAGAACAGAGTAGCAGCTGTCCTCAGAGATAGATTCGGAATTGTTCTGCATGGTCTGAGTTGGAGCTCTCCTTGCAGAGAAACACCGGGAACCGTATCTTATTTCCTAGTCCCGGAGACCAGCTGAGATTGACCAGGAGAACCCAGCAGTGCGGACAGCTTACTTTAAGCAGTGCCCAATGGGAAGCTGGCCTGTTTGTTCTGAGCTCTTTCCTCCCTCTCGAGGCGCGCGCAGAGGGCTCCGCGGGGACTCCCACAGTGGAGTCCTAGGCTGCAGCTGCCTCTGAGAATAGGAGACCGTCTTTAATGTTCTCCTGACGTTGATAACGAGGCCAAGGGTCCTGTGAGAAGCTCAGGACACGTGGCCGGAAGTGGTGCCTTGTTGGCTTGTGCGTGGCTGCCTCGCGCTGACTGCTTTCCTTTCTGAAGGAACGTTGGCACGTGTGGGACTGCAGGTGTAAGCGCGCGTGTCCCCCCCATTCCCCCGTCACCTCTCTCGTTGGCGGCCACGTCTGAGAGAGGCAGTCCCTCAGTTCCTCCGGTTCTGCCGTGACGTACACGTCTAAGGAAACAGCTAAGTGTCCTTTCCCCCTTCTCTTTAGACTTCATCCCGTGAAGCCGATGAACACGGCAGCCGCCAAGGTCGCTCTCTCCAGCTCGGGAACTGCCACCATCATCAGTGAGAACTTGGTCAACGAAGCCATGATGAAGGTATGTCTTCTCCAGAAGGAGGCAGGTTAGTTAGGGATCTAGAAAACCCGCTGTGAGAGTCACCATGACATACATCTCCCGGGGCAGCAGGTAACGCCAGGGGTGACTTAACCACACGTCTCGGTCTCTGGATGATCTTTGGAAGCCCCTACACTTTCCATGGGATACTTACTTTTCCCCTCATAGTTCTTTGGCTGTCGTTGAATTTTGTTGTGTGTCAAGCAACATGATTGACACGAGTACTCTTTTTTAATGAGAAGAAACTGTCACCCACCTTCCAGCCCATGCAGATCAGATATTCTCATTTTCCCCACATGTCCTTATCTTTTGGCAAGAATATACAATTCTCGCAGTTGTCATCATTGCACAGATAGACTTTTTTGTAACTTTATTCTGAAGTAATTTCAAACTTTACAAAAGCTGCAAGAATAGCACAAAGAGCTCCTGTCTACCTCCATCCCAATTCACCAACTGTTGACGTTTCATCAGATCTGCTTTATCATCCTCACCCTCTCCTACTCCGTTCTCTCTTTGTAGCTGCGTATATATTTTTTTCTGAATTATTTGAGAGTAAGATGCACACATCATGCTCCTTTTACCCCTAAATGCTTAAGTGTGTAATTCCTAAGAATGAAGGCGTTTATCAAAATGAAGAAATTTAACATGGATGCCTCTCTGCTTTCTCATCTGCGGTCCGTATTTCACCTTCACCAGTTTTCCCAGTAGTGCCCTTTCTTGTCTGTCTGTTCTCCGGTCCAGGGTCACTCAGTTATCTCGTCTCGGGAGTCTCCCTTATTCTGGGATAGTTCCTTGGCCTCTTTTGTCTTTCAAGACATTGACCTTTTTCAGAGTTGCAGTCAGTCATTTGGTAGAACTTTCCTCAGTTTGGATTTGTCTGATGTCTCCCTGCGGTTTGGTCGAGGCTGGGCATTCTCGGCAGGAATTAACTAGAGAAATAACGTGCCCTTTCCAGTGCGTTGTGTAAAGAGCCCGTGACACCAGCCTGTCCTGTTAGTGGGGTGTTAACTGTGATGACTTAGGTTAGGTGGTGTCCACTAGGCTCTCCAGTGCAAAGTTGCTAGTTTTCCCCTTTACAGTTAGTAAGAAATGTGTGGGGAATTCATTTCAGACCATGTAAGCCTCCTGTTCCTATCAGCCTTCTGCTGGCAGGCCTTCTGTCCACTAACGCATGTGGTGGTAGCAAAATGATGGTTCTCCAGCTCCATCACCTGCGTGGAAATGCTCTGAAATCCTCTTTTTCCCTTAGTATCATATCGTAAACACTTTTGCATGTTGCTACTTAATTATTCTTTGAGCCGGTTATGCCAGTCTTTACTTACTCACTCCCCGGTTAGTGGATATGTAGCTTGTTTTCTATTTTTCAATATGAACAACACTGTCGTCAATGATTTCTCGCATAGAACTTTTCCCTTCTTGTAGGTGATTTCCGTAAGCTAAATTTCCAGGAAGACTATTGCTGGATGAGAAGATCTCTGCTCTTTAAAAAGCTCGAGTGGCTAACGCGAAAAAACCCAGCTCCTCCCCTTAAAACCAAAACCAGTGCCCCCCAGATGATCTCTGCTGGAGAGTATCTTCATCCTGCCCTTTCTGATCCTAAAATCAGAGGGATTCAGATGTGTTGTGTTTCAGACACGTGGACAGGAATTTCCTAACCCACCGCTGGGGATCGCAGTTGGGAGACATAAACTTTATTTCTATTTTACTGCAAGCATCTAGAAGTTTCATTCAGTCATAGATATTTACGTTCCCAGAGACTCCAGGACATCAAATAGTTTTTGTGTTTTTAAAATAAAACTTTTGCTCACGTCTTCTTCACTCCTGCAAGCCTTTTGTAAGTGCCAGGCGGTGGCTGATACCTCTGGCTCTGTTGCACCTTTGCCTCCAGGCACTGGGCTGAAGGTACACTGAAAGCTGGAGATTTTGGGGTCGAGAGGCTGAGTAGTAATAACGAACTGCTGCTGAAAACAAGTTAGCATCTTCTGGCCATCTTGCCTTCTCTTCCCTGTCGTCCATGCTGACAGGGCATCACTGTTAAGCATCATTCTCAAAATGATCAGCTGTAGCCAGAACTGTGAACCTACGGTGTTTTAGCCCAAAGCCTAAAGGTGGACCCTAACTTCGCCAGCTCAGCCTGGCTGGCTTCTGTAGTTGTGTAGAAGGGGCAGCACTTGTCCTCTTGGAGTTAATGATATTTACTGGGAAACTGGGCAAAAGAACAGCATGAAAGGGACCATCACGAAAACTAGAGTCACTTAACACCCCCCTCGCCCCGTCCCCTCTTCCGTTTACTGTGGCATGCAGCTTGGCTCCGAAGAGAAGCAAGACCCCTGGTTCCCATTCTGCTTCCTCTGCAAAGCTCATTTAACCAGGGCCTTATCTCCAGGCCCTGACTGAGAGTAACTTGCCTTAGAACAAAGGCAACAGCTGCTTATTCTACTCATGATTTGTAAGTTCCGCTGCTGCCCCCCTGCCTGGATGCAACAAAGCTGTTGGTCCTGGACCATACCTGGTAACTACTCTGAGTAAACATGGAAAGGTTCCTGGAGACGGCTATTGGCCGACCGTAGAATAGACGCTTTGTACTAAGGCATAAACAGTGCTTATAAAAATAACTACTCTTTGGAATGTTGCAAAGTGAGAGAGAGGTTCGGAAAAGAAATTGCATCCCTAAAGTTACGAAAAGCCAGCTGAATCATTACTACAATGGCCTTTTTTGTTGTTGTTATTGTTTTAGGGCCGCCATCTTTTATAGATGATTAAAACTAGGAATGTATTATTTATTCAGGTGGCTTCCACGCTTCCATTTAAAAATAATCCAGCCAACTAGATCCAAAAATCATCTGTCATATTGTATGGGAACAGTTGGATACAAATTTGAATGTACGTCATTATTGGTACAGCTATGAGGGAAAAATCCAATGTAAAAATCCTGGAAGGAAATGTGTGACACTGGGCACTATTGTTTCTTGAATTAATGGATATTTTCTTTGCACCTCTTCCTCTCCATGGCCATTACTCACTTTCTGTAATTGCTGGATTGCTTTTTAATTTTTTTAGTCATCACATGAATAGGAACTTCTAATGATTTCAAAGTCCTGCATAGTTTCCTCTTTAGATTACAGAATCCAAATCGAAGAGCTGTTTGACAGTTTGTAGGAAGTACCTTAAGTGTGCATGCCTTTTCAGTTCTATGCATTTGTCTTAAGGAAACATTTAGGGATATGACCAAAGATTTATGGTCACACATTTAAATAAATGTTATTATATAATTGTGAAAATCAAAACCAACCTAAATATCCAGCAACAGAGAGATGGTTAAAATAGAATGAAATTTAAAACATCCATTTAGGACTTCCCTGGTGGCGCAGTGGTTAAGAATCCGCCTGCCAATGCAGGGGACACGGGTTCGAGCCCTGGTCCGGGAAGATTGGTCCGCAGAGCACCTAAGCCCATGCGCCACAATTACTGAGCCTGCGCTCTAGGGCCTGCAAGACACAACTACTGAGCCTGCGTGCTACAACTACTGAGGCTGCGTGCCTAGAGCCCGTGCCCCACAGCAAGAGAAGCCACCACAATGAGAAGCCCGCGCACCACAACAAAAAGCAGCCCCCGCTCGCCGCAACTAGAGAAAGCCCGTGTGCAGCGACGAAGACCCAACACAGCCGAAAATAAAATAAATAAATAAATAAAATTAAACAAACAAAGAAAATCCATTTAAAAAGCAATTTTTCTAAAGTTTAATGATGGGAAAATGCTCACAAAATAATAATTTTCAAAAGCTGTAAAACTCGATTTTGTATGATGCTAAAGTTGTAAAACATATCATAAAGAAAACCCAGGAAGGGAATTCCCTGGCGGTCCAGTGGTTAGGACTTGACAGTTTCATTGCTAGGGCCCCGGGTTCAATCCCTGGTCAGGGAACTAAGATCCCACAAGCCGTGCAGTGTGACAAATAAACAAAAACAAATAAACCAAACCAAATAAAAAAACAACAACAAAAAAACCCCACAAACAAAACAAAACGAAAAAACAGGAAGAATAAGAAAGAAAGAGACCCCAATGTTAGGTGTTGGAGTTATGGGTAATAATTTTCTTCCCTCTTCTGGATTTGAGATTTTCTATGATAAGTAAATATTCCTTTTATGATTCAAAATAAAATCCTGTTATTTGGGGGGGAAATTAATTTTTTTTTTTTGTGCTACACGGCCTGCTGCTTCTTTCTCTCTCCCAAACTCTCTTGCAGAGCATCTTATGTAATCAATATTTTTGAATAAATATAATCCTTCTGTGACCAAGGTATAATCTAAAACCCCTTGAGGGTGTATTCTTGGCTATTGTTTACAAAGACTACTTTTTTCCTTGATAGGATATGTAAACAGACACACCCTGTTTGAAAGTGTCAGGCACGTTTCTAAGCTAGTGTTGCCATCATCGTGCTGTTCTTTGTAGCCAGGACAAGAGGGACGGGATTTCTTTCGGGATTCTGGCCGGTGTGCAGGCAGCTTGCGTCACTGGACTGAACAGGGTCTTCTCTTGTGTCGTGTCAGGGTTGACCCTGCTCTTGACATAGCTGCTTCTTGAAGCAGGTGGTTCTGAGCCTTTCTCGGTTAAACTGTTAGACCCTCACGACAGTGAAACCGTGATTATCTCAGAGTGCCGACAGTGAAACCGTGATTACCTCAGAGTTCCGCCGGCAAAACTGTCTTGAGGTTGCCCCATGACCTCGTCTCTTTAAACTTATGAATCTGAGCCACAGATTTCAGGAAAAGTTAGCTTTGGGGGTTTTTCCCCTCTCACTAGAGACTTGGTACAGCGTGTTACTTTATATAATCCTTATCTTGCGTGTCCTCGTGGCCTGGGCAGTTTTCAGTCAGCCACCAGTCATCCCAGATTGTAAATGTAACTCCGTGGGGCTCCCACTCTGGTCAGGACGGGGCTGCTCAGCCACTTGTACCCAGAGGGGGCGCCATCGATGGCTGTGATGGTGGCCCTTGGCTTTGACTGCATCGTTTTGGGGAATGACTTACAGTGGGGTCTCCCAGTGCACCCTCCTCATCACCAGATATCCTGAGCACAGCCGAGGCAGTAGCAGACCTTCTGGGATGAGCGGCCATGTGTTGTCTTGGGAGGACAGTGTCGCCTCCTGCACCGTCTGCCACTAGCTAGGGTTTCTTCACAGGTCACCTTAGATTGGGGCTCAGCTCCACTTGGATATCTGGTTGTGCCAGCTCCAGGGTTCACAGGCCACCAGTCATTACATCTCTAAACCCCAAGGCCAGAGTCTAGCCTGGGGGTCTGCAGCCTGTGAGCTGGGTACGGTTTGTACATTTTTAATAGGCCATAAAACAAAACACCAAACCAAACCACAAAGATGAACATGGGCCTGCACAGTCTGAAATACTAACTTTTTGGCCCTTTCACAGAAAAGTTCATCCGTCATCAGTTTTCCACTGAAATCAAAGACGAATTCCCAGGAGACTCAGATCACAGACTCAGTCACTAAAAGCTACCTCTTTTGTGTTTCTTTAAGATGTTTGACTCCTTGACTGACTTTATCACTTTTCTCCCCTCCCCCTCCAAAGAAATACAAGCCCTCGGAACCCGCGTTTGCTTATGCACAGCTGACCCACGACGAGCTGATCCAGCTTGTCCTCAAACAGAAGGAAACGATAAGCAAGAAGGAGTGTCAGGTGCGCCAGCTGGAAGACTACATCGACAACCTGCTGGTCAGGGTCATGGAGGAGACCCCCAGCATCCTCCGGGTTCCCTCTCAGGTTGGCAAAAAAGCAGGAAAAATGTGAAGCACTTGCCTCCGGCACTGAGACTTGTGTGTGAGTTTGTTTCCGCCTGCTCCCAAGGCCGAGGACTCGGTGTGCCTGAGAGCCCCAGGGTCCAGGCTCCAGACCGCTCTCTCCCTCACGCCTTATCTGGCAAGAGTCAGTCCCACCCACAGAAGCCAGGTTAATTATTACAATGAATCTTTTATTGGACATTCCCAGGGTTTTATTTTTAAATGCCACTGTGCCTTTAACCAAGTTGTAAATATTTTATGCCTGACCGGAGACATGGTCATTAGATCTGATCCTGGCCCAGAGGTTCAGATGGCGCTGGGGGTATTAATGTATTTTTAACATTGGGGTTTTCTTTCTTTAGTATTGAGATTTTAAAGTACGTCTCCCGGGCTTCCCTGGTGGCGCAGGGGTCGAGAATCCTCCTGCTAATGCGGGAGACACGGGTTCGAGCCCTGGTCTGGGAAGGTCTCACATGCCGCGGAGCAACTAGGCCCGTGAGCCACGACTACTGGGCCTGCGCGTCTGGAGGCTGTGCTCGACAATTAGAGAGGCCGCGATAGTGAGAGGCCCGCGCACCACGATGAAGAGTTGCCCCCACTTGCCACAACTAGAGAAAGCCCTTGCACGGGAACGAAGACCCAACACAGCCAAAAATAAATAAATAAATAAAATTAAAAAAAAAAAAAAGCCAATAGGACTAGGAGGGAGAAACCATACCTTGGAAAAAATCTTTAAAAAATAAAAATATATGGGCTTCCCTGGTGGCGCAGTGGTTGAGAGTCCGCCTGCCGATGCAGGGGACGCGGGTTCGTGCCCCGGTCTGGGAAGATCCCACGTGCCGCGGAGCGGCTGGGCCCGCGAGCCATGGCCGCTGGGCCTGCGCGTCCGGAGCCTGTCCTCCGCAACGGGAGGGGCCACGACAGTGAGAGGCCCGCGTAACGCATAAAAAAAAAAAAAAAAAAAAAAAAAAAAAAAAAAAAAATAAATAAAAATATATATAAAGTACGTCTCCCCCAGTCATTAAAGCTTAGGGTGAGATGACAGGGACCAGGCAGTTGGTGCGGTGTTGCACATACTTCCTTGGCTTTTGAGTAGCCCAGCTGTGGCGTTTTGGGGGCAGATGCTAAGTTTTGATACTATGTAAACCTACCCAGCTCCTCGGACTTGGTCTTTTGTTTTCGACTGGACTGGAGCAGAGGGGCTTAGGGTACACCTCCGAGTGTGCCTCTGAGATTTGGAGCAAGCTGCCTTTTTCAGACATCAGCCTCCGCTGCTCTGTAGCCTTAAAGCGTGCTCTTTATCATCCAAGAGGGGCTGTCTGTGGAGGTACGGAAAGTAGACCAGGGGAATTAGAATCACTTTGCCCTGGGGCAGTTGGTCAAAATCCCTCCTCTTGTGATCGCGGGGTCCCTGCTGGCTGGAGTGACCGAGTCAGTGCCTTGATTAGGGATCGGGTGACCCAAGCACTTGCTAAAACAGTCCCACCAGGTACGGAACAACTGCAGCGGCATCCACTGGCCCTCTCCCACGTGCCGTCGCTTGGCTCCCTGGTTCCCTTGGCAGCTCTTCTTGGCATTTCCCTCCCCCACCCCTTGTTATAAAATCGTAAAGAGCAAGATGATACCTATTTTTAGATGGCTGTATTTTTAAAACTAGATTAACATACTTTTTTTTTTTTAAACTAGGACACTTGCCCCCTTCTCAACTAATAGCACCAGTTCAGAGCCTTCAGGTAATTTCGTTGTTAGTAACCTGATATTGGAATTGGAATGTTTTCTGTATTACTCATTTTTTTCTCCCAGTTGTGACAGAATCTCATCAAATCCCAACATCTCTCCTGGGAGGAGAATGTCACAGGTCAAGTGGGTGGGCAGGGGTTGAGATGAGAGCGGTTATTAAATGGAACGCTCTTCTGTGTTCATTCTTGTTATATTGAAGTTAAGAGGCAAGGTGATTGGCAGCGGAATCCCTTTTCAGGATCACGTTTGCTGCCACATTAGTTAATATCAGAGCACTTTAATCTGAAGGATGATACTGTAACTTGATTTAGCTAATTTGCTTTGAATTATCGATAGCTCTTTTATTTAATACCCTCCTACAGTACTGGGGACCACTGTAAACTTCTCAGATGACTTGTATTTTTGTAGCGCTATGAGATTTACGTGCATCCCTGTAAAGAGAACTGGATATTCGCTGGAACTCTGCAAATGCACGTGTATATATTTGTTCTGCAATGTGTTTTACTTGATGTCAATGTACTTTGATGGTGATGCCCACGTGCACTGGGTGGCGGGAGCGCTGAGTGGTTTCACCTCGGAAGAGCCGCTGCGGAGACCTGCATGCTTCCCGAGAGCTGGTTGTTGTGGAAAGATCTGCTGCTAGGACCTCGGGGATGGGAGCCGGTCTCTGTTTGAGAGGAACGTCTGGGTGGAGGAGCAAATTCCTCTGCTCTGTATGCCACTCGAGAACTCTGGAGAATGAAGGACAATCTACTTCAAGGGTGTCTGGTTTCTACCACTGCTGGGAAAAAAATTCCACAGGTAGCATGCCTGCACCTCTCAAGGTCACCGGTTAACACCTGTCCTTGAGGACTCTGCTGTGAGGGAGAACTCAGCTAGGAAAGCTGGAGCCTGCTCTGAGCTGTTGGCAGGGGCAGGTGGACCGGAGGGCTGGAGCTCCTGCAGCCGGCGTGGGTCTGAGGGCTTACACCCAGCCGTCTGTACCAGGAGAGCCTGAATTAGCCTCTAGCTGCTGACAGTGCTCACCAAACTGACGGGCCCTAGGAGGAGGCCGTGCTCTGCAGAAGCAGGAGCAGCTCTTTCTTGGCCTTGCCCGGCTGACCCCCCAGAAGACCAGTCAGTACTTCAGGGAAGCATCCGATGAAATACCAAACACCTTGCGATGAACTTCAGTGGGAGGTCAGCGTCCGGAAAAAAATGTCAACCCTTTGCCCGGGTGTTTCATATCATCTCAGTCCTTGGACTTTGACAGATGTCCTGCCCACCCCTTTCATTTCCTGTGTGTCGGCCTCCCCGGGTAACAGAATGGAGGGGCAGGAAGGTCTGTCCTTTGCCACACGAACGGCGTTGACCCTGAGTGGAGGGTGCGTGCGTGGGTGAGTGGGATACGTGTGTGGTTCCCAGCTCTGCTAACAGTGGGGGCGCGGAAGGGCACAGAGGGAGGAGAGTCCACGACACTCAGCCACCTGCCGGATTGAAGGCCAGAGGCAACCTGGTGTTAAATTAGGCACGGTCTCCCCTCCCTGTGCCCCTTCTTTTTTAGAACTGCTAACTAATGGTCCCTCAAGGCTGAAGGATCTGTTGCCTTAGGTGAGTGGAGAGCTTAACCTCCACACCAGCCTCAACCCTGTGGTTTCTCAGTATCTATCATGTGAGCTGCTAACTTGACCTCTTCCTCCCTCTGACTTGAAAGTTCACCCAGCATCTCTGGATTACAGAATTCTTATTTCCTGCTTTGTTACTTCGGGAATTTTGAACTTCTTTGCTTTTATTTTTAAGAAGTAACCTAAAATTTCCTACAACACTAAATAAAATGGCACTACCTTTCAAAGATTTGTGTCTGTGGTGTCGTACGGGTGCAATAAGAATTTCTTCTGTCTTCTTGGAAAACCTTTCTTGGGGGCGTGACCGGCGTCTCTCACCCCATGAGGGGTCTCTTGCCTGGGTTCCTGCTGCTGCCACGCTGTCTGATGCCCAGGGATCCCAATGCCTTTTCTCCTCCAGAGGTTGGGACATCTCTGACCCTTCCCTATGACATACCCCATATTTTGGCCTGGAAGGGACTATGGTGTTTACCAGATGAAGATCATTTGAATTTCCTGACCCTAGTGCTACAGGCTGCCACCTTTTCCTTGGCAGTGGTCGCCTTCAGCTAATCACATGAACAAGGACACTTTCTTGATTCCCTCCCCCATGCCAGCCCCTGCCTCCTCACCCCTGCCCCACTGATTTCCCAGAGAGTGACATCTTGACCTTTGGAGCATGAGTTGAATTCACACTGGGTTCAGGAATGCCCAGATCAGTAGCAGATCTAGGTTCCTGGTTCCATCACCTGAGTTCATTCATTTCTGAGTCGAGGGAATTCTGGCTGTAAAGGCCTCTCCTCCTGAGCTCGTTCTACCAATCTCCCACTCTTTCCTGATGAGGTGAGAGGTCGGCCTGCCTCAACCAAGGGTCCCAACCTCTCAAAAGGGAGGAGATGCTCTTTCTTAGAGATGAAAGTCACACTGTAGAGGCACAGAGGCCGGCAGCACCCGTGAAGCCCCTGGGTGGGCTGGGGGGAGCTACCTGAAGGCCTCCCTGGTTTGGGTGAGGGGCCTGGTTACCCAGCCAGATGTGGACGGCAGGGCCACCACGTACAGTGATACAAAAGCGGCTTCTCTTGACACAACAGCCTCCCAGGTTTGCTTCAAACAAATAGAAAGCCCTCCAAGGAGAGTCTCTAAGGAAGGAATGTTTACACAAATGACCCCCAACTCTCCCCCAAGATTCATTTCCCTTGCTTTTGGAGGGGGCACCCTGCCCACCTCCCCATGGAAAGTGTCATTTACAGGGTACAGTTACCACCGTGACCATGGCCAAAGCGCTGGCAGCACGCGCTCCCCTAGCCCTTGGACCCCATCTCGAAGCCGATGGAGCCCGTGCCCTGGCCTTCTCTTTGGGGGTGTCATCTTTTGGCTTCTGCAGGCTTCCCCTCCTGGGGAGGCAGGTGCGATCACTTCCCATTTAAGTTCAAAGCTGGCTTAGCTGAACTCTGTGGGACCAGCGGATCCCAAAGCCACAGAATCTCCTGAGGGAGGATGTCCTCATTTAGCCTTTCAACGTTTGACCCTTACACACCTGTATCCCAAGCCCTGGAAATAGTCACCCTGGTGACACTGACAAGCCCTCAGAGCTGTGAGAAAGCTGCTTCATTCTTGCTTTATCAACTGCTCACTTCAGGCTGAAACTTGGTCGCAAAAGGAAGGCCTGTTTATTGAGTTCCTGCTTATTCACTAAGCGCTGCTGAGTACTATTTCCAATTCTCAAGGTAGATAATATCTCCATTACGCAGATGAGGAAATGGAGACTTTCAGAGGCATCAGAACTTAAGTTTGCCTGGGGTCCCACAGCAGGTAAAGAAAGGATTTGCACTCCTCACCTGTGCGACCTGGGGTTCTAGAACAAGCGTCAACAAACTATGGCTTCGCTTTTGTTCATGTAACCCTCAAGCCAAGGAATTTTTCCTGGGAGTTCCCTGGCGGTCCAGGAGTTAGGACTCTGCGCTTTCACTGCTGCGGCACCGGGTTCAATCCCTGGTCAGGGAACTGAGACCTCACAAGCCTCCCACAAGCCATGTGCGGTACGGCCAAAACAAACAAAAAAAAAACACGATGATTTTTCCTTTTTTTTTAAAAATGTGGGATGAACAAGTGGCCGGAATGATGACCACAGTCAACAACACCTCACTGAACACTGGAGATTTTTACAGTTAAAGAATCAAAATAATATTTCATGACACATGGAAATTACATGAGATTCAAATTTCATTGTCTACACAACTTTATTGGAATACAGCAGTGCTCATTTAGGTAATTGTCTACGGCTGTTTCCACGTTGCAACGGCAGACCTGAGTGCTTAAAACAAAGACCTTCTCGCCCACCAAATCTAAATATTTGCTCTCTGGCCCTTCACAGGAAAAGTTTGCCGACCCCCAGTCTAGGCCCCCAGACTAGGAGGCCCCAGTCTCCTCTAGCCTTGGGGGCGGAGGAGATAATATTCTGAGTGACTTGACATCCTGGAGGATGGGCAGGGAAAACGGAGGGCCTCAAGACGAGGCCTGATGAGCCATGGCTCCGAGGAGGGAAGGTCCCTCTGAGGCGACTGTGTTTGTGTTCTAGGCCTGTGACCTCCTTCTCCGAGTTACCATGTGCCTTCGTTCCTGGGAGATCAGGAAACCGAACACAGCGATCCTCAGCCCAGGGGAGGGAACGTGTATTGGGGTCACACAATAAACAACAGGAAAGGGGAAAGTGAATATGAATGAGGGCAGGGACTTGGCACAAGGGTTTAGGAAGTACTGGCCGTGCCCTGTACTGAGGCTGTTGTCACCCTTGTGTGTCAGAGAAGAATCATTGTCTACTGAAGAGCTGAGGTGATGGGGACCCAGTCAGAAAGGCTCCAAGACTCATTGTGACGAGGAGAAGGGCGTCCTCTGGGCTCAAAGTGAAACTGGGTTAGAGTCATCTGAGCTGGAAGGAGCCCAGGGGGAGGCCCTGAGGGCAGCCCAACTCCCACTGGTTGCTCGCTCCAGATTAGAAATGATCCCATCTCTGAGGAATCCCGTCTGTGTTGCTTCTGACCGGCCCTCCCAGGACGGGTGTCCACCAGAGCTGGACAGCCTTTCCGGAGCGTAGCAGGCACTCCCAGGACACGGGGATGAGAAAGCCAGGTCATTCCCAGGGAGACTTGTAACAAAGACAGGTAGATCCCTAACACATTCGCACATGTCACCAAGGGACGGCTGGCCTGGGGCTTCCTTCAGGCCCTCAGTGCCCTCCTCTCTGGCCTCTTCTCTAGAAAGAGCTCTGGCCTTAAGGTCAGTATTTCACATCTGGACCACGTCTGAGGCATCCTTTCCAATGGCCGTCCCTCCCCAGTAGCTTTCTGCTCTAATCCAGCCCATCCTGGGCACTCAGCATTCCAAAAGCCTATGTGCCAGGAACCATGTGGGCTCCAGCCTTACAGACAAGGAGCATGGCTCCAGCTTCACAGGCTCAGGGAGGAGTAGGGGAGAGAGGTTGGAGGAATAGCTGTTAAACAGATCATCATGGGCTTCCCTGGTGGTGCAGTGGTTAAGAATCTGCCTGCCAATGCAGGAGACACGGGTTCGAGCCCTGGTCTGGGAAGATCCCACATGCCGCGGAGCAACTAAGCCCGTGCGCCACAACTACTGAGCCTGCGCTCTAGAGCCAGCGAGCCACAACTACTGAGCCCGTGAGCCACAACTACTGAAGCCCGTGCGCCTAGAGCCTGTGCTCCGCAACAAGAGAAGCCACCGCAGTGAGAAGCCTGCGCACCGCAACGAAGAGTAGCCCCCTCTCACCGCAAATAGAGAAAGCCCACGCGCAGCACCGAAGATCCAATGCAGCCAAAAATAAATAAATAAATATCCCTTAAAAAAAACCCCAAAAGAACAGATCATCACTATCACTGAATGATGGTAACTCTTGGTAGAGTCTGTAGCAGCAGGAAAGGCACCAAGGCTGATGTATCTGTCCTGATTTCCCAGAGGAAGGCAAATAAATTTCCTAAATAAACAGATTTCTTCCTGAGAACGTGAACCCCAGACTTGCATGTCTTAGTGGAGCGCGCCATCTTCTGGCCTGGGTCCTGCCCACCTCCTAGCCTGTCTGTGTCTGAGGGCGAGGCTCTCTTACACTATCACATACCTGTGGCTGGAAGAGAATCACCCCTCCACCCCTAGAGTTACTGGTAGGAGAATCATAAAGCTGCTCTTCCACTTTACTGTGAGTAGTGTTGGGGAAAGCAGAATTCCAGGGGTTCTGTCATAGGTAGATGACTCTGTAGTAAAATCCCACTTTAAAAAAGTGCAGTTCAGTTCAAGATCTGTGCAAAATTGGGGATGAGAGGAGTCTGATGCTGTTCTGTATGGTAATGTAAAGAACTACTCCCAAAGAGACACATGTATATGTATAACTGAATCACTTTGCTGTACACCTGAAACTATCACAACATTGTTAATCAACTCTACTCCAATATAAAATAAAAACTTTAAAAAAAAAAGAAACCTACTCCTGGCCTTCCCTGGTGGCGCAGTGGTTAAGAATCCACCTGACAACGCAGGGGACACGGGTTTGAGCCCTGGTCCGGGAAGATCCCACATGCCGTGGAGCAACTAAGCCCACGCGCCACAACTACTGAGCCTGTGCTCTACAGCCCACGAGCCACAACTACTGAGCCCGTGAGCCACAACTACTGAAGCCTGCGCGCCTAGAACCCGTGCTTTGCAACAAGAGAAGCCACCGCAGTGAGAAGCCCACACACCGCAACGAAGAGTGGCCCCCGCTCGCCACAACTAGAGAAAGCCCGCGCGCAGCAACAAAGACCCAACGCAGCCAAAAAATAAATTAATTAAAAACAAAAAACACCTACTCCCAGTGCCAGTTATGTTGCTTTTAGGGACCTGTTTCCCGTCCCCAGTAAGGATGTCGACTGCACTGTCTGAAACTAACAGATGTCTCTGAGAGCTATGTGTGCACACATGAGCACACAAGTGTGTCCCCAGTATTGATCTGCTGGACAACCAGAAATAAATCCTGTCATACCTTACAGTAGTGGGGAAGTCTAGGAAAGAGGGAACTTGGGGCACCAAAGCCCACTCAAGCCCTCGCATGGCGTGGGGCTAAAGTGAGTAATTCACACCTCGGGGAATGGACTGTTAGAGATTATTGCATCCCTTGGTTGGGGGAGGGGGTGGATCCCTCCAGTGGGACCAAGCCCTGTGGTAGCGGTTGAGATTTCTCTAGGAGAGCGGTTCTCTTGCTCTGAGAAAGCAGTCTCTGGGGGACCGGATGGGACCCTTAGATGTGGCTATTGAGGAGAGAGGCTTGAGGAGAGTGTGGGAAAGAAGGCGCTGACACCTTTTGAAGGTGTTTTTGTTTGGTTTGATTGGTTTTTAATGCTTTCCTCTTGACTGTGAGGGGAATCTTATGAAAGTTCCCATCTCACTAATATGTTTTCATTTATATTATAATCACATTCAGTTCTTCAACCCTTCAGTATAGCCCATTAACCATCTCATGTGATGCTGATGTGGAAAATGAAAAAATGGAAGTCTAGCTGCTCTGTGTTCACTGGTCAGCTAATACCTGGAATCCTGACAGTTCACTGAGGTCCAGGGTGCCAGAAGTTCTGTTGTGCAGTAGGAAGGGAGGGGAGGCTTTGGAGTAGCCGTGAGCAGAGCGGAGGGACTTGTGAGCTAGAGGGGCTGAACGGACAATTCTTGAAAGGTACAGCATCTCTCCCCCAATTTATATTAGAGGGAAATGGCATTTGAAGCAGAGAAGGCTGCTGCGTGGATTACAGACAAGAGGCAATCTTATTTTGGTCAGAGATGCTCTTGTTCTGCACTGTGGTCCAGAGAACTCACAGTCTCTTAAGGCATAGAGTCCTCTGTACCTGACCACTGGTTCAAAAGAAACTATAGCTCTGCCTGATCAGAGCCCTTTATTTTTGAGGCTCAGATCCTCTGTTTGAGGACGCACTGGGTACATGGTCATTATGTTGCCTCATCTCTTCATACTAATAAGTACCGTTTTCTGTTGAAAACTTTTCATCTCTAGGATGCATACTTTATTGGTCTTCTAAAGAAGACAGCTGTGACCTGTGTCTTAATCCTCCAGGGAGCATCCCTATCTGTTAAGGGGCTGACAAGACACCCTTTTTCCTCAATTCAGTCTGGGCAGGAGCTGTCCAGTCATTTTCTGTTCTCAGTGGGAAGTGTTCACCGTTCACCCCCAAGTCCCTGTGCACAGTTGAAATTGAGCCCACAACAGCTCCCAAGATCTGCTAATGCCGGACCTGCCTGAAATTCTCCACCACCAGACTGAGAAGCAGAAATTCCTCACCTAATTTCAGTACTGGCTATGATGACTTCCATCTGTTGTCTTGGAGTCAGAAGGGACTGGCCTTTGTTTCTTTGTCATTTAACTCAATTTTCTTATTTTTCAGACACAACTGATTCTAAAACTTTCAAGTGTTAAAACCTTTTGTTTTGTTTTGTTTTGCCACACCATGCAGCTTGTGGAATCTTACTTCCCCAACCAGGGATTGAACCCAGGCCCTCGGCAGTGAAAGCATGGAGTCCTAACCACTGGACCACCGGGGAATTCCCAAAACCTGTATTCTTGATGAGTGCAATTAGGATTTACTTATGAGAAAGCACACTCTCTTTCGTCATGTTTAATTTATATTCAAACATGACATACAAAATCTCTCATGTGTAAGCTTGCTAGAGGCACTCTTTTGCTCAAGATTCTTTTATCTATACTATCCCATGCTAGGAACTTTGGAGCTAGAATCTTGGAGCATCTTAAAGGTCAGGTTTAAAAACATCCGAATCTGCTTGAACCCTTCAGATTGCCAAGAGTCTCACCACCGCATATTCTTTCTCTCCAACTCCCTTAGACATTCCTTGCCTAGCCTCTGAAAGCATCCGAGGTTGCCACTCTGGATTTTAATTCAACTCCTTCATTCTACAGTGGAGGAAAATAGACTGCAAATAGAGGAAACAACTTGCTTGAGGGGAAGCCACTCTGGAAAGAGCACGATTTCCTGCTCTCTTGATACAGTACTCTCCTTTTTAGACACAGATTTTGTACTATGGCCAAAATCAACATCCGTCACCAAAGAGAAAAGGAGAATCTGCGATTCCCCTAGCGCTTTAGAAAGAAGAGTTGTTTGCGGATGGCAACAATATCTTGTCTGTTATCCGTGTCCATGCAGGTAGAACGCTCACTCAAATGCAATCCTCAGTCGGGCCCACCTCAAAGTAACTACAGATTGCGGGGAAGTCGAAGACACAGTCCAGAACAGGAACCTCCTCTCATAGATCACGTTTCTACCCGAGCCAAAGAGGAACGGACCGGAAGTGCCGCGCAGCCGCGGAGGAAATACCTATAGTACAGCTGTTACGCTGGCCGGAAGGGAAAGGTGCAGACCTTACAAGGCTCCGCTCCTACTTCCTGTTTCCGCACAGTTGCTGCTGTCGACGTGAGGGGCGGGTGTTGGAAAGCTTCCTCGGCTTTGGACGGGTTGTGAGATGCCGGGCGGAGGCCGGTGTCCCGATTGCGGCTCCACTGAGCTCGTGGAAGACTCGCACTATTCGCAGAACCAGCTGGTGTGCTCCGACTGCGGCTGTGTGGTCACCGAGGGAGTCCTTACTACCACCTTCACTGACGAGGGCAACCTCCGAGGTACCTCTGCGGGCTTTTCCGGGGCCGTGGGTACAGCCTGGGGCTGTGGAGGGATTGACGTCAGAGTCTTCTTATCTCCTGCCGTCTCCCTGTCACGTGCACCCTTAAATATGAGAGAAAACAGCCTAAAGTGGATGAGCGAGCTGCAGAAGGTCAGGGACTGCCATTTATCTGTGTTTTTCTAGCACCATATCTGGTATATGTAGTAGGTATTAACAGATGTTGAATAAATGAAACAGAAACAAAGTTCCACTCAGTTTACCTAGTCTGGGCATGGTCGAAGAATTGTATTGATAGATCAATTCTTTACGAATACAGAAAATACTGTTATCCCGAAGTAGTTTTGAGCACTAATTGGCAAAAGCATCTTTTTTTTTTTTTTCTTTACTTTGCTTTCCAAGTCCCTACGCAATGCAGCTCTCAGAATCTGCAGGCAGGAGAATTGCCTGAACTGGATGTACAGGAGGGACAGCTGGAAATTTGGAACACTTGGAGCTGCTTTAGGGCAGTCCTAGTCCTCTGTAGTCTCTGTGTGTTTGGTATTGCTTGTGGTCATGGAAAACCAGGTGGACCTTTAACTTGCACAGATGGGCACCTTCTGTGAGACGAGGAGCGGGTGCACGATGACTGGGATTCTGCTCCCCGGTTTTGTGTGGTGGGAGGGCAGGGATTTGGTGAATAGAGGCTAAACAAGCTATTTGTTCATTATCTTACAGAAGTAACATATTCCCGAAGCACAGGGAAAAACGAACAAGTTAGTCGCAGCCAGCAACGAGGTGAGTATCAACCTTTTATGACACAGTGGCTTTAAAGAAAATTCTCCTGATGGTCTAGCCCAGTGGTCCCCAACCTTTTTGGCACCAGGGACCAGTTTCGTGGAAGACAGTTTTTCCACGGACTGGGTTGGGGGGAGATGGTTTAGGTAGTAATGCGAGCGATTGGGAGTGGCAGATGGAGCTTCGCTGGCTCGCCTGCCGCTCACTTCCTGCTGTGCCACCCGGTTCCTAACAGGCCGAGGACCGGTAGTGGTTGGTCCGGGGGTTGGGGACCCCTGTCTAGCCCATCTGCTTGTCTTTCCTGTTTTCAGCATTATTGGGTAAGGTAGAAAAGAAGAGAATGGTGATTAGAAATAAAGGATGGAGATGGTTCTAAGACAGGTGGCAGTTAGGTGGAAGGTTTAGGTTTGCTTGGGGGGTATGTCTGAGGTAGACTCAAGGAACCCACCTCAAACTTGGGCTTGGCCACAAATCAAACCAGCCTCCAGAAGATGGGGCACTGAAGTGTGACTTCCTTTCATAAATGTCTTTGTGCCTTTTGAATGACCTCACCAAGTGTCACTCTTGTCATTGTAGAAAGGTCCATTATTTGTGCTTCTGGTATCTGAGGCGAGTTGAACAGAAATTGCTAGGAGCTGCATGGTGGCTTCTTTGACCCCTCTATGTACAGTATCGTGTCATCTGCAAACAGTGACAGTTTTACTTCTTTCTTTCCAATTTAGATTCCTTTTATTTCTTTTTTGTCTCTGATTGCCATGGCTAGGACTTCCAAAACTATGTTGAGGAAAAATGGCGAGAGTGGACATCCTTGTCTTGTTTTCAGCTTTCCACCATTGAGTATGATGTTAGCTGTGGGTTTGTCATATATGGCCTTTATTATGTTGACGTATGTTCTCTCTATGCCCACTTTCTGGAGAGTTTTTCTCATAAATGGATGTTGAATTTTATCAAAAGCTTTTTCTGCATCTATTGAGATGATCGTACGGTTTTTATTTTTCAATTTGTTGATGTGGTGTATCACACCGATTGATTTGCAGATATTGAAAAATCCTTGCATCCCTGGGGTAAATCCCACTTGATCGTGGTGTATGATCCTTTTAAGGTGCTGTTGGGGCCCCTCTAACTCCTGCTGTGGGTTTCTTAGGTCTCTGCCGAGTGAGAGACCTCTGTCGAGTTCTGCAGCTGCCACCAACATTTGAGGACACGGCAGTTGCCTACTACCAACAGGCATACCAGCACTCTGGCATCCGTGCTGCCAGGCTGCAGAAGAAGGAGGTGTTGGTCGGGTGCTGTGTCTTAATCACCTGCCGGCAGCGCAACTGGCCCCTGACCATGGGAACCATCTGCACCCTGCTGTATGCAGATTTGGATGTGTTTTCTGGCACCTACCTGCAGATGGTGAAGGTCCTGGGGCTGGATGTGCCATCTCTGTGCTTGGTGGACCTGGTGAAGACCTACTGTAGCAGGTACCTGCCTAGTGGGAGACATGGGGATGGGATGGGTTTAGACCTGAATCCTTTTACCTCTGGCTGGCTGTTTTTGACCAAAGCCCATCTACAAGGATGTGGGAGAAAAAAGTCTTCTCCCTTTCCTGTGCCTAGCACTCACTAATCAGGTTAATCCTGTTTTACATTTCTGGAATGTTACAATTTTCAAATCCCTTTGCCCTTAGAGCAACCTAATGATGTAGGACGGAAGGTGTTAGCCTTGACACGGGGCTCCTGGGTTCCACCACTCATGTTGTGTGTGGCCTACTTGGCTAGATGGAACAGCCCTGCCTCGACAGGATCATGTGTGATTAGAGCTGAAAGGATATTAGCAACTGAGGAAGCTGGAGTTAGAAGCCAGTTTTTTTGATTTTTTTTAAATGAGTAGCTGTGTTCTTTTTTTCTGACAAATATGGTAGAAAGCAAAGACTATTGGTGTGAAACAGTCTTGGGTGTGAAGCTTGGTGACGTCCAAGCTGGATGACTGTGGGAAAGTTTTGTGTCTGTGAATGCACGTGACAGGCTGTGGAGTAGTAGATTAAAGGAGAACTTTTGTGAAGCCCTCAGAATGGTGGCTGATGGGGTGGGGGGAGGGGCATCGTCAAGAAATGTTAGCTCCCGTCTGCATTCTCCTGCCCTTTACCTCTTCAGCGGGAGACTCACCCTGTCTTCTCTCGGTACCTGGATAAACTTGCTGCCCAGCAGGCTTGAGTGTTCCCGGGAGGATAGCATAGCTTGCCCATCTTCTGCGCTTTGAAAGAGCGGTCCTCCAGAGGTATTGAGATCAGACCCTCATTTTGGTTATTTCAGCTTCAAACTGTTTGAAGCCTCCCCGTCTGTGCCAGCCAAGTACGTGGAAGACAAGGAGAAGATGCTATCGCGAACACTGCAGTTGGTGGAGCTGGCAGATGAGACGTGGCTGGTGACCGGGCGGCATCCCTTGCCTGTCATCACCGCTGCCACTTTCCTGGCTTGGCAGTCGCTGCGGCCTTCAGATCGGCTGACGTGTTCCCTTGCCCGATTTTGTAAATTGGCGAGCGTGGACCTGCCCTACCCCGCTTCCTCCCGCCTGCAGGAGCTGCTGGCTGTGCTGCTGCGGCTGGCCGGGCAGCTGGCCTGGTTGCAGGTCCTGAAGCTTGACAAGCGGTCTGTGGTCGCGCACGTCGGCGACCTTCTCCAGCACCGCCACATGTTGGTCCGCAAGGCCCTTCGAGACGGAACAGCAGAGCCAGACGCACTGGACGCCCGGGAGAAGGGGCTGCAGGGGCCGGGCCAGGGGCAAGGATGGGGAAAAGAGGACCGGGGCGATGGCTCCGTAGATTTGCCCGCAGGGAAGCGGCCAGCGAGCCCCACCCTCCTCCTCCCACCCTGCATGTTGAAGCCCCCAAAGCGGATCTGTCCCACACCCCCTGTCTGCACGGTCACTGGAGATGAGGACATTTCTGATAGTGAGATCGAGCAGTATTTGCGTTCCCCTCAGGAAGTTAGGGACTTCCAGAGAGCCCAGGCCGCTAGACAGGCTGCCACGAGTGTCCCTAACCCTCCCTGATGCACAGCCGGGGTCTGCGGGGTGGGGGGGCGCGGGCGCTTAACCCCACCTGACGGCGGCTTGCTAACAGGCCCGATGTAGCCAGAGAAATCAGTGTATACAAGTCTTTAGGTATCTCCCTTCTCATTTAAGGAACCCAAGAGGGGCTCTGCAGTTATTGGACCCCAGGTCCCAGAGTCGAAGTCAGAAGGAACACGGGGACGCCTGGGTTGGAAAGTTCCATCCCTCGGTCCCAGACAGTGGTCGCACATACTCCTGTTCTGTGGGCTGGCTTTCTCTTGGACTGTTGGGAAAGTGCCAGGTGCTCTCCTGCTCTCGCTTCAGATTGGATACACCGCAGCTGCAGGGCTGGCGGGGCCTCCCTGTTGGTGTGGAGCAGTGCGCATTCCGGATGGTATCAGCCCTCAGAGGATGGAACTGGGCAGCCCTTGGCCCTGCGTCCATTCACAGGCCTTAGTGGGTTCGTGTGTACAGTGTCAGAGATCCTCTCCCTCCTAACAAAAGGACCGGGGCTAGAGTAAGCTCATAGCTCAAAGGGCTTTGCAAAATTTTAATATATTAAAACAAGAGGCATCTGCTAGAAAACATTCTATTGTATAAAACCCGAGCTTTTAAAAACATGTTTTCTTTGGCACTTTTCATCCCCTCCCTCCCCTTTCCCCAGCGTATTGCAAAAAGCTCTCCAGTGCTAAGGCATTGGCGGGGTATGTAAACAGCAGCCAGCATAAGTGGAAGAATAATACGAAGCTTTTTTTTTTTTGGCCTTTTTTTTTTTTCTGTCTAATATTGTCTGTGCAGCAAAAGCATAAATAACAGGATGCATCCCAAGACGTGTGGGTTTTCTCCCTTCCCCTCTGTCTTCTCTTGCCTTGGTGATCAGGCTGGGGTGATACGGAGACGGGGCCGGGTTTCCCTGTGGCTTTTCATGAGGCCCAGGGTTCCCTCCACTCGCACTGCATCCTGTAACCAAAGGCTGGTGGTTGCTTTTTAGGTTGGGAGAAGTATGCGTGCTGGTGTTTAAAAGCAGTGAAGGTGCGGACCCCAGGTGAGCTGCAGGCCTCCCCAGGCCCCACTACCCTGGGGACTTGGCTTGGGCTTACGGGAGGCAGGAACCTGGTTTGATGTTTTGGAGGTTTCTCCCTAATATGGAGCTGGAGATCAGATCATTGGAACGGTTCTCCTCTATGGCCTCACGTGGCAGGGGGAGTGCGCTTTGTCAGTCCCTCGGTGTGGAGGGCCGAGACTGGGGATATGGGCCTGTGATTGGACAGTAAGTGCTTCTCCAGCACCACCTGCAGCCTGGCGGTGGCGCCCCTCTTCAGAGCGTTTTGTTGTTTTTGTTTTTTTATAGGATTAGGTTTAAGGCAGGACTAACTTCAGCTCCAGATCTTAGCACTAACTCTGCTTCCCTCACATCATCTCCAGGCATCTGTCAGGCAGCTTCTTAGGTGTAGGGCCTGGGCTTTGTCCTGAAGTGCCACCTCTGAGCCCTGCCGTGTGGTGTGTGTCCCAGTCCTGTGGTAATGGCCTCCAGCCCTGATGGTGCACCTTTCCACCTGCCCCCCTCCCAGAGGGCTGGTTGATCCCTGCAGCTGCCTTTCACCCTGCCCCACCTTCTCCTTTTGCATAGTTGATCCGAAAAGCAGCACCTTGTTTCCTCCCACTGGTCCTGGTCACCTGGCTCATCTGCTAGGCTGGCTTCCTAGTTAGCCAGAACTGGGTGGGGGAGAGGCCCTAGGATCTGGGCACGGGTGGGTGACTGATTCAGAGGAGGGCAGTGAGGCGAGAACACCTTACTCAGGCCCCCATCGCCCGTGTGTTCCGGGTAAGGCTGATGGCCGCCCGTGAGCGGGGCGGGGGGTGCGGGGAGTACCTTAGGAGAAGCCCGCCTGAGCTGTGCTGTCCCTGCCGCCCTTGCTCACTCCGCAGCCCCACAGGACCTTTCCCCCGAGCCTGGACGGCAGGGGCTGCCGAAACCAGCCTGCGCTGGGACGGAAACGTATCCCGTCTGCGGTTCGGGGATTGTCTGTCGCTACCCCAGAGGGATGGCCCTCTTCGCGTTGGCGGGCCTGTGCCTGTCCTTTCCCCAGCCTCCGGGACTAAAGCTGGCGAGCCCGGGCGCAGCGAGGCACCTCTACCTCAATCCTGGGGACGTACCGATCGACGTCTCTGAGGGCCCCCGAGAAGCGGGGTCTCCTGCGCGCGCGGCCCTCCCGTCCTGAAGCGGCGCCCGCCCCCAGCCTAGACGGTGGTCTCGCTCTTCCAGAGCCCCGTCTTCATGCAGCCGCCGCCGCCGGCCGCCTCGGCGCCGCTCAAGGTGACGTCGTCGTACTTGCCACCCTTGGGGGCGCCGTTCAGGCTGGCAGCGTTGAGCGGGTACGAGCGGCGCTGGCTCTCCTTCTCCAGCGCGCCGCCCCCGCCGCCCTTGAGGTGGTCGCGGCCGGCGCTGCGGCGCTGGCCCGGCCGGCCGGCCTCGGGGAGCGGCGCGGCGCTCGTGTCGCTGCCCTCCGACGGCGTGAGCGTGCTCTCGCCCTCGAGCCGGGGGCCGGCGCCCGGGCTGTTGCGGCTGCTGCCCGGGTAGCTGTCGGACGGGCTGTTGTGCGGGCTGCCACTCTCGCCCGACGGCAACTCGGCCGCCCCGGCCGCGCCCCCGCGCGGCGCCCTGAGCCGGTTCCTGCCGCCGGCCTCGCCCGCGCGATGCCCCTTGGCCCGGCTCTTGTGGCCCCGGCGGCCGTGGTGCGAGTTGTTCGGGTGGCGCGGGCCGAGGCTCCCCCGGGGGCCCGGCGTCTCGGGCTCCGCCTCCCCGCGGGCCGCCACCCCCGCCTCGCACGCCTGGCTCTGCGCCAGCTGCAGGTTGG
Source organism: Phocoena sinus (assembly GCF_008692025.1). Lineage (NCBI taxonomy): Eukaryota > Metazoa > Chordata > Mammalia > Artiodactyla > Phocoenidae > Phocoena > Phocoena sinus. Next base: position 29,843,047 of record NC_045783.1, on the reverse strand, counting down.
TGAGCTTGCAGGGGCCCGGGGGCGGGGCGGGGCCGCTGCTGCCGCTCGGGGACGACTTGAGGGACGCGGGCCCCTCTGCGAACGCCGGGGACCCGTCCTCTGGGGCGGCGGGCGCGGCCCGCGGGGAGGCTCGGGAGGCCGAGGCGGGGGGACGGCACGCGCGCCAGGAGGCCCTGACGTCCCTGCGCCTGGCACAGTGATGGGTGAAGACGAAGAGGCCCAGGGCGGAGGCCGCCACTCCGTACAGACAGCTGCACACCACCCGGGGCAGCCAGCGCTGGGACACACTCAGAGCCCCGCAGGCCCACATGGCCAGGTAGAGGAAATGCGTGGTCACCAGCGCCCCCAGCTGGGCTCCTGGAGAATAGAGACCGTCACCCTCCTCCGGGGGCCCAGGCGTCACCACCCCTGCGCTCCCAGCGGCCAGAAGGGAACCCGAGTCACTCAGGAGGGGGCCGCTGCTCCTGAGCCTGGTGGAACTCCTCAGCTCCTCCCCTGGCTCCAGGGAGACCCTGCTGGTGCCCCCCTTTGGGCTCTGTGCCAGAGGACCCCGTAAGCGCAGCGCCGCGCACAGGAAATAGATCCAGGTGATGAGCAGAATCAAAGCCACGGGGATGTAGAAGGCTCCTAGGCTTGGGCGCCACACTAGCCAGCAGCTGAGGGGAGACACAGGCGGCACGCGTGAGGTGGGGCGCGGAGGCTGGGTGGGCGGGAAGGGAGGGTATGGTGAGTGGAGAGGCGGAAGCGGCTCAGTCAGCATGCAGGGCTTGGGGCTGGGTGACGGGCTGGGCGGGTGTTTGGTGCCGCCGCTTTGGAGTAGGAGGCATGGGGCAGGGCGAGGCATCCGGGGCAGGGCGGGGAGGTTTGGGGCAGGCGGGCCGTGCACTCACTAGGGGCTGTGGTCCCGGTAGTTGTGGATGTTGACAGCGGCTGTGATGCCACAGATAATGAGTGGGATCCCTCCCGCGATCAAATAGAACCTGGAGAGGAATGGGTTTGGGGGTCAGAGAGTTGGGGAACAAGGAGGGGGCCAGGTGCTCAGAACCCTGACCTTGGGGTCTCTGTCCTATCCTCTTTCCCCTAGAAATTATGTCAGAGTTTGTTTGCCAGGGATGCATTGCCTCTCCAGGGCAGGTCAGTAGGTCCCTAAGGGATTTAGCCAAGACTGTTCTAAGGGACAGTGGCCAGAATTGCTTTCTGTCACCCTAAACAGTGCAGAAGCCAGGGGTGCCACTTGGGTTCCCAGGATCCCTGCCCAATGCTCTTTGAGGTCGCTCCCTTCCTGGCCTTGTCATGCCTGAAAACCCCAAGGATGCACCCCCTCCATGGCACTGGGCAACCTAGTGCCACCCAGGGCCTTGCCTCTTCTGCCTTTTATTTTTTTTGGCTGAGGGATCTTAGTTCCCTGACCAGGGATTGAACCCCGGGCCCACTGCAGTGGAAGCACTGAGTCCTCACCACTGGGCCCCCGGGGAACTCCCCACCTCTTCTGTCTTGGGAGTGTGATCTCCCAGGACCTTGGACCCCTGGGACAGCATCCACCCTGGGAGAACAGCTTTTGGTGTCCTCCCCCGACACCTGAGCCCTTCCCCCCTGCAGAGCTGACATACCGGAGCATGGGTCGGGGGGCAGGCAGGGCAGCATCCCCTTCTTGTGGAGGTGGTGCCCTCCAGGTAAGCTCCTTGTGGAGGACACGGGCCTTCACCCCCATCCAGAGCAGTGTGGACAGTGAAGAGTAGTGCAGGGTGATGCCCACCTATAGGGTCAAGGCACTGAGGCTGGGGGACTGGCCGTCCCAGAGCCTCAGCCCCGCAGTGCTCTCCCGTGCCTCCCTTGTGCCCAGCCTCCAGCTCCACCCAGAACCTCCCCAGGGTTCTGTCCCTGCCAGTACCCTCTCTACTTCCAGCCCAGGGTTCTCCCCCGTGCCAGGGACTCTCCATGACCCTGTCATCGCTGCCTGGCTCGTCCCCGACCTCTCTTCCATCGCAGGATCCCACTCTCCACTTTGTCCTGTCTCTTAGTTGCTCTGCTTCTTACCTCCCCTACTCTCATGCCCACCTCGCCCACGAGGCTGGACACGAAGAGCGGAGCCCCCTTCCTCCCGTGCGCCTCCCTCCTGTACCCCAGGCTGCTGTCTCCGATCCTGGAGACCCCCCACCCCAGCCCTTCTCCTGCTTACCGCCTGGCAGACCATCTGGTAGTTGGTGAGTGTGATGCCTCCCGCGAAGACGGCGGAGGTCATGGCCATGTGGAAGCACAGGTTCAGCAGCATGTGCCAGCCCTTCCGGGACACGCGGACGGAGCTGCCCCAGAAACAGTCTTTAACAAATGGGCCACCCGACCCAAGTCAGGCCCACGGGGGTCTCAAGGCCACTGGGAGAGTCAACGAGGAGAAGGCAGACATCTGTATGCACGCGTGGGCGTGAATGGGATGGACACCTTAACCCCCAAACGCATTTTCCAGCTGCAGAACCTTTGAAGGAAAGGCTAGGCAAGAGCCTGGGAAAGGAACACCCACTGTCGCCTTGCCAGTACTTAGTAACACCCAGCATGCCCTCCCTTCCCACAGGAGCTCTCACCTGTGGTGGAGGATGTAGGTAATGATGGTGGAGAAGAGGCAGAGCAGCAGCAGGGCCGTGCAGGGGTACACGACAGGGTGCAGGCCTGCCCCTGAGCCCTCCACCTCCCTGGGGAAGGCGCGCAGCTCCTGGAAAGAGCAGAGAGAAGAAGTGAGTAAGGGGAAGCCGGGAGCTGAGAGGCCGCCCTGTGGAGTCCTGGCCGGTCCCCCAGGCCAATTTTCCTCTTCCCAAGCCCAGTCAGCTTTGGGCCCCAGCTTTGGCCTTTGGTCCATCTGGGTAGCAAAGATGTAGGCACCGTGACACCCTCTCTTAGAAAGTCGGCCTGGGTGGCGTTAATGATCTGCCTTTCTGGGAACTTTCCAGGTTCCCAGCCTGAGAATCAGAGAGGAGGGAAGAGGGGCAGGTTCTGTCTATCATACAGCCGCACGCCTGCTCAGGATCTGGAAAAGCAGGCTGTGAAGTGTGGTGCGGGCACGGGTGCTGGGCAGGGGTGAGTGAGGAGGGTGACTGGGAAGGAGAAGCGTTCCAAGATTTTTTTTCACTTTAACGATCTGGGTGTCAGAAAGTGCAGGATGTGGAGACCAGGCTGGGTGGTCTCTGATCCATCTCTCTCAGTATGGGAGTAGAGGCAGGACCTCTCTTTTTTTTTTTTTTGCTCTGGGGCTGCTATTATGGGGATGACCTGATAGAGGGCCTGAGGACCTGCCTGTCTTCTGAAAGATGAAGAGGTATGGGGGAGACCAGAGGGCCATTTATTTCCCTGCGAGTCCTGACCGTTACGAGGCCCGATAAGGCCTCTGTTTTTTCAGGATTTCTGTGGCCCCAGGCGCTCAGAGTGCCCCTGGTCCCCCCCACCGGCGCCCCTTCTGCGTTCCCCTGCCCTCCACCCCCGTGCCCGCTACCCTCACCATGAGCACGGCCACGTTGCCCAGGTGCTGGCACTGCAGGGAGCTGACGTGGGGCTGGCTGGAGCGGAGCTGGCAGCCCTCAGAGCTCCAGCCCCCGGGCCCCCCCGGCCCCTCCTGGCTCCACCAAGCGGCCACAGGCTCGGCCCCCTCAGCCCAATGCCGCAGCGAAACGGCCACCGGCTCAGTCAGGTTTCCCACGCTGCAGCCACCTACAGGGGAGGGGGTCCACTCAGGCTCAGTCAGGGCGTGCGCTGGGCTTGGGGAATAGAGTTAGATGCCAAGTGTGGGCCTGCCCCCCAGGGCCTCAGCCTAACTGGGAGACACAAGGATGAATCAAAATAAAGGCACCTGGAGGTGGTGGCCCACCTAAGTGCCAAATGAGTCGTGGCGACATGCCCAGGAAGGGAGGACTCTGCGGTCCAGGACGAGAAGGTGGAAGGTGACGCGGAGGGAGTGGAAGCCCGGATGAAGGGAGGATTCAGGAGGGCACCCTGAGGGGGAAGTTGGCACCAGGTGACGAAGGGGGACGGAAGGAGGCCCAGGTGGGTGGAGGGTTCATGTTATAGCCCTTTGGAAATCTGATGTATCTGGGCTGTGAAACCCAGGGTCTCTTGAGCCTTTTCCCCACCAGTTCATTCCTTCACGGGACATCCCTGCCCCGCACCGCCCGAGGAAATGGTGCAGGGCCACCGCCCCCGGCCACCTCCAGCAGGGCGCGGGGGGGGGTGGCGCAGGGGAGGGCTCCCGGGCGGCATGGTAGGGCGGGCGGGGTGCAGGCCCTTACTGGTTCCCGCAGAGATGACGGGGGTGGCCACGCCGCGCCTCTTGCCAAGCCCAGCGGCTCCAGGGCGGGAGGTGTTGCCGTGGCTGCGGAAGAGACGGCCGTTTCGGAAGACAAGCAGCTGCAGGGTGCAGTCTGGGGGGGCCGGGGGGGCCAGGGCAGCCGGGAGGGATGAGAATAGACTGGGCGGCAGCTGGATGGAGGCCAGGGCCACGCTGTTCTGGGGGGAAACAGGAGTTCCTCAGAGACACCCGGGGTCCCTGGGGCTCCGCTGTCCTCCAGCCCCTCCTCCTCCATCCCCTCACCCCCTGTCTGAGTCCTGCATCCCCTCACACCATCCACCTGACCAGGCGCCTGCACCCCGTACCTGCCCTCTCAGCATCCTCCCTCCCCCGGCGCCCACCTTGATGTGGAAGGACGACAGAGAAACGTTGGGCCTCCCCGTGGTACAGCGGAAGCGGAGCTGCTGGTCGGCCAGGGGCTCCGGCTCCAGGGACGGGTTCTGGCCGGGACCCAAGGGCCGGGTGCCCGGCGCACCGGCCTCCCTCCTCTGGAAGGCCGTGCAGGTCAGGCCCACGTAGCTGTGCGGCTTGATGAGGTAGGCCTCCAAGGCCACGTTCCTCGAGTTCTAGGGACAGGGACCTTGTCACCCCTCTCCTGGCCTTCTCCTGCTGGAGACCGCAGACCTGCTCAGGCCAACCCGCCGTCCTTGCTCATCACTCAGGGCCTGGCAGCCTCGTGTCTGCCGTGGAGTCCCCCGAACCCCTGCTCTTCGGCCCCTCCTCCCGCTCGCTCACACCCCGTCCTGGAGCTGGCCCAGCTCTTGCCACGTCCCAGTCCTGCTGCCCCGGCTATGCCGGGGAGCAGGGTCCTCGCCCCCCTCGGATCTCCCCTGGCACCCAGCACAGTCTCACGCAGAGGAGATGCTGTGCACTGCTTGTTAGCTGGTTCGCCACCCACCGCTGGAAACTCCCCCTCTTCTCAGGGAACAGAAGTCTCCGTCACCCCTTCCCCACCCCACCCCCCACGTGCTTCCATCCGGCTAGCCCTTCAGCTCGGTCCCCGCACGAAGCCCTGTGTAACTTCTCCGATGTCGCCGGCCTCCCTCTCCTCTGCCCTGCTCCCGACAAGTTGGAATTTGATGCCACACAAACGGAACCCTAGTCACGTTCGGTGTTCTCGCTAACTGGGCGCACGGCTGGTGCACACTTGGAGGACTTGCTCCTGGATGACAAGGGCTGGCCCCCGTCACCTCTGAGTCCCTCCCTGTCCCTCCCTGGGCAGGGCACCCTCCCAGCCGGCCCACCGTACCACAGAGATGTGCTGGGCGTGGGCGCTCAGGGCGGCCCCCCCAATGCGCTCCAGGGCGCCCACGATGCCGCTGCAGGCCTTGTCCTCGCGCTGGGCCAGCCACAGCAGGTGCTCGTCCACCAGCATCAGGTTGCTGGCCATATCCACCATCACCTCCACCAGCTGGAGGCGGGGGCGGAGTCACTGAGGGCAGGAGGGGGGCTGGGGACCCAGAGGCTGGGGCGAGACCGGCTTCAGCAGGTGGGGGCAGGTGATTTCCAGGGGCCCCAGGGGCCCGATCGAATCTCACCTCTTTGATCTGGTCGACGTAACCCAGAAACTTCTGGATCATCTGAGCCACGTAGACAACGTCCATCATGTCGGAGAAGCTGGCGGCCTCGGCCGTGTATACTCGAAGCTGGTGGGCCAGGGTCAGTGCGTTGGAGGCATTGATGGGCATCTGGGGGTGTGGGGAGGAAAGGGCACCGTCTAATCTGGCTCCTTCTCCCCCAGAACAGCGCGGGGGCCCCTCCCCTGTGCTGATGCTCAGAGCAACGGGGCCTAGGGAACAGGGTCTAGCCCACAGCGGGATCTGATCCAGACAGGAGGCGAAGGCAAGGAGTGAGCCCTTCCCAACTCGGGGCCGTCCACTGGTTATGCCACTGCTTGAGGACAACGGGCTGACCTCACGCTGTCCCTGCTTTCTGCTTAAGGCTGTCCTTGCTGTACTGGGGACCTTGGGGGTGGCCCACATGTCCCAAGTGTGGCCCTGGGGTTCTGAGTCCCCTGGGAAAGGGAAAGCTAGAGGAGAAGAGCATGAGACACGGTGACCACGGCCCCTCACCATGCATCCCAAGAGGCAGCACAGCCCATGAGGCCAGCAGGCTTCTCCCCTCCCCCTTTCCCGCACCCCTCCCCTCTCCTGGCCTCACCAGCACGAAGGTGTAGAGCACCCTGGTGATGTCGTTGGTGTACAGACAGTGGGAGTAGTCCCCCGGCTCCCAGCGGCCAGCTCGGTCACACCGGCGGGAGGCTCGGGTGCCAGGGGCACCCCCGCTCAGGGGCACCGAGGTGAAGGGGTACTGCAGGCAGGACTGGTAGGCTGTGATGCCAGCCAGAGTTCGAGGCCACCTGGGGGCAGAGGCGGGAAGTTGCCGATGACCTAGGCTCCTCAGGCCGAGAGCCCCTCCCCTGCCCTGAGAACTGTGAGGCCAGACTCCTTGGGAGCTGCGGACGGGCCCAGAGGAGGGTGTGTGTTTGGACAGGACTTCAAGGGCTTCCCAAGCTCCACCTCCTTTCTAAAGCTGTGTTTGTTGGGACAGTGCTGTCACTGGTGCTGCGAGGCTGGACTTGAAGTCCTGAGTTCAAGTCACTTATGCTTTCTGGGCCTTAGTCTTCTCGGCTGTACGATGGGGAGAATAACTCCTCCCCTGCCTAAGTGAGAGGCCACTGGGATATGAAGTGTGGCATCCATAGTGGGAGAGCTTTGTCAGCTACGCATGTAAGGAAGAAAAAGGAAAAAAAACCCTTTTTGTTCTGCACAGCACATTCGGAGGGTGATTTTATACAAAAGGATACGGTCTCTGTAAATATGCCAGCGGGACCTGGAGCTGAATGACAAAAGGCAGTGTCTTCTCCAGCTTGGAGTGGGTGGGGGACCGGTCACCGGTGGTCCCAGGGGCAGGAGCGGGGTGTGGGCCGGGGCCTGGGTCTCGAACCTGAAGTCCCCGCGGTTGTTGGCGACTCGCTCTGCGGGGCAGTAGGAGGCCGAGGTCTCCAGCACCACGATCTCCACCTTCTTGCTGGCGTTTCCCTGGACCGTAGACACGGAGCACTCCCATTCGCCTGAGGCCCACACGCCGATGTGAGACAGGGTCAGCTCACTGTGGGCGGGCGGGCAGGCGAGGGCTGGCTGGAGGCGCTCCCAGCGGCCAGCCACCCTCCCCAAGCGCCCCGGGGGCCACCCTGGGGCACGCAGGGCATCAGCTTCAGGCTCATTTCTTTAACTGAGCCAGGGAAACACGTACACACTTCTTTAACTCTGATTGGCCTTCCGTTAGTGTCTTTCTTTTATTTGGCTGTGCCGTGCGGCTTGCAGGATCTTAGTTCCTCGACCAGCATGAACCCCGGCCCTGGTAGTGAAAGCGCTGAGTCCTAAGCCCCGGACCGCCAGGGAATTCCCCAGTTTCCCCATCTTTTATCACAGAGATAATATTACCTCTCTTGCAAATCTACTGGAGAGATCAAGTCCAATAATACAGGTGAGAGCCGCTACATCATTGTACAAGCACTGAAGAAACGTCAGAAATAATCGTTTTCTTCTATCAGGCGTTCAATCTGTCCCTCATCCAGACCATTTCTGACTTAGTCCTGGATGTGTGTCAACACACCCGCACGTATCCCCAGATCAGGCCATCTCCTTTGCGGGGTGCATGAGGGTACTGTGGTCACCCCCGCCCGCGCCATGGGCCCAGAAGGGGCCGCAGGGCCTGTACCTGGTGATGAAGGTGCAGTCGTGGATGAGGCTGTCGCCCAGGAGGATGCCCGCCTGCTCGTCGCCCTCCACAGGGGCCCGGTTGTGGTACCAGCGGACGTGGGTGTCATTGCCCAGGTAGCTGGCCGAGCACTGGAAGGGCAGCCGGTCGCCCTGGAAGACCACTTGGCGGAGGGATGGGATGAGGTGATGTGTGTGCAGCTCCAGGGCCCCCTCTGTGGGAGGGGACACTGGCAGTGAGGCTGAGTGACGGGTGAGGGTCCAGTGGGGGCAGAGCCAGGCCCCTCTGTCTGGTCTGGAGCCCGCCCCAGCTCGGAAGGAGAAGGGGGGCTGGAGAGTCTCCGGAGATAAGAGCGCAGGAGAGGAGCAGGCGGGTTTCGAACAAATAAAGATGCTTCTTTCCACTGCACACTTGTCACCCCAAGAGGTGGGACCAGATGGAAAACATAAACAAGGCAGCGGCCCCAAAGGAAGTTTACAAAAGCAGATGGAGAACCAGCCCCCAGTGGGATCTGAGGGAGAGGACGCCCTGGAGACCAAGCCCAGTGCACAGGGAGCCTTGAGCCAGCAGGGGCCCCTCAGGAGGGAGCCTGAGGGTGCGGGTTTGCTCACCGCAGCGCAGCTGGGCCTCCTGGAGGCCGCCCAGGGTCTGGGCGTGCAGAGTGCTGGGGTAGGCACAGAGCGTGCGCTCCGACAGCTGCACGGAGCGATTCCGGGCCCAGGACAGCAGCCAGCGCAGGCGGCAGTCACACGTCAGGAACTCGGTGCCCAAGTCCCTGCAGGGCGGTGGAGGGGCCACTGGGTAGAGCAGAGGGAACGTGGGCTCCCCGGGGTGGGGATGGAGCCCCAGGGAGAGACTGAGGCTGGAGAGGGCCGGGAGGGCAAAATTGTGCACGTGTGCCCTGCTGCCACCATGGCCGCCACGGCAAGCACGGGGAGGCGCGTGTGGTGGAGCTTCAGCCATCGTCTGTCCCACCTCCTCAGAAGGCTGGCCACGTGGGCACGGTGCTTATGCGTCTCCCTCCTGGGAAGTGGGAGGAAGCAGGGCCTGACTGCTGGGGCTGGGGAAGGATACTCACACAACCTTAAGGGCTGGCAGCTCATCAAAGACCCCCGGTGGCACACTGGAGAAGATGTTTCCAGATATGTTTCTGCAGGGAACAGGGAGAGGGGATCTTAGGCTCCCCCTGGGCCACAGGGGGTGGGTGGTGAGTGACGAGAATGTGGGGACCCCTGAGGCTTTGGGGAGCCTTCCCTCTGCCCCCCTCCCCGCCCCTCACTCACAGCCGGAGAAGCCTGGGGAGGCCTTGGAAGGTCTCAGAGGTGAGACAGCCAATCCGGTTGTTGGAGAGATCTCTGGAGAGACACACACGACCTCAGCAAGTCGGCCACGTGGTAGCGCACGGATCCGCTTGTGAGGGACACACGCGTGTGGGCGGGGCTTGTGGGCGGGAGCGGAGAAAGACACGGTGCTGGGGCATGAAATGTCTGCCCCCAGCCTGTTGCGTGCGGGGAGGAGAGGCAGTGAGGGAGGGTGAGTGGGAGGGTGGCAGCACCCACGGGACCGCCTCCAGGGACGAGGGGGCTGGGGCGTGGGGTCAGGACAGGCCACTCACAGGCGCTTCAGCTCCCCCAGACCCAGGAAGGCGCCCGCCTGCACTGTGCTGATGACGTTGTTCCTCAGGTCCCTGTGGGAAGCAAGCGGGGGCTTCACACCTCGCCCGCTCCGGGGCCACGCGGCTCCCCGGGGCGGGCGGCCTCACCGCCGCCAGTGCCGGGCTCTCGGTTTCCCTCTAAGTCCCTGCTCGCCTCAGCGCGGCTGGGAGGCCGGATGAAGGACCTGGCCTCTCAGACGGGTCCCCCTCCGCCTCCCTGGGTCAGGGAGAATGCAGACACCGAGAGATCTGGGGGGAGGGCCTCGGATGAGGAGGCCGGCGCGGCGGAAACGGGAGAGGAGCTGGCCCTGAACCGGGAGTCAGGAGGCCTCGGTTCCCGGTTCCCACGAGCTGCCCTGAGTTTCTCAGTCTCTCAGGGCTGCTGTAGAATCGTTTGAAAATGGGTGTAACCGCCCTTTGTCAACTGCTACACAAAGGTAAGGTCATCTTGAGCCTGGCCGCGGGGAGGTACTTTAGAGCCATCGGGCGGACGCTCCACCTGGCAGGTGAGGAAAGGTCCCGGGCTGGCTGGTGACCCTGTGGATGCTGCCCCGGGGGGGTTGTCCATCACCTGGCCCCGCCCCTCAGCCCTCAGATGAGGAAGCTGAGGCCGAGGGGGTCACCTGCCGCCCTCCCCCCAGGCCTCCTCGAGCCCCTAGTGCAGAGAGAGGGTGGCAGGGGAAGTGCCACCTCGGGTCACAGACTGGACAGAAGATGGCAGTTGGCCCCCAGGCACCACAGGGCCAAGGGTCACCCACCAGGAGGGACGAACTGCAGGGAAGTTTTCAGAGTAGCTTCTGTCCCAGGCTCTGGTGGCTAAAACTCCATCACACGGTCAGAGTGCCACCCTCCCTCCACTTTGTCACATCCTCCCGGGGCAGCAGGGGCGGGCCGAAGGGACAGTCCCGGCCCACTGGGGACCGGCCGGTGCCCACATGGCCCCAGCCCCCCACCAGACCCGGCAGCCCTCTGGGACCACTGAGGCCCAAGGCGATGGCTGGCCCCCTGGCCTGCCCCAGCACCCTGTCCTCTCAGGCACAGCCATGGGGAGAGGCACCAGGCTGACCCAACACTTGCCCACCTACCCAAGGCCTACCTGGGTCTTTCCCGAGCCAAACCAGAACAGGCTCGCGGCCCACAGAGACCTTACCAGGAGGCCTCACTGCCCACCTGGGGGCGGGGAGGGCTGCAGCCTCCTGGCTAGCTCCCTACGTTCCAACATCCTCTCGGGCCCACCCAAGCACCCAGGAGATCATGAGGCAGAGGGCAAGGGTGGGGGGTTCCTGGAATAATCAACTTAGGTTGGCCTGTGGGGTCAGCCTGCTCTCCAAGGCCCTGCCACCCCCCACCTCCCACCCCCCGGCCCAGACCCGCCTTCTTGGCTCTGCAGGCCAGAGTCTCAGGGGCAGCTCCGGATTATGGGCAGCAGGGGGTTAACTGAGCCAGCTCCCTTCTGGGGGAAGAGGAAATGGGTGTCCAGGATGGGGAGATGCCATCCCAGCAGGGGGCCTGTTTTCACACAGTTCCTGCTGGGGACAAAAACACCCAGAGACAGAGACAGAGACAGAGAGACAGAGACAGAGAGACAGAGAGAAATGCAACAAATCCCCTGCCCAGCCCTGCCCCTGGCCGGGGCTCCTCACACCTCAGCACCCTCTCATACCAAGGACTTGGGCTGCATAACCCTGCGCCCCGCTGAGAAAGAAGAGGAAGGCCCCGGAAGGGCCGCTTGGTGCAGGCAGGGAATGTGCGAGAAGGCAGCCCCTAGAAGGCTCCTGCAGAGAGGAGGCTGGAGACGGCGGGGAGAGCGCCCGCCTGCCCAGGGTTGCCCCCCCACCCCACAGCCCGGTCCTCCGATGCTGCGGCAGCCCGTGCCCCCGGCCCCTCTTGGGTTCTGGCCATTCTCAGGGCTCCGCCTCCCACCCGTGTGGGGGACGAGCAGAGGGAAACACATTCCTCATTGTGTCACTTCCCTTCATGGGCTGCCAAGGGGCCCAGGCTGCAGCCCCCCGCCCCTTCCCTCTCCGCTCACTATGTTTATTCTCATTTCCTCCCTGGCCCCCCTCGAGAACCCCCCGCCCGGCTGCCCCACTGATGCTCTACAGATGGGAGCACGGCAGCCCGCTTGGGCCCAGCCCCTTCCTGCCCTGGGTTTCCTGCAGCCCGGGCCAGCCAGGGCCTTCTGTAAGGGGAGCTTCCAGCAAGTGTCAGCGGTCCTGACCTCTTGTCTCACACCCGCAGAGAGGCTTCCGGGGTGACCAAGGCAGCCCTCAGAAGGAGTGCCCTCAGAGATGGCCTGCTGGCCTGGAACCAACCAGTCTTGGGTCCTCTCCGGAGGGGCACAGGCCAGGGGCGGCTCCTGGCTGAGCTGGTAGCCCGATGGGGGCTGGCCCCTGGGCAGCTGAGGCCTCCTGGTCCCTAAGGTGGGGGACGCAGCTCTGGGGCTGTACCCTCCCTAGTGGTAGGAGGAAATGCTACCATAGAACTTGGATATTATTGTGGACCCGCGAGGCCCCTATAGGTTGGTGGTTCTGCACCTTTCTTGCTTAGCACATCCTTCTGAATATCTGATGAGGGCTATGGAGTCCTGCCCTAGAAGAATGCACTACCCCCAATATTGTGCATCTGATTCCAGGGGCTCGTGGAACCCAGGTTACAAACTCCTGCTCTGGACTTGCTCATTGGATTCCTTCATTCCTTAGGTGAGGTCGCAAGGACACACAGATGCTTCTGTGATGTGGAATCTCCTGCCCTCTGTCTGCTTCCACAGACCTCTGGTCTTGGAACCTGGAGAAAATGCAGCTTATGGGTGGAGCCTCCCTCCCTACACCCCCTTGCCTAATCCAGACCAGGCTCCTGGATCAAGATAGACCCCTCTCCCTGTACCTATGTCCACATGGAGGGGAAGGACACCCTATGGCAGAAGTTGGGGGGCGGAGGATACCTGGGAGCAAATCTTGCCCTATGTCCTTCTTGGGCAAAAAGCAGCTCAGGAAGCTGAATGTGTAAGACTGAGTATATAAGCACAAGCAATAAAAGAGCAGATTGAAGACTTCCCTGGCGGCGCAGTGGTTAAGAATCTGCCTGCCAATGCAGGGGACGCAGGTTCGATCCCTGGTCCGGGAAGATCCCACATGCTGCAGAGCAACTAAGCCCACAAACCACAACTACTGAGCCCGCATGCCGCAACTACTGAAGCCCGCGTGCCTAGAGCCCGTGCTCCGCAACAAGAGAAGCCACCGCAATGAGAAGCCTGCACACCGCAACGAAGAGTAGCCCCCGCTCGCCGCAACTAGAAAAAGCCCGGGTGCAGCAACGAAGACCCAACGCAGCCAAAAAAAAAGAGCAGATTGATATGTTACACTTGAAAATGTTAAAGTTTTGCTCTTGAAAGGATACCACCAAGAAAGTTGAAAGACAACCCCTGGGATGAGAGAAAATATTTGCAAATTATATACCTGATAAGGGACTTCTATCCAGAATACATAAAGAACTCTTACAACTCAATAATAAAAAGACAAATAGCCCAGCTGAAAAAAAATGGGCAAGGGATTTGAATAGACGTTTTCTTCAAAGAGGATATACAAATGACCAATTAATGCATGAAGAGGTGCTCAACACCATTAGGGAAATGCAAATCAAACCCACAATGAGAGACCACTTCACGTCCACTAAGATGGCTATGATTTAAAAAACAGAGATTGGAATCCTTATATATTATAGATGGGTGTGTAAAATAGTGCAGCCACTTTGGAAAACAGCTTGGCAGTTAAAGTTACCATATGACCCAGCAATTCCACTCCTTGGTACAAATCCAAGAGAAGTGAACATACATGAACACAAGAACACATATAGGAATACTCATAGCAGCATTATTCATAAGCCCCAAAGTGGAACACCCCAAATGTCCATCAACTAATGAATGAGTGAACAAAATATGGTATCTTCATACAATGGAACACTATTTGGCCATAAAAAAGAATGACTTGCCGATACATGCTATAGTATGGATGAGCTTTGAAAACACTACTCTTGCTGAAAGAATCCAGTTACAAAAGATTACATACTGTGTGCTTCCTATTTATATGAAATGTCCAGAATAGGCAAGTCTATAGAGACAGAAAGTAGATGAGTGGTTTGCTTAGGGCTGGGAAATGGGCGGGGAGGGGAGGAACGGGGAGTGATTGCTAATGATGCAAGATTTCTTTGGGGGATGATGAAAATGTTCTAAAATTAGATGATGATGATGATGGCACGACTGCAAATATACTCAAAACCATTGGATCCTACGTTCTAAACGGGTGAACTTACGGTATGTAAATTAAGTCTCATTAAAGCTGTTAAGAGTGAGTCTGTATGACAGCGTGTGTGTATGTGAGCGTGTGCGTGTGTGTGTGTACCCACGCTTCGACAGGGTGGGGTGGCACGAAGTTGGCTCCCTCTGGCCCCCAAAGACCTCCCTGCTTGTGGGTTTGAAAACCGAATTATAGGTTTGGAGGCCGCACAGCAGCTCCCCTGGGCCCTCTAGGACTTTCAGGGTTCCTTAGAAAGTGGGGGAGAGGCTGGCTGAGGAGTGGGCAGAACCCCCCGCCGCAGGTCCAGGGGTTGCCTGGGGGGAGGGGAAACGGAGAGACTGTGGCGACAGGGAGGAAACCCCAGGCGGTCCTAGGCTCCCTCGCAGCGCCACGCCCCGGGCCCCTCTTGTCTCTGATCTCATCCAGTAGGTATTTATGGAGCACATACCCGGTGCCAGGCATTGGGCCTACAACAGCGAGCCGGAGAGCCGTCCCCGGACCCACCGGCCTCCCTTCCCGCGCCCTCTGCCTCGGCGCGGCATTCCTCTCCAGCGCCGAGGGGCGGGGGAGGGGGGAGCAGAACCCGGCCGCCTGACCCTCGGCCCCGCCCCCAGATTAATGAAAACCACCTGGCGGGTGAGCCGCACGCACCGCCCCCGCCCCCAGGCCCCCGCACCGTTCCCGTGAGCATCTGCGTCTAATGAGTGCCGCAGCACCGCGGCATACCAGCCCCCAGGGCTCATTAATCTCATTAGGCAATGACAAATCATCCTGGGGCTGCCCAGGCTCCCGCCCCCGGCCCTCTCCTCCAGGCGTGCACAGGCCTCTGGAGGCGTGTGTCCACACAGATCCACACGCAGGCCTACACGCCCAGTCCCGGGCTCCCTTGACCTCTCCTGGGGGCTGTCTGCCCTGTGGCCGGCTCGGTCCACGGTCTGGGGGCTTCTCGCTGTGACTGGGTCACCCTGGAGTCCAGGAAAGTCTTCAGGTGGCCAGCCCTCTGCTGAATGCGCGGGGAGGATCCGGGCAGAGATGCAAGGGACCCGAGGAATGATCCATCCGCGAGTCCTTTCCGCCCGTAGACTTCATCTACACGACCACCTGCCTAGGGCTGGGGGCTCTGGACGAATCTAAGCGGTCTGGGGCGGCCGGTGTGACATCTTGCCACCTGCAACTCTTCCGACGAGAAGGGGACGGCCATTTACTGAGAGGCCGAGGTGTCCCCTGCTCTCTTCCTGGGTGAACTCATCTACCTCCGTGGCCACCTGTCAGGGAGCCGTGCCTTGCCCCTTGGTCCAGGTGAGAGCCTGAACAGGCACCCAGAAGGTATATGGAGGTGGAATTCAATCCCAGTCTCTTTTCACTCCAGGCTGAAGTCCTGTGCCCTTTCATCGCCTGCCCCTTCACTCCCAAAGCCTTTCCTCTGGCTAGTCTGCTGAGGGAGGCGGGACACAAAGGAGGGCTCAGAGACAGGGCCTCACACACCTCTGGGCCCTTCTGCACAGTCCTGGGCTGGCCTTGAACTCTGCTGGACTGTTTGAGATTCCCCAGTTCAGCCTGCCTGCCTAAGGTGTGTCTCCCCCATCCCACCTCACCCCCCAGTTCTCTGGAGCGCGGGTCCTCCCGTGGGATCATCTCAGGCACATTCCCTCTCAGGGCCCTCTCTGTG
The DNA here is from genome assembly GCF_008692025.1 of Phocoena sinus. Lineage (NCBI taxonomy): Eukaryota > Metazoa > Chordata > Mammalia > Artiodactyla > Phocoenidae > Phocoena > Phocoena sinus. Next base: position 29,827,376 of record NC_045783.1, on the reverse strand, counting down.
TCTCCTTCCTGGCCTCGGGGCCCTGCACTGCACAACAGGGGAGCCCCCCACTTACACCCCACCTGTTTGCAGAGGCCAGAGGGGTGCTCAGCAGGGCGGGCAATGCTGGCACTTTCTGGAGCAGCCCACATCTATTCAGTTATCAGACAGGCCGCTAACTCCCATGGGACTTGCTGCATGGACTGTGGGATGTGAAGCTGCCACAGGCTCAGCTACCCCAGCCTGGACGGCTGAGTCCAAGAGGACAGAGAGATCAGTGTTTCCTGGCACCAACTGCACGCCAAGCCACGGCGTCTCGTTTGCAATGAATAGGCCCACAGTGCAGGGGTCATCTGGTCCACTGGTTCCCAACCCCAATGAGCCTGAGAATTGCCCGCATACCTTGTAAACAATTCCCAGGCCCCTGCTGACCTGATGAATTAGCATCTTCAGGACCGGGGCCCAGGACCTCTCCCTACCTCTGGGGTAGTGGGTAGTGACTGTGATGATTAGTTTTATGTGTCAGAGTATAGCCCTCGGTGACTTAATCAATCACTAATCTAGGTGCTGCTGCGGAGGTATCTTGTAGATGTGGTTACCGTCTACAGTCAGTTGACTTTAAATAAAGGAGACAACCTCTGCTGACATGGGTGGGCCTCACCCAATCAGTTGAAGGCCCGGAGAGCAAAACCCGAGGTTTCCCAGAGAAGTTCTGCCTTAAGACTGCAGCATCAGTTCCGGCCTGACTCTCCAGCCTGCTGGCTGGTCCTACAGATTTTGGATTTGCCAGTCCCCACAATCACATGAGCCATTTCCTTAAAATACATTTCGTTATAAAGAAATAATTTCTTGGAACTCCCTGGTGGTCCAGTGGTTAGGATTCATCACTTTCACTGCCATGGCCCGGGTCTGATCCCTGGTCGGGGAACTAAGATCCCGCAAGCCGCGTGATGAGGCCAATAATAATAATAATAATAATAATAAAAAAGAAAGAATTTCTTTGTATATTTATATAAGGACACAGCCACATACATCTCCTATTGGTTCTGTCTCTCTGGAGAAGCTTGACTGATAACACTGGTGACCAGCCTGGCTGGAGACCCTGGGCTCCTCCAGCCCCTGCACTGCCTCTCCATCCCAGGGAAGCGAGGCCAGGATGCTGAACCCAGCACCCCTCTGCCCAGAAGCCTCCCCTCCTCTGAAAGCCCGGCTGTGTCACTGGGCTTTTTGATCTTTTCCTTCTCCTGCAGCTCTGTGGGTATTACACACACCCAAGGATCATAGAGTTTTAAATCCAGAGTGCACTTTACAAACTGCCCTGTCCCCCCACTATTTTTTTGGTCTTAGTTCCTCGGCCAGGGGTCGAACCTGTGCCCCCTGCAAGGGAAGCGTGGAGTCCTAACCATTGGACCGCCAGGGACTCCCCCCCCCACTTTTAACAGATGAGGAAACTGAGGCCCCAAAGTGAGGCATCCCTCTGACCCCACCTCCCACCACTCCCCAGTCACGCTGCCCTTCTTCTGCACCTCAAGCTCACCAGACAGGCTGGACCCCAGGGCCTCCCCCGCTGCTACTGCCTCTGCCTCTAGACAACTACCTGCCCGCCAGGTCCCTCCCTCCATCACCTCCAGCGAGACCTTAACCTCATTACATAAAATAGCGGCCCCCGTTCCAGTGCTTTCTGCCCCCCTTCCCCTGCTGCTTTGTTTTCCTCTGCAGTGTTTATGGGCTCCTGACCTACTATACATTTCTTTGCTACGTTCTGGGTCCCATCAGCAGCAGGTAAGTTCCCCAGGGCGGGCACCTGGCCTACCATGTTCACTCTGGATGCCCAGCACGCAGCCTGGCGCACGGAGGGGGCTCAAGAAACATCTCGAGAGTGAACGACTAGATGATTCCTAACGGGGCGGGGGCTCCAACTCAGGACCTAGAATTCTCACTCTAGTGCCCTTTCTCCTCCCTCAGCATAGGTCGTTGTTCCCGTCTCCTCTCACACTTTGCTCTGCTTGCCTCCCGTGGTTTGAGTGCACCTGCAGGGTGCTGATCTAGGCTCCCGGTGCCGTGGGGAGGGGTCCAGTTGGGTAGGCTTGCGTGGGGGGAGGGAGAAGCCCATCGTCTCATCTTCACCAGAAAATCTACCCTCATGAGATTGAAGGACCACCCAGCAGACCCAGCGAGGGGTCAGACCCAGCAGATTTTTGGCGGATGAGGCGAGAGGGTAAAGATGGGAAGATGTCCCAGAGGCCTCAGGAGGCTCTGGGCAGCTCTCGCTTGTGCTAAGGAGAACAGAGACGGACGCTGGGCCGTGGCTGGCCCTGGTTTGGCTGGGCCAAAGGACTGCGGGCAGCTGCGGTTAGTTTTTCTCCAAAAGATCCCAGGAGGGAGCGTCTGCTTTCTGGCAATTCAGTCTAAGACCAAGCCTGGGCTGAGACAGCTCCTGAGTGCTTAGCTGCTCGAGGAGGAGAATGTTGGTACCTAATGAGTCTTCTAAATAGCAGCTCGGGGGCAGCCCTTCCTCCCTTTTGGAGCAGAGAGTCAGCGGGACCTGGTCACGGCTGTCTGCGCGCACCGTGGCTAACATCCCGGGAGCCCTCCCACCCCCAACATGCCCTGATCCCACAGAACGTGCTCCACCTTTCCACGCCAAACGTGGCTGTGTCCCTTTCCAGCCGCCCCTAACCCAGCCAGGCCACCAAGCTTTCCCCACAGGCAGCTTGGGGGAGAGCCTTGCCCTTCCCTTGTGAAGTGGGTGTAATAGAGACAACCTCGTAAGTTGTTGTCCTGGTTAAAGATCTACACTCCATCATGTCGGTACTGCATCTCTATTACCCTTGAACTTTCTAGCCTTCACTGATCCCTCCTTTGGCCTTTACAGAAACCCCGACCTACTTCATTCCTATATATATGGCAAGGTCTCTGGTCTCACTAGACGGTGATACCTTTGGCTGTTTGAGAGCAGGCGTCTGCCTTATTCGTTTGTATCCCCCATCACTCTGATCCAAGCCTTTCAGGCAAAACGGTAATAGAGGGGGCAGGACCCTGCTGGAGGCCTTGGGAATGCCCAGCAGGTGGGAGCAGAGCTAGGAGACAGGGGCTTGGATGTGAGGGAGATGGCAAGGATCCGGCTCCAGGAGGGACCGGAGGCCCAGGGGTCCCGTGGAGGAGACAGGACCCAAAGCTGTTGTACAGGCTGTAGATCGAGAGTTGCCAGCTGAACGGGGACTCGAGAGAGGGGTTGACTCAACCCCCTCCTTTGGCACGGACTTGCCCGTGACCGAGGCAGGTCCCCGATTCCAGGAAGGAGCTTCTCTCGGGCTAGCGGGGCCCTTGCCGTCCGTCCACAGGGCGGCCAAGGATGCTGTTGCTGGTGCAGCTGTAATCCAGGGCAGGGGGGATGGAGGGGGGGGAGAGAAGTGGATGTGACCCACTGTCCCCACCCTCAGCCCAGGGCTCTGGCCCCTTGGAGCTTTGTTTGTCGACTGTGTTTAGGGAAGGAGGAAAGAGGCCTCAGTCACACTAAATGCTCCCTCTGCCCTTTATACTGGGCCCCCAGCTGGGACGGGGAGGCAGCTTCTGGACAGTTAAGGGGCTCAGCCCTCATAGCTAATTGCTCATTAAAGAGTGTTAATGAGCTTCCCACAGCCCCATCCCTGCCTGGACCAGCGCCGTGTCCCCACTTCTCTGTGCTGTGGCTGGTGAGGGAACTGGTCTCTCTCTCCCGGACCAGTCCCTCCGCCCTCCACTTGGTGGTCAAGTCCGACCGTGGGCCCTGCTGGGCCACCAGGTCCCGGGCCCCTCAGCAGCCGGGATTCCTCACCCTCCCTGGCCCGACCTCTTGCCCAAACACTTACAGTTTCTCCAGCAGCGGCAGTCCCAGGAAGGAGCCGTTCCGGAGCCCCGTGATCTTGTTGTTACTCAAGAGCCTGGAGGACAGGGGAGAACACAGAGGGGAGAGTGTTGCCTTCTGTGTAAGCGGCGCCCCCTGAAGCTGGGCAAGGAGCCGCCCCACCCTGGGCTCCGGGAGACCACGGGGAGGGGCCAGCGAATGGTTCGGGCAGACTGGTCAGCCCACTGAATGCCAGTTCGGACGTGTCACCTGCCCTGGGTCTCCCCACAGCCTGGATCTGACCTAGGCTCTGTACGCAGGTGAGCTGAGCAGGTGTGAAGTTGTGATGACCCGTTGGAACGTTGGAACCACAGGGCCGAGCTCACGGCACCCCCTTTCTGCCCGCCACAGCTCTGTCTCGCTCAAGCCATTGGCCCAGTTATCTGAGGACAGTGCTGGGGAGAATGGTCTGGCAGGTAGGAGAGGAAGTCAGGCAGGTGCGAGGACCTGCCCTTCCTCGGGGTCTCCATCACTCCGGGAGCTGAGGACCACCAGAAGGGGAGCCCTCCCTCCCCTCAAAGGCCCCCAACTCAGAGGGACGGAGTGCCCACGCGTCCCCAAGCCTGTCTATAGCCTTGACCGGAAACTGATGGATTCCTCGGCCCCGGGGGAGCCCAGGCCTCAGCCTCTGCCTCTGCCCACTCGGAGTCTTGTTTATTTACTCGTTTGTATTTGTGGAAGCAGAAAGGGGCCCCAAGCTCCTGACCCAACCCACTCTGCCCACCCACTCAGCCTTTCTCTGTCAGGCTCCCTGCTGGGAGGAGAGAGTTCCAGGCCAGCCAGAGGGCTCATCCCTTGAGTTAATTGCTTATTAAAAAGCTTTAATGAGCCTCTCAGCTCCAGCTCTGCCTGCCCTGCGCTGAGGCAAAGGTTTTCCCATCTTTGCTCTGAATGGTGGAGAACGGACCTGGGAAGGCCAGAGGTGCAGGCCTTGGGCCTCCCCTCCAGTGAGCAGCCTCTGGGCTGGATAGTAAGGGAGAGGGCAGGGGGCAGGGGCAGGGCCCGGGAGGGGCTGTCAGAGCTCTGCCCCAAAGCTTAATGGAAGTGGGTGGGTGCACATACCAGACTGGCAGTGAGAGGACCCCAGGCGTCCATGCTACACCACGTTCAAGGGCACATGGAAAACAGACCATGGCCGGGACGGAGTCAAGGGTGGAAGGGGGCTTTGTGGGTCAATGGGAAGACGTGGACCCCTCATCTCCTTCCTCCCTTCTCCCCTTTCCAGAGAGGCCCCTCCTCCCCTTCGGGTCCCCCCCTCACTGTCCTTCCAATGGTGACATTTCCCAGCAAGGTATCAAGGGTGACTGTGTGGAGGGTTTCGAGGGAGTGCTGGGTTTCCAAAGTGCTACACACACACACACACGCACACACACGTGCACGCACACACACACATTGTCTTGATATTTCAAAAAGCACATCACAGTAGCCATCATATGAATAATTAGAACTTTCTCAAACCTCTTTATTCTAATTTTATGGGTTAGGATAGTTTTATTTCACGTTACCTGTGGTGGCCAATTATAAATAATCTTGTCAGTTCTTAGGGCCTCGAATGGTCTCATTCAGGCCCTGGTGGGGCTGCGGTGGTCCCCTGGGTGGGGACAGGCTCTTGATGGTGTGAGTTTTAAATCGAAGCCCATCCCACCTCATCTGTTGCTGATTCCATACACCCTCAGAGCCTGAGGTTCAGGGGTTGCATTAAATGTTGGAGAAGGCGAGAGGACCCCTCAGTATCCTTAGTAATGTTGGGAGGGGCCTGAAATGTCAGGAAGAGGGGTGAGAAAGGGCATCTGTTTTAGCCCACCCAAATCCCAAGGGTCTCTCGCAGGGACTGCCCCTCCCTGGGTCTTGGGGAGGGAGAAGGATGGGGATGTTAATTGGGGCGGGCACAGCGGAGAGGTAGGGGGTATGGAAGGTTAGAGGAACAGGGGGAGCCAGGTTATCACAGCCCCGTGCATGTAGGGGGAAGCCTGAGAACATTCCCAAACTTGAGTGGAGTATGGACCTGTTAAAGGGAGGGGAAATGTATTTCCTGCAAATATGTCTTAGGATCCCAGTTTGAGAAACACTGACTTTAGAAATGAAAATCTTACACTATGAAAATACCTTCTAGTAAAACATTATCTCAAAATTATAGGCAAAGGGGCTTCCCTGGTGGTGCAATGCTTAAGAATCTGCCTGCCAATACAGGGGACATGGGTTTAAGCCCTGGTCTGGGAAGATCTCACATGCCGCGGAGCAACTAAGCCCGTGCGCCACAACTACTGAGCCTGCGCTCCAGAACCCGCAAGCCACAACTACTGAGCCCGTGCGCCACAACTACTGAAGCCCGCGTGCCTAGAGCCCATGCTCCGCAACAAGAGAAGCCACCGCAATGAGAAGCCCGTGCACTGCAACGAAGAGTAGCTCCCGTTCACCACAACTAGAGAAAGCCCGTGCACAGCAACGAAGACCCAACGCAGCCAAAAATAAATAAATAAAATGAAATTAAAAAAAAATTATGGGCAAAAAATGTTTTGCTCAAAGATCATTGAATTGAAAACAGAAAATTAAACAAATTCTCCAACTCCCAAATCCCCGATATTAAAACCCGGGATCCTAATTGGAGAACCCTATCCAGACAAGTCTAGTGGTAGTGTTGGGGGTATAGGTACCCCACATTCTCCAGACTCTTTGTCCTTTTACCCTTGAACACCTTTCACATACCCCAGATTTAACCCAGAACTGGCCAACAGAAGTACAATGCCAGCTGCATACGTAATTTAGAATGTTCTAGCAGCCACATTGTTTAAAAGTTAAAAATTAAATTAATCTTAATAATATACTTTATTTACCCCAATGCACCCAAAATGTTATCATTTCAACACATAATAAATATATTATTATATATTATAAATATACATATATTATAAATTATATAAATAACAAAAAATATTAATGAGATATTTTCCCTTTTTTGGTACTAAGTCTCGGAATCTGGTGTGGATTCTCCTCTTCCAGCACAACTTACTTAACTCAGACCAGCGACATCGCAAGAACTCAGGGCCACATGGGGCTGGTGGCTTTAAGTCTTATCCCTGATTTAGTCTCCTTGTAGCCAGCACCTTCCCAGGAAGAAGTCTGGGCTGCTGGGGGGATACTCAGGTGGCCCGGGGTGGGGTGTGTGTGTGTGTGTGTGGCCTGGGAACAGAGCAAAGGATGGGGACCAGCCCCCAAGGCAGGAGAGGACAAGCCTCTTGTCCAGAGCAGCTCATCTCCTGGCTGCCACCCCCCAAGGCCCACCTTCTCTGAGGCAGCCTCTGTTGGGCTGGGGAGGAGAGGGTACAGTAGGGTGACGCTGGGGTCAGCTGCTGCCCATGCTGCAGGCTTGGCCAGCCCAGTGTAAACTCCATCCTGGAGAGTCTTGAAATGAGATTTTTTTTCTCACTGCGAGAACACATTCCTGATCGCCCACCCTCTAAGCCACTCACTAAAGCGGGGGCACCAGGCAAACAGTGCTGCTTCCTTCTCCTCCAATGGGCCCCTTCTTGCCACGTCTCCAGTTCTTGGACAGACTTCAGCAGGTATCGGTATGGTTTAGTCCCCAGATACCCAGAAATGGATCTTTTGGTCTTAACAATCTAGATCGGGCTGAGGGAATTTTACTTCAGACCTAGATTAGGGGGAGAATGGCCTCAATTATGCTGGTAGGTTCAGTCCTCTGGAGGTGAAGGCAGGGATTTGGGAGAGTGTTTGGGGCAGGTAGGAAGTTGGCAGTTACGGGGCTGCTAGTGGGGTAGCTGAAACACACACACACACACACAAACACACACACACACACACACACACACACACACACACACTCATCCAACAGGAAGAAAAATGTTCCCGCCATGCTAGGCTCTCATGGGAGGAAAACAGGCAGGGCAGCCCCATGCTTCTGTCCAGAGTCACAGACACAACGCCAGTCTCTGCCCCCTCCTAATTGCCTCCCAACCCCGCCCAGAGAGCCTCAGCCCCACCGGCGTCCCCCCAGCACCAACACAGGGCGTCTGCCAGGTGGGTTTGCTTCCCAGCCATGCCTCCCATCCCTCAGACCCCAGGCCCGCCCAACCCAGCATCCTCGGCTTCTCCCTCCCTCCTGCGTCTACCACCCAACATCACATTTTCACAGGAAGGGGGGCCAGTCCCTGGGGGCCCCTGTTCTCTACCCCAGAATCTGAAATCTGGCCAAGGAGAGGGAACACACCGACTCCATTCCAGAACTCTCTCCCGGCTCGGGTCCTATTTTAGGGAAGAGCAGCAAGCAGTTACCACTAATGAGGCTGGAGGCCACGGGAGCGAGTGGCTGGCGTCTGCAGAGGCCCTGTGGCCTCTGGGCAGCCACAAACGCTCGCCAGATCCCAGTCCAACATCAAAGATGACCCTATAGGGGTCACGTGGGCACTGCCCCATTGGGCACGGGGCCAGCACCTGCCCGAACAAAAGGGTTCTCACATGTGCGGGGAGAGTCATACATGTCAGCCCCTCACCGACCCCCCAGCCCACCCCAGCACAGAGATGCAGGGACCACAGGCCTGGACACTATGGCCCCGTGCTCTCCAGGAATTCTGAGTCCGGAATTTAGGCCACTGCCAAGGCCCTCTGGGCTGTGAGGGACCCGTCTCCAGCACCTGCTGCTGGCACCTCGGCAGTGTCTTCGGGAGACCATCAGTGAGGGGAGGAGGGTGGTCTGCTTGCTAACACCAAAAGGGCCTCAGGCCCGTTACCAGCTGCACCATCAAGGTACCAGCCCCGCCCGCAGGCACAGTACCCAGGGCCTTGGAGCATTTCCAGGGCCCACAAGGGCATCTGAAACCTAAAAAAAAAAAAAATCACCACTGAAATATAAATGCTACAAACATAAATTAATGAAGACTTAGCTATAGAACTACCAAATGTCATGTTATGCCAATTAGCAATAACCGTTCTGCTTCATAAAGCTTCATAAAGCTTGTGGATGCCGTTTAGCCTGACTGATAGGACAGTGGGGCCTCCAAACAGGAGACTACCTCTGGTCCACAGGCCCTGCTTTGACACACACCTCAGGCTAAAGGTTGCCCTTCATGTGTACCGAGCCTGACTGCAGGGGACATAGATGCTGGAGAGGACACACAGCACCTCCACACCTGCCATCCCTCCCTTGGCTGGAAGCCTGTCAGCTTCCCTCTGGTTAGGAGGGCACCCATGTGGGACATCTTTTCCCCAGACTTTAGAGAGCCATATCCTGAGACAGCCTCTGACCTCAGCCTTGAAGACGGGCTGTCCAGGCAGGGCCTGAGGTCAAGGTCAAGAGGGAAAACTATTTTGCAACGGCTCCTACACATGGGCCTTCCTTCGGTCCTTTTCTCTACCCTCTCTGCAAGGTCACAGCGTCCTGATGGTCGCTAGGCAGAAACCAAGAAATTGGGGCGGGGATGGGAAGGAGTAACCTACTGGTGTTCATGGTGGGTGGTCGGTGTGGCTTGGTGGGGATTTGGGGGCCCCCAGCACTGGAATTAATTCTGCTTTAATTGTTCACCCTGGGCATCGATTCATTTGGTCTTCAGTCCTACGTGAACACATACTGTGTGCTCGGCCTTACGGAACACATCAGTACTACAAACACAAATGAGACCTGGTGTTTACCATCTCCCACTCGTGGAAGGTGAAGGGAGATGTGTCACACTGGGTGGACTGTTTGCGTGCGTGTGTCCCCGGGGCTTGAGGAAGCTGGGAAATTACTTGCAATCCACCTTAAGCACTTCGTGCGCTCACAGCCTAAAATCTCACCATGGGGGAGCCAAGCTTTCAGGTGAAGAAAGCAGGTTTCTTTAAACACACACATAAACCCGAAAGGATCTGTCTGTCATCAGTCATTTACACCTAAGTATAAATTAGTCCTTTAATCCTTCCAGCCCAGACGTTTTCCTTGGGAGCTTGGAGGCTCCTGTCCTGCTTGGTGAGCCTGTATCCAGTCTCCATGGTGAGACTGCAAGCCCCCTGAGGTCCAAGGCCAGCTCTCTCACCTCACAACAGGCACTGGTGGAATGGGCGGGTGGCTGTCTGAAGGGGCTGAGCTCCAGGGAAGGTGGGGTTGGTCCAGGACCCACGCTTTTCCCAAGTCGGGAGGCATTTTTTCCTGCCTCCACTTCCCACCAAATCCTCTGTGAAGTGATTTTGTACTTAGTGGTCCCCTAAGTACACACGTATCGTCGCGGGTGGCGCCCCTTTCCCCGGCTCACTATCCACGTGGGGGAAGCGGATTGGTTATGTCCCTGCCCTGTCCCCAGGGAGGACGGCTCTGATTGGTCAGTGTGGGACGGGGCTGACTCGGAGCAGGAGCCCTCGGGTCTGGCTAGGAGCTGTGTGACCTTGAGCAAGTCAGCCCCTCTCTGGGGGTTTTCTTCTCGGTAAAAGAAGGGTCTGGACCGAAGATTACCACTCCGTACGTTTGATGGCTTTTCCCATCCTGGATGCCGAGTCTCCTGAAGTCTAGAGTTTCTGCTCCAACACACAGTTCCCAGCAGGCAAAGCGCCCTGGGGGAGCGGCGGCCGGGAGAGGACACAGGGAGGAGGGAGCTTCGACCTCCCCTTTGCTTTCCAGCTGGGAGACGTCTGGCCCCTCAAGCTCAGGCTGGAACTCCCTCCTGGGCCGCTCTCTGAGGCCGGTTCCCTGCTACTCCGTGACAGATTGGTCCCCTGCCCCTCACCTGGTCCCATCCATTTTACACACCCTTTGCTCCCCCAGCCCGGCTCCCCAAGCCCACCTCTCCCCACTCCCAGGGCTGGGAAAGCTGGGTCCTGGGAGGCTGCCGCGTTAGCTACACTCCACAGTGTCTCAGCTCTCCCACCCCATCACCCAGTTCTAAAAGCAAAGGAATGTTCTGGAGTTTGGGAAGGATGGGGGCCCCCCGGAGGAGGGAGGAAGGGGAGGAGGCAGCTTTGTCCTGTCAGTGTCTGAGCTCTAAATAGAACGGAGCGGCTGGGCTGGGGGAATGAAAATAAACAGCCCCTCTGAACAGCCCCTTCCTAGCAGTTAACCGGATTTTCCTTCTGGTTCCTCAGCCCAGGGCCATTTCCCTCCTCTCCCCTCCCCTCTTCTCTGTCTGGTCCCACGGGGGTGAAGGCTCTACCTCAGGGTGATGGGGGAGTGAGGGGTCCTGGTCCAGGCTGCGTGGCACGGGGGAACTCACCTCCCCTCTCTGGGCTTTGGCAAGGAAAGCTCACTGAATGGAAGGGCAGAGATCAACTCAGAGGTGGCTGGAACTCTTTCTCCTTCAGGAAAGAGTTCTTATCCCAATGACTCCCAGGTGACATAAACTTAGGAACCCTCGCTCCCTTTAAAAACATGACCCCAAATTTAAGGGTCAATTTACGGTGAGGCTCAAATTACACCGGTTTGCCCGTGCCTTTGGGGGAAATTCGCAGACTCACCAGGACTAGGGATTGCATCCCTCCCAACCCTAACCCAGAGGGGTGATCACAGTAGGCGGCAGGAAGGGACTTCTTAGGGGTCAGGAGTGGCTGGGTTCTTGCATGGGTTCTGAAAAATTCAGGCCAAATAACCCATTCTGGGTCCTGGTCCCACTGGGGGCCTGAATTATAGGTCCAGTCTCTCTGGTGCAAGAAGGACTCAACCAGTGAAGCACGGAGGGCTCTGCTCTATGCCTGGTGCTCTCCTGAGCTGGGACCCTGGGCCCCGACGTCCTGCACAAGGGGCAGCCCTCAGGGCAGGGTTCCTAACACCTCCAGGAAGGGGCTGATGAATCCTGGAACCTGGGCTGGTGGCCTCCAACTCCTCCAGTAAGTAGTCGGGGAGATTCCTTCTGAGTCCCTCCCTTCAGACCAGCGGGGGGCCGGGAGCCCACATGGGGGCGCTGCAGCTGAGACCCCCCCCCCGCCCCTCCCCCGGCACCGTGGGGAGGGTAAGGGAGAGTGTGTTGGAGTCTCCAGCCTCTTCCCTCCTTTCCTTCTTTCTCCTCGCTCCCTCCCCCTCCCCCTCCACTCAGGCACAAAAGCTCTCTGTACACTGCCACTTCCTCTGGCTGCTGTCTCTGAGCCCAGACCTTATGAGAACCATATGGGGGAAAGAGGGTGGAAGGGAAGGGGGTGGGGAGGCCGCGCGGCCCGCCCCTCCAGCCACCATCTCCCTCCGCTCGCGCTCTGTGCAGGCGGTTGGCACACTTTGCCCCAAACTCCCCCTAAGTGGACCCCGGGGGCTGGGATGTGGGGCACTGAGGGGTGGGCCCAGTCCAGAGCTGGAGGTCCAGAGGGACGCCTGTGCTCAAGAACTGCTGGGCCAAGCATGGGGGATGGGCTGGGAAGGGGCCTCCCCTCCCTCCCCTCCCCTCCCCGTCCCCCGGGGCTCCCAAAGACCACCAAACTCCGAGCAAAGGGCCCCGGCCTCCACTAGGCACATCTGTGTGGAAACTGCCCCTTCTCCCCTATGGGGGCAGCCTACGTGGTGGGCAGCTCCCCCAGATAGGAGGCTGAGGGGATGAGGGTTTGCGGGCCCTGGGAGAATCTGGACCGAGGGACCGTCCCATGCCTGCCCCTCTCTCCACCCAGCCTTGGAATGTTCCCAGGTCAAAAGGGCCTGGGTCCTGCTGGGAAGGAACCGGGATTTTTTAAAGCAGGCTTTGTGTCCATTGGGTCCCAAGTCCAGCTAGGTGAACAGTGAGTCTCTCACCTGAGAGGAAAACTAAACGAATCCAACCAGCTAATCCTGACGCTGGCGTCAGCTAAGCTGTGTGACTCTTGGCAAGACGTGGCCCTCTCCCCATCTGGCCTCAGTTTGCTCAGCTGTCACATGCTGATTTAGGGGCATCTCTAAGGCCCCTTTCGGCCCAGGGGCCCAGGAATTTATGACACTGCCTGGTATCCTCCGAGGGCCTGCTCAGATGTCTTGGGAGGTCCTCATAGGAGGTTTCCTTCTAGAGTTATCCATTATCAGCCCTTTCCTGGAATTCCTTAGTATCCCCCTCACTTGAACTCCCAGAGCCCAGAACCAGAGGGCAGGCCCGTCAGCTGCTGCCAGAGCGGGCAGGGGGGTGGGGGGTGGGGTGGGGCCGTTGACAGTGGTCTGCGTCTCCCTCCTCCAGCCGGGTTCTCCCTGTGCTAAGCCACCTCCGCCCCGCTGCACATGAGACCCTGTCCCTCAGGGAAGGCCCATAAAGGCTCCTGCTCTGGACAGGACATGCCCACAGCTGCCCTGTGCACTAGGCCTTGAGAATGGGGGCTGGGGTGGGGCAGGCGGATCAGGAAGGAAGCCAAGAGTTCAGCTTTCCTGGAAAACCGCGAACGAAAATCCATTAGAGGAAAGAAAGAAAGAAAGAAAAAAAGCCAAGCGTGGGGAGAGGGGGCCTGCAGTCTGCAAAACCAGAGGGCAGAAGCCGAGATAACCGAGTGGAGGTGGAAGGGTTTTCCGTGAGGTGCACAGGGCTGTCCACAGGATTGCCCTCAACGGCTTGGAGGCTTTCTGAGCAGAGACGGAGGCTCTCTGCAGACAGGCACCTTATCTAGCACTTTCCCTGCCTGAACAGTCAGCCGGGCTTCCCAAAGCAGAGGCCTGACTCTCCCCCTACTCCCCCAGGACCCACGTGGGCAGGGTGGTGTGTGGAGGGGACTGGGAGATGGTGGTCCATTCTGGAGGAAAACAGGGGAGGCGGAGGGAGGGGAAAGCAATAACGCAAAGACTATTGGCTCAAGTCCTGTTGTTTGCACCAGGTGATGGGCAGAAAGGGGAAAGGGGACATTTGGAAAAAGAATAAATAAATAAACGAGGAAGGAGGAGGAGTTTGGGAGAGTGTGAAGGTTTTTGTGCTCATAGCCTCTCTCTGCTGCCAGGCTGGAGCGGCAGAAGCCCCTTCCCAGCCCGTCTTTTCCTTCTTCCCTCGAGATGCTTGCTGGGTAGGGGTGGGTTTGCTGGGGGAACTGAGCCCCCAGAAGAGAATCCCTGCCAAACTTCTGCTGAAGAAGAACTTGCGCTCTTTTTCCTTCAGAAGCCAGCTTGGGGGAGGGGTTGTAGTCAGGATGGGGATTAGGTGGAGCCTGTGGGGGGTGCCTAAGGCATATGTCTGTGGCTGCTTTTAGTCACACCCCCGGCTGATGGGCCAGCGGGCTCTCGGGCTCTCAGGGGTTGCTCTGGCCTGACCTGCCCTGTCTGTTGTTCCTGCGGAGATGTCCAGCCAGGCTGCGGTGGGGGGGGGGGGGGGCTGTTCTTTTGGAAGGTATCTTAAGCCAGGTAGGTCAGTGGCCTGGGACAAAAGAAGGGCCCTTCCTCTGGGGATGGTTTGGGATGGGAAGGTGAGCTAGCAGTCCTGCTGGCTGCCACCCTGTCCTGATATATTCTCGCCAAGAGTTGGCCCCGCTCTCTCCCTGGAGTGGCGTCGATGGGAATTAGCCGTGGCTGGAAAGCATTAGTTACCAAATCATTCTAAAATGTACTGCAAAACCACCTTTAATGTTTTCCCTTCTTTCTGCCGTCAGTATGTTAGGATCCCCTAACCCCAGCACAGAAGTGTGAGCTCTGCTGCAGGGTCCACGGCACCCACGCTCCTCTCAGAACTGAATGACTGTGGCCCAGCGGGGACTCACACAGACACCAGCCCAGCCATCCCACACAGCAGGCATTTTTCTCCTCCAGAACTGAGTGGGCTGGGGAATGCCCAGGCCTGTCTGGATGCTTCAACCCCAGTGGACACTCAGAGGGACCTGAAGCAGCTGGCACAGCTGCCTTCCCAGGCCATGGCTGTATCCCTGAGCTGCTGGGACGTGGGAGAGAGCAGAGACAACGCTTCCACCCCCCTAATGCACACATGCACACACCCACCCCAGCTGGGGAAAATGCAGGCCAGGCGGACAACGTCAGAGGCTGACCAGTCGTGTCCTGTCAGGAAGCGGGCAGCCTCTGAACTCACCCAACCAGAGGCGTTACTGTATTGTTCTGGACACAATCGGATAGACTGTGAGCCAGCTCCAACTCTGGGCAAGGGGCCGTGGGGAAACGTTCGCCGCTGGGGTCAGGAGGACAGGGAAGGGGAAGCGGCTTGGAGGCTGGATCCAGGACAGGAAAGGAAGGGGCTGTCGCCAGGGCCCGACCCTGCAGTCCACGGCGTGCGTGGAGCTCCAAGCACGTGGTCTGCGCAGGAAATCTCTGCGGTGGGGAGGGGTCGCTAATTCTCCTGCAGTTGCGAGGACTTCGGACCCCCATCGAGGAGGCTTGGGGTCGGGTTGCGGGCGCAACGGGCCGCGCTGGTTGCCAGCGAAGTGAGGGCTTAATAAGGCCCGGGCTTGAGGAAGGAAAGGGTATGACGGAAGGAGGCTGGGAGGCAGCCTCCTTCCCCTCAGCCAGGTTTCTTTCTCCGCACTCTTTTCGCGAAGAAGTCAATCGAGAAACAGCCAAAGTTCGTTTTTATAACTGAGGAGGGGAGGAAGAGGGAGGGATGCAGGATCCAGAGCAGAGCTCAATTCACAGATGCGCACGGCGGGGAGAGGGGTCCTAGTGGGAATCGGAACGCCGGGGTCTCATTCACACCAGAAGTGCCTGCACCCCAAGGACAGACTTTTTCGAGCCCACCCTCCCGCCAGCGCTAGAGAGACGGGCTGCAAGCGGGGCTGGCAGGCTCCCGGCCCCGATGGGGCGCCCCCAACTGGAGGAGCCAGGCCGGCGGGATGAAGCCGGGAGACTCCTCCAGTGCGGCCAGGGACGCGTCCGCGGTGGTAACGACCACAGCCATCTACTGGGCCGCGGGCGTCGGTCTTCCCTGAGCCTTCCCCCCATCCCAACCCCGCAGGTCCGCAACACCAGCCCTGGCTAGAAACTCAAGGGGCGCGGGCGTCCCGCCAGCGCGCATTCCCTGTCACCTGTGCAGGTGAGTGGGCGCCCGCGGTGCCTCACTTTGGGGCGCCCCCGCCCCCCAATGCTCCTTCCTCCCTCCACACCCCTGGACCCCTAATCCTTCCCTTCTCTTCAAGCCTCCCTTTTCGGCTTCTGGACTCGGGCCTGTCCTAGAGTCTGAAGTGGCACATCGACTCTGTCCCCCATTTCCCACCCCTCCCGTCTGGTCTCCTTTCGTCCCTCGTCGGGGCTCGAGCCGGGCCGGCCAAGTAGGATACTTACAGGGTAACGGTGCTGTTAGGCAGAAGGCCGGGCTCGGGAGGCTCCGGGAGGTCCCCGCCGCCGCACACCACCCTCCTGCGCGCCGGGCTGGGGGCGCCGCCGCTTAGCCCCTTGGGCCGCTCCCCTGAGCACTTGCAGCTGCGGATAGGGACCGGGCAGCCGGGCGCGCCGCGGATCTCGGGCGCCAAAAGCAGCAGCCACTGCAGCAGCGGCAGCAGCAGGCGCGCGGGCGCCCACCGCATCCTGCGTCCCGCGGCGCCCATCAGCCCATCGCCCCGCGGGGACCGACAGCGCTGGGGCCCGTCTGCGCGCCGGCCGGAGGGATCCGGGCGTGCGAGAGGCGTGCTCAGCGGGGGCACGGGGCGCTCGAGGGCGGAGCGGGGGGCCCTGGGCGGAGGCAAGCCCCGCGGTCCCCGCCGCCGCGCCCCGGGGGCATGTCCGGCGAGCGCCCCGGCGGGGAGGACGCGGGCGCGGCTGTCAGCGCAGCGCGGGCGGGCCCCGGCGGCGCGGCCCGACTGTCTGCGTGGTGCTCCCGGGCCGGTTAAGGCCGGGCCGCTCCTCGTCGTCTGCTCGCTCTGCGCGGGGCTGTGACCTAGCGGATCGAGCCGGGCTCCTGCCGCCGCCGCCGCTCCGTGCCATGGATGGAGGCAACTCGGCTCGGCGCCGCTCCCGCCGCCGCCAGCCCCCGCCCGCCCTCCCGAGAGGGCGCCCTCCCCTCTCCAGCTCGTCCGTCCGCGAGGCCCTAGCGCCTCCCGATGCGCAGCCAGGCCGCTGCCCTCCTCGGAGTAAGAGCGGGCCAGCCGGCTGGAGGCCCCGCGTGTCCCCTGCACCCGCCCTGAGCCTAGACTTCTCCCTCGCGCCTCTCTCCCCCCACCCAGGAATCTTCCTCTCCATAACCCACCTCAGACCTCAAGGCCAACCGCCATCACTTTCCACAAAACCCTCCCTCACTCGTGCCGTCCAGCCTGCACCTCCCGATGCTTCTGGGGCTTTCATTGACCCACGGGCTTGGCCAGAGATGCCCATGTTTTGTATTGAACTTCGTTCACCGCTCTGAGGCTGCTGAGACTCGGCTTCCCTTGACCCCCTGACCTGATGGGCCAGTCTGGAAGCCGGGGCTCACTCTCACAGCCCTGCTCCAGCCACTGCAGGAGAAAAGGAGGAGGCTAAGGAGGCTCAGACCCTCTGGGTGACCTCGCCCAGCGGGGGGAGCATGTCATTCGGCCAAGGAGGGGTCAAAGGCCGAGGCAGGCCTTCCAGATCTGGCTGCCTACCTTTTCCACATCCGTGTGTGTGTGTGTGTGTGTGTGTGTGTATGTGTGTGTGTGTATGTGTGTGTGTGTGTGTGTGTGTGTGTGTGTGTTTGATGGTAGGTGGGAATGGGGGGAACACAGCGGGAAAAGCAGGGATTCCCGCTGGGTGTGGAAGGAGCACAGCGCTGGGTCAGGAGGGCCCGTTCTCGGCAGCACTGACAAAGGACACAGCCCCTAACATCCTGGGGTATCTAATCTCGGGGGTCAAAATGAGGCCCTGCCTGCCTGCAAGTTGTGGCCTGAGAATAAGTGAGTGATGGGGGGCACTCGGATGGGGATGAAAACTGCCTTGGGTCTTAGATGGGCTGCAATGCAAGTTGGGAACCAGGCTGGGGACAGAGGGAACAGTGAAGTGTGGCCCAGTGTATCTGCTTCCCCAGTTTGCCCATGAAGGCGGCCTTTTCTGCCGCTTAATGCCACAGCACGTTTGCTGTGGAGACGCAGGCTGCCCGGGTTGAGGGATCCCTGGGCAGGGCTCTTGTTCCCCATCCTTCACTGGGCCACCAAAGTCGTCCCTCCGGTGACTGCCACCTTCTTTCTGTGCCTTTGGCCCTGCTGGGGTGTGTGGCACGTTTTCCAGCACCGTGGCCTTTCAACCGGGTCCCCACCCCCCCTTTTCTGGGAATGCTTCTTTCCCTTGCGTGGGCGGCAGACACTGAGCCCAGACGCTGGCTTCTCCTGGCTCCACAAGTCTCTCCCAGTTGCAGGCTCTGGTTCCTTCAATTTTCAAAGATAAATAAATAGTGATTGCAAATGGAAGAAGGGGACCGGCCTCCCCCAGCAGCAGCCCTCCTCAGGGCGGGCACAGGGGCTGGGCCTGCATTCCTAGGAAGGGTCCTCACAGAGCTGCGGCCCACAGGCCAGTCTGCCACCCAACCATCCTGTTCACAGGCCAGGGAAGTTCTCAAAGACAAGAGAAGAGGAGGCCTCTGGCCTGGGTCACACAGCTTCCCCGTCATTTCTTTTTTGCTAAACGAAGCCACTCTAAGTACGGAAAGGAATTCCACTGAAACACCGGCTCTCTGAGGCTGAATCAAGGCCAAATGACATTTAATGAGGCGATGCTTCCCCACAGGTGCGAATGAGGTGCATGGTGGAGACATGTACAAAACACTGTCCTGTCCTGCTGGTCGTCACTTTTGGTATCTATACCCGTCCAGGAAGGTGAGTGGAGCAGGGGTTACTTCCGCATTTTACAAACATGGGTGAGGGAACCAAATCGCTGAGAGATAAAGAGACAGGGCTGGGAACTTTTCCTCCGACTCCTTTTAAAATGCTCTTTTGTCTGAGCCACTCAAAACTTTTCGCATAAAAATCCTTCCTGGTTATCTGTCCTCAGAGGTGCAGGGTGGAATGAATAAGTGGCTACACGTTTTGAAGTTTGTTTGCAATAGAAGGATGACTCAGGCTTAATTCCCACCCTCACGACATCTGGTTAGGAAGCTTGACCCTGGCCCTGATCGCCTGTGATAAACTCTTCGTTGAATTATGGATAAGGTACCACGATATAGGGATGGGCTGAATTAATCCTGCCTGAAGCAAGGGAGGGGGGCTTCCCAAAAGCTTTAGTCCAATCTCGCACAGAAGTGTAACGGACCTGACTCTACTAGACCATAATTGTCCCCTTAAGGGCCTGGGGGGACTCACATCCGTTATGCTGTCTCTAAAGGAGTTGGCCTTTGCTGGGTGTTAGCTGCCAACGTCTGTCTCACCTCCAACTTCAAAGCTGATCCATTCCCCTTTGTCAAGGAGTGGCTGCGGCCTCTTACCCCACGATTGACCAGACCCTCCACTGGGGACAGCTGAGAGTAGAAAATGGGGCCATGGTTGGTGTCCCCTCCCTCTGATCCCAGAGCAGGGCAGAGTTAGCACAGGACAGCCTGCACAACAGGACAGCTAGCGTCTACTGAGCGCTTGTTGCCTGCTGGGCACTTGTGACTATGTTTTATAAGAATTAGCTCATTTTGTACTCACAACAGGGTGAGGATGGCTGTTTTAACAGACAAGAGGGGAAGAGGCACCTTAAGAGTAATTTGCCCAAGGATATACAGCTCAGAAGTGATGGAACCAGGATTTGAACCAGGAACTCCGGATTCCAGAGTCCGGTTTTAACTGCTGTGCTCTATAATTTCTAGGGGAGGAAAGGACTCTCAATAATCACCCCAAGAAATTCCCTCACTTCCCCTTAAGATTTTCTCATTTTGATTCCCTGGCCCTCTCTGAGCTGAACCTTTACAGACGTCCACCCCCAAACCATAGCTGGTGGTAGAAACAGGACCCCCAGCCCTAATTCTTCTAGCAGAGTCAAGGAAGGCAAAAGCTTTCCAAGGAGCTCCATTCCTCGGCTATAGAAGAAAATAGTCTCTCTCGAAAGACTATGAGAGACTATAAACACTTACAGAATCAGAGCCGGCAGTAGCTAACACCGCCCAGCTCCAGGCCCTGGTCTCTTCTCCTGGCTGTCAGGGTGCCCCCCATCCCGGGGATGTTCAAATTTAATTATCAGGTTTCCAGGCTCCCTCTGTGCCTTCTCGTCTTCCAGAGGCAGGATCCTAACACAGACCCAGGGTAACAGTGGATGAGCTCATGGCCCATAATTGGATCGATCATGCAGACGTGACAGCCCTCCAGAGCTCTTTTACATTAGAAGGACACGGAGGCACAGAACCTGTGAACCCCACCCCTTTCTCCCACCTCCCCCCACCCCCATGGGTCCTCTGAGCTCTGTCCTCTCCTCCCTGTGGGGACTATGCTAAGCTGCCTGTCCTTTTGGAACAGTCACACTGGGCGTTCAGGGCAGAGAAATGCCCATGCCTCAACCGGAAGGAATGAATAGGAATTGTGGGAAGCTACCGAGAAAAATATTTGGGCCTGCGAGGGCTTCCCTTTGGAGATCAGACTCCACCCCATACAGGGTACCTGTGTATACTTTAGACGCTCTCATAGGAGGGCGTCATAATCTCTGTCTCCATGAAAATATGACTTCGCCTTTAAGTGACATCTGCTCACATTCGCCCAGATGATGGATAACCTCCTGCACTAGGAGTGCCGTGCCTAAGAGCATGAGACTCTGAAGTTTCAAATCCTGGGCTCTCCATTTTATGGATCACGTAACTCTGGGCAACTCACTTAATTTACCCAGGTCTCAGTTTTCTCATCTGTGAAATGGGGATAAAAAAAGAATATTTACTTCAGAGGACTGTGATGATGATGTCAGTTATATGTCAACGGTGCCTGTGTGGTATACTATAAAAATATATTTGGTCTTTGTTCCTGACCCCCAGCTCCTAAAACCCTTTGCAATTCCTGAATGACAGGAGTATCTTCTGTTCTTCATCTGGAGCCTCTCTGGGACACACCGGAGTTTCTGCTCATGAGGGTGGTACTCTTAGCCTCAGGATGGGGGCTGGTCACCAGAAAGACCTAGTGATTCCAGGGTTGGCAGTCTCAGCCCCACCCACTGGCCTCTGGGAACAGGATGGGGGAACTGGAGATTCAACTTTATAAAAACTCTTGAACACTGAGATTCAGAGAGCTTCTGGGGTGCTGAACAGTCACAGTGCTGGAACGGTGGCACGCCCAGGATGGGCACGGACGCTCCACGCTCCTTCTCCCCATAGCCTGTCCTATGCATCACTTCCATTTGGCTGTTCCGTAGTTGTATCCTTTATAATGAACCAGCAAATGTGAATAAAGTGTTTTCCTGAGTTCTGTGAACCGTTCTAGCAAATTATCGAACTTGAAGAGGGGGTCATGGAAATCTCATTTAAAGCCAGGACAGTGACCCCGGACTCGTAAATGGCATCTGAAGTAGAGGCAGTCTTGTGAGACTGAGCCCTTAGCTTGCGTGGTCTGTGCCGGGCAGTCGGTGTCAAAATCAAATTAAATTATAGGACACCCAGGAGGTGCTGGAGAATTGGAGAGTTGATTGGAGTCAGAAAACACTCCGGCCTGACACAGTCACACACTCAGTAAACGTTAGTAGGGCCTGCTGCTGTTTTGTTATTGATCCCTGCTTAGTTTTGTCCTGTGTTATAGTTCACTGTTTACATGAGTCTTCCACTAGGATGGAAGATCCTAGAAGAGGCTATTATTTTCCTTATTTCTATGATTCCCAGCCAGTTTTAGTGCCCAACAAATAGAAGAGACATTTAATTAATTTGTTCAGCAAAGTGTTCCTGAGATCTTACTTATTTAAACAACATTTATTGGGCATCTACTATGTGCCCAATACTGTTTCGGGCACTGAAGATATAGCAGTCAGTGCGTAGAAGGTAAAGTTTGTGGTCTCATAGAGCTAACGTTATAGCAGAGGGAACCAGATAATATGTAAATAAATCAATAAATATGTATAATCTAGTGGGTGGGGATAAGACCAATGAAGCAAAATTAAACAGGGTAAGGGAACAAAGAATGACGGGAGGATGGAAGCAACCTAAGTGTCCATCAGCGGATGAATGGATAAAGAAGCTGTTGTGTACACACACAGACACACACAGACACACACAGACACACAGACACACACACACACACACACACACAATGGAATACTACTCAGCCATAAAAAAGAATAAAGTTTTGCCATTTGCAACAGCATAGATGGGCTTGGAGGGTAGTACACTAAGTGAAATTAGTCAGAGAAAGACAAATACTGTGTGATATCACTTATATGTGGAACCTACAAAATTAAACAAACTAGTGAATATAACAAAAAAGACGCAGACTCACAGATATAAAGAACAAACTAGTGGTTACCAGTGGGGAGAGGGAAGGGGGGAGGGACAATACAGGGGTAGGGGAGTAAGAGGTACAATTTTGTATAAAATAACCTACAAGGATATATTGTACAACATAGGGAATATAGCCACTATTTTATAATAACTCTAAATAGAGTATAATCTTTAAAAATCGTGACTCACTATATTGTACACCTGTAACTTATATAATATTGTACATCAATTATACTTCAATAAAAAACAAAAGAATGATGGGGAAGACCTCTCTGAGCATAGGCTCTTGGAGAAGAATTCTGAAGGAATGAGGGAACAGGCCCATGGATTTTGGGGGACAGAGCACTCCATGCCGAGGCCATGGCAAGTGGCAGCACCATGGGAGAGCGCCATCTGTGATCAGTCAAGGAAGAGTTAGGGACCAGCGTGGCTGCAGCACAGGGAGCGAGAGGGAGAGAAAGAGGGCGGTGTCCTCACAGTACCCCTGACCTCGTGTCCAGATCATGTTGGGTATTGAAGACCACAGGAAGGATGTGGATTTTATTCTGAATGAGAAGAGAAGCCTAGAGGGTTTGAAAAGAGAAGTGGTCCGATCTGAATTGGACTTCTACATCTCCTCTCTGCCTCCTGGGCGGATGATTCTGGCGGGAGGAGCACGGCGATTGGGAGACCATGTCCGAGGCCAGTGCGACAGTGCAGTGGACGAGGAGGTGAAAGAGGAGGTGGGGGGAGGCTGGGTCCTGGATGTGGGTGGAAAGCGAGTCCAGCGGGATCCCTGACACAGAGAGCGGGGTGAGAAAAATTTGTCCAGAATGACCCCTAGGTGTCTGGCTTAGGCTGTGGGAATGGAATCCCCACTTAGGAAGCTGGAGAAGACTCAGGAAGGATCAGATCTGGGGAGCGAATCAAGAGTTTGGCCCATCACTGTGCTCGGAGCTGGGGGTCCAGCTTGCTGCGTCATGGAGTTGACAGTCCAGCAGGAGAGGCCGGGATGGAACAAAGTAGGACACAGATGAGTCTATAATGACACACCGTGATGAGAGCCGTGAAGGGAAGGGGGCCGTTAGGGGGAATAATGGGGGTGGAAGGCCCTTAGTGTCCACTGGCGATCAGGACAGGCCTCTGAGGAGGTAATGGCTAAGCTGCCCAGAGGATAATCAGGCCTCGGCCAGGCCAGGAGGGAGGCTGGGAGACGACAGGCCTCTGTCACTGGAGGGAGTCGGGGGGAGGCTGGGAGGGGTGAGGGCGCGCCTTCTGCCGCTGCCTCTCCCTGGCCAGCCCCTGAAGCCCCGCGGGGAGCTGCCTGGCTGCTCAGAGCTCAGGACGGTTGCGTCTCTCTTGCTCCGGGTCTCCCAGGTGGATCAGGACCTAGGAGGCCTCTCATCAGGGCACGGAGGGAGGGGCTTTTCTGCTGGGCTGGGGCGGCCGTGCGCATCATGGCCTGGCTTCCCATCTGGCTCTGGGGCTCCTTGGGGTCTGTGATCTGTTCTCCTAGGACCTCCCCCCGTGACCCAGGGGCTGCTCCATCCTTTTTTCTTTTTTTGTCCCTGCCATCAGGAAACTTATATTCTTTTAAAAACAGAAGTTATACATATGCATGGCTTAAAGAAATAACAAGTATTATAAGGTTTTCTATGAAAACAGAAGGCAGCCCGCTACCTTTTCCCCCATTTCCGCTTTCTCAGAGGCAACTATTTTCAACTCTTTTAGCTGACTGTATTTTAGATTTATCTCCATTATCTCTAAGTAATCTTTTTTTTTTTGCTTTGAATTTTATTTATTTTTTTTATATAGCAGGTTCTTACTAGTTATCTATTATATACATATCAGTGTATACATGTTAATCCCAATCTCCCAATTCATCCCAGCACCACCAACCCCCTCTCCACTTTCCCCCCTTGATGTCCATGTGTTTGTTCTCTACATCTGTGTCTCTACTTCTGCCCTGCAAACCGATTCATCTGTACCATTTTTCTAGGCACCACATATATGCGTTAATATACGATGTTTCTTTTTCTGTTTCTGACTTAGTTCAGTCTGTATGACAGTCTCTAGATCCATCCATGTCTCTACAAATGCCCCAATTTCATTCCTTTTTATGGCTAAGTAATATTCCTTTGTATATATGTACCACATCTTCTTTATCCGTTCATCTGTCAGTGGACACTTAGGTTGCTTCCATGTCCTGGCTATTGTAAATAGAGCTTCAATGAACATTGTAGTACATGACTCTATTTGAGTTATGGTTTTCTCAGGGTATGTGCCCAGTAGTGGGGTTGCTGGGTCGTATGGTAGTTCTATTTTTAGTTTTTTAAGGAACCTCCATACTGTTCTCCATAGTGGCTGTATCAATTTACATTCCCACCAACAGTGCAAGAGGGTTCCCTTTTCTCCACACCCTCTCCAGCATTTGTTGTTTGTAGATTTTCTGATGATGTCCATTCTAACTGGTGTGAGGTGATACCTCATTGTAGCTTTGATTTGCATTTCTCTAATAATTAGTGATGTTGAGCAGCTTTTCATGTGCTTCTTGGCCATCTGTATGTCTTCTTTGGAGAAATGCCTATTTAGGTCTTCTGCCCGTTTTTGGATTGGGTTGTTTTTTTAAATATTGAGCTGCATGAGCTGTTTATATATTTTGGAGATTAATGTTTTGTCTGTTGATTCGTTTGCAAATATTTTCTCCCATTCTGAGGGTTGCCTTTTCGTCTTGTTTGTAGTTTCCTTTGCTTTGCAAAAGCTTCTAAGTTTCATTAGGTCCCATTTTTTAATTTTTGTTTTTATTTCCATTACTCTACGAGGTGGATCAAAAAAGATCTTGCTGTGATTTATGTCAAAGAGTGTTCTTCCTATATTTTCCTCTAAGAGTTTTATAGTGTCCAATCTTACATTTAGGTCTCTAATCCATTTTGAGTTTATTTTTGTGTATGGTGTTAGGGAATGTTTTTTTAAAATTTAATTTTATTAACTTTTTTATACAGCATGTTCTTATTAGTCATCAATTTTATACACATCAGTGTATACATGTCAATCCCAATCGCCCAATTTAGGGAGTGTTCTAATTTCATTCTTTTACATGTAGCTGTCCAGTTTTCCCAGCACCACTTATTGAAGAGGCTGTCTTTTCTCCATTGTACATCCTTGCCTCCTTTGTCATAGTTTAGTTGACCATAGGTGAATGGGTTTATCTCTGGGGTTTCTATCCTGTTCCACTGATCTATATTTCTGTTTTTGTGCCAGTATCATATTGTCTTGATTACTGTAACTTTGTAGTATAGTCCGAAGTTAGTGGGTCTGATTCTTCCAGCTCCGTTTTTTTCCCTTCAAGACTGCTTTGGCTATTCGGGGTCTTTTGTGTCTCCATACAAATTTTAAGATTTTTTGTTCTAGTTCTGTAAAAGATGCCACTGGTAATTTGATAGGGATTGCACTGAATCTGTAGATTGCTTTGGGTAGTATAGTTATTTTCACAGTATTGATTCTTCCAATCAAAGAACATGGTATATCTCTCCATCTGTTTGTGTCATCTTTGATTTCTTTCATCAGTGTCTTATAGTTTTCTGAGTACAGGTCTTTTGTCTCCCTAGGTAGGTTTATTCCTAGGTATTTTATTCTTTTTGTTGCAATGGTGAATGGGATTGTTTCCTTAATTTCTCTTTCTGATTTTTGGTGTTAGTGTATAGGAATGCAAGAGATTTTTGTTCATTAATTTTGTATCCTGCAACTTTACCAAATTCATTGATTAGCTCTAGTAGTTTTCTGGCGGCATCTTTAGGATTTTCTATGTATAGTATAATGTTATCTGCAAACAGTGACAGTTTTACTTCTTCTTTTCCAATTTGTATTTCTTTTATTTCTTTTTCTTCTCTGATTGCCGTGGCTAGGACTTCCAAAACTATGTTGAATAAGAGTGGCAAGAGTGGACACCCTTGTCTTGTTCCTGATCTTAGAGGAAATGCTTTCAGTTTTTCACCATTGAGAATGATGTTTGCTGTGGATTTGTCGTATATGGCCTTTATTAAGTTGAGGTAGGTTCCCTCTATGCCCACTTTCTGGAGAGTTTTTATCATAAATGGGTGTTGAATTTTGTCAAAAGCTTTTTCTGTATCTATTGAGATGATCATATGGTTTTTATTCTTCAGTTTGTTTATACGGTGTATCACATTGATTGATTTGTGTATATTGAAGAATCCTTGCATCCCTGGGATAAATCTCACTTGATCACGGTGTATGATCCTTTTAATGTGTTGTTGGATTCTGTTTGCTAGTATTTTGTTGAGGATTTTTGCATCTATATTCATCAGTGATATTGGTCTGTCATCTTTTTTTGTAGTATCTTTCTCTGGTTTTGGTATCAGGGTGATGGTGGTCTCACAGAATGAGTTTGTGAGTGTTCCTTCCTCTGCAATTTTTTGGAAGAGTTTGGGAAGGATGGGTGTTAGCTCTTCTCTGAATGTTTGATAGAATTCACCTGTGAAGCCATCTGGTCCTGGACTTTTGTTTGTTGGAAGATTTTTTTTTAAATTAATTATTTATTTATTTTTGGGTGCATTGGGTCTTCGCTGCAGCAGGGTCTGCTGTGGTGGGCAGGGTCTACTCTTCATTGCAGTGCACGGGCTTCTCATTGCGGTGGCTTCCCTTGTTTTGGAGCACGGGCTCTAGGCATGCAGGCTTCAGTAGTTGCAGCACACGGGCTCAGTAGTTGTGGCTCAAGGGCTCTAGAGCACAGGCTCAGTAGTTGTGGCACACAGGCTTAGTTGCTCCGCGGCATGTGGGATTTTCCAGGACCAGGGCTTGAACCTGTGTCCCCTGCATTGGCAGGCGGATATTTAACCACTGCGCCACCAGGAAGCCCTGGAAGATTTTTAATTAGTTTCAATTTCATTACTTGTGATTGGTCAGTTCGTATTTTCTGTTTCTTCCTGGTTCAGTCTTGGAAGGTTATGCCTTTTTTAGCATTTGTCCATTTCTTCCAGGTTGTCCATTTTATTGGCATAGAGTTGCTTGTAGTAGTCTCTTAGGATGCTTTGTATTTTTGCAGTGTCTGTTGTCACTTCTCCTTTCTCATTTCTAATTTTATTGATTTGAGTCCTCTCCCTCTTTTTCTTGATGAGCCTGGCTAAAGTTTTATCAATTTTGTTTATCTTCTCAGAGAAGCAGCTTTTAGTTTTATTGATCTTTGCTATTGTTTTCTTTGTTTCTATTTCATTTATTTTTGCTCTGATCTTTATGATTTCTTTCCTTCTACTAACTTTGGGTTTTGTTTCTTCTTCTTTCTCTAGTTCCTTTAGGTGTAAGGTTAGATTGTTTACTTGAGATTTTTCTTGTTTCTTGAGGTAGGCTTGTATTGATATAAACTTCCCTCTTAGAACTGCTTCTGCTGCATCCCATAGGTTTTGGATCGTCGTGTTTTTGTTATCTATTTGTCTCTAGGTATTTTTTGATTTCCTCTTTGATTTCTTCAGTTATCTCTTGGTTATTTAGTAATGTATTGTCTAGCCTCCATGTGTTTGTATTTTTTACATTTTTTTCCCTGTAATTGATTTCTTATCTCATAGCGTCATGGTTGGAAAAGATGCTTGATATGATTTCAATTTTCTTAAACTTACTGAGGCTTGATTTGTGACCCAAGATATGATCTATCCTGGAGAATGTTCCATGTGCACTTGAGAAGAAAGTGTAATCTGTTGTTTTTGGATGGAATGTCCTATAAATATCAATTAAATCTATCTGGTCTATTGTGTCATTTAAAGCTTGTGTTTCTTATTAATTTTCTGTTTGGATGATCTGTTCATTGGTGTAAGTGAGGTGTTAAAGTCCTCCACTATTATTGTGTTACTGTGGATTTCCTCTTTTATAGCTGTTAGCAGTTGCCTTATGTACTCAGGTGCTCCTGTGTTGGGTGCATATGTATTTATAACTGTTTTATCTTCTTCTCGGATTGATCCCTTGATCATTATGTAGTGTCCTTCCTTGTCTCTTGTAGCATTCTTTAGTTTAAAGTCTATTTTACCTGATATGAGTATTGCTACTCCAGCTTTCTTTTGATTTCCATTTGCATGGGATATCTTTTTCCATCCCCTCATTTTCAGTCTGCATGTGTCCGTAGGTCTGAAGTGGGTCTCTTGTAGACAGCATATATAAGGATCTTGTTTTTGTATCCGTTCAGCGAGCCTGTGTCTTTTGGTTGGAGCATTTAATCCATTCACGTTTAAGGTAATTATCGATATGTATGTTCCTATTACCACTTTCTTAATTGTTATGGGTTTGTTTTTGTATGTTCTTTTCTTCTCTTGTGTTTCCCACTTAGAGAAGTTCCTTTAGCATTTGTTGTAGAGCTGGTTTGGTGGTGCTGAATTCTCTTAGCTTTTGCTTGTCTGTAAAGCTTTTGATTTGTCCGTCAAATCTGAATGAGCCCGTAATCTTGGTTGTAGGTTCTTCCCTTTCATCACTTTAAGTATATCATGCCACTCCCTTCTGGCTTGTAGAGTTTCTGCTGAGAAATCAGCTGTTAACCTTATGGGAGTTCTCTTTTATGTTATTTGTTGTTTTTCTCTTGTGGCTTTCAATAATTTTTCTTTGTCTTTAATTGTTGTCAGTTTGATTACTATGTCTCAGTGTGTTTCTCCTTGGGTTTATCCTGCCTGGGGCTCTGCACTTCCTGGATTTGGGTGGCTATTTCCTTTCCCATGTTAGGGAAGTTTTCAACTATAATCTCTTCAAATATTTTCTCGGGTCCTTTCTCTCTCTCTTCTCCTTCTGGGACCCCTATAATGCAAATGTTGTTGCGTTTAATGTTGTCCCAGAGGTCTCTTATGCTGTCTTCATTTCTTTTCATTCTTTTTTCTTTATT
The DNA here is from genome assembly GCF_008692025.1 of Phocoena sinus. Taxonomy (NCBI): domain Eukaryota; kingdom Metazoa; phylum Chordata; class Mammalia; order Artiodactyla; family Phocoenidae; genus Phocoena; species Phocoena sinus. Next base: position 29,798,494 of record NC_045783.1, on the reverse strand, counting down.
CTGTTCTGCAGCAGTAAATTCCACCATTCTGTCTTCCAGGTCACTTATCCGTTCTTCTGCCTCAGTTATTCTGCTATTGATTCCTTCTAGTGTATTTTTCATTTCAGTTACTGTATTGCTCACCTGTTTGTTTGTTCTTTAATTCTTCTAGGTGTTTGTTCTTTAATTCTTCTAGGTGTTTGTTCTTTAATTCTTCTAGGTGTTTGTTCTTTAATTCTTCTAGGTGTTTGTTCTTTAATTCTTCTAGGTGTTTGTTAAACATTTCTTGCATCTTCTCAATCTTTGCCTCCATTCTTTTTCTGAGGTCGTGGATCATCTTCACCATCATTATTCTGAATGCTTTTTCTGGAAAGTTTCCTATCTCCACTTCATTTAGTTGTTTTTCTGGGGTTTTATCTTGTTCCTTCATCTGGTACATAGTCCTCTGCCTTTTCATTTTGTCTCTCTTTCTGTGAATGTGGTTGTCCTTTCATGGGCTGCAGAATTGTAGTTATTCTTGCTTCTGCTCTGCTCCATCCATAGCCTTTTGTTTCCAGAGGCAGCCGAGAGGATGGGGCCCAGTTGCAGGCCAGAACCCCTCTCCCTGAGCCCCACTGGGGTCAGAGTATTCAGGCCCTGGAGGAAGGAGAAGCAGCTCTGGCCAAAAGAAGAGTTTGTGTGTGTGTGTGTGTGTGTGTGTGTGTGTGTGTGTGTGTGTGTGGCAGGAGGGCTCGCTGGTCTTCTTCCTTTCTGTGCTGTAACAGGGGTGCTCACTGGAGCAGCCTGGCTGGGCCCCAGCTCTCCGGACGCCCCTCTCACTGCACCTGCCGCACCTGCCCCCGTTTGCTGTGGTGGATGAGTTGCATGGATGTCAGTCTCTGGTCTCCCTGTCTCAGCACCGAGGCTCACACATCTGTGCCCATCACACCCCAGGGAGGCCTGAAGCAGCACTGAAGAAAACAGAAGAGGAGCCAAAAGCTGCTGGAGGAGGTCGCGGGCATTATTCTGGGTGGCTGGAGAGGTGGAGGACGACCCAGACTAGCCTGGAGTGTTTGGGGTCACCCTGGGGCACTAGGCCAGGTGGAGGCTCTCCCTCTGCAAAGCATGAGGCATGGAGCCTGACGTCAAGGCAAACCTCACGCATCTGTCTAGAGCTGAGCCTGCTTCCAGCCCTCACCACTATTTACAAAAATTATTTTTATCAAAGGGATACACACATATGGTGAAAAAATGAAATAGCACGGAAGAGCTTATAATGAAAAGCAAGGGCCTCTTTCCAGTCCTGCTGCCAGAGGCAGCTGTTACCCAGTCCTGCTTTTAGTTCTCTGCTCTTTGTAGGAGCAGCTGGGGCAGGAGGCCTCGGACCTGGGAGAGCATCCTTGTGTGACCGTGGGTTTGCAAATCCAGCTTTCAGGAGCTTCCCCACCCAGTGTCTGTCCTTAGATTCCCACGTCTGATGCTCTGGGCCACTGTTGCCCTCTCCCCAAACTACTGCTCCCTTCCCATGGGTCACTCCCCACCGCTTGCAGCACATGGGAAGCCCCTCCAGTCACAGGGGAGCCTCAGAGAAACGTTACTCACACACAGCCTGGCAGAGTGGATTTCCAGTTTGCTGGAAAAGTCAGTCTTTGCGTGGAACCCCAATTTCCTGCGGCAGCTGTCCTCTTGGCGCCTGGCTGGCCCGTGGTGGGGCAGGGGCTGGGGGTTCTGGAGCTGGTCCTTTGCCGTTTGTCTTGTCACCTCCCTCTGCTTCTTTCCCCCTCTCTGTGCTTTTCTTTCTCCTTTCCTCTCCTGTCCTCTTGTACATCAAATCTCTCTTTCTCTCTGGAAGGCCAAGGTCAGGCTTCTTTGCGGGAGGTGGGCTTTATTCCCTAAGACCTGTCAGGCTGCCTTGGGGCCCTGCAAGGCCCATGGGAGGGGTGGAGGGGAGAAATGCAGTAGCAGGACCCTCGCTCTGGGCCTCCTGTCCAGGGGCTGCACTCAGAGAGCAAGGGTGTGTGGCTAGAGCCCTGACGCCCGGAGCGTGTGAGCCAGTGTCTAGTTTGGGTTTCACTCTGGGCTGATTTTGCTGTTTTTGTGCCCCAGTCTCCAGCTGGGCCTTTCCTTTCAAGCTAGGGGGACTGGAAGGGAGGCTTGGGTTTCCGTGCTCGGCCAGCCTGTGAAGGGGAAGCTGCCCTTTCCACTGCCCCCATCCAGCCTCCTATGTCAGCAGGACTTGGTGAGAGACCCACGAGGGAAGTGTGCCGGGCACTCCGAGCTTTAATTGCCTGTCGGAGGGTCCCCTTCCTCCTCGGCCTCAGAGGCTCGTGTTTCATTTCTGAAGGAAGGAGGCAGTTCTCCCGACCGTCCTTATCTGCTCCGTCCATCAGCGCTCTGCCCCGATGCTGCTCCGTGGAGATTGCAACAGACTGCAAAACCCAGCCGGCTGGGTCCAGTGCTGGTCCCTGATGCTTCCTGAGCGCCTACGATGTGCCAGGTTCGGTCACAAGGACACCGTGAGGCCCTATTTACAGATGAGGGAAACAAGGCACCAAGGGGGTTAGTCTTTGGCCCATGGGAATTTGGCTGGCGAGGACCAGATTTGGGATTCAGACACAGACAGACGGGTGTCAGTCTTGGAGCAAGCCTCGTGGCCATGCGTGTGCGTGCGCGTGCGTGTGCGTGCGTGTGCGTGCGCCCACAGCTCCCCGGCCCCAGTGTGGTTCCTCTGCACGTCTTCCCGCAGCTCCTCTCCCTGGGAGTATGTTCCCACACTCACTGCATAAAATCCTTTTGATGCCCGGGTTCCTTGCAGCGGACACAGTGAGAGCCCTGTTCCTGCTTGCCCACCCCTGCCAGAGGGAGGCTCTGGGCCTCAGTTCAGAGCGCCAAACGGCACAGTGGCTGCCAAAGCGGGCCTGGACCTCACAGGTGAGCGGAGCACGCCGGGGACGGCGCCCACCTCGGCTGGGCCATGTGCTCAGTGATGGAGACAGGCCCTCGACCCGTCACACAGGCACACACAGATGCTGTGAGGTCCGGCGAGGGGAAGAACGTGGCTCTCCTGTGGACCTTCTGGTCGCAAATCTGAAACGGGAAGCGGGCCATACCCGGGCAGAAGCCTCTTCCCACCAGAGGGGCTGCCCTCCACCATCCGCACGGGCCCCAAAGTCCTGGCACCCGCAGCAGCAGGCTCCTGCCTGTGGATGGCTACAGCAGTAACGCAAAGACACTCGAGAGTCCTCAGTCTCGGGGTCCTTCCCATCACCAGTGGTTCGTGGGGGAAAGGTGGGTGGGGGGATCCGAGGGAGAGATAGATGTAGGATGCAGGGAGGAGAAAAGGGAGAGAGCGAACTGGCTGGGCTCACCCAGAGGCCCCCCAATGGAGGAACACCCTCTCTTTCTGCGAGGGAGGAGGTGCCCCCTTTGGAAGCCAGCGGGAGGCAGGAAGCCAGCGCCGGAGGGTCGATCAATGTGGCTGGAGCTCCAGACACCAAACGGCTGCTGTCTGGGCACAAAGGTGTCTGTGGAGAGCCCTGGGGGATCGGCAGCAGCCCCGAGGGCCTGTGGCCCAGCTGGCCATTCCCTCCCCAGAGCCTGCCAGCCCAGCTGAGGAGTGCCGTTGGCAGGGCCCCCTCTGCAGATCTGGCTGTATCTTCCCCACACATTGAAACCATCAGGCCTGGCCCTCCGAGCAGCCTGCCTAGCCCCGTCAGCTAGAGACACTGAGCTTTCATCCAAACCAGACCTTCCCTCTTCCAGGTCCCCACTTGGGGGAAGGGGGGCAGAGAGCACAGCCCTGGAGCCAATTTCAGAACTTTTTAAACCTTTGTCCCCTATTTTGCTCTCTATTCTGAAATGTCCACGAGGCCACCTTCCACTCTGGGTCCCCCTCACTCCACCCTCGTCCTCTAAAGGGCATTTTTGTTGCTACTGCAGAAATAGGGAGTTTGGGGGACCCCGAAGTACGGAGCTGCTTCATCAAAGCAGCAAGGGCTCTTCTGTACCTCCAGTTCTGGAGAAGTCAAATCAAAGGCAAAGCCTGAATGCCTCTTGCTCGCGGCCAATAAAAACCTTGCTTCAGTGCCGGCTTCCTCTGCTGAAATCAGATATCCCAGCAATAAACAAGTCCGAAAGGCAGGGGAAAGCTCTTATTTTTTTCTTCTTATTAGTTTTTCTTCCTTATATATATATATAAAAAAAGCCCTCTCCTATAACAGGATGCCTGCCCCAGAAACTTGAGTGCAGAACTGTGCTCTCTCCCGCTCTGCACCCCGACTCCAGAATCCTAACCCCAGGCTCCTGCAGGCAAGGGCGGGGCTTTGAACACTTGAAGGCTTTGCTCAAAGGCAGGTCAAAGGGGGTTGGGGGGACAGGCCTTGCAGCCTGGGTAGCTGGCCGCCAGCTTATAGTGAGAGCTGGGTTCTCGGCCTTTGGCTGCTGGTGGCAGTCAGAAACGAGAAGTGGAGTTAGGACAAATTGGGCCCACTTTTTCCTAAGGTAATCCTTCTGAAGTCCCCTCAATGCAACGCAGGCTGTGCAAAGCCCAGCACCGTGGGGTTTTGTGTTGAGTGCACAGTTGAGAAATCCAGGCAAGGGGGGGTCATGTGGCATCAGAGGGGCTGGGAGGGCAGAGGACTTGGGGTTTTGCTTCCCCACCAGCTCTCTCCTGGGCACTCCCTCCCATGCCTGTCTGTCCCAGGGCGAGTGGTCCTCCACATATGGCCTGCTGAGGAGCGCCCTCTCCTAAGAGCTGACATCTCTCCCCCTACCCCCACCCCCAAATAGGTTTTTAAGTGACTTTGCTGTCAGAGATGCTATTCTGTTTGTTTTTCCTTCTGACACTATCTCTCTGGAGAGTTTCTGGTCAAGAGAATTATGTCGAGGCTGCAGATGGCAAGAGAATTGCGCCTAATGGGGAACAGACAGACAAGACACCTTTCATGTCCAGCCAAGTTTTTTCTTCCCCCCTCCTCCTTCTCTCTCTCTCTCCCAACTTCTCATCTTCCCTTTTTGGCTTCAAAGTTGGCCCTAGTTTGAGTTAGTTTCTTCGGTACAGCTGGTGAATAAGGTCACACATTGATTTTATTTTGGAGATTGGCAGCTGGGTCAAGCTTAGCTCTGAAGCTGGGGAGCGGCGTGCCTCTGCTGGTGCAGGGGTAGGGGAGCCCCAGCAGGAGCGCAGTAAGCCAGCTCACGGAAAGAACCTTCGAGAAGGCCGTCGGCACTCCAAGGATGCCTTCTGCTCCTTTGTGGTCTCAAATCAGGAGCTGGAGCTTGTGTTCATTTTAAATACGAGTGTTGCTGAAAACACCCCTCACCTCTGTCCCCACTGCGTGCCATGTCAGCTCACTGTGCTGCAGTTGATAGAAAAAAAGTGTTAGTTCTGAGGTCCCCTGGGACCTTGAGGTGCTTCTAGGAGAAACTCTACCTTGTGAATAGCTGCTCAGCCACACGCAGCCCGAGTATCTACAAACTGGGTGCAAGTTGGGTGCTGCTGGGTGTGGTGGGAGCAACGCGGGTGGGAAAGAAGGACCCTCTCTTTACCTCAAACAAGCTTCTTGAGGGGGGAGCAGATTAGTAAAACATCTCGTGGACGGCTGGATTCTTTCGCTCTTAGTCACGAGGCTGATGTAATAGCATTCAACTGATTTCATGGTAAAGACAGCCGCACTTCCCGGAGCAAATCAGTTCAACTGCACCACTGCACATCCATCCTCATAGAAGCCCTCCAGGGACTGGGGGCGAGGCCTTCCTCCTCCAGTGCTTTGGTGGGAAGCCCAGGGCCATTTCTTGTCTGAAGAACTAGGATGTCTTGGATTTTCAGAATGTCCCATTTGACCTCCTTCCTCCCGGCCCAGCCTTGGGGAACAGAATTCACTGCCCATCTAGCTCTGGGGGCAGGAGGACACAGTCCGCCACACCCTGAGCCCTGCAGCCTGCGGCACAGTTTGAATCTGTTTGGGGGGGAAAAAGGGTAAAAGAAGGGGAAGGCTGATTTCACTCAGGCTGTGTTTAATTCTCTCCTTCCTTCTCATCCCCTCTACTTGTGGTTTCAAAGTTTGCTCTGCATCAAGATGGGTCAGTTCTCAACAATGACTGCAGGCTGGAAAACATACATTTCTATCATGGTAAGAAGGTTCTTTTTTTTTTTTTAAAGAAGGTTCTCTTAAATGAAGCTTACAGGGAGTTCCCTGGCGATCCAGTGGTGGCCCGGGTTCGATCCCTGGTCAGGGAACTAAGATCCCGCAAGCTGTGTGGCACTGCCGAAAAAAAAAAAGCAAAAAAAAAAAAAAAAAAACTAAAACCAAAACCAAAACCAAAAACCAAAAAAACCCTAAACTAAATGAAGCTTATAAATCTAAGAATATGCCGCTTACTAACTATTAAAGCCTGAGACAACAGAAGAGACCAATGTGGTATGGTGTGGTGACCAAGCTCTGGAACAGGAATTAAAGGTCTTGAGTTTATTTCTTGTCCTGCCACCAACCCACTCTGACCTCAGGCAAGGAGCACACTGAACCTTCTCTGGGCCTCCGAGCCGTCTGCGAAGGGACACCGCCCAACAGCCTAAATCACCCTACCCGCTGCCGTGAGGGCAAAACGAGCGGATGTAGGGGATGGTGCTTTACGTGCCATGAATGATTAAAAAAGGGGGGAGAGGAGTACAGTTTGACTATTAAGAGGTTGCTTTGTTAAGAGGTGCAATGAATCTGGGAGGAAGTTCCAGAGGACAGAGCCTTGATGGATTACTGGGAGCCTCTGAGTGGCACCAAGCAGAGCAGGGCCCAGGAGGTTGACAGTATCGTCACAGAGACAGGCTGCCTGGGAGGGTCCGACCCAGGACAGCGTGCTGTTGTCACTCGGGAAACCCGCTGTGGATACTGTCACGGCTTTGATGCAAATCTGTAAGTACTCATGCCCGGCCCGTGTAACACAACTTTGCCGTTTTCTTTCCGCAAGAGGTCCTGGCCTGTGGTGGGCACACCGGACAGACATACTTTGGTTTCCTTTCCTGATCTGGGTTTGAGTCCGTCTCTCCGGGCTCCCCTGCTTCGTTGTTCTTGATTTCCAGGCACAAGCCAGAGGGCTCTCTTGCTCAGACCCGTTTCTCACCCAAAGGTTCCACAGTCACCCTCAGGACCCTCAGCCGAGTTTGAAAAGAAATGCTGTATCTGGAAGAACCTTGTGACTCTGCAAGAGTCAGTCATATCACTTGGGAGAATCGTGTCCTCCCTGCCTTCTGTTTCTGCCTTAAAAGAAGGGGTGACGGGTGGCAGCGTCTGACTGGAGAACCAGGAGGGCAGCCTGGAGGAGGTGGCGGATGCTGTGAGCAGTGGGCGGGGCGCACTCTTGGGCTCCCGGGCCCCCTACCCTGTACCCACTCCCAGGCAAATTTGAAAAAAAAAAAATAAGGGATGAGACTTCGGATGACAGCCTCTTCTAGAGTAGTCTGGGGACAGTGGCGCACCAAAGCTTGCCCCTCAGGTTAGCCAATGTCGCCACCTAGAGGCAGTTTTAAGATTTTCTTACAGCAAGAGGCAACCTCTTTATTTTGCAGTTCCTGAAATGCCAACATTTCACTTTCTTGCTCTTAGAAGTTCAGAATCCCTCTTTCATCCGCAGTCTGGCTTTGGCTGTATCTGTGACCCACAGGAAGCCCTTCTCCAAAGCTGTACGATGCCAGTGACGGGCACACTGGCTTCCTATTGGGTCCAATGCCCCCCTCCTGTTATACTCACTCACTACACCAGATGTAGAAAATAAATCTTTTAATCGCTTTGTAATTGGCATAGATGGCATAATTCAAACTCACATTTTTATTTAATAGACTGAAATATCACACTATAGCTTTGACTGAAACAGTACAGGAATCATAATGGTTTAAGTTTTACAAAATTTCATTTCGGCAGGAGCTTAATGGAAGTTGTTTCATAAAATTAAAGACTGGGGCTTGAATAAGCAAGAAAAACCCACCTAGAAAACAAACAACGACCCAGACTACAGTTGTCTGTTGTGACTATCCGAGAATTGTGCTTTCTGGGTTTTGAAGAGCTAGCTACTCCATTAACGTTAAGACTTGCAAAATTCTGCCTTATAAACATGGTTGGGAGGGGAGGCTATAAATATGCCTAAAAAGTGCTCCCAGGAACAGGAACCTCAAAGCCAGGCTTTGTTGAAACTGTGAGCCTGAACTGGCTTTGAGGGAATCTTTCATATCTGGGGAGCTATGAGATAAGAAATCATCGTAACGGGGACTGTGGTGGCGGAAAAATCGTATCATTTGGTGGTCATCACCATAGGCCCCAGGGCAAAAGCTCAAAATCCTGTCTCTGGAGGAGGATGTTAGAAAGGCCCAAGGACTGCTTATGTTAGTTGCCCTGTAATTTTCAGGGTCAGCCCCACACGGTGGCTGAGGACACAGCTCTCGTCAGCCACAATGTGGGTCTGGAGGACTAACTCAAGGCAGGTCCTGAAGTTACCTGTACTGCCATTCCAGAGTGGAGACCAACGATTACTGGCTGGGGTGGAGACTGGGGGCAGAAACCACACTGCTCCAGAGCAGCAGAGATGGCTACTCAGTGGGGTTTGTACGAAGTTGGTAACAGGGAACTTTCTATTGAAGTGGACGACAAGTGAGAATCCCTCTGACTTTGGTGATTATAGGCATCGACAGTCAGCAAGTTTTAACCTGGGAAAGGCATTCATGGGTTGGTTGGTGCCCCTGGGCAATGTTCGAGCCTGAACTCAACTCCTGACTAGTGCCCAGGTACCTGTTCTGCAGAAAAGTCTGGATTCCTCAAATCCAATCCAAAGTCACTGCTTGAAGTGAGCTTCCTGCGTCAGACACTAAGTCAGATGGTTTCCATCGACGCACATAATGGTCGGCGTGCTCTTTCCAGGTCCCGAGGAGGGTGTGGTCGTGCTGTGATGTGGGGCACGTGGAAGCGAAAGCCCAGGGTAGTGCGTAGTCAGTCTTCCTGGACCCGGCCCTTGGGCTGGGCCGCTGCTCAATGTGCCCGGGCCACCTCCGCCGCCGGGGCCTTCAGCTCTGCTGCAGCCTTGTCTGGGGCAGCTTTCTTGGAGTAATCTCGCTCTCCAAAAATGGTGCTTCCTATTCGGACATTCGTAGATCCCACTTCAATCTGTGGGAAAGGAGTACCGAGGGCTGAGTTTAAAGTAATGAAACACAGCAGACGCTGAAGCTGAGCCTCACCTGAGGGGCTTCTCGGAAGGACAACGATGACGCAGCTGCAGAGGACTATGGGGCAGTGGTCCACCAGGAGAGGGTGTTTAAGAAGTAAGTAAGGGGACTTCCCTGGTGGTCCAGCGGTTAGGACTCCGTGCTTCCACGGCAGGGGCCGGGTTCGATTCCTGCTCAGGGGACTGAGATGTTGCCAGCTAGGTGGCACGGCTTAGATCCTCCTGAGCGCAGGATCTAATTCCATTTTACTTATAAACACAAAGTATTTTTGCATTGCTTTAGTATATTCTATTTTCCACACGAGCTCCTACTGTATACCTGGAGGAAAGTTTATAGTGTGATTTTTGGAACACGTTATCAAGTTATCCACTGCCCCAGAAGATCACGTATGTGAGTTGTTAATACAGCACCCCTATCAGAACGTACTTAGAGCTGCTGCCATCATGGTGAATCTACACGTACGATGAGCCATCAGACTACTTCGTCATGACTTACTGTCATGTAACCACGCCCAAGCATGAACACAGTGAAATGCCTTTTTAAGAAGCTGTAGTTTAATTTCTTCTTATTTTCCTTTAGATTCCACTTAGGGAATTAATTTAAAAAATTATGTGTGGGGCTATAATTTCTATACACTTCATTTCAAAAAAGAAGCGGCTGGGGGTGCTAGTATAGGTGAGAGCCAGCACTCCTGGGCACCTAACGCTACAACGAGGCTTTTCTGTAGCAAAAACACATTCTTGCTGGGGGCCTTTGGACCCGAACTTGAGGCACGGAGGGCGCCGGGGAGGACACTCACCGCATGCTGGAAGTCCATGGACATGCCCATGCTCAGCTCCACCTGGTCAGCAGGAATGCTCAGCTTCCTGCACAGCTCCTCCCGGAGGGACAGTAACACCTGACAGAGAGACGAGTGTGACATCCATTTATCCCTGCCTTCTCCGAGGATGCCTGAAAGCCGCTGAATCTCAACATCTCTGACAGAGATTCTTTATTCCTCATGGTTTCAAGGCCTGTTAAAATTGCTGGAAGTGGACTTCCCTGGTGGCGCAGAGGTTAAGCAACCGCCTGCCAATGCAGGGGACACGGGTTCGATCCCTGCTCCGGGATCCCATGTGCCGTGGAGCAACTAAGCCTGTGCGCCACAACTATGGAGCCTGCTCTCCAGAGCCCGTGAGCCACAACTACTGAGCCCTTGTGCCACAACTACTGAGCCTGTGCTCTAGAGCCCACGAGCCACAACTGCTGAGCCCACGTGCCACAACTACTGAAGCCTGTGCGCCTAGAGCCCGTGCTCTGCAACAAGAGAAGCCATGGCAATGAGAAGCCCGCGCACCGCAACGAAGAGTAGCCCCTGCTCGCCACAACTAGGGAAAGCCCGCACGCAGCAATGAAGGCCCAATGCAGCCAAAAATAAATAAATAAAATAAAATATTTTAAAAAGATAGAAAAAAAATGTTTGAAAAAAATTGCCAGAAGTTACTGAAAGGTTTTTTTTTTTTTTTTTTTGGCAAATTCTCCTCCTTTTCAAGAAAGCTGTCAGTCGTTGGGGAGGAAGTCAGAGCTCATTTTCTCTAAAGACCATGTCAGGCAGGTTCACACTGAGCCGAGAAGGGTCTTTGGAGGTTTGGGGACCTGTTCTGTGTCCCGTATGAGGAGAGTTCCAGAAGACGGTAATAATATAACATGACAGGCAACGTCCGGGATGTCTGTGGAGTCGACGGCAGCAGCCAGCCCTGCTCCAGCACCTCACCAGATGCTTGCTTGGCAGGTGAGCAGCGCCCCACCCCGGGCCCCGAGTACCTGGAAGTCTGGGTTTGGTCCTCGACTAAGATCGTGCCCTAAGCTCCCGATGGTCATCAGCCCCACGAACTCCAGGCTGGGGCACTTGGCGCTTATGTGTTCCACCACGGCCACCATCTCTGCAGGGGGCAGGCCGTGTTTGCCTTCACAAAAAGAAACAGAAGACACATAGAACATACCAAGATGTTCCAGGAAGCCAGAGGAGAGCCCCCTTCTCATCCCTTCCTTATGGTGGAGGAGGTGGCTCTCAGACAAGAGGACTTCTTGGAAGAACTTGTCCTCAAGACCAAAGGAGTGACTTTACATTGAGGTCTCCGTGTGTGTTACTCCCCTTCTGACCTGGTTCTGAGTTTCTCAAGGGAAGAGCTCTAAACTGGATTCTCTTTATTCTATCTCAGCATCTGAGAACAGCTAGAGTAGAAGGAAAAGAAAGAACACTGCTTTTCTTGAGACACCAAGAAGATTCACATCGCCAAAATGCCAGATTAACCCGAGAATTATTTTTCCAAATCTGGTATTTCTACCGTTTTATTAATTTATTAGAATTGTAAAAAAATTAAAAATGAAGTATATATTACATAGTTTTGACTATAACTTGCAAAATGTAACTGAACTTGCTAATTAACAACCAGAGGAGGAATCCGCAGCAAATGATTATGTTATACAGTTATGAGGATGGATACTGTCCTTCTCTAACTTAACAGATGGAGACGCTAACAATCCACCAATCTTTAATTAGGGCAAATGACAGCCACTGATCAAGAAATGATGTAACAGACTTGATCTGGAGTCAATTTCAGATTTACCTATATTGATAATGTATTGTAGAATCTAGGTACATGTACATATAACGATAATTGTTAAAATTTACTGAACGCTTCTGTGCCAGGCACATGTGCCAAGTCCTTAGAGCTTGTCATTAAACGCAGTGACTGGATGAAGTAAGTACTCTTACTTTCCCCATTCTGAAGAGGGGGAGACTGAGGCACCGGGAAACCAAGTACCTTTCCCGAGGTCACACAACCAGGAAATGTGGAACTGGGATGTGGATCCAGGTAGCCTGACTCTAGGCCCCATGCTTGTTCCTTCAGCCTAAGCTCTGTAGGCAAATGACTGGTCTGTAAACACTTATTCTTAACAAAGAGCTAACAGGTAAGACGCTCAGGGCTCTATAGCAACAGCTTTACCTCCATTTCCACGTTCAAGCCTCACAACACCCTTGGGAGTACTGCCCTGCTTGCACTGCCAGATAAGGCAGTGAAGTGCAGAGAGGTTAGGTACATTACTTGAGGTTACAACGCTGCAAGTGGTGGAGCTCAGACTCCAGGTCTGTCTGATTTCAGAGCCCAGGTTCTTTTTACTATTTTACATTGCTAACCCAAGCCCCATAAACATGTTTACTGATTGGTACTCACAGTGATATTTCTTCCATTTTCTCCGAATGTAACATTAAATAGTTTTGTTAGGTCCTGAGAAGTATTATACATGTAAAACTGCAATCTCTTTCAGGAGGGATGGTGACCTCTGAGAATTTTCAGGATCAAAGTCACAATGCCCTTCTCGATTCCCCTTGCCCACCTCCTCAAAAATTAGGAAATAACAAACCATGATGTATTAAAGAATTACACGTGGACAGGTTTGGATGTCACTGTGCCGAGACCCTACATACAACAGTTTCCTTAAAGGCCTGTGACTTCTTTCTGTAACCTTAGGCATCAGATGCTTAGGCCTGCCATTCTTCCTGAGGTACCACCATCCTAAGGGGAGAAAAGTCTGCAGTCCAGGTCTGGTCACTTACTCTCCTCTCCACTGGTGTTAATCTGGACCATAACCTTTAACCTTTCGGGAGAACCTTTTTTCTGCCACGCACTGTTCACTTTGTCTGCCAGCTTCACAGAATCCACTGTTTCCAGCATGAAGAGATTGGGGACAGCTGTAACGAGAAAGAGGCCAGGTCATTCTTCACTCACCTGACCGCAGCAAGCAACACACCACAAAGCTTTTCTTGGTAGACAGGAAAATAATTTCCCAGGAAAACGACAGTTAAGTCTCAGTTCTGCTAAGACTTACGCGACAGTTTACTAGATATTAAGTTCGAATGTCAGCCCATTGCTGTCTAATCGGAAAATACGAATAAGGAAAGGGAGGTGATGACGTGCTACCATCAGGCGGCACACGTATCCATCCATAAGCTCCAAGAAGCTAATAGTTTATAAATTAGGAGTTTGGGAGTAACATATACACACTACTATATACAAAACAGATAACCAACAAGGACCTACTGTATAGCACAGGGAACTATACTCAACATTTTGCAATAACCTATATGGGAAAAGAATCTGAAAAAGAATCTATCTATCTATCTATCTTAATCACTTTGCTTTACATCTGAAACTAACACAACATTGAAACATTGAAAATCAACTATACTTAGGGACTTCCCTGGTGGTCCAGTGGTTAAGAATCCACCTTCCAATGCAGGGGACGTGAGTTCGATCCCTGGTTAGGGAACTGAGATACCACATGCCGTGGGGCAACTAAGCCCACACGCCGCAACTACTGAGCCCGTGCGCCACAACCAGAGAGCTCGTGTGCTGCAACTACAGAGCCCACGTGCTCTGGAGCCTGCACGTCACAACTACAGAGCTCACGTGCCACAACTAGAGAGCCTGCATGCCACAACTAGAGAGAAGCCCACACACTGCAACTAAGACCTGATGCAGCCAAAAATAAATAAATAAATATTAAAAAAAGAAAATAAACTATACTTCAATAAAAAAATAAGAATTAAAAAAACAATAAACAGTGAAAAAAAAAGAAGCTGATAATTGTAGAGATTCTGAATGGCAGGCTTGATCTGATTAAATCTCAGTTCAAACTGAGAGAAACAGGCCAAGATGACAATAAGGAAAGGTTAAAGAGTGAAAGCTAAAGTGCTCCCTGGGCCTGATATCTCCATGTCTTTAAACTTCCTGGGATGGGGATGCTCTTATTCAACAAGGACATCAGAATGACCACTGACAGCTAAGGGAGATACTTAACTGTCATCAAAACCAACTTCTTTCCCAAAGATGCATTTAGTCTTGCCTCAGATAAAAAACAACAAGACAGAAGCAACATCAGCAGCTTACGTTTATTAAACACTGAAATCCTCCAGGTAATATGCTAATCACCTTATCTGCATTCTTTTTTTAAAAATTGAAGTATAGTTGATTTACAATATTGTGTTAGTTTCAGGTATAGAGCAAAGTGATTCGTTACATATATTCTGATTTTTTTCCCATAAAAGTTATTATAAGATACTGAATATAGTTCCCTGTGCTACGCAGTAGGACCTTGTTGTTTATCTATTTTATACATAGTGGTGTGTATCTGTTAATCCCACACTCCTGATTTATCCCTCCCCCCACCCCTTTCCCCTTTGGTAACCATAAGTTTGTTTCCTGTCTGTGAGTCTGATGCTGTTTTGTAAATAAGTTCATTTTGTACCTTTTTTTTTTTTAGATTCCACATATAAGTGATAGCATATATCTGTCTTTCTCAGCCTTACTTCACTTAGTATGACAATCTCTAGGTCCATCTATGTTGCTGCAAATGGCAGAATTTCATTCATTTTTATGGTTGAGTAATATTCCATTGTGCATATGTACCGCATCTTCTTTATCCATTCATCTGTTGATGGACACTCAGGATGCTTCCATGTTTTGGCTATTGTAAACAGTGCTGCTATGAATACTGGGGTGCTTGTATCTTTTCGAATTAGAGTTTTCATCTTTTCTGGATATATGCACAGGAGTGGGATTGCTGGATCATATGTCAGTTCTATTTTTAGTTTAAGGCACCTCCATCCTGTTCTCCCTATTAGCTATATCCGTATTAGCTATATCAATTTACATTCCCAGAAAAGGAGGTTTCCCTTTTCTCCACACGCTCTCCAGCATTTATTATTTGTATAGTTTTTGATGATGGCCATTCTGAATACGTTTAAGACCATGATAGTTGTGATGGTTTCATAAGTGCAAACATATGTCAAAACTTATCAAATTAAATACATGCAATTTATTGTATGTCAATTATACTTCAATGAGGCTGTTTTAAAAAATAAATACAGGTTACTTTAGTTTTGACACCTTGAGAGAAATAAGTATTCAGTTATTCAGGAAGATCTCCACCTGTCATTTTCATGCAGTTAAGTCTTTCTATAGTTAATTCTTAATTTTACTTTATTTACTGTATGTTACTGTATATTGTATTTTATTATTATATACTTTACTTGTAGTATTGTACATTATTGCATTTTATTTACTGTAGCCTTTCATTTAAAGCGAAAAGGACAAAAGTGTCTCCTTTGCCAGCTGAAAAATTTTATGGGCTTTAATTCCTTATAATTTATTTCAAAGACCACAAAAAAATACCTAATGTGAGGTAGGGTAGGTTTCCAAGTATATATTACCCAGTCAATTGTGAGTTCATTCTTTTCTTACATGATGTTTTCCCTTATATTAAGAACGAAGATTTCCTAATGCCATCTGCGGCAACATGGATGCAACTAGAGATGATCACACTGAGTGAAGTAAGTCAGAAAGACAAATACCATATGATATCACTTATGTGTGGAATCTAAAATATGGCACAAATGAACCTATCTACAAAACAGAAACAGACTCACAGAGAACAGACTTGTGGTTGCCAAGGGGGGCGGGGGAGGGAGAGGGACAGACTGGGAGTTTGGGGTTAGTAGATGCAAACTATTATATGTAGAATGGATAAGCAACAAGGTCCTACTGTACAGCACAGGGAACTATGTTCAACATCCTGTAATAAACCGTAATGGAAAAGAATATAAAAAGAGAATGCGTACGTGCGTATAACTGAGTCACTTTGCTGCACAGCAGAGATGGGCACAACATTGTAAATCAGCTATATTTCAACTGAAAAAAAAAATTGAAAAAAGAACTAAGATTTCTTTCCCAAAAGAAACTCCAAAGCACAAATGGTGAATCAGGAATACTCTAAAATCTTCTCTCTTCCACAGAAGGTACTGTAAGTGATACAATGATGAAAACATTGTGTCTTCATATTTAGAGTTTTATCTTACCCATCAACTTATTGACATTTTGTTTCTGTAGATGGCCAATGAAGTGCCATTTGATCTCAGGACACGAAGACAGAATCTGAAGAGAAAGAGGTGACCGTGTTTGACTTAAGACTGTGCGGAGGCCTTGCCCGCCCACATACCTTGCACGCTGCCTTCTGACCTTTCCCCTCTATGCAATAAACCACTACTGTCATCTTCCGTCAGGCTCCTAAGGATACTTAGAGAAAACCTGAAGGCTTCTGTTCTATTTCTCTTCCTTGTTCCCATCAACTCTCTCCTTCTTTCAGATATTGCCCATTAAGAATGAACTCATTAAAGCTTTCAAATCTCAAAAGGATCCAAGATTACAGCAAGCTCCTAAAAATCACCATTTTCAAAAAGCCACAAAGGAGAAAACTATGATCTTAAGAAAGAAAGAAAATCTAGATGAGAAATGTTTAGGGCTCGAGGTGAACGCAGACATTTCTACCGCCAGCCCGACCTCCAGCTCTAAAACTCAACCACCGACGTGGGTCTAATTTTCAACTGAACAGCCAAGACTCAGATACAAACTAAAGAATTCAGATTCCACTTACTTTAGGATTTGATGCTTTTTCAAGCAGTTCCTGAACCTAGAGGGTAAAAACAGAACAAGTCAGAAGCCTGGCATACGTGACTCTTCCGAGGGCAGTGTGGAAAAGGGTTCTTACATAGTTCTCCCCGAAAGTGCGCTGCCCGTGACTGTAGGCCTCGATCACCATGTCTGCAGGTTTGGTTTTGCTGACCGCTACTAGCCGGGGCTGGATGGCTGGGAGTTCCTGCCAAGAGGAAAAGACCCAGAGGAATCAAAGGTTGGGAATATTATCCCAATAAGCCCTGTAGGACATCCTGTAGAAGAGACTGGCAGAGATCTTTAACTTGGCATTCTGGAAGATCCATTTTTCCAATACTGCAGGGAGATCAGTGTCAAATGATGTTGATCAAATGTCTTTTGTATGCGTGGCATCTAACTCTAATACGCTAGCTACCTTAACATCTAGCAGAAGACCTTTCTCTCTCAGGAGAGCTGGGCAGGTAAGTAAGAGCAGGATTTCCGTAGAGCCTGGTCTTTGACCGACAGTATCAGCATCACCTGGGTCCTGCTCCAGACCCACTGGATCTGAATCTCAGTCTGGAGTCTGCGAATCTCCCTTAAATCAAGCTCTCCGGATGAGCCTCTTGCATGCCAAGGTTGGAGGTTTAAGAATCACTTTGTCAAGAGAAGGCATTGCTCTCTGACTAGAAGGGAGGCCACTTCTGGCTTCTGAAACCCCGAGGTCAACAGTCTTGGAAACTCATCTGGGTCCTGGTGTAGTTATCAGTATTGCCCACAGGCACTCTCAAAAGCAGCCTGCTTAGGGCAACTCTGTAACTTACTGTACAATCGAATCAAGAACCAGCGGCAGAACTAAGGCAAGGACACAGAAGGCTCTGGCCTCAGGATTAGACCTATCTGACCCCCCGTCATGGCCATTACATAAAGAGCGGCTTCCCTGGACTCTGCTATAACCAAATCCACACAGGGAAGAGATTCACCTATCCCCATATGGCTCAGTTTTCATGTACCCCATCACCCTCTGGAATTTTTACAGAATCACAGAGTTCTCAAAGGGCCTGAAAAGTTACAATGATTAGCAAAGAGTTTCCCCTTCCGAGGGCTGCACTGCCAACCTTTTAAGACCATGTCATAACTCCTAGGATTGTGCGGATGAATTGACAGTTTCTAGAGAAAAAAGTGGAACAGGCAGCCCATCTGCCTGAAAGTTATGCTGGGAGCACCCCCTAGCGTGATTATTTATTAGGGGAATCTCTAGCTTTTTCTTGGAGAATCACAAAAAACTAATGCTGGAAGGGAGCTTAGAGCTTTCCATTGCCTGTACGTATGAGGAAACTGACAGCCCGAGCAGTTAAGTGACTTGTTCAACGTAACGTCTAAGTAACAGCCAAGTAAAGGCTACACTAATACAGGTCTTCTGTCTCCAGACCAGCATTCTCAGCTCTAACACCATAAATGCTTGATCAGAGAAAACTTTGACCTCTCTATTCAAGCCTGTCTTACTCCACACAATTCAGCTTGAACTTGCACTGAGGGGGGAAGATACTGACCTTTGGTTTAGTGAACTTCCAACAGGAGAGGAAATATATATAGGGGAAAAAAAAAATCTCCCCGTAAACTGCTTCGGATTGGAGGTCAATTCCCTCCTGCCCCAAACGCGCAAGTGCAGCTCTGGCGCCTCCCTCCCAAGTCGGGCCAATCCACCCTGTCCTGCGCCAGCGAGGGGGGTGGGTGGACTGACATTTACTGAGCATCTACTAGCTGAGACGCTGCCACACACGTGATCTCCGGCAGACCTGGCCGCCTTTGGCTGCTCTGGTAGTGGACGTCTTCTCCTGCAGCCTCCGGGCACAGGCCTGGCCCCTCTCCCACCCGCCAAGGCTGCTGACCCCTAACACGAAGCGGGATGGAGAATGATCGCGCTGCCTGGAGACTGGTCATTTTCCCGGGATACCGACACCTTCCGCTCCGACCAAGCCAACCTCCAGAAAACCTGACGTAAGCTGAGGAACCCCTTCGCTAGCCTTTTGGGGGCTCTGCAACCCGCGCCAATGCCAAGGCGGCGGGCAGGTCCCGCCCCTCCGGGAGACCCCTCTGCGTCACTGTGACGACCCATTTACACGCGGGTGTTCCCCCCCCCCCACCCCGCCTCAAAGCGGCCGCCCACCGTCACCACGCGGTCCCCTTCCTCACCCGCGGCCGCCGCGTCACCGCCTGCTGCACGCGCTCGTTCACCGCCCTCAGGGCGAAGCCGACCCCCAGCTCCGCGGACATGCTGCCAGCTCTCCACATCCCCCAGGGCCTAACGTCCAGCCCGGACCCCCGCTCCCCAGGCTGAGACCCCTTCCGGTCCCGCCCAGCTCACGTCTCCGTGTGCCCAATCACCGCTCACCACCGAGTCGTCTCAGCCAATCGTCAGCACGGGGCGGGACGGGGACGGAGCGGCCGGTGGCCCCGGCCCCGGCCCCTCGACGGCGCCATCTTGGGAAGGTCGCCGCGGAAGCCTGGCGTGGCTCCTGGGTGCGGAGGCGCTGCTAGCGTAGTTCCCGGGCCGTGGGGCGGGCCTTCTGCGTCCGGTGTCTCTGCCGCCCCCGCGGAACCGAAAGGACGCAGAAAACTTGGCCTATGCTCGAGGTCCTCTTCCCGGGGTCCTTTGCTCGCGGATCAGCAGGAGAAGCTGCTGGGGCGGGAGACATGCCTTTTATCTCAGATGATTCTCGGGAGGAACCGTTAAGAGATATAAAAGAAAACTGCAAAGAACATGGCAGGATTCCAATGTACGGTTATTTTCCTCTGGTCATCCTTTAGCCCAGTACTGCCCAGTGTAAGACACATATGTAATTTAAAGTTTTCTAATAGGCACATTAAAAAAATACATTTTATATAGCCCAATATATCCAGAGTAAGGTTTCAATATGTAACCAATAGAAAAACTTAATGAGATCTTTGAATTCTTATTGTATTGATACTTAATTTACAAAACCCGGTGTGTAGTTTGGACGACAAGCCTCAACTCGGACTGTCCACGCCGCAGTCCTCCCGGTGGCAGGTGCTGCCTTCTGGGAGGAGAGCACAGGCAGCTTTCGACAGTCCAGCCTGGGCTCTGCACACATTCAGCCCAATTCTTGCGTCTCCTATGTGTGTAGCTCTGGGCCATATGAAGATCACAAACAGGATGAGGGGCGCAGTAGGGAAGCCTAGTGGCGCAGTGGTTGGGAATTTGCCTGCCAATGCTAGGGGACACGGGTTCGAGCCCTGGTCTGGGAATATCCCACATGCCGCGGAGCAATTAGGCCCTTGTGCCACAACTACTGAGCCTGCGCGTCTGGAGCCTGTGCTCGGCAATTAGAGAGGCCGCAATAGTGAGAGCCCCGTGCATCGCGATGAAGACTGGCCCCCGCTTGCCGCAACTAGAGAAAGCCCTCGCACAGAAACGAAGACCCAACACAGCCAAACATAAATAAACTTAATTTAAAAAAAGATTAGCGCAGTAAAATACTAAGTTTAATAGTCGGATGGTGAAATGGTAGGTGCTGAGGCAAGTAGAGATGGATTTTGTTGTGGAAAACATTCTTGGCTGTACTGCTGTACTGTTGAAAGACTCAAGCATTAATTCAGCTTCATGAATGGGATGCTATTACGTTGGAGAAAGGGCTAAAGTTTGCTCTCCATGTTGTCTTGAGGTGACTGGGCTTACTTTGAGCCTTCTGGAAAGAAAGGGCAACATTCGTACTTTCTTCTCTCACCGTCTTCCCAGACCCTGGGAACTGAGTTAGAATTTCACATGTCTGCTCTGGGAAAATCACTTTGAGCAGAACCTAGGGTCTTTGTCATCAAGGACTTCTTTTGGGGAAGTTTCCATCTACCAGGAACACAAAACTGGGTTATCTGTAAACTAGGGTTGCAGTAATTGTGTTCAAGTAAAATGTCTCTGGACTTGATAATTTCTACTCCTGCCAAAGTGATAAAGATTAAAAAATGACTAGACTAGCCCTTCATGGTGTGAATATACTAATAGATGCTTGTGGTAGAGGTGCAAGGTTGGAAGGCGCTAGCCGGCAGTCAGTGGTGGAAGGAACAAAGGGATTACGGTGATGGGGATCATGGTGAAGGGCTGTATAGCGGAAGGATTGGGTGAGCATGACATACTTAAACGGATATGCTATATAGAAAACATTTTAAAGACCATAAATACTTAACAGAACTAAGGGATGTATAATCCAGGTGATAGCTCACTATGACAATAAGTAGAAGTAACTTCGTTAATAGGTCAGGTCATTTCTTTGAAGTACAAGGTCAACCTCCCCATCCCAATGGTGTATGTATGGCTCCCCAAAAAGTATCAGAAGAGTGATTTAAGCTTTCGAGTTAATAAGGATAGTGGTGGCAAGATTGGGTGGTGGTGGGCATAGGACTGACACAAGTTGAATCTTGGTTTCATCACTAAACTGTGATCTTGGACAAGTAACTGAACTTCTCAGTTTTTCATTTATAAAATGGAGTCCGTCAATATCTCCTTCGGACTTCAATCAAGGTAGCACGTGACACACACTCAGCAGAGTGCTCCCCAAAGCAAGTGTTCAGTGGACACTAGTCCCTCCATTAGTCAACATTTATTGAGACGTTTTCTCTGTAAAGGAACCAGGGGAGACCAAGATGAGTAGGACAGGATTTATTGGGGATTCACTTCTAAGATACTTTTCATCTCTAACATTCTATGACCTTATAAAAACGGAAATAAAGGCAAAAAGATCATGGGGACCCCAGTCTCATTATCATTTCCCATTTTCCAATTTTTTTTTAAACGTCTTAGCTGTACTTTTTTTTTTTTTTTTTTTTTTTCGGTGTGCGGGCCTCTCACTGTTGTGGCCTCTCCTGTTGCAGAGCACAGGCTCTGGACACGCAGGCTCAGCGGCCATGGCTCATGGGCCCAGCCGCTCCACGGCATGTGGGATCTTCCCGGACCGGGGCACAAACCCGTGTCCCCTGCATTGGCAGGCAGACTCTCAACCACTGCGCCACCAGGGAAGCCCTTAGCTGTACTTTTGAATGAATTTTATTCCACTTTTTCCTCCTTATTTTCTTTTCTAGTTTCTTCCTCTTCCTGGGACATCAACCATCTAATTTAACCTTTCATCCTTCCATACTACTTAATTCTTGAAAAATGCAAGTCTGAAATCACCTCATCCCTAGTAATTGTCTTTAAATTGCTCCAACAGTTTGCAAGGACAAAGAAGAAGAGAGATTAGAAAGCCAAATACCCAGAGGAACCGGTTTCATAAACAATTTTATAAAAATCTGGTATACTTACTCACCATAAATGCCATCAAACTTTAAAAATAGGGCTTCCTTGGTGGCGCAGTGGTTGGGAGTCCGCCTGCCGATGCAGGGGACACGGGTTCGTGCCCCGGTCCAGGAAGATCCCACATGCCGCGGAGCGGCTGGGCCCGTGAGCCATGGCCGCTGAGCCTGCGCGTCCGGAGCCTGTCCTCCGCAACGGGAGAGGCCACAACAGTGAGAGGCCCGCGTAACGCATAAAAAAAAAAAAAAAAAAAAAAAATATACACCTCTGTAGTCTAAGGCCCTGAATTATGAGAAAAACATTTATGGATTTAAAAATTATTTCCTTTAGGGAATCCCCTGGCTGTCCAGTGGTTAGGACTCTGCACTTTCACTGCCAAGGGCGTGGGTTTCATCCCTGTCGGGATTAAGATCCCACATGCTGCGCGGTGTGGCCAAAAAAAAGTTTCTTTTTGAGTTTACTGGGATTCTTTCAGGGGGATTTAAAAAAAAAAGATAAAATAATAAAAAATTACTGTTGCCTGGTTACTTGGCTCTGAAGAGAAATGGAAAAATAATGCCCATGTTCCAGTTTAAATGAATTCAGGCAGAGAAGCCATGTCAGCAATCCCTCAGCAAACATACTGTCACATTTGGCTTTTGAAATGTCAATATAGATTCTAGAACCCTAGACCTGGTGAGGACCTTTAGAGATCATTTGATACTTCATATAGAGAGGGTGACATTTAAACCATCCCAAACAGCACAGAATCTCCCCAAGACCATCAGAGAAGAAAATGTTATCTGTGATAATCCCTGGATTTATTTTCTATTTGCAGATAACCACTTCTCCCTATTTCAAATTTTAGCCAGTCTTAAAGTAAAATCTTTCAAAATGCTCCATTCTGCGAGCCCGTTTCCTCTTCTTTGGTCTCTGCGGAGCTAGACTATCTAGCTGGCCATGATGCAACTTTTTTTTTTTTTTGGCTGTGCCATGAGGCGGGCGGGATCTTGGTTCCCTGACCAGGGATCGAACCCGTGCCCGCTGCAGTGGAAGTGTGGAGTCTTAACCACTGGACCACCAGGCAAAACCCGCAACTTTTTAAAAAAATTGAAGTATAGTTGATGGACAATATTATACGTTACAGGTGCACAATATAGTGATTCACAATTTTTAAAGGTTATGCTCCATTTATGGCTATTTAAAAATATTGGCTATATTCCTTGTGTTGTACAATCATGCAAGTTTTATAAAAGTGAAGTTGCTAAACTCCCCTTCTGCCTTTTCTGGGGTCAACCCATGAGATTTAGCTTTTAACTACTTTTTTTCTTTTGGTTTTAACATTTTTTCTTTCTAGCCTCTACAAGTCTTTTAAAATTTTAATTGGAGCCCAGAAGTGGGCAATTAATTTCAACAGGGCCAAACTGGCTAATTTTCTACCTCTCTACTGCATTGCTGGAAGTACGAATTCTCAATACTGCGTTTGCTGAATTGCAGTGTTGTTCCTTTCTTCCTCTATGTGCTATCCTACCTGTAATCTTATTCCATGTTATCACATCTGTTTGATTTCCCACTTAGTTACCTGTGTGTTTTCTAGCCTGTTTTTCCAGATGACTGAAAATAAGTTATTTTTGAACACTTATGCACCGTGCTAACCCCTTCACATGCGTTTCATTTCACAATGCGTTTTCATTTCATCCGCTCAACCCATTTTATAGATGAAGAAACTGAGGCTCAGACAGGTTAAAGAATTTATTCAAGACCATACATCTAAGAAGTGGCAGAGAAGGGATTTGGATCTTGGCAGTCTAACTCTAGAAACTACATTCTTAATTTACCTATTCAATTGTAAATCCATAGTATTTGTGTTGGGCTCTCCAACCAACAGAGAAAGTTTGGGAGCACCATTGAAAAACCTGAGAAAGCATGGGCTAGGGTTGCCAGATTTAGCAAATAAAAATACAGTTGATCCTTGAACAATGCAGGTGTTAGAGGTACTGACCCCGGCTGGCATCGACGAAAATCTGCCTATAACTTTATAGCAGGCCCTCGTATCTGTGGTTCTGCCCCTGCGAAGGCAACCAACCACAGATTGAATAGTCCTGTAGTATGTGTTTATTGAAAAAAATCCGTGTAAAAGTGGACCCGTGTTGTTCACGGGACAACTGTTCAGGATGCTCAGTTAAACGTGAATTTCATATAAACAACGAAGACTTTTTTAGTATGTCTCATGCAATATTTGGGACATACTTATACTAAAAATTATTCGTTATTTATATGAAAATCACATTTAACTGGGCATCCTGTATTTTATTCGGCAACTCTAGGCTGGGCATATTTCCCAGACAGAGACTGCGACTTTCTTACCGAATTGATATCAAAATATATTTTGGGTCAGCAGAAAGTACCTCTGCTCTTTTGGAGCAGAATTGCAGCAGTGTATGGAGTATTTTACGATAAATCTCCGTAGCACCTACCAAGAATTATGCCATTTTCACAAATAAGCTGTTTATTATTTCTACATCGATAATGGGAATAGAAATTCATCTGAATATATTTTTGGGGCTCGACTTAACTCACTAGGCAGAAATGTTTTATCTCTTTATATCACCTAATCTAATATTAGCTATTGCTAAATTTCACTGTAATAAAAAAATACAAAGACTCATTTTATTTAGCAAGACTGAAAATAAAACGAAGACATCAAATCACACCTTTAGAGTTGTCTAAAACAGTTCTTCCATCTATCAGCCCAAGGCAATTAATCCAGCATATCATTTGTGGAGTGATTAATATAACAACACTCATTTCTCAGTTTCAAAGGGGGTCATTCAGTCCTCGGGGCTCTTTGCAAGTAGAGTTAGTTTTGACTGTTCAATCACCAGCTTGCACAGAAGCAGAAATAGAGAGGAATGGAAATACAAACACAAAATGATTGGCTATTACCTCTTTTAAAAGGAAACACCAGAAATAGTGGCTAGAACCCTACTGAATAGAACTAAAGAAGCAGTGGTTAAGTCCATAGAGGCAGAGTGACCCCTAGTCAGGATACAACTTATCCTCGATCAAACTTAAATAGGTAGTCAGTAAATATGAAGCTCTTACTTTCACTGTTTATAAATGGTGAAGTTATCTGTGTTGAAAGATAGAGACTCATAGAAACTGCAACAGATCATTTATAAAACATCTACTATTTTCGGATCGATATAGTCGGCCCTTTGTATCTGTGGATGTGGAACCCGCGGATACAGAGGCAGCTCTACTAGGCCATTTTATATAAGGGACTTGAGCATCCACGGATTTTGGTATGGGGTCGGGGGGAGTGTCCTGGAACCAGTCCCCTGCAGAGGCCGAGGGATGACTATATTGCTAAAATTCTTTCAGTGATTTTTTTCCCTCTCTCAACTTAATATGATCGCAGATCCCTCCGAATTTATTTTAGTCATATAAAAATTAACAAACTGTGGCTTCCTTTCAAATACTCTGTCCTGATATTAAAAAAGGTGATTAAAAACAGTACTGAATATAGATCACTTCTGCAAAGTTTAATGGGTGAGAAACATTCAACCAAGGTGATTTTTCCTTGGAAAGTCCTACAAAAACTGACTTTTATAAACAGTTCCTTATTTTGATAGAGGTTCCATTTATCAATAGCAGCCATGACTTTACTGCCTACAAAATTGCAGGCTGTCACAGTTTACATGTTTAGCATTCAAATGTTTTCAGATCTGGTTTTCTAGTAAGTGTTACAGAAACGAAGTCACACAGACAGACTGGTTAGTTGTCCCAAGCTAAGAAAACAACCCATTTCCATGATTTTCCTATTCAGGCAGGTTCAGACAACATTGGACTTAAACGAATGGGTACTACAACAGTTACATTTTTTGCTTAAAGAAGAAGTGACATTGACATTGAAGGGGGGCAGGTGTAGCAGGACGTCACCGAGGCTCCTTTGTGATCTAGCAAGGGACAAGCCATCACAGGATGCTAGTATTAGAGAATCTGAGCAAGCCTGCTACTCAGAGAGGCTGAGATGTCCTTGCTGCGTATTCCACTGGAGAGAAGTAGTGTTTTCTGAGGCTTAGGCAGCCGGTCTCAGAGCAGAGGAGCCGACAAATATGTAAATCAGGGATGCTGGATGTGACATGGTACTCCTAACAAGTGATTAATGGCACTGAAGTGGGAGAAGGGTGAGTGTATCTTAATGATGGATACCTTATGTTGGTCTTAGACTAACTGCCTTCTGCGAGGCCTTCTGAGCACGTTAAAATCCATCACTCCCAGGAACATTTGGCTGCCTGCACAAAGTGTGACCAGGAATGGGTGAGAATTCTAAGAATTGAGAATTCTAAGTCCCACAAATTAGAACAGAGAAGGGCAACATTTAA
Organism: Phocoena sinus; assembly: GCF_008692025.1. Lineage (NCBI taxonomy): Eukaryota > Metazoa > Chordata > Mammalia > Artiodactyla > Phocoenidae > Phocoena > Phocoena sinus. The sequence goes on along the minus strand of NC_045783.1, from coordinate 29,772,187 downwards.
ATTAAGAGGGATTAACCCTGTGTGTATTCCTAGGCCGGCTGAATGCTCCCGCAACTCCCGAAGAGCCTGGTGCTACTTAGAAGCAAGGTAGCCCGACTTTTGGGGCCATTCGGTTAATCAGAAGTCTGGGTGTGGGATCAAAAATGAGATGGAAATCTGTGCCAGAAAGTATCATTTGTAGTTTCACCGAGAAAAGAGGGGTACAGTGGGAGTTCTTCTTGGAGGGGGGCAGCTAATAACAAATCCTCAGCCAGGGCTTGTCGTGGACGATACCAACAGGCTTGCAAGTTCACTCCAGACAGCTGCCCTCCACTTAGCGACCTGGTACACACTCCTGCCCCCAACTCCAACTTCAGGACACAAGAAAACCTTTTTTTCATGCTTGTGTTCCCCCCACCCAAATCTCCCAATTAGTAATGAAAAAACATTTGAGTGGATTCTGATGCAGTCCTTCTGACCCAGGGACTAGGGCATGAACTCGTACCCACACAGCTGTCTCTGGAGATTTAACACTCGGTGTGACCCCTGGAGCCCTGGATTTAAAGACACCGGCCGCTTAGCGAACGGGCTCCCCCTTATCACTACATCAGACAGACCCCAGCACAAGTCACAGGCACTGAGATTGGGGAATCTTTTGGACGAGCCCTTCTTCCTCCCCCAGAGGAGGTCTTCAACCGTAGGATCCCCACAGCAATGAAAAGACACTTGATCTCAAGGAACGCGCACAGTTTGCCAAGCAGGTACCACAGTGGCTAACAGATAGCACGGTCCCACTTCAGCAGCTTTGAAGACACCTGAGTTCTTCATTCCTGTCTTCTTGATGCTGAGTGGAACCAACGAACAGGTTAAGAGGAGAAAAAAACCAAATCACAGAATAGGTGAAAAGTTTTAAAAAGAATTGTGTGGTGGCGGCCAAACCCTGACCCTGGAAATGTGGTCGGAAGCCACCACGCTTTCAGCCCTGGGGCAAGGAGGGTGGTGTGTAGAAAAGCCTGCAAAACCTATAGCACCAGCTCTTCCTTACCAGGGCTCCAGAGAGCGGGCCTCGGCAGTAACCCACGGGCTCACGGCCAGGAGCTCCGGGAAAGCCAACATCCACTGCAGCCGTTTCTCCACAGCTCTGCTGGCAAACTTACAAGCACGTATCTGCTCGGTAGCTGGGCCTCACCCACGGGCATCTCCCACCTTGGAGGCAGGTTGAGAACACTGGACTGCCTTTCCCCAAATAAGGGCAGTCCGATCGGAGGCGACACCCTGCATTTCTCCCACTCCTTATTAATAGCATCCCTAATTAAGCCAGCTTCAAAAGGGCGAAGATCAATGCCTGGAGCTCAAAGTTCTAGCCCATGGTTTCCAAATCTTAACAGAAGCCACGTAACCTACTTACCTGAAGAAAACCCCAATTCATCAGTCCCTACCCCCGCTTCCCAGGAAGGGGAATAGGTTTAAGTCCGTTTCTTCTTTTTTCACCACAGTACGTGGAAGAGAGTCAAAGAAGGTAGTGCGGAAGGGAGGGCTGGTTCATCATTAAAAAATAAAGATCTCTTTGAGGGTCACGTGCGGCTGGGGACAGAAACATTCAGTTCTCCTCCGCGTCTGCCTCCGAGGCCTCCTCTTCTAAGCCAAAGCTCGGCTTGTCAGCTAGCGCCTCCAGGTGCTTGCCCAGGCTGCCCGCAGAGTCCACGAACATGTCAGGGATGTCTTTGCCAAAGTAAATCTTGCTGTTGGAAGCGATGGCCTTGTACTTCATCAGCTGCAAATACTCAGGGGTCAGCTTCAGCTGGAAGAAAAATGAGGAAGGAAGACTCTGATGGGGCCAGATTAGGGAAAAGTCCGGGCGGCATCCCTTTACTTTCGCGAGGAGAGGGTCTCCGTGAGAACCACGCCCCCTGCGCCTCTTCCTGGTCTCAATGTTACGTTAGTAACCGCGAAACCCCTTCTCTGGGAGGGAGTAATCTCAGGTCCTCAAGGTGAGAACTGCGAGAGTTTCAGGAGTTTCTCTGTTTACCAGCAAAATCAAACTTCTCTCAGGGTCCAGCTAAGGGAAAGGGAAGGCGCTGGCCCACACGGCCCAGGAGTCCTCGCTCGCGACCACGAGGGGCTGGGGCAGGCGCCATGTTCTTACAACCCCCCGGCTACTCTCAAGCCGGGCACACGCCCTCTGGCGGCCAGGCGGCGCTGGGCCTTTACCTTATTTGCTTCGGCTATTTTCATGGCAGTGTAGCACTCGGCGTCCGCCTTGGCCTTCTCCCGGGCCAGAAACGCAGCATCTTAAGAGAAGAACGCAGTGAAGTGAAGGGCAGAGGCTATCAGATGGCTAGTCCCCGCCACTTTCCCCGACTGCCTCCGTGACCCTGGGCACAGTGCTCTGGCTTCTCTGTGCTCTGATTGCCTCATTTATGAAACTGGGGAAAAGGCATTTTCCTCCTGTTTCACAAGTGGTTGTGAAAATCGACCAAGATGAAAGAGTGCTCTGACAGCATCTCCCGCTGGTGGGGCCTAGCTAACTCTGAGTAAGTCTGCCGCTGTGCCCGACAGTGTCTTTTCTGACAGCATCGTGGAGACACATCCTCTTTCTAGCTGCTTACTCCTTCTGTGGCCTGTGAGGAGAGGGACGGGACCCGCCTCAACCTCCTGTCTCCAAGCTCTCCACCCCAGTGCTCTCCCCTCCTAGTACACAGCAAGACCAGGGGAAGCCCGAAGAAGGCTCTGGATACGGCCCGAGGTGGATCTGCCCTGAAATGGACTACCATAAACAAAACAGTTCAGCCCCTCTCCAACTTCAGCTCCCTTTTCATTTCCACCAATCATTTCAGAAAGGCTCCAATTAGCAGCGCTTAAGCTGGCACAGCTTGAAGGGCATGACATGCCATGGTCTAGACTAACACCTGTTTGGACTAAGACACATTTAAACTTCTACTTTGCAATCTGCTTCCTTAATCTGCTCAGACCAGCTTTTGGTCAAGCTGATGCAAAATTTTTGATATTTACTCCCTGGCCTTGGGAATGAGGCCAGCCTTGCATGAGCAACAGCTGTAGCAAAAGCCTGGGAAGCAAGCAGGGACTGGGGGTGGGTTCTTACTGCACAGCCTCAGCAAGGCCCTGGGTGGTGGAAGCCTGCAGGCTGGCTGGGGTGCATGCGGCCAACTCGACTGGCCTTAGCGCCTGGTGACCTGCGTTTATAACAAAAATGTGCTGTTCGGCTAAGAGCTCCCCAGTGAGGAGCCGCTGATCCGTAAAGGCCTAACTGGCTCCTCCACGGGCACCTGCAAAGCCCGAAAGGCCCCATCGTGAGTACTACTGGACACAGCACTGTGCAGCCTGAAGCTGGGCCCTGAGGTCTTGTTTTTGGCCTAGAATTTGCTTGATATAAAGGCACCACATGGAGGAGAAGGTGGGTGGTGGGAATGACGTGAGAGCTGAGGTGCAAGGGACTGAAGGTGAGTGAGATTCAGAGAAGCTGGCAAAGACAACACCTCTCTCCAGCTCGTGGTGTCGGTATTGAAAGGTGTCTTCTTCACACCCAGCTTAACATCCACAGGGACCCTGAGAGGCCAAAACGATGGTGTTCACGGGCTTCTGAGGAGGGGGGCGGGTAAGGCAGGGGGGAGAGAGCTGCTGTCTGGACCTAGCTTCTTGGTTTACTTCCAATGCCAGACTGTGAGCCCAACACAGCAGGGACCACGTGATCTCCCTTTTTCTTAAGCCTGGCAGAAGAGTCCTGATGGCACCCAACTAAAATCTGATGAATGACTGAATCTCTCTGAAGTGGAAAATTAATGCCAGCCTGGACCGAATCTCCCCAAAACTCAAGTCAGAGCACAGAGAACAAGGGATGTTCCAAAGAAACCGTAACATCTGAGCACAGAGATTACAGAGCAGAGGAAATGACTCTTCCCCCCCACCCCCCCCACCGGCCACAGAGCGGGGTTTGAGGAAAAGGCAGGCGGGAATCTCTCGCTCACCTTCGATTTCCGAAATCCTCTTCTCCGTCTCCTTCTCCATCACCTTCTGCCCATAGGTGATTTCTGCCACCTGAGCCACTTTCTCTGCCTCTGTATTAATGAAGTTGAGAAAGGCTTAGAGTCCCGATATTTCCAGAGTTTGGCTGCACTGCACCTTTCACCTGATCTGAGGCCCTGATGCAGGGCAGCGGGTGGGCTCGGGTGAAGGGCCACTGGCCCAGAGGCAGCCATGGCAGGCTCCCTCTCCCAAATCACAGGGTATTTCTCCCAAAGGAATGTTTTAAGGGTTGAGGTACAGGTTTCCTCCTGCCACTGCACTTTAGGAAGTGGCCAGGGCTGTGGCTGGTTGTCTGGTGCAGTGGTAAAGAAGCCAGGTTCAGGGGCAGAGTCCCTGGATTTGAACCCCGTTTCCATCACTTCTCTGCCACGTGACCGTGGGCAGCAATCTAGCCTCCGTGTGCTTCAGCTCAGTGAGAGGAGGTTAAGGATGCTGCCTTCCTCACCCGGCAGGGGTGGGTGTGTGAGGAGCGAGATGATTCACCCGCGAGCGTTTAGAAAAGCCCACGGCTCACAGTAAGGGCCCAATCGGTGTTATTATTATTGTGAATGAGGAATTAACTGGAAGGGCTCCTTTCGTTTAAGAGATGTGTGGAAACTCAGAACTCATGATCCCTGGCTGTGATCTGACCATTTCAGCTCTGTTTCCGGGGGATGCAGGCCGACCCCGCGTGTGGCAGGGCTTCGGAGGACCGAGCCCCAGGCTCCCTGAATCTCTCCACCCTCCCCAGCCTGTCTGCTCTGAAAAGGGACCCCACAAGCACAGTCAGACCAATGAGGGCCTTCTTCCGCTCTGTCTCGGCTTCCTTCTCCACCACCTTCTGCTTCTGGGCTGCAATCAGAAGCTTCGTCTTCTCGCTTTCCCTGAAGGGGGGAAAAATGCACAGCTGTGAGGCCGCTGGGGACCAGCTTCTGCGGAGATTCACTGTGCCCTGGAGAAGACAAGCTGCCCCCGCCCCGGGGGACGCAAGCTGTCATTCCTTCCTCTCTCCTGGCAGGCTCTTTAACGTCCCAGGTGGAAGCGGCTCTGTTGCAGGCAGTAACATGGCTTGCCTTCTCCTCCAAAACTCATTGGTAGGAAATAAAGCATAACTGACTTCAGTAAAAGGCACCTGCCTGCCCACGCAATCGCCGCTCCCCGTCTTCTTCAGCACGAGCCGCGAAACGCCACACGCCTCCCCCCGCCCCCGCCCCGGCCCTCTGAAGAGCATCCCTGCTCTGTCATTGCGGAGCCCAGGTGAGCGTCCTGACATGCCTGCCCCATCTTCCAGGGTGGTGCGCTGTAACAAATACTCAAGAGGGGATGCCTGGCCCGGCGTCGATCAACCCCGGGATGGGATGAACGGGAGGCAGGGGAGAGCGGTGGTTACAGCTGGGGCACCGGGCACACTCACATCAGCTCGTAGTTCCTGCGGATGGCTTCAGGTATGTTGGGCTTTGTCACCCGCACAGCCTGGAGAGGGATAAAAACAGCACCTGATGGGGAGGTGAGGGGCTGAGGCACCAGCTCCCACCAGTCCTTGATCTTCCTGCACAGACAGGACATCCTCTGGAAGAGGGGATGCACCTTCCTCGGGGGTCGGGGGGGCGATGGCAGGGCTCCCACCAGGGCGGTGCTTACTTGGATGACGAGCCCGGGGGCCATGGAGGTCAGGTCCTGTTGCAAAGCCAGTTTGAGATTTTCATCAATCTGATCTGGAATCAAGAGAGATAGAAAAAGGAGCTGTTACACTTTTCAGGCGGGGAGGAGGGAAGTATGGTGGTAGAGTGCAAGGCAAGACACCGGCTCGTGAATGCACCTGACAGGCAAAAGGTCTTCCCAAGGCAGAGTGCTCATGAGAGCTCGGATGTCTAAAGACGCCCCCGCAAGACTCTCACAGCGGGAGGCCCACTCGGTCCTCTACGTGAGCCAGACGTGGGCGTGTCCTTTCCCTGGAGCCTCAAGAAGATATCAGCCTCGCCCAGAAGGAAGCTAAGCTTTCAGGACAAACAACTCGAGCACATTTTTTGAGTCAGGCAACAGCCTTTCCCTAGAAACAGCAGCAACGGAAGGTGGCCGCCTGGCTTTCACGAAGAAGGAAGGTGGAATGGCCAAGTTAGGTATTTTGAAAAAGCCAAGCACATTAAATCTAGTAACTTTAGAGGTTTCTAAAAGAAAAACAGACTCTGATGTCAAGGAAAGCCCCAAGGAAGACTAATTCCATTAGGAACTCCATCAAATAACACAAGGAGAAGAATGACAATTTACAGCTCTGGAAACGAGCCCAAGTGGTCTGATGTGTTGTTTGCTTTGGTCCTGATTCTCTGTCTGAAACACGACACGTGAGTCACTTCACGGACAAGGGTTGGAAGAGCTGTAACCGACTGTCCCTCTAGCTGTGACCCTAGAACAGCGGCGCCCAGGCTGCCTGCTCTGACCTGGGCCTTCCCTTCTCTGCTCCCCGCCCATGAGATCCTCAGTAAGATCCTGGAAGAGCACCGAGAAGAGGACCCACGAAACCAGGCTGGGACATCTTCACGGAACCATCTCCCTACTGTCAGCTGCCATCTGCTTTAAGTGGCCATTCGTGATCCAGGAGCCTTTGAGGAACAGTAAGTCTAACTCCTTGCCTGTTATAGATGCTCAAACTGAGGCCCACAGAGGTCCAGTGATGTGCTCAAGCTAGTCAGGACCCAAAATAAAGAACCTGTTTAATTATTATGCTTTGGTTGTTAGAGTTGAGAACAGTACTTTCTTCAACTGTCATATCGCTAAGCAAGGGGTTTTAATACTTCTACATATCAGATACGTTCCCAGCAGCCTCTCAGCACTGAGAGAGAAATGCCCATAAGGGCAACACCTCCCACCTGACATGGGTCTAACAATTTGACGGCTAGAGATAAACATTACATTCCACATTTTCTATTTTAAATAGGAGACCGACCACACTTTAAGGGATATGCCCTATACCCTCCATAAGTTAACAACACAGTTGTTTATCAGATTAAATTCTGTCTGAGTCAAGGCAGAAAATTGTGACCCTGGGCTAGTAATTTTCTAGGAAAATCTGGAAGAAATGTTTTGCATGGGGTTTACTACCAAAGTAACACCAGTACTAAGTTGTTTATAGGTGATGGTTATGCTGACAGATGCAGATTAAGTTATTACGTGAACACAAAGAAGGTCTTCAGACAAACTTCTTAACAAGTACTGGATAACATTTTAATAAAACAGGCAAAGAGGATGCATCAGAGCAAGCAGTGATAAAAACTGCAGTCAAGCTGAAAGTCGGGGTTACGCGTCCTGAGAGGAGGGGACCAGAGAAAAACTTTCCAACTTCAAGGAACAGGATTAGAGATTTGAGTTTCTCCTTTGCAGATGCAAATGGATTCTAAACAAAACAGTGCTTGCTGGCAAGAATGATGTTAAAAGATATTTCAAAGCAAACACACTTCCCTAGCTCCTCTGTACAAGAAGTCTTACTTTACTAGGACGCCAAGTTCATCTGCAAGATAGTGAGAAGTTCTCTAATGCAGAATAATTTCACATTTTAATTCCCTCTACACGGAAATTAGAGCTCTTCTGTCTTTTGTTGTTTCAAATGCTTTGGAACGTTCATTTAATGGCACAAGTTCTAAAACAATGGCTAGAGAGAAAACTAAGATATTTTATGAAATTATATCAGTTTGAGGTTAAAAAAAAAATCAACAGCAGATTTACTGAACTGTTCTTAACAGCACACTGAATCCAAACCCCACAAGAGAATCCAAAGCCTATAAAGTGAATTTAGATTCATTTTCTTCTGCAGAAAAGTCAAAAGTGCTTCTGATGATTTCCCAAATCTGAAACACAGTGCAAAAGGCTGTTTGCTTAATTAAGACCACTGGTGTCGCCAACGATTCCGCCTCTGTCTACTCTATAGAATGTTCTCACTCAGGGTCCTTTTAATGAAGATTCCTGGGAAAAATCACTGTCCAGTCCTGATGTCAAGAATAGCTGTTACCACTGATTGCAAAGTTCATTTGCTTTTATTTTTTTAATACATTTATTTATTTTATTTTTGGCTGTGTTGGGTCTTCGTTGCTGCGCGCGGGCTTTCTCTAGTTGCGGTGAGCGGGGGCTACTCGTTTTTTTTTTTTTTTTTTTTGAAATACACGGGCCTCTCACTGTTGTGGCCATTCCCGTTGCGGAGCACAGGCTCCGGACGCGCAGGCTCAGCAGCCATGGCTCACGGGCCCAGCCACTCCGCGGCATGTGGGATCTTCCCGGACCGGGGCACGAACTCGTGTCCCCTGCATTGGCAGGCGGACTCTCAACCACTGCACCACCAGGGAAGCCCGGGGGCTACTCTTTGTTGTGGTGCGCGGGCTTCTCATTGCAGTGGCTTCTCTTGTTGCAGAGGATGGGCTCTGGGCGCGTGGGCTTCAGTAGTTGCGACGTAGCTGTGGCACGTGGGCTCAGGAGTTGTGGCTCGTGGGCTCTAGAGCGCAGGCTCAGTAGTTGTGGAGCACGGGCTTAGTTGCTCCGCGGCATATGGGATCTTCCCGGCCCAGGGCTCAAACCCGTGTCCCCTGCATTGGCAGGCGGATTCTTAACCACTGCGCCACCAGGGAAGTCCCACGTGGGTCCTTTCTGTTCTAAGCGTTTCCCTATTCCTCTCTACAGGTATAGGGTAAAAACAACAACCCAAACCCACAGAGGTTCTAGGAACTTAAGTAGCTATGGTCCTTGTCCCACTTCTAGAATTAAACGTGACCCTTGCTGTTCTCATCACTCGGTCCTGGTGCCCTTCATCCAGGGTGGCATGGATGAAGCCAGAAGCCAGGGGAGGGAGGTCTGAGCTTCAGCTCTGCTACTAGCCAGCTCTGGCACTTTCTCCCTTTGGGCCTTAGTACCCTTATCTTGAAAGGAGGATGCTGGGTAATCTCTAAGGTTCTTCTAGAACTGACCCCTCTTCATTACAAAAGGATGCTTAGGGACAGTGGGAACACACTTCCATCCCAGGCCTCTGATTCAGCGCAGGAGGGAGTCCTCTCATCCACTATTACTCCTGAGCCCAACGCTCAACCACTCTCACGAGCTTCTTCCACCGGCATCAGCATTTCCCAGGAGTGCCCTGTGTGACCGCCCGCTTCCCGGGCACTGGATCTTCAACACTGCCGGGCCTTTGGTACCCATCCCGCCCTGTGGGCAGCTCAGAAGTAGGCAGCGGGGAAGCAGGGCTGCTTGAGCAGGTGATCATCCCCAGAGGCTTTCTTACCGAAGAGCTCGATGTAGACCTCCTGAAGCGTGTGGACACTGCAGAACTGGTTCAGCTCGTGGTGGATCTTGTTGAAGATGAGCGCCTTGTCGTAGTCGGCAGTGTAGTTCTTCACTATATCATACACTGGGAGGAAGGAGAGATTCAGGATGAGGACGGGCGGGACTCACCACATCCCCGGACACAGCGGCTGTCCTTCCCGGGGCGCTGCTGCAGACACGGGGCAGGCGTGGGGCCGGTGGGGGGGCAGGGGGAGTGGGATGCAGGGGAGGGGCTGGGCTGGGGGAGGGGCACGGCAAGCACACACCTGCGTGTGGGACCAGGAAGTTCACCACCTCGATTCTGTCGAAGTAGATCATCACGCCACCGCTGTCGGAAGAGGGACGGACACAGCAGTCAAGGCTAAGCTCTGGAATATGGTGCCTCTCCTAGGGGGTGGCGGGAGGTGTGTGACTTGACAGGAAAAGAGGAGAGTTCACGGGGGGTGGGGTGGGGGGGTGCGGTGAGAGGTCAGAGGCAGGAGGCTCTCCAGGCAGGAGTCCTTCCGAGCTGCTAGCGAGAACGCAATCTCGTGAGAAATCACACCTCCTAAAAATACCTCCGCGAAGAAAAAAACGAAACTTTGGCGGTAAGACAAGAGTAGTTCATCTCCTTTTAATCTGCAGTGCCTTCTGATTAAAGCAATCAATTGAAAGGAAGAGACTAAAGAAGGTAACGCAGTTCTCAGAACTTAAAAATGTGGGGTTTTATGGTCACTGTTTCTCACTTTGTTTTCACCATCGCTTCAGTTCAGCCCTCCCCACCCCGACATTCATTAGAAAACAATTTCAAACATACAGAAAAGCTGAAAGAATAGTACAACTAACACTCATATATCAACACCTAAATTTAACAATTGTTAACACTGTACCTATTGATTGATCTACTTTTTTTTTTTTGCTGAACATTTCAAAGCAAGCTGCGGTCAGGATACCTTAGCCCTTAACACCTGTCAAGCATCAGTCACCTAAGAGTAATGACAGTCTCCTACAGAGTCACAATACCATTCCCAAACCTAAGGAAATTAGCAATAATTCCTTACCATCTAATACCCAGTCTTTCTCCAAATTTCCCCAGAAGTTCCTGTCATGGACTGAATTGTGTGCTCTCCAAAATCCATATGCTGAAACTCTAATCCCCAATGCGACTGTATTTGGAAGCAGGGCCTTTACACGGGTAATTAAGGTTAAATGAGGTTATAATGGTGGGGCCCTGATCTGACTGGACTGGTAAAGGAAAGAAGAAAAAGACACCAGAGATCTTTTTCTCTCTCCACACGTGCATAGAGGAAAGGCCACGTGAGGACACAGCAAAGCAGCCACTTGCAGGCCAGGAACCAACCTTGCTGCCACCTTGACCTTGGACTTTGAACTTCTAGAACCGTGAGAAGATAAGTGTCTGTTGTTTAAGCCACCCAGTCTGCGGCATTCTGTTACGGCAGCCCAAAATGACTAACGCAGTTTCTGTAACGTCTTTAATAGCTGTCATTTTGGAACCAAGTTCTAAGCAAGGTTCACCATTACATTTGCTTATATCTTTACGTCTCCTTTTTGACCCAAGGCCCCTCCAAATACAATGACTTTGTGATGAAATAGGGCCAGTCATTCTGTGGGATGTTCCAATTCTGTGTTTGTCCGAGTGTTTCCTTATGGTGTGGTTTACTTTGTTACTCTGTCCCTGTTCAGACCTTCCTGACTTTTCAACCGGGCCACCATATTGGTTTTCTCTTTGAATTTCCGGCCCCTGAGTTCTCCCCCTACCACCTTTCCAACATTCTCCATAGCTAGCTCTGCTAAAGTTACCTTACTCTAGCAAGTTGTTTGTGTGCTAAAAGCCTTTATCATGGCATTCAAGGCCCTTCCAAACCTGTCTCCCTTCTGTGATTTTCTCTACTGCACTCCACCACCTACTCAACTCAGAACATAGGGAGCTTGGGGCCAGAGAACTTGGTGAAACCACCAAGTGGTACGTCCCTTTTCACTGTCTCTTACTGTAGCCAGCCACATGGCCTTGCCTCTTATTTGGGCTTCACAGCTTTATTCTGGGCACCTTACCTTGTCCCACAAGGTACGTTCTTCACCTCATCTGTCTGGAGTGTGGTCTGGAATTAGGGGAGACATAAGATGCTGTAAGGTGAGCAGTGACAAACAACGTGAGTTCTTTTGGGAAACCCAAACAGCCTTTGCCTTGAGTACTTATTTGGGTTAAACTTGGCCTCTGTGAAATGTGAATACCCCCAATGAATGCTCCTCACTTACAGAGTGTGAGACTAAACCAAGCAAAGGTACCCACGCTGCTTCCCTGTAAATGAACCACCACAGGAACAAGCTGAGCGATGATGGTTTAGTGAAAAAGACCCTGGATTGGGAGTCCTAAGACCCGTGTTTACTTCCGTTTCTTCCATTTACTAGTCTTGAAGCAGCAGATTCTTTATTTAACCTCATAGCCTCTAAAACCTGCTCGGCCCATTCTCAGGATTACTGTGAGACTCAAATGAGATAACGTGCACAGAATGCACTTTGAAAACCATCAGGCACAGTGAATGGCAGAAGAAACCTACAGGGCAGATGCTGATGAGGCAACCCAGGATATTTTCCTGGGTTAGTTTAAAAGTCATTCTCTGAATCTTCTTATTCCTCTTAGCTGGACATACTTCAGAGATGACTAGTCTAACGTAGCCTGGCTTTGGGTCCGTCATAACTAATCCCACACCTATTTTAGATGTCATTTCCCTTCTCCAAGTCCACCCCCCCCAATTATGTTCACATCTCTGAAATTCAAAAAAGAACCAGCAAAATTACCATGTTTTATTTCCATCTATCTTGGTAGCCTGTGGTTTAAAACATACAGACGCACAAACATCCTATTTTTCCTTCTGCGTATTCAGAACAGATTCTTCTCTGGTTTTGTCTTGAAGTGAAGCCATAGTTCCCAGCTGGGAACGACGGGCCAAGGCAATGACCCCGTTCAGCTATTTCAACAATCAAGTAAAACTCCAGAAGTAAGTGGCTCATGGAGCCTCATACTTTATATTATATACAGGACTTATTCTTAAGTGATTCCTTGAAAAGGCATTATACTTATCCACTCATCCAATGGCTAAATCATTCCAAGTCATGCACTAATCACCACCCAAGTCTGCAGTCGTCCAACCCTGCCCCACAAGCCGAGTATACCTGCACAGACTTATAGGATGTGATGAATGGGAGCATGAGATGGAAGCCAGGGCCGCTGGTGGAAGTCAGCAGGGCACCGCCTCTGCAGAGGAGGGAGAGAGAGGCAGGCTTGGTTTAGCAAAGGGGTGTCTGTTACATCAATACTGTTTGGGCCCACTTTCTCTGCAGACCCATAAACATTTAATATAGAGTGACATGTGCCAGAGCCATGCCCACAGATCCCTGTCTTCCTCTCAGCTTGACCCTAATATTCTAGGAAGCCTGATGCTAAAACCTAAAACCGCTATTCATGCTTTTGCAGTGAGAAAAACGGGCACACAGACAAAGTGGAATAAAGACAGCAGAATCCTTGGCTATACTTGAGATAAGAGAGGAGAGCTGTTTTGTTGTATCTGTTGGGCTTGTGGCGATCCACAAGGGCAGTTAAATCCGGGAATATAGTGACCAATTAATGGTACTAGTGTTGGAGTCCAGTGACACAAAGAACCAAAAGGATAATTTTAAGTACACTTGATAAACCATCTAAATATTTTTTTGGTAGTACGGTTACTTTTCTAATCAAGTTATATGTAAATGGTAATAAAATTAAAAGCCATTTTGGGGGACATAGAAACAGATGGTGGGAAGAAATAATTAAAGGGAGAGGGGAACCCAATCAGACTTCTAGAGCTCGCTACTGGCATCCAGAGAAAAAGCATTACGGGGTACATATAAGAAGGGGCTCATAAAGACTTAAAGCACATAACTTGGTTATGGAGGTTACTCAAAGGAAAGCAACCCAAGATTTATATTAAATGCTTTTTTGCTTTATATTAAGTCACAGATATTTTTTTTTTTAAAAAAAGAGCAATAAAAATAAAGTGACATAATGGGTTATTGTAAGAACCACTATCCTAGAGCTTGCCTTGATGGATACAAGTCAACCTGCAGGCTCTTCCATTCTTCCTGAAATGTTAATTTTAAAGAGGAGGTCCACATTACATCTCCTCAGGTTGCCATCAAGAACCGGTACACGTCAGAGGTAAGATTGTGGCACCAAGACGCCCAGAGGCAAGTAGGAGAAAACAATGTTTCAGAGATGATCTTCAAGGAGCATGATTGCCTTTAGGTTTTCTCTCTAAATCTCTCTACACGTTTATCGATTATCATCCATGGCATCAGACTACTAGGTTTTATATTTACATTTATATATGTATTTACGTGTGTGTGTATTCCCCTCCCCACGGTCACTGACACAAAAGCTCAATCTAAAAGACTCCTATTCAACAAAATATAAACACAATTGGTCAGCAGAATCTGTTAAACATTGACTAGGAAAGCCAGTCATTGAACAGGAAGTTGCAAGCTACGCCGTGTTGCTGCCTTACCTGTAATACACCCCAATATGTCCCTCTTCTATCTTGTGCACAGCTGAGAAGAGAGATGCACACAAGAAACTGGCAGCCAGAGCCAAAACTGCTCCCAACTGAGCCATCAGTGAGCGTTCACCCTGGGGGAAAAGATACAGCAAGACGTGTGCGCTCTGACTTGCGGGACAAAAGCTCTGACAGCGAGAGCACCTCCCCAAGCTGAGCTCCAGAAAGTGGCTCACGTCCAGCCTGTAGTAGTATGAACACAAGGCTAGATCTACAACTCTCTTCCTCCTTGCTCTCACTTGGCACCACCATTCCTTAACTGGCTCCAGATACAGCCGTGGCCCAAGGGAGAACCAGTGCCAATTGGGCAGCGTTCAGGACACAGCCTTCCCTTCCTGTGAACACGAACGGGCTGTCACCGGAGCCACTCATATTAGTAAAAGGGAAGCGAGGCAGCTGCAGTACGTTGGCCCAAATTACAGAGGATGTCAGATGACAGGCAGTTGTGGCTGTGTAATTCTGGTCAGAGCCTCCCAGTCCTTAATTGCCTGCCACTTCAAAGGAAACCATTATTTACTCCTTTCAGAGGCTGGAGTGACACAGACAGCATGCGAGCCGAGTTCCATGGCGGGATTCTCTGGCCTTTCATCCACCTTCCCCGTTAATCCTTTGGCCCTAAACAATATATGTATCTAAGCAGCACTGAAGCCACACTCCCTCCCATATGCTTGACTAGCACTTTGCAACTGACAGGTTCCCCAAGCCCATGGTTAGAGGGGAAAGGGGGTTCCCCAGGCTGGGTAGACTCTGGGGCTCCTGGGTTCAACTGTATTCAGGCACCAGGACGCGAAAGAGTTGGTATCCAGAGACTCATTTCCTGAACACTGAATGATCTGGAAAAACTACGGTAACTGTCAGCGAGGTTCCCAATCGGGCGCGCCTGGGCCCACGCGTCCAGCGCGTGGATTTCTGCCTCCCGGGTCTAACTTAACTCGGTCGCAGACGTCTGCGAGGCGCTTATTTCACCGTGCGGCCTCCAGCTACCGATCTGCAGCTGCGTCCTATGTGCAAAAATCCTCTCCTCCCCGAAGTCACCCCCGCCCCACCTCGCGCTCCTTCCCTGCCCTCTTCTGAGAGAGGGTCGCGAGTCCCAGGAGCCCTGGTTCGGGTCTGGAGGCTCCAAGAGCCTCCGCTCCGTCCCGCCTAGAGGCTCGCGGGGAAGGGACGGGACAGAAAGGGGTTGCTTTCCCGCTCCCGAGGGAGAAAGGATGCTGTGCTGGGGGCCGGGGGGAACCGTCGATCAGCTCCTGCCGGGAGCCTCACCGAGGCCCAAGCGCGCACGCTAAGGGGCGGGGGCCGCGTACCAGGCTGTCCCTCCAGGCGCTCCGTACTCGTCCGAACCCCTGTGCAACCGCAGAAACCGCCACACCTCTCCGCACGCTACTTCCTTCCGGGCCCGTCGCTTCGATGACGCCATTAGTTCACGCGAGAAGACCACGCCCCTTCTCTCCCTAGTTCGCCTGTGCCGCTCCCGCGCCCCGAGCGTGGTGTGGGGGGAGGGGGGGTGGCCGCGGGTGGCCGCCAGGAGGCGCCCGCGACGCGGTCCGGGCGGTCAGGACCGCGGTCTGGGATTTCCGGGATGGGGGTGGTGCGGGCGCCTGGAGAGTGACCCCGGGGACGAGGCGAGTGGCGGCGGGTGCTCAGACCAACGTGTCACTTTCCGAGGATTTAACTTTGGAGTTTGCTCCGGATTCCCCTCCACGTTAGGTCAAGCCTGTTTTTTTCTGTTTTGTTTTGCTTTTTTTCGGAGCAGGTACCAGCGACTTGCAAGCCTTCTAGCCCTCTGTTCCGCTCTCCTGTAGCACCGCTGAATGAAACATCCTTTAAATGTGCAGATTAGCACCGTTACGTAACTAATCAACAGCCTCTACTTTGAATTGCCCTTTATGCTTTTCTACGAGCTTTGGCCTTTGAAGTCCCTACAGCACCGTAAAGTAGATTAAGAAGGAATTATCTCAATTTTAGTGAACAAAGTCTAGGTTCAGTGAGGTGCGAGGGTAGCAGTGGATGAAAGCCTGCTTTGCTCTTCCTTAACGTCGGGAGTTTAACTGCCTCGTAACTGATGCCGCTCCGCACAGGGGCTTGTGCTTGTCAGTGTCTCCCCGCTAGGCTGTAAGTTCCCTGAGGGTGGGGACTGCGTCTTCCTCAGCATCCCGGGCCCTTAGGTGCCCAGTAAAAACAGACCGCAGCACGGTGGCCGAAAACCAGCATCCAGACCTCGTGTCTCCCAGTCCGCAGCCTTCACTGGTCTGCAGCATCACACTAGGACATTTCTAATTCAGCCACTGAAGTTACTGTGTTCGCAGAAGAGAGTCCACTTAATTACAGCCTTCGGTACTTGGAAAGCGTTTACACAGGGAAGATGGCAAGCTGGTGGTGCTGGACAGACTGAGGACACTGGAAAAGGAAAGTGTAGGTTTTCCAGGCATGGAACTGGCCCATTTCCAACCCCCTCCCCATCTCCTGGGGGTTTGCTCTGGGTGAGTTTGTGTTGAGATAGTTCATTATATGTTAAGCCCACAAGTGGGCGCTGCTGGGGAGCTCTGTGCCCACCTCCATAAAAGAGGGTTTCTCCTCTCCCCACCCTGTCACTGCAAATCTCCCCCTCTCCCAACACACGCATCGTGCACACAAACTTGACCAATTTCCTGATTGATCCTATCAGAACCTGAGAGCTTTTTCTCCACGTGTTCAGTGATAGAACTGGGCCCGACACACTTAATAAAGGTTTAATAGTTCACACTTAGTAAATGTTTACTCAACAGTTGAGTGAATGAATAAGAGAAATGGAAATATTGGGGTTTATCAGCCCAAGGAATGGGGCTTAGCGTGCAGATAAAGGAATTAAATTAGCTGTCATTTAAGAATTTCCTGACTATTAAACTTTGAAATGAACTATGAATGGAAGTGGTGGGATTTCGTTCTCAGGAGGCTTTTTACCAGGTGTCTGTTGTTTAGTTATGGCTCTACCTACGGCCATAACTAAATGATAATCTAACATTTCTGAAAACTCTTTCCTTAAGAGACCCGTGATTGTCATGACTCAATATCCAAAATTACCCCGGAGGTAAGTCTGTGATGATTTGTTTAACCAAAGTCAAACAAATGTGTTTAAAAATCCATTAAAAAAAAAAACTTGCAGGACTTCCCTGGTGGTGCAGTGGTTAGGAATCCACCTGCCAATTCAGGGGACACGGGTTCGAGCCCTGGTCTGGGAAGATCCCACATGCCGCGGAGCAGCTAAGCCCGTGCGCCACAACTACTGAAGCCTGTGCACATAGAGCCCGTGCTCTGCAGCGAGAGAAGCCACGGCAATGAGAAGCCCGTGCACCGCAACGAAGAGTAGCCCTCGCTCACCGTAACTAGAGAAAGCCAGCGCGCAGCAACGAAGACCCAACACAGCCAAAAATAAAACAAATAAAATAAATAAATTTATAAAAAGCTTGCAGTAGAGAGTAGTGGTTAAGTGCAGATACCCCATGGTCAGATTGCATGGATTTAAATCCTGGGCCACCACCGGGGCCACCCAGCCTCTTATTAGCTGTGTGACCTTGGGAAAAAGACTTTATCTGTGCCTCAGTTTCTTCATCTGTAAAATGGGGATCATGGTATGAACTTTATAGGACTGTTGCGAGGATTAAATGACAAACCAAGAAAATGATGTACAACGTTTGGCACATTTTTTTTTTTTTTGCGGTACGCAGGCCTCTCACTGTTGTGGCCTCTTCCGTTGCGGAGCACAGGCTCCAGACGCGCAGGCTCAGCGGCCATGGCCCACGGGCCCAGCCGCTCCGCGGCATGTGGGATCCTCCCAGACCAGGGCACGAACCCGCATCCCCTGCATCGGCAGGTGGACTCTCAACCACTGCGCCACCAGGGAAGCCCAATCTTTGGCACATTTTAAGTGTTCAATAAGCTTTAGCTGTTGCTGTTTTAAATAGGGAATTCCATTAATGTGTTCTTGCCATTTTGTGGATTCCAGTTATTAATGTGACAGAAGGTGAGAGAACGATGAGCTGTAAGTTGCGTGGTTTTGAGTCGTAACCAGATGAAGGCTTATCAGAGGAAGAGATGTGAGACTCCAGAACGACACCCCCATAGATATTTACAATACAGATTTCATAAAGCATTACTGAATGTTTTCCATGTACCAGGCCCTGTGCCTTTCTCATTTTGTAGAATTTTCAGCTCAGCTCTTTGAGTTCAGCTCCATTTTAGGGAGGAAGTTGAAGCTTACAGAAGTTAAGGGATTGTCCAAGATCACAAAGCTTGTAAGTTGCTAAGGCAGAATTCAAATGACCCCAAGTCTCTTTCTTCATTATAGTAAATGAATTAGAGAATGATGATGCAACTTAAAACACATACACACACACACTTACCACATTTATTTCATATGTAACCTTTCAGGAATGTAGATCAGTGGTCAGAAGTTGCGAAACTTTAAATTGGGCTGGTTCATTTTGCAGTTGGAAGTTGAAACAGGATTTTAAAAAAATATTCCCGCCACAGCCATCCGCATCTCCCAATCTCTGGATGGCTGTTTAGTCCTCCAACAAACTAATTGTTGGTGAGGGTGTCACTCCAAGGCTGGAAGGGACCCCTTCTTTCACATTTAGAGCCCTTTTCATCAACAACCATGTTAGCCCCAAAGGAGTCAGGCGACTCTTAAAATCTCTGGCTTCAGTTCATTTGTATCACAAGAGTGGAAGATGGTGGAAAAAGTTTTTGTTTGATTTTGATTTTTCTTCTTTACTTAATGCCCTACACAGAGAATAGAGGTCATCTTTTAGGACGTTTGATCCCAGTAAGATTTTGGTGAGCTTGGGGGGGAAGAGAAGTGACGAACTGCATCCTTAATCATTGAGGGTTACTCAGAATTTTTCCAGCTGGCAAACCTAGGACTGGTGCCTTGTAACAGCACAAGCATATTTACTTGGGGCTAATGATGTTTCTTGAAGAGAGTTCTGTAAAGGGATCAAAGAGGGATCATGAAAACAAAATTGAGTTGGAAATCAGTTGGAAGTCCCCTAGAGATCATTTTGTGATTATATGTTTGTACAGCTTTGTTGAGGAATAATTGACATACAATAAAAAGCACATAAAGTGCACAAGTTGATAAGTTTTGCCATCCATATATATCTGTGACACCATGACCACAGTCGAGATAACGAACACATGCATCGTGCCCCCAAACTTCCTCATGCCCCTGTGTAATCTTTCCCTCCAAGTCCTCTCTGTGACCCCCACTCCCTAATTCCCAAGCAACAACTTGTCATTCTAGCTTACTTTGCATTTGTAGAATTTTATATAAATGGAATCATGCAGTATTTACTCTTTTGGGGGGAGGGGGTTGTCTGGCTTTTATTTTTTTACCCAGAATGATTATTTGGCGAGTCATCTATGTTGTTGAATAGAGTTCATTCCTTTTCATTGCTGTGTAATATTCCATTGTACAGCTGTACAACAATTTATTTCACCTACTCAGCTGTTGATGGACATGTACACCGTTGGCTGTGATCTTAATCCAACCCTTTTATTTCACTCATGGGAAAACAGAGGGCAAAGGGGAGGAAGTCTTCAGAGAGGGGGCTTGGTCAAGGTCCACACTGCCTTCGGGGAGTGATGAGGAAGCAGCCAGCTACCCTGGGAAGCTATGCCAGGGGGCCTGGTGGTGTGAGGTGTGGCTTGGTTTGGTTTGCCTGGGATGCCCCTTCACTTGAATCCATAACAATATTAGGAATTATAAAAAAGGTTGTATGGCATTTTGTCTGTGTGTATTTATCCACACATCTCTCTATATCATTGATAGACTCCTTTCTTCCATACCCGCCTGGTTTTCCTCCTCCATGTCAGAATGTTCCTTCTGTAGTCTCCATCATGAGTGCATCCTCACTGATTCCCCAGAACTCTCTCCTTGAACCCCTGCTCTTCCCTTCTCCTTCTGGAAGGTCTCTTGTGTTCTCAGTCTTCTAATTATGGGGTTGTTGATGACTCCCCCAAATGCATATTGATAGCCGTGAGTTACAGACTAGCACGCCATCTCATTAGATGTCGGATGGAGGGAAACCAATTGTATCTCAGCCTGAACTCGAGGTTTTCCTCCAACGTGCTCCTTCATTAAAGGTATCACCATGCACTCAACCAACAAAGCCAGACGTGCTGCCTCTATCTTAATCTGCCCCATCCATTTAGCTATGAAGTTCTGGTTACTCCTTGACCCCGTACCCTCTTCTCTGTGCATTGCCCTCGTTCCGGCTTCATCACTTCTCACTTGGATTGTTGTAAGAATCTAATGTTTGTGACCTTCTTAGTCCACCTTGTAGCTTAAATCAGTGCCCCATGTGTTCTTAAAAACCCAATCATAGGTTTCCTAGAGAAAAAAAATTCAAATCTCTTAATTATGTGATCCCCTACCTACCCCTCCAGCTTTTTTTTTTTTTTTTTTGTTGCGATACGCGGGCCTCTCACTGTTGTGGCCTCTCCCGCTGCGGAGCGCAGGCTCGGGCCCAGTGACTCCGCGGCATGTAGGAACTTCCCGGACCGGGGCACGAACCCGTATCCCCTGCATCGGGAGGCGGACTCCCAACCACTGTGCCACCAGGGAAGCCCACCCCTCCAGCTTTCATTCTGCTTTTTGGGTTTTAATAGACCAACTCTTACTCATCCTTCAAGACCCTTCTAAGTGCTTCTCCTCTCTGTTTCCATAGTATCCTGAGCCTTCTTCCTGTGTGGCAGTCACTCTAGCATACTGAAATAGGCTGGTTATATGTCAGTACTTCTCCTAAGAATGTATGCTTCTGGAGGGCAGGGGTTTCATTTTATATACCTTTGTGTCGCCCACCCCAGGGGTGCTAAATTATTCCTAGCACATAATCAGCACTCTATAAGTGTTTGTTGAATAACATAATAAATTACATTAGCTCATTTGATCCTCATAGTAATCCATGAGGATAGTTTCACTATCACCCCATTTTACAGATGAATGCATGCAGGTTAGAGGGTTAAGTCACTTCCTCAAGGTCGTGGGCAGATCCCTCTGATGGTCAATGCAACATACTTCCTCCCTCTATTTGTGAATTTGGAAAATGTCAGTGTATCAGGAGAGAAATTTAGTTCAATTCAACAAACATTTTATTGACCATCTACTAGCTGTACGTCACAATCCTAAGTGATGAAAGCACAGAAGAAGGGGGAGACCACTTACACCTGTTAAGGTTCCACAGCTGGGTTTCTTAACCTTTCCACTATGACATTTTAGGCTGGATAATTCTTCGTTTTTGTTTGTTTGTTGCTCTGCTGTTGCGGGCTGTCCTGTGCATTTTGTTGGATGTTTAGCAGCATCTCTGGCCTTTATCCCTTGATGCCAGCGGCAATCCTTTCCCCTCCCCTGCCAGTTGTCAGAACTAAATATATCTCCAGACGTTGCCAAATGTCCCCTGGTGTGTGTGTGTGTGTGTGTGTGTGTGTGTGTGTGTGTGTGGTGACAAAGTTGTCCCCAGCTGAGAACCACTGTTGTATAGAAAGACTTAAAAAAGGTGGGGGGGATTGAGAACGAGACAGCAAGCTTTCCAGGCATCCCAAAGTGTGATGGATGTTGTATCCAGGACGTGCTGTTCGGGCTGAGAGAACCAGGGGAGTAGAGAATGGGGTAGATGCTGTGAGTGTGGATGAATGAAAGCAGAGCCCAGAAGGGGTTCTGGAGGAAGATGGAAGATGGGGGGGAGGTTATTGCTGGTGGGTCCTGGAGAAGGTTTGTGGGTAAAAACCCCTGGCTGTGGAACAGGAGAGGCAGAAACATTTGTGTATATGTTTGGAATGTAGATCTCAGCTCATCCTCCTGAAATGACCTCCAATGACTTGTTCTTGAGAAGATCAGACATGGGGAGAGGCCGGGCTGTAAATCCTGGAGGGGAGAACTTTAACGCCACTTAGAAATCAGGCCTGAAACACCCATAATGTTTGTCAGTTCACATTTTAGTGTTCTTGAGTAAGTGTGTAGGGTGTGGGGGATGAAATACGGCAGGTATTTGATTTAAAAAGCCTGCCCAGATTTAATGTCCTGATAAAATGTATTAAATCTTTTAAGGTTTTAATGAATCTAGTATGCGTTTCATAAATCAAGGACTCTGCTAAGCCATCTCCTTGTTTAATAAGAGTAAACTGGAAAATTGCTCTGAGCAGAAGCAAAATACATTTATATCACATCGAAAAATAATAGATTTTTAAGCTGAGGGGGGTCTTTCTGGGCCTTTTAAGCTGTTTGCTTATTACATTGGTCCGACTCCTTCAAATATTAAACCTCAGGCAAACACGTGCTAAACCGTATCAAGATACGAACCCGCACGAAGGTAAAGATTATTTGGAAGAGAGCAGAAAACAAAGCCGGTATTTCCTGACCCAGAGACCTTGGACCAAGTTGGGTTTTGCACTGAAACCTGGCTTTGTGTAACTAGGCTTAAGGTGGTTGGTTAAAAATCATTAGTAACTGTTATTAAACCTCCCTTCTTAAATTCCCTCACTCCTCCACCCTCACCCCCTCAACATATTTGCTGGACTCAAGTGGTAAGTGTGGAACAAACACACTTCTTGGGTTTTACAGCTGTTGGGGGAATGGCTTGTGAAGGTCGCTGTTCAGATTATCTAGAGCAGGCATCAGAAGCCTCTTCCCCTTGTCTTCAGCCTAAACTCCCTAAGGTTTGCTTTTGTTCCTTTCCCTTCCTTTTTTTCCACCAGTGCCCCCAATGCCAGGGCTCCAGCTCCTGCAGGGGTGGGGAGAGGGCTCTTAGGGGAGTGGGTGTAACAGATGGGTCTCTCTGAGCTGGCTGGGGATGGGAAACCCCTGGTACCAGCTTCCTTTGTGGATGGGGCAGGTTCTGGGTGAGATGGTGCTTCAGGGCCTTGGGGGGAGGTGGTATTGGAAGAATGAAGTGGGGCTGGTGGGGCTGGAACATTCCAGCGCACAAAAGCTGGCAGGGCTTGTGAGCTCTGCAGGGGAGGGAGCCGGCCCCATAAGGCTCAGCGAGGAGAAGCCTGTCCAACCTCATTAGCTGTCACGGGCAACAATACTGATCTGGCAATAAAGGCGATTCCAAACCTGTTGGTCATTAATCACCCGCCTGACAGTTGCGAATGGAAGTGGAAAAACCTCTCCCCCCCTCTCCCCTCCCCCTCCTCCCCTGGCCCAGCTCTGGGGTTTCAAGTTACCTCTCGGTATATATGGGGTTCGCTGCTGGGGGCTAGTCTCTTCCCCCTTCACTTTTCAAGAGGCCGCGTTCAGCGTGGACAGGCCGCAGGTTGGCCAGAGCAGATTCCAGCACAGGGACCAGGGGGCGAGAAGGTGCCGGGAGGCGCACCCGAGGTCGGCCCCCTGGGATCCAGGCTGGGACTTGGCCAGCGCGAGCGTGGGGTTGGGGAGACTTGTCAGCGCCCCAGCCTCGTCTTTATACACCCTCCCCCCTCACTCTCTGCATCCCATCTCTCCCTCCTTCAGCTACCAAGTGCCAACATATTTCCCTTTCTGTTCCTCTCCTACTCTTCCCATCCCCTACCGGAACACCCCTCCCGCCCCCCCCATCTCTCCTGAGCAGATCTCAGCTCGGGAAAAGCTTTCATCTCAATCCTTTACTCCCTGCTCTGAATGTAAGCCCCGTATCCTTTCCCACAGGCACATGTATTGTCAGCCTCATCCCTAACCGTAGCATTTGGCGACAGGCGACTTTGGGTGACAGCGGTAGTTTGCGTGTGGGAGGTGCAGGCAGTGGGTAGAGTGGGAGGGCGGGCCGGTCTGCACTGGCGCCCCCTGAAGGCAGCTCGCGGGAAGTGCAGCTGGGTCTCCTGGTCCGCAGAGGCAAGGAGGGACCAGCGGAGAAAGGGGACGCACCAGTCCAGGCGAGATCTCGCTGGCTCTTCGTTACCGGCCTGCTCTTCAATGCACTTGAGCCATGTGACCTTTTAGAGCGAG
The DNA here is from genome assembly GCF_008692025.1 of Phocoena sinus. NCBI lineage: Eukaryota > Metazoa > Chordata > Mammalia > Artiodactyla > Phocoenidae > Phocoena > Phocoena sinus. Next base: position 29,748,334 of record NC_045783.1, on the reverse strand, counting down.
AAGGTGCAACTTAACTTCTGCTCCATTTCAGAGGATGTGGAGGGAAGAGCGGCGCTTAGAATTAGCCAGGAATTTCGGAAATGGTAGCCTGACTGTAATTTGCATACTTCTTTTTGGCTCTTTGGATGGGCAGGCATAAGAGAGAGTCAACCGAATGCTAAAACCTAGCACGGGGAGAAATTGTAACATAAAATTTCGAGTGGTCTAAACGGATCCTCTAGTTTCCCCGAACTTTTCTGAATCCCGCGGGTACAGATTGACCGTAGCCTGGCCCGCGTTAGCTGGTGCTGTCTGTTCTCCCCATGGCAGAGAATAGGAGGGTCTGTCTCCAGCTGATCCATCCAGACTCCTCTGACCAAGATGAATTCCCATGACCGACTCATAGGAACAAAATGGAAAAGGACAGCTTTTTAGGTCTGTTTTGTCATTTTCTTTACATTCCTTTTTCTTTTACTTCCTTCTGTTTTTTTCTAATACTATGGTTGTTCTTACCTCTACCTACACGTTAGAAACACTTGGGGAGCTTTTAAAAAGTAGTGATGCCTAAGCCACATTCCCTGATACTCTTATCGATAAGATTGGTCTCGGGTAGGGGTCCCCACATGGCGATACCTTCAGGTGATTCAAATCTCGGGTGGGCTGAGAACTATGGGTGTAATATCTTTCCACCCATCGCGTCAATTCCCACCACGGTATCTTTGCTTTTGAGTTTTCTCTGCCTGGAATGCCCGCCTCTTTTCTGTCTGCCTGTCGACGGACCAGCTGTGCCACTCATGCCAATCGCTTCTACTGCACAGTCTTATTAAAAAGAGGGAAGAAGCAGAAGATGTGGTCCCGAGCTGGGGACATTTTTAGAACATAGTGTTTCTATTTAAAGACTAAATGGTCTGATACCTGATGTAGGTGCTATCGGAGCTCAGAAGAGAGAGAAGTCAGGGAGGGCTGGAGCAATTGCGGAAAGTTGTGTGGAGGAAGGGGCTGGGCTGAGTGTTGATGGGTGGTGGGGTTTGGGGAAGGGGGCAGGGAGGATAGAGGACTTCAGGCAGAGGGATGACATGAGCATATGAGTAGAGGCTGAAATGATTGGGGTATGTGCCGGGGACAAGAAGAAGATTCGCTCGGCTAGATAGAAAGCTTAGCCCTTCCCCCTCCTTCAGCCCTGCACGCATCCCTGCCACACTTCCTACAGCTTCACTATGGATTCCACACCGTCGTCAGTGGTTTTGTACTGTTCGGTCACTTTCTCTAGGTCTCACCATCAGATTTGTAAGCAACTGGAAACAGGGACTATACTTTATATAAGTTGGGACCTATCATTCAATTCAATTCAATTCAGTTCAATTCAACATATATTTACCGAGTGCCAGCTCTGTGTCAGTTCTAGGCTTTTGGGATTCAATCAAACAGACAAAGACACTGGCCCTTCTGAGCCTGGATTCTAGCCAGGGGATACAGACAACAATAAACACTATAAATAATATATCGATAAATTATATAGTCTAGTAAAAGTACCACAGATAAAAGAAAAAGGAGAACGGGGTAAGGGGTATCAGGAGTGAGTGTGTGTAGGTGAGTGTGCATGTGTGTCTGTGTGTGCATATAGAGTTATTGAATGGAAGATATTAAATACAAGGCATTATTATTATTTTTTAAAAATAATTTTATTTATTTATTTATTTTTGGTGGCACTGGGTCTTCAATGCTGCGTGCGGGCTTTCTCTATCTGAGGTGAGCGGGGGCTACTCTTCATTGAGGTGCACGGGTTTCTCACTGCGGTGGCTTCTCTTGTTGCGGAGCACGGGCTCTAGGCACGCGGGCTTCAGTAGTTGTGGCACACGGGCTCAGTAGTTGTGGCTCGTGGGCTCTAGAGAGGAGGCTCAGTAGTTGTGGCGCACTGGCTTAGTTGCTCCGCGGCATGTGGGATCTCCCTGGACCAGGGCTCGAACCTGTGTCCCCTGAATTGGCAGGCGGATTCTTAACCACTGTGCCACCAGGGAAATCCCCAAGGCATTATTAATAGAGGTATTAAATACAAGGCATTATTAATAGAGGTATTAAATACAAGGCGAAATGAGGTCTCATTGAGAAGGTGAGAACTGAAAAAAGACTTGAAGGAAATGAGGCATTTGCCCAAGTGGATCTCTGGGAGAAAAGATCTTTAGACAGAGAAAATATTTCTAGAACAAAGCTGCTACGTTGCAGCACGCCTGGCATTTTGAGGAGCGGCAAGGAGGCCACGTGGATGGAGCCCAGTGACAGAGGAGACAGTGGTGCAAGAGGAGGCCAGACAGGGAGCAGGGAGCTGGACCACGTTGGGTCTCAGAGCCACCCTATGGACTTTGGCCTCTACTCTTAGTAAGATGGGAGCCCTTGCAGAGTTTCAAGCAGATGAGTGACGTGATCTGAGTGATGGTTTTAAAAGACCTCTTGGGCTGCTGGATTGAGAACAGCCGATGGGGGTTGGGGGTAGAAGCCAGGAAGTCCATCATGAGATCAGGTTTTACAGACACAGCTGAGCTCACGCAAGTCGGTGAAAGAGGACCTTCAAAGCGTTCACATGGGAAGGGGGCACATTATTCCTGTGTGCGATTAAGAGCATCATTATAAGATGCCCATTATTTAGATTCTTGACCTGACTGAATAAGCCTGACCATCCAGCTTGGCTTCGAGAGACATTTCTGTCCCCTAATCAACACACAGCTTCGTCATTGCCAATAAAGTATGTGACGGGCTTTGACGACAGTTTTTAAAGAGTTCCAAAGAGTTTAGAGAAAGGTAAGAGAATAGAATAAATGTATGTCATTCCAAAGTAACCATTTTGAGTGGGACAGGGTTTATTTTGATGTCTAAGTCCTAAGTCTGTTAAAAAATTCTGTTACTTTATAGTATTTTGGGACAGGATTTATTTTGATGTCTAAGTCCTATGTCTGTTAAAAAATTCTGTTACTTTATAGTATTTTGGGACAGGATTTATTTTGATGTCTAAGTCCTATGTCTGTTAAAAAATTCTGTTACTTTATAGTATTTCTTCCATATTCCCCCTTCTCCTGAGCAGAGGCTTGGCTCTCAGCACACAGTACGCTCAGTCAGTACTTGGGGAATGGAGTTAAGCTTTGGGCATGCTGGTATGTGCTCGTTTGCAAGGCAGTATTAAAAATTCCATTTGAATTTCCAAATCCAGCTAATTTTAAGGGGGCAAACTATGTTTTTCCTCTTAAGAGAAGTGAGACATGAATATTTAAAAGAGGTTCTTTACCTTCCCCCGCTGAGAAGCAAAGGTGGCCAGTTTTTGTTCAGTTTCTTACAGGTCCATTTAAATGAACACGCAGCTAGGAGGGTAAGCGGGCTGTCACCTAGTCAGCAACATCGTTGAGTGGCTTCTCTGAGGGTTAGTCACCGAGAAAGGATACAAAAGAAATAAAAACCGTCAACTTTGCCCTCATGTATCTCCCAATCTGTCCAGGAAACCACGAACCATGAAGACAACGGGACATTTACAAAGACACAGACTGGTGGGCGATTCCAGGAAGGGAGATTCCTTATTGCCAAATGCATGTGTTTCATTGTAAACTCCTCAATGTAGCGTAACATTGGTGATCCTTGTTCCCACGATAATCCTCTGAAATAAAATCAGTGTTACAGCTGAAAAGAACCCTCGAGATTATCCATTTTATCCAGTCCCCTCCCTCTGTGAGCAGGAAATCGAGGCACAGGTATCTGAAGTGCTTCACCCCGGGCCACTCAGGGAGCAGGGGAGCTAGAACTAGGTCTCTGGGCTCCCAGTTCTTTCCTACAAGTTCAGAGTGGGGTCAGCCTCCAGGATCAAGGTCACAGGAGCATTTAGTGAGGCTGGGGGAAGCCTTATTTGGCAGGAGGAGAACGAACAGGGCAGCTAGGGGAAAAAGTCCATATACCCGTCTGTCGTTTCAAAGAGGAGGGACCGGGCTTCCCTGGTGGTGCAGTGGTTGAGAGTCCGCCTGCCGATGCAGGGGACACGGATTCGTGCCTGGTCCAGGACGATCCCACATGCCGCAGAGCGGCTGGGTCCGTGAGCCATGGCCGCTGAGCCTGCGCATCCGGAGCCTGTGTGGAGAGGCCACAGCAGTGAGAGGCGCGTACCGCAAAAAAAAAAAAAAAAAAAAAAAAAAAAAAAGAGGAGGGACCCAGGCAGGGCAGATGTGCTGGTTCATCTAAGGGGTTTGGAAGGTGGGGTCACAGCAGGGGGACCCCTAGGCCCAGAGTCACAAGAAAAAAAAAAAAACATTAGCTTTTGATTATTATTTTCTGAGGCTGACCCTCCCACAGCTAGGGTGGCTGGAGCAGGGCAGTCGGGGAGGTTAGGAATGCCTGACGGAGTGAAGGCCGGCCAGGTGGCCTCCGTGATGAACGGAATTCCTCAGCATGGGGCATTTCTGTCCCAACGCCTGGGCTGGAGCAAAGACCCCAGACCCAGGACACTCACAGGAGAGAGTCCCCTGCTCCTGTGACCCACTCCCTTCAGTCCCCAGGGGGGATCAGCTGGAAGTGAGCCCTGCAAAGCCACCTGGCTGGGGCCTTCCCGTTGTAGCAAAGCCTAAAAACCGAGTCGGGCCGGCCGTCCAGCTGGGTCTGTGCTCCAAATGGAAGAAAGCAACAGGCCCCACACCGATGATTCTCTGCAGCGTTCCGGCCGTGGTTCACAGGGCCCCAGGGAGTGAGACGGGGACTATGTGGGGAGCCCGTGTCTCCTTTGTGGTGAGCAGCCCTGTGGGCAAATGTCAGGGGACTTGCAGACACCAGGCCCTTGGGTCAAGCCTGCTTCTCCCTGTGGTTTCCTGGGCAGGGCATTTAGAGCAGTGCTTCTCAAACTTGACTGTGCGAGCCCTAGGGATCTAGTTCAAATGAGGACTTAGAGCTACAGGTCTGGGCTGGGGCCTGAGATTCGGCATTTCTAACAGGCTCGCGGCCCATGGCGATGCTTCTGGTCTTATGTCCACACTTGGAGGAACGAGGCTTTAAAGGGGAATTCAACTTTTCGAAACCCTCACCTGGAGAACGGCCTTCCCAGCTCTTTCTACCTGAGGGCTGCCATCTTTCAGACCGCTTTGCATATTCCCTGCCTTTTCTAGACATCTCCAGCCCCTCCTCTGAACCCACCTCTCCTCTGAATGCCGGTGGCACTGAGCGCCGTGCTGCTCACCCGGCCTCAGCATTGGTGTCCAGGCTGTCCTTCTCTATCCACTTGTTTCCCCAACTTGATTGCTAGCTACCTGGGTTTCCCCTCCCTCCCTCTGTCCCGGTAAGGCTGGGATTCCATGGATACGGATTCCTTGAATTGATCTCCTCTCCTGTGCCCTCTGACACCTTGCTCAGTGGGCCCCGAGAATCCTTGCTGGGCACCGTCTTTCTGTCCCTGTTGCCCGGGACTCTGTTTCTAGAACAATAGGCTGGATTCTGTTCCTCTCCTAAGAGAGGGTTGAGTTCCGCAATGCGGGGCAGAGTTCTCTCTTGGCAGCAGAGGGCTGGCCCAGTCAGGCGGCCAAGGGACCATTGATCTGAGTTCAGTGAAAAAGTGGCTTCTCAGGAGCCCTGGATCCAGGCCCACTTCTAGACAACTTCTTCTTTCAACGCGCTCTGATGTGCTTTAACTTCACAAACATGCCGGTTTCCCAGCTGCCCCTGAGAGACAGCGGTGGTGGTGGTGACCACAGCAGGGGTCAGATGGTGTGGCCAGTGCGGAGGGCGGGCTGGGGGGTTTCGCTGTGTCCGAGACCTTTCTGTTGGGGTTGATATTGCGGGTCTGCAGATACAGTTACACGGACTCTCTCTCCACCTCGTGGGACAACACGGTGACACGTGTTAAAATATAGACGTGTGCGTAGGGCAAATTCACACATAGACGTCTCACCTCTTTCTTCTGCCCTTTATACCTCCCTCTCTCTTTCACACACACACACACACACAAACACTTAACCAATTAAGTCCGTCGAGTGCTATTTGCGGATGATGGTGTGGAATTGTGCTGGAGTCGTGTCCGGCATCATTAAATGTCAGCATTAACAATACGGCACTTGGCAATCAAGGCCGCTCTGTGGCTGTTAGTCATTAATCACCATCTGACAGTCCTGAATTGGAAACGAGGAGCCTGTTCACATGTGCTCCGTGTGCCCAGTTACCCTCTCGGTAATCAGTCTCGGAAAACTTTTCTTCGACTCCCCACCTGTGAGGGCCTCTGTCCTGGTGAGGGGGCGGGGGTCTTTAGGCTGAGTCCCTCCCCCCTGCGCTGCGGAAAGAAGCCCAGGTCTAAAAAAATAGGGGAGAGAGGAGCATATTTTTTTTGGCCTACCCTTTCCCTCCTAGGGCTGTTTTATGTAGCCTTGTTTTTCTATTCTGGCCCAATGGCCAGGAAAATTCTTTTTCTCCCTGAAGAAATTCTGCAAGACAGCAGGGAGCTCGGTTCTGTTTCAGAAGCTGGTGGGGTAAGTTTGTCAAGTGCGTCCTCAGGTGTGGACCTGTGTCTGCTAGCTGGGGGACTTGACTAATTTCAGGGATCGCTTCCAGGAATGTGGGTCTGAACTTCCACTGGTCTTCTGGGTCCCTTTGCCGAACAGAGAGGAAGGACTATTTCTCCTTGGGGTCCAATCTCAGCACCTCTCTATAGCCATATTAATTCATTCATTTTTTCCAGAACTATCTCCTGAGGGCCCACTGGACTGGACACTGGGGCTGCAGTGATGGACACAGGCCCAGGTCCCTCCCTCGTGGTGGTGGCTTTGAGTGGGTGGGATGAGGGTCAGAGAGAGAAGCTGTGTTGCCCCAGGCTTGCTCTCTGAAGGGGAGTGCTCTTCCTCTGCATCCTTGGAACGTGTGCTGCCCAGCTGCCAGCTCTTCCAAGAGGCACAAGCATGTAGGAGAACGGTCATTTCCAGAAGCTTTCCTGACCTGGCTCCTTCACCCCTCTGATGTCTCATGCCCTGCAGACCCCGCCCTCTGCCTACCCGGGTGGAGGCTTTCCCGAACAGGTGAGCACTGATGTCTCCAGAGGGTTGACTTCTGCCTCCATCCTTTTCACGTGCACATTTTATAATGTTTTTACGGGACTTTGTTCTTTAACTCCAAGGAATGAGTTGAGTGGGGGATTTCAGCCACCCCTGTGAGTTGGTAGAGGGCACAGGCCACTGACAGCTCCGTCCCCAAGTGCGTCTCCTCTGCCTACCTCAAGAGTTTGCCACTCCAGCCAGAGTCCCCAGGGCGACCGCCTTGCCCCCAGGACCACCCCTCCTGCTCTGCACTGATGAGAAGGAAAGGCTTCTGGAACAGCTGGTCACTGGGCATCGCTGGAGGGCATGCCTTCTTTCTCTCTTCCCTGGTGGCTCTATCTTTTGTCCCTCCTCTGAGTTTCACCCCCGGGGTCTCTTCTCTCACCCAACTAAGGACTTCAGTTCAAAGATGTTGACAAATATTTTAGCCCTTTCGCAATTAAGTAGAATTCAGCAAACTTCCACTGACTGTCCACCACGTACCTGGCACTGTCCCAGGCACGCAGGGGACACGAAGATGAATAAAAGATCCATCTCACCTTTAGGGAATTTATGGGCCGGTGAAGGGCAACGAGGGGTCCTCACATAGAGAAAGACTAGACAGAAGAGAAAATAAGGGGCTCAAGGGATTCAGAGCGAGGGAAAACCACAAGTGGTCATGGTAAAAAGACCAGTGAACTTGTGAGGAGGAGTGAGAAGGAAGAACTTGATGGACTGGTCTCTTTGAACCACTTACTGATGGACTTGAACGTGGGGTTACAGGTTTGACCTTGGGTAGATAAGGCCTATGAGTTTCCAAGAGTTAGAAATGCACCCTTGCGTATTTCATTAAAAAGGTATCTTGCAGGAAGAGAGAAGGCTGAGGTTGCCCTCAAGCTTCACACTCCAGGCAAGAACCCTGTAATTATAGGTTGATTTGAGTGATCACCAGTTTAATTTTTGTCTCCATCAGCAACTGTCCACGCCACAGCTCCGGGAGCTAGAAGAACCTCCAAGCTCTGTCCCAGGGTGTCCCTGTGAGTCACCGGAGAGGTCCCGGCAGCACCGGATCTTCCTTCATCTCCCTCTGGCTCGTGCTGGTTTGCAGCCCTGCCTTGGTTCTGCGGCTGGTGGTGCCTGGATGGTGATGCTCTCTCTCTCGGCGGCATCCCTTCTCCTCCCAACTCGTCCCGCTCCGGGTTCTTCCAGGGCTCAGGCTGAATTTTTGTCCTTCTCTGGAGGCACAGCTCCAAGGGAAAGTTCCTTCATGACAGGAGAATCCGGCCGCCGTCCGGGTGTGGATTTCCCAGCCTGAGACACAGTCCCCCGCCTCACCTACTTGATCCCACTCATCCTTCAGGCTTGGCTGCAAAGGTCACGTAACCAGAGATTCTCCCTGACCTTAGTTCTAAACGATGGTTCCTTGTTACCTGCCGTGTATGCGCTGTGAAACAATTTCTGTCATTGCTGCTACCGCAGTTTTTAATTATATATTGGTTGGTTTAGTTTTTCCCTCCGTATTCGTCTGCAAGCTTTATGAAGGCAGGCGCTGAGTGTCTTTTTGCCCATGATCGTATGCCTGGAGTCTAGCCCCATGCCTGGTGTGCAGTAGCTGCTCAGGAGATGTTATGGAATGCATGAGCTGTGTCCATCTGGTGGCTGGATGATCTCAGAGCTGGTTGGGCATTTACCCAGTGGCCTGGGGATAGGGAGACTATGGGACTTCTCTCTCTTTTTCAGAAGGAAAGGGAAAACAGAAAATGGGGAGTGAGTAGCCATGAAAAAGGATGAAATGATGCCATTTGCAGCAACATGGGAGGACCTAGAGATGATCGCACTGAGTGAAGTAAGTCAGACAGAGAAAGACATATATCTGAGGAATCTAAAAAAAAACAATACAAGTCAACTTATTTACAAAACAGAAACAGACTCACAGACCTAGAAAACAAACTTATGGTTACCAAAGGGGGAGGAGGGGAAGGGTAAATTGGAAGTTTGGGATTAACAGATACAAACTACTATATATAAAATAGATAAACTACTAGGACCTACTGTATAGCACAGGGAATTATATTCAATATCTTGTAATAACCTGTAATGAAAAAGAATCTGTATATTCTGAATCACTTTGCTGTACACCTGAAGGTAGCACAACATTGTAGATCAGCTATATTTCAATTAAAAAAATGGGGAGTGGGCTTCCCTGGTGGCGCAGTGGTTGAGGGTCCGCCTGCCGATGCGGGGGACGTGGGTTCATGCCCCGGTCCGGGAAGATCCCACATGCCGCGGAGCGGCTGGGCCCGTGAGCCATGGCCGCTGAGCCTGTGCGTCTGGAGCCTGTGCTCTGCAACGGGAGAGGCCACAACAGTGAGAGGCCCGGGTACCGCAAAAAAAAAAAAAAAAAAAAAAAAAAGGGAGGGAGAGAGGAGAGTAGGCATGGCTTGGCATTCTTGGGAGCCCTCCCTCATGGTCTGGCCCTGTGGAAGGTGCTTAACCTGCCCCACAAGAGATCCTGAGTGACAGCCCTGGTTCCAGGGACCAGCTTCTCCTCTGATGGAGTCCCCAGACCTAGGAGCCTGTTTGAAAAAGAAATAAATGGATGTTCCAGAAAGAACCAAACAGCCCATTCCCAATCCCAGCTGCCCACCACCAGCCTGTTCCTGAAGGATTCTGAGCTTGGAAATCCCAAGGAAGTTTCGGGGACCCTTCTCTTCCCTGACGCATGGATGAGCCACAGTCTGCTGGGGAGACAAGAGAGCAGAAGAAGAGGGAAGAAAATAGAGTTTAGAGCGGGGCTGGCCTGAGGCGAGTGGCAAAGGGGGAGCATTAGTGCTATGGGGAGTGAGAGCACACCCCACCTCCTCTTTCCTGACTTTCAAGGGGTCTCCTCTCTGAGTGGGCTTGAGGATGAGAGCTGGAGGAGACAGTGGAGTGGACGAGGCCCTCGAGGCACGAGGGATGGAGGGGAGGCTCTTGACCTCAACCACCAGGTACCAGGGCTGGTGCCACCCCCAGGGGCGCTGCAATTGTAGAGGGTATTTTGGGGTCGTCTCCACGACTGGGGAGGAGCTACCAGCAAGCAGTGCCTTGAGACCAAGGACGCTAAACCTTCTGCCCTGCATGGGAGAGTCCTGCCCGATAAAGAATTGTCTTGTTCCAAAGGTCCCCTCTGTGAAACACTGAAATGAGAGAAAAATAAGGCCTTTGATGCTTGACTCTTTGGGGTGTAAGATGCCCCATGGTTTCTGTCCCCAGAGCTCCTGAGATCCATGGGAAAAAAGTAGACAGGCCCACGCTTGACCATGGGGGCGTGTGACACGGCGCTCAAGGAGAACTTAGGTCACTGCCTCTTCACCCCATCTCGGTGCCCCCTCCGCGCCCCACAGGCCTGCAAAGCTCCCTGGTGGGCCCTGAGCGCCCAGCCAAACCTCACCGAGCTGCGATGTCTAACTTTTTTCCATCTGCCGGGCTGCTTCAGCACGGGCCGGAGAGATGCGGGGCCGGAGGTCGGTGTGGGCGGAGGTGAGGCGTGGTGGGGGGGATGTCTGAGGGTTCGGGGAAAGGCTTTTTGGGGGGTGTTGCTGGAAGGGAGCAGTGCTGGGGGAAGTCGACGGCTCTGGCCTGTCGGGAGGACGGCTGTTGGCACCCGGAGAAATCCATCCAGCGGAGCCAACCCTCATTAATCATCTGGGCGGCTGGACTGCCAGCTCCTTTCAAGATCTTTCAAGAAGGGTTTTCACCCAAAATAGAGTTGAAAATGTGCTGGGCCCTACTCAGAATCTCATCAGTCTGGGCATTATGGAAAGTGGCGGGCAGGCCATGACAGACAAGGCATACTCTGTTCCAGGGGTCCTGACTCCTAAAGCCTGTCATATCAAGCCCCTCATCAGATTTGACAGCTCCATTTGTACCTACAGAATAGATAAAAGGGGCTGTTCATTGACACAAATGGAGGGGGAGGGGTGGGGAGGACGAGAGGGGAAGGGGGCGGGGCGCAATCGCACGTGTGTGTGTGTGTGTGTGTGCATGTGTGTGTGTGTGTGTGTGTGTGGTGGGGGAGGAATGGCATCGGGGAGGGATGGGGTGGGGGGGTGATGGTTGGGGTCAAGGGGTGCCAAGAAGGATGCTTCCAAGAACAGTTTCTCCTCCAGTGCCCCCAGAGAAGGGTGCAGGGTCAGGGGAGACAGGTGAGGCTCAGGTTGGGGATGGCGTGGGTGACCCCACCGGTCAGGGTCATCGTCAAGAGGCTCCCCAGCCCCTCTCTGTGCTCTGGGCCCCGAGGCTGTAAGTGGATCCAGGAAGGTGGGCCTGGAGCAGGAGAGCCTGGGGTGGGTGGCTGTCACAAAGGTGACCCGGGCCAGCAAGTGGGAGGCATGTCTCAGTTCTGAGCCCTGAGCTGGAGTTTGCAAAGAGCCTTCCTTTCCTTCTGCTGCAGCCCCTTCACTGGACTGTGTCTGTACTGAGGCCATCGCCCCTTGGAGTAGGCTGCTGGGTGACCACACTTATGCTGGTGGCCCCAAGCAAAGACTCCCTTAAATTACGTTTGTAAGTGCTTTCCTGTTCCCAGCAGATGGCAGCTGGTTGGCGTGGGCTGGACGACGTCCTCAATACACCTTGCAAACTCCAGCTTTGGCTTTGCTCAGGCCGCTGCACTGGCCTGGAAGGCCCCTCCTTCTTCCTCCGGGGGCTGAGTGAACAAGTGAGTCCTCCCAGCTCCTGGGCTGCTGCAAACGCCTGGCACTCTTCGCAGCTCCCGTTCATTTGTTAATGTCATACGTTATTTCATGTTATCGATATGTGTTTGTTCTGGTTCTCCTACTAGATTGCAAACAGTTGGATGTGCGGGCTCATGTCTTATGCATCTTCTGTCCTCTGATAGTGTTTAGAGAACTTCTCAGGTTCTCCAGAAATATCTCCACAGGAGATTCTACAAGGCTCAGTCGTGACTTCAGGAAGTGAGTCTGGGATCAGGGGATTTAATGTCTCTTTCTGACCCGTGGTCTTTAGAGGAGAGGGTCAGAGGTCAGCAAGGCTCTGCCTATCCTGCCCCCACCCACCTGGGGCCTTTGGAGGACTCAGACAAACGCCCCCTCCCCAGCTAACGCAGCCCAGGCCAGGTGTCATGGGTGGTCGTGGAGCTTCCTCATGCGACCTTGGCCGGATGGCTCTGGTGGCAGGAATATAGGTTTTTGGAATCGGATAGATTTGGTAGGGATCTTGCCTCTAATGCTTACTGACTTTGTGACGTTGGGCAAAATGTGTTCAAGAGTAGACTTACTGCAGGGAATGGATGCCAGGATTAAATAAAACCTTGTATGGAAGTACTTAGCGCAATGTCTAGCATACAGCAAGCACTCAGTAAATGTTAGAGAAGGATGAAGGCCACGTCTGGTCCTGTTGCCCAGAACTTTTCCTTTGAACGTAAGAGGACATCCTGTTGATGGCACCTGTTCGTTGGTGACCATTGATCATTATCACGTTGAATCAATCCTTAGCTTTTTGTAAGTTTCACAGATGGAAGCTTTGCTAGAGTCCAATACACAGAAGGTCCCTACCCTTCCTATAAGGAGGAGGTGTTAATATGCTGCCTCAGGGCTACAAGCTATGCGGAAGGTCACGAACCTCTTTGAACTTCAGGGTCTCAGAGCCCTGGGATGTCTGTCCCAACAGGAGGGAGGTCAGCCGTGTCTGGCTAAAGCGTTCCATCCCTGCGCCTGTTTCCTACGAGTTCAAATGTAAACTTCCTCCAGGTGAACAGGGCTCTGTGGGTTTGGAAGGGCTTCTGTTTGGGAAGGTCCGAGGAAGCAGGATGGAGGTGGGCTGGAGTGAAGGAGAACTGAGTTCTCTCCTGGCTTCTCTCTGACCCACCGTGTGGCCCTTGGCAGTCACCACATGCCTTCATCTTGCTACAAACTCAGTTTTGCCCTGAGCATGGGGAGGGCAAGATGGAAGCCGTCAGAGCACCCAGACAACGCCTGTGGGGGACCACTCTCCAGCTCCCCTCTCCTTGTGTGCACAAGGGAGGGTCAACATCTTGCACTTAGGAGGGGCCGTGTGACCAGTTCCAGCCAGAGGATTATGAGCATAGGTGACATGTATCACTTTTGGCCTGAGCTGTGTTCATGCAAGACCTCCAGCTCTCCCCGTGCTGTGACCACTGAGGATGTCAGGAGTCCTGATTAATTATGTGCAACACCGTGATGCTTTCTGAGGTGTCACCTTGGTTAGACTGAGCGAGAGTCCAGGGTATTTAATCAAACTCTGCTTCTGGGAAGGAATTTTGTGGATGTGATTGAAGTCCTTAATCAGTTGGCTTTAAGTGGCTCAAAAGGGAGATTATCCAGGGTGGGCCTGACCTAATCAGGTGAGCCCTTTTAAAGAGGCTTCCCTGAGCTCAGAGACTCCAAAGGGCTCATGCCAGTAGAGTTTCAGCCTGCTGTGGTCTTCTCTTCTTGCCTGTCTCCTTACGGACTTCCAACTTGCTTAGCTAGCCACCACGATTGTGTAAGCCAACACCTTATAATAAATGCCTTACTGTATTATTGGTTCTGCTTCTCTGGTCAAATCCGGATTGATACAGAGATCCCTGTCAACCCACGATGGAGATGTAGTGTAAGTGAAAAACAAGATTTTGCTGCGTTAAGCTTCTGAGATTTCAGGGTTAATTTGTTACTGTAGCATAATCTAGCCTATACTGACTATTGCAACAGCATTAGTAAGCCCTTAGTCCATCATATCTTAATTAGCTTATACATCTATCTCCTAGTAAACTGAAGCTCCTTGAGGCAAGGGCCAGGGTCACTCTCACCTTTTTAGTGCCCAGAGTAGACAATTGTACCTGGTATGCAGGGGACATTCTGTAATGTTTAACAAATGAGTCAAACCCACTACACTCAGCGGCGTCTCAGCTCTTGGAAGGAAGGACCCAGGTACCTTCAACTGCATGGTGTCCAGCGAGGTCCCAACACATGTAGGCACACTGGCCAAGACATTCTGATGGGACAGTTCCCCCGATCCTATCCATTTGCAGCATCTAAACCCACCTGGATACAAAGTCGGAAGCTACTGACTCAGTGCAAAGAATTTTATAGTCAGGACTGTGTTGGAATCCTGGTTCCACAGCTCTTTAACTGTGAAATCGTGAGCGATTTCCCTAACCTCTCCAAATTCCAGTTTTCTCATCAGCGTGACCTGGAGGCTTGTTGTAAATATTAAATGCCCAGCACATATTATTATATTTAACTGTGCCGTGGCGCACACAAAGTGATGCTCCTAGAGGTGCTCTAGGGTATGCCTGGCTTATTGTACACTTGTTTGGTGCTGCCTGTATTTGAAGTTGTAAAGCTGTGAGTGAGAAGGATAAGCATGGTGGCGTAGTCGTGTTAGTTCCTTTTATGGACAAACCTGTATATAACTCACCCCCCGCTCAGCCCCCCACCCCTCCACAAGAATTCACACATCCACATACCCAGGAAAACAAATAGGATGTGGGGAACGTGCAGTGACATTTTCCAAATGACTGTTTCCCTTCTAAAATCTGGCTCTGATTTAAACTCCAGGAGGATCATTTTATTTTATGTTCCAAAGAGCTATGGAGATCGCCACTGCCCACTCAGAGCAAAGGTCCCCCCACTGTGGTTTGATTTTTATCTGCCTTTCATTTCTTCCATCGCCAGTCCCATTTTTCAAAAGCAATTCGATGGAGGCTGTGAAAAATGGATTCTTTTTGTAGACCTCGGTTTAACCTCATCTTATTTAAAATAATAATGTCTGACCCACTTAATTACCAAGCAGTCGCTGAAATACCGGCATCACCCTATTCTCAGCATTTCATCAAATGAAAAAAAAAAAATATTTTTGTGGTACGCGGGCCTCTCACTGCTGTGGCCTCTCCCGTTGCGGAGCACAGGCTCCGGACGCGCAGGCTCAGCGGCCATGGCTCACGGGCCCAGCCGCTCCGCGGCATGTGGGATCTTCCCGGACCGGGGCACGAACCCACGTCCCCCGCATCGGCAGGCGGACCCTCAACCACTGCGCCACCAGGGAAGCCCTGAAAAAATATTTTAATGCTTCATTCTTTGGGGCCCAGTTCCCTGGATGGAAAGTCCACGTTACAACATTCTTCTTGTGGACTCTCCACCTACCCTCCATCACTGAGGTAAAGTCACAAGGTTTCTTTTTCTGGGTCTTCCACTTCTACTGTGCTGATGGGAACTTCAGTATTGCATTAGACTGGGAACCAGTGTCACAGCAACCTGCCCAACTCTGACCACCATGCTTCACCCTTTAAACATTTTATAAACTCATAGAATATTCCAGTTAGAAAGGGCTTAGATGTGAAGAAAAGGGAACACCTGTACACTTTTAGTGGGAATTAAATTGGTGCAGCCACTATGGAACACAGTATGGAGGCTTGTGATAAAACTAAAAATAGAACTACCATATGACCCAGCAATTCCACTCTTGGGCATATACCCTGAGAAAATGAAAACACTAATTCAAAAAGATACATGCATCCCAATGTTTGTAGCAGCACTATTTACAGCAGTCAAGATATGGAAACAACCTAAGTGTCCATCAACAGACAAATGGATAAAGAAGATGTGGTATATATATATATATATAATAGAATACTACTCAGCCATAAAAAGAACAAAATTCTGTCACTTGTAACAATGCGGATGGACCTGGATGGTATTACGCTTAGTGAAATAAGTCAGAGGAAGATAAATACTCTGTGTTATCACTTACATGTGGAGTCTAAAAAAATAAAACAAATGAATGTATATAACAAAACAGAAACAGACTCACAGACATAGAGAACAAACTAGTGATTACCAGTGGGGAGAGGGAAGGGGGGCAAGATAGGGGTAGGGGATTAAGAAATACAAACTGCTATGTATAAAATAGATAAGGTACAAGGATATATTGTACAATATGGGGAAATATAGCCAATATTTTTAATAACTTTAAATGGAGTATCATCTATAAAAATATTGGATTGCTATGTTGTATACCAGAAACTAATATTGTAAATCAACTATACTTCAGTTAAAAAAAAAAAAAAAAGCTTCATGTGAAAAAAAAAAGGGGCTTAAAAATTACAAGGTGCCACAACTTCATTTCAGAAATGGGAAAAAAAAGAGACTCAGAGAGATAAAGTGACTTATTCAAGGTCGCACAGAAATCAAGTTTCAGAACCAGAGCAAAATCCAGGTTTTCTGACTTCTGTTTCAATGCTCGTTCTACTATACGTATGATGACTACACTCTCTGGACTTTTCAGGACAGTCCTCAAGCTATCAAAGTACACTCACACTCTTGGTCTCCATTTTGAACAATACGGTCACTTCATTTCCTCTCAGTCAGCAGGTTCAATTTCTTTTCTCTGAAGAGAATGCTTTCCTAGCTCCTCTGTGATCCAAATCCACTGACAGCTTTTCCTGTCTTGGGAAGTGTTAATAAAGCTGGTGATATGCCACCACCCCTGGGAAAACTCGTAAAGACACTTCATCTAGGAAGAAGCACAAACCATTTCCAGGTCTGGAATTCTCCATGGAAAGCGCAAGCTGGTTAGGCAGGCCTATTCCTTGATCTGCTTGAGAATGGAAATCACTGGGCTCTGGCTCAGCCCTCTCACCACGATGGAATGAAGGCCTCACCCATCTTCCAGCCTTCAGAAGAAGATGGGCCTACGAGGAATTGGGGAGCCTCCCAACAGAATGGAGCTCCCATGGGAGGGTCCCCAGTGTCAGCCCCAGTGAGCTCTCCCTCCATCTTCTGTAGCCTGTCAATCTGCACAGCTAGCCCCTTCTTATATTCTGTCCTGTTCTCCACTGTCTGCACTGTTCAGCTCAGCACTTATTAGACTGGCATAAAGGCAGTGATATAGATACCGTCTTGTTCTCCATCTCATGGGTATATCTTGTCTCGTCCAACTAAATTGGGTAGGAACATGGTCTGAGTTTTCTCCTGTGTCTCCCGACGCCCCGCATTGCGCTGGGCACGGACCAGGAATCCTGTAAACTCTGTTTGCTTTGGTGATCGACCTCCTGGAAGTCTTAATTCCCCAATACTGGGTCTCCATGTTCAAGCTGCCATTTCTCTATCTTGGTCATTGGGTACATCATTTGTCAAAACAGAAACCGTACAAGTGTAACGAAGTCGATATCGCTCTTGTATCGCCCCCCCCACCCCTTTTTAAATGTTGAAATCAACCACGCGGCTCCATCAATTTCCCACAAACTCCTGACCTTATTCCCGCCCCTGGACCACGGGGTTGCTTCGGTTCTGTTTTTAGCTTGGCTGAGCCCATTGGCCCCCTCCCTGGCCTCCCTCTCTGCTGGGTGCCTTTCCTGTCCTTGGACCCGGTGGCTGACAGCTGGTTTGGGGGGAACCGGAGGAGAGGATGCGGGCATGCTGAGTGTGACAATAGGGCGGGCTTTGTCCAGGGGCCAGGGTGCACCTCCGCTGACCTTGGAACTGGGGACGACCAAGGGGAGGCAGTTTCCTTCTCTCTCTCTGGGCTGCAGGTTTTTAATGTCTTCTTTGTTGGTCTGGGGCCCTGGAGACTGAACCGAGGGGAGAGACTTTAGGCTGTTCCCTCCCTCCTGGACAAAACGGTGCGTGCTTTTCCTGTTTAAACAGGGCACAGTTGTGAAGTGCCCTGACTCCGCACACACCGAGGCCCGGCAACGGCTGCAATAAATCAATAGGAAAATAGAAGCTGCCAGTTAGACTAAACAAGTGCATTTGCAAAGACTGCTAGCCCTCATTAATCACTCTGACAGTCCTAAAAACACATTTCCCCTTTAATGACTGTATTTGGATAATCAGTGCTTTTTCCTCCTCAGAGTTTGAGTAACAGACAGCTGGTGTTATTACAGCCATCGGGGAGGGAGTGCTGGGATTAGGGTCGAGGGGGAGCCATCCACTGGAGGTCTCCGCAAAGGGGCGGGGTTGCCATGCAGGAATGAGGGGGAGCTTTGTGCTGCCATTGATGGCTCCCGGGCAGCCATGGGCACGTTCCCCCCAAACCTTGACACCCACCTGCATTGTGTGAACACAAAAGCCTCATGGGGAGTTTTAGGGGGGCTTGCAGGTTTCACCTGGGCTGGGGAGGAGGCAAGAGTTTCCTGGGCAGCTAGGGAAGGAGATGGGTCGATGTGATTTGGCTTTGTTTCCGTGAGGTGACTTTGGCTTTCAGGAGAAAGTTTGAAACCCAGCACATTCCTCTTTATAAATGATGTAACACATTAATGCACAGCACATTATGAAAATGGTAATTCAAACCCATAGTGCTCCAAATTAAACCATACATTATCGGATGCAGTCAACCATCTATTTTGCAAAAAGACAGGATGAATGAAATCAAGTCAAACAGAAAACTGGAGTGCAGCTTCCCCTACAGAATGATTAATAAAGTACAAAGCCACAGTATTATTGGATGACGGAGTCCACGGAAATCCAGACATACATCAGGAGGCGGTTAGTTCGTGTATTGAAAGACACATCCCAGGATGCTGCGTAGACCAAGGCAATTACGGCTGCAGAAAAATGCTGCAGGGCCCCGCCCCTCCCACTTGGGCTGCGGATTCTCAGGGGACGGGTTTGGGGGGACGACTGGGAAGTTCAAAACTTAACAATTCTGTTTGTGTCAAACCTGTATCTGAGGGTGAGGCCTTTTCCTCTCTCTCCTCCCTTCCTCCCACTGCTGCCCATGAGGCCACAAAAATAACCAGGCAGGAGGTGTGAAAATATGACCCAGAGCCAGGAACATCCAGTGTCTCAAGGTCCAGCTCTGTGGCTGCCACCTTTCCTGGTGCCTGGGGAACGCAGGCCCCATTGCTGGTGCCTGGGAGAGATTAGGAGGAAGAGGGGGAGGGGGGCTAGGAAGAGAAGGTGGAGAGATGGAAGGTAGAGGTGATTCTCAAAGAAGACTTGCTGGGCGAATTAATTATGCAAATGAGCAGCTGGTGGGGAGCATGAGCTCTATTAAAACAGCAACTTTGTTTCCTGAGAATGTAGCTCCTGAAAGTAACAAACTCCCCCCACAGTTAGTGAAAACTGCCCCACGTCTTAGGACTGTCACCCATTTATGGTGAGGAGATCTGACATCCGAGGGCCCCTCCAGGCTACAATGCCTGCCCTTCGTGTCACAGTGGTAGCTGGTGACAGCCTTTTCCAATCAGGCCAACGGGCATCCTTCCTGGTCTGCAAAGGCCGATAATACATTTTCTGGGGGAAACTCAATCCTCTGAGGAGTTTGTAACCTGCATTCTCACACCTCCCATGTAAGCCAAGCACCTAGAGAGAAGTTTCTTTTGCTATATGGAGAGTTTGCTCTTGGAGTTATGGAGTCTCTCCCTTTCTGCTGTCCCAACAAGGGGAGCCCTGTGGTCCTTAGGTAGGGAGGTCTGAAGACCCAGTTTAAGAAAGAGAAAAGCTTAAGTCTCCCTGCAGAGGGAGAAATTTCCAGCAATTTTAGCAGGCATTAACCCCCCCACACACAAACCAACCAAAAAAGGTATCTGAAGGAAAGAGGGGGAATTGAGAGGAAGGAAGATGGGAAATAAAATAACCAAGAGCAAACAAAACAACACAGAAAAAGAAAAAGTAAATCAAGTTGCTATATTTCAGGTCCTTTAAAGCTTCCTTTGGGCCAGTTTGAACTCTGAGAAGTTGCATAAGGATGACTCCCCAGGAAGACCCTGAGCTGGCTCTCAGGGCGACTTCTCCAGCCCATCCAGCCTCTCCCTGATTCTGCCCTGCCCTGTGCACAAGGATGCCAGCAGCCCAGGTCCCTTCCCCCGCGGGTCTTACTCCAGCACTGCCATTTGCTTCAGAAGAAGATTGAGGTTCCCTTGACTAGTGAAGGAATTTTGCCCAGAAACAAAGATATAGGGGCGACCCCCGCAAACCCCAAACCAACCCCCCCGCAGAAACATCGTATGTTGAGGCTCTGTCAAATCCCGAGGTCATGATGCCGGAGGCCGAGACCCACCCTGTGAGTCTCTAAAGGAGTTTGGGGACGGCTGTGGGCTGAGACAGCGAGGGCAGAGCGCGCAGAGAGCGCAGCATCCCTCCCGCCCCCTTCCGCACTTGACCTTTGGGTCTAGGGACATTTCAGAAGCACACAGTTTGAGGAGCGGGAGCTGCCCCCAAGTCGCATTCCTCACGGAGAAAGTAAAGCAAAACAACGTGAACTGAAACAGCAGCATCTCCCAAAGCTGCGCGGCGCCGACGCAGAGGAGCACGGCCAGGAGGGGGCGAGGCAGGCGTTTTGCAGTGCGCCCATCGGGTGGCCTCGCGCGCCCTGGCCCGCCGCACCCCGAGAGGTGGGCACCGGGCGTCCTGCAGCCGGAACCTGAGCGGCGCCAGCCTCGTGGCGGGGGGCGGGGGGCGCCCCTAGCCCGGGGAGGACGCACAGGCCCCGGGCCCGCACGGCCCTCTCCTCCGGCCTTCGGACTCCCCGGGCCGTGGGGAGGTGCCCCGGCCCTCTCCCACCATCTCGATAAACGGCACCCCGACTCTGGCCTGCCCGAGGATGCAGAAGCCGGTGTCAATCGTGCGAGCTCAAGAAAACGAGCACCGAGTGTGGCTTCCAGGTCCCGAGTAATCGCCGCGCCTTCTCCACAAAACCCAAACCCCGCTCAGAGAAGTCTCTGGGGGCGCAGACGACTGGGGTCCACAATCCAGAGCTGGCCTTGGGGAGTCCCCAAGCCTTGAGAAGCACTCTTCTCGACAGGTGCATTTACCCTTCAGCTTCAAGGTGTATAAAAGGCACCGTCAGGGAGAGGAAATCCTCCCCATTTGGAGTGCGAAGCGCGGATGGCGCGGTCGGGGCTGACGACAGTCGTTCGCCTTCCCGCCACCTGGTGGCGCCAGAGGCACGTCGTCTTTGCTCGCCCGCAGGGCTCCGGGGCGGCGCTGCCGAGTCTCTTGGTCTTGGGGCCTGCCTGGTTCCCTTCTCGGCCCCTGGACCTCGAATCTAGGCCCAGAGGAAAATCCACATTTACACACTCCCTCCACCCTGTCCCCAGGAAATGGCAAGGCCTTCGAAGTGAGGCTGGGAGCTAAATAACCAAGTTGGAAAAAAAGGGGCCGTTTTATGTTATTTGTAACGCGTTGGCAGAAGTTTTGTTTTCTTCTCCCCTGCTTTCTTGAGGAAAGGCATTAAACTCGTCCTTGAATGGAAATCTGAGAAGGAAACCATAAGGTGTTTTAAACAAGAACAAAAGAAGGGCATCTGCTTAGGCGTCTGGAAGTGGGTCAGTGGGGCAGGCAAGAGAGAAACACACCACGGTGTGAATATAGCCAAGTACTCCATTTATTAACAAAATAAGTCTTACCAAGGGAGAGCTCTATTCATCCCAAACAGGCCCCGCAGCCCTTGCGCAGCTGCATAAGGCCGGGAGGGAGGGAGGGAGGGTGTTGGGTGAAGACCCCGGGGCCGAGCCTTCAATCCCAGTAACTGAGGGAGCCCACAGCCAACTTTGGGGACTCTAGGGTCAGGCCTGGGAGGGGGCCACCGGGGTTGCTGTGATCCGTGTGCTCCCTAACTCCCCCAATGGTGCTAAAAAGGCTGTGCTGTCAGCTGATACTACCACTGGTCTGCTTTGGAAGGATCTAGCAAGAATCACCCACCCAGCACCCATCGCCAGGACAGGGACCACAGCCACAATAGCCAGAGAAAAACAATGACTATAAAAGCACTTTGCAAACTATAAAGAGCAAAGTTCCATGCCAGCAGGGCCTTCTAGAACTTTTACTTCAGTGAAGTGAGCCCTGCGGGGCCCCTCACCATCAGGCAGTGTGACCACCCGGGGTCTGGGGCCTGGAAGAGTCTGGGAGGAGAAAGGCTCTGTTGGAGGCGCCTCTCCGGCCACTGACCTGTGCTCAGAGCAAGATCGGGGAGCAAGGCTCTAATTTGGGGGGCCAGGGCACAGACCAAGGAGCCTAGGGAGAGAGAGTGGCAGGTCAGGGGTCACAGAGCAAAGTTCCAGGTCCATAAGAGGGCAAGACCTCTAGCTCCCAAGGCCGCTCCCTGCACCCCCAAATGCCTTACAAAAAATACCTCCTCTCTGTTACTCGTACAAAGGAAAAAAACAGAACCTCAAATGGATGGAAACAAGAAGGAATGAAGGGGAAAGGAGGGGAGAAGAGAAGGAGGAAGTGTAGTTTGAACAGTTAAGAAGCATGCAAGAAACTCCCCAGGAAGGGAAAACAAAAAGAACCCCCAACTCCCCCTCCTCCCCATAAAACCAAACCAATCAAAAAAAAAAAAAAGGCGCAAAAGGGAAAAAAAAATCGGAAACTTACATCTAAGTAAAAGAAAAAAATGGAAGAGAAAGGAAGAGGGACTGGGGACATGTAGTTACCTGTGTGATTAATATTATTTGGGGGGGAACAGACTCTTTGCATACCATTGACTCATGTGGGCCGTTAATGCACTTATATTCCCAGCTTGTAAGCTAACATTACAGTAAATAAATACACAGTCCGGTGGGGGGGGGGGGTCTGGGCGGGGGTCCGGCAGGGACAAGCAGTGGTGGAGGAGGCAGCGGAGGCGGGTGGGGAAGGGAGGCGGCGGCGGGGAGGAGAGGAGGTTGGGGAGGGAAGCAGGGCTGTAGTTACTGGTATCCGAGCGCGGAGGCTGAGGCCAGTCTCTGTCCGTACAGCGCGTATGGTGAGTAGTAGGGTCCGGCTGTGGGGAGGGACGGCACGGCCAGGCCCCCGGCTGTGGATAAGTGGCTCTTGCCGTAAGGGTGGTACCGGCTTAGTCCCAAAGTGTGTGGACTCCGCAAGGACAGCGACCCGGGGCTGCCAGGGGCAGTCGGCGGGGGGAGGTGCAGATGGCAGGAGGCGGCGGCCGCAGCGGCCGCGGCGGCACTGCCCAGGCCCGAGGCCCCCGGATAGGCGGCCAGAAGTTTCTCGGCGCCGGGCAGGGCCGTGTGAGTCCGTAGGTGGCTGAGCAGCTCCTCCGAGGTGGCGAAGCGCTTGTCGCACGGCCCGCTGGCCGCCACCCAGTTGCAGCTGTGCGGCAGCGGTTCGTTCTGCAGCATGAAGCCGTAGGTGTACAGCGGGTGGCCGGGGAGCGCGGCCTGGGCGGCGCTGGACGAGAGCGCGGTGGGCTGCAGCGGGTGCCCGGGGTACACCAGCGGGTAGCCCCCCGCCTTCAGGCCAGGCGCAGCTGGGTCGTGCGCGCTGCAGGTGGAGCAGCTGGAGCCGCCGAGGTGCGAGGCGCCGTGGTAACCTCCCAGGCAGTAGGGGTCGCGGCATAATCCCTGCAGGAAGGACGGCGGGGAGGCCCCGGTGAGCGGGCTGGAGCTGGGGGGCTTGCCCGGGGGCAGGCCCAGGCCCCCCGACAGCTGGCCTCCCACGAGGCCAGACTTGCTCGGATCCAGGCCAGGCACGAACTGAGACGGGTAGCCGGCGTAGGCGCCCACGATGGAGCCGTGGTAGCCGATGCTGGAGGGCGGCAGCGGGAACACCGAGTGGCCCGGCTTGTAGGGCGACACCGGCGCCACGTGGCCGGCCCCCACCAGCGCGGAGGGCGGCTCCGACTTGCGCCCGGAGGCGCCGGCCTCGGCGCCGCCATGCGCACCCGGCTCCCCACCGCTGCCCTCGGCTCACGGCCGCGGGCTCCGGGCTGGGCTTGGCTCCTGGTCTTTCTTGTCCAGCTCCCCGCCGGCGCCCCCGCCGCCGGTCTTGCAGTCAGAGTGGTGCGGGGAGCCGCCCCGGGAGCCGCCGGGGGAGGACGAGGACGACGACGCCGAGACCGGCGCTCCATGCGGGGGAAAGGGCGTGCAGGCGGCGCTAGGGACCCTGAAGCCCGCCTTGTCTCCCGGGGACAAGGAGGAGGAGGAGGAGGTGGAGGACACGGAGGAGGAGCCGCTGTCTTTGCGAGAGTCGCCGCCTCCCGAGCCCTTGGAGTAGGGCTTGAAGCTGGACTTGTCCTCGGCCGGGGAGTCCCCCAGCTGCTTGAGCGCCGCAGACGCGGAGGCGGCGCCCGAGGCCGAGCGGCCAGGGTCCTTCTCCGCTCCCAGCCCGTTGGCCGCCGCTACCGAGTTGAGCTTGGACGAGGGCGGCGGGTCCGGCTTGCCGATCTGCGAGCAAGTCTGGGCCAGCAACGCCAAAGGACTCTTCTTGGCGTCCAGCTGTGGGAGACAGTGGTAAGGGAAGGGAGACGGGGGTGAGACCAGAGACCCACGGAGCGAGCGAGCGGGGCGCCAGGGGAGGGGGGTGGGCGCGGGGAGCATGCAAGGCGGCGCGACGGGGCGGGAGGGCCTCGGGGAGAGGGTCTTCGAGGGCCTGGCGGGCGGGCGGGGCAGCTGGGCGGAACTGCGCTCACACTGCCCGTCGGTGGGATCCCTCGCTCCACCGGGTTCCGGAGTGCGCCGTAGGCCCCAGGGAATGGGCAGTGGAAGTAGTCCACCAAAGGCCACCGCGGGAGAAGGTGACCTCTCTGGATTCGGGGCTGGGGGAGGGGCTGTGACTCGACTCCTGCCCTCTCATCTCCCCGCCTCTAGGCCCGGGTTAAAACTTATTCCTTCAGTTTGGGTAACTTCGCTTGGGACGGGTTTCTGGCGGTGGCGCCGCGGGGTAGGAGCCGGGAGAAGCGCGTTCTGAAGCCAGGGCTGCCGTTGGCGCTCTCTTTGTAGCCCCTCCCTCCCGGGGAGGGCACCCAGGCAAGTGGGAGGAAGAAAGACCTGGGGTCGGGAGTGCCTGGGCGTAGTGCACTCTAACCGGATGGGACAGAGGCGGCGTGAGACGGGGGCGATCGAGCTTCAGAGAGAACAAACCCTGGTGGAGGGGTGGGGGTGGGGGTGGGGGCGGGCGGAAAAGGCCCAGAAGAGATCATCTCTGGCCTGAACACTGGGTGCCCAGGAGAAGTAAAGGACCCAGGGGAGACTCCAAGAGCAAACCCAATCCGAGAGAAAACACGTAGCTCCGAAGGGCGAGTGTGGGAGGGGAACCTTTCCCGGAGAAGCCTGGGGAGCACCGGGTGGCTCTAACCCCTCTGTTCTCCGTCCCTCCTCACTCCGTCCGCCAGTGTGGCCGGATCTGAGCGTCGCACCGAGCCCCGGGGCGCAGGGAGCAGGGCCCGGCAGTGGTGGGCGGAATGGGGCCGGCGCAGGGCGGTTAGCGACCAGGGGACTGACCTCAATGGGGCTGACGGGAGTGGAGGACAGCGGCTGCAGGTACTCCGGGTGCAGGAGGTGGCCGGTGTGAGCGCTCAGCATCTTCAGGACCCTGATAGGGAGCCGGTTCGCCTGGCGCAGGGGGTCCGCCGGAGGCAAGAGGGACACCGCCGCCGGCACTGCCGGCCTCTTCCCGCCGCCGCCGCTGCCGCTGCTTTCGGGTGTCCTTGAGTTAGATCCAGCGGGCGAATCGCTCATTTGGAGGAGGCAGCGCCACTGGGGGGGCGGGGAGGGAGGGGGACCACCGGGAGGCGAGCTCCCGGGGCGGGTGGGCTCGCTCCGCAGCGCCGAGCGCGGTGCAGCAGTCGCTGCGCCTCCACCCCTCCTCCAACGACGACGACGTCGCCGCCGCCGCCGCCGCCGCCGCTAGCCCCGGCGAGCAACACAAAAACCTTCGCCTTTCGCGAGCCGCACGTCAAATAGCCGCGATCGGCAGCTACACTTCAAAGGGATCGCCGCGCCCGCCCAATCGCAGCTCTCGCCGGGACCCCGGGGCGGGGAGAGCGGCGGGCGGAGGCCTGCGCCGCCGGTGGGAGGGGAGAGCCTTAAAGGAGCCTCGCCCGCGAACCCGCCGCCTCGGCCTTTACCACCCGCCGTATTCCTCCCCTCCCCCCAACTGGGCTGCCCCTGCCCCGGGGGTCCCAGAGAGGACGGGGCTTCTCCGGGACCCTGGGCTCTGCTCCCTATCCTCCGCTGGCTTTCCTGTCGCTCTGCCCTCTCTCGCTTCGCACCGCCGAGGGGTGGTGCTGGCGGGGGCAGTCACCCACAGGCCGTGTGCGTCTGGGGTAGGGTGGGATGGGGTGGATTGGGGTGGGGCGGGGTGGGCTGGGGGTGGGGTAGGAGTTCCTGGCGCCGGCTCCGGCACTGCCAAGTCCAAGCCTTTCCGGGAGGCAGCCTAGGGGCGGGCCGCGCCTCCAGAGCCCCAGCTCTGCTCTGGTCCTGCTCGGGCTCTGCTCGGGCTCAGTCCCGGCTCTGCTCGGGGTCCAGCTCTCTTCCCCTAATTGGCTTCTCCCGGGTGTCCTCACTTGGAAGCGCCCGAGCCTCGGAGGCAGCCACGGTTCTCGGGACGCGGCGCAAACCGCTCCAACAACTTTGAGCCAGTCCGGTCCAAAGCCTGCAAGTTTGAGGTGTCCCTCCCGGGGTGAGATGGTCGTAATAAGCCGCGGTTCCCTAGGCGGTGCGCCCCTCCCGGATGCGCCGGGCGCGAGGTGCCTGCGCACTGATTTATAGTTTAGATGTTTGGTATGTTTCAGGTTTCTTACGGTGTTCTGCTTAGAGGCGTAAAATTCTCTCACTGCACCCGGCCTAGCTGCTATTGGGGGTCGGGTGGAGACCACGGAGAGGTCAGCATCCCAGAGGAGGGAGGAATCTCTGTAAGTGCTGCACGTCGATGCAAACTCCAGAGATGCGTCTACCCTACCCCCATCCTTTTTTTCTCGCGGGGGAAAATGCACTAGGTTTTGCCAGGGGAATTTTGGAATTAAAAACTTTTTATTAAAAACAACAGTATCCTCCTTCACCCTATCCCCTCCCACCCGTGCCTTTTGGATGAAGTATGCATTGCCAGCTTCGCACCGGGCAGAGGTTTCACATAGTCCTTGTCTGGACATTAAAGGTCCTGGTCCGCCGATCAGAAGGTGAAGCTGGCCCTTTGTGTACCGGCCTCTGGGGAGACCACTTCTCCTTGCTCTCGGCGGCCAGCGGAGGCGCGCTGGTGTCACTGCCTCGCTTCGAGTACCGCTTTCCCAGCCCGAATCCATCACTCCCGATTGTCAGGCCTGTCACTCGGGGCGTATTGCTCTAGGACTCTGCTGCTCGTTGATCAACGCCTTGAGATCACATGAGATCCCAAGACGGGGACAGATGATTTCAAAGGGGTTCTTCCAATGGAAAAGAAACAAGTATCACAGAAATAACAAATGGCAATCTTTATCATGCTCAGTAAAGAAGGCAGCAGGCACCACGTCAATTACACACTAAACTGAATGTACTTCCTGGATCCATCTGGTTTTTGGACAGTATGCGTAGACCTCTGAGAAATTACACAAGCTTTCCCTGCCCCAGTTTTAATCCTGGTAAAATTAGGTTACCACGAATGCCAAGGGATGCCCTGACTGGGTGATGTATTCCATACTGCAGCAAGAGGGCTACAAGGAGGAGGGGGGACCTCACTTATTTTATTGTGGTGTGGTGGTCCCTACACCCGGCCCACCCCCCCTTCTCATGCCAGCCTCTGAGCCCTCTGACATCCTTGCTACTGCCAACACCAAGTTTAAACATCCGCTTCAGGGCTGCTTCAGCCTATGAGGCCATTTGGCCTTTGGGAGATTGCTCTGCAGAGAGAGGGCAGAACCTTCCAGAATGGAAGAAGGTGGGCCTTTGTAGGCAATCTTGGAGGAGGAGAAGCTGGGAAGGGGGGAGCCCTAGGAGACAGGAAAAGATGAAAGACCCCTTCTTGATTATCGTAACCAGCCCAGCTGTGAGTGCCAGCCAAGAACTCCTGCTAGGACCCCAGCAGATGTGTGTTAGGGATGATTAATGGGGAATCAGTTGGGAACAAAGGGGAGGAGTGAGAGACAAAGGCATTTAGGAATTTGGAAGGAATCTAGAGGGGTAGGAGGCAGCAGAAGGAGAGGGGAGACGGGGGGGGGGGTGGGTGGGGGGGGGGGTGGGGGGTGGGGGGGTGGGGGGGTGGGAGATAAAATATTTACTCTCTATTTGGGGAGGAAAGGAGAAGAAGAAGGTAAGGAATGAATGAAAGGAAGGGAGAGCAGAGGAGGTGAGGACAGGGTGACCAGGCTCGGGATGGAGGGTGGAGAGTTTGCCCAGGTAATCATATATTGTCCTTAAGAAACCCCATTCCCTAAGCTCACAGCTAATCACTAGGAACGGGGGTGCCAGACAGCACTTAGGTGGAGACCAGACCTACTTCCCCACTCCTGGAAAGTGCTAGCAAAGGAATAGGGCCATGCTTCCCTTTCGGGTGCTGATGAGGAAAGCAGGAACCCTTTGGCTGGATCCACCCAATCGCCTTAGGAGGGAATATGGAAGACCATACTCAGCCAGGCCAGAGGCCTAATTAAAAGGTACTAGACGATTATTACAATCAGTACTTGACATTCACTTAGCTGAAATGTTACCCTCTACAGAGTCCTACATGGGGCCCTAGTGGCCTAAAGCAAGTCCGTTTTCAAAGGAATGTCTTGTCACCTGGGAGAGAATGAGGCTGAAGAAGTTTTCAGTTGGGCCGTGTTTATTGAGGTTGCTGAGGTGTGGTTGAAAATGCCACACAAGACAGTGTTGTACAGGGCCCAAGTCCCTCCTCTGCAGAAAAGTGGCAGTCCTGTGGCTAAGGGACCCTTCCCAGATTGCCCTGAGAGGGAGGGGCACCATGACAGTAGGATGGGGTGGGGCTGCTTGAGAATGCCCCCAGCCAATGAGGTGAAGAATTACAATTCTATGTGTCAGGCTCTTGATAAGTTTCAGGGTACCTTTATCATTCCCATTTATAGCGTGGAGAGGTTTAGTCGCTTACCCAAAGGCCAGTGACCAGTGGGTGACAGAGCGGTCCCTTGGAGTCAGGTTTCTGGGAACCAGACCTCTGAGCCACATTACCATGGTGGTCCCGGGCAAGGAAACCTCCCTAAGCTTCGGAAACCTCAGGTATAAAACCTAAGAGTGGCCACCTCAGAGTTGGGAGGCCCCAAACAGACAATGCATATCACATAACTAGTGCTTGGCACAGAGAAAGTCCCAGGTCAGTGATGGCTGTGACCAACAGCATCGTTGGCATCTGTGGGGCGATTTGCTCTAGAGAACAGTCCCTGCACATCTGGATCCAGAGGCTCCCAGCACTGGGAACCCACTCGAACACCCAAGTCGGCCCAGCATCCTGCCCAAATGAGGGTACCCCTCCCCCAGCCTCCAGTCAAAGGAGTCTTTAAAAAAATAAATGCTTCTCAGAAGCCATCAAGAAAATCCCTTAGGAAATTCTGAATATTTATAGATTTTTTTCATGATTTCAATTTACATAAAACTCACCACCCAGGAAAAAACGCCTGAGTCAGGTTGGGAGGAGAGGTGGGAGGTGTGTGTCGTGTGGGCTTAATGTGGAGTTTTTCCATCCTCACCAAGGTGGAATTGCCTGAATCACGGCCTCTCTCTTTGTGACACTCAAGCCCTAATGGCAACAACAAGAAATAATATCTCACTGGGTAACTATTTACATTCTTTTTTTTTTTACAAGCTGTAAGAATTCTGAAATGTCGGCCCTCACAGGGGACTTGGTTTTCCTCCCTGGCGCTTAATATCTTTCAGCCACTGGGCAACTACTGCCTTGGCCAGGAGCCCTGATTTCAGCACTGCCTCTGTCTGCCCCATCCCAGGCTTCAGACACAGCCCCGGGCATGAGAAGACCAAAGGAGCCCAAGGAACAGTGGGAACAAACAGGCAAAGCAAGAAGGACCAGCCTTGCCAGGGAGCCCACTCTGGTAGCCCCCTCTTCTGGTTCTCACAGCTCGATTATGTTCTTACACTCATCACAGGGCATCTGCCATTATTTATTTAGTTGTCCATTCTCCTGCTGGACTGTGGATGCTTCTGTATTGCCCTCATCCTCTTTGTATTCTTATTGCCTAGAGGGATGTTTAACTGTCTTCATCACAGCAGCCAACACTGACAGCCAAGCGCTGTTGGAAGAGCTTTGCACAATTCCTCAATTCTCTCATTTAATCCTCACAGAAGCCCTAGGAAGTAGGTCCTGTTGTCACCCCATTTCACAGAGGAGGAAGTGGAGGCACGGAGAGGTTAAGTACCCTGCCCCAAGTCCCAGCTGGTACGAGATGGGGGTATGAATGCACGCAGTCTGAATGCCATACGTGCCCAGTGAAAGTTTTGTTGATGAACGAATAAGAAATTTTACATACAGCGGGTTATTTCTTTCTATCTCCCCTCACCATATTAGTAAAAAGACTCAAGGTGGATGAACTTCGTATTTTTCAAAATGTCAACTATATGAGCCTGCTAAAGGATCTTTTCCCAAATACATGTTTGCGTTCATCATCCCGCAACAATTTTCTGAGTTATTTTGGGCAGGTGTTTTTTTATCCCTTTTGACAGATAAAGGCCGGGGCTCCCAGAGCTTCTGGGGGAGTCTAAGTCACACAGCAACCCTGGTCAGCACAGCAAGAAGAGGCTTCCTTCTCTCCCTTGTTCTCCTATCACAGCCCCATCGTCCCCCATGGCCCTATAGATGGGGAGGTAAACTCCCTTTGATAAAAGAGGGAGGAATTAACTACTTTTCCCTCCCCCTTGAGTTGTCCTTTGGAAAAGTGGTGGGAAGGAATGGACAAAGGAAATGTAGGCTGAGCTTATCTCCCAGCCCTGTGTTTGATCCTGGTCCTTGAGCAGGGAGGGTGCTTTGAAGAAGTGGTTTCGTTTAATCTCCTATCAGCCCAAGGGGAGATAGGCAGGGCTGGCAGGGAGGGGGGATGCGAGGAGGTGTGCTTTTGAAGTTCTCCTCCCTCAATTTGCCCCACCCCAGACATCAACCTTAGCCCTGGGCAGTCCACCCTTGACTACTTTGTTCCTTTGGGCCTTCAAGTTTCTTCTCTCTTTTAAGTTGCAAATACTGCTGGGAGGAATTATACTTTAGTAATCTGCCAACACCTCAGCTGTGATTAGCAGTGAGTATTTACTCTGTAATAATAACATTATGGAGCTTTATAGTGTGCCAGCCTGTCTGAGCTTTTTACCTGTAATAAGTCACTCAGCTTCTCACTACAAACAGATGAGGTAGGGACTATGCTTGTTTTTATAGGTGAGGCACTGAGGCTCAGAGAGGTTAAGTAACTTGTCCAAGTTTCACAGCTCAAAAAGTGGTAGAACCGGGATTCGAATCCAAGTAGCTTTTTTCTGAGCCAACCTACTGAGTGCAGGCCTGAGTGAGATGGAGGCCCACAGGAGGAGACATTGAAAACAAATGATTTCAGGGGCTTCCCTGGTGGTTTAGGTTAGGACTCCTTGCTCCCAATGCAGGGGCCATGGGTTTCGAAACCTGGTCGGGGAGCTAAGATCTCACATGCCGCGTGGCATGGCCAAAAAAAAAGCAAATGACTTCAACTGTCTTCCAGAATACTGGTCTTCGCAACCAGCGTTTTATTTTTGTGTCCAGGAATGAGAATATGGTAGAGAGGAAACTGAGGCAGAGAAGGAAGTAAGCTGAACATTCATTTAATTAATGGAACTGGATTCAATGAATTTATTCAATTTCTGTTCATTGGCCACTTGGTAGGTGCAGGCCCAAGGCGATCCCAGAGCATGTAAGGACCAGAGCGAGTTGGTCAGTCCAGGCCACCTCCCTGGCATGCACATTCCCAGCTCCTAAAAGGTGGGGCAGCCCTTTCCTTCGGGCATCTGTGGGCTTCTTTTGCAGATTAAAAGAAAAAGTCAGGAGGCTCTAACTTAAATCCTGCTAATTACCCTGTAGTTTAGTTGTCCACTATTCTTCTTTAAAAAAAATTGTTTTATTTATTATTTTTTAAATTGAGGTATAGTTGATTTGCAATATTATATTAGTTTCAGGTGTACAACATAGTGACTCAATATTTTTCTAGATTACACTCCATTCCAAGTTATTATAAAATATTGGGTATATTGCCTGTGCTGTACAATATATCCTTGTAGCTAATGTATTTTATACATAGGAGTTTGTACCAGTTGCTCACTGTTCTTAAGAGAATTTGCTTCAAGTTCAATGCAGATTCTACCACGTTTACTGAGCACCTCTGGGTGACAGGATGAATCATTCTAGGTGTGTTCGTGCACCATCTCTCATTTGGGTATAAGGGGAGTCCAAGAGCACAGCGGAGGTCCTTGAAAGGGAAGCAGGGACCAGGCTTCCCCAGCTGTCCTGCCCCCATGTTCTGAGCATCCCCCAGCTGGAACTACTGGACCCGCAGGAGATCTTGGTGGCAAACTGTGAATATCTCAGTTACACAGGGCAGGTACCTGCTTCTGACACCCACGCCCCGCCCCTGCCCTGCCCCCACTTCTGGCAGTGTATAGGCCTTTAAACTTGTCCAAAGTATGCCCTTTCCTAGGCTGGGCTCCTGACTAGCGGGATGTGCAGCTCCAAATTCATTTCAACAAATACGATTAGAGAAAAGGGGAAAACTGCTCAGGTAGTGGCTCAATTACCACTGGTTGTATTTGATAAAACCAAATTCCAAGATGTCAGAACAATTTCGAGGAGTGTTTATTTCCGTGGCCCTCTGCCAGCCTCTGCTCGGAGAAGGAAACCCGAGAGGTGGGGTCCCAACCAAGCTGATGGCTGGAATTATCCAAGTATAGTGGTCCATTCAGAGTGAAGATTTGCATAATAAGACCCCTTTAAAAGTGATTTAAATTATTATTAATTTTTTGGGAGAAATGCACTTATTTATTTATGATGAAGTGATTCCCATGGTGCCAAATTCCCAAACTGTGAGACTGTACAGTGGACAAAACCTCCCTCTAGCCATCCAGTTTCTCTCCCCAATGCATCAATGCTATGAGTTTATTGTCCATCCTTCCAGAGGTATTTTGTACATATGTATTCTTGTATATTTGTATTCTTGCAAATACATATATATTCTTTCTCCCTTTTATACACAAATGGCAACATACTACACAAACTGTTCTGTACTTGGTTTTTTTTTTTTTTTTTAAGTTAATGTATTTTGGAGATTGCATCACGGGCTTCTGCATTTTTTTAATTTATATTTTCAGGTTCACAGCATTGTTACATGGATGTGCCACAAGTTTATTTGACCTGTCCCCTGCTGGTGGACATTTAGATGGTTTCTAGTTTTTGCTCCTGCAGTGAATAACCATATGTGTATGTGTATATCTATGTGTATATATATATATATATATATATATATATATATCATTCTCCTCGTGTGCTAGTAAAGCTATAGGGTAAATTCCTAGGAGTAGAATTGCAGGGCCCAAAGCTGTATGCATTCAAAACAAGTTGCTTTTTTTTTTTTTGCGGTACGCGGGCCTCTCACTGTGTGGCCTCTCCCGCTGCGAAGCACAGGCTCCGGACGCGCAGGCTAAGCGGCCATGGCTCCACGGGCCCAGCCGCTCCGCGGCATGTGGGATCTTCCCGGACCGGGGCATGAACCCGTGTCCCCTGCATCGGCAGGCGGACTCCCAACACTGCGCCACCAGGGAAGCCCCCTAAACAAGTCCCTTTTAACACAGTAGGTAAGATAGACTTGGAGTGAGTTCGAAGTTCAGCCGAGGGATTCGGGCAAGGAAACAAGGGCGATACCTCTAGGAACTTCCAGTCACATTTATTTGGAGAGGTTTAAAGGCTCACCAAGAAGGGGTTCTGTTTCCATCTTTGGAGTTCGGAAAACGTGTATGCTTCTCCTGCTTTCCTCCTCCTCCTATTCCCAGCTGCTCCCTCATTTAGTAGGAGGAGAAGGAGGGGAATATTAGGTCTGGCCTAAAAGAATCCACGATATTGATGAAATCACATTTTAATATTGCAAGCTTCCCAATCAGTGAACCCTAACAAGAACTCTGGATTGTCTGGACTTTTTTTGTGCACGCTCATGAAAAGGCAAAGTTTCGCGCCAAAGACGATGCATGAAATATTGTCGTGTCCATGGAGGCTTATATCCAGTCCTAACCATGAATTTCCAGCACGAGGCCTGTGAAGCGTCGGAAGACATCAAATCACAACATCAGTAATTATTGTTAGCAGAGTGCTACCCAGGGCGGGGGAAGTCGTCTTTATTTTGTTCTTCTTTTAATATTTGCATTTTTGAATAGGTATTACCTGCAAAATTCAAAGGGCATGGATATGTGATTTCTCAATAAGCGTTGAGATGATAAGAGTTTTCTGCTTTATCGACCATTCGCCAAGAAAACAAAAAAATACAGGCGTTTTGGCACC
Organism: Phocoena sinus; assembly: GCF_008692025.1. Lineage (NCBI taxonomy): Eukaryota > Metazoa > Chordata > Mammalia > Artiodactyla > Phocoenidae > Phocoena > Phocoena sinus. Next base: position 29,714,187 of record NC_045783.1, on the reverse strand, counting down.
TGTTAGCTTCTCGCTGCAAAGACAAACAGCATGAGCCCTCCTCTTGTCTCCTGAAGTTCAGGCCAACGCCTGGGCCTCCTTGGTCCACGGAGTTGAAGCTCACCTTTTGTTAGTGACCTTGACCCTATGACACTGGGAAGAGTCAGGACTGGGCAGAGTTTTTTTTTTTTTTTTTTGCAGTACGCGGGCCGCTCACTGTTGTGGCCTCTCCCGTTGCAAAGCACAGGCTCCGGACGCACAGGCTCAGCGTCCATGGCTCACGGGCCCAGCTGCTCCGCGGCATGTGGGATCTTCCCGGACCGGGGCATGAACCTGCGTGCCCTGCATCGGCAGGCGGACTCCCAACCACTGCGCCACCAGGGAAGCCCCTGGGCAGAGTTTTGATGGGCCGTGGAATCAGGATAAACATACTTTCCAGGCTGTCTAAAGTAGAATTCTTAACATCTTGAAGACCTTTCTCAGGTGTCCTGAGGCGCCCCTTCCACATCACCCAAGCCCTGTCCTGATACATTCAACACAACCGCTTTCTGCCAGGCTCTCTTTGTTTCTCATTAATTTCCTTGCATAAATGAATCAATGAACAAATGATAAAAACAACCGTAACAATGAAAACAACCCAAACAATCCAAACCAGAAAAGCTACGGTAATTAAAAATGCCGAGAAGATGGTGTATTTTTCCTTATTATGTTTTGGGTTTTTTTAAAAATAAATTTATTTATTTATTTTTGGCTGCATTGGGTATTTGTTGCTGCAAGCGGGCTTTTCTCTGGTTGCAGCGAGCAGGGGCTACTCTTCATTGCAGGGCTCAGGCTTTTTACTGTGGTAGCTTCTCTTGTTGCGGAGCATGGGCTCTAGGCACGCGGGTTTCAGTAGTTGTGGCATGAGGGCTCAGTAGTTGTGGCTTGCAGGCTGTAGAGCACAGGCTCAGCAGTTGTGGCGCATGGGCTTAGTTGCTTCGCGGCATATGGGATCTTCCTGGACCAGGGCTCGAACCCATATTCCCTGCATTGGCAGGCGGATTCTTAACCACTGTGCCACCAGGGAAGACCCCTTATTATGTTTATTCCTGTTCCACATCAGGCCCCGGGTGAATTTTTCCTCACTGCAGTCAAAATGCATAATGACAATCTTATTTATGACAGGAGACATGTTTTTGTTTTAAAAACAACTGATGAGCTGCCAAGATGAGAAACGACAAGAAAGTGCGATTTGGGGGTAGGGGTTGTGATGGGGGAGGGGGTAGGATGCTGGCAAAGGAGGACAGCATTTTCTTTATTAAAAGTTGGAATCCAGGGCTTCCCTGGTGGCGCAGTGGTTGAGAGTCCGCCTGCCGATGCAGGGGACACGGGTTCGAGCCCCAGTCCAGGAAGATCCCACATGCCGCGGAGTGGCTGGGCCCGTGAGCCGTGGCTGCTGAGCCTGCGCGTCCAGAGCCTGTGCTCCGCAACAAGAGAGGCCACAACAGTGAGAGGCCCGCGTACCGCAAAAAAAAAAAAAAAAAAAAGTTGGAGCCCATCCTTTACTCATGGAGCAAGGGAAGAAAAACATCCAGGAAGAACGCTGGGGTAGGGACATGGCATAATGACAGTACTCTGAGGTCTAGACAAGGGGGCTTGGGTTGCCCTGAACTGCTTCCAATTGGGCTGTCTCAGAAGGGACCATGTGCACGAAGGTGCAGAGACAGTGTGAACAGAGGAGAAATGTAAACTCCATTCCCCGACCCACCTCTCCCTGGGTGACATCTCTGGTCAGCCCAGTAGGCATCTATGAGCCCCTAGAGGTCCACCCTTAACGTGATGCCTCCCAGTCCCGGTAGAGAATTAAAGCCAGACACCCTGGGAATCACGGGACAACAGGAAAGCTTGTACAGGTGGCTCACTCCCTGTGGGTTTAGGGAAGAGAAATAAAATGTTCTCACCTGTGTTTGGGGAGCAGGCTCTCTCCTCTGGCCAACCAGTGGAAGTTGTAATTTTCTCTTTAGAGCTGTTCCTCCCTGAAAGTCTGGAGGGAAAATGATAGAAGATGAAGCCTTACCAGGAGAGGAGAAACGGACAGCAAAAATCAAGAATGCTTCAGAAAGCAGGGGAAAGGAAGAACTTGGATGAGAAAGAAGCTATTGTGTCCATGGTAAGAGTGAATTTTTAAAAAGTCTCTCATAGAAAAACAGATTTACGGTTACCAGAGGGGGGAGGGGGTGGAAGAGGGATAAATTAGGAGTTTGGGATTAACAGATACACGCTACTATATATAAAATAGATAAACAACAATGTTCTACCGTATAGCACAGGGGACTATATTCAATATCCTGTAATAAATTATAACGGAGAAGAAAACAAAAGTCTCAGGAGGTGGTGACAGGACCCAGGGCTTGTGGGAAAGAATTAGGGTACTGCTGGAACATCTTTTTAGGATAGTTTTTTTTGGGGGGTCCCAGATTTGATGGAAAGGATTAATCAGAAGCAGCTAATTCCAGTGAAGGATTTTTGACTATTTCTCTCCTTGGTTTTTGGACATGATTACGTTGTATGGGATCCATCAGACCATTGGATTAATTCAACCAGCTTGTCTTTTCAAGACAGGCAGCCATACAGCCCCTGGGTGACAAAGGCAACCAGCCCAGGTGTGGCCAGGCTTTGCACCCAGGAGCCTGCCCATGCCCAGTGGTAGGGCTGGGCTTCTCTCCAGGCTTCGGCTCAGACCTGGACAGGATGGATAGTTAAAGTACTCGGTCAGCTCCTTCCTCAGGGACACAAATGCAGACCTTCTTAGAACGCTACGTGCTCGCCACAGCCACCTTGCAAGCAAAGTAGGACGTTGGTTTCTTAAACCCCAGTATATTTTGCCAAATAAGAGTGTTAATACCCCTCCCTCCACCTCTCTGAATGAATTGGATTACTTAAAGCATCTTTTCGGAGACGTCAGCAGTTTAATAGAGGCAATGAGTCAGGGCTGCCCTGTGTTTTATTTTTCTGCCAGTATTTAGTTAATTAAAGATGCAAATTAAAACACCTTAATTTATGTAATATCAATACCAGCGCCTGAAAACATTTGGCATAACTGCTCTGGCACGTCCTTTACATAAACTCTTCAGAGCAGTGCTAATAAAAATGAAAAAGGTTGTAAATCACATATAATTTATTCATCTTCTGTATGGTACGAAAGCATGTACCAAAATCAAGTTATTTATGAGCATGTCCTAACAATAGGCATTTCTGTTGGCTGCAAATGACAAAAAAAGTTTTTTTCTGATGGATGTGTGTTTTAATTTGGAAATGTCTCTGGGCGCCTCTATTTTCTGGGCTCTGATCTCTAAAATTTATGTTTTTGCACCCAGAAAAAAATTAGGTTCATATATTGAAAAACATATAGAGCCTAAAAACATGATGGCATCGGCTGAGAAAGTCACCTGCAACCATCTGTGTGTAGACAGACGTATACACCATACGTCCTACGGAGAATAAATCTTCAGGTGAGAAAAAAGGGTGGTGCTTTATATGTTGTTTCTTAAATATTCCATTATGAGGATTATCTCACAGGAGGCTCGGATACAGATGACATTGGAAGGGATTTGGTGCGTAGCTGCTTTTTGGGAAGCCTTAGAGATGAACTGCGTGTATGTGAAAGGAGAGCCAAACACCAGTCTTCACCTTTCCCCTCCTTTGCTGATATATCTTTCTTTGTCTGGTGGATCAGAGCCTAGAGTGCATTTTATTCCGTCCTGGAGGAAGAACAGTAGTCTCCATTCAGGGGTACTGAGGGATGGCGTGCTCTCTCTGTGTCCCATGGCAAAGCGCCCTAATGCAATGATTTTTCTTTTTTACATGGATCATCATAGCATAAAAAGAAACGAAATTGAGTTATTTGTAATGAGGTGGATAGACCTAGAGTCTGTCATACAGAGTGAAGTAAGTCAGAAGGAGAAAGACAAATACCGTATGCTAACACATATATATGGAATTTAAGAAAAATAAAATGTCATGAAGAACCTAGGGGTAAGACAGGAATAAAGACACAGACCTACTAGAGAATGGACTTGAGGATATGGGGAGGGGGAAGGGTAAGCTGTGACAAAGCGAGAGAGAGGCATGGACATATATACACTACCAAACGTAAGGTAGATAGCTAGTGGGAAGCAGCTGCATAGCAATGATCTTTTTAAACTTGCTTCTTCACCACTCTACTCAAACGGGTCTCAGGGCATGTGGGAGAGTGGACAGGAGTTCTAGAAAAACCCTCTCCATCCTGAAAAATCCAAGCGTATTCATAAATACAATCCTCTAGCCAGCTTGTGTCTTCCCTACGTGGGAGGGAAGAACCCAGTACGATACTATGCCTTGCTTTATTTATTATCTTTCTTTTTTTCTTTATCTGTTAACCATTTTGAGCTACCAGTTAGCTAGACCTGCACCAAGGTGCCCAGAACTCACAGAAACTCCGCCAGATATTTTAAATTTTAAAGGAAATACATCTCTCAGATACCACACTAACTAACCCAAGATGGTTAACAATTTCAACATTAAACTGAGTTACATTCAGTTTGATGATGTCAGTCCTCGGGAACTTGGGTATTCATTGTCTTTTAACATGAGCATTACAAGCTTGGTAGAAGAGGTAGCATATCAAGGTTCCTCACTTGGGGAAATGATGCAGAAGTGGCGAGTGGCATCTTTCTGTGATCTTAACAGCCACGGGTCCTGAGCTGCCACTAGGGTTGTGGGGAGACCGCTACAAAACTTCAAATGAAGTATCTTCTGAAGTCTCCCTTTCTGATATTAGAAACAATGATAACCCTTTTACATTGGTTCCAACTGGAGCTAATGGGATGCACTCCCTTGCCTCAGACTCATTGCAATAGTGAGTGAGAAACTCACACTCTTTCAAAGAGATGCTTTTTCTTGGGTGGGGTGGTTACCAAGCGGAGCCAGAGAATGTCCTAGAAAAGTTAACCACCCTCTCATATCCTCCCAAAGTCCCCTCTACCCCCTCTGACCCATAGTGTCTTGCTGGGTCATGGGAAAAAAGAGTCTGGTGTGGCAGACAACCTAGCTCCAGAGGCGAGCTGAGCTCTACATCTTGTGAGGATACACGGCATGCATCACAGTTCCTCCGCGGTAGGATTGGAGAGTGGGCTGTGAGCGCTTTCTTGAGGTGTCTGTGCTGAGCCTGTATGCCTTTGTGTGTGATCGTGGGCATCTTCTCTCTCCCTTTTTCTTGCTGCGTGTCATCCTTAAAAACTAACTTTTACCTTTATACTTATTTGAACCCCTCCTGTATCCGTAAAAGATTTGAGGTCCCTTACAATTCAAAATGCAGTTACAGTAAAACCTGAAGCCATTAGCAGAAAAGTAACAAGATCAGAGCCAAGGACAAAGGAGGAAGGGGGAGGAAGAAGCAGAGTAATTACACCAGAGGGGGAAAAACTTAGATTTAGGAAAGCTAATGCAACTGAGAACAAAACCCAGCTCCCAACTCCCTGGCAGCTTGGTGGGTGGGGGCCAGCTATTGTAATAACTGTGGATTATTGCACCTCCAGGGCAGGTTGAAATGCCTGCTGGGGGCTCACTGCCCTGTGAGCCTGGCCAGCTACTGCATCTCTCAGAATCTCTGCTTCCTCATCTATAAAATCGAGGATTAACTCGCCCATCATACGGGTCTTTCGAGAATGCCAATTCAATGACGAGAACGGTAGCTAACTTAGCATGGACTGTGCAGTCTCTCTTCTAAGTGTTTTGCATGGACATATTTCATCAATTCTAAGATGCATTCTCTTTTTCTCATTTTTAACATCTGACATTGATTTTTTAAAGAAGCATTGTACCACAGATTATTTTGCAGCATTTCTTCTTTCTTTGTTGGACCTGAAATAATGGCATAATGTAGATGATTAGATGAAATGTGTTATTAACTCACTCAGTCCTCACAATAACTTTATGAGGTAGGGGCTGTTTTTGTCTCATTTTACAGATGAGGAAACTGAGGCAATAGAACTTTAAAAAAAACCAATTTATTTATTCATTTGGCTGCACCGGGTCTTAGTTGCGGCACGTGGGATCTTTGTTGCAGCATTTGGGCTCTTAATTGCAGTGTGCATGTGGGATCTAGTTCCCTGACCAGGGATCGAACCTGGGCCCCCTGCACTGGGAGCGTTGAGTCTTAACCACTGGGCCACTGGGGAAGTCCCAACAGAACCTTTAAATGACTTTTCCAAGGGCCATGGATGGCAAACAGTGGAACTGGGACTGTGTCCTAGGCTGTTTGACTCTACCTCCACACCATACTGCCCTTTACCGAGTAGTTCAGCAACAATCATTTTGACAAAAATTTCACTGTTATGTACTAGAAATTTATTTGTCTGGTCCCTCTTATAGGCTGTGTTTTCCAAATGCTCTATTGTTACATTAAGTAATGCTGATATTAATATTATTACTATTTTTAAAAAAAAAACAAATTTATTTATTTATTTTTGGCTGTGTTGGGTCTTCGTTGCTGCACGCGGGCTTTCTCTAGTTGCGATGAGCAGGGGCTACTCTTCGTTGCGGTGTGCGGGCTTCTCATTTTGGTGGCTTCTCTTGTTGCAGAGCACGGGCTCTAGGTGCGTGGGCTTCGGTAGTTGTGGCACGTGGGCTCAGCAGTTGTGGCTTATGGGCTCTAAAGAGCAGGCTCAGTAGTTGTGGTGCACGGGCTTAGTTGCTCCACGGCATGTGGGGTCTTCCTGGACCAGGGCTTGAACCCGTGTCCCCTGCATTGGCAGGTGGATTCTTAACCACTGCACCACCAGGGCAGCCCTGATATTATTATTACACATGTATTTGCACAAATGTTCCTCAACATCTGTTTATTGTCATTTGACTTTGCTTGTGAAATATATAAAGACAAATTATGTAGACAAATTTATCCATCATTTCCATTATGGCTTCTGCGCCCTGACTTTTATGCTTTAGAAGGTATCCACTCTGAAATTATAGAATAAAATGATTCATCAGTGAAAAAAAAAATTTCACTGTTAATAGAATTACTGTATGATCCAGCAATTCCACTCTTGGGTGTATATCTGATGAAAATGAAAACACTAACTTGAAAATATACATGCACCCCAATGTTCCCAGAAGCACTATTCACAATAGCTAAGATATGGAAGCAACCTAAGTGTCCATCTACAGATGAAAGGATGAAGGAGATGTGGTATATACACACAATGGACTATTACTCAGCCATAAAAAAGAATGAAATCTTTCCATTTGTAACAACGTGGATGGACTTAGAGGGTATTATCCTTAGTGAAATAAGTCAGACAGAGAAAGACAGATATTGTATGTATCATGTATATATGAAATCTAACAAATAAAACAAATGAATGTATGTAACAAAGCAGAAACAGACTCACCTATACAGTGAACAAACTAACTGGTTACCAGTGGGGAGAGGGAAGTGGGGAGGAGCAAGTGAGGGGCAGGGGATTAAGAGGTACAAACTCCTATGTATAAAATTAATAAGCTACAAGGATATATTGTACAGCACAGGGAATATAGCTAATATTTTATAATAACTTTAAATGGAGTATAATCTGTAAAAATATTGAATCACCATGTTGTACACCTGAAACTAATATAATATTGTAAATCAACTATAATTTAAAAAATTTCACCGTTGGACACTGGGAATATAAGATGAAAAGACATGTACTTGCCCATGAACTCCAGTGAGGGGACCAACATGTAAACAGATCGTTATATTTCAGGACACTAAGTGCAATCTGGAGCCATATCCAAGGCATAGAGGCAGAGAAGGGAGGGATGATTAGTTGCTCAAAAGCCTCTGCCCTAGGGCTTAGCTCTGTAGTAGAAACTGCCCCTCCAGCACGTCAGGAGAGACATGTACGTTCTTGGCTCTGAGAGGAGTCCGTTGGGTGGACCTTCAAATGAGAGGCGACACGTTCCAGCAGCAGAGAACCAAACGCACAGGCGCTCCACCCGTGGCCGTTTTGTACGTGGATGCTGCATGAGCCCTGCGGGCAGCAGATCATAAGGGAGCAGCATCACGCTCTCAGGCGAGGCTTGGAAGTGGCCTTGGGGGCAGAGACACAGGGAGAGGTTCGGCCCCTCAGCGCCAGGGCCGGAGGCTGTGTCCCTGGATGCCCAAACCCGGAGGGTGGGGAGCTGGGGGGAGGACCTGGAAAAGGCGAAAAACAAAAAAGAGAAACAGGAAGAAACCACCTGTTTGGAGTAAGAAAATGCAGCTTCTAAAGGAATGGGACAGTAGTCTCTGGGCTACAGTGACGGGCAGAGAAGGAAGGGGCAGGCTTGGTGGGAGAATACCTGAGATGGAGAGCTGATTCTGCCTCTTGGGACATGTTGTCCTTGGAGTGTCAATTTTATCCTCTGTCTAATGGGCATAACAACATTGCACTTACTACCTCACAGGGTGGTTAAAAGACCAGTTAAGATAATATATGCGAAAATACTTTCCAAACTCCACAATGCTATGCAAATGTGAGTTATTACTGTTGTCTTTCCAGCCAGGTACCTGCTCTTTCACTTCCGGGCTCTATGATCTTGGGCCAGTTACTACAGGGGAAGAAGAGATACACAGGGAACATGGCTTCCCATGGTAACTAAAGCAGCTTGACTTAGAACTTGAAGCTCCTCCTGGCTGGGGGTCTCACTGGACCCCTGACCTAGTGAGGAAGCCTGGGGGCTACAGGGGACCCCCTCTAGAGTTCAAGGACTCTGCCCCATGGGTGGGGATGGCATCCTAGCCTTCAGTACTCATTGCCCCCACTCCTTCGACCCCTCACCCAGCCACAGCAAGTGAGCTGACATTGGGAGAGAGCTTTGGGCATATCTTCTTCCACAAATAAGGAAAGTTCAGCACCCCAGACATCAGGACTAAACAGAACAAGCTAACAAAAACAAAGCAAATCCAGGGCTTCCCGGGTGGCGCAGTGGTTGAGAGTCTGCCTGCCGATGCAGGGGTCACGGGTTCGTGCCCCGGTCCGGGAGGATCCCACATGCCGCGGAGTGGCTGGGCCCGTGAGCCATGGCCGCTGAGCCTGCGCGTCAGGAGCCTGTGCTCCGCAACGGGAGAGGCCGCAACAGTGAGAGGCCTGCGTACCGCAAAAACAAACAAACAAACAAAAAAACAAAGCAAATCCATTCAGACAGAACTTCCCTGATAAAGACTATTTTCTAAAATTTCAAACAGGATAAAGCCTCTATTATTAAAGCCTATTCTAGACTAAACAAGAGTGGGGTAGAAACCCCACTGGACCAGAGTCCCTGCCCTTAGCCAAAGAGGTCATCTGCAGCCCTGTTCATTGTAGTGTAGCCTACAGCGGGGATGGGTCCAAGGGTGCTCCTGACTGAGGCCTCACTGCCCGCAGCATGAAGAGAGGGGAAGAGTGGCTGTCCAGGAGGAGAAGGACTGTCAACAGGCCACTCCGGGGACAGCAGAAGCTGACTCCTCCTCTTCTGGCCTTTCCCGACAAGGAGGAATGAGGAAGTGGGAGGGGAAAGAGGTAGAGTAGGAAGAGGCCAAGAGCTGGGGAGAGCAAAGCAAAGACAGGGGTTGAACTAGAGGGAGGGAGCGGGGAGAAGGAGGAAGAGGTGAGTGAAGAGAGCTGGGCCAGCAGGAGTCAGAAGAACAAAAGTAGCGGTCTGCAGGCTGAGTTCCTGGCATCCCTGCTCCGCCCCCCCCCCGCCCCCCACCCCGGGTCCTCTGGACCCGTCTCAGCATCTCCGAGTCCCCTCCGCTCATCCTCCCGGGAAAAGGGCCCTTCCGAGCAGGGCCTGCCTTCCTTGGCAGCAGACAAAAGCCCATTTCTGAGTTGAACAGAAAAACGTGTTACTTTGCCAGAGGGGCCGGGTCAGGGCTGCCCGGCCCAATCCTAGGCCGAGGGGATCGTGGGCAGAGGGGGGCTGTCAGTCACCGGGAGCCCTCCGTGAAAGGGGTCCCTTGTCAATTCCCCTGCCTTTGAAGTGCCTGCGATGGAGGTGCTCAATTAAAAGCCCATCAGTCTGTGAGTAAATCAACGCCTATCAGGCTTGTCACATCAAACAAACGATTATTACCCCAGCCCGCCCACCCCATTAATCTGGCCGTTCCTTCTTGACGGCTCAGGGTCAGGGCACCGTAAATCCTGTACTGGATTGTAGCCACCTGGATCGGGATGAAAGCGCCGGCGCCACGAGCGCCGCACTCAGGCGTTTCCCAGGGTCTCCCGGAGGGATGCAGGACCAGGTTCAGGGGCAGAAAACGAGGCATAGGACGCACGGCGATGCGAAGAGGTCTGGAGCTCTGGAGCTGGGCAGAGAGAGTCGCATAGAGATAGAGGCAGAAAGAAACGGAAGGAAACGAAAAAGAAGTGGGGAGAAACAGCCTGAGAAAACAGACCAAAGTAGAAATAACTGGAAGACACGCAAAGTGGTTGAGACAGTTGCCATGAAAACTCACCCAGAGGGTTGAGAATGAATAGATGCTTCTAGAAGACAAGGAGGCACCTGGAGGAAACTTCTCAGTCACTGGGTTCTAGGTCACAGTGTCAGAAACCCATCCAGGTTAGGCACCTCCCATCCCCACGGCAGTCTCCAAATGTCCCTTAGCCAAGGGAATGGTGCTGCTTTGCTCAGGGATGCCTGGTATCGGACATCTAAATACGTGATGGCCAGAACTGGATTTTCTGCAATAAAAGGATCTGAACAGACACACTGGACTGAGTGTCAGGTTGTGATGTGCTGCTGAGCTAGGCCCTAAGAACCACTTCACTCCGGGGCGTTTCTCCCAGGCTCTGTAGGCTGTTTTGTAGGTTCTTTCTGCTTCTGGGATCAAGCTCTGGCTTTCCCCTGGGGGCAGACCCGAGGAGGAGGGGGAGGGAGAAGAGGAGAGGGGACAGCTGTATTTTGGGCTTGAAGGAGGGGCTGGGTAGGAGGTGAATGAAGGACGGGGGAGGAGGGAGGAAGGAGGGATAGTGTCCAGTTTGGAGGAACAAGGCATGCTATTTAAGGGAAGGAAAGAGCAGTCTTTCTCCAGACATCTGTTCCAGAGTTGCCCCAAGGCATAGCTCACCCTGACTCGTGATGTTTCATACCTAAAAAGGGCCATCACATGCCTTCCCCACTGCTAGAGGAATAATTCCCACAAGAGGACCAGAGATGGAAGTGGAGCAGGGGAGACTGAGGGAGGGGACTTTCTCCCCACTCCCACCATGGAGCTGGAGGCCCAGCCCCAGAGCTTGTGGTGACTTCTTACAAGACAAAGAAAGAACATTCTAAAGAAAGAAACTGGACCTCTATCTTACACCATACACCAAAATCAACTCCAACTGGATTAAGGACTTGAACATGGTACAAACTACTAGGTATAAAATAAATAAGCTACAAGGATATATTGTACAGCACAGGGACTATAGCCAATATTTTATAATAACTTAAAATGGAGTGTAATCTATAAAAATATTGAATCACTGTGTTGTACACCTGAAACTAATATAATATTGTAAATCAACTATACTTCAATTAAAAAAAAAAGATTTGAACTTAAGGTCTGAGGCTGTAAAACTCCTAGGATTTTAAAAACCTAGGTGGTAAACTTCTTGACCTCAGTCTTGGTGATGATTTGCTGGGTTTGACACCAAAAGCAAAGGCAACAAAGGCAGAAATAAACAAGTGGGACTACATCAAACTAAAAAGCTTCTGCACAGCAAAGGGAATCATCAACAAAATGAAAAAGCAACCCACAGAATGCGGGGGAAATACTTGCAAATCATATATCTGATAACGGGTTAATATCCAAAATATATAAAGAATTCATACAACTCAATAGCAAAAAATCGAACAGTCCAATTTAAAGAATAGGCAGAGTAACTGAATAGACATTTTTCCAAAGAAGACAAACAAATGTCCAACAGGTACATGAAAAGGTGCTCAATATCGCTAATCATCAGGGAGACGCAAATCAAAACCACAATGAAATATCCCCTGTTAAGAATGGCTGTCATCAAAATGATGATATCAGTATTCTGTGATAAACTATACGGGGAAAGAATCTGAAAAAGAATAAATATATGTATATGTATAACTGAATCACTTTGCTGTACACCTGAAACTAACACAACATTGTAAATCAATTATAATCCTATAAAATTAAGAGATAAGTGCTGGCCAGGGTGTGGAAAAAAAGGAACATTTGCTCACTGTTAGTGAGAATTAAATTGGTGCAGCTACTATGGAAAACAGTATGGAGGTTCCACAAAAGTTAAAAATAGAACTACCATACGATCCAGCAATTCCATTTCTGGGTATATATCTGAAGGAAATGGAAACAGGGTCTCCAAGAGATACCTGCATTCTTGTGTTCATTGCAGCATTATTCACCGTAACCAAGATAGGGAAACCACCTAAGTGTCCATCAGTGGATGAATGGATAAAGAATATATGATATCTATATATTTATAATTATATGATATATATGCATATCTAGAAGATACATATGTATATATATGTGTGTGTATATGTAATACACACACACACACACACACACACACACACACACTGGAACATTATTCAGTCATGAGAAAGAAGGAAATCCTGCCTTTTGTAACAACATGGATGGACCTTGAGGGTATTATGCAAACGTTGTACAATATCATGTATATGTGGAATCTTAAACTCATAGAAACAAAGACTAGAATGGCCGTTACCAGGGGCTAGAGGTTGGTGGAAATGGGGAGATTTTGGTCAAAGATAAACTTTGAGTTATAAGATGAATAAGTTCTGGGGGATCTAATGTACAGCATGGTGATTATAGTCCATAACACTGTAATATGTACTTAAATGTTGCTGAGAGAGTATGTCTTAAATGTTCTCACCACAAAAAAGAAATGGTAATTGTGTGACAAGATGGAGATGTTAGCTAACACTATGGTGGTAATTTGCAATATGTAAGTCTATCACCTTAAATTTACATGTTATACATCAGTTACAACTCAATAAAGCTGGGGGAGGGGAAGAAAATTCTTGAAGATGCTCAAGACATTTACACTCACCCCCATCCTCCCCAAGACTGCGTGATAGGAAGTGCTCACTGCAAATCCCAAAGACAGGTCACCACCACCATGGCTACAGGCTTGGGCCAGTGGGCAGGGTTTTCTCTCAAACCAGCTGCCCGTGGCTCTAATCGTAAACTCTTCATTCTAGGATCAAGACCCAGCAGTACAGCAGCAAATTCCTTATTCCTTTGAGTTGATAGACATGTTCACCCATCCCAAGTGTCAGTGAGACCTTTCACACAGATGAGGAATAGGATGTGGACACTTTGCAGTGTGGGAGAATTACCTGTCCTTCATATTTTCATTCATTCAACTGAAATTTGGTATTTAGTATTTACTAACTTACAGGCCCTTTTCTGAGTCCCTGGAATACAGCAGTGAATTTGATGGGCAAGGTCAAAGGATATGTGGGCACTTTTTACAAAGAACTGGACTGTTCGACCTCATCTTTATTTATGTCATGTGTGCCCTCATCACACAGATATTTGCTGAGCATCTACTATGTCTATGTAATGTGGACCACAAGGAGGCAAGGAAGAATCAGAAACAAATCCTATCCTCCCAGAGGAGAGGTAAGACATACATCATGAATAAATCGAGTGCATAGTTTAAAGTGGTAGGTGCCATAAGCCAGGAGAGAACAGGAAAAAGTTCAGAGAGAAAAAATAATTTGTCCAGGTTACTTTTTTCTTAGGGAGGGTCTGGAATGAAGACACATGTTAATTGCTCCATGGTGGCAACTTTCAGATTTACTCTGTAATGTAGTACAGTGTGGGCTTAACATTTATTGCTATTGTTACTGGTGGTAATGACAATGTAATCTGCTGTCATTGTAACTGAGGACACATCACCGCACCCCTTCTTTAGGAGGCGGGTGTTAAAAAACTCTGGAATTCCATTTCAGGCCTTGTCAGGAGTTGGGTATGGTTGAGAACTCCCAGAAACTGGAGATATGCCTCTTGCAAGATGCAGAGTGGTGCAGAGGTTAAGTGAGTATGCTGTGGAGCCGGACTGCAATTCAAAACCAGCCTTCAGAGGCTGGCTCTCCGGCTTGCCTGCTGTGAGGCCACGGGCAAATCACTTGAACTCCCTGTGTGTGTATCCCCATCTGTTAAATTGGGGTGATAACAGTATTGGCCTCATAGGGTTATATGACAATTAAATGCATGTAAAGCATTCACAACAGTGCTCAACAGACAGTATAGCATGTACTCAATAATGCCAGTCATTATTATTGCTCGACCTCGTACAAAGTGGTCTCTTAAAGGAACAACAGCATGATGTTAGGAGGACACTTATTCAAGTAATGCAGCTGTCTTCCTGTATTTAAATATCACTGAAAGTCATTTATATGAATTTAGTTTAAAATTTCTTCCTGAGTTCAACACAGGCGTTTTAAATACTTTTTTTTACTAAAATAATTTGTATTCACATTTAATGTAATTTTTTTTTTTTTTTTGCCGTACGCGGGCCTCTCAGTGTTGTGGCCTCCCCCGTTGCGGAGCACAGTCTCCAGACGCTCAGGCCTAGAGGCCATGGCTCACGGGCCCAGCCGCTCCACGGCACGTGGGATCTTCCCGGTCCGGGGCACGAACCCGCGTCCCCTGCATCGGCAGGCGGACTCTCAACCACTGCGCCACCAGGGAAGCCCCTAATGTAATATTTGATACATACAAAAGGGTATAGGTTTGCGTCATGTATGTAAATTTAAAGCATCTCTGTGTTTCTTTCCTTTCCTATTTCCTGGTCTTTCCTCTAGAGGTGATCACTATCCTGAATTTCGTGTTTATTATCCCTTTGCTTTAAAAAAACCTAAAAAAATTAAAGTATAACGTACATCACAGTAAAATTCACAAAACTTCAGTGTACAGCTTGATTAGTTTTTACAAAGTATACACTTATGTGACCACACCTAGATCAAGATGTGGCCCATTACTGGTACTGCAGAAGCTTCCCTGACACCCCTTTCCTGTCAGTTATTCACCCACTTTCACTGCAAGGTAACAGCTGTTCTGACTCATGTCTCCAAAGATTCGTTTTGGAATTATTAGGTTTGTAATCTTGTGTCTGCCTTCTTTCAGTCAGCATTGTATTTGTGAGATTCATCCATGTTCATCTAACCATATGCATTAGCATTTCATTCTTTTTCATTGGTTGAGTGGTATTCTGTTGTGTGAATAAACCACCCAGTTCATTCATTCTTCTGTTAATAGACATTTGTGTTGTGTCCATTTTTTTGTTGTTATAAAGAAAGCTGCCATGAACTTTCCTGTATGTGTCTTTTGGTGCATGTATGTACTCATTTCTGTTGGGTATAAAAGGAATATAATTGTTGTGTCATAGAGTATGAACACGTAATAATAGAAACTTCCAAACAATTTTCCCAAGTGGTTGTACCAATTTACATACTGTACCACCAGCAATATGTTTGAATCCTAGTTGCTGTACAACTTTGCCAACACTTCATATTGTTAGTTGAGCAAAAAATTTTTAGCCATTTTAGTGGGTGCACTGGGCTATTTCTCTTGATCTCTATTTCAGTTGCATCCATTAATTTTTCATATGTTTCACCGCCATTCAGTTCAAAATATTTTCTAATCTCCATATGTATTGCCAACATCTTCTCCCATCCCGTGTTTGCCTTTTTTCTTTATTGATGGTATTTTTGTTTTGTTAGAAGCTTGATATTTTAATGTAAAATTTTAACTTTGATCTATGGATTATTTAGAAAAGTATATTTTTTAATTTCTAAACATCTGGAGGTTTCCTAGTTATGGTTCTGTTTTGGACCTCTTGCTCAGTTTATCTGTCATCAGAGAATGTATCTGAATGATGTTAATCCTTTAAAATATACCCGTAGAAGTACGTGAAAATCTCCAACTATACTTGTGGATCTGTATTTTCTTCCCCTCGTTCTGTCAGTTTTTGCTTTATATATTTTGAAGCTATGTTATTATGTGTGTACAAGTTTAGCATTGCTATATTTTTCTGTTTTACCAAGCCTTTTTTCATTAGGAAATATTATTCAGTAAAACTGCTTGCCTTAAAGTTTATTTTGTTTGATACTTGTTTAGATACACTACCTTTCTTTTGATTAATCTTTGCTTTGAGTATCTTTTCCCATCCATCCTTTTAGTTTCAAACATCTTCCAGTTATCTGCTGCTGTATAACAAAGCACTTCAAAACTTAGTGGCATAAACCAACAACTCTTTTGTCTCCATCATAGGTTTTGTGGGTCAGGAATTTGGACAGAGCATAGCAGAGATGCCTTATCTCTGCTCTACGATGTCTGTGGAATCGTGGCTGGAAAGACTTGAATGGTTGGGGGTTGGAATCGTCTGAAGACTTTTTCACTCACTTGGCTTGTACCTGGACCAGGATAACTGGACACTGAGCTCAGTGAAGACTTCCCATGTAGCTTGGGCTATGCTGGCAGCCTCAGGGCAGTCAGGCTTCTTACACAGTGGCTCAGAGCTCTGCAAGTGAAAATATCACTGAACAAGGCCTAAGTTGCATAGCTTTCTATGACTTAGCTTTGAAAAATCTAGGTGTTACTAGATTTTTGAAAGTGTTTGAAAGTGTTACTTCTGCCATTCTTTTTTTTTTTTACGAATACACTTGTTTTTTGGCTGCGTTGGGTCTTTGTTGCTGCGCATAGGCTTTCTCTAGTTGTGGCAAGCAGGGGCTACTCTTTGCTGCGGTGCACAGGCTTCTCATTGCGGTGGCTTCTCTTGTTGTGGAACATGGGATCTAGGTGCGCGGGCTTCAGTAGTTGTGGCACGAGGGCTCAGTAGTTGTGGCTTGCGGGCTCTAGACCGCAGGCTCAGTAGTTGTGGTGCATGTGCTTAGTTGCTCCACGGCATGTGGGATCTTCCCGGGCCAGGGCTCAAACCTGCGTCCCCTGCATTGGCAGGTGGATTCTTAACCACTGCGCTGCCAGGGAAGTCCCGCGCCATTCCTTATTAGTTGAAGGAGTCACAAGACTGTCCAGACTGGGGAGGGGAGTTAAACTCCCACTTCTTAATGAGAGGAGTGGCAAAGGATTTGTGCCTGTGTTTTGAAACTGCTGCACAACTTTTCTTTCTGTATCCATATGTTTAAGTTGTGTTACTGGTAAGTTGCACGTAGTCAGATTTTATTTATTTTTATCCAGTCTCACAATCTTTGTCTTCTAATTGGAGACTTTCATCCATTTATATTTAAAGTAATTATTGATATTAAGGTTTACACTGATCATCTTACTATTTACTTTCTTTTTGTTCCATGTGGTTTTTATTAAATCTGCTCTCCTTTCTTTCCTTGTTTGGATTAATCATGCATTCAAGAATTATTCAATTTTCCTACTCCATTAGCTTGTTATTGGTACATTATTTTATTATTCTTTAGTGATTACCCTAGAGGTTGCAACATGTACCATTATTTTATTATAACCTACCTTAAATGAGTATTTGTTTCACATCCTGGATGATGAAAGAACCTTACAACACTTTAACTCCACTACCTTCTTCTTGTCTTTGTGCTATTGTTAACATATATTTAATTCTCTATATATTTTGAAACCCCAAAACATTAGTATTATTGTTTTATACAGTAAATATGAATTTAGATTTATCCATACATTTTACATTTTTGGTGCTGTTTATTCCTTTGTGCATTACTATGCTTCCATCTGGAATTATTTACTTTCTGCCGGAAAAAATCCTTTTAGTGTTTCTTTTAACACAGATATATTAATGATAAAGTCTCTCAGTTTTTGTTTGCCTGAAAATATATTTATTACGGCTTCACTTTTGAAGATTATTTTCACTGAGCATTGAATTTTAGGTTAGCAATTACTTTCTTTCAGCACTTAAAAAATTTCCTTTAACTATCTTCTGGTTCCCATTTTTCTATTGCTTTTAGCTATCAGCTTTATTGTTGCTATTTTGAAAAACTGTGGGTTCCCCACCCCTTCCCCGGCTACTTTTAATGTTTTTCTCCTTGTCTTTGGTTTTCAGCAATTTTTCTGTGCTTATTTCTTTGTATTTATCTTGCTTGGGGGTTGTAGAAAATCTTTTTTTTTTCAGATTAAAACATTTTAAATTAATTTTTTTATTGTGGTAACATTAGTTTACAACATTATATAAGTTTCATGTTTACAACATTATATTTCTAATTCTGTATACACTACAGTGTACTCACCACCAAAAATTTAGTTTCCATCTGTCACCATTCACTTTATCCCCTTTACCCATTTCACCCTCCCTCCCCCTCCCCTTCTGGTAACCACTACTCTGTTCTCTGTATCTATGTGTTGGTTTGGTTTGGTCATTTTTTATTATTCTTTGTTTGTTTTTTATATTCCACATATGAGTGAAATCACACGGTACTTGTCTTTCTTGGTTTGGCTTATTGCACTTAGCATAATACCCTCTAGGTCCATCCATTTTGTCACAAATGGAAAGATTTCACTCTTCTTCATGGCTGAGTAGTATTCCATTGTATATATACACCACATTTTCTTTACCCATTCATCTGTTGATGAACACTTAGGTTGCCTCTATATCTTGGCTATTGTAAATATGCTGCTATGAATATTGGGGTGCATATATCTTTCGAATTAGTATTTTTATATTCTTTGGATAAATACCCAGAACTGGAGTTGCTGGATTGTATGTCATTTCTAGTCTTAATTTTTTGAGGAATCTCCATACTGTTGTAGAAATTCTTTATTCTGTGGCTTAATATCTTTCATAATTTTTGGAGAATTCTCAGCCAGCATTTCTTTAACAGTTGCTTTTTTTTTTTTTTAACACACTTATTTATTTATTTATTTTTGGCTGTGTTGGGTCTTCGTTGCTGTGCGTGGGCTTTCTCGAGTTGCGATGATCAGGGGCTACACTTCATTGGGGTGTGCGGGCTCCTCATTGTGGTGGCTTCTCTTTGTTGTGGAGCACAGGCTCTAGGTGTACAGGCTTCAGTAGTTGTGGCACGAGGGCTCCGTAGTTGTGGCTCACGGGCTCTGGAGCACAGGCTCAGTAGTTGTGGCGCATGGTCTTAGTTGCTCTGCGGCCTGTGGGATTTTCCCAGACCAGGGTTCGAACCCATGTCTCCTGCATTGGCAGGCGGATTCTTAACCACTGCACCACCAGGGAAGTCCCTCTTTAACAGTTGCTTTTATCCTGTTATCTCTCTCCTCTCCACCTGGGACTCCAGTTACGAATGTGCTAGATGTTTTTACCATGTCTCTAGATGTCTCATGCTCTGTCCCCCTCTCCCTTTTCATTCTTTTCCTCTGTGCTTTATTATCCTCTCTTTGGCTACATCTAATCTGCTTTTGAACCTATCTATTCAATTCTTAATTTCAGTAATTTTATTATTTTCATTCTAGGATTCCCATTTGACCCTTTCCTGAACAGATTCCAGTTTCTGGGGAAAATTCTCCATCCTTTCCGTTCCTGTTTTGGGGAACGCATTAATAATAACTTTTACATTTCCTATTTGATAAGTAATATCTGCATCACTGTTTTTTCTGTTACTTATTTATTTTTCTTCTTGATTTTGAGTCATTAGATCCTATGTCTTGCCTGGTTATTATGTTTCTAAGGTTCATCCATGTTGTTGCAAGTAGCTGTAATGCAATGCATCTATTTTTACTAATTTCTAATAGTTCACAGTGTGCCTGGACCACAGTTTATTTCTCCTATTGGCTTGTTGATGGTCATGTGGTTTGTAGAATCATTTTAAAAAAACCACTCATTTTAAGTTTCTTGAAACCCTTTAAAATAATTAATTCTGCAGTTATTTTGAGCTAGAGAGCTAGCCAGTACAGTGTGTTTTGACCACGCTGGCAATGGACCCTTTCAATGATGTAAGTACCAGGATGTGCTGTGAATACTATTTCTCCATTATGGCCTTACTCTGTATCCCAAAAGAAGCCCATTACAATTTCAGAGCTATTTATTTGCAGTTGCTTTGGCCATGTGGGTGGGTAGTTGCCTTCACATTGGGGGCACGAAAATCCGGAGCTGGGCAGGATCAGCTCGTTCTCTGTGGAGTGGAATGGGGGCAGCATGATGAAACCAGGTTTATTTAGTCAGTCTCTTCGAGAGGCCATGAATGAAACTGGAATAAAAACTCAGGAAGCTGGTGCCTGCTTCCAGTCTCCTGGGAAACAATTCCAGCTCCCAAACCCCTGTACATCATCTGAAGTCCTCGAGGCAGTTGTTCAAAGTGGCTGGGGGCTGCTGCTGGATGTTTCGTTGGAGCCTGGGCACTTGGAGGCAGTGTGGGGAGGTGGAAAGAATACAAACTACATTCAGGCTGACCTGGGTTTGAATCCCGGCTTTGACACCTACTAGATTTTTTACAAAGGATGACTTATTTAACTTCCTTCCTCTTCAATGTTCTCATCTGTAAAATGGGCGTGCTAGAACCGTTTTAATTGGATTCTTGTGAGAATGTTATGCCAAGTTATATTAAAGATGGCTAGGATAATGCCCGGCAATATTAGACGGTCGATAAAAGATAGCTTTGTGTCATCGTCATCACTGTCATCATCATTCCCATCACCACCAGCACACAGGAAAGCTTTGGCAATGAGCATGGCTCTGGTCCCCTCAGGAGGGCCTGCAATCTTTGCTCCTGTTTCCCAGGGCTTGGTCATTACATTAGGACCTTTTCCTCAAAGAGGGAAGGAGAAGGGCTCTAACTGATTAGGAACGGGGTAGTCAGATTTAGGGCAAAGCCTGCTCTCATGTAGAGTCAAATGTCTCTAAGCTGACAATCAATTGGAAGAGGAAGACAAGTTATACAACCATCTGCACCGGGGAAATTCACACATAGCAAAAGATTTTCCTCAGGGTGACAGGGCTTAAGGCTGTCACTGAATCCACCTGAGTTTTAAATACATTGACAGATGATGTCCACATAGGCTAAGAAGAGACCAGTTTAGGGAACCTAGCTGGTCCCAGGGAGATGAACTAATGATGTGCCATCAGCTTGGTTTTGTGCTCCAGTTCAAGTTAGAGGTCCACGGAGCAAGGTTCTGATCGATCACCTTCTAACATGGTGCTTGTTCATGTGTTGGATCACTTATTCATGAAACATTTATGGAGATTCTCCTGTGTGCCCAGCACACTATGTTAGGTGCTGCGGGAGGTACAGAAAGATATACATGTGTATATATAGAGAGATCTTTGAGTTCAGCAAATTCCTTTTTTTTTTTTAAAATGGACATGTTTGTTTGTTTATTTATTATTTATTTTTGGCTGCGTTGGGTCTTTGCTGCCGCACGCAGGCTTTCTCTAGTTGCGGAGAGTGGTGGCTACTCTTTGTTGTGGAACACGGGCTCTAGGCACACAGGCTTCAGTAGCTGTGGCATGTGGGCTCAGTTGTTGTGGCTTGCAGGCTCTAGAGCGCAGGCTCAGTAGTTGTGGCACACGGGCTTAGTTGCTCCGTGGCATGTGGGATCTTCCTGGACCAGGGCTCGAACCCGTGTCCCCTGCATTGGCGGATTCTTAACCACTGCGCCACCAGGGAAGCTCTTGGCAAATTCCTTTATATGGTTTATATATGTGAAAGCAGCTTTAAAACATGGAATAAAGTGGTGAGGTCATAAAGTCATAAGAGATGTGCAGGTTAAATTTTAGGGGTGTTCAGAAGAAGGAGATATATATCTATTCTTGCTGCCTCTAATCACACCTTTCTCTGTTGAATTCTTCATGTCATTGCCACACTAATCGTTGTAAAACACCCCTTTCAGCATGTCTGGCTTTTTCTCAAAACCGTTAAATGATTTTCTATTTCCAACTGAACCAATTTCAAAGTCCCTTTCAGATTGTCTTATTACCTCTAGCTCTGCAGGTGTGATTTCTTCCTCTTCCTGGGATGAGGGTTGGAGGTGTGGCGTATGCCGATTGCCTGCCATGCTTTTGGCTTTTTCCTCATATATTCTGTGATTCTGGCCTGAGTGCATCTTCCCTTGGGGATGTTGTCTGTGGGAATTTTTTCCTGTTGATGTCTTGGGCTGTGGAGTGCCCACAGGACAATCCTATGCTCTCCTCCATGAGTTTCTGTACCGAGAGATAATGAATTAGGGTTTTTACCTCAAGAGACAAAGGACTTCCACACCTGGCCTTTGAGCTGTAGCCTGAGCTGATGAACAGACACTGTCATTTCTGTTGGTGGATAAAGAGCCCAAGTTCTACCAGTTCCTGGTTCCAGGTAGGGAACCAGGCTCCTGCCTCTGGGGCTATGGTGTCTCTGACCTTGCCTTGGCATTAAAACCCCAGCCCCTGTAGCCTGTGTTTTACTGAAGACCTGGAAGCCTTATGTGGGTCACTCCCTAAATCTATCTCTACACCTAACCTGGCCCCTAACCAAACCCCAGAGCTGTAGGCTTTTGATCCAACTGTCCATTTATCATCTCTATTTGGTTATCTTATGGCCATCTCAGATTTAATGTAGTGAGAACAGGACTCCAGATGTGTTAATATACATGTGTTAAACACCACCATAGCATTCCTATGTATAAAGGCTTCCCTAGTGTCACTTTAACAGCTGTGATCTTATGTATGCCATTATCTATGCATACATTATATTGATAGCTATATGGGTCTATACACTACACAGCATGTGTATGTACATAGACCATAGTTATCTGGATTAACTCAGATATGCTTTGCTTTAGGTGTTCCGACAATCTCAAGATTTACAAGAAAGTGCTTTTTGGATAACAGCTGTCCTGACACTAAGTGTTCCTTGCTGCATGGTTTTGCCTTACTTGCAGTGAGAGGAGAAGTAATTCTCACACCTTCCCCCCTACTGCAGACCCTTGAAAAGTGTGCTCCACCCACTATGTGCCTCAGGACCCCTCGGGGTTCTTGTTAAAAAGACTGCTTTTTAGACACTCCCAAGCTAAACTCTCTGGGTGTGTGGGGGGGATAGGGCTCAGAAACGCATATTTTTAACATGTTCTTCAGGTTACTCTTAAGTGCACTGTGGTTGGAGAACCACTGCCCAAATTTCTTTTCTCCTTTGGCAAATCATTTCAAATATTTATGGAAGAGACTATTCCAGGGAGCCCAGAAAAGAGGGGGCTGACTTGCAGCCATCCCTTTCCACTCCAAGGATTCAATGCCTGTGTCCATCTTGCCAAGTGTAACTTTGGACCCTACTAGAACTTTCCAGAATTACTATTGCTACTTAAACATTCGTTTCCGTGCTTTTCATCTTGTTGGTCTAAACACACAAATGTCAGCAGAGGAGGATGAAGCTTGGATACCATTAAACATTGACCTACTGTCCTGGTTTGCCCCAAATTGAGAGGTTTTGTGGGATGCACGGGTTTCAGTGTCCAAACCACGAAGGTCCTGGGCCAACTAGGATGAGTTGGTCACCCTAATAAATGAGTCTTACAAATCTTATGTGTTGAAAGTAATGCATCAGGAAATAACAGATTTGAAATCCACATGGGTTATAAAATAAAGGAGACTAGTGTGGGATGAAAGGTATTCTGGGACTGGTCAGATTTGTGGGGCAGGACTGAGCAGTTCTCAATGTTGAAAAGCAGGTAGATCCTCCCGTGTATCCGCCATGTTGGATGGGGTGGCCACACTTCTTACAAGTCACATTGTGTTGACAGCAGTGGTGGGAACACATCTGGAGTGAGGAAGTTTGTTTCCTACCCTGAGAGGAGGCTGCCCTTCCAACCCAACAATGAGGTGTTCGGTGCCTTGTTCCATATTCCTAACTTGTGCTGAGAGCAAATAGAGTGTCTTAGGGCCTGGTGTGGGGTGTGGAGTGGTGGGCAGTCCTTCCCATGCTCTGATCAGAATCTGTGCTCAGATCTGGTGGCTGGGTGCCATTTCTCCTGTCCCTCTTACCATCCTCCCCAACAGGAGCGACGTACCATTAAGCCAGCAGGACAGTGCCTATTGTCCTTAGTGCTTTTAAGGACTCAGAAAATGTTTTAGTTTTTCTAAAACAATGAGAAAAAAATCTTTTAGGTTGAAGAAAATATTTTCCTATATAATATTAGTACATATACCAATGCAGTCGTAAAATAGAATTTTAATATAAACATAAATAAAAGTTAATAATAATAGGGCTTCCCTGGTGGCGCAGTGGTTGAGAGTCTGCCTGCCGATGCAGGGGATATGGGTTCGTGCCCTGGTCCGGGAAGATCCCACGTGCCGTGGAGCGGCTGGGCCCGTGGGCCATGGCCGCTGAGCCTGCGCGTCCGGAGCCTGTGCTCCGCAACGGGAGAGGCCACAACAGTGAGAGGCCCGCGAACTGCAAAAAAAAAAAAAAGTTAATAATAATAATAATTTTTTCATAGAGAGGAGGGCCCAGGAAGGCAAAGTGTTTCGGTTCCACAGGGTCATGATGTGGTCCTGCTCCCCAGGGTGGCAGCTGTCAGTCACTGTGGGACAGAAGGAAAAGCCTTGGAAGCAGCCAGTTAAGACTTGGCTGAGGGGAGGAGCCTTGAGGACATTACCAGATGTGGATCCATGGAGGCAGAGCAAATGAGTCTGGGGGACACAAGAAATGACCTGCCTAGAAGATGAAGGGTCTGCAGAGGAGAAATGTTGGTTGGGTTCACTTCTAGGCAGACTGGAGCAGGGATGTGAATTCTGATGTCTTGGCAGATGTCCCCTGATACACTTTCCTGGTGTCCTGGGGCAGGGGTGCTATTGTTCACCAATGTCCTCTTCTTATTCCAGTAGTAACCCCCTGGGGTGGGTTGACTTGTATCCTCCAAAAAATATGTTCAAGTCCTAACCCCTGGTACCTCTGAATGTGACCCTATTTGGAAATAGAATCTTCGTGGTATGACCTCACGTTAAGATGACTGGTGTCCTCATAAGAGAAAGGAAAAGAAGATTTGGATACAGAGATACTGAGGCCAGGTGATGGTGGACGGAGAAATTGGAGGGATGCAGCCAGAAGCCAAGGACCCCAAGGATTTCCAGCAACCCCCAGAAGCTAGGAGAGAGGAATGGGATGGGTTCTCCCTCAGAGCCTCGGGAAGGAACCAACTCTGCCAACACCTTGATTTTTGGGCTTTGGGCTTCTGAAACTGTGAGGGAATAAATCTCTGCTGTTTTAAGCCACCCAGTCTGTGGTACTTTGTTATGGAAACCAAAATACCCCCACCCCCAATTGTGCTAAGCACATGGCCACACAAAATAAGACTGCATCTCCCAGCTTCCCTTGCAGCTAGGTATCTAAATTCCTTGTTACTAGGTTGTAGTCATTGGGGTATGGACTCAGGTAATGTGCACGACTTTCTAGTTGTATCTTTAAACAAAAGGGAAGGGTGGTGGCTTGACTTTGCTCTCTCCCCTTTCTTCTGGTTGGAATGTATGCAAAATAATGGGGCCCAAATATGCATCTGAGATTACAAAATGGAAATCGTGTGTTGCGGCCTTCAGAGCAACATGCTAGAAGGAACCTGGCTTCCTGCTATCGTGGAGCTCCCTTATTGCCCTGGATTATTTGCGCTTGGATTCTTCTGTGAGAGAGAAATAAGCCATCATCTTTAAGCCACCCTTATTTTCACTTTTGTTATAGCAGCTGAATGTTTTATCTAAGTAATACAGCTCTTCTTTACATTCCAGGGCCCTGTTTATTTGTGGTACCTCTCACGTATTGATATTAAAAGGACATCTGTTGGGCTTCCCTGGTGGTGCAGTGGTTGGGAGTCCACCTGCCGATGCAGGGGACACAGGTTCGTGCCCCGGTCCGGGAAGATCCCACATGCCACGGAGCAGTTAGGCCCGTGAACCATGGCCGCTGAGCCTGCGCGTCCGGAGCCTGTGCTCTGCAACGGGAGAGGCCACGACAGTGAGAGGCCCGCGTACCGCAGAAAAAAAAAAAAGGACATCTGTTAATAGGATCTATGCTTTAAATTTTTTTTCTGATGATGGGAATGGATGCAATGAGCCTTTACTCCTCCCAGCCCCTGGACATAGCTCCTCCATCCAATGGAAGCACAGTGAGTAGGTCAGGGCCAGGAATAAGATTGCTGCCAGGATCAATCTCCTTATGGGACTTGAATATGCAGCCTTGACCTCATAACCAGCCAGGGGTACTAGGCTCTGCCTTTCACTCAGCAGATTCCTAGCCAGATTTAGGTGCTCTGATGTCCTCTACTCCTATTCCTGTCAGAACGGGGGAGGACAGGGGAATAGGTGTCTCTTTGCTGCTTCCAGTCACCAATCCTTCTTCACTGGGTGTAGAGGTGCCCTGTACAGTCTTCATCTTGTGTGCTGTTGAGTTTTTCCTCTTGAAAATGGTTCCATTTGTTTTTTTCTGTGGGAAATGTCAACAAAACTTCTGAGTAAGACTTGTGATGTGTGTGTGTGTGTGTGTGTGTGTGTTTGAGCAGGATGGTGAACAGTGGGTAAAATGTGGAATGGAACGGAAAAAGACCCACCACTGATTGGGTGGCCTCTTGGTGGCAGCTGCTTTACCAGGTATCACACCATTCAATTCTCAAGACAATCCTGAGGGTAGGAAGGATCCTCCGTGTCTTAAAAACACATAAGCTGGTACACATGTAGGTGGACAGCCTGTAAGTGGCAGAGTCAAATGCAGTTCCTACCCTTGACCTCAATGAACTTTTCCACACAAACGAGTCACACTCTTTATGTCTGTAAAGCATAGTGGGAAAGTAGAAATTCTATAAATATTTGGCTAATCTGATTACAGAACCAGCCATTGTGGAAATACAAGCAAAAGAATGATTTCTGGAGACCTGTGTTATTTAGGATTTTTTCTCTGCCCAGGGTCACCTTCTGCGTTTTTGCTCTTCCTCACCTTCTGACATACTAAACAACGACAATGACAACAGCAACCACATGGCTGGCTCTGGAGGGATAAAGGACATTGACTCCCAGACTAATGAAGCTGGTAAAAGTTTTCATTTGAACCCAATGCAAGCGTTTTTAATTTGTTTCCTTGTTTTCTAATAAGTC
Source organism: Phocoena sinus (assembly GCF_008692025.1). Classification (NCBI taxonomy): domain Eukaryota; kingdom Metazoa; phylum Chordata; class Mammalia; order Artiodactyla; family Phocoenidae; genus Phocoena; species Phocoena sinus. The sequence continues at coordinate 29,687,182 of NC_045783.1, read as the reverse complement.
TGTTCTTTCAATAACAGTGCACATTTTTACATTAACATTCCAGACTGCTTTTATCCTTTAAAATCTTATTTATATTAGAATTAATTTCATGACACAAAAGCTTGAATTAAGCATTTACCTTTCCAGACAAAGAGACTTTCTCTGTGCAGATGCTGCCTGCTAATATGTATGAAGGCCAACCCGTGTAAAAAGGGAAGTTTGTAAAAAAAGGTTTTTCATTTCAGTTAAAAACGAGCAACCAACCAAGAATTCAGCATTTGCGTATATTGCCTTCTTATCATTTCCCTATAATTAAAAATATGTAATATAATTGTGATATGATTGTAATGAAACTTTGTATTTTATGTCATACATACAAATGGGTCTGTGTTTGTGTAGGGGTTTAACTGCGTGCTGGTGCATTCGTACAGACACACACACACACACACACACACACACACACACACACATACACACACAGATCCAGCCCTGCTCCTCTCATCCAACCACCTGATAATAACTCTTCCCTCTTTTCTTCTCCATGTTGGGAGATGGAGAAACACAGTCCCTCTCCCTGGAATTCTGATGTCCCAGTTGGACGATGGGAAACGGTGCCTGGCACTTTCACAGGGCGTTGCTGCCCAAGATCTTCCCTTTGCAGGGAGAGGAGCTCTGGCTCCGCCTTGTCTCCATCTCCTTAGGTTGTGACCAAGTAGCCCCTAAAGACTGCAATTCTTTCTTTCGGAGTCATAAAGTACTTCAACGGACAATTTCATCTTTTTCAGTTTGCCGGCCTCATCTGCTCACTTTCAGGATTTCAGAACATATCTCTTTGGGTCATACAGTAAGTGTGGGGAGGAATAACCAACACCACTTTTTTTTTTTTTTTATAAAACAGATTTATTGAGGTATAATTTACCTACCATAAAGTTCACTGATTTTAGGTGTACAGTTTGATGAGTTTAGTAAATTTATACAATTGTGGGCTTCCCTGGTGGCGCAGTGGTTGGGAGTCTGCCTGCCGATGCAGGGGACGCGGGTTCGTGCCCCGGTCCGGGAAGATCCCGCATGCCGTGGAAAGGCTGGGCCCGGGAGCCATGGCCGCTGAGCGTGCACGTCCGGAGCCTGTGCCCCGCAACGGGAGAGGCCACAACAGTGAGAGGCCCGCGTACCACAAAAAAAAAAAAAAAAAAAAAATGTATACAGTCGTGCAACCATCACTACAATCCAGTTTTAGAACATTTGCATCACCCCAAAGTCTCCCTGTGCCCATTTAGAGCCAACTCCCTGCCTTAGTCTCAGGCAACCCACTGATCTACTTTCTGTTTCTAGAGATTTGTCCTCTTTAGAAATATCTTACAAATGGGATCATATAATATTTACTCTTTTATGTTGGCTTCTTTAACATATTTTTCGAGATCCATCCATATTGTTGCAGATAACAGTAGTTTGTTCCTTTTTATTGCTGAATAGGATTTTACTAGATGGCCATACCACATTTTGTTTATCCATTCATCTATTGATGGAGAGTTGGGTCATTTCCACCTTTTAGCTATAGTGAATAATGCTGCTGTGAACATGGGTATAGAAATATCTCTTTGGGTCCCTGCTTTCACTTCCTTATTATTATTTTTTTTAATAAGAAGAAAAATTTTATTTCAAATAGGTTCAGTCGTATGTGTGCTACAGCAATGGCTGGTTGTAGCAGTTTCCTTTCAAACCTTCACTGATGTATAAATTAGACATTATTTGGGAATGATTAATTTCTGGTAAAATGTAGATTCAATCCAACATCATGCCAATTTTTACTTTTATTGTAGACCTTATTTTAGTACTAGAGGTTACATTTTCATCACAAAAAAATGATAATAATCTTACAGCTACTCCTAAGGTAATGAGCTGTCCTCACTGTTGCTTTGAAAATATACCCCTAGGTTGTTAAGAGAAATTACGACTTCATCCAAATCTGTTTTTAATTCTTCAGTCATCATCTACTGTTGGTTTCATTGTCAACTCCTCTTCTTATTTGACGCCAACCAGCTAAACGCCACTGTTTCTCAACTCTTCGGCTAAGGGCAATTTTTTCTCTTACTTCTGTGATTTTGCCCAAATCAGCCTTGACTGCACTAACTCTTCCTCCTGTCGACAGGGATCCTATGTCCACCATAAGCACTTCATTCTTAGACAGCTTTTGCTGCTTTCTTGTCTCCTTCAGTGCGTACACCTAGAAGCCGTCTAAGCAGGAAATAGGAAATTTCCAGTCTGTGAAGATCTCAGGTAAAGCTCCTACTGCACCAAGTACCTGCCCCACCATTCTGTCAGCCTGGCACAAAGTGGGGTTAATTTTTGTTCCAGCTCCAATAAGCCCTCCTGGAGTAGCATACTGAAGATCATTATGCCCTGCGAAAAGCAATACAATTTTGGAAAAGGTGGGTTTTCACATGAGTTTTCCTTCACTATTTTTGGAACAATACCAGGTCTGACTTCTATCTCCTGGCCCAACTTTAATACTCCTTTTAGAATACTACCACCGTCTACATCCCCCTTAAGGTCATCAACTTCCCAGCCAGGTTTGTTGACATCAAAGGATCTAACAACAAGTTGGAGTTCTGAAGTAAAGTCTCTTGGGGGTACTGGAATTTTCTTTACTGTGTACTCACAGACAACTTCAATATTGTATTTTAGCTGAGCAGAAATTAGAATAACAGGAGGTCCTTCTGCTACTGTACCTTGTACAATGCAAGGATCTGTTCATACTGTTCTTTAGCCTGGCTTTCTTTTACCAAATCAATTTTATTTTGTAGAATCAAAATATGCTTCAGTTTCATGATTTCTATAGCAGTCAGGTGTTCAGAAGCTGTGGCTGAGGACAGGACTCGTTTCCAGCTATCAACAGAAGAGCTGCATCCATCACTGTGGCACCATTCAGCGTAGTAGCCATCAAACTATCGTGGCCAGGACAGTCAACAAAGGAAACATGTCTGACTAATTTGAAGTTCCCTTTGGCCCCTGGAATGTCTGTAGGAAACTCATCGGGTGTACTACTTCCACGGGATCTATAACATTCTGGCTGAGGACAACTTGGGTCGTCAAGCTTATAAATCTTAGCATTAGCATAGCCAAGTATGGTTGTAATATTATTTTCTAGTTCATTTTTGAACCTGACAGAGTGAACTCCAGAAATAGCTTTTACAACTGTAGATTTCCCGTGAGCTACATGACCAATTGTACCTATATTAATTGTGGCCTGTCTGCTTATAACTTCATGTGAAAGTGGCGTCAACTTGGTAACATCCAAAGTGGAGAGATCTTGCCAAGAAAGGCGTGGCTGCACTAACGTCACACCAGCCTCGCCCCACCGCCATCTTGCCTAGAGAACTCACTTCTTTTGAGTATATATCTAGAAGTGGAATTACTAGATCACATGGTAATTGTATTTAATTTTTTAAGGAATGCCATACCGTTTTTTAATAGCAGTTGTACCATTTTACATTCCCACCAGCAATGCACAAAGGCTCCAATTTCTCCATGTTCTTGCCAACACTTTTTTTTCCTGCTTTTTAAAGATTTATTTTATACAGGCCATCCTAATGGGTGTAAAGTGGTATCTCATTGTGGTTTTGATTTGCATTTCTCTAATGATTAGTGATATTGAGCATCTTTTCAAATGCTTATTGGCCATTTGTATATTTTCTTTGGAGAAATGTCTATTCAAGTCCTTTGCCAATTTTTTAATTGGGGTGTTTGTGTTTTTGTTGTTGAGTTGTAGGAATTCTTCATATATTCTGAATATCAATCCTTTACCAGATATATGATTTCCAAATATTTTCCCCTATTCCATAGGTTTTTCTTTTCACTCTGTTGATAATGTTCTTTGATGCACAAAAATTTAATTTTTGATGAAGTCCAACTTATCTATTTTTTCTTTTGCTGCCTGTGTTTTTGATGACATAGACAAGAACTCATTGCCAAATCCAGTGTCATGAATATTTCTCCCTACGTTTTCTTCTAAGAATTCTATAGTTTTAGTTCTTTCATTTAGGTCTTTCATCTATTTGAGTTAATTTTGGTATATTGTGTAAGGTAAAGAACTTCATTCTTTTTCATGTGGCTGTTTTCCCAGCAACATTTGCTGAAGACTGTTGATTGGTCTTGGCCTCTTTGTCAAGAGTCATTTGCGCACACGCTAGGGTTTATTTCTGGGCTCTCTGTTCTATTCCGTTGGTCTATATGTCTGTTTTTATGCCAGTGCCACACTGTTTTGATTATCGTAGCTTTGTAGTATGTGTTGAAATCAGGATGTGTGAGACCTTCTCCAACTTCGTTATTCTTCTACAAGATTGTTTTGGCTTTTCAGGGTCCTCTAAGATTCTATATGAATATAGGATGATTTTTTCTATTTCTGCAAAAACATTGTTGGGATTTTAATAGATTGCCCTGAATCTGTAGATGGCTTTGAGTAGTACTGACATCTTACCAATATTAAGTCTTCTAATCCATGAACAGGAGCATCTTTCCATTTCTGTGTCTTCTTTAATTTCTTTCAGCAATGTTTTGTAGCTTTTAGTATACAAGTCTTTTGCCTCCTTGGTTAAGTTTATTCCTAAGTATTTCATTCTTTTCAATGTTATTGTAAATGAAAATGTTTTCTTCATTTCTTTTTCAGTTTGTTCATTGTTAGTGTATGGTAATGCAACTGATTTTTGTATTCCCTTCATAACTTTTAAGACATTGATCTACCATCATTTGACATCTAGGATGTCTTTTGAGAAGTTTGATCCATCCTGATTCCCATTTCTTTATATGCACCTGTTCCCTCCACCTCTACCTTGACCTATGGACTTTTTATGGATTATCTCTTTATCTTATTGTTTGAAATTTTACAATGACCTTCCTAGATGTGGACTTTTTTTTCATTCACTATGCTAGTCACTTGGAGAACCCTCATGTCCTTTAGTTCTATAAAATTGTATTTAATGTTTCCATCAATAATTTCCTTCCAGTGAATTTTTCTCTTCTATTCTTATGAAATTCTTAGTATTTGGATTCTTATTCTTTGGGTTTACAGCAAGTCTTCAGATCTTTTCTACTTCTATTTTCTACTTTTTTTTTTTTTTTTTTTTTTTGCCATGCTGCATGGCATGCAGGATCTTAGTTCCCCGACCAGGATCAAACCCATGCCCCCTGCAGTGGAAGCTTGGAGTCTTAACTGGACCTTCAGGGAAGTCCCTCTATTTGCTACTTTATTGTCATTTAGTTATAATTTATGGGAGACTTCCTTACTTTTTAAATTTTAATCCTTTTGAATAATGTTATTTTGGTTATCAATTTTAATTTCTAAGAGCTGTTTCTTGTTTTCAAGTTGGGCATTAATAGCACTAATACCTTTTAAATAGCATTTTACTTTTGCTTTATGGATGAAAAAATCATGTTATCTTTCTGAGAATATTATGGCCTTGTCTATTTTCCTTCCAAATTCTTTTTCTCATGTTTACTTTCCATTGTATCTTCTATGAAAAGGATTTCCTTAAGGGTCTGATGATTTCCTTAAAGCTCTTTGTCTATGTTTAATTGGAGTTGTTTTTGACTGGGGGAAGGGATTTACTGGGGGAGGAGGATCAGGTTGCCAGTGACTCTTTTCACTGTATCTCTCTAGTGTCAGTATGTTGGGGGTCTTTTTTTTTTTTTTTTTCCTACCAGAGAAGTGCCATCCAGTCTCCTGCTTTAGAATTCTGTTGATGTGTGTGAGGGTGTACTTGGCTGCTTGCATTTTGGAAACAGAACAGGAAAGGGTGGAGGGTCCTTCATATGTAAAGAGTAGACTTTCATGGAATTCTCTTATTTTCACTATTTGCCTAGCTCTTGAGCTTTGATGAACCCATCTTCCTGAATTTAGAATCTCCTTGGTTTAATTTTTTTTCAGAGAGAAGACTTCTAGCTTCCTTGAGTAATAGGGAAGGCAGATGCTTGGCTGCTCGTGTTGGTGAGGACTCCTGGGAAGTCCATGTGTTCTGAATACAGACTTTCAATCATTTCCCTTCTTTTCACCCCAACTCCCACATCCACAGGTTTGTTGGCTGGAAGTTTGCATGCAAGCTTGGCAACACCACAACACTTTGAATGTATTGATTTTGTATTTAATATCTGGTGAGGCAAGTCCCTCCTCACTCTTCTGATTTCTCTTGGCTAGTCTCAGACACTTATTTATTTATATGAATTTAAAAAAATCATGGAAAAGAATCTAAAAAAGAATACATATACATTATGTATAACTGAATCACTTTGCTATACACCTAAAACTAATACAACATTGTAAATCAACTATATTTCAATAAAAATTAAAACAAACAAAACAAACAAAAAATTACAAAGCATTTCTATAGATGTGTACAGATCAACACGAATTTTATAATAATTTAATTTAGTTTCCCAAATTACCCTGTTGGGGTTCTAGTTGAATTCTTATTCATTCTTGTATTTCTAGTGCCTTGCACAGGGCCTGGATCACGTTAGGCTTTCAAAAAACATCTGTTAAATGGAAATAAACCTTTGATTCCAGTGCCTGGGCTCTTTCTGTTACACCGTCCTGTCTGATTTGTGCACAGATCACAGAGTCAGCCGGAAGCAGAACCAGAAGAACTCAGGTGTCATAACTCACCATCTAGCACTTTTTACACCGCATTTGTACCTGTAAAACACTTCTGAACAGTTACACACAGCCCAGCACAAAGGAATGCGCCAGAGTGAACGGAAGGTCATAAGCCCATAGGAGACAAAGTGTTTTAAAATCCTGAAGAAATATCTCTGCCTGGGTCAACCCGTCCCACCAGCATCACAAGCTTCGGTGTGGAGGAGCAGGAAGGACAGGTAATGCCCGACAGGTACATTTATGTAGGGGCAGATGGAATGTTATCAAATTTATTTATGTTTTCCCATAGGAGGAGCTGTATTTCAATGGCATGAATATGAGTGCAAAAATAGGATGGTTTATCTGCCGCGTCTGATCCATGTGGAGTTTAAGTCATAAAGTTTATTAGTGCCCCTGATTTAATATGACACATTTCCAGTGCAAATTGCTCTGAGATCATCGTGTTCATAAAATATGACAGAAATCTTTTAAGTGTAAGCATAAGTTCTGAATTAATTTAATAACCCAGTCTGGAAAGAGGCACATGGTTTAAAACATACCATTATGCACTGGACTCATGCTTTCCTCTTCTACCCCGCACCCCCCCCTCCCCCGCCCGCTTCTCATGCCACTTTTGAAAAGCCCTTCTTCGTGTCTTGAGTCAGCCGGCCTCTTCCCAGAGCTCAGGGTTTGGCCTTCTCAAGGAGGTTTGGAAGGAGATGTATTAGCATGGCCAAGGTGAGGGGGTCCGTCCTTCTGTATCCTGGGGGCCCTGAGCACAGCTGGTTTGAGTTTTTAATGGTACCCACCCAAGAGAATGATTTACCACCCTTAGTGGGCTGGGTGGTGCGTTGGAGCGCCAGCAGGCAAATCATAACATTGGAAGGTCACGGTTGCAGGGGGTGTGAATGCACCCCCCTCATCTTTCCAGATGGGAAAAAAATTACAGCAGCAGGACACATGCCCCGACTCTCAAATGCACATGACATCACAGTGTAAATTGTGAAATGTAAGGCTCTTTATCTCGTGGCAGTGTAAAACAAAACCAAATTTTCACCACGACAAAAAATAGAATAAAGAAAAGCTAGGAGCCCTTTGGTATAACTCGACCAACAGGATATTCAGCCTTCCATCTCGTGGACGGACCGGTGACAACATGTCAGAGAAATCTGAGACCCATACTCACCACTCATGCTCAGATATTGCAGGGCCTGGGCTTACTCCATGCTCACTTGCTAACTCACTTCCTGGGCAATCCTGTCTTTTTTCTGGACCGTGGGGTTGCCCTTTGCACTGCCAAAGGAGGCTGGGACCCTGTGCTGGGGGGGACCCTGGGCCCTCCCTAGATGAGCTCTGGGGCAATCCTCTGGTTTGTTCCTAATTCAGCCTCCAAGCAGAGCCTGGAAGGGCCACCCGAGTGCCCAGTGATGAGACCTCTTTCCTGGTTGTGCCTCCGAGACGAAAACAGGGCAACGTGCTCCAAGTGGATCAGCTCCTCCCAGGTGGCTGCCAGCAGCTCAGAAAGGATGCTCTGCCACGGTCTGAATTTTGCTTGAGGGGCACCATGGAGGGTGAATATCATTCTTCTTTCAGGTTTCTGCCGTCACCTCTAGAAACTGCCAATAGCAAGAGCTCAAAGTGGGTTTTAGCAAGAGATCCCACATCATTCCTTCTAGGGAGAAGCTTCTTTTTCTCAGAGCCCGGCTCAAGTCCCACGTGCTCCATAAAACTGTCCCCCCAAAAACCAGCCAACAGTGTGATGTCTTTCTTCATCGGCCTCCCATTGCCTTCATTACTTAAAATATACCATTTGCTCTCAGTGATATTCCCATTGGCTCTTTCACTGTGCATTGTCTTGTTCTGTTTTCTGATTACTTCCTGTGGGTGAGTCTCGTCGCCCAGCCAGGCTATAAATGCCAACCCCTGTCCAGGGGCTTGCAGTGTTGGGGAGGGTGGTCCTCAGTGAATTCATGCTTATTTGAATGAGAGAGAAAATTGGAGTCTGGGCTGTGGGCTGAGGGCTGAGACTGGGTGTGTACCAGCCTTCCTGAGGAATGGGGGGGCAACCCCCCTGGGCAGAGTCTGTGGAGCCTGGACACAAGGAAGTCCTTCCCTCCAGTTTCCAAGCCTCCCTTTGCACCCATACCTGTTCTCGGGAGCCCTGGCCTCTGTCCTTTTCTCCTTGCTTCTCTCTCCAGCTACAGCACTTAGGTCCCCCATTGCCTTGTGTCTGAAATCCAAATCCCTCAAAAGTCAGCTCCACGGTCATCTTTTCCAGAGAGTGTGGCCCAGTCCCTCAGCTGAAAGTTCCCTTTCCCCTCGCTGAACCCCACTGGCATCTATTTTCATCTCTTTGATGGTACTGTTCAGTTTCTCTTTTTAGTTATTATATTTGTGCATGAACTCCCTTTTTTTTTTTTGTATTAACTTTTCTACCGTTGCTGCAACAAACGACTGCAAACTTAGTGGCTTAAAATAACACAAAAGTATTACTTTACAGGTCTGGAGGCTAGGAATCCAACATAGGTCTCACTGGGCTAAAATCAGCGTGTCTGTGTTCCTTCTGGAGGCGCAAGCGGAGAATCAATTTCCTCGCCTTCCCCAGCTTCTGGAGGAGGCCCACATTCCTTGGTTTGTGGCCTCTTCCTCCATCTTCAAAGCCAGCAACATTGCCTTTTTCTGGACTCTTTTTCCATTGTTACATCTCTCTTTTACCACAGCTGGGGAAGCTTCTACCATTTTAAGGATTCACATGATGGTTTGGGTCCACCCGGATAATCCAGAAGAATCTCGCCATTTCAAAGTCCTTAACTTCAATCACATCTGCAACCTTAATTCCCTTTGCCATGTGATGTAACATGTTCACAGCTTCCGGGGATTAAGACAAGGACATCTTTGGGGGAAGGCATTATTGTGTTTATCACATCTCCCTTACACCAAGAGCTCCTTTTGGCTTTTCATTAAGTATTTTTCAAAATTCAATTAAGTGCCGGGCACTGCTCATGGAGCAGCGATACAGAGAGCACTGAGACATGATCTCTAGCCTCAAGAAGTTTAGAACCTGGTAAGACAGACGCAGAAACAATTACAAGACAGTGTGACACGTGCCATAGTGGAGCTGAGTGCAGACAGTAGAGGTAGCCCAGAGGAGGGGTAGATGGCTTTTTCTGGAGTAAATAGTGGAGAGCTGGTCAGGGAAGACCTCACCAAGAAAGTGACAACTGACCAGGTTCTGAAACAGGGTCCAGGTTCACCAGGTGGATGGCCAGGTGTGCTGGAGAAAGGTATTCTAGGGCGGAGCAGGCACACAGCATATATGTGAGGTAGCATGGTCTTTGGAGGGATATCACACATGGTTTTGAGTTGCTGTGGCATTAGGTGTAGGGAGAGGGAAGCCGGTCTGGAGAGGCTGGTGGGAGATGGATCCCAGGAGGTCTTTCATGCCAAGAAGCTTGGATTCTATAGTTGTAGGAAATGGGGAGGTCTTCAATGGCCTTAGGGAGAATTATATGTCAGAGAGGTTGGTGAAAACCATAAGGGAACAGTGACACAAGGCAAGAGAGAGAAGAATTTCGGAAAGGAGTGATGCATCAACAGTGTGAACATTGGAAGGAGGTTGGGTCACCAGAAGAATGAGCCCCATCATTGGGTTGGAGAGTGAGAGATTTCTGGTGACCTCACCGGAAGAGGTTTCCACGGAGAGGTGGGGGCAGAGGCAGCCTCCAGTGGACTGAGGGGTGACTGGGAGGTGAGGAAGGGAAAACACGTGGTAAAACCAACTTGGCCAGGAAAGGGAGGAGAGCCCTGGGGTGATAGCTAGCGACAGTGGTCCCAGGGAGATTTTGCTGGTTGGATCTACATCAGCTGGAGGTCACCAGCTGCCCCCAAGTGCCCATCCCAGTGTCAGACGTGTTGTAGATACTCAATAATGGTGTGAAGAATGAATGCATCATGACATTTCCTGGAAGAGGCTGAAGCAACATCACAGATTTGCTCACCGAGGATTCTTCACTGTCCAGGGGCATTCTTGGAAGCAGCTGAAGTCACGAGCTCTGTTCCTAATCACGTGCTTTCCTGAAGCTCGAAAGGCACCCGGCCAGGGTGTCAACACCTCAGGTCACACCACATCACACAGAGCCTCATTTGACTTTCAGGCTGATGTCAGCATTTTCTTACCTTGCTGAGAAGCTCAACTTGAAGATGACATTAATTTACATTTGCCCATTTTCAAATAATGCATTCCAGATCTGAGCCGGCAGCAACGACTCAGAGGGAGATGCTGGCATTTCCTGGATGGAAAAACCTCTTCCCTGTATGCGGGAGACTGTGTGTGTTTTCAGGACATTCCTTGGGAAATGGTCCACCAGTTTCTCAGGGAGCGTAATCCCATTTAACACCAGGGAGCCACGCAGGAAAAGAGACTCATCCTTTATCACCAGGAGGTGATGGAATTGTGATGAAGATGGCATGTTATGGGCTCCTCAGTTTCAGAAATGCCTCTTCTCAAGGTTAAAAATATTTCCCACATAGAGCCGGGCATGTACCCCAGCCAGCGTGTGGGGAAACAGGATTTCTGCAGAGCTGGGCATTGAGGTCCAAGACCTTGGTCACGGGGAGAGAGTGATGGCTCAGTTGCTGGGATACCCACCCAGGTCCAGGTGCAGGATGAGCCCTCCTGAGAAGATGTGCATGTTCCCGGTGCCTTGGCTTCCCACCTGTGACCTTTGTTTGGGCGTGGGTGATGGGGATGTATGTGAAGTGCTTTGATATTCTTGAATGTGCGGTTTCCCAAACCCAATTCTCCTCACAGCATTCCAGCCTTGGCTTTGATCACTGCCTTCCCTCTCTGTGTCCCTCTAAGACTGTCCTCATAACCTTGTCCCTTCTCCCTGCTTCTCTTTCTGCCCTCCAGCACCAGCAGGATGAACAGCTTCTTCCTTTGTGCTCCTGTTTCAGCTCTATTATTGGAGAGTTGGAGAGTGAGAGATTTCTGGTGACCTCACCGGAAGAGGTTTCCACGGAGAGGTGGGGGCAGAGGCAGCCTCCAGTGGACTGAGGGGTGACTGGGAGGTGAGGAAGGGAAAACACGTGGTAAAACCACGTGTCCCCATCATTGTTTGGTGTGTCTACCTTGATCCCTAAGCTGCGAGGCTCTGGGTCCTATTTAACTCAGGAACTTCAGTGTCAGCACAGCACTCGAGACCTAGCACGTTCACTCTATAGATGAATGAACCTATGAAGAGTCCATGGCTACCCATCCTTCAAGGGCCCCCACCTCACTTTCTATTGCCTTTTGCTCAATTTCTTCCAGAATGATGCTCTCTCAATTCTTGCCCTTGGTTCAGCCAGCATCTCCTGAACACCTATTATGGTATTTGGTGTTGGGAGTAAATTTGACTAGATGCCTGTCCTCAAGACATTTAATGAATAGTTGAGAATTTAGATAGGTTAATCAACAATTGAGTGACACAGATGGTGTTATGGAGAAACAGTTGCAGAATAATAAAGGCTGTTTTTAATAACCTTCGAAAATTTATTTTAGTGAAGGTTTTATCACTTTGATGCTAAAATGAAATTTTAATGGAGCTGAATGTAAAACCCTGAATTTGCTATTTTGTTGCATCACAGATTAAACATTTTTTTCTAAATTAGGAGATAACGTGTTTATTGTAGAAATTCAGAAAAACATAAAAGAGTAAAGGAGAAATAAAATGATTAACCTACACTCAAGGATAACTGCTATTAACTTTTGGGTACATTTCCTTCTAGCCTACTTATCGTCTATCTATAAGTGTCCTTTTGTTTTTGAAAAACATGACATAAAACTGGAATTCTGAAAGTTTTCATTCCTTTTTCCTCTTTTATTACAAACACTTTATCATTACATACTATGAAATGATTATCAATGACTATGTGATATGACTGTGTCATGGTTAAGACAAAATCTATTCTTTGCTTTGGATTTAGACTGTTTCCAGTTTTTCTTTATTATAATTAGTAGGAAAATTTTTGTACGAAAACCTGTGTTATTTATCTGTTTTCTTCCTTTTGGGATATTCATCTTTTTCCTATTGATTTTCCAAAACCCCTTTATGTGTTAAAAGCATCCATCTTCCGACATATCTATGAAAAATATATTTCCTGGTGTGTCTTTTAATTTTGCTTAGTATCAGATTTTTAAAGCCAGAAAGGATCTCTGAGGAATTTAAAGCTACCTCTTTCCTCTTAAAAGCAAGAAAACTAAAGCCAAAATATTTAAGTGACTTCCAAATGGCTCTTAGACTTGGTCACAGAGCATTCCTAGAACCCAGGACCCTGGGCTCTCGGTGTCCGAAACTCACAGTGTTTTCTCCAGCATCACATCAGTACTGATTGTACATGGCTGTTCTTTGCCTTTCAATGGCTTAATTTGTGTTGGTTTTGCCTTCCTACCTGGAGGGCAGGGATGGTCTCTTACGCCTGTTCTCTATCTACCTTATCTGGTGCCCCATAGCCTTCCCCTGCTTCCTGCACAAGGCTTAGCACATGGCTAGGAATGGAGTGGTTGCTTAATAAATACTTGTTAGCTAATACACTGTTTATTTTTTATTGAGGTATAGCTGATTTACAATGTTATATTAGTTTCAGGTGTACAGCGTAGTGATTCAATATTTTTATAGATTATGCTCCATTTAAAGTTATTATAAAATATTGGCTATATTCCCTGTGCTGTACAATGTATCCCTGTAGCTTACTGGTTTTATACATAGTAGTATGTACCTCTTAATCTCATATCATGCTCCTCCCCCATCCCTCTTTCCACTGGTAACCACTCATTTGTTCTCGGTATCTGTGAGTCTGTTTCTTTTTTGTTATATTCATTCATTTGTTTTATTTTTTTAGATTACACATATATGTGATAACATACAGTATTTGTCTTTCCCTGTCTGACATACTTCACTAAGCAATACCTTTAGGTCCATCCACATTGTTGCAAATGGCAAAATTTCATTCTTTTATATGGCTGAGTAATATTCCACTGTGTGTGTGTGTGTGTGTGTGTGTGTGTGTGTGTGTGTGTGTGTGTATCACATCTTCTTTATCATTCATCTGTTGATGGACACTTAGGTTGCTTCCACATCTCTGCTATTGTAAATAATGCTTCTATGAACATTGGGGTGCATGTATCTTTTCGAATGAGTGTTTACTTTTCTTTAAATATATACCCAGGAGTGGGATTGCTGGATTATATGGTAGTTCTGTTTGTAGTTTTTTTAAGGACCCTCCATACTGTTTTCCATAGTAGCTGCACAAATTCTATTTTTTTTTTTTTTTGCGGTACGCGGGTCTCTCACCGTTGTGGCCTCTCCCGTTGTGGAGCACAGGCTCCGGACGCGCAGGCTCAGCGGCCATGGCTCACGGGCCCAGCCGCTCCGCGGCATGTGGGATCTTCCCGGACCGGGGCACGAACCCGTGTCCCCTGCATCGGCAGGCGGACTCTCAGCCACTGCGCCACCAGGGAAGCCCTATTTGTAGGCTTTTTGATGATAGCCGTTCTGACGGGTGTGAGGTGATATATCATTGTGGCTTTGATCTGCATTTCTGTTGATTAGTGATGTAGAGCAGAATACACTGGTTTGTAAAGAGGTGCCAATAATGATAACACAAAGTATCTCATTGGATGCTTTCAACAAATCTGTGAAGAAGGCAAAGCTGACACGGCCATCCCTGTGTGATGGATGAGGAAAGTGATGATCAGAGAATTTAAGGGACTTATTCATGATCTCACAGCTAGACCATGGCAGAACCAGGACTGCAGTAAATTTCTCCTGACTTCAAACACGTAGTTCTCTCTGCCATACTGAGCTCTCCCTCACGCAGCCTCCCTTGCTCCTGCCCCAAACCCCCGACTGGGGCAAAGGGTAGGCAGTTGTTTCTGATGCTCGGATGGGTTGAAGAGGAAGCTGGAGGCCTATGGTCACCCCTTGTCATACCAGGAGAATGGAGCTAGGTCTTGACAGGGTTTCTGAATTGAAGAACGAGAAGCCTGTGAAGAGGTGCCAGTATGGTTGGTGTAAAGGCATCAAGTTAAACTCGGCCTCGGTTTTGTTTTGCTTTTTTCATTTTTCTTACATTGAGGTAAAATACATATAAACATGAATCTTTTAAAGTGAACAGTTCTGTAGCGTTTGGTAATTCACAGTATTGTGTGGCTACCACATTTATCTACTCCCAAACGTTTTCATTGCCCCAGAGCAAACCTCTCCCCAGTGAGCAGCCACTTCCACCTCTCCCCTCCCTCAGCCCCCGCCCATCACTCAGCTACTTTCTGTCTCTCTGGATTTACCTCTTCTGGACATTTCATAGAAATGGAGCCATACCACGTGTGACCTTTGTGCCTGGCTTCTTTCACTTAGCATAATGTGTTCAAGGATTGTCCACGTGTAGCAGGTGTCAGTCCTTTGTTTCAGTTTTTATGCCCGAATGATATTCCGTGGTATAAATATGCCAGCGTTTGTTTATCCATTTGTCTGTTGATGGACATTTGGGTTATTTCCACACGGCCTGGGTTTTGAGGGCCAGGGTCCCTGAGAGCCAGAATCCCTCAGATTATCCTAAAACCAACCCTATATCGACTCTACCCCAATGTGTGTTTGAAACTGCTTTTCTCCATGGGAGGCTCAGGGACCTCTTTTGGCTTTTAAAGTGGCTCCAGATGGAGATTCCGAGTTGCAGAGCTGTGGATCCAGGGAAGGAGCTCGCTTTTGGGGATTCCGAGGCCCTGGTGCAGTGGCTGCAGTGACAGGGCGGAGACGCCCCTCTGCTCCCCGTGGGCAGGACAAGGACTGCCTGCAATCATCTCTCTCCTGCACTTCGTTAACAGCTTCAATTAGCCCAGGAGCCAGCGATGCTTCATCAACTGCCTGGATCGGTAGCAAAATTAAGCCGTCACGTTTATGAACTGCCCGGCGAGCTCTGGGAGGAACTCTGCATATTTTATATTTAATAACTTGCCGCTCGTTTTTATTTATAATGTTAATAATGATTTGGGGGGGTTGCTCTGGGAGAGAGCAGGAGGGAAAGAGAGAGAGCGAGAGAGAGACATGGCGACTTCGACACAGAGAGATGGCAGGGCTTGTGACAAAGTGGAGACCGCTCTTACCTCTGTCATCACCCGCCCCTGACCCGCCCTACCCCACAGTGGTGAGGGGCAGCCCTCCAGTGACAGGCAGCAGGGGCTTTTCCGGCCTCGCAGAAAATGCTCTCTGCCTGGAGGCTAATGACCAGGAGCCGGCGAGGCATCCTGTGTGTGTGGGCAGCCTCTCTGGGCTCACTCTTACTGTGTCCATCCTCTGACGTGGCGAGTGGGGTCCAGGGGCCCCGTGGGCTTTAGGCGGGCCAGTCCACAGAGAGGGGCTTCCCCTCTCCACCCTCAGGTCTGCCTCACTAGCTTCCCCTATGGCCTGTCCATGGGTGGATCAGACTGGGCGAAGGAAGTGAGGAAGTGGGTTCCCCCTGGCTCCAGGAAATATTTCACAGTGTACCTGCATCGTTGGAGAGCCCCTTAGCAGCTTTCAAAACGAGTGTTTTAGCCACTCCTAATTTTTGGTAAACTTTTTCTTTTATATTGGAGTAGAGACGATTAACAATGTTTGGTAGTTTCAGGTGCACAGCAAAGGGACTCAGCCATGCATATATATGTATCCGTTCTCCCCCAGACTCCCCTCCCATCCAGGCTGCCACACAACACTGAGCAGAGTTCCCTGTGCTCCACAGTAGGTCCTTATTGGTCCATTTTAAATATGACAGTGTGTACATGTCAGTCCCAAACTCCCTAACCATCTCTTCCCCGCATGCTTCCCCCCGGTAACCATAAGTTTGTTCTCTAAGTCTGTGAAGTGACTTTTCATTTGGATGTAAGGAAACTAAGGTCCAGAGGGGCCAAGTGACTTTCCCAGGTCACCAGCTGGTTGGCAATGGCACACAGGGGCGTGGGAAGGGCATCCGATTTCCTGTTTTGGGTTGGGTAGTGGGGAGGCTGGGCATCTCAGGTCACCCCGCCTGGGTTCAGGGCTCAGCTCCGCCCCTGAGTACCCATGGGTACTTGGGCAAGTTCTCTGGCTCCTGGGTCTCAGTATGTGTCTCCATAACCCAGGAATAATCAGAATCTCCATCTCACGGGATTGCTGGGAGATTTTCTCAAGATCACATTTGTGAAAGTACTTTGTGAACTATAAATCACTGCACATATCCGTCACCTGCTGCTGGGAAGGCCCTCTGGCCTGTGGCATAGCTGGGTGGACTTCAGGGCAGGGCTTTGCAACTCTTTTCGGGGAAAGAGCTAACTGGTAACTGTCTTAGACTTGGCGTGTCTTCCGGTTTCTGTTGAAACTGCAAATGGGCCTCCTTATCCACTGGGTTCCGCATCCTCAGAGATGGAAAATATTTGGAGAATAGATTCCAGAAAGCTCCCAAAAGCAAAACTTGAATTTGTCACACACAGGCAGCTCTTTATGTAGCATTTAACTTACATCGTACCAGGTATTATAAATAATCTAGAGATGATTTAAAGGATACGGGAGGATGTGTGTAGGTTCTATGCAAATTCTACGCCGTTTTATATAAAGGACTCGAGCATCTGTGGATTTTAGTATCTGAGGGGGTCCTGGAATCAGTCCCTCTTGGACACTGTACTCCCGTCTGCAGTTGTAGCTGAAAGCAGCCTTTGACAATACATCATTCCATGGGCGTGGCTGTGTTCTAATGGAATTTATTTACAGACACAAGCTGTGGCTGGATTTGTCCTGCAGGCCATTTGTCCACTTCTGCTCCCAAGCAGCATCTTCCTGGGGCTGAAAGCACTGCTTCTGAGAACGCAGGGCTGTCTGGTGGGAAGGTCCCCTGAGACACATTCACTGCACCACAGCCTGGTCGCTTCACAAGGAGGTTTTTTTCCCTGCAAATGTTTCCTACCAAGAATATAGTATTAAAAGCTCTATTACCCATGGCCTCCTGTGGGCCCCTCTAGAGGGAACTGACCAGGCTTGGTCTCTGAGCTCCAGGAGCCTGGCTCCACTTGTGTTTAGGAGAGGAAATTAATTGTATTCACCCCCCGCTGCTTCCATTGTTGACAATTAAGGTAACACCTCTGCACCAAAGATTCTGTGGTTGAAAAGCTCAACCAACTTTCTCCCACAGCTGGCTCTTTCTGGAGGGTTTCCATTGCCACTGTCCTGGAGGATAAGGTGGGGCAAAGGGAGAGGGAGGAGAACACAGAAAATGCTAGAGATGGGAGGAGGCTGAATGGGGCAGGACGGGGAATCATTCACTTTTACTGCTCCCTCGTCACTTACAGGCTTTGAGCTTGGTGTCACCCAGACACCAGATCTAATCATTCCCCACCACCTTACAAGGTGGATTATGCCATCTTGCAGGTGGAGTAGCAGAGACCCAGATGGGCTGGTTATTGCCAACGGGAGTGAGAGGTGGGTCCGGTTTCAGTCCGGTTCTGTCTGATTTCCAAGCTCATCATCTTCCCACTACACCTCACTGCCAGACAGATTTATTGGGTCCGCGGAGCTCAGCAGAAATGCCTTCACCTGCTCCGGGCACACCCTCTTCCTCCAGGGCAAACATGAGACAGCGGAGTGGAAGAGTTGGGGAAAGCATGGGCTGAAAACCAGGAATCTGCATCAGAGCTCTGCTCCTAAATCTCCACCTGACCTTGGGCAAGTCACAGCCGCTTGGCTGGCCTCGGTTTCCTCATCTGGGCACTGAGCTAGTCTTGACGGCACCTTCCAGCCCTGTGATTCTCAGAGCTTTTCTGCAAAGAAAAATTCGTTCTGCTTCTCCCCCGTCTGGCTGCTCAATAGGAGGGAGGGAGGGAGCAAAAAAGCAAGGTCAATCAATTCCAGCCAAGACCGAAGCCTAAGAGATGGGGCGTGGCGTGCTGAAAGATGATGGCTGGCAAAAATCATTAGACGCATCTTTCAACAATCTATATGCCGTTATCGATCTGCTTATAGATCATCTTCCACCATTCCTCCCACTCCTTTTTTTTTCCCCCAAGATCTTCTGGATCAATACAGCAAGTGCATTGAGACTGTAGCAACACATTTAAAACCTTATAAAAGGTTATTTAGTTGCTAACGGTGCAGTGGTTTCTGCAAAGCCTGCCAAAAGGTTACAGCTTTTTGGGGATCATAAATTACAGACGACATGAAAAAAGTAAGTGCGGTTTTCTTTATTGTCTGAATGATGGATGGACTCCTGAACAGGGCAGAAAATACATCATATCACCTTTAATGGGCGTGCATTTCTGCAGTCATAACTCACAATTTTGAAATAGAAAATGGTGAAATATGGCGTTGTATATTCCACTTGTGACATATTTATGAGTCCTCGCCTTCTTATAAATACAGTGATTGCCATTTCAAAGCACCACGTCAGGTATGAGCTGAGCGCAAACAGCTGGCACGGCTGAAAAATTATAGCCAGAGTGGACGTTTTCAAAAACTCTCTCTCGCAGCAGTAAATTTATAGTGTTTGCACTAACTGTTATTAAAACCAAATCCATATCTTGGCAACAGGAATCCATTGCTCAGTAACAGCTGGAGTGACAGTGTGCCCCGACAGCTGGGGTGAGCTCTGAACTTGGCCGCGGTGCACACCCAGGAGGAAAGACCCACACCAGGGAGCTCCACGGAGCTGGTGTCTGGAGCCCAGGCCGGATGGGGAGCCCTCACCGGGCCTGCCTCTGTCTCCTGTCTGACCACTGCATCTAGGCTGCTTCCAGCTCTTCTCCTGGCCCGGCCACGATCCTCTACTGACAGTTTTCTGTCTAGATCTTTGAGCCACTCAGCCATACTCCTTCCCTGCTCCCTTCTTTCCACCCCAGTGAGTCATTCTAGCGTCTGGAGAGGGAAGTAACAGAGCCAAAACCGGGGACAGAGCCTGTGCACAGCCTGGAGAGGAAAGACAAAGGGCAGAGTCCAGCCAGGCAGGCTTGTGTTGGGGAGATGGGGTTGGAGGGGCAATTAGGCTGTGGATTAAAAAAAACCCCAAAACTCGGGATATAAAAGGCCAGATGGTCTATGCAATAATAATAATAATTTTCAATTCAACCAAAAGATTGTCGAGCCCTGATTATGAGCTAGGCATAATTTTAAGGGATGAAAATAGAAAAAAATGAATAAGACATCATTTTTACTCTCAAGGAGCTTACAGTCTACAGACTGCCCGAGACTCAGCTAATAATACTACACATGTTTCTAAATTCTTTTCTTCCCTAGTATTTTATTTGGCTGTTTTAACAACTAAAGAAAACACACAGTAACATGGGTAAAACTTCAGGTATGAGGTTAAATGAAAGGAGACAGACACAAAAGGACACTTATTCTAGGATTCAACTTGTATGAAGTTTAAAAGCAGGCAAAACTGGACTGACAAGGGCTTAATTTCCTAAAGATACAAACAGCTCATGCAAGTCAATAACAACAAAAACAAATAACCCAATCAAAAAAATGGGTAGAAGACCTACATAGACATTCCTCCAAAGAAGACCTACAGATGGCCAACAGACACGTGAAAAAATGCTCAACATCACTAATTATTAGAGAAATACAAATCAAAGCCATAATGAGGTACCACTGCACATTGGTCAGAATGGCCATCATCAAAAAGTCTACAAACAATAAATCCTGGAGAGGGTGTGGAGAAAACGGAACCCTCCTACACTGTTAGGGGGAATTTAAATTGGTGCAGCCGCTATGGAAAACAGTATGGAAGTGCCTCAAAAAACTAAAAATAGAGCTACCATATGATTCTGCAATCCCACTCCTGGGCATATATCTGGAAAATACGAAAATTCTAATTCAAAAAGGTACATGCATACAATGTTCATAGCAGCACTATTTACAATAGCCAAGACGTGGAAGCAACCTGAATGTCCATTGACAGATGAATGGGTAAAGAAGATGTGGTACATATTTACAATGGAATATTACTCAGCCATAAAAAAGAATGAAATAATGCCATTTGCAGCAACATGGATGGACCTAGAGGTTATCATACTAAGTAAAGTAAGTCAGACAGAAAGACAAATGTCATATGATATCACTCATATGTGGAATCTAAAAAATAATATGAATGAACTTATTTACAAAACAGAAACAGACTCACAGACATAGAAAACAAACTTGTGGTTACCAAATAGGAAAGGAGGGGGAGGGATAAATTTGGAGTTTGGGATTAGCGGATACAATCTACTATATATAAAAGAGACAAACAGCTCCTACTGTATAGCACAGGGAGCTATATTTAGTGTCTTGTAATAAACTATACAGGAAAAGAATATGAAAAGGAATACTACATACACACTCTCCCTGGGATTCTGCACATAAGGACCAGTGAGGGTCTGTGCTGTACCAAATAACTGAGTTGGGAGGCCCCTGCTTCTCCTGGGACCTCGCAGCTGCCCTCAGTCACTGCCTTGAACTTGGGGTCTCCGGAGAATGGGGCTTGAAAACCAACGGTCCAGTGATTCCCAGCTCTGGCTTTGCAATCTGTTCAGAACATTTCCATGAATATCAAGGGGTGGGCGTAAAATTCACACGAAAAATTGGGACCAGTGGTCTATACTCATCTATTCATTCTTTCTTCCACCATTTGCTAAGGTCCTTCTGTTTGCTGGAAGGACGGATTTGCTGCGTGCAGGGGGCTTGGGATGAACGGTGACGATGATGTGGTAACTATTTTCAGGAATTTGCAGGTTGGGGAGGGGACCTCTCTGTCTAAGCAGGCAGCACGGACAGATGAATTCTGCTGGGATGCGGGGGAAGAGAATTGCACTGAGGGGGTGATGTTGGCACTGGATCTTGAAGGGTGAATGCAAGTTCACCAGGAAGAGAACTTGAGGTGAAGGGAACAGAGGAGCAGAGTCCAGGGTGCCAGGAGCATAGTTTGCAGGGGAAGGATGGAGTGAAGAGGTAGGGTGGGGACATCCTTTGGAAGATGCTAAATGTCACTCCAGGGATTAGGCTTTATCCTGTCAGTGAAAGAAGTCCTAGCAAGCTTTGCACGGGCGCTTGAGGTAGTCTGTGTTCAAGACACTGCCTCTGCAATGCTTCAAATCATGGTGTGGAGGGAGGGCAGTCTGATGCTGGGTAAATAGCTGACTCCATCAGGGACTCCTGAGTGGGAGGCGCCATGGGTCACGCTGATCCCTGAGTGGACTGCAAGCTCTCAGACCATAGAATCTAGCATCAAATAATAACCAAATAACTTCCACTATTCACTAAGGTTGAGAACTACTTAGAGTTTCAATCCAATGTTCTCGCCCATCCGTTTTTTTGTTTATCGAGGATGGGGTGCTAGTTTTTGTGTGTGTGATTTAAATAGAAATATCTGTTCAATCATGAAAGAAATACATTCTTCTTGTAAAAAAAAAAAAAGAAATCAAACAACGTAGACAAGAATAAGTTCAAGACGGACCAGAGGCCACTTTGGCCTTAGTATTCTGCCCAGATCTGATATTTGGCCTCAGTTTTGCCTTTGGAGGGACAGACAGTTGAGACTGACTTCAACTCATTTCCGGCCTCGCTGAACCTGTGTGTGATCAATGGTCGTGTGACTGCATCATATGTAATCATAATGACAGCAGTGATATGAACAAGGTGTGGCATTCAGATTTTTTAATAGTTAAACATTGATTTTGAAATAAAGGCAAGCCCTCTAGATACAACTTGGAGTGGGAATCTCTTTTGTGCTTTATATGTCAGAATCTTATCAATGAGTGGAAGTAAAAATGTGCATTTATTATTGCAAGAGTGAAGTGCTGCACTATGTGTGTTACTTTTATGCACAAAAATTACGAACTTTCAAATAGATAAATAAATAGGGGGAATAGCGGATACTTAATATGAATGACAGGAGAGAATATGCTAGCTGATAGCTAACATGCCGCAAACTACAGAGCCCACGTGCCCTGGAACTCGCGCGCCACAACCAGAGAGAGAAAACCCGCACACCACAGCTAGAGAGAGCTCCAGGCGCCACAATGAAGATCCCATGCCGCAATGAAAGATCCTGCGTGCCTCAGTGAAGACCCTGTGTGCTGCAACTAAGACCTGACGCAGCCAAAAAAATAAAGAAAAGAAAAGAAAAGAAATAAGTATTTTAAAATCGCAATATTAAAGCTTTAGCATAAAAGTGTGTGTTGGGGGGCTTCCCTGGTGGCGCAGTGGTTGAGAGTCCGCCTGCCGATGCAGGGGACTCGGGTTCATGCCCCGGTCTGGGAAGATCCCACATGCCACGGAGCAGCTGGGCCCGTGAGCCATGGCCGCTGAGCCTGCGCGTCCGGAGCCTGTGCTCTGCAACGGGAGAGGCCACAACAGTGAGAGGCCCCAACAGTGAGAGGCCCGCGTACTGCAAAAAAAAAAAAAGTGTGTGTTGGTTTCGGCGTCCTCGTTGGCTGAATTTAAACATTTGACCACTTGGCATTCAGGTGGAATGTACTTCTGAATATAACGCACCTCTAGATGTAAACTGAATTTTTTTTCTCTCCTTCACCCTTAGTCTCTTCCTTGGAGGTAACCCCTGAGTCTAGCATATTTTCTTTCAAACTTTTGAAATGTAGCTATAAAATATTTATATTTTTTCCTCACAACAATGGGATTGTACCAGGGTACTGTCCAACAATTTGCTATTTGCCACTCAATAATTTAATACAAACTTCTTTCCACAAGACTCCATATAGCTCTATTTTATGTTTTGTAATGACTGCTTATATTTCAGTATATGGGTGTGGCAGTATTTATTTAACCAATCTCCAGTGAAAGAACGTTTAGGCTATTTCCAATTTTTATCCTTTGTAAGGAATGTGACAGTAAACATTTTTGTACAGTTTTTTGGGAGTAATTACTAATTATTTCCTTTATATATAAATATGTATGCATATATATAATTTTTGGTAGTTCTTGCCATATTGTCTTCTAGAAATATTGTAACAATTAATATTTCCACCCACGATGTTTATATATAATAAGCCTGTTTCCCTTGCCAACACTGAGTGTCGTCTGCCTTTTGAATCTTTGCCAATGTGCTCTCTGAAAAATGGTCTCTTGATATTTTAATATGCATCTTTTATTATTAGTGAGGCTAACATCTTTCTATATGTCATCACGTTGATTACTTTTAGTCACAGAGGAAATGATATCATCTTAAGTGAAGGAGAAAATATCAATATATGGGTGGATATTCTAGTTTTAGATGCTTATATGTGAATGGAACACATATTTCAGCTTCTCTTTAGAGCGATCAAATCATTTTCACTTCCTAATATCCGTTAATCCTCACAATAACCCTGTGAAGGATTTACTGGTACATGAATATTTTCAGGTGTGAAACGACGGGGCTTTGAGAGGTCAGCTGATTGGCTTCCGACCTCGTGAGTAAAAAAGTAGATCTGGGGTTTGAAGCTCTGTTTCTACGTCCCAATCGGTCTTCATTCTACTCTATCCTACTATGTCGGCTCCTGAACAACTGAAATCCAGATTCCTGGGCTAACATTTCCTAAACAGTAGAAAGTGCTACATGTATGGAGCACAGCCCTGTAAATACATGATGGCAGTAAATCCTCATAACCTCTAGGAAGGAGGAGAAAATGACTACCTGTACAGATGGGGACATGACCACTGTCACACAGGCAGGATTTCACCCTGGAAAGCTCCCTCAAGTCCATGCTTGTGACACTAACCCACCCAGCTTCCCGTGCTTGCCAGCTCCCTGCCTGAGGAAGCATCCTCGCACAGATGCTCCCGAGTCCCCACCCTGCAGGGCACCGCGTGAGACTGAAATTTATCCAAGGGAGACAAGACAAAATCAGGCTGAGAATTAAGGGGAGGAATGGTAGGCGCTGCATTTTCTCAGCAAGGACACTGCTGGTGTTTCGAGCAGGGTGACTCTTAGTGCGGAGCTATCTCCTGGGTTGCCGGAGGATTAGCATCTCTGGTTCTTACCTTCTAAGGACCACCAGCATACCGCAGGCACTATGACAACCCAAACCCCATTGCCTGAATTTCCAAATAGTCCATGGGAGAGGGGGTACTGTTAGGAACCCCTGGACCAAGGGACGCTTGATTACGATACATTCTTATCTCAGCTGAGGGAACTGTGCTGTGTCTGGTATGGTGTAGGCCAGGCCTCTGCACAGGGCTAGGCCTCGGGGGGTGTTCCGCATGGGTCATGTGTTATTTCTAGGCCTTCCTCTGAGGCTGATCCTCCGTAACTCCCGAAGCTCCTGATGCAGCCTCTGTCCACAGACAGTCAATAGACGTCAATACTCACTCTTGACGGATGTCTGGTTGCCTGCCCTCCAGGGCTGGGCTCCAGCCCACGGCAACCCCTCTTCTAGGCCCAGATTCTTCTTCCCTCTGATGGCAGGGGCAACAGCAGGTAGGGAAATGACCAGGCCATAGTCATCTTGCTACAGGGAGGGATTTCAGAGGGTTGGAACCTGAGCTCTCTGGGTTGGCTCCTTTGAAAGCCCGCCTGGCCCAGTCCTCCCGGCCATGGGTAAGGGCCCACAGGTTCAGCGGCACCCGTCGTGCCAAGCCTGTGGCCACTGCGTGAGCTCGTGCTACTTTCAGGAAGAGCTGGGACCTGCGGGGAACAATCAACAGAACTTCAGGAAACTTGAGAGGAAGAGAAGGCAGTGAGTGCCTACGTGCGTGTTAGGCTCCTGGCCTGCAACTGCATCCAGCCAGCAGGCTGTGCCCCCCACCCCCGGTGGCTCCTTGGGAGTGCTTTTCAAAGTAGTGGTGGCAGCCCTGCAGCAGCAATATTTAAACCATCGCTCACCTCCAATTGGCTCAGTGAAGAGGGTTTGTTATGGGACAATCAGAGCACGTGTGCAAAGAGAGGTGATTCTGAGAGCAGGAAGTTCTTTAGAGCAGCCAGATTTCTAACACAAGGGAGATGCCCTTTCTGGGTCCTGCTTCCACATTTGTGTAAACAGCAATCTCCTTCACCCTTATGTTGTTTAGGGCCAGACTATGAACAGGAAAGCTCACTGTTCAGAAGCAACTGGTTTTTAAATTGGTGCATGCACCAGATGTTATAAATCTTGGGTGGCCTCCCTTGTCCTGTGGCTCCTGCCTCGGGAGGGCAGGTGATGCTGGGAGGTGAGGGTCCTCCTGATGGACTCCTGGTGGTTTTGCTTCTGCTGCTGGGAGAAATCTGGGCAGAGAATCTTCTAGTCTGAGGCTCTTGCCAGTGGGCCCCTCGCCGGGAAGCCAGTGGCCGGGCTCTGAGGTACTCTGGGGAGATACAGGGGATTTGTGGGACCTTCCTGTTGCTTTTTTGGACCTGCTAGTTGTGTGTGGCTCACCGCCCGTCCCCTGGGACGCGCTGTCCAGCTGATGAGCTCCGTGGCTTCGTGGGAGCCAACCCAGGGGCAAGTGGGTCCTTCTTTGATGCAGAAATTATCACGATGAGCACCATCTTTCATCTCTGGAGAGAAATAACCCAAGATGTTAGGGGTGCACCCTTTATGCTGATTCCACTCGCTCTCTGTTAACCTCGTAATGTCTTAATGCAGACCTGGGCGGCAACCAAGCTGGATAAGCCTTCTGAAGTGGTCCAACCTTGCAGACTTAGGAGACTGGCTGAGGGGTACTCTGTACAGATGTGGTGTGTTATGGGCACACCAGTGTCTCTATGAAACTCCACAGACATTCAGCCTGGTACCAGCCAGGGTCTTTTTTCTGCAGAGATGAAAAAAGTATATTCATTACTGGAGAACTTGGACTTTATTCTAAACTAGTTTCACCTTGGTATGCAGAACTCCTGAGTGCTTCATATAATCAGATCTGTAGATTAGCATATAGATAATTATGTATAGATGATTATTAGATATAGATGATTATAATGTAGGTGGCTTGATCCCTTATTGTTAGAGAGAACAGGCAGCCATACACTGCAGAGGACTCATTGGAGCAGTGAAATAAAATAATAATTGTGTGTCATGCTTTTCCCATGTAGTCAGCTGAGATAGCTATAGAATTATTCGTGGTGTTTTCTTCCCTGTCATCTTAAAATGAAAGAATTCTAGAAAACTAGAGAATTCGAGAATATATCCAGACTGTGAATAGTTTCTTGTTTAAAACTTTTTCTTTTGAATTCAGATTTGCCTCTTGATGCGGACGTAGAAAATGAAGAGACATCTAAGATCATATTCAGCCAGGGTCTTGGGCTAACACATCCTTTAGTTGAGTTTCTTGGAACCCTGTTTGTTTCTGGTTCCAGGACTTCTTGAGAAGCAGTCAGGACAAATTTCAGGTGTCCCCTTGGCGTGGGGTGTGGTTTATAGTATGGGGGGTAGAAAGAACGTGGAATTTGGACTCAATCAACCTGAGACCAATCACTTAGTTACTCTGCAGATAGCCTGAGATTGGATTTCCTTGTCTCTACAATGGGGATAATGATACTATCTTATCTGTAATGATTGCCTGCAGAATCAACAGAGGAATGTGAAAAAGCTTTGGAACCTGTAAAATACTCTCCAAGTGTTGTCTGTATCATTTTCTGCTGTCAGAATTTTCAAAGTCTTCAAAGTCTCTTTCAACTGTGATGAATTCTGTGATGTTAAACTCTTCCTGGGACAGAGCTCTCTTTTCTTCCCATGAGACACCCACAATCCCAAGGAGTGCCCCAGGTCCAGGTGCAGTTCAGGGAGTTGACTCTCTGTCCTATCTTAATTTAGTCCTAATTTACATTTTCTCTCCTTTTTTATTTATTTTTGTTTGAATTTGAACCAAACAGACCCTTAAAGCCACAATGGTACCAGGAAGGGCACTGGGGTGTCTTTGCCAAAGCTGCAACATCAGACATGAGGTCAGAGCACAGCAGCTGTCTGGGGAGGCCAGTGGAAGGAGGGCTCCCTTGGTTTGGTGGCTCCATGATGAGGTGTTTCTGCAGGAGTGACTTTTATAGGCCAGGCAGAAGTATTGAGCATTGAGTGTGGCTAATGCCCACTGACATAACATCAAGGTTAGTTCATGGCTCCACAAAAGTCTTCAATATCAATTGTTTCTTCTTTCTGTGAGGTGGAGGCCTATTTGATCAGTCCTGGCAGGAGTGGGCGTTATGGTTGAAGCTTAGGTGTATAAATGGAAGCATCAGAATATAGTAGAAAGAGTACTGACCTTGGAGTCTTACCACCTAGGTTGACTTGGCCCGCCACTAACTACCTGTGGACATCACTTAACCTGTGTGGCCCTCAAGAGTCACATATGTAATGGAATATAACAATATTTGGGGATTGTTACATGTATCACATTGTATAGTACTGACCTTTGTAAAACATGAATATTTAAAACTCCGTGTATAAGGTACGTTCAGAAAACTGCCTGTATCTAAAAGTACAGCTTGACAAACTACCCCAAAGTAAACACACCCATGTAAGCACCCCAGTGAAGAGCTATAATGTTTCCAGAATCCCAGAATCCCCTTTCTGCCCTCTCCCCGCCACCCTCCGGCAACCTCCCTTAAAATGACCACAATCTTATCTCCAAACACCATAGACTAGTGTTGCCTGTTTTTTTTTTAATTGAAGTATAGTTGATTTACAGCGTTGTGTTAATTTCTGCTGTAACAGCAAAATGATGCAGTTATACATATATATTCTTTTTCATATTCTTTTCCATTATGGTTCATCACAGGATATTGAATATAGTTTCCTGTGCTGTACAGTAGGACCTTGTTGTTTATCCATTCTATACATAATAGGTTGCATCTGCTAACCCCAAACTCCCAATCCATCCCTCCCCAGCCCCCTCTTCCCCCTTGGCAACCACAAGTCTGTTCTCTATGTCTGTGAGTCTGTTTCTGTTTTGTAGATAGGTTCATTTGTGTCATATAAATGGTATCATATGGTATCTGCCTTTCTCTTTATGACTTACTTCACTTTGTATGGTAATCTCTAAGTCTATCCATGTTGCTGCAAATGACATCATTTCATTGTGTGTGTGTGTGCGTGTGTGTGTGTGTGTGTGTGTATATATGCCACATCTTCTTTATCCACTCACCTGTTGATGGACGTTTAGGTCGTTTCCATGTCTTGGCTATTGTGAATAGTGCTGCTGTGAACATAGGGGTGCATGTATCTTTTTGAATTATAGTTTTGTCCAGGTATATGCCTAGGAGTGGGACTGCTGGATCATATGGCCTCGTGTTGCCTGTTTTTGAACTTCATGTAGATGAAATCATATAGTATGTACTCTGGCTTTTTTGCTTGTGAAACTCACCCATGTTTTTGCAGGTAACAGTAGTTCATTTATTTATTTATTTGCGTTACTATATAATTTCCATAGTGTGGTTATACCCCAACGTATCCATTCTACTGTTGATGAAGATTCGGGTGGCTTCTAGTTTTTGGCACTCTTACATAATGTTATGTTGCCTGCATTTCTGTTTCGCATATGCCTAGGAGTGGAATTGCTGAGTCCTATGGTATGTCTAGGGCTCAGCTTGAATAGATATCACCAAATAGGTTTTCAAAACGGACATGTCAGTTTCCACTCTCACCCAGCAGCGTGTGAATTTCTATTTCTCCCCATCTTCTCCAATACTTGCTATTGGCATTCTTTCTCATTTTGTTATTCTGATGAGGTAAAGCAATATCTCACTTTGTTTTTTCATTTGCATTTCCCCAGTAGCTACTGAGGTTAAGCACATTTTTGTACATTTATAAACCATTTCAATATCCTCTTTTGCGAGGTGCTTGTTCAAATCTTTTGGTCATTTTTCTGTTGCATTTTAAAAAACTGTACAAGTTCTTATTCTATTTTAATTGCACTCTGTTATTGGATATCATTATTGCACATATTTTCCCCTACTCTGTGGCTTGCCTTTTCACTCTCTTCCTCTTATGTTGTTATGAACAGAAGCTTCTAATTTTTTTCTTTTTTTTGAGGTACTCTGGCCTCTCACTGTTGTGGCCTCTCCCATTGCGGAGCACAGGCTCCGGACGCGCAGGCTCAGCGGCCATGGCTCACGGGCCCAGCCGCTCCGCGGCATGTGAGATCTTCCCAGAGCCGGGCATGAACCCGTGTCCCCTGCATCGGCAGGTGGACTCTCAACCACTGCGCCACCAGGGAAGCCCCAGAAGCTTCTAATTTTAAGGTAGCTTAACATCTCAACATTTCCTGTGTTGTTAGTGCCTTTTCTGGTATTGTACTTGGGAAATCTTTGCTTGGGGTGTGAGGCTCAGTGTCCTTCAGTTACACCCACTGCTCCCTGTAGACCAGACAACTGTGAAGGTGACCTGGGGGAGCCTCCAGGTAGCTGCCCGCCTCTCAGGACAGCTTCAGACCAATCCCATGATGCTGGAGAGCAGCCCTGAGCTTGCGGGTGTACCTCCAGGACCCGGCTGATCTGAAAAACCTGCTGGAGGCTTTAGGCTCCTGACTAGGATCAGGGGTTTAGTTAAGGTTACACAGGGCTAATGGCTTCCAGGAACCATGTTGTTTGTTCACCTGGTTATGAAGAGCTAGCATCAGTCTTAGGCACTTTCTTAAGACTGTGTTTCCAGAACTTCTGTGGAAAGAAAATCTCTGACTCAGTTTAGAGCCCTTAATCTAGGAATTAGACATGGGGCTCCTTGTTGGCCCAAACTTCCTTTCCTGGGAAACTTCTGTCCTCCCATGGCCTTGCTGGGTGAGTGGGGCCCATGTGACCCTGCTTCCCCCTCACAGACGATTGGACCAGGAATACCTGACGGGGGGCTGGCCAGAGAGCTATCAATGGCTTACACGTCCTTCTAAGTCAGTAAGGTTCCCTCTTTGGGGAATCTGAACCAGGCAACAGAAGGATTTTGTTGGCCGATGCTGGGCATGTGTGCTGAAAGTTCCCTGTAAAGTTGGGGGCAAAGGGAGCTATTTTGGGTCTACGTATTTGCTGAATGTATAAGGAACTGAGACTCAGAGAAGCTGGTCGGGAGGGAGACGGGGAGGGAGTGGGAGCCCAGAGAAGAGCAGAGAAATCACGTGTGAGTGAAGAGAGAGAGAGAGAGAGAGAGCGCAAATCCCTGTTTTCTGCTCTGCTTTAGGCATAATTCAATGCTTCCTGGTTTCCCTTTGGACCTCTGTGTATCCTGGCAATAACTCTAACCTTTCATTCGAGCTCCTTGGAGTGGGTTTCTGATTCTTGCAATTAAAAGAGTTTGGACTAAGATAGACCAGATCAAAGGTAAGGAAAAAAGAAAGGAAAGGATTTATAGGTTGTATTTTGTTCAATAAGCCTTATGGAATTCTAGTAGAAATTGATTTCCCTACAATTTAGATCACCTACCTTATTGACCAGAATTATGTCTGTGAGGATAACAGCGCTGCTCTTTAGCCATTAAAATGTTAATTCTGGATGTGTGAGCAAAGAGGCAGCATGCAGGTGGCTTTCTGATCTTCATCCTGTAATTAAAGCAGGACATTAACGTGGAGCTGGGTGGGTGGGTGCAGAGGTACCTATGACCCATGGGCTGCAAATTCTTCACCTCTTGTCGGGAGCCATGAACTTCAGGGAGCTTCAGAGGTTGTTAGGTTTAAAAAGTGGTTACAACTTCGATGGCCAAAGATAGGAGAATGGTTAAATAAATTAGTGGTCTCCAAATGAGGGTGTGTTTATGGAGTCATTAAAGATGATGTCATTAAAGAGGTTTTTAATGCTATGGGAAATTAATTGTATAATAATATATAACATTAACTGGAAAACAGATGTAAAATGTTTTATACAAGTTGATTCCAAGGATGTTAAAATAAACATGAGAAAACCGGTAATAGTAGTCGTATATATTACGTAACTTGTATATACATAAATATTTGCCTTTCTGTATTTTCTATGATAAGTTTAGAAAAATTTTATTGGAGTATAGTTGATTTACAATGTTGCAAATCAGCAAAGTGAATCAATTATACATACACATACATCCACTCTTTTTTAGATTATTTTCCCATATAGGCCATTACAGAGCATGGAGTAGAGTTCCCTGCGTTATACAGTAGGTCCTTGTTGATTATCTATTTTATGTATAGTAGTGTGTATACGTCAATCCCAATCTCCCAATTTATACCTCCCCCATGTACCCCCGTGGTAAACATTAGTTTGTTTTCTACATCTATGATTACTTTTATAATCAGAAAAATCATTTAAAATTAAAATCAAATGAATAAGTGGTTTACGCAGATTCTCAAAGTGTGACGTGAGTCTGTTCTGGAGTTTTCCTCCAACATTCATTCATTTTTTTTAAAAAATAAATTTATTTATTTTATTTATTTTTGGCTGAGTTGGGTCTTTGTTGCTGCACGCGGGCTTTCTCTAGTTGCAGCGAGCAGGGGCTACTCTTCGTTGTGGTGCGTGGGCTTCTCATTGCGGTGGCTTCTCTTGTTGCGGAGCACGGCTTCTAGGCATGCGGGTTTCAGTAGTTGTGGCACACAGGCTCAGTAGTTGTGGCTCTCGGGCTCTGGCGTGCAGGCTCAGTAGTTGTGGTGCACGGGCTTAGTTGCTCTGCGGCATGTGAGATCTTCCTGGACCAGGGCTGGAACCTGTGTCCCCTGCGTTGGCAGGCAGATTCTTAACCACTGTGTCACCAGGGAAGCCCTCATTCTTTCTTAAAAACATTATTTTATTGAAGTAGAGTTGATTTACAATGTTGTGTTAATTTCTACTGTACAGCAAAGTGATTCAGTTATACATATATATATTCTTTTTCATATTCTTTTCCATTATGGTTTATCACAAGATTGAGTATAGTTCCCTGTGCTATACAGTAAGACCTTGTTGTTTATCCATTCTATGTATAATACTTTGCATCTACTAATCCCAAACTCCCAACCCATCCCTCCCCCACCACCCTCCCCCTTGGCAACCACAAGTGTGTTCTCTGTGTTTGTGAGTCCAAACATTCATTCTTGGTTCTAAATTCCCAAACCCTTGCTCTCCAAAAACAAGGGGATTTGGATCATTTGCAATGAAACACTTGCTTTTTTTTTTTTTTTTTTTTCCGGCCACACCATGCAGCAGGTGGGATCTTTAGTTCCCCGGCCGGGGATCAAACCCGTGCCCCCTGCAGTGGCACTGCAGAGTCTTTACCACTGTACTGCCAGAGAAGTCCCTGAAACGCTTCTTAGATGACCCTTCCCTGGCTAGCCCACGGCTGGACACAGCTTCAGGATGTATGAAGATGACAGTGGCTCCATTTCTCTAGGGTGTGAGAGAGGATGAGACTCCAAGCTCAACAATTACAGAGCCAAGTTGGGATCTGGTTTACGAAAAACATGGGAGAAGTGAGTGGCAACAAGCTTTATAGTGCTTTGAGATGTTAGAGAGGAAGCTTGTGCCTAGCAACCTTGGCCAGAGAGGGCGTTTCTGAGGTTTTTTGTCCTCGAAGAGCCTGGCTGGGCTTACGTGGGACTTGGGGCAGGGAAGGGATAACACGGACAGAGGTGGCAAGAGCTGGTGGGGACTTCAGAAGGCGTGTAGGTGGACACCACAGCCTTAGAGATAAGGACAATTACCACCTTGACTCGGCTTCCTATGTGCTAGGTGTGCACACAGGTGAGAGGTGCAGCCTGGCTGGAATTTTACTTAACTTTCACAACAGCCCAGTAAGGCAGGTTTAATGATCTTCATTTTTTGCCAAAGAGAAAAGTAACCCCAAACAAAGCAAGAAACGGGCTTAGAGCTGTAAAGTGATATTCACAGGTAAGTGATTGCAGGTCCAGGACTGGACACCACCCTTCCTTTTACTTTTTAACCCTGATGATAATAATCAGATAATAATCACGTATTGCTCTTTACTATGCGTCAGGCCCTGTGCTGAGTGCCTCTCTTGCTTTATCTCCTTTAATGCTCACAGCAGCTCAATGGAACAGATCCCATTACTATTTCCATTTTACACTGAAAAACCAAGCCTTGGAAGAACTTGCTGATGGTCACAGTCTTGGAACCCAGGTCCATCTGAAGCCAGATCAGTATTCTGACTGGGACCTCCAGGACCCCCTTCCCCCTCCGGGCGGGTGGTCTGAGGCCAGAACGGAGTGTCCAGTGGCAGGGTCCCGGTCCACCACCAAAGTGCCAAGTACAGGGGAGTAACCACAGCGTGGTCCTGGAGTCCATGCACTGTTGTCTCCATCCTTCCAATCAGCGCATCAATCACTGAGTGTGTGCGTGTGTGCGAGCGTGCATGTGTACATGTGTGTACATGTGTGCACGTGTGTGTGAGGGCATGCATGTGTGCATGCGTGCGTGCGAGTGTGCGTGGGTGTGTCCATCCATCAGTGGGCTTAGTTTGGAGCGGGGAACTTGGAAACTCGGTGATCTCCAGGATCTCGCTCAGCTCAGCACTTCTGAAAGTTTACTGAGCTCTAAATGCCGTGGATGAGGGACGGGGGAAGCCCACGTTTCTGCCTTAACCTTGTGCAGTTCAGGGGCAGAGTCAGGGGGCGTGATGTGTGATCGACACACATAAAACAATGAGACAACACTGAAGGGTAGAAAGTGTGGGACAGAGTTTAGATTCTGAGCTCGGTGGGGGTGGAGCAGCTGGGAAAGGATTCTGTACATGTGTGAGTATGTAGGACTGTATGTGAGTAAGTGTGTATGTGAGTGAGCTGTGAGCGTGTGAGTGTGAATGGGGGTGTGTACTTGTGCATGTGCAAGTGTGTGTGAGCAGGGGTGTGTGTATGTGTGAGGGTGTGTGCCACTACGTGACTAAGTGTAGAGGGACCTGGGCTGGTGGAGAAGACCGTGAGATCACCCCTGGTCTCCTGGGAAAGGAGGGAAGGAGGAGGGAAGAGGAACGGCTCGGGGGGAAGGTAGGGAGGGTGGGGGGCAGGGTCTCAAGGAAGCCAAAGCTCAGAGCAGCACAGGGACCGGGAGATGGTCCCCCCTGGCTGAGATCAAAGCTGACAGAGGTCACTCTGGAGAAAACGCTGAAGGAAAGGACCCAAGTGTTTGCAGGTCTGGAGGGCATCTGTGTCACGGTCCCTTCTGACCTCATGTCCAGGAAGACCTGTGCCCAGTTGACTGTCAGGGAACTGGATTTGTGGGCTTGAGGGCGAAGTGCCTGTCAAACAAGTCTGAGCCTGGAGGAGGAGGGGGCTCCACCCCTGACCTGGAGGCCACCTGGGCGAAAGGGAGAGGCCACTGATAGATGGGGCAAAGGGGAGGCCCGTTCGCCCTGGGTGGAGAGACCACATTTTCTGAGCCCCAAATGAGGGCCCTTCCTTTGATGAAAGACTTTTTTTTTCTGATTTAGTCCAGACGTACAAATAAATTACATTGAGCTGTACATCTCATTAGTTGTAAAGTCAGAGATAACTGGTATAATTTCTGTTCATATGGTCATGGAACCAAGGAAATCTTTCCTGGGTCCTTCGAGGTAGATCCTTTCTGCAGTCTGGGAGTCTCTGAGGATGATCAGGGCAGGTGTCACTAGCAAGTGGCCACCAAAAGGCCCTATTCACGACCCTAGTCCCAGGGAATCTCTTGCAACAAAGGAATAGAATTCCAAACCACTAGTGAGTAGACTGACCTCCCAACCAAGGGTTCCTTGACTTTAGGGGGCTGGTCGCAGATCTGTTCTGGGTTGGATCAGATGAGCATAGAAGACCTTGGGCCAGGAAATTTGGTCTCACACTTTTTTCTTTTTGTAACTGAAGTATAGTTGATTTACAATGTTGTGTTAATTTCTGCTGTACAGCAAAGTGACTCAGTTATACATGTACCTACATTCTTTTTTATAGTGTTTCCCATTATGGTTTATCCTAGTACACTGAATATAGTTCCCTCTGCTGTACGTTAGAACCTTGTTGTCCATCCATTCTACATGTAATAGTTTGCATCTACTAACCCCAAACTCCCAATACATCCCTCCCCCTCCCCCTTGTCAACCACCAGTCTGTTCACTGTGTGTGGGTCTTATACTTTCTCGATTCCCCATTCCACCCACCCACTGGGGCTGTGTCCATAACATCTGCAGTCGTTCGCAAAATACAGGTTCCCAGGCCTTTCGTCGGCACTGTTTTCTGTCCTGCACACATGCAAAGACCTTTGAGTCGGCAGCTCTGTTTTATCAGGTTGCTACTTCCTGCCCTTGCTTTATTACATCTGTTCTTTGGGGCATGGTGTTATAAATTGGGTATGTGATGATGTGTAATCACTGACTGAAAGGCCAATACACTTTCACAGTACCGGCCGCAAGACAAATAAAAGGCAAAATGAAAAGCTTGTGCTCTTTCGACAGAGGGAAAAGCACAAAACACACATATTAAAGAAAAAAAAAACCAGCCTGTGAATTGAAAATGTTGTCATCTTGGGGGCTGGTTTTCTTGGAGTTAGTCTGATTGTGTTTGCCTTCTGGGAGTGGGGTGCCTGGTGGCTGGGAGGTGGGGAGCGAGGATGGAAGATGCTTTATTCCTCTTGGGAACCACATTATTATTAGTCTTTGTAAACCTCAGGCTATTGCCCTGGGCGCTTATGAGGTCTGATTCTGGGCAGCCTTTGATTGAGAACAACCGGTCTGTGGTCAGAGGATATGGGGCAGAGAGAGACAGTTGGAGAGAGAAAGATACAGACGGACAGAGAGAACCGTACGTGTTTGTGTTTAGATGGGTGTACACTGTAGAGTGATTTTCCCCCAGTAGAAATTCGGTAAATACCCAGGTTGATATTAATGTATGTAGGACAGTGCGATGCATACAATCGGGCTTAGTAAGTGATGATTCTGTGTCTGTCCTGACTCTGTGCTTTCACACAGTAGGGATTGGATGGGATAAAAGTGTTTGTACAGATGTTTGAGAGCTTTTAGGAATGTCCTCCCTCCTGTTCGTATTCAGTAAATACGAATATTCATTCATATTCTTCTCCATGACCCTGCAGAAATACAGTCTGCAGACCAGGGCGTTTTATTTTGCTTTGCTTTTTTTTTTTCTTCTCCAAGGTCTGGAGGAAAATGCAATAGAAATGGGGCTTGGGGGATAGTTTTTTGAAACTGATTAAAGCAAAAGATAATAGGAATAATGTATATTGTCAGTCTATAAAAGGTTTCGCCAGAAAAAATGAAAGAGGAAAAAATCTTTAGGCTTGCTAGCTAATTATGTTCATGAAGGTGAATAGAGATAAGGGTCTCTCCTTTGTAAAGAGGATTCAACTGTGTGAACATTCTAGAAATGTAGACTTTTAGTAGTTCTTCCAACACACTGATATCATCCTCCTCCTCATCATACCAGTTGTAATAACCGGGTTACATGACATTGATAGATTGCCTGTACACAGGGCTGAACAAAAGTAAGGACCCAGTGCAGATAAGCAGGGCCCAGTGAGTTGGAGGGGCCAGGGCCCATGTTACTTATCAATACAAATCTCCCCTCTCTGGGGCCCTCCAACTTTTTTTCTGGGGCCAAGCCAGCTCTCAGCAGATTCATTTTCAAAACTCTTTCATAACTTATCTCATTTGGTTTTCTGAAGAATCTTGAGGGAGACAGGAAAGGCACTTCTGTCATTCTAGAATTATAGATGGGGAAACTGAGACTCAAACAGGGTGGCTGACTGGTCCACAGTCGCCAGTGGCAGAGCCAGGACCTGGCGAGGCCTTCCAAAGTCCACTTCCTCATGTCCAGGCCATCTGTGAGGGGCTGTGAAGGAGGTGAGATTACCTAACCAACGATACCAGCAATACCTTAGGTCACCTGCAAGTACTAAACAGTGCCGCCCCGTTTCAGTTCTGGAGCCTTTGTGCTTTGACCGCTTCGGCACCTAAGGAGCCCCGGATGTGACAGGATGGTAGCTCCTGATGGGCTGGTGAGCAAGCCTGGCTCCTGTTAGGATGACCTGTCCTAGTACAAAACAAAGCAAACCTTCCCTGTCTGCGGTCGTTGAATCCTTGTACAGGGTAGACACAGAACACTTCTCTTTGGGATCATTTTCTAAGATGAAGATGCCGGTTTCTTTCATTATTGAACATAGACCTTCATTTCATTTCATTCAAACAGCACCATGTATGTATTAATAGACTAATTTTCATTGTCTGTCTCTGCCACTCACTCCCCAATCTGAATGTAAGATCTGTGAAGGCTGGGTTTCTGGGTCTGTTTTCCACACTTAAGATCTCAAGTGCTCAGGACAGTGCCTGACATTTTGTAAGTGCTCAATGATTTTTTTTTTGTTTGAATGACCGAACGGTAAAATAGAGAGAAAACAGCAGAGGCTGACAATCTTAAATGATACGCTCATGTCCAATTAAGGTAGAAGGATATCACTGTTGGAGTCTAATCTGTAGTTCAAATAGAGAAAAGAAATAAAAGGACGGAACTGACACATGGTCCAGGGGACCACAGGCACCCAGAACCCACTTTAGAAGGTGCATTACTCAGATCCTGCCTTTTTTTCATATCAACTTTTTATCAGTGATTGAGTTGTGAATAGGCAAGAAATACATGTTCCGTTTAATTTTTTTCAAGGTTGAAATTTGGAATGAATTATTGGATTGACTGGTCCATAAAAATAATAAATCAATAGTTGAGTGAAAGTCGTTGTTAAAAGGCAAAAGGCCAAATGATGACATAATAAAGATGATGGATGAAATCAGGAGTCAGCAAACTCTGGCCCTTGGGCCAAATCCTGCCCAGCACCTGCTTTAGTAAATAAAGTTTTATTGGCACACAGCCAGGTCCATCCATTAACCATTGTCTACGGCTGATTTCATGCTGCAACGATAGAGTTAGTAGTTTGTGACAGAGCCCATATGGTCTGCAAAGCCAAAAATATTTACAATCTGGTCTTTTATAGAAAATGTTTGATGACCTCTGGATTAAATAATGGTCCATCATGTTAAAGTCCAAAGAATCGAGCTGACAGCGGAGGTGAAGCCTAGAACAATGATATCTTTCTGGTGAGCCCAGCACCAGACCTAGCTTCTACAAGGCATCATTATCCATCATAGTAAGTTAATGTTGTTAATTTGAATTTTATTGGTTTGGTAGTTTTAATTGTATTTATTCCATAAATTTGTTTTTATTTTATATGTGCATAAGAGCTAGAAGCATAGGATTTATACCTCAGTCAGTGTTTGTATATATTAAATTTATGGTAAAATAACTTAAGTCAACCCCATGGGGATTGGTGCGATTTTTTTTTTTCCCTTTAAATGTGTTCTTATCTTTTACTACTTAAGTTTGAAAATTACTGGTTTAAAGGCATCCGGTAGGAGCTTGTATCTAGGTTTTGCTAAGTTATACCATGCTCACTTGTTAATTGTCCTCCTATAAACTTGTTTGGGCAGCGGAATGACATTTCTAAAATCTCTCTACTTTCTAGTTTAATTCATTAAGTGTTTACCTTGTAACTTGGAGAATTCAAGAGAGAAGAAACTTATTGGGAGGTAATTACTTGAGTCCTGCTTTTTTTTTTTTTTTTTTTGGGGTACGTGGGCCTCTCACTGTTGTGGCCTCTCCCGTTGCGGAGCACAGGCTCCGGACGCGCAGGCTCAGCGGTCATGGCCCATGGGCCCAGCCGCTCCGCGGCACGTGGGATCCTCCCGGACCGGGGCACGAACCCGTGTCCCCTGCATCGGCAGGCGGACTCTCAACCACTGCGCCACCAGGGAAGCCCGAGTCCTGCTTTTTTGTCCTTTGATAATTTTAAGATGATTGCATTCTGATCACTGCCCCCATTACTCCTAATCTTTGTAACCGTGGGGCACGTTACTATGGTTATTGATTTAAAGGTATGTCTTTTGCTCTCAGCCAGATTCCTGGAGCCCAGCAGACTTGTTTTTAGGGGGCTTGGGGGCTAGAGAGCTTTCCTGTTATTTGTTCTCTGGAGTATGTCTGACCGTAAGTTCCCACAGCTTGACTTTGAGAAGCCTTCACCATCTGACTCTTATAGAGTCTCTGTATGTCACAGGATCATAATATTGTAAAGTCAAGGAAAGACTGAAGTTCAAAGTCAAGGCTTTTGCCCAAGATCACAAAGTAGTAAGAGGCAGAACCGGGATTGGACCAGCCGCATTTAGAAAACAAAAGACAAATCCCCAGAACCAAACCAAACCAAACCAGAAGAAACTCTTGAACAACATGGCTGAAGCGATCTTAGCTCCGAAGTTAGAAGTATAAAAACAGATGGCAATATAGAGCTAAAGATGTTTATGACATTAACTCTGAAACGTCATCTATTTTTCTTTCCAGCAACGCTCTTTGATTTTGTCCTGAGTTGGTTTTTATAGCTTATTTTATAGAACTTGTTCTATCCAGTCTTTGTTCTTGAAGTCTGATAGCAGCCTTTGATGGTGAGCAGTATAATTCTGACCTCCAGCTGGTAGGATGCAAATACGCCTGTAAGGATACATTATGCCTTATGCCTTCTTGGGCGCCAATCTGAAAACAAGCTCACCCTCCAGGCCACCTAAGCTCAGCCTGGTCCTCGAATCGGCACTGGAGTGAGCTTTTGAAACACAAATCTGATCATGTCCCAACCTCCCCGGCTTAATCCTTGCAATGGCTTTCCATGGCTTCCTGTGGATGGAGAAAAGCTCCTTGATTTGCTCGTTCAGCCCTCCCATCCCTCTGGCCTCCTTTGACAGCTTGCTTCTCTCACCTCCTCTTCCACTCCGGCTACACCTGCCTCCAGACCCTGGTCCCCACCGTGCAGTTATCCTTCTGCCTGGTTGGCACCGTCCCATCCTTGGGCTCTCAGCTGCGGTCACCTCCTCAGGGAAGCCTCCTCTGCTCTTCCTGACCCAGGCAGCTCCCTTTTAAAGTGGGACAGCACCATGCATGTCCTTCAAAGCACTCTTTCACTGCTTGTAATTCATTTACTTTCATTCATTTGTGTCAAGTTAGCTCCACGAGGCAGAAACAGAGTCCTGTTCTCAACTGTCTCCCCAACCCAGTGCCTGGTACCTATAGATACTCAATAATACTTGCTGAGCCCTGAATGAATGAATGAAATTCTGGCCCAGGGTTGGGGGTAGCATCTTAGCAGCCCAAGCAGGGCTGCCAGCAGGACATGGTGGGAAGAGAATCCAGTTGGGAGTCACTAAGACCCAGATTCAAATCTCTGGGTAAGTTGGCCTCTCTGAGCCCCAGTTAATTCATCTGATAAAGCGAGTAAGTCATAACACCCAGCGCACAGGTAATTGTGCAGAAGCAGGTAAACGTGAAAAACACCAGTTCTTTTCTCCCTTCACTCAGACTCGGACAGACACAGCCAGTGAGGCTCTTTCCTAGTTCAGAGAGGAGCTCAGTTGACCTTAGACGTCTGCTGGTGCTGGGCTCACCCAGGGCTTCGGAAGCTGCTGGTGACCCACGTTGGTGGAGCCCAGGGAGAGCGCCAGGCTGCAGCCTGGAATCAGGGGGCAGCTTTGCACGCTGGGGCTCAGGGAGCAGATGAGCTGGACCTGGCGGGGCAGGGGTTAAGCTGGAGCCACTTAAGAAGGGTCCTTGCAGGGGTGAACCCTTTCATCATGATAAGTGTCATAGTAAAATCAATTCTCTGTGTACTTTTGGGAATTACAGCTATCATTTTGGTGTGATTTATCTGGTGTATAACACGAACACGGTCGTCTCCTTCATCATTCTGAAAGTTCATCTAAAATTGCTTTGAGTTTCTGGTTTTGGGGAGTGACGTGTCCACTTGCTATCATCTTTCCTGTGAAATATGGATCGAGGGGTACATGGCTGCTGGCCTCGTTTCCTCCCCTTTACCTGCCTTAGGTGGCAGGGAAGTTTTATGGCTTTGATTTCTCTTCTCTCATTGCCCTCCCGACGCCGGGAACCTGTCTTTGGACCAGTACAGGGTTAAACCCCGAGGCTTTCCTCCCTGCCAGACCTTGGGAACCTCTCTCTTCTGAGAGGAAGGGAGCTGGTCTCAGCAGAGTCCCGGGCTCTCTGTCTGCTCCTGCAGGCTTCCCTGGGGGCTCAGTCCCTCCCACCCAGCCATAGAGCCCTGATCCTGGCCGTGCCCCAGTTATAGCAGTTAAAAACCGCCCTTGGGTCCAAATGGACAGGTGTGAGGGTTGTCCCCACCCCTTAACTGGCTGTGTGACTTTGGGCAATTCCATCAATTTCTCTGAGTTTTTTTTTTTTTTTTGGCTGCACCACGCGGCATGCGGAACTTCCGGGACCAGAGATCGAACCCACGGCCCCTGCGGTGGAAGCACCGAGTCTTAACCACCGGACCGCCAGGGAAGTCCCTCCGCATTTTTTCATCTATAAAGTGGAGATTATAATAAGGTGAGGATTGCATGAATTAATAACCTTAGCGTGTATCTAGCGCCAGGCTCCGGTAATAAATGCTACCCGTTACCATTATAGCCACCCCTGGTTTCTGCTTTGAGCTAAGCTCAGTGACTGGGGTCTCAGTTTTCCTCAACTGGAAAATGGCTTCTTGAGGTGAGTCACAGGCCCGCAGGAAGATGGGAAATGGAAAATGTGGGGTGAGTCATAAACTTGCCCTGGTGGGAGACACAGCGTGGTCCTTAAGCTCTGGGCGGTGCTGTGTTGCCGTTTCTCCGTCTCTGTTTTGCTGATGGAAGCACTTGGTGTCTGGGCCCCTTAGCGGAGCTTTGTGGGGATCCTGGAACACAGAGAACAAGTGAGGTCAAAATCCTGCCAACCTTTCCATCTGGCCGTCGCATCTGTGGGGAGGCCTGTGGTTTATCCCCGAAATCTTTTTATAATAATACCACCACCCACCATGTATCACATGCACAGACCTCTTAGAAATCAGCGTTGGGGGGCTTCCGGGGCTTCCCTGGTGGCGCAGTGGTTGAGAGTCCGCCTGCCGATGCAGGGGACGCGGGTTCGTGCCCCGGTCCGGGAAGATCCCACATGTCGCGGAGCGGCTGGGCCCGTGAGCCATGGCCGCTGAGCCTGTGCGTCCGGAGCCTGTGTTCTGCAACGGGAGAGGCCACAACAGTGAGAGGCCCACGTACTGCCAAAAAAAAAGTGAATCAGTTATACATATACATATATCCAGTCTGTTTTTTTAGATGCTTTTCCCATACAGGTCATTACAGAGTATTGAGTAGAGTTCCCTGTGCTATACACTAGGTCCTTATCAGTTATCATTTTATATATAGTAGTGTATATATGTCAATCCCAGTCTCCCAATTTATCCCTCATGCCCCCTTACCCCCGGTAACCGTAAGTTTGTTTTCTACATCTGTAACTCTCTTTCTGTTTTGTAGATAAGTTCATTTGTCGGGACTTTTTTTTTTCCTGGGACACCTGTTCCATTTTCTTGAAATGGAGCAGCTATCTTTGTATACATTCCTCCCGACTTTTAGGCCGACGCCTGGCCCATCCAGGGTGTGCTGTCATTGGGAACACTCTGTCAAGGCTTTCCCTCTCCCGAGCCCCTGTATTTTCACTGGAAATGTGCTGTCCCCGTCGCCTCCCCTCCAAATCTTCTCATCCGGCATCAACAACTCCCACCCCGCCCCCTCCTGTGAGCACAGAGGGAGCTCAGCTTCCCAGCAGAGGTGAGCAGGGCCGGCTTGAGACAAATGTGTCTTTCTCTGTCACCCCCTGCTCCAGGGTGAGGGAGAGAAAGTCTCTGAGTTCCTTCAATTACAGGGATGCCTGGGGAGAGTGTTAGTACAAGTCATGGAGCCCCCGGCTTGGACTGCAGGGTAGCTGGTGCCTCCCACCCTCACCTTCCCCTCAGGTACTTAAATAGGCATCGTTGACCTTCAAAAGGCATGTCACTAATGCAGGTGTCCCCTTAATGCCACTCACTCGGGGCTGTCATTGGTACTCACGCCTGTGACAGGTGTTCATCGGCAAACACTGGCAGGAAGGTCAGCACCTTGAAAGCTGCTGAGTTCCCCTAAAGGCAACACTTGAGGGTTGGCAAGTGGCCCGGCTGAAGTTGGCTGCAGTGGCCTCAAGGGAGGCCGGGCGGGGCAGAGCCGCTCTGGGAGTTGGGAGTGCCCATTGCTCATTGGGAGCGCTCGTTGCTTCATGCCCGACTCCTCTCCTGGTCCCCGAGAGACTTTTCCTCCTTCACCTAGGCCCCTCCTGCCCCGCCCTGCCCCGCAGAGGGTCACAGTAGTGACCTGGGCCTCCCGGCTGGGGGACAGTACTCGGACAAGCCTGGGACAGTCTGGCTGCCTGCAGTTCTGCACTTTGGAGATGGGCCTTGGGCAGGCAGGGGCTCCCCA
This sequence comes from Phocoena sinus, assembly GCF_008692025.1. Classification (NCBI taxonomy): domain Eukaryota; kingdom Metazoa; phylum Chordata; class Mammalia; order Artiodactyla; family Phocoenidae; genus Phocoena; species Phocoena sinus. Next base: position 29,643,383 of record NC_045783.1, on the reverse strand, counting down.
GGGGCAGGGAGCCTGTGATTTCAGCCCCAGAGGGGACCGTGCCTCACAGGTGCCGCCCTGGGTGTGTGCCTTGCCTGCCCAGGGGCCTTGACCGGACAAGCTGGAGTAAAGCCCAGGTGGCACCGAGGATCTTCCCACAGCAGAGGACAAGTATGTATTTAGCTTCTTTCCATACCTTACGGGATGGGGGCCTGGGAAAGACGTGTGGTTTGATCCACTGACACTGAGTATTAGAGAGAAAGGAGATCCTGGGGTTCATGTAATACACAAGCTCTCAAATTTTTACTATTCACTCTGTCAGAGACAATTCTCCTAAGTCCTTTCTTTCTTTCTTTCTTTCTTTCTTTCTTTCTTTCTTTCTTTCTTTCTTTCTTATCTTTATTGGAGTATAGTTGATTTACAATGTTGTGTTAGTTTCAGGTGGACAGAAAAGTGAATCAGTTATACATATACATATATCCAGTCTGTTTTTTTAGATGCTTTTCCCATACAGGTCATTACAGAGTATTGAGTGGAGTTCCCTGTGCTATACAGTAGGTCCTTATCAGTTATCATTTTATATATAGTAGTGTATATATGTCAATCCCAGTCTCCCAGTTTATCCCTCATGCCCCCTTACCCCCGGTAACCGTAAGTTTGTTTTCTACATCTGTAACTCTCTTTCTGTTTTGTAGATAAGTTCATTTGTACCCTTTTTTTTTAGATTCCATGCATGTGATATCGTATGATATTTGTCTCTCTCTGTCTGACTTACGCCACTCAGTATGACAACCTCTAGGTCTATCCATGTTGCTGCAAATGGCATTATTTCATCCTTTTTTATGGCTGAGTAATATTCCATTTTATATATGTACCACATCTTCTTTAGCCATTCCTCTGTTGATGGACATTTAGGTTGCTTCCATGTCTTGGCTATTGTAAATAGTGCTACAATGAACATTGGGGTGCATATATCTTTTCAAATTATGGTTTCCTAAGTCGTTTCTGTCCCAGCAGCTGTGGCTTGAATTCTCTGTACCTCCTTTATCCTTCATGCTAGGGATTGCTAGTAACAATAATAATGGAAATGACGACAATGTCCACCACCAATGACTTTATTGCATGTTTATTTGTCACGTGCCGGGAGTTCTGCGTGCGTGACGCCCGTGAGTTTTTGTAACAGTGCTGGGAAGTTACTCTTGTCACCCTTACTTCATTGCTGAAGCTCAGAGAGGACGTTCCTGTTGCTCAAGGTGGAGCCAGGGTCCAGACCCAGGTCCAAATAGCCCCTGGCTCACTTAGCCACCCCGCTTCGCGAATGCAGACCTTCCTCATCTCATGGTGCAGTTATTTCCCAATAGATCCATCAGAAGTTGAAAATATCATAAGATGAAAATACATATAGTAGACCAAACCTACCAGACAGCATATTTGTGTCTAGCCAACCTTAAATAGGCTCAGAACATTTCCGTTAGCCTACGGTTGGGCAAAATCATCTGACACCAAGCTTATTTTATCATCAAGTGTGAATCTCTCCTGTAATTGATTGAATACTGTGCTGAAAGTGGAAAACAGCCAACGGTTGTCTGGGTGCAGAATGGTGGTAAGCGCATCTGCTGTTTCCCCACTCCCTGAGAGCAGGGCTGACGAGGAGCTGTGGCTGGTGCCCTGCCCAGCATCACGAGAGCATCGTGCCACAGATCGCTAGCCTGGGAAAAGCTCAAAATTCAAAATTGGAAGTATGGTTTCTACCGAATGCGTATCGCCTTCACACCATCGTAAAGTTGAAAAATCGTAAGTCGAACCGTCATAAGTTGGGGACCATCTGTGCTGTTGAGAGTGCCGTTTGTCACCACTCTGTGCTCTGGGTCAGGGAAGACGCCGAGCCCCGCAGATCAGAGAACTGAGGCCAGACAGGTTAGCGCCCACAGCTGGCTGGTGGCTCATCTTTACTAGCCAACTGAGGACTTGGCTGTGCCCAGCCCCATGCTGGACCCTTTAGGGGGTTCCTAAAAGAATGTGTCCAAAACTCCGTGGACATTTGCTGGAAAACTCAAACTGTATTCCTAGGTCACATTTATTGGGCTTTTGCTCTGTGTCGGGCACAGGTTTTACATTTAGCTCTCATAAGTATGAGGTTTGTCCTGTCATTATCCCCCTTCGATAGCAAGGAGAATGAGGCCCAGAGACGTTAAGCAACTTATCCAGGGCCACACAGCTAGGAAGGGGGAGATGGGGCTCACTCAAACCCATGGCTGGCTGAGCGCAGAGCCCTTGCTCTCATACTTGAAACACAGAAAACAATTCCAGAACCACATGTGCCAAGCAGTGAGGACCCGACTCTATAATGGGACATGAGAGAAACGAGAATGTGTGTGTGTGTGTGTGTGTGTGTGTGTGCAGCATGGTGGTGGAGGAGGGGAGCTCCTCGGAGGAGGTGTGACTTGAGCTGGGCTTTGATTTTTGATTAGAGGGAGTCTGGGGATGGTGTCCTGGGTGGAAATAACATGCCAGGTACAGGCTGGGAAGTAAGAAGTGTACTTCTTACTTGAGGGGCTGCTTGTTCTTGCTTGATGGCGGAGGGAGCCTTCTCTATTAGACTATCAGCTTCTCTGTCCTATTTGACTCTCACCTGATGGGCTGATTCCAAGTCGTCTTTTTGGCGGCTAGGAAACTTCGATTTACCGATTAGGAGATAAGGGTGTATATATGTCATGGGAGCTTGTGTGGCAGAGTGGAAGAGCGTACAGCTTGGAACCGGGTTTAAATCTACTGCTGTCATTTACTATGTGTCTTTGAGAGACTCTTAGCTCAGTTTTATCATCTGTGAAAACTGGATGATAACAATTAACTTACCTACCTCTCGCCGTAAGTTTTGATAATCAAATGAGATAATAAGGGTCAGGTAAAAAGCACTTTGTAATTTGCATATTGTCCTAACTTACGATTATGAATTAAATGTGACTACAAGAATGCGAGTAAACAGATTGTGCACACATTTGTGTGTTTTAGGTGGTTATGCTTAGCTTTATGCCTTCATAAATGTGACTGCTGACGCCGATGTGTACGTGTGTGTGTGTGTGTGTGTGTGTGTGTGTGTGTGTGTCCTTTGGTCACTCGAACAGCACCTGGACAGCGTTACCCTGCAACAGACTCCTACAGAGGCAGCCCTTTGCTGTGTGGATCCGTGTGTTGGGCACAGTGGCCCCCATTCCCAATCTGTGGTCTCCCAATAGCCCTGTGAGTCCACTGCCATCATAACCACTTTTTTCCTTCCAGTTTTACCGAGATCTAATTGACGTACAGCACTGTATAAGTTTAAGGCATGCCATGGTAACCATTTAACTTTTCAATTTTAAAAGTTTTATTTAGGGCTTCCCTGGTGGTGCAGTGGTTGAGAGTCCACCTGCCGATGCAGGGGACGCGGGTTCGTGCCCCGGTCCGGGAAGATCCCACATGCCACGGAGCGGCTGGGCCCGTGAGCCATGGCCGCTGAGCCTGCGCGTCCGGAGCCTGTGCTCCGCAACCGGGAGAGGCCACGACAGTGAGAGGCCCGTGTACCGCAAAAAAAAATTGTTTATTTTTATTGAAATATAGTTGTACATATTATATAAGTTACAAGTGTACAATATAGTGATTCACAATTTTTAAAGGTTACAGTCCATTTATAGTTATTATAAATATTGGCTATATTCCCCATGTTGTACAATATATCTTTGTAGGTTATTTTATACGTAATAGTTTGTACCTCTTAATGCCCTACCCCTATATTGCCCCTCCACCTTCTCTCTCCCCACTGGTAACCACTACTTTGTTGTCTATATCTGTGAGTCTATTCATTCTTTGCTATATTCACTAGTTTGTTGTATTTCTTAGATTCCACATGTAAGTGTTGGCATACAGCATTTTTCTTTCTACCCTACAAGTCCATCCATGTTGCTGCAAATGGCAAAATTTCATTCTTTTTTACGGCTGAGTAATATTCCATTGTATATATATGTACCACATCTTTATCCATTCATCTGTCGATGGACGCATAGTTTGCTTCCATGTCTTAGCTATTGTAAATCATGCTGCTGTGAACATTGGGGTGCTTGTATCTTTTGGAATTAGTACTTTTGCTTTCTTTGGATATATACCCAAGAGTGGAATTGCTGGGTCCTATGATAGTTCTAATTTTCGTTTTTTGAGGAACCTGCATACTGTCTTCCACAGTGGCTACACCAATTTACATTCCCATCAACAGTGTACGAGAGTTCCCTTTTCTCCACATCTTCGCCAACATTTGTTATTTGTGTTCTTTTGATGACAGCCATTCTGACAGGTGTGAGGTAACATCTCATTGTGGTTTCGATTTGCATTTCCCTGACGATTAGTGATGTTAAACATCCTCTCATGTGCCTGTTGGCAACCTGCATTTCCTCTTTGGAAAAACATCTATTCAGTTCTTCTTTCTTTTTTTTGACATTGAGTTGTATGAGCTGGTTATATATATATTGGATATTAATCCCTTACTGGTCATATCATATCATTTGCAAATATTTTCTCCCATTCAGTAGGTTGACTTTTTGTTTTGTCAGTGGTTTCCTTTGTTGTGCAAAAGTTTTGAAGTTTAATTAGGTCCCATTTGTTTATTTTTGCTTTTGTTTCCTTTGCTTTGGGAGACGGATCCAAAAAATATTGCTGTGATTTATGTCAAAGAGCATTCCGCCTATGTTCTCCTTAGGAGTTTTATAGTATCCAGTCTGACATTTAGGTCTTTAACGTGGTAACTCTTCAAAAGTGGTAACAGAGCCTGGATGTGAACTGGGGTGTGCTGACTCCTGAAGCTGCTGTGGCTTTTTCCAGAAACCGGAAGTGGCCTGTCCAAAGGCAGCAGAGAAGCCCTGCCGGGCAGACGGACACTTCTTCCTGGGGTCCCCCGCCCCTATTTCCTTAGCACTTTCCTACCGGCCGGTTTCAAGGGAGCTCACTTTGCTTCCCTGGGGAATAAGGAGGGTGCCTCCCGGTTGCACCCTCAGCTGAGCCCACCCAAGCTCCTGACCGCTCGGCTGGGGTTCTCTGGGCCTTTTCGAGTCTTTATTGTAGACGCTGCCCTCTGAACCCCAATCCTGCTCTCAAGAGGACAGAGTTAGAGGAATGGCCTCTTTCTTGCTTCCCAGCCATCTTCTCCGGGACTTACCTCTGGCTACATCCAGACGGCAGGGAAGCTGGGATGTGGCCCCAGACCTGCAGAGGAAGCGCAGGGGGGTTGGCAGGACATGCAGAGCCCAGTGGGAGACCCCACTGCCACCTACCGTGGGGACCACGGGAGGATCTGTTCCCCATCCCGCCACTGTGAGGTTGCTTTTACTTCCCGCTGGACTTGTGTTATGGGCTCCTCCGTAGGAAGCCAGGACCTCTCAGCCTGGTCTGGAATTCCTGTTGAGGACTCCACCTCCAATGTCCACCCTGAGGCTCGGAGTGGAGCCGGGCTGACCTCAGGCTGTAGGCGGCCTTGGAGGAGCACAGGGGGAGCCGCAGCTGGGAGGCTTGTAGAAGGCTGCTTGTCTCTCACCAAGCGCGTGCCACAGACAGTGCCTGGGGGCCTCTGCACGCCCAGGCAGCGCTGCCCACGGCTCCATGCATATCTGGAGGCCTCACAATTTTACTTGGATTATGGAAATAATGTACACCTAGTGTAAGAAGTTTACAAAACGTGCAGGTGTGTAAAAAAGAAATACAAAAATAACTCCTCAGCCTACTACTTAAAGACGGCTACTGTTACCATCCTGTTGTATTTCTTTCCACTCTCTCTCTGCCTAATAGGCCATATGGCATATATGTCTGTGTGCGTGTACATATATAATAGCTATGCATATGTACTTAACACACCCCAAATCAGGGAGGTGCCAGCTAGAGGCCTCGGAGTTACCCTTGCCCTGTCTCTCCCCACCACTGCCCACGGCACCCTCACCTCTCACCAGGTCCTGCTAATCATGGCTCCTAACAATGGCTCTGAACTGGTCTGCCCACATCACGCTGTCCCCTCCCTCCACCCTTAGCCCAGCAACTAACTTCTTTGGCCCAGACTGTCTGGCTCTGTCTCTTACTGCTGTGCAACCTTAGGCAAGTTACTTCACTTCGCTGAGTCTCACTTCCCTGTCTCACAAAGCGGTGCGGATTAAATAAGTAAATCCATGCAGCGCTTAGACTGGCGCCTGCACACAGCGGGCAGTTGCCACGGTGCGGCCAGAGGCTACCCTCCTTGTAAAATACGGCAAAGGCTTCCTTCCCACTGCCCTTAGGGTGAGTGAGTGAGAGCAGTCTGGGATCCTCACCACCGTCTGAGATCCACAAGGTTTGACCTCCCCCTCCTCCTTCTCCTTCTTCTTCTTCTTCTTCTCCTTCTCCTCCCTCTCCCCCTCCCCCGCCCCTCCCCTCCCCTCCCGTCTCCCTCCCCCTCCCCTCCCCTCCCCTCCCCTCTCCCTCCCCCTCCCCTCCTCCCCCTCCTCCTTCTCCTCCTCCTCCTCCTTCTTCTTCTTCTTCTTCTTCTCCTTCTCCTCCCTCTCCCCCTCCCCTCCCCTGCCCTCCCCTCCCCTCCCATCTCCCTCCCCCTCCCCTCCCCTCCCCTCCCCTCTCCCTCCCCCTCCCCTCCTCCCCCTCCTCCTTCTCCTCCTCCTCCTCCTTCTTCTTCTCTCTCCCTCTCTCTCTCTCAGTCCTTGGAGTTGCCACAGTGCCTCTGCACATCCTCTTCTCTCTGCTTGAACACTTTCCCCTCTGCATCCTCTCACCTATAATGTGATTATTATACACTTGCTTTGTGCCCCCATTTTTCTCTCATAAGTAACATAAATATGTCTTTGCCCGTAAATCTTCATGCACACCTCTGATCATGTCCTCAAAATAGATCCTTAGAAGTGGAAATTTCTGGATCAAAGATTAGGAACATTTTTTTAAGGCTTTTGAGGAATCTTGCCAGATCACCTTGTTTTTTAAAAAAATTTATGTTACTGACTTACATTGTTGGATTAATTCCTGCTGGACAGCAAAGTGATTCAGTTATACATATATATATTCTTTTTCATGTTCTTTTCCATTATGGTTTATCACAGGTTATTGAATATGTGTCCCTGTGCTATACAGTAGGACCTTGTGGTTTATCCATCCTGTATATAATAGTTTGCATCTGCTAACCCCAAACTCCCAAGCCATGCCCCCCTCCACCCAGGCAACCACAAGTCTGTTCTCTATGTCTGTGAGTCTGTTTCTGTTTCGTAGATATGTTCACTTGTGTCATATCTTAGATTCCACATCTCAGTGATATCATATGACGTCATATGGTGTCACTTTCTAGAAAGCAGACACATACTACTTAGTCTTCCTGCCACAGGCCCCTTTCTTGGGCTTCTGGGGCATTTTGTTCTGGTCTTTCATGTAGCAGTGATCGCCTCTCCTTTGTGTTGGAGTCATTTGTTTACTCTGTTTCCTTAACTAGATTCTAAACTCTCCGGGGGCAGGGGCTGTGTCTCCTTCATCTCTGTCTCTCCCTAGAGACCTAGTTCCTGGCATGTGCCCAGGGGGAACCTCTGCTGAGCTGCACCGAGTTGGACATATGAGTTGTCAGTCCCTTTCCACAGCGGGATGGAAATCAGGAATCAGTGGGTCCCAAAATGTCTAAAAAGAGGGAAAAATCCAACACTTGCAGGGCCTCTTTGCCTCTTCCCAGCCTAATGGTAGAGTGAGAGAAGACCCCAATATAAATGTGGTTTCCTGGTTCTGAGCGGGGGAGCGGTCACGTGTGAAGGAGCAGCGGCTCAGGCGGCCCTGGGCGTGGGGTGCCCAGGAGGGCTGTGTCCTTTGCGGGGGAGGAGTTCCCAGGACCTTACTTACTTCCCCGCAGGGTAGATGTCTTCGCTCGCCCCGCCCCCCAACCCCGGGTCCTGTCTCTGGGTGAGAAGGCAGAGCAGATGGCCCCCTGACCAGTATCACTGGGGGTGTCCTGTCCTCACGCCCACCCCCAGGGCCATCAGCACGTGGGCTGCCAGGGCCCTTCAGGCATGTGGAGGCTAGGCCCTCCTGGCTCCTGCGCCTCTGCGGTGGCTTCCTGGACGTCACCTCATTCTAGGCTGGACACTGGGCACTCAGAACCTTTAGTTCAAGCTTTCTTTCTAAAAGAGCTGGGAAGAAGTTCCTATGTCCCCCAATGGCACCTGGAGCCAGCTGGCCTCTGGGGCTCCTGCTAGGAGGCGTTTCTGCCCCAGAGAGAAGCACTTAAGGCTTCATCCCGGGATGCTTGGTTTGGAAAAGCTGTGAGGCTTCATCTGGAACCAGCCCTCCTGTTTTGAGACGGGGACTCAGAGATGTGGATTGCCCCCAGCACGGCCCCTCCTGTACTACCAGGGCTCAATGCTGCACACATATGTGTGTGACACTCACTCACTCACTGTTCACAAAGTGACTCGTTTCATCATCCCCCAAACCCAGAGAGGTAACTGCAGTTGTCCTCATTTTACAGATGGGGAAGCAGCAGCTCAAAGAGATCACAAGCCCCAGGGAGGCTGAGCCGGGAATGGAACCAGGGGGTCTGGTTGCAACGTCCTGGCTCCAGGGCCCTGTGCTGGGCTTCTCCCTGAGAGGGGCTGAGGATGGCTCCAGGTCCCTGGGTGCTGGGCAGCTTCTGTGAGCCTGAGGCTATGTGTGCGGGTGTGTATTTGTGTGTGTACATATGTATATGAGTGTGTGTGTGTGTGTGACAGAGAGAGAGAGAGAGAGAGAGAGAGAGAGAGAGAGACTTCGTTCAACCTGATGTGGAAGCTCTCAGGGCTTGGGTGACACTGAGGGGGCTGTGGGGTCTGGTCACACAGTGGAAAGTGGAAAGGGCTTAGCACAGAGCCAGACCTGAGTTTGAGCTTTGACTCAGCCGCTTATTAGCTGTGTGACTTTGGGCAGTCTGCTTGACCTCTCTGAGCCTTGATGTCCTTATTTGTAGGTGGAAGGGGCGTCTACCTCATAGTGTTGTTGGAAGGATTAAATATATTCATTTAGGTCAATGGTGAAGGGCAATGCCTAGCACATGGTAGGCCCTAAAATAAATATTATTTATCTTCACCTTTTCGATCATTCCAGGCAAGCTGAGAGGTGGAGGGGGTTTGCTCTTTCCTCCATTTTCCAGAATATTCTCTCTTCTTAGGCACTTTGTTCTGTCATTTACCCACCACAAATGTCAGTTTCATTTTCATCAAAGGATCACAGGCTTTATATAATAAATTTTTAACAATAAACATCAATTTTTACATTGAGTAAAGGTTAAGAGGAAGAGGGCAAGGCTTAACCCCAAAGCACAAGACCTTAAAAAAAGCAAGAGTCTTCTTGGTGCCTCCCAGCTACCCCCACCTATTTATTCTGCCTGTGTTAAGGCAGATTCTGGAAGATCTTCTCCCTTCCTTGTCTGTGGACCTGGGCTTGGAGGCTTTGCTCGGGGCCCACAATCTCGGCTGTGTCCCTGGGCACCGGCCAGTGGCTCTGGACATGCCCAGACCAGCTGAGCTGCCCTCAGAGCTGTCAGCACCGGCGTGTGTGCTGGAATGCCAGGCTGGGGGCTTTGGGGAGGGAAGGTGCGGGAAGCAGGTGAGAATGTACCAGGCTGGTTTGCATTCACTGTCAGCGTGGAAACCGCCCGTAAATCACGGTGCACAGCTGAGGGTGCCTGGAGCGGGGGTGAGGAGGGAGCGTGGGGCTGTCATGTGGGCAGAAACAGGCTTGGGGCTCAGGCCAGGAGGTGGAAGCTCCAGGGAGGCTGCTTTTAACTCAGGGTAAAAACAAAACAAAACAAAATTTACAGATATACACTACTGTATATAAAGTAGATAAACAACAAGGACCTACTGTATAGCACAGGAAACTACATTCAGCAACTTGTAATAATCTATAATGGGAAAGAATCTGAAAAATAATATATATATATATAACTGAAACACTTTGCTGTATACCTGAAAGATTGTAAATCAACTATACTTCAATTAAAAAAAAAAAGGTCTAACACTGGGGTAGGCTGCTGTAAGGTAGTGAGCTCCCCATCCTTAGAGGTATTCCAGAGCCTGATGCTCACCCTTGGGTGCTGTGGTTGTAAGCACTCTTGTGCTGGGCAGGAGATGTATCCTCCCAACCCTGAGATTCCCCAAGCCTGGGAATGTGATTTTCAAACTGAAGGGGATAGGCATTTACTTTCACTTAATTACATGTACGTTGTACTAACCACGTGCCAGGCTCTGTTCTAATTGCTTACGCATATTAACTCATTTAATTACTGAGTACCATGAGGTAGGTCCTCATATTTCCATTTTATAGCTGGGGAAACTGAGGCATAGATAAGAAGCTTGCCCAAGAGTTCCCAGCTAGTCAGTCTGACTCCAGGGTCTGTTCTCCTGCCCACTCTGCTGCTGTGGTCCTGTCTCCTGGGGCGTTTCCAGGAGGCTTGGTTGCAGCATCTTAGTCCAGGCACGGCTGAGGGGCATCTGGGGCAAAGTCCGACAGCAGGTCCTGGGAGGAGTCCCTTTCTGCAGGCACACCTTATAACCCGAAGGATGCGGTGACAGACAGGGTAGTCACCCATGTAACAGAGAGAGGGGACAGACCCTCTCCCAAAGCAGGAAGTTCATAGTGACAGAGAATCTGGATGCTTGGAAGGCCAGGTAGGAAAGGGACAGAAGGATGTCTGTTCCAGAGTCTGAGGAACAGGGGGTGGGGGGTGGGGGGGCTCTGCTAGTCCCAGGGGACTTCACCAAGAAGGGGACTCAGGCCCGGGGACAAGGTGAAGACTGGGGCATCAGAACTGGTAAGTGATGCTGGAAGCATTCAGGAAGAGGACTCCGAGTGGAGCCCCAGGGCTGGACTGGGTCGGCTGCCCCAGGAGAGGAGGGCCGGCTTCAGAATGCAGAGACTGGGGTTTAATCCCCCGACCTGCCACTTTCACTCCTTGTGTGACGAGGTCAGCATGGCCAACCACTCCGACCCTCGGTTTCCTTACCTTCAAAGGTGGGTAATGATAACTACCTTGCAGGATCGTGGGACGGGGCGGGGTGGGGGGAAGCCAAATCAGGTAATATTTACTCACATAGAGGCTTGCGAGCAAGAGGTGTTTTTGTGTGCCTTCCATTGCTCTTTTCTCGGGTGGGGATTGATTTTAGAGATGGAGGGAGAGTGTGTTGGGGAGCGGGCTGGAGATGGGACGAGGCAGGAGGCTACGGAGGGCAGGGCTGGGAAAGCCAAGCCATTGGACAAACCCCACCTACTCTGGTGCCAGCGACCACGTCGGGTTCATCAGGTTCGTCAAGGCTTTCCGGGACCCTCTGGGTACCAACCTCAGGATCCGGTAACTGGGGGCTATGGAAGGGGCAACTTCTAAAGAACAACTTGGGATTTCAAGTTCATGTGTTTGAAAACCATCCCCAGGGCCAGGGAGTGGACTGGCTCTCCCCCGGGGAACTGAAGGAGCAGAAAGCTTCCCCTCTGCATCCCCTCTCCCACGTTCCCTCCTGTCGTTCTGTGAGTGCCCTTGGACACCCCTCCATCTTCTCACCTGGAAAATGAATGGACTGGGATGGGAAGATGTCTAAGGCTAATTACATATCTTCCCTGGTCTTAGAGACCAAACATTTTATTTTTCTGCTCATCTGAAAATTTAGAAGAATCACTTCCAATCAAGGCAGCCAGACTTAACAGAAAGGTTCACAAACTGAGAATAACAATAGTAAGTTCTAAAGTTTAGATCTATTGAGTTCTAGAATTGGTGACGTTGTCCTATGTATTTGGTTTAACATTTATAATATTCTTATGTTGGAGACGAGGCTGCCAAGGACCAGAGGAGTTAAGTGACTTGCTGGTAAAGCCAGGCTCCGCACCAGGGTCTTCCAGTCCTGGCTCTGATTCAAAGTAACTGCCCATGTCTAGGTGGGCCTTAGTTTCCCCATCTGTAAAATGGGTGGATGGTTCCCTCTGGCAATCAAAGGTTATGATCTTATGATTTCTCTGTCCCTGGGGGTGTGGGGCTTTCTCTCGGTGCTAGTTGATACATTTCCGTCTCGGTCTCCACAGCATTTGGAAACCACTCTGCTTCCTACTCTGTTGTTAATGCTGACTACTGCTAAACGAAGGCTTGAAAGTAGGCCCCGAAGGGTAGTCTCAAGATGGCTCTGGATTCTCTTCTCAATTTGTAGGGTGTGGGGAGATTTTCAAAATCACATTTCTGATTGGAAGGAGCCATCGGGGTCATCCTGTGTCCGAGGGGCCCTGCCTGGTGGGTTTGGAGTCTTAAGTCCTTGCCTTCAGCAGGATGGACGAGATGGCCTGGCGAGGTCCCCAACCTCCTGCTTCTTTCAAGCCTCCTTGAAGGAGGCATGTCTATGGCAGGCCCTGGGTAACACATTTCACAGCCCTCCTCTCCAGGAAGCTGTTCTTAATGTTTAACCTTAATCCCTCCCGCTGTAACTGAAGGTCCCTTCCTCCTGTTGAGTGCAAATGCAGGACAGCTGCTCTGGCTCATGGTCTGACATCAGCTATTATTTCTCAAGATGACCCTGCGAGACAGGCCAGGGTCATTAGACCCAGTTCGGTGCTCAGCGCACACGTGTCTATTCCTGCCCACGTGGCCGCAGACAGGCTCGCTGGGCCCGTGAATAGCTGCCTGTTTCTGGGGGTGTCTCTTAAGACACTTGTCTCCTGACGTCTGTATCACACTGTGGACCCCAGAGGGCAGAGACCACACCTGTTTGGCTGGCTTCCTAACGACCCTTCTGTGGCTCTCCACAGCTGAGCCTGCTTTCCCAAAGGGAGCGGTTTTAGGGAAGTGGCTGAGGATGGAAGTTTGAGGCAACTGATCGGAGGCAGTGTCCGGACGACGCTCTTGGGCTCCTCCTTCGTCTTGGATGTGGCTCTATTTCGGGGATATCTTCGCCAATGGGCAAAGCTGAGGATGTTCCCTGAGGGTGCACGATTCCCTGCCCTCCCGAAGGGCCACGTTGAGGGCGAGGGAAAGGGCCGCGGGGGTTCTGTGGCTGCTTGGACGTTGTCCTGCCCGCTGTCCTTTCTGCAAGGAGACAGGGATGAAACCTAATCCAGCGATTTGCCGCACCCATCATCGCTAAGAACAACAGTATCATCAACAAGAACAGAACCCAGGGGCCTGCTGGGTGGACGTGCCTCTCTCAGCTCCTGTCTTATCTGGCACTCTCTCTGGTCTCTGTTTAGAGTAACTTGGGCAACGTGTTTGGAAGAACAGGTGAGCAAGTGTGAGGGAATTTCAGGGGTCTGGGCCAGAGTGTCGCCTCTTCCCGGTTTAGTTTTGATGGCAACTTCCCATCCCTCTGAACAGTGTCACTGGTGGTTTGAGGCCCAGGCCCCTGTGCCCTCTCCCCAGATGGCAAGGGGGGACTTCAAGGCTCCACCTGCCCCAGGCACTGCCTCCCAGGGGCTCTCTTTCTCTAGGAGGCTGCATTCCTGTCCATAAACCTCCTTCTCCGGGGCTTAGAGCCGAGCTGTTCCTGATGTTTTTCAGAGGCCTGGATCAAAGCTGTCCAGGTCGTAAATTCTGGTGGCTGTCAGGCCCCCGGGGCAGCTGAAGAGGGTTGACAGCCCTTTGGGCCTCAAAGGAAAAAATTCGATCCACTCCGCCCACTTCCGTCTCTGCCAAGAAGCTGTCCTCTCGGAGCCCCCACTGGGCCGTCCTTTCCTGGGAGCTGCTTCTGGAGACGGGCTCATTTGGGGGAGAGAGAAAGCAGGGCCTGTGAGCGGGGAGGGGGGGGGGCGAGCGGGAGGGGGGCGGGAGGGGACCCCCTGTGTGTGTGAGTGTGTGTGTGAGTGCACACGAGGGGCGCTGTGTGCCTTCACCTGTGTGGTTGTGAGATGCTTTGTGGGTGCCTCCACAGGTGGGCAGCTGCGGGGAGGGGGAGACAGACCCCTTAGACCCAAGCCCCTCATTTTATAGAAGAGGCCAAGGCCCAGGAGTATGAAGAGCTTGCTCTCAGCCCACAGCTCGGGCTCCTCAGGAAACCAGACCACGAAACCGGCGCCTAGCTCCCCGTCAGGAGCGGAACATCAAGGCCGCGGGAACCATCTGTCAGGATTCGAAACATCGAGAAAGGTCTAGGGAACCCCTCCTCACCCTTCTCTAGCATTCATGGAGGCAGTGCTTGTGGGTTTTGCAGGTACCTCAGGGGCTGTGTGACTGACACCCACGAGGAACTTGAGGCTGGAGGAGAAAATGAAATGAAACTGGAGGATCTCCAGTGGAGATCGGGTGGAGAGCAGCTGGTGCCCCTCCCTGGACAGTGATGGTGGGTGTGGAACTTTCTGTCTGGATGTGTAGGAGGCCTCGATGGTCCTCTGTTTGCCTCAGGACACTGGCGGCTTTGGGGCTGAGATTTTAGCTCTCATGGAAAGGGCACAGGACTGTTCAGGCAAAACTCACCATTTTCTTTCCTCTTCAGGGTTTCCCTAAGAATCCCAAGTGCCAGGGAAAGAAAAGGTTGTGGAAACAACTTAGCTTGAGCCTTTCATTTACCAACCACCCCCGCCACCCCCCCTGCCCTGAGGAAAATGAGGCCAGAGAAGGGAAGGAACTAGCGGCAGAAGGAAAGCCATCAGCCCAGAAACCCTGGGGTCTGGCCTGGCTTCCAGGGACTCAAGCCTGAGCCAGTTTACAAGACAAATGCACACAAATGTTGCTGTCGATAAACCATAGATGTGCTTGTATAAAACATGTAAACGTATATGGATGGCCACGATTTCGGGAAAATGCCGCACAGATAAAAGTAACTTTAAGTCCCCTATAAAATGTTAAAGGCGAGTCCTTAACTCCTAGCTGCTCGGCAGGCTCTCAAAGTTAAACAACAGAAACTAACACACCATTGTAAAGCAATTATACCCCAATAAAGATGTTAAAAAAAAAAAAAAAAGGCGATGGTGGCGGCAGCTCCTGTGTTGACCGTTTAGCACCTGCGTGTGTAAAGAGGAGACCGAGAAGCAAAGGGGAAGGAGACAGGGGATCAGGTGTCACAGAGACTTGGGTTCCAGGCCAGGCTGGGCTCTCGATAACCGCTGACCTTGGGCAAATTCTCTCGCAGTTTCCTGATGTACTTTCCTCATAGCTAATCGTACGGATGGAACCATATCGGTCCTCGGAGCGGCGCTGGGGACCTGGTATATGCTCAGCAGTTGTCCCCTTTTAGAGGTGCCTTGGGATCTTGGTCCAGGTTGCCTTGAAAACATCTCACTCCGGGAGGCAGAACCAAGAAGGACCTTGCCCCCTTGGATAGGACGCGGGCAGGCAGGGTCTGTCGAAGTCTAGGCACAAATCCCCTGCGAGGTGAAGTGGGCCATGAGACGGCTGGGTTCTATTAACTCAGATTTATCCTAGTTGCAGATGTTGCCAGCGGCTTGGGTGGCTTTCAGGGCCTTTGTTCCATCTCGGGAGCTCACCCCTTGGCTGAGCTTTAGGGCTCTGTTAAGGTCTGGATTGTGTCCCCCAAATTCATATGTTGAAGTCCTACCTCCAGTGCCTCAGAATGCAACTGTATTTAGAGATGGGGGTCTTAAGGGGCCATTAAGTTAAAATAAGGTCATTAGGGTGGGCCCTAATAAGAGGAGGACATTTAGACACAGACAGGCCCACAGGGAAGACCAGGGGAAGACACAGGAAGAAGACGGCCATCTACAAGCCAAGGAAAGAGACCTCAGAAACAACCCTGCTGACCCTGGGACCCTGGACTTCTAGCCCCCGAACTGTGAGAAAATACACTTCAGTTGTTGAGGCCGCTCCATCTGTGGTTCCAGGTTGCGGGGGCCAGAGCTGACTAACTTGGCTTGCACACAGCCCTGCTCCTGAGACCTGAGGAGCAGCAACGGCTGCCCCCCACTGGCGCCCAGATTCCTGGACGGGACCAAGGGCCGGCGCTGCTTCTCAGACTTTTGTGTGTGTGGTTTTCTAAAATTGAAGCATAGTTGATTTCCAATATTATATTCGTTTCTGGTGTACAGCATAGTGATTCAATATTTTTATAGATTAAACTCTTTGAAAAGTTACTATATTGACTGTATTCCTGTCCCTTGCAAGATAGTCTTTTAGCTTATTTATTTTATACGTAGTAGTTTGTGCCTCTTACTCCCCTGACCCTACATTGCCCCTCCCACCACCCCTCTCCTCACTGGTTTATTCTCTAGATCTGTGAGTCTGTTTCTGTTTTGTTATATTCATATGTTTATTTTATTTTGTAGGTTCCACATATAAGGGATATTATATACATATTTGCCTTTCTCTAGCTGACTTAATTCGCTAAACATAATATCCTCCAGGTCCGTCCGCATGGTTGCAAACTTCATTCTTTTTTATGGCTGAGTAGTATTCCACTGTGGATATATACCACATCTTTTTAATTCATTCATCTGGTGATGCACACTTGGGCTGCTTCCACGTCTTGGCCATTGTAAATAGCGCTGCTATGAACATTGGGATGCATGTATCTTTTCGAATTAGTGTTTTCATTTTCTTTGGATATATACCCAGGGGTGGAATTGCTGGGTCATATGGTAGTTCTATTTTTAGCTTTTTGAGGAACCTCCCTACTGTTTTGCATAGAGGCTGCTATCATCAAAAAGACCATAAATAACAAATGTTGGTAAAGATGTGGAGAAAAGGGAACCCAAGTACGCTGTTGGCGGGAACGTAAATTGGTGCAGCCACTACAGACTTTTGTGTGCTTGAAAATCTCCTTGAGGGGCTTGCGTTGAAGATGCAGAGTCCATGACCACTCCCCCCATTCAGAGCCTCATCCAGTTATGTCTGGGCAGGCGCCCTGGGGACGTTCCCCAGTGGCTCTGACGACAGGATCCGTCCCTTGGAGACGCTGTCTCGCCCTCAGACCCACCCAGGCTTGCCTTCCTGGGGGTTAGTGCTGAGGGGATGGTGGCAGGTGTCACTCCTCAGTCACCCAGGAGGCTGGAAGCCCTTCCCTGCACTCCACACCCCTGTCTCGCAGGTCTGCTGGCGGCTGGAGACCTGGCAGCCTGGGGCCGAGTGAGTGGAGACAGGCCGGCCTGTGGGGCTCGCCAGGTGGGGAGCGTGGTGGGTTGGCTGCTGTGAGGTGTGTGGGGAAGGTCTGAACTCCTCGGCGTCTCACTCTCGTCGGCTCCCAGCGTGACAGATGCACAAAGGTACCTTTTAGAGGTGGGAAAGTATAGGTGCTGCCACTTCAAAGGCCTTGGCAGCCAGAGCTCTTCTTTGATAGATGGCCGTATTATTAATGGTGATTTATTGCCGGGGCCATTTTGACAACAGAAATAACCAGTTTCCCCAGCTTCTTGGCCTCTTCCCCCGCACCTGGCTGGATTTTTTTTGGCCCTAGGGTTTACCTCCCTGAACAAGGAGGCCGGGGCATCTGTTGAACGCACACAGTGAGGTATTGGCCTATGAACTTGTCATCGTGTGTCATAAAGTTTAGTGAAATGCTGGCAGATTGTAATCCTAAAGAGGGCAATTGCCAGTTGCTTGCCTTCTCTCTCTTTCTTTTTCTTTCTCTCTCTCTCCCTCTCCCTCACCTCCTCTCCTGGTTGAGTTTGTTCTCACCTCTGTCCTACTTGCTTGATTAGTCACAAGCAGGAGTCTGCTGCTTTGCAGTTTTCCCAGAGTGAGCCCGGCCTTGGCTAGGCAGAGCTCATGGGAGAGCAGATTAAGGGAGCCCATCACCCTGTTACTGGCTGCAGCCAACAGACGGGGTCTGTGGACACAGGGAGGTGTCCCAGCCCTGGCGGCTGCAGGCAGGCAGCAGAGAAGAGCAGGAGGTGTTGGGGTGGTTTCTGGCTCCAGCTAATGGGGGTTCTTTAGCATCCGTTGCTTTTGCACATTACTTGGATTTCTCTCCTGAGTTTATCTCCCTCTGCCTTTTCCTAGCTTGCTTTTGGATCTGGAGGTAGCAGTGGGGTGGTGGGGGGATTGTAGGAGAGGAATCACTTGATCTGAGCTTGAGTCCTGGCTGCCCCTCACTTGCTGCAATTCCTCAGCCGGAGACTCAGTTTCTAAATCCGTAAAATGGGGTGACAGTTCTTGCCCTGCCTACTTCACACGGCTTCAGAGAGGATCAGATCAGAAAACGGATGAAAGAGGATGGTTAATAGCAAATCACCCTGCAAAACTGTTGGATTATTGTAATCTCATATGCGCTGTCACAGAGTTTTGTTTCGTGTCTAATTGAGCCTCAGCTTCTGTTATTCCAAAGGATTGTAAGCCTATCAGGATCGGTCTTCTGTTTCTCTTTATGGTTCTTCAAGGCTGTGATGACCTTGGTTTCTAAATCAACGTGGGAGGCATTGTTTAACTCATGGTCTGAACAATGGGGATTTTCAGGCACGTTCGTGACAAACAGTGGCTCTCTGTACAGTGCTGGGTTAAGAATACAGAAAAAAATAGGCTGCGGACCAAACTGAAATGATTGAATCACAGTTTGTCAGATCTTGGAAGGACCTTAGGGAACGGCTAGTTTAATTATCCCATTTTATAGATTTGTAAGGTGAGGCTCAACGAGGTAGAACGACATTCCTGAAGTCAGCAGTGGTGGGACTAGAATTCGTGTCGCTGAGCCCCAGGCCAGTACTTTCTCACTGGGAGAAGCCTCTTAACGGCCATGATTCTGGCTGCTCCTTCTTTTCCACTAACAGGAGATGTCACCCCTCTCTTCAGGTATCCTCATCAATTCTCTCTCAGGGAAAGATCGTCTGGCAGTCATTTACACCCTAGTATGAATTTATGAATTTAACTCAATATTTAGCTCAGTCCGACGTGTTTGCTTTTGAAGCCTCATTCCCCGTTAAACAGACAGAGCTGGGCTTTGTTCCCTGTCAGCAGAGTTTCTAGTACTGGTGAGAAGAGAGGCAATGCTTTTTGAGGCAGAGGTTTGTGATTCTCACCCCCTGAAATCATCTTAGGTGCTTACTCTGCAGGGCAGCCAGGGCTGGGCACTGCTTCCTCCATTACACTGCCCTGGCCTGGATCTATGTGTCCCGAGTTCAGAACATGTCTGTCAGGACCTGTCAGGGAGCGAGGTTGGGTAGATGGGTGGAATCAGACAGGTTTAAAAATGGAAAGAAGCAAGACAGAGTGGAGGTGGTCCCTAAACACGCTGCCCCTTCATTTTGTTTCTGCTGTCTTTCCCATAGCTGGAAAACACTAGAAGCAGACGTGCTAAGAACTGTTTAAGTTCCGAGTGCCTGGTGTGGGGAGAGTTTCTAAGCCCTTACTGTGTGCCAGGCACTGTCCTGTGTGCAGAGTGGTGAGGAAAAGACATACCATCAACCACGCAGAGCTCAAGTCTAGAGTCAGGGCCACAGACAGGGGGAGGGGGGACTACCCGGGGCAAACGTGCTGCCCTTCCTGCCTTTGCCCTTGAAGGGAGCAGCGATGCCCTTTCTGTAGGTCGCCTTGAAACTTTGGTAGAATCTGATGAAGTCTAACATTGATAAAGTGATTGCTGTGACTTTTGGTGGTTGGAAATGCAAAGGGATGGAGAGGATTTAGAAATGATGAGAGAGAGAGAGAGGCGCAGAACACCAGAATCCCTCTCATTTTAGGCATGTAGCTTACAGGGAAGCAAGGCAGCCACGTGCAAATGTCCTTGCTGGCTTTAGAGAAGGGGCCTGGAACCTGGGGCAAAGGCAGAGATGGCCATGCAGGGCCTCAGCCTAGAGGAGACAGATGGTGCCTGAAGCCAGGAGAACAGATGCTATCTCTGCAGGGAGAAGGAGATTGCAACCCTGAGTCTGTGCAAGTGCAGCTTGAGCTGGGATGGCGAGTAGCATTGCACGCTGCCCTCAGGTCCTTGTTCGGTGATCGTCTGAGGGTTTGCTGAGGTTGACCAGCTGCCCGGTGGGTCCTGAGCACAGAGAAGAGTGGAGGATAAAGAAGGGCCAGGGCGGGGCTACTAGCCTCCCCCCAACCCCAAGTGCATGATGAGACCTGTGGCCTTGCCGTCTGTGTGTGGTCCTGTCGGGGACAGACTGGCTCTGACTCCCCTGGGGCTTCAGGGAGGGCCCCTCCTTCCAAGGATCCAGGTGGTAAAGGAGAATGCTCTTTTGGCGGGGCGGGGGGGTCTCCTGAGAGCCACCCACCTCCCCTGCAGCTGAGTGGAAGTACCTTGCCTGACCCCAGGGCCAGCCCCATGTAGCAAGGCCTCGGCGATGTCAGACCTGAAAGGCAACCCGCTGGCCCTGTAGGCTCTGGAGCTGACAGGTGTCTGACAGGTATCCCAGCCAGAGCCTGGAGGTGAGGGGGATAGGCCGGCTAAGCTCCTTTCCTCCTGGAGATGATAACTGCAGTGCAATAAAGCCCTGGTCCCCCAGGATAGACTGATGGCTGAAACACTTCATCTGAGCTGAGGATCCGTCATGTGCATGTACAAGGGAGTGCGGGGGATAGGAAGGGAGAAAAGGCAGCTCCGAGAACATTTCCAGAGGTGCTCAGGAAATTCCTAGCCCTCCTCCCTTCCCTGAAGTATCATCTGGAAGGTCTTTCCAGAATTTATAGATCTACGGATCGCTTCCAGATCTTAGCACAGCATAGACACCTCATGAAATATTTACCTGGGCTGATGACGGTGATGATGAAGATGGGGGGGCCTGGAAGGGACTATGTTTTTGCCAAGTTTAATTAATTCAATTCAACAAATATTTAACAAGTACGCATTCTTGCCCAGGGCTAGGAAAGCTCTAATTATTATTTTGGGGGAGGAAGGAGGGAAAGGCACTGAAAATATAAATAAAGATGACACAGGCTCTTTTCTCTAGAACCCTGACCTATTCTGAGGGGCCAGGCCATGCACAAACTGGCTGGCTGGGAGTGAGTGCAGGCAGGTGGAGTTGGGACGTAACGACAGATGGTCCAGAGTGTAGCTTGAGGCACACGCACCTAGTGGGATCCTTGCTCTGCCTCTTACTGTCTGTAGGATCGTGGGTTAGTTTCTTGTTTCTTGGGTTCCTCAATTTCCTCAGCTCTAAAATGGAGACAGTGATATTCCCCAGCTCCCAAGGTTGACATGAAGGTTACATGATTTGGTGACTTAGCACCATCCCCGATCAGTAGCTCAGTAGGAAACATCGCCAGCATGGTTGTGATGGAGAATGGGGATCCAGTGACAGAGCCAGGCTGCAGATGACCAGGAACCAAATGACGGTCACCGACTCAGGGCTCTGTGCATGCTGGCTATACCAATGGTTTCAATTTTTTAAAAAAAAATTTAGAACCAGTGCATTTTTGTTTTATTTTATTTATTTATTTTGGCCGCTCCGTGTGGCTTGCAGGACCTTAGTTCCCTGACCAGGGGTCGAGCCTGTGCCCCCTGCAGTGGAAGCACGGTATCTTACCACTGGACCGTCAGGGAATTCTCTAGAACCAGTTCATTTTAATAGGTAATATACATCCAAGTGGTTTAAAAGTTAAAAAGAACTGTGCATAGAAAAGGAAAATAGCTGTCTTCCCTGTCCCCTAAGCAGTCTTTTCCCTCTTCCCCGAGGCAACCTCTGTCACCAGTTTCTGGGTTATCAGTATATATTGATGATGAACATAGCCAATACTCCTTAGGCTTACCATGTGCCCAGCATTATTTTAAGTGCTTATATTAATACTTTTAATTCATATGCACATTCATATTTATATTTATACATTCGTATTCATATACATAACATATTGATTCATTTAATCGTTACAGGAACGATTTATAAGGTAGGTACCGTTGTTATCACTAGTTGTCGGAACATATAACATATAATTAAATAATTTTACTCTTTTTTTTTCCATTTGAGACATTTACTTATATCTTTCCAGTCTCAATATATAAGAACAATTCCCTGAACAACAGTGATAATTAGGGAAGCGGATGGGCCACGGTCATTGGAGAGACTTCATAAAGGAACAGGGCTGGGGAGGATGGTGAGAAAGATAGGTCGTGCTGTCAAACATCTACAGAAAAACTTCACAAGAGTCTTGCAGCTCTTACTCCATTTTCCCCAAAACACGGCAGGGTGAGGTAGGGATGACCATCTCCATTTTCATAGATGAGAAGAGAAATCAGAGGAGCTAAGTGACTTGCCCCAAACCTTACAACTGATCCCAAGCTGGCACTTAGTCCTCTCTGGCCTCCTGGTCCTTAGCCTAACATTTTGCCATGGCAACATGGTGGGATGGGGGGATCAAGCATGAGTAGAGGTCGGGGAGTGAGAGAGCACTGCACGCCTTGTGGAGGCCAGACTGTTGAGTAGGAGTTCATGGGCAGGGAGAGTGGGAGAGAGATGGTGGTGAGACAGCGGGGGCTCCAGGGGGCTTCTCTTGAGCTTTAACCTTCTAGTAAGGAGAAGGTCTAAGTAGAGATGCCATCCTCTGGCCTCTTGTCCTTGGGGGGTCCCTACCATCCAGACCCAACAGGGACCCAAGCGGGGTGGGAGTGGAGCTTCTCGACACACTTCTCAGATGGGCCTTGAAAGATTTTGGACTTCTTTTGTGGGATAGAGAAATTGTCCCCCCCGCCCCAACACCGCCGGGTTTGTAAAGGCTACAGAGGAAAGGGCACACCAGTGTTAAAAACTGGAGAGCTGCCTGCTTAGATCTGGTGAGCCAACCCCCGTGACACATGGGGTGACCCAAGATGTGTGCATAGCGATTTCCCAGCAAAGTCTTCATTTCTGTAGCTATTTATTAAAACCTGCTTCTCAAAATGCCTTCCCTTCTGTGTGTTTCAGTTTCCTCATCCATGGCATAGAGATAATAACGCTTGCCCGACTTACCTCCCAGGCTGGGGTGTAGGTTTAATGAGAAATCGTGTAAGTGCTTTGCCCTTGTTAGGGGTGGTGACGAAGGTGATGGCTGTTTCTCTCCCCACTCGGGGTGTTGGTACCCATCCCTGGTCTCACTCTGTCTTCAGGAGGAACGAAGGCTCTCCTGGAAACATGGGGGCAGCCGTCATGTGTGGCATCTGGGTCTCGTGCGGAGACCCTGAGTAGAGGCCAGATTTCTCCTATGAGTCTGATTCTCCTCATTAAGGAGAAAGCTCCAAAGCTCCAGCATCCCTTGGGCAGACAGTAAAGCATTTGTGCATCTGTGTCAATTTCCCCGCCGAGTCTTAATTTTTCTAAATTACAAACACAATAGTGCGTTTCATGGAAAAATTAGAAAATACAGACAAAACAAAAGAATTAAAAACTGTATTATTTCTACCATGGTCAACACCAAATGTATAGGTACTCTCAGTTTCTTTTCTTTGTGGGTAGGTGTGTGTATTTTTCAAAATGAAACCCTGTTGTACATAATGTTTTGTAACCTATTTTTAAGATCGACAACATACCACAAACATTTTTCCATGTTGACCCAAATTTGTCTCCATCACGCTGTTTAAGTTAAGACTTTGTTCTCATGGGCAGCTCCAGAGACCCCTGGATGTGTGAGAAAAAGGGTTGGCTGAGAAGTGACTTCTCCCCAATGGCCAATGTTTATTCTCAGGTGTGTAGACACCTGGGTCTCCCTGGAGGCAGGCAAGGTTTGGAAAACACTGAACTTGAGGTCAGATAGGCCAGGAGTCCAGCTGCAGCTCTGCCATTTACAAGCTGTAATTGGGAAGGGAAAGGACCCAGGGTGACCAACTTACCATTTCCAGGCCTCCATAAAGGAGTAATGGCAGAATGTAAGTAAAAGAGCTTTGTAAACTGGCAGCAGCTATTAACAAAGTTATGGATGAACAAAGCCTACTTTGTTGCTTCTGCAGGAGAAATTCCAATGTTTTGAGGATCATAAAACACCATGAACAAATGAGTCTGGCCTGTAGGAAGGAGGAGAGCTTGAGAGAGAAAAATCATATTTTAGTTTTGAGAAATGATTTGGACTTTGAAAACAGACTTCTTGGTAAGTAAAGGGGTGGGGAAGGAGAGAGGAAAAAGATGAATTTCTAGGAAGCCAGAAACAAGGGTTCCTAATAAACAGTAATAGGGATGGTGACAATGATGGTGATGATGATGACGGTGATGATGGTGATGGTGATGATGATGGTGGCAGCTAACACAGAGCATGTACTATGTGTCACTTTACAGAGACAAACTCAGCTAATCCCCTGAACATCCCTATGCGGTAAGTATAATTATTGTCCCCATTTTACAGGTGAGGGCAACGAGGCACAGAAAGAAAGATGAACTAACTTAACCAGGTCACATAGCTGGTAAGCGAGAGATCCAGGATCTGAGCCCAAGGTCACAGGTTTCTGTAGACTCAACATACCTGGGACCAGACACGATGGGAAGGGCTGCAGAGCCAGCTCTAGATAGATGGACTTTGAAGACAAATGCTGTATCTATGAGTCATTGTCTATTTGGAGACAACTTGCAGTGAGTGAGTAGTTTCACTTACAGTCAAGGGGACCAGCTGGAAAGCATTTCAGTCTGTGACAACTTGGGAAGTGGAGGGGTGGGGAAGGAAGGGGGAGGAGCCTGTGTTCATTATTTGTCCAGAGCCCTGGGGAGGTGACCAGTGGGAGGGAGTATCCGCTAGGATGCTGAGCCATGACATTCTTTTTTTTCCTGCTCCCTCCCCCCATGACATTCTTGATTGTCGGCCTCCGCCAGGAGGAACTGAGGTTGGTGAGAACTTCCCCTGTGCTTAAGATGGACTCTGGTTCTCCTGGGGGTCTGCCCGTGGCTGGTGTCTCTTGGTTCACCCGGAGGCACAGGCTTCCCTTTCCCCTCCTCTCCTGCCCACCCGCTCTCCCTCCCAAGCACGGCTTGGTGGGGGCAGCCGTGGGATGGAGAGAGCGACCTCTCTGTGGGTGCTCGGAGGACCCCGAGAGCTGTCCTGAAGCCCTGGAGAAGTTTGGAGGAAGTTCTGTGTTCCTTCCGTGGCATCGTCAACGTGGGGAGGAAAATACAGCAGCCATCGTCAGGGGGCTATTCGTCCGGTTCTGCTGCACTCGGAACCTGTCCGGAGGGGCTGACAAGTAAAGGACCCATTGGCTGATGGTGGGCAGGCTGGGCTGTCTGTTAGAGTCACGTGTGCGTATTTGGCAAAAACGGGTCCTGAAACCCTCCCAAGCCTCTGAGAAAGCTTAGTAGAGATGCTGGTCTCCTGTGGGTGGCTGGGCCTGAGGGGCTGCGTTGCAGGGAAAGCCGCTGCAGGACAGAAGGTGCTGGAAGCGGGAGGGAGGCCTCAGCAGAGTAGCGGTGAGCAGTGCAATCGACGACGTGCTACGTGCTGTGCTGGGTGCCTGGGACTGAGGTCCCCACCACACACTGCAGCCCATCCCTCCGAGGGCTGCAGGAGCCGGCAGGTAAATGATGAAGTATCATCCCGAATGCTAAGTGTGAGCTGGGCACACGTAGAGAAAGTGGGATGGGCTCTGGGTGGAAGATTCTTCACAGCCGGGGAGCCCCTGTGCAGAGAGCTCTGCCCTGTCCAATGATGATCCCTTTTCAGGAAACGGGCCCTTCCCTGGATGCTTGATAATCCATTTAAAAAACCAATAGTGTATCACAGACATCTTTTCATGTTGATCCAAATTCATCCGCATCCCCATTTTTTGGTTAAGACTCTGGTTCAATGCACAGTTCTGGGGATCCCTAAACGTGTGAGATGGGAAGAGTTCACTGGGAAACTATTTCTCCTCTCTGCATGTGGGCGCGTGCGGGCACGCGTGCATACATACACACATACTTCGTGTGCAAGCTCACACACACATACTTCTAAAACTTATTTACTTTATGGCTCCGTGAATTTTGTTTAAAGAAATTTAGTTTAGAAAATTTCAAATATACACTAGATTAGAGAGAAGAGCATGGTGAGTCCCCATGTACTCATCTCCCAGCATCTGCAGTTATCAACATTTTGCCAATGTTGTTTCCTCCATCTCCCCAGTGCATTATAAAAACAGTCACAATTCCCTGCATTCCATCAATGCTTCAGAATGCATCACCTCATGCCATCCTTATGACAGTCCTATTGAGTTCAGCAGAGTGGTTATTACTATCTTCATTAAAAAAAAATATTTATTTATTTTTGGCTGTGTTGGGTCTTTGTTGCTGCGCGTGGGCTTCTCATTGTCGCGGCTTCTCTTGTTGCGGAGCATGGGCTCTAGGCGCACAGACTTCAGTAGTTGTGGCTCACGGGCTCTAGAGCGCAGGCTCAGTAGTTGTGGCGCACGGGCTTATTTGCTCCGTGGCATGTGGGATCTTCCTGGGCCAGGGCTCGAAACTGTGTCCCCTGCATTGGCAGGCAGATTCTTAACCACTGCGCCACCAGGGAAGCCCCTATCTTCATTTTATAAAGAGAAAACCAAAGCTCAGAGAGGTTAAGGAACTTTTCCAAGGTTACACAGCTAGACAGCCCAGGACTTCTGATGCCTAATCAGGTTCCAGCTCATTGGATTATTCCAACTGCATTTTAGGATGCAGGCAGGGCAAGCAGGGGCGTAGCTTAGCTGGTGGAAGGTCTCTGAGACTCCCAGCCTACAGGGTTGCCCAGTCTAAGGCCTTTCTTTTAACCCCTTTGCTAGACCTGCCCCACTGCTTGGAGCAGCTAGAGCAGGGGAGGGCAAATTAAGCTCTCCCAGGTTTTTCACCGGTGGCTTCCTTGGATCGTGGCTGCAGGATGTTTATAATACTCGGAATCAATTTGAGGCGCAGAGATTTTCAATCAGGGAGGCAGGTTGCACTGATAGGGTCAAAAGGCCTGTCGCCAGCGAGGATCACAGCATCTGACATATTAATTTGAGCTGTCAGAACCAATACGTGTAACGGAGGCGTGGAGACACAGGCCCTGTTTCGGAGAAAGAGTGGGAAAGGAACAAACAGGGGAAAGTACGACCCTGTGACAGACTAACGTTTCACAGACTCCTGTAGACCCAGTCCCGCCGCGGGTAGCCAGCGGGCCGCCCATTCCTGGGGAGGCATGCGTGGACGGGAGGACGGGACTTCTCTGCGGGATGCTGGCTACATCACAGCGGCCAGTTGGCCCTGTAATTAAATTCTCCCCAGCTTTTCCCCGACGCTCACTAGTTGTCTCTTTCCTTGCCTCCACATCAGTTGAGCTCCAAAGCTCTGAGCCTCAGTGGGAAGTACGTTTGTTACTGAGAACGCTTTGACACCTGCAGCTGGAGTCGGCTCCCGGCAAAAAATCACCATGAGCCCTGCTTCTCCCGAGACTCACACTCAGCCTGCCTCACGACTGGTACCCTTCCTCTCTTTCCTGCCCTCCCTGTTCCCGTTCTCCTTGTTGTCCCTCTCCATCTCGTTCTCCCCACTCCCAGTTCCTTTGGGCAACCCTGCCATCCCCTCAAGACCCCATACCTTCCCCGAGACCTGGGAGCTGATGCTCTCAAATGAACCCTTGTGAACACACAACAGCGCAGGTCTGCACGGGTCCCGGGCGTGCAGGGTACACACTGTGTTCCCGGGGACCCCATCTTATTGGGTTGCACATGTAAAGCACGGTGGACCCAGAAAAGCCCAGTAGTCTCCATGCTTCTTATACCAAGTGATCAGGAAAGAATGGGAACATACAATGTCATGGCCAAGACATGGTAAAGGCTCCATTCCTGGAAGCCCCTGGGCCATGACTGGGGGGTGGTCTATGTCAAGCAAAGGAAGAGTGATTCCGCATCCAGTGGGAGCAATGAACACAGACAGACCTCATTTTAGTGCACTTTATTGTGTTTCGCAGATACTGTGTTTTTTACAAACTGGAGGTTTGCAGTAACCCTGTATCAAACAAGTCTATCGGTGCCATTTTTCCAACGGCATTGGCTCATGTCGTTTCTCGATGTCGCATTTTGGTAATTCTCACAATATTTCAAACTTTATTATTATATTTGTCATGGGGATCTGTGATCAGTGAACTTTGATGTTACCGCTATGACTCACTGAAGGCTCAGAGGATAGGTGGCAGTTTTTAGTTTTTAGCAATAAGGTAATTTTAAATTAAGGTATGTGCATTTTTTCCCACCAAAACCATGCATTTACATTTATTCTTGTAACTCGCTATATGTTTCAAGCCATGAGTTCCCATGGTTATCTCCAGTTCCAATGCAACAACACAGGATTTATCCCAGCTTTTCCCCTTTTGATATTTCGACCTCCTCCTCTGAGGAGAAAGCCCCACTGTCTCTATCTTCCCGTACAGACAGTGTTCTCCTTCTTGTGCATTGTTTTTTTAGACAGAATGCTAGTGCACCTTAATAGACTACAGTATAGTGTAAACATAACTTTTATACGCACTGGGGAGCTAAAAAATTCGGGTGACTCGCTTTATTTGATACTCGCTTAATGGTGAGGGTCTGGAACCGAACCCATGATGTCTCTGAGGTCTGCCTGCACTTATGACATTAGGCGCCGTGGAGAGGTGAGCCTGAGAGGTGGACAGCAGCCCTATGTTAACACACAAGCGAATCCCACACGTCTGTCTGAGATTCCAAAGCTCACGGCCTCCCGGGCATCTCCTCATTGCTGGGCCTCCAGTGACGGAAGACGTCAGGTCTTTTCCTAGGCAGCGGTGCTGAAGGGCCTCCCTCGGGGACACAGGAGTTGACCCTCCAGCTCCCTTCCCAGACCGGATCACTTCTTCCCCCAACACGCCCTCTGCCCCATCCTAACACCCGTGTAGCACCCAGTGTGATATATTCGGGAGCTTTTTTCTTCTCAAAACGTTTTGTGCAAAGGGAACAGCTCTTTGAAGAAACTAGCTCCTGAAAAAAAATCTTTGAGTTGTGTGGAGGAACACAGTTGTCCTTGCTCCGAGGGGAGACCCCAATCTTGAAGAGAAAGTAAATGAGGGACAATGGTTATCAAAAAGATGGGTGAGATTTATAGGAAGAGCTGCATTTCTTCTCCTGATCTGTCTTTCCCTCCACCTGTAACGTACAAGTCAAACCAATAAATGGTATGGGGAGAGAGAGAGAGAGAAAGTACACTTGTAAGAATCCTCTTTAGGGTGACAGCTAAAGGATAGAGAGTTTCTTCTCGAGATGATGAAAATGTTCTAAAATTGACTGTGTGATGGTGGCACATATCTGAATATATTAAAAACCATTGAATTTTATACTTTAAACGGGTGACTGTATGGCATGTGAATTACGTCTCAATAAAGCTGTTAAAAAGAAAAAACAAAGGACACACTTCCTACTGGGGCCTGGCCTTGGACGTTACCTTGGAAGGGCACGGGTGTTCAATCCCCACCAGCGTGGGTCCCAGGAGTCGGGTCACCCACAGAGTCCAGGAGGCAGTGGAAAGGCTGGAAAAGGGCCTCCGTCTCTAAACCCAGCCACGTCACAGGTCCAGTTAGAGACTTGTGGCAATCGGTTTGTAGGACGTCACCGTTGGAAGGAATGTTAGAGGCCACGATGTCCAACTCCCGTTTCTCAGATGCAGAAACGGAGGCCCAGGAAGGGGAGGGACTTGTCCACAGAACACAGCGCGTTAGAGTCAAATCTGGGACCTGAGCCTCGTCTTCCGTTGCTTATCCTAACGTCTTTCCTTTTCCTTCCACAAAGAGCGACCGAAATGTGTGCTGGGATCTATGTGTTCACAGTCAGCCTTAGAGAGTATAGAGGGGGGTGGCGGTGTGGGGTAAACAGGCCACTACACCACAGTCTGAGGCACTTTGATGGGGGGAGTAGAGGAGGCTATAGGTAGATCTAGAGAGGGACGACAACTGTGTGTGCGTGCGCGTTGCTCAGGGACGGTTTCCTAAAGAAGTTACTTTCCATCTGAGATCGAACTGATCAACAGGAATCAGGTACAGCTAGGGGACAGGGGGAAGAGGGGGAGTGGGGGTGAGCTGGGGCATCTACGTTATTCAGGAGACATTCAGTCTGATACGGAAGACTGTCTGGGGAGTGAGCAGAGAATGTGGAGAATGAGACTGAAGAGGTTCTAGATTCTCTGGGACCTTCTATAACTACCTATGGTGTTTAGGCTTTACCTCGAGGTTAACAAGAGCCCTTGATGAGTTCGCGGCACGTTACTCTGGCATCCACATCGTGCTAAGGGAGCTCTCCTCTGGTCCAACACCCCTCGCCGCCAACCCCAGGCTCTTGGGCCAGCTGCATAACAACCCTCTTTTACTGAGCACGTACTGCATGGCTGGCGCTGGACTCAAGTGGGTATTTAACGCTGAGGAACTCATTTAATCTCCATAACAACCCAATAAATTGTTTACCAAAATGATTCACATTTTACAGATGCTAGTAGCTGACACTTATTTAGATTAACTATGTGCCAGGCATGTTCTAAGGACTTTACATATATCAACTAACTTATTCCTCATGGAAACCCCGTATGGTAGGTACCAGGATTACCTGCATACGATAAACTAGGAGACTGAAGCACAAGGAAGATAAATAACTTGCTTGACTAGCCGCTCACAGAGAGTCAGCCCCTGCTTGTCTCCATTTCTCTAGACCCCCCAACAGAAGAAAACTAAAAAAAAAAAGGTGTAAAATTTAGAGAAAAATAAAGCATTTCCCCCTTATTGTTAAATTCCTGGCCCTCCTTCAAACAAACAAAGAAACAAACAACCCTCCCAAACTCAAGGTGGGAATCTTCTTGTCCAGGAAAGAGGGGAGGGGTGATAGGCAAAGGGCTAGGACATCACATAGGAAGGGCAGACCACACATCTTGTGGGAGGGGGTGCAGGCAGAATTCCAAAATCACCCTATGGCCTTCACCTCCTGGGGTTACCCCCATGACTATGTTATGGGATGTGGCAAAAGGCGTTTTGCAGATGTAATTAAGGTTACTAATCAGATGACCTTAGAATTGGTAGATTATCCAGGGGGACCTAACCCAAACATGTCAGCCCTTTAAGAGCAGAGAATTTTCTCCAGAAAAGGTAGAAAAAAGGCATCAAAGAGACTGAAGTGTGAGAGGGCTCTGATGCCAGGGAAGTTCTCTGTTGGTGATCTTTACATTTTCTCATTCCTTCTGCACCTATTCATTGGAATCCTTCTGAGAAGGATTCTTTTCCTCATCAACTATGTGGTTGGCTTGATGAAGAGTTCATACAGGAAAGGCAGTGTAAACGTTTGATTGTTTTTTTCTCCCTTATTTAATCAATTTTCAAAAAAGTTTTTAAATGCCATTATGCCAATCAAAGGGCTGAAGTCCAGAGAATGGATAGGTTGCAGAGTTCTAGAGCCAAGATTTGAATTTAAGTTTTCCCAGGGTCCAACTTGTGGGCTTAACCACTGTACCTCACTGCCTCCCAGGAAGGAGGAAAATGGTCATGAGATAATGTCAAATTAATCAGGCAGAATATGAATCTAGTGAGATATTTATAGATGCATAGAAAAGATGGAGGGAAATACACCAGAAGTTTTACAGTGGTTATCCCTGAAAAGTTGAAAAACAAAAAGCACCCAGAACACTTGGGTTCCTCTGTTTCTGGTCCTTTCTCAAAGGCTGCTGAGAACCTATAGAGGGTATTAAGTTCTTTTTGTGCAATGAGCAGGGCACTTTTCTTGTTTATAAAGGTCCCTGTCATTGTCCTTGAATGCTGGCGAGTGTCCCACGGGAGAGCTTGGCAGTGTCTTTCTCTAAGGAGAGAGGGGCTGTATCACTTCAAGGATTCCTAGGCACTTTCTGTGGCTACCGTTGGTGTGGTTTAGTGGGGAAGAGGCTGATCTGGAGTCAGATCATTTAGGCTCACGCTTTGGCTTAGCCACTTCCTAGCTCTGTGACCTTGGGCAAGTTAACCTCTATGTTCCTCAGTTTACTCAACTCTGAAGTGGAGAGGGTCACAGTGCGGACCTCCTAGAGTTTGGGAGGGTTACATGAGTTAATGCAAGTAGGATGCAGGCCTTAAAAAGTACTCAAGGAGCGCTAGTTATTCTTATGCAGGAGAGCCTGGAAGAATCATTGCTCCACATAATTTTGCTGTTACGAGAATAGAAGGGAGGACCGCTTCCCCAGGTGCCAGAAGGATTGCAGCGAAACCCAGACTCTGCCTTTGTGACACACATTTTCCCTATCCAATTTACCTTGGCACAAAAGGATAACTCATTGGTATGTCCACATCCTGGTCCTTGACATACATCTTCCCTGCTCGTACATGTGGTGACAGCTCCCCAGGTCCCCTGGACTTTCTTCTCTGAGTTTCCCATTAATGTTGTCTACACGAAGGAAGACCTGGTGTTTGCCTTTCCCCAAAGCCATCCTTCTTTGGAGAACAGAGGGTAGGGTGAAGGGTGGGGGCCCTGAAGAGGAGGGAGGTGGGAGAAAGACCATCCCAAGACGTCAATGTGACCTTGAGATCCAGCAGCATGGCTTAGAAATACACAGGCCAGCTACCTCCCAGCAAGGCTTGCCGGCACCAGTCCTGCCCTTCCTGGCAGCCAGGAGAAGGCACGTCTGGAATGAAACTGGTCCTGCCCTGGGGAAGGGGTGAATGGTTACTTGTGAAGCTAGTTCTTGGGTTTGATTTTCTCCTCAACTACCTCAATTTCTTCCTCTTCACCAGACAAGTGCATGCAGCTTGGCGATTTCCAACCATTCCCAGCCCTAATAATTGACCCGATGGGCTTCTGTAAGCGATTGGGGTCCTGCCGAGGCCTGGATTCTCAGTTGGGATCCCCAGGAGTGAGGACAATCATCCTATTCCTTTCCCAAGTGTTTGGACTTTGGGTCAGAAGCCGCCACGGAAAGGGGAAAAAGAGAAAACACTTCTCGATGAAATGTTCTTCCTTTGGGACACGACTCCAGGCGTGTTAGGAATGGAAGTGACGTTTTCTCATTCATTCATCTCATTCACTTATTTATTCATTCATTGGAGAAATATGTATTGGTTCTTTTAGAGAGTGCTTTTCAGACTTTTGCTTTTGGCAGCAGAACCCCTATTTAATAACATCTTCATGAAACCCAATATATAAGAGACTGAACTGAAGTTCAGAGAGAATCAGGGACTTGCCCAAGGCATCCACGCTCTTTAATGGTGGTGCTGGGTGGCATCCAGATATGCTCATTTCTAACCCTTCAGTCAGCTATGCCCTTGTTATTTGGAGCATTTATAGACAAGTACAAACAGTCCTAAACTTACAAGTGAGCTCTGTTCCAAAAGTTCATCAGGAAGTCCGCTACCTGGACTTGGAATATATTTCCCTATAGAAACAGAGGTACGGATGGTGGTGAGGTGCCCAGACCGGCCCACAAAAGCAAGTTTAATCCACAGTGTGTTGGAATTCTAGAACTAACAGTTCTTCTTTAGCTTTGTGCTTCTAAGAGCCCTGAGGAACTTGTGTACTTGGACAGTAAGACATCCTTTGTGGGGAACATGTCTGTGAGTTCCCACCCATGTGGACACAGTAAGGGACTAGGCAGTGAGCAAAAATGACCTTTGCATGTTTCGAAAGATGTCACCGTTTTCTTTGGTCCCAATAGAATGTCAAGCTCCCAAAGGAAGGGATTTTTGCTTATTTTGTTTCCTACCGTATTCCCAACATATAAGTGCCCATAAGAAGCGCTTGATAAATGATTGTTGAATGAATAAATGCACAAAAGTTTCATAGATTTCTTGAACACACATCTCCAGGAGGCTTGGTTATTTGTTTCCAAGAAACAAATATATTCTAAATATATTATATTTAGAAACAGCAAAGTAAAGGCTGATATAGACAGATCACACCAACAGCAGGTAGAGGTGATCAGCATTCAGGCAGAAGAAAAAAAAAAACATAAAAAGCTGATACAGGAACTCCAAAAGCACAACAGTCTGGGATCATTCAGGTCAGGAACCCTGGGAGTCATTACTGTAAAGTACACATTAATTAATGCTTATAATTTATCATCCTTGTTTAAAGATGGAGGAAAGGATGTGTGGAAATTGTCGAAATCATAATAAAAAGTTATGTTTCTTAAAGAAACAAACTCTTCTTTTATCTGGAAAAACATTCTAGGATTCCTCAAGTTCCAAGTGCCTAAGTGTTCTAGTCTGTAATATGAGAAAAACGTTGGATGTTACACTTTACAGTAGGGACTATTTGGGGCTTTGGTGGAGCTCTCAGCCTTTTTGGACTGCAAATATAATTGGGTAACAAATGAGAAACTTTGCTTTTAAAGCAAAAACGAAACTGAAAGAGGCATCTTAGCTGCTGCGGACAGCAGTTCATCGCAGGTGGCCCAGGGCGGCCTTCCAGGAGCCCAGGCAGGAGTAGCATTTCCGTGGAGTGTGCATCCTTGGGGGAATTTTGCTTGAAGACAGAGCGTGGGCTTCAGACTAAGACAGAACTTCACTCAGTGTAGGCGCTTCTACTTACTAGCTGTGTTACCTTGGACAACTCATTAACCACTCTGAGCCTTGGTTTTTTTTCTTCCTCCAGAAGGTAATGTCTTCCTTATAGAGTTGTGAGGTTTAACTGAAATAGCATATTTAAACGGCCAGGTATGGTGCCGTTACATGAAAGATACTCAACAAATGCAACTTCCTCTCTTACTATTTCCAGGAGATACCCTCCTCTACTTTCTATGGTTGAATTTGAGTGAAGGGTGCTGTGTGTGTGTGTGTGTGTGTGTGTGTGTGTGTGTGTGTGTGTGTCTGCAAGTGGCTTGCTCACTCAAGTCTTCCCTCCAGCAGTTCTCCTCCTTTCTTGCCCTGCTCCATGTCTGGGTGGGCTGTTGGGCCAATGACCATAGTCTAAGAACACTTTGCAAAGTTTTGGTAAATATTTGGCCCCTCTAGTTCAGGCAATGATTTGAGTTTGAGAATCAGTCACAGAGCATCATTTCCATGAACAGCTGTGCTTGCAATGGAAAGATGAAAACAAAACACACCCTTCCATCCCCCCACCTCCTTTCCTAAGACCACCGTATCCATG
Source organism: Phocoena sinus (assembly GCF_008692025.1). NCBI lineage: Eukaryota > Metazoa > Chordata > Mammalia > Artiodactyla > Phocoenidae > Phocoena > Phocoena sinus. Next base: position 29,608,554 of record NC_045783.1, on the reverse strand, counting down.
AGGGCAAGATAGTCTGAACACGCCTTTCCTTCCTCAAGCGTCAAACCCTGTTGCTTGGGAGTGGAGACCAAGAGTTTTACACAAAGGGTTCATAAACTTTCCTAATTTTGGGAGCGTGGGGTTGTAGTTAAATGTGAGCTGCCCCGATCCCCCCTGGGGACAAAGGCACTGATTTCTCCAGCTGCGGGAAGTGTTGCTGCTCGTGTCACTTTGCTTGTCTCCCTCTGGGCATTGCCCCCAACTGAAGGGAGCTCCCTCACCTGAGCTGTGTCCCCTTTCCAGGGGCAGCCCATGTCCAAGGACTGGGCAATGTGGTATGGAAAGATCTGGTCCTCTTGTCTCAATGTGGGACATCTCTGAAGGCCTGCCCAGCCACAGAGCTCTCCATGGGATTGGCTAAGGTCTCTGCTACAGCTGCATTGCCACTGAACTTCAGCTTCTGCCCCATCCTGCTTCCTTCACACACTCTCAAGGACACTTCCCAATAAATCACCTGCAGGCAGATCTCCATCTCAAGGCCTGTTTCTGGGGGAAAGGGACCTACAGCACTTGGTGTAAGAAGAGGTGCAAGGAAGCATGTGTTAAAATGGGGCCTGGTGGACTTCAGACTATACTACAAAGCTACAGTAATCAAGACAATATGGTACTGGCACAGAAACAGAAATTAGATCAATGGAACAGGATAGAAAGCCCAGAGATAAACCCACGCACATATGGTCACCTTATTTTTGATAAAGTAATCAAGAATATACAATGGAGAAAAGACAGCTTTTTCAATAAGTGGTGCTGGGAAAACCGGACAGCTACATGCAAAAGAATGAAATTAGAACATTCCCTAACACCATACACAAAAATAAACTCAAAATGGATTAAAGACCTAAACATAAGGCCAGACACTATAAAAGTCTTAGAGGAAAACATAGGCAGAATCCTCTGTGACATAAATCACAGCAAGATCCTTTTTGACCCACCTCCTAGAAAAATGGAAATAAAAACAAAAATAAACAAATGAGACCTAATGAAACTTAAAAGCTTTGGCACAGCAAAGGAAACCATAAACAAGATGAAAAGACAACCCTCAGAATGGGAGAAAATATTTGCAAATGAAGAAACTGACAAAGGATTAATCTCCAAAATTTACAAGCAGCTCATGCAGCTCAATATCAATAAAACAAACAACCCAACCCTAAAATGAGCAGAAGAGTTAAACAGACATTTCTCCAAAAAAGATGCACAGATTGCCAACAAACACGTGAAAGGATGCTCAACATCACTAATCATTAGAGAAATGCAAATCAAAACTACAGTGAGACATCACCTCACACCAGTCAGAATGGCCATCATCAAGAAATCTACAAATGATAAATGCTGGAGAGGGTGTGGAGAAAAGGGAACCCTCCTGCACTGTTGGTGGGTATGTAAATTGATACAGCCACTATGGAGAATAGTATGGAGGTTCCTTAAAAAACTACAAATAGAACTACCATATGACCCAGCAATCCCACTACTGGGCATATGCCCTGAGAAAACCATAATTCAAAAAGAGTCATGTACCAAAATGTTCATTGCAGCTCTATTTACAATAGCCAGGACATGGAAGCAACCTAAGTGTCCATCATCGGATGAATGGATAAAGAAGATGTGGCACATATATACAATGGAATATTACTCAGCTATAAAAAGAAATGAAATTGAGTTATTTGTAGTGAGGTGGATGGACCTAAAGTCTGTCATACAGAGTGAAGTAAGTCAGAAAGAGAAAAACAAATATCATATACTAACACATGTATATGGAAGCTAAAAAAAAAAAAGGTTCTGAAGAACCCTAGGGGCAGGACAGGAATAAAGATGCAGACATAGAGAATGGACTTGAGGACACTGGAAGGGGGAAGGGTAAGCTGGGACGAAGTGAGAGAGTGGCATGGACATATATACACTACCAAATGTAAAATAGATAGCTAGTGAGAAGCAGCTGCATAACACAGGGAGATCAGCTTGGTGCTTTGTGATCACCTAGAGGGGTGGGATAGGGAGGGTGGGAGGGAGACTCAAGAGGGAGGGGATATGGGGGTATATGTATATGTATAACTGATTCACTTTGTTATACAGCAGAAATTAACACACCATTTGAAAGCAATTATACTCCAATAAAGATGTTAAAAAAAAAAATGGGGCCTGGGAGCTGGAGCATCCACCAGCCAACTGGCTATGATGCCCTGTGTCTGGTGGTAGGTGATGTTTCCATGGAACCTGGCCTGTGGTAGCAGCTCCATTGTCAAACCTTCACTGGCAGGTAGATGAGATTGGACATGGATGGAAGGAAATGTCCTGGCAGGTATAATGTCTCACGTGTTTGAGAGGGTGGGGGCAGCAGTGATTATCTGGACTAAGGAAACATAGCTGTTCCTGGGAGCTATTGATGCATTGGGGAGAGACAATGAAGGTTGGGGATAATTAATCACCAAGTTCACACCAAGGACCTCCATATAAAGAGAATCTTATTGCCTGAAGCTAGAGGGGGGATAGTGGGGATTAGGCCTAGAACTAAAGACAGCAGAGCTCCAGAGCAAGGCTCGATCCTCTACCCCAGCCAGGCTGCCCTGCCAAAATCAGGGTCCTGAGACTTGCGATGGAGACACCTGGGTTGGTACACTAAAACATTGAATCCCCAGATTCCTCCAACCCCTCTGGGTCAGCAGAAGCAGCCCAGTCCTTCCTGTTAAAGCTTAACTGCCCCCCTTCCCCCTCCTTGGCTTGAAGACAGTGGAGGGGGCTCTGCCTTTCAAGACCCCAGGTGTCCCCTCAGGACTCAGCCATTCCTCCCGTCCTGCCACCAGCCTAATAACCGGGGATAAGTCATGACATAATCTGGTCAGAAAAAGGCTGGGCCTGCTAAGGAAAGAAAGGGCCTGCACACCAAAGGGGGTGCAGATGTATCCAGCAGGTACCTCCCAGAGCTGGGAGAGTGTGTGTGGAGCTGCTTTCTGAAGGTGTGGGATTGAGTGGCAAAACATAAGGGAATCGAAGAGGGTTTTTTTTGTTGTTGTTTGTTTTTTTTGCGGTACGCAGGCCTCTCACCGTTGTGGCCTCTCCCGTTGCGGAGCACAGGCTCCGGACGCGCACGCTCAGCGGCCATGGCTCACGGGCCCAGCCACTCCGCAGCATGTGGGCTCTTCCCGGACCGGGGCACGAACCCGTGTCCCCTGCATCGGCAGGCGGACTCTCAACCACCGCGCCAGCAGGGAAGCCCAAAGAGGGCTTTCTATTTGCTTGTTTTTATTTGTCTGCTAGGGGGGCACTCTCCTCTTATTGAGGATTGAACCACACGACGAGGACCCTGGAAGTCAGTGCTAGCACTAACTAGGTGCTAGGGAGACTCCTGGAAACTTGGAGAAAGTGCAGGCCTGGACTTAGTGAAGTAGAAATTCCAGAACTGTCGTGGTGGACAGTGGAAGAATGGGTGGATAGGCTTAAAGAAGTGGTCACGTTAGAGTTGATTTAGTAAGGCTGGAAAACTCACACTGACTGTTCTCTAAGGGAGCCAAAGGACTCCCCCAACCCAACCCCCATTTTTTTCAATTTTTATCAAAATATAGTTGATTTACAATATTGCGTTAGTTTTGGATGTACAGCAAAGTGATTCAGTTATACATATATGCATATTCTTTTTCAGATTCTTTTCCGTTGTATGTTATTACAAGATACTGAGTAGAGTTCCCTGTGCTGTACAGTAGGTCCTTGTTGATTATCTATTTTATATATAGTAGTGTGTACCTGTTAATTCCAAACTGCTAATTTATCCCTCTCCCCGCAACGTTTTCCCTTTGGTAACCATAAGTTTGTTTTCTATGTCTGTGAGTCAACTTCTGTCTTATAAATAAGTTATTTGTATCATCTTTTTAGATTCCACATATAAGCGATATCACGTGATATTTATCTTTCTCTGTCTGACTTACTCAGTATGAAAATCTCTAAGTCCATCCATGTTGCTGCAAATGGCATGATTTCATTCTTTTTCATGGCTGAGTAATATTCCATTGTATATATGTACCACATCTTCTTTATCCATTCATCTGTCAATGGACACTTAGCCAACCCCCATTTATGAAAGTAATGAAGACTATTTCCTTCACCAGTGTTGTTGGGAAACTCAGTGGTGGCTGTCCTCTGTAGGCTAGGGCTGACCATCGGAGATTCTGTGACAGAAATTCACTTCTTTATAGCAATGGGGATGATAGGGTCGCCAAATAAGAGGGCCCAGCTGGTGTTACGGTCGTCAGAAGCAAGGTAGGCACAGTTATCGGGGGAGCAGGGACAGAGTGGTGGTTGGGGGGCCTGACCTGCAGAGAACCATGAACCTAATTAATAGAATATCATCCCTCTGGGCAAGCAGATGGGCAGCTAACATGGGAATCACTCACACTATACAACCAGGAGAAATTGATGCTCAGGAAGCTGAGGGTGGCTACCCCCAGTAAACAGGTGTGATTCCTTGCCTAGTTTCTGGACCTGAGCCAGTGTTTAGACCTGGGACCTATCAACTAAGGGAGAGATCAGGTCTCCAGAGGAGAGGACTCTGTAATGCCACAGCCAATATATAATGATTTCTTTTGTCCTTCCCCAAATGTACAAGTGGCCATTTACTTGGGTAACCATTCCCTGGGGAAGAGGGAAGATGCAGACTTATCAAGGACTTTTGGACACAGGACCTGTGTTGACTCCCAGGAAACTGAAGCTTCAGTATGGTTGCTCTGGCTAAGTCTGACTCACAGTGGGTCCATTGGGTCCTCTGATCCACCCAGCGGTCACTTCCCTGATCCCTGAATGTATAACTGGAATAGACTTTGTAGTTGGCAGGACCACATTGGCTCCTTAGCATGTGGGGTAAGAGATACTGGAATAGGAGTGGCTTCTGAATCTTCCCCCACCTCCTGGCCAACATAGTAAATAAAAACCAATATGGCATCCTGACAGGAGGAAATGTCATAGATCAGTGCCGTTCTTAAAGAACTAAAGGATGCCCAGATGACTGCCCAGATCATATTCTCATTTAACCCACTAATTTAGACTCTACAAAAACCAGACGATCTTGGGGGATGACAGTGAACTAGCACAAACTCAGCCAAGCGGGAGCCCTGATTGCAATTGTTTTGTCAGTTGTAGTATCTGTGCTAGACGGATTGGTATGGCCTCAGGTACAGGCCAATGATCTGGTGAATGCATTTTTTCCATACCTATCAGGGAGATCAAAGCACTTCACATTCATAGGAGATGGACAACAGTATACATTTATGTCTTGGCCTAGGGCTACATTAACTCTTCTGCCCTCTGTCATAAAAAAGCCTGAAGGGACCTAGGCCTTCTAGACATTCCACAGAATGACATAGTGGTACACTCTATTAATGCCATTTTGATAATCTTACTGGGGATTAACAAGCAATGGCAAGTATGTGGAGGCATTGGTAAGACACACATACTACAGACAGTGGGAAATAAATCAGTTAACTTTGTACACAGTGCTCTGTCTCGGACTGTTTCCTGGGGAACCTGCCTTATGGTAAGGATGTCTAAATACTGAGTCTCCACCTGGAACCGGGCTACCTGTATCAGGCTGGACTAGGCAGCCGCATAGAAGAGGGAGATCAGCTCGGTGCTTTGTGACCGCCTGGAGGGGTGGGAGAGGGAGGGTGGGAGGGAGGGAGACTCAAGAGGGAAGAGATATGGGAACATATGTATATGTATAACTGATTCACTTTGTTATAAAGCAGAAACTAACACACCATTGTAAAGCAATTCTACTCCAATAAAGATGTAAAACAAAACAAAACAAAAAAAACAATGTCAACACCTTGATGGCTTAACACAAAAACAGTGCTTTCATCACTAATGAAAAACCCGATGAGGCTGTTTCTGGTTGGTTGGTTGGTTGGTTGGTTCCTCTGAGCCCTTGAGGATGGTTGGCACCATTGTCACCACCTGGCAGCCACGGTCTCTGTGGACGGGTCTCCATCCAGGGAGCGCACGGGAGACTTAACCACCTGGGCCTGAACCTGACACAGCCCTTTGGCTCACGTTTGTTGGTGAGGATAGTCCCATGATCTGATGCTGTTGCACAGAGTGGGGAGTGGGCATGGAGTTGAAAACTGTAGACGGGGCAGCAGATCTCCAGAAACAACGCCACACTGTGTCGAGGGGGGCATGAGCCTTGGGGGTCAGTAGTCATCTCTGCCACACCACCCTAAGCAAAGCTGGGAGATAAGTGAGGTTAGTCTTTTTTTTTAAAAAAAAATTATTTTATTTATTTAATTTTGGCTGCTTTGTGTCTTCATTGCTGCATGCAGGCTCTCTCTAGTTGTGGCGAGCAGGGGCTACTCTCTTCGTTGTGGTGCGTGGGCTTCTCACTCTGGTGGCTTCTCTTGTTGCGGAGCACAGTCTTCTCATTGCGGTGGCTTCTCTTGTTGCGGAGCATGGGCTCTAGGCGCGTGGGCTTCATCAGTTGTGGCACACGGGCTCAGTAGTTGTGGCTCGCGGGCTCTAGAGTGCAGGCTCAGTAGTTGTGGTGCACAGGCTTAGTGGCTCCGTGGCATGTGGGATCTTCCTGGACCAGGGCTCGAACCCGTGTCCCCTGCATTGGCAGATGGATTCTTAACCACTGTGCCACCAGGAAAGCCTCCAAGTGAGGTTAGTCTTGACTCCATCTAATGCACTCCTCCACAGACTCCCAGTTTTGTGACTCTTTCCCCTTCCCGGCTCTGACCTCTGATTATTCTTTGAAGAATTGCTCTCAGAGTGCCGTTAAGTGACTAAGTTCCTAGCTGACAACCAGACCATCGGCTCAATACCCATCCCTTCCTAGACCTTGAAATTCTCTCCCATCTTCAGCAGGCCCTTCCAGAGCGCTCTGCCTTTGCCGGCGCAGGGACCCCTCCGGAGCACAGTTACCTTCCGGCTGGGAAAGGATGACTTTTCTCGTTCTTCACGATCCGGCTCAGAAATAACGTCCTCAGTGTTCCTGACTCCTTGAATATACTTGGATTACAGCATTTATCACACTGGAGCATAAAGAACTGGGTGCCCATGGGTCTTCTGAACGTGGTGTGTGTCCATGTCACGAGAACAGAAGCTGCATGGGGTCAGGATTCTTTCCTACTCTGTGTTCCCCGGAGCCTTGGGCAGCAGTTGGACCAGAGTAGACACTCGTTCAGCGTGTGTTGCATAAACAATCCTTTGTCCCTTTTCTGCCCTGGCACGGTGCCCAGCATGCAGCAGGCCCTCAGTTGCCGAAGGATGTCATGGTTGCAAGGTCAGAGTGTTTGCAGTCTCATGTCATCCTTGCTGGTGGTGGGGTTTCAGGTACTGTCTTTGAGCGATGGTTCTGATTCTGGAAAATCCTAGTTCTGGCTGAAATTATTCTACCTAGACACACACAGACACACAGACACATGTACACACAGCCCTTTATTCCCAGGTCCTCTCCCAAGTCCTTTTTGAAGATGGAGGCCCAAGGAAACCAGTTCTTGTAAAACTACTTCTTGTAAAACCATTTCCTTATTTTTCTACCCTGTTGAGTCTGCGCCTCCATCCTGCCCACCCCGAGCCCCAGGCCCGTACCTCCAGGGCTGGTTCCTCCTCAGACAGAATTGTTCCCACAAAGGCCCAGAACCGGAGACTTAAACTGGATTTGCCTGTGGCTTTGGGCTCCCTGCGTCCTCCGTCTTTTGTTTTTGATTTATCGTTTTAATCAGTTGTAGTCAATCATTCCCTCTGTCTTGCTTCACCATAAACACAACTCTTTGCCAAAAAAATTATAACTGTATTAAATGATTTTATGACAGTAAACTGCAGATGGTACAGTGTAAACACAGGTGTTTCTCATACCCCACACCCTCCAGCTCTGCCCGGACCGGCAGGGGTGCCGTGGAGGAAGGGCGCCTTTGGGGCCACGAGAAAGGAGCTGCCCCCGGGAGTCTGAGGATAGCAGGTCGTGTGGTTCAACCCTTCACAAAAGAGGTAAAGAGACAGATTTCTGGGAGGAGATGCCATCGGGCTCAGGTCGCACAGATGCCTGATGGCAGAGCCAGGGTGTGATTGAATTCATCAGATGTCTAAGATCCCTTCCAGGACGCTTCTGCTCTCTCCTCTCCTTCCCCAGGTCCATTTTAGGCACATTTCACTGTAGTACAAGTACTCGTGGAGGGAGGGAATGGGATAATGTGAATATTGTAATTTGTCCGAGGCTGTGTGTGTGTATATATATATATATATATACACACACCCCTTGGGTCTTAATGTTTTTGTCCTACAGTTTGGGTAGATGTGGAACGCAAGACCTACAGCAGGGAGGTCTTCCTGCCTCCTATCATGGCAGGGAAGTGATGGAGACTTCTGATACTCTTGGGATGGCTGTATCAGGCATTGTTCTGGGAACAGGAATGAGGAAGCAGACACAACAAAGGAGGCTTTTCCCGGGGTGAGGCTCTGGGGAAGCTGACCAGCTCAGCGCCCTGAGCAGTGAGGTGAGCTTTTTCCTGTGCTGGCCTGGTTGCTCTGGAAGGTTTGGGAAGTCTGAGATTCCAAAGCAGCTCACCTGAGAGCCTGCAGGGCACGGGGTTGAGTTTCTTTTGGTTCCAGGTACAGAGGAAGAAAGAGTAAGAAACACTTTGGGGGTAATTTCACCAGGGGAATTACCCCCTATAATTTTCATCCCTAACCATGAAAAAGGCATTTTTCAAACAGGTGATTTATTAGATGGAGGAGAGGATTCCAAAGATAGGGCTATTTGGGACAACCCGTTGATGATGTCGTCTCCCCGCTGGGATGTTTCGTAGCCTAAGCTTTCTGGCCCTTTGGGAATCAGCACATGTGTGTGCGCAAACACATGTGCAGTATGTGTATAATATATATTCATATATGGTTTAGTCTGAACACTGGCTGTTTCCGCTCCTTCCTGTTTGTTTCTTGGTTTTGGCTCACCTGGGCCCCTGCAGGAAACACATCCAATATTTACCAAGCAGCTCCAAAGGTTACATTCGCTTCCCAAAGTTTTTATTCCTCCTTTGTTTGGGTAAGTTTCAGCTCACAAGAGAAGCTGTTTTTGCTGAGCCTGGCCTGCACAAGAGAGGCAGAAACACAGGCCCATCTGGTGAAGATTGGAACATAAATAGCCCCCTTTAAAAATAAATCTCCGCTTTTAACTCTGTAGATAAAAATATCTGAATGAAGGACAATTCTTAATCTCCACCTTCTCCCCTGCTTGACTCAAGCGTTTCTAAGTGGAGTTTTTTCCCCTTTCTCCTGTTACAGGTTTCATTTTGGCTTTGATTCTAGCGAGTTTACTGACAGATTACTTCATTTTAACTATATGGCTTTTCTGTCTAGTGGGAGGCATATTTCTAAGTATCATATTTATCAAAAGAGCTCTGCAAAACAAGGGCCAGAATTACTCTTTTGATGGTTCCCCCTCTAACTACAACCACAATAAATTTTGTAAGAAAGAATGCTCAACTGGGGACCTTTTATGTTAAAGCCGAGAACCGGGGTTCAGACATTGTCACTTTCAAACCTCCATCAGTCGAGCTGTTTTTCGCCCCCCCTCCTCCCGCCCCCTCCCCGGGCAGAAATCTCACATCTGGTCTCACTTGCACGGCTGGTCCTGGGCTCCCAGGGGCTCCATATTTTTTCCCCTATAACTTTAAATCAGAGGAACATTTCAGTAAATCACAGGGAACACTTATTTATTGGACATAGTTTTGGGTCTCTTAAAGCATGGAAAATAAATTTAATGGAGCATTCGAAGCATTTCTCCAATCTTTTGAGGGATTACTTGGGGAATTTGTCATCTGTGCCAAGCCCAGCAGCTTGATCCAGAGAGATGGGGAGGAAATAATGGGAGAATCTTCTCCGAAGGCCTAGGTGGGTCCTAAGTCACCCCCAAGAAAGACGACTAAGAAGGGGCCCAGTTGCCAGCAAGGTGGATGGGCAACATTGCTGTTTAGTTAAAAAACTATCATTTCAGCTGGAGGGTGACTTTAATCTGAATTACATTTTGTTTTTGTCATCTACTCTTGCTGTGTAATTTATGGACGACCATGGCATGCTTCTTAATCTTAAACACCAAAGGAGGGAGGTGAAGATGGGGGCCAGGGGAAGGAACAAAGGAGGACTGTGAACTCAAAGAGGCAAGGGGGCAGCTCTGGGAGACTCAGGGGCAACCTCAAGGGGCGTGGAAGCGCAGGCCAGCGTGGGACCTGGCTGGAGAGGTGAGGGCCCCGGGCACTCATCTCTCAGACCTGGCAAGAGCCCTACCTAGTGGAGTGGCACATCCCTGGGGCGTGGTGTGTACGTTTCAGGGCTGTGGGGATCGGGTTTGGGAATGGCCCGACCTGGGCAGTTACAGCAAGTCCCTGACATTACGAACCTTCAAGTTGCGAACTTTCAAAGATGCAAATGTGCAGTCGCATGTCCAATCACGTGTTAGTTCACGTGTCTGGCGTACACTGTCACGTGCGTGCATCCTCTATAAATGGTTGTGATCTGTGTACTTTACTGTACAGCGCTGTATAGAGTACAGTAGTACAGTACCTTTATTTCAAGCCCAGGAGGTCCGGAAGCAAGCGTAAAAGCAGTGGTATATAGCCTATTGTGTTAGGTGGGTACCTAGGCTAACTTTGCTGGACTTAACGAACGCGCTCTCGGAACTGAACTCGTTCGGATGTAGGGGACTTACTGTGTTCACAATCAAAAGGCGAGGACTTGACTGTGGAGTCTGACTTTCCCAGGATGGATCAGAACTGATGAATGGGTGGAGGACGGTCTCCCCGGGAGAGGTTGTCACCGGGCTAGGTGGGCAAGTTTCACTCCTGCTGTCCTTGAGCGGGAAATGAGGGTAAATGGGGGCGATGCTTCTCCCCGGAGGGAAGACAGTCAGAGGAGCTGTTTTGGGGCTTTAGGAACACGGAGCTTTGAGTTCAGGGTAGTGGGGACGCTTCTTTAGGAGAGGAAGATGGAAGGTGGGGTGCTGAGGGAATCCCCAGGAGGATGTGCTCCCCTTCACGCGGGCGCTACGGGAGGCACAAAGGACTTGTTCGCGAGGGCAGACAGGCTCTGTGTTTGGAGGCAGAGTGAGAATGACATTATATTATTAGTATTAGCTGCAACGGCAACCATGCCCACAAGCGTTCTGGGTCTTCGCCTTTTGCGTTGTCCTCATCTCAGTCTCTGTTAAGAAGGAAGAAGGCTGGCACTCTTGTTTTTAGGCTCAAATGGGTAAAGTGAGGCATAAAAAGGAACAAAGGTGGGTGGAGATGCTCAGGTCACAGGGGCAGCCCCTTTCCAGCTTTCATGCCCTCAGGCTCCCCGCCCCCCCCCCCACCCCCCCACCCCCACCGTTGTGGAGAGAATGCTGTTCCAGGTTTTCTTGGCGTTACTCTGACGTCTTGGGGAGAGAGATTTTCTCTCTAATTTCCCATCCTCAGCTAGGAGTTCTTTCTGTCCTGAGATGGGCTTCCTCTTCGTTGCCTCTTTATTCTTTGCCTTTTTAGCCTCGCGGACCAGCCCTGGCCTGGGACCTAGCAGATGGGGCTGGGGGCTGGGAACTTGCACCGAAGGCGTGGCTGCAGGAATGAGGAGGGGTGATGTCCCCACCCTCCCGGCAGGACAGGCTGAGGGGCAAGTGGACCCTGCAGCAGTTGTGAGTCTGTCCAGACTCAAAGTTGAGCACCAGTTGGGATCACAGCCATCTGTGGGATACATTTAAATGGGTCATTAGGCGTGGGTATAAAGTTTAGAAAATTACTGGTCAGCTGGGGTCGAAGCCCTGACCTTCACGTGACTCCCCCTGGCTATATGCGCACTTTCTCCCTGACTGCTTGAGATCCTCTGTGGCTTCAACCAGTGTCCAGCCTTGACTCCCCTCCCTTCTCCCCATGTCTAAACGCTTGCCCCTCATGGTCTCGGGAACACACCAGGCTCAAGTTTACCTTTTCTCTTTGGTTTCTGTGGCCCTTCTCTTCCCGTCCATCCATCTGCTCTACACATGCTTTCAGGTCGAGATCAAGTGTTATTTTCTCCTAGTGCATGACTCCGACCCCTTCACTTTCTCTGACCAGCATGCAGTGGCCACTGCACCCTGCAGCATGAAATTAAATAAGCAACCTAAATGTCCATCAACGGAGGAATGGATAAAGAAGATGTGGGGTGGGCTTCCCTGGTGGTGCAGTGGTTGGGAGTCTGCCTGCCGATGCAGGGGACACGGGTTTGTGCCCCGCTCTGGGAAGATCCCACATGCCACGGAGCGGCTGGGCCCGTGAGCCATGGCCGCTGAGCCTGCACGTCCGGAACCTGTGCTCCCCAACGGGAGAGGCCACAACAGTGAGAGGCCCGTGTACTGCAAAAAAAAAAAAAAAAAAAAAAGATGTGGTATATATATAAACACACACATGCGCAGTAGAATATTACTCAGACGTAAAAAAGAATGAAATAATGCCATTTGCAGCGACATGGATGGACCTACAGATTGTCATACTGAGTGAATTAATTCAGACGGAGAAAGACAAATATCATATGATATCACTTATATGTGGAATCTTAAAAAATGGCCCAAATGAACCTATTTACAAAACAGAAATAGAGTCACAGATGTAGAAAACAAACTTATGATTACCAAGGGGGAAAGGTGGAGGGAGGATTGACATAAACACATTACTGTAAATAACATAAACAACAAAGGCGTACTGTATAGCACAGGGAATGGTACTCAATATTCTGTAATGACCTGTATGGGAAAAGAATCTAAAAAAGAGTGGATATATGTCTATGTATAACTGATTCGCTTAGCTGTACACCTGAAACTAACACAATATTGTAAATCAACTATACTCCAATAAAAATCAATTTTAAAAAACAGCTATTGCCTGGGAAACACAGTTTGCTTTTAAGAAATTTTCAAAAAAAAAACTATTTTATTTTTACCCCTGTTGATTCACCGTTTCTCTGAACTGTCCCATCTCCTTACTGGAAAATGAAGGGTTTAGACGGATGATCTCTAAGGTCTTTGGCGGTTATAAAATTCTGTTTATAATTATCTTCTCATCTCCTCAAACACAAGGACAGTATCTTTTTCTTGCACTGACTGCCTCCATTGTCGAGCCCAGTGCTGGGCCCGGAGTGGATATTCCCTAAGTTCTTTTGTGTCCTTCTTCCTACTGGCGATGGAAGGAATGAGGCATGGCTCAGATGCCCTGGAAGCCTGGTCTTGTAGTCTGGCCCGAAGAGAAATTGTTCCATAATTTGTGGATTTGGTAAAAACTGCTGTGACGTCTTAACACTCAATGTGCTCTGTTGCAGGAAATTTACACTGAGGACTCTGCCCAGCACAGGGAGATGTCATTTTAAAGGGGGCCAGCCCCACACCTCCCCACCCCCTGCAGCATACACATTTTGTAGCAAAGAAGAAAAAAGTGCTCAGCTTGGTTCGGCTACTTACTACCCACAAGACAGGGGCAAAGCACGTGGCTCGTGTGAGTCTGGGTTGCTCACCCCTGCAGTGGCCACTGCCCTGTGGTGGGAATAAAAAGATGAGACATGTGAAAACATCCTGTAAATTGTGAAGCCAAGAGCGGTAGATGTGAAGTGGCCGAGGAGGCGTGATGCTCGGTTTACTTAACATGTCATCATAGAAAGTCAAAAACTCAAACAGAAAAAACACAACCTAAAAGGAAAGAAGCAAAGTGCTCTCTCTCTCTCCCGCTTTCATTCTGGGACAAAGAACCACTTCTGTTCTCTGGTTAATACTCTCTAGAGACTCCCCCTTTCCCACCCCTGCCAAAAAAAAAAAAGCAATTAAAAGAAAGTCCAGGAGTAAGAGGGAGCAACCTGGTATATCCTGAAAGTTGACTCTGGGAAGAGAGGAAAATATCAGCAAACAAAAGCTGTCACTCACTGGCAAGCTGCTGCCTCTGGGGAATCATCAGTAGGAAGAAAAACTAAAGATCTGAACCTTGCCTGGAGCCGGCGCAGAGCTCGCGGCTGAGGCTGGTAGAACAGGACCCTCTGGATGGAACCTTCCTGCTCATTCTTGGGGTTTTAGCAGTTCCGAGGAGTCACGCTGTTGGTTAAGAGTCTGCCTGCTGCCCCCTGAGTGGGCGCTGCGTCCCATTCTTCAGCATCCCGGCAGCCCTCGTGAACGGGTGTGTATGGTGGGACCAGGCCTCACCGCGGACATCAGTTGGAAACCCACCCACGCCCCTCTTAGCCTGTCTGATGCGCTCACGCCTCTCTTCCCCTTCCCCTGTCCCAACTTCCCCTCTCTTCCCACATCCATCCACCTTGCCTGTCAATTTCCACCCCACGAATCAGAAGTCAGAGGCCCCACCACCCCCAAAGCCGGCAACCGGGGCTCCAACCTTCTAGAAACCTGTCTGTGCGCAAACAAAGGCCTTCCCCCCCAACCCCTCTCAACACACCATCATGACTTTCCAAGACGATGATTGAGTTTTTCCCCTGTTCTGCTTGATATTTCTGCCAAAGCAAGAAAAATCCTCGTTGAAGTCTAGCAGGAAATCCAATAAAAATTCTTCAAAAGATGGGCTTGACATTGAAAAACAGCAAAATTATAAAATAGGCCTTAGAAAAGAGAGCAGAGAGTTATTATATCTGGCACCAGGCAAAAGCCCCGAGACCCCGTCCAAATGAGCCATCACAGACTGAAAGTGTTTAGCTTCCCGTTGATTAAATATGGAGAAGGACCCAGGGCTGCCAAGCCTCGGGGATCCAAAGTTTGTTTTCAGTCAGAATGTGTTTTCAGTCAATGGAAAAAATGGTCGGCCTGCGCTGGGCTGTGTAACCGAGAAGCCCCAGGTTTGGGCTGAAATATGGCTGTGAAGCAGAAAACCATGAGGGTAGTTAATCATCCCTCCCAGGCCCCTGTAATTTAACTCAGCGGCTCATTCCACTTGGTAAGCTCCCCCAGCCTCCTTTCTTTCTTCTTCTCTCGGTTCATTTCATTCAAGGGGGGATAGATGAGTCCTTCTGAGGCTCATTTGAGGCTACGTTTCAGTTGTGAAAACTCCTCACCCCCAAGGCACACCCCTCCCCAGTTGGGTCCCCACTGCCCACTGCTCTGAACACCCTGGGGGTATAAGAACAGAGGGAGGAGACCATTCACATGGACGTCCTTCAGGGAAATCTCTTTGTCCCAGGAGCTCCCTGGAATTGGGGCCTGGAAAAATCTCTTCCTTCCCCACTGCCTTTCCAGGGAAGGCTCTTTTTCAGAGGCGTTTACTGCCATTCTTTTAACAGGGTGATCTTATTCCAGACTGATAGTTTCCTTTTTTCCTGGGTTCTCATCTGCCCCAGTGCATTCCCTTACAATGAAGAGTACAGGATATTACTCAGCCGTAAGAAAGAGTGAAATGATGTCATTTGCAGCAACATGGATGGACCTAGAGATGATCATACGAAGTGAAATAAATCAGACAGAGAAAGACAAATATCATATGATATCACTTATGTGTGAAATCTAAAAAAAAAAAAAAAACGATGCAAATGAACTTAGTTTCGAAACAGAAACAGACTCACAGACAGAAAAGAAACTTGTGGTTACAAAAGGGGAAAGGGGAGGGAAGGGATAAATTAGGAGTTTGGGATTAGCAGATACAAACTACTATATATAAAATAGATAAACAACAAGGTCGTACTGTATAGCACAGGGAATTCTATTCAATATCTTGTAATAAACTACCATGGAAAAGAATCTGAAAAAGAAGAGATATATATATGTATATTTATAACTGAATCACTTGCTGTACACCTGAAACTAAGACAACGTTGTAAATCAACTACACTTCAATAAAAAAACAAAAAAATTTAAAAAAGTATAGGAAGTCTGCTTTTGGGTATCATTAAGGCCCCATGAATGAGGATCTGAGAGAGAGAGGGAGAGAGAGAGCGAGTCTTCAGGCTTGTGGAGCTGGACTTTGAGGTAAGCCAAACCTCCTTCCCTGTCAAATGCAAGCACCTATTCTACTTTTCCACTTCAAGTTTTACACCCGTGAGTAGCCTCAAGGGAGCTGTGATGATGGTGCATTTCTGATCCTGGTGCATTTCTTTTTCTTTTTTTGATTTTTAAAAATTTCCATCATTCCTTCTACTTAAAAAAAAAACGATTTTATTTATTTATTCATTCATTTATTTATTTTTACTGAAGTATAGTTGATTTACAATCTTATGCCAGTCTCTGCTGTACAGCAAAGTGACTCAGTTATACACATACAGACATTCTTTTTTTCATACCCTTTTCCATTAGGGTTTAGCACAGGTTATTGAGTATAGTTCCCTTTGCTATAAAGTAGGACCTTGTGGTTTATCCATTCTAAATGTAATAGTTTGCATCTATGACGCTGGTGCATTTCTGATCCTCTTTCTCGCGCTCCCAGGGCCGTCACTGGCCCTGTGGCTTTCGTCAGCTTCATCTCTCCAATAACTGCTATTCATGGAACCCCTCGCACTGAAATCTGTGTAAGATCGCAGGGCATGGGTCCAGCTGAGGCTTCGTTTGGTCTTCTGGTTGTTTCAAAGTGGTGGTCGACCCACCCGCAGCCTCATCTCAAAGTCCAGGCTGTTTGATACCTTTCGGCCGGGTGTCCAAATTCCGTAACAGGAAGTCACTCCTGCCAAATATTTTTTGAGAACAAGGCAAATAAACTCAAGACAATGAATAAATAAATGGTTTGAAAATGGTGATGTGGGAAATGCTCAGTGGTTTAATGGAAACAGATTCTTTTGTGAGGACAGCGAGTCTCGGGTGACTCGGCTGTGGAAGACATGAGCTCAGCCAGCAAATCCCTGGATGACCAAGGGAAGGAGCAAGGAGACAGGTCCCTGGGGTTAGGTTGTCCCAGAGAGCAGCCCAAGAAGTTCTGGGCAGGGAGAAGTTTAAGTAAAAAGCCATGGAGAGGGCTTCCCTGGTGGCGCAGTGGTTGAGAGTCCGCCTGCCGATGCAGGGGACACAGGTTCGTGCCCCGGTCTAGGAAGATCCTACATGCCGCGGAGCAGCTGGACCCGTGAGCCATGACCGCTGAGACTGCGCGTCCAGCGCCTATGCTCCGCAACGGGAGAGGCCACAACAGTGAGAGTCCTGCGTACTGCAAAAAAAAAAAAAAAAAGCCATAGATAGAATGTGGCCTCTGTTGTGTGTGTGTGTGTGTGTGTGTGTGTGTGTGTGTGTGTGTGTGTGACCATTCCAGGGATGGAGACCAAGGAGTTTGGTTATATTGTAAGAAGAAGAAGGAGGACAGAACAGAGTCACGTTTGTCCTCATGTCCAGTCCTCTACTTTCACATTCATATAATTCTCCTCCTCTCCATGGTCATCACATACTGAGTAATTACAACAGGCCAGCCTTGGGCCAAAAGCCTTATATGTTATCTCAAGCTGTCCTTCCACCAGCTCCCTGGGCCATGCCTTATCTTCTGTCTTCACAATAAGGGATCTGAGATTCGGAGCCTGGGAGAGCAAAAAGCATGGAAGTGGCAGAGTCGGGATTTGAACCCAGGTCTGTCTAGCTTCTCGCCCTGACCCTGCAAAGGCACTCTACAGGGCAGGCTGTTGGAGATGGTGATTTGCGGGGCCCAGGCATTTCGACAGAACCCAGTTGGGTCCACTTCAAAGATTCCACTTCACAAGGGGAAGAAAACCAGCAGACCAGTCAGGTCTGCATTTCAAAAGCCATGCAGGCTGCAGAGGGCCTCATGGGCGGCAGCAAGCCCAGGTTGGAAGGGTCAGTGGCAGGTCACTGTCACCATCAATCACCCGCAAGCCCTTTGTCTGTAGAGGTGAGCGGGAAGCAGAGTGGGTGAACCAAGAGAATTTAAGGAACTCTGCTGGTGGCAGGAGATAGGAAGTGGCATTTAGAATTTTAAGGGGAATCTTCATGGTTTGGGGGAGAAAATGTCTGTTCCTGGGTTCTGGAGCCGTGCCGATAAAGGGCATTCCAAGAACAGGTGAGCTTATCCTGATGTTGAGTCACCTGCAAGTCTAGCCATCCATTTACATACCTACCCATCCATTTCCGGAAGCCTCCTTGACCCACATCGCCACAGTTCCAGAAGTTACCAAGAAACCCAGTATTATACTTGCATTCAGAGAAACTTACAGCTGGGAAAAATATATACATGAAACATAATATATATTACGTAACTATACATAGTAAATATATATACAGAGGCCGACCTCATCTGGTTGCACTTCATTTTATTGTGCTTTGCAGAGACTGTGGTTTTTTTACAATTTGAAGGTTTGCGGCAACCCTGCATCAGGTGAGTCTATTGGTGCCGCTTTTCCAACGGCATTGCCTCACTTCGTGTCTTGGTGTCACATTTTGGTAATTCTCGCCATATTTCAAGCTTCTTCATCATTATTAGGACTGAGTGATCTTTGATGCTGCCACTGTGACTCTCTAAAGGCTCAGAGGATGGGTAGTGTTTTTTAGGAATCAAGTATTTTAAAATTAAGGGATGTGCCTTGTTTTCTTAGCCATAACGCTCTTGACACTTAACAGACTACAGTATAGCGTAATCACGGCTTTTATATGCACTGGGAAACCCAAAATTTGTGACTCAGTTTATTGGGGTATTTGCTTTATTGCGCTGGAATGGAACCCGCAGAATCCCCGAGGTCTGTCTGTGTACGTGTACAGGCATGGTTTTAAGTATGTGCATGTGTTAGAGGGCATCCAAACCATGGCTGGCTGAGGTCAGAGCTCCTGTTATACCCACGTTTCATATGAAGAGACTGAGGCACAGGAAGTGAAGTAGCTTGCCCACGTGGCCAGTGAGAGGTGGGCCAGGATGCAACCCCAGGCTGCCAGGATCCACGGGTGGCTCCCAGACGGAGTGGTCCAGTGTCCACGGCAGGGGGCTGGTGATCCCTTCAAGAGCGGAATGAGGAGCCGTGTGAGCAGGTGTGACTCAGACACGTGGCCTGTGGGAGGTCAGGGAGGGCGGGCAGGGCCCTGTGGGCAGGAAGCTCCGGGGAGAGGGTGGACTTGGCGGGTTGTAGGATGGGGGCCTTCAGGAGCAGAGGCCGGGCCAGGCCTGATCCTGGGATTTGCTGGGAAGAGGGTAAGTTGACTGAAGATCAGGGTGGTCATCAGGAGGCAGTTAAGAGTACCAGCTGGTGGGCAGGCTGTGGGCAGGTGGTCTCGAATGCCCAGTAAAGACTCCGGCCTGTTCCCTCTGAGGAGGTGGTGTTCCCCGGGGGGATTTGGAGCTTTCAGCTGGCCCAGCATAAAGGACAAGGTCCAGGGAGACTTAAATTCCAGGCCTGGCTGTGCCTCTAGGGGTCTTTACTGCAGGTCACTCAGATGAGTTATCATCTGTCTGCATTCCAGCAATCTCATTTTTTAAGTAAAAGGCTTAGGCTAGATGCATCCCTCTGGCTATAGAGTCTGTGGTGAACCCAGATGAATCTAGCAGGACTTTGGAAGAGGATTGGTGGCAGGGCGGGAGGGGCGGGCGGAGGGGGGAAGAAACTGGAGGCGGATGGAAAACTTGGAATCAGAAGATGCAGAATGGGGAGGTTATCTTAGAGACCTCCTCCCCGCTCTGTTTTACAGGTGGGGAAACCGAGGCATAGGAAGGTAAGTGGTTCCCAAGCCAGGCAGCTCATTCCTGTGGAGCCGAGGAGGCCATCCAGCCTCTGCCCCTTACTTAGTCTCCTTTCCCTTTGGGTGGGAGCTGCAGGGGACCTTGGCTTGGAGCACGGGTGAGGGGGGAAGGGCAGGGAGGCTCAGCCTGGGGGTGCTGCCCCCCTTCATTCCTGGCCCATTTGGTCAGCACCGGCTGGGCAGCCATCCCCAAAGTCGTCCAGCTCAGCAGAGCTCCCGAGGCCTGGGTTCCAGTCGTCGCTCCGTGTGGCAAGGCCCCGACTCTCTGGGGAAACTTTTAGACCATCATCTGTCAGATGGTCAGTTCAGGCTGTGAGCTGAGGCCATCGTGTCACAATGCAGGGGCATGTGAAGGGCCAGTGTGGAAACCGCCCTCCCCCTGCCCTCCCCCCGGGCCTTGGCGCCCCTCTGCTGCTCTGGGCCTGGGAGCTGCTGCAGGGTGGGGGAGGGGGGGTGCTGAGGCTGTGGGAGTCTGCGCTGAGCCTCTGACACTTGAGTGAACCTCCCTGCTCCATGTCAAAGGAGTCTGGTAAAAGTTAACAGGCCTCCCTGCCTCGAGCAGATCACAGGGACTCTGGGGGTCAGGGAGAGGTCGCTGAAACCTGCTTGATGGCAGTCCCTGGAGCTGACCCCTGTCTACAAGCCTATCCTGCCCCCTCCCTTAATGCAGAACCCAGGGCTCCTTCCAGGGTGGCTGGCCCAAGCCCTCATTTGTCTAAAGGCCCCTTGGAAGATGTCCTGGGCCTTCCTTATAGGGGCCTTCTCTCTGTGGCCCTGCACCTCCCCTAGCCCTGGACCCAAGTGTGTGTGTGGAAGGGAGAAGATATGGGGGAGGGGCAGCAGGATGGTCTGTGGATGAGATGCCAGACTGATCTGGGCCTGGGCTGGGCCTGGCCAGGTGTGACCCTGGTCCCTGACCCCTAGTGGCCCAGAGGGGGAGGAGGGAGGATTGGGGGGTGGGGAGAGGCTGTTGGCTAACGTTTACCAGGACCTTTGAAGATATAAATGCTTCCCCAGGCCCTGCTGGGATGGATGGGGTCAGAGTTCACAGGCATGGTCGCCTGCTTCTCCAAGTGAGCTGGAAATCTTGCAGACAGATGGGTTAGGGTCCCATGTGAAGGGACCTTCCCCAGGGCATTTGCTCTTTCTGGGGCTCTCTTGGATCTGGCCCAGGGACTTGGAGGCCTCGGGAGGGGCTGATGGGAGCTGTCTTTTTCAAATACTCACATTTCTCTTGGGTATGTTTTCTGGGTATATTTGGCTCCACTAATATCAATCACTGGAAGATCTAGGAGACAGAGCCTCATCTCCTGCCTCTTCCTGTCCTTTTTATTCTGCGAATACTAGATTGCTTGGCATTTCCTGTTCACACCATGCTCTTTCACGCCTGGTACCCCCCTGTGCTAGTTGCTCTGCAGGCATTCCCTTCCCCACCTTCCTTCTCAGGATGGCTAACTCCTATTCACCATTCTGTATCGCCTCCTCCAGGGAGGCTTCCTGGAGTGGAATCTGCCCCTCTGCTTGGTTCTCCTGTAGCACTGAATCAACTAATATTTATGCAATATGTACCAGGTCCTGTTCTATCGGGAATGCATCAATGCGTAAAACAGACCCAAATCCTTCCCTTAGGGAACTTACATTCTTGAGGGGAATAACAGGGAAAAACGACATTACCCTATTTTTTTTTTTTTTTTTTTTTTTTTTTTTTTTTGCGGTACGCGGGCCTTTCACTGTTGTGGTCTCTCCCGTCGCGGAGCACAGGCTCTGGACGCGCAGGCTCAGTGGCCATGGCTCACGGGCCCAGCCGCTCTGCAGCATGTGGGATCTTCCCGGACCGGGGCATGAACCCGTGTCCCCTGCATCGGCAGGCGGACTCTCAACTACTGCGCCACCAGGGAAGCCCCGACCTTACCCTATTTTAAACGCTTTACAGATACTAACAGATTTAACCCTCAGAACATCCCTATGAGTTAGGTCAATTATCCACATTTTACATGTGAGATTACACAACTGACAAGGGGCATATTTAAATTAAATTAAATTTAATTTAATCCTGACAACAGCCCTATGAGATAGATGTGATTTTCTTCATTTTCCAGATGAGGAAACCAAGACTTAGAGGGGTTAAGTACTTGGTCCAGGGTCATTTTACCAGTAAGTAGCATCCCAAGCAGGATGAGTCTAAGCCTGGGAAGGACCATATTGCCTCCCTATCATAACAGGACCCTGTTTCTGTATTGAAGCCGTTTCTCTTTCGATTAAATGGTCTGCTCATCTTCTCCAGCATCCTGGGAACTCCCCCAAGGCAGCAACCTTGGCTTATTATCTGTATCCTTTGAACTCCCATTGTGTTGGGTGCTTAACTGGCTTCTAACAAATACTTATCTATGGGTTGACAGCTGTATGTGGGCAGAGATGAGCGTAAAGCAGCTAATATTTATTGCAAATACTCTGTGTTGGGCTGTGCGTTGGTCTTTGCTAAGCATGAGCTCTTCTGGTCCTTACAAAGTTCTAGGAATTATGTCACTACTCACAGGTTGGCAGCTAGGAGTGCTAAAGGTGGGACTTGAGTCACAGGTTTCTCTGACTTCAAAACTCCTTGTCCTTTCCTCTATGCCACAGGACGCTGATCAAAGGAAAGGTGGCTCAAGCCTCCTGGCTCTTGGGTTTCTGTCCCCACCTGGCTGGGAGGCCTTAGGGACGGAATTGGGGTGGGCCTTCGATGCTAAGGGTAGCATCCTCCCTAGGCTGCAAGGCAGCTGGAGAAGCTGAGGCTTCGGTTCCAAGATTATTCCCACCTGATAAGATGTTTGAAGTTGTTGAAGGGAGTGACTGGGCACATTGAAGGTGTTCAGTGAATTCTTACTGATCGTTGTGGGTTCATTCCCCGTTCCAGAGAGACAGCCGGATTCAGACTAAAACAGCAGACACTTTGGGCATTTTGACTTGGGAAGAGGAGGATTACGGAAGAATAGACTTCAGGCCTTAGGTCTGGAGCAGAAATGGGAGCGTTCTCGCTGTATGTATGTTTTGTTCCTTTGTTCTGACATCTGTTTTGTTTTTTTTATTTTTTGCTTTCCCAGTTAGGAGGGGAGAACAGCATCGAATCTTCTGATTCATCTGCCCACAGGGCTTAGCAGACTGGCCGACTGGAGGTATGTACGGGGAGAGGAGGTCACAAGAGATGGATTTGGGGTCACAACAGCTTACAGGGGACCAGCGCCTGCGTCTCGGGACCCCCAGGTTTTCACTCTTGCCGTCAGGTCTCATTTGCTTCTACAACCCCCCTCTCCCACCGTCGACGGGCTTGTTGGATCCGTACCCCTTCCCCCTTTGGCTAATGCCCTATTTTGCTTGACTAACAGTCAAAATGCAGGACTGCACCCAAACGAACTAAGCTCACTTAAATCACTGCCAGGTAATTTGATAGATGTTGGCCAGCGCCCGCTTTGGGAATTAAGTAAAGCCTGAGCCGCGGAGACAGTGGGAAACAACCTTGTGCAACTGGTAAGCAGGCGGCCTCATTTCACCCGGAGACAGCCCAGGCCCCAGCTCCACAGCTCAGACTGGAAGGCTGGAGCGGGCCAGGTGGACGGTTGACGTTTCTCTCTCAGCCTCTTCCTCCCTCGGTCCTGGCTCTGACTCCCCTGGGGTTGGGAACCTGACTCTTGAGGATCTGCAATTTTGTCCCCACCAGCCGAGGTCTCATTTCCTGGAGCTCACCCGGGGAGCACCCAGCAAATGATGTCGTTGGCTAAGCTCACTTGTTTGCTGAGCTAACTCAGACGGGACAAGGGTTTTTCCGCAGATGGGCGCGGTGTCATACAGATGGGTGTTTTATGGACCGAGCTCAGAAACTGACTGCTTGTGGAAGGCAGCTCCCATCTGCAAAGAGGCCAGTTGCAAGGGAGAAACTTCTAGGTCCTTTCATCATGGCGAGGAGGATCGTTCGTTCGTGCGCTAACTTCAGATAAGCAGAACAAACAAGCCTCGGCCCAAGTGGGAACGGGTTCTGCCCCCGCTCTTTGCTTTTCTAAGTCATCAAAGCCAAGTTCCTAAAGCCTGACTGTCTCACGGTCCTTTCTGATGGTTTCATTGTTTTGTTTATTGTGCTTATGACAAGTGCTAACAGACCGCTTTCAAAGTGTGTTGATATTTCGGTTGTTTTTGAATGGCCCTTCTGTTTTTCCTGCATCTGGACAGCATTAGAGCCTGGCCCCAGGGAGCCACTGGGTTCCTATAAAAGTGTACCAGGTCCCCTTCTGCAGAAAACACCAGCCATGGCAAGATCAGACTCCCCATCTGGGCAGGAACAAACACCGAAACCTAGAGCAGAATTAGAAGACAATATTCAGCAGCTGCGGAAGACAGGCCCGGGCTGGGAAAGGGCCAGCAGGCATTGCTAGCTGGATTGTGGGTGTTCCTTCTGTCCATGGACATACTGTGATCTGCCCATGGGAGGACGTTCCCTAGCAGAGGGCCTGGCACTGGGCGATGCTGCCAAACGCTGGTCATCAACAGGTTCACTCTCTGTCTTCTTCTCCAGGCTGCCTGGTCAACACCAGCAGCGGGTCCAAATAAGGGGGTTCCCGGAGATGGGACAAAGAGCAAGAGCTGGAAGATGAAGAAGATCATGGGGTCCGGGAGGACCAGAAGAGGCAGGGCACCGTGCCCTGCAGCTCCGACCCTCTTCCCTCTACAGCTTTCTTCGGGGATCTTCGGTTTTCACGCCCTTTCCCTTCCTTCTTCTCCTGCTCCGTCCCCATCCCCAGGCCCTGCCACATGCTACACGACAGCCAGTTTCCTCCAGTGTGAGAGAATCTCGGTGCACAGACCAGGCTCAGAGGAAGGGAGTGACATGCACAGTCTCGCTTTATAAATTCAGCACAAACTGGATTTTGTTTCTTCAAGGTCGTCTGTGTTTTCCTCCTTTCCAGCGGGCTGAGGTTTTCTTTAGCCCACGTGCTTTATTGGCTTGTACATGGTTCTCTCTTGTTTGGTTTCAAGAGTAGCAGAGTCCCTTTCTGACTGCGCCCCAGGTAGCTGTGTGGCTTGGTTTGCGAAGTCCCTGGAACTTGAGTTCAGAGTCAAATGGATTAAGATTGAGTGGGTGACAGGGAGCTTTGGTGCCTCGGAGCTGCAGTTAGAGGGGACCCAGGCAGGCCAGATGGGGGAAAACGTGTGCTCTACTGTTGGTTCTCTGACGGAACCACGTGAGGCTCATAGACCTACAGTCAGCGTGTTCATGCATATGGACACGTTGGGTGGGTGGATGGGGGCTGCACGATGACTGGTCTCCATCCACCATCTTTATGGCCACACTCCATGGCAATTCCTTCTAGACACACACTGTCTTGTCAAAAATTCCCATTTAAGCTGCCTCTCCTGCCCTGGATCTTTTTCCTTAAATTTTTAACATCCGGAGAAATGTATACGTCACTGCACTTACTTTAGCTGATCTGGGATGGAGCGCTCAGTGGTACCATTTTGTTTCTCTAGGACCGGAATTGCATTGGCTCTTGGATCTGACAAGGAGACAAAGAGAGGCTCTGGGTCCAGGGCCCAGCACGTGGTGACGGGCTGGGCTGATTGGCCTCTGAGAAGCTGAACACGCCTGCCACAAAGGCATGAACATTCTATAAGAGGGATACTTCCTGTTTTCCCTCTTATAGAAAACAGTGGGTTTTTCTGGTTAGGCTTGGTAGAGAGCAGTGGTCTTCTGTCTAACACCTCGTGTGTGTGAGTGTGAGTGTGTGAATACTTGTCATATTGAAAAATGTCAAACTTTACATAGCAGTTTCTTTTCTCACCAGGGTCTCTGCTTGTGTGAAACTTTCATTTTATAGCTTTGGCTGTTAATTCATCACAGGCACCACCATCAATAAATATTTATTGGGCTTTCATTGGGCTCAGCGTGTTGAAATAAGAACTATATATTTGACTCAAGAGGAGTCAATAGCAGATGGGGGTAGATTTGGGGAGGGGGGCTGGGAGAAACAATCATTGCCGTCTCTTCCAGCCCTGAGATTTGGTGACTTTATAACTAAAGTGATGGGGTCCACTTGACACCCATTAGGCTGTCAGCTACGAGACGCATGGGCCATCATGAAGTCACTGTCAGAAAAACCACCCAGTGCTGGCGATACACATCTTCAAGCCTCATGTCCATTTTGGGATTCAGGGCTGCAAAGGGATGAAATGAGTCTTCTTGGCTTTTCCCATAGTGCCCGTGAAAACAAATATAGTTGACCCTTGGACAACTCCTATTTTAGGTCACTGACCCTCCGCACAGTCGAAAATCCACGTATATCTTATAGTCAGCCCGCCATGTCCGTGATTCCTTCATTTTCGCGATTCCGTATCTGCAGATTCAACCAAACACAGGTCATGTGGCACTGTAGTATTTACTACTGAAAAAAATACATGTGTAGGTGGACCCACACAGTACAAACCCCTGTTGTTGAAGGGTCCACTGTATTTGCTGATGGAGTGATGGTTGCCATTTGATTTTGGAGTTTAAGAGGTGCATTGACCTCGGGGAAGATTGTAGCCTGTTGATGCTTTGGCAGGAGAGGAGCCAGTCTACTTTTTTGCAAGTGTATCTGTGGCAACCTGAGGGGGGTTGGTCCCCACTTGATGGGAATCCCGGAGCGGTGTGGGCTGGGAGGCAGGGCTGGGTGCCTCTCATGGAGCCCTAGTTAATCAGACCAGAAACAGCTGGCCTGCCATGGCAGTGACTCAGGCCTCCTGGGGGGTTTCTTCAACATTACGAAGATGAACATGGCTCTGTGAATTCCCTTTGGACCTGGGCCTCCTGCTAACTGCCTCCATATTTATGGGAAGATGGGCAGACCACGGAGCGAGGCTCTGGAGTGGAGTCTGTGCTCAGGAGAGTGGCCCTAGCCCTAGTGGGAGTTGTGAAAAGGTACAGCTGAGCCCTACGGGGTCAAGACATTCTTGCTGTGAGGTGGGCAACCTATTATTACTATTACTACTACAGTTTCTGAGTCCAAGCTCGTACTGCTCACCACATGACAGGCCAATAAATCGACAGACAAGTTGTTGGGCAAGAAATAGTGACTTTATTTGGAAAGCCAGCAGACTGGGAAGATGGGGACTGGTCTCCCAAAGAACCATCTCACCTGAGTTAGAATTCAGGTTTCTTTTATACTAAAAAGGAGGGAGTCCCATTTGTTTATTTTTGTTTTATTTTCATTACTCTAGGAGGTGGGTCAAAAAAGATCTTGCTGTGGTTTATGTCAAAGAGTGTTTTTCCTGTGTTTTCCTCTAAGAGTCTTATAGTGTCCAGTCTTACATTTAGGTCGTCAATCCATTTTGAGTTTATTTTTGTGTATGGTGTCAGGGAGTGTTCTAATTTCATTCTTTTACATGTAGCTGTCCAGTTTTCCCAGCAGCACTTATTGAAGAGGCTGTCTTTTCTCCATTGTATGTTCTTGCCTTCTTTGTCATAAACTAGGTGACCATAGGTGCATGGGTTTATCTCTGGGGTTTCTATCCTGTACCATTGATCTATATTTCTGTTTTTGTGCCAGTACCATACTCTCTTGATTGCTATAGCTTTGTAGTACAGTTTGAAGATGGGGAGCCTGATTCCTCCAGCTCCATTTTTCTTTCTCAAGGTTGCCTTGGCTATTTGGGGTCTTGTGTTTCCATACAAATTGTAAACTTTTTTGTTCTAATTCTGTGAAGAATGCCATTGGTAGTTTGATGGGGATTGCATTGAATCTGTAGATTGCTTTGGGTAGTACAGCAGAAACTAACACAACATTGTAAAGCAATTATACTCCAATAAAAAAAAAAATAAAAGGGAAGGGGGTGTGGCTGGTTGTTACAAACTTTTTGGTGTAGGAATCATTTGTTCTTGCAGCTGTCCACGTAGGTATGATCACAGTGTTCCTGTAAACCTCGGACAAGACAAAGGTTATTGTCTGGCCTGCAACTTTTAATCTCTATATGAATGGAAAAGTGTTATACTGTACCTTTAAAGGTCAGAGCCTTGAGAATGGGCTACCCTGTATATTTCAGGCTATAGGCAACATTCTTTTATAAAACGTGCAGAGTCAGCATGACTCAGCACAGGCAAGGGAGCACAAGGGTTAGAGCTAAAGGAATAGATCCAGTATGGAGTCAGGCTTGCTCTTCTGTTACATTACTATTCCCTTGGTCCAAAAGAGAAGCTGAAACAGAAACCCGGAGTGGTTTTGTGCCCAAGGTATCACTATCAGAACAGGATCCTAGAGTCGGGGTAAACAGGAGACGAGGAGTCCAGATTGGCTGTCTTTCGGTTCAGATTCTCCACTGCCCCGGGCGGTGGGGTGGGCAGCGGGTGGGCAGTCGAGCAGAGCTGAACATTGTAAAAGATGATGTTCAGTGTCTCACAAGTTGCTTTTCCCTTGAGGTTAAATTGGTGGTATTAGGGCTAAAGACAGCTGATAGAGAAGCAAGGACCTGAGGAGTGTTGCCTGGCTCCACATTTACTGCTAGGTTAACTGTGGAGTTACCTTACCTCTCCAAGCCTCAGTTTCCCTATCTGTGAAGTGAACGTATTGGTACCTACCTCATAGGGTTGTTGGCAGCAGCAAATGAAAGAATACATATGAGATTTGCATCATGCCTGAAAGACAAGTTAGTGATTCATAATTCTTAGGTGCCATTATAGGAAGGCAGTCTAGTGGTTAAGGGTGCAGGCTCGGAGACTGACTGCCTGAGCCCAGAGAGATGAAGTGACTGTCCAGGTCACACAGTGGGTGAGGACAGTCATGGTGAATTCCCCAGTTGAGTACTCTTTCCAGATCTCTGACCCTTTGAGCAGGGGACCAGGATGGGGTTCTCCAGGCACCAATGCTGGTCACAGGGGTTGCCTATCTCGGGAGCTGGGGTGATGTGACTTCCCGGTCTCCCCGGACAGCAACCGGGGGAGGGCAAAGCCCTGGCGGGAGTCCAGGGGACTCCTTGTCTCCATCCCGAGGCGGCTCGGGGCTATAGCCTGAGCAGCTGCCCGTCTACCGACAATCCAGTGGGGTAGCTGCTTCCCGGTAGAGTGGAAGCCACGGGGCCCAGGCAGGGTGCGGGTGCCCCCGGCGCCCCGGGGATCCTGGCGTGGCTTTCTGTCAAGCCTCTGTTGTTGCCTGGTTCCTCCATAAAGCCATTATGTACTGGGAGAATTAATCATGCCGTTAGGTAAGCATTATGGCACTTTTATGGCAGCTTTGAAGCTAATCTGTCACTAATGCCTGCTGGATTATCATGATTTCTTGCAGTTGTGATTCATTAACTCGAGGCCTAATAGTAATTCTATTAAACAGCTTCCATCACCGTTTGCCCCAACATGTCCCCGCTCTCCATTCTATTGTGCTGCTGCAGTGGCACCACTGGCAACCCGTGTGGTCTCCAGAGAGGGGCCCTGAGGAGATGGTCAGGTCCCCCAGGCAGCTCGCAACTGCCTGACGGTGTGTCCGTCCCCGGCCCGAGCCCAGAGCACGTCTTCTCCTCTCCACCCAGCTGGACTTTTCAGTTGATGCCCGCTCTTCTCCCAGAGGAGGCCTCAGTGCCTTTCCTGAAATGCCCATCACTCAGGCCAGACTGCGTGGAGGTGAAGGTGGGGCTGTGGAAACCGATGAGGCTCAGATGAGACAGGCATCCCACACGTCCACAGGTGACTCAGACCAGCGTCTCCACCTGCGGCAGAAGTGGGTTTGGGGCCAAGAGAGAGAGAAATAGGAGCGGCTCAGGCAATCTGGTCACACCCGGCCCTTTCTGTTCTGGCTCAAAGCTAATGAAACTCAGGGGCGCGGAGGCAGGCGGCGGTGACAGGAAGCGGTGGTGGCACACGGTGACTGCTGGCCTGCCAGCATTAATAAAATTCCTTGGTGAGGTTTTTCAGCGAGAAATGGTTCTCTGAGGCTGGCTGTTCTCTGCCAAAGGTCAGCTTCGGGGCACGGCTTGACTGATGGGCTGTGAGCAGGCAGGAGAAAGCAAGTTGGGGAAGAGGGGCCGCTGTGGGGTGGGCTGGGAGGAAGCTGGGAGGACCGCAGCGCAGGCTGAGCCCCAGTGCCAGCATCTTGCCCCTCGTTCTGCGCCATCAATCAAGGCCGGCCCTGATATCTCAACAATTTGTAATGCCTCTGCCCCGCTCCGAGCTGCCCAAGTGGGCAAGCCCTGACCCCTCTCGCCCTCATTCAGGCCTCCGCTGCCGCCCGGGTGACGGATGGCCTCTCCTCCCCTGGGCTCGCCTCACCACAGCTGGGGAAACATGGGCAGGTAGAGGGGTCACGCCCGGGGCAGCCACAGCGACCCATTCACCGAAGCCAAGGGCCCCTGCGTTCCCAGCCACAGCAGGTGATGCAGGGCTAGAGGAATAGAACCGGGAGAGGAAGCGAGGAGAACATTCCAAGTCTATAAGGAGGAAAGGGAAAAAAAACCACCCAAACCAAAAAAAACCCCTCTGCATCCTGAGGTCTTCCAAGACTTCTAAAAATCTCCAGCGCGGTGCGAAGCCTCCCGCGCGCGGCTCCGACAGGCCCTGCTCCGATCCATCTGTGTTTTCTCACGCCTGTGCGCTTGAAGAACCACTGAAATGGAAAACAAGTTAAAAAATACATAGATGTATGTAGCGAGATGGAGAAAAGAGAGGACAGTGCTCTGCAGCCTGGATTCGCTTTTTTTTTTTGTCAGTGTTTGTTGTAGGAAAAAGTGTATGAAAACAAACCTCAGACAACTGGAGTGAATATTCTCAACACATCAGCCGGGGAGAAGTCAGGATTCAAAATTTGCCCGTTCTGGGCAGAGCTGGGAGGAAAACGAAGGCCTGCTGCCTGTGTTCCAACTTCTAGTGGGTACTTGCTGCTTCCTGTTCAGGGGTGAGACAGTCGAGAACCGTGCTAAGGTGGGGACTGGCCAGCTGGGATTATGTGGGTATGCGTATGTGTGTAGGTATGTATGTATGCGTGCATGTGTGTATGCGCATGTGTTTGTGTATGTCTGTGTATGAGTATGTATATATGCATATGTGTGTATGTGTGAGTATGTATGTCTGTGTATGTCTGTGTGTGTAGGTGTCTGTATGTGTGTGTGTCGGTTTCTGTGTCTGTAAGTGTATACACATGTCTGTGTGTGTCTGTATGTGTGTCTGTGTGTGTATGTATGTGTATATGTATGTATGTGTGTATGTATGTGTATCTGTACGTGTCTCTGTGTGTGTCTGTCTGTATGTGTGTGTATGTGTATCTGTATGTATCTCTGTCTGTGTGTGTATGTGTATCTGTATGTATCTCTGTGTCTGTATGTGTGTGAGTATGTATGTGTATGTGTATGTGTCTGTGTGTGTGTGTGTCTGTATGTGTGTGTACGTGTGTGTGTGTGTGTCTGTGCTTGTGGTACTGGACAGGCCTGTGTCTGCTGCAAAGACAGGCAGGTGAGAATTCAGTTCCGCATGGATGAACTCATCCTTGGCCTTGAGAGCAGGGGAAACCCGCTCTCCGACCCCCCAGCAGACGCCCCTGATGACTTCCTCTTGGAACTTTTAGGGGCCGAGCAGGAGGGTCCAGGAGAGAGTGTCCAGGCGAGGGAGTCTGGGGACCGTGGATTTTTGAAGGAATCGGACCAAGAGAACAGAGCAGTTGGGGTGTCGGGGAGCTGGGGAGGCAGGGGGCGGGGACGGAGGAGATCAGAAACTGTTAGGCCAGTGGAAGGAGGGAGGAGGGAGAGGAAACGGGCGCTGAGAGGAAGATGAGAGAGAGAGGGAGAGAGAGAGAGAGAGAGAGAGAGAGAGAGAGAGAGAGAGAGAGAGAGAGAGATGGTCACGGGGCAGAGTCAGCAGGGAGAGAGGGAGAGGAAATTTAATGAGGGCAACTTGAAGGCCAGCTTTAACCAACAGCTGGCAGGGGGCCGGGTTTGATCTCCTTGTGAGTCAGGAGTTTGATTAATCGTGGCCTGTGAACGAGGCTGGACACCTGGTCTGCTGCTGAGCCTTTGATCTCCGGGGTTTCTCCGGGCCCGTGGGAGGGGAGCTGCAGGAACCAGAGTCTCCCAGGGCCTTGGACGGCCTCTCTGGGGCCTCCCCGGGAAGGGAGGGCCGCCCTGGGAGTGGGGCTGAGGCCCGGGGAGGCTGGGAGGAAATACAGAGGGACGCCTGGGGCTGTGCAGCCTTGTGAGTGGAGCCCCTGAGAGGGGGGCGGATGGAGGAGACCTTTGAAGGGGAAGGCCCCCCATAATCTTGGGGGTGATTTTGTGGTGAGGGCTCTCACACCCTCTCTCCCTGCAAGGAAATAGCTGAACCATTTGCAGGATATTGTGTGCTCTTGCTTGTGGCTCGCAGAGCCGGCCAGTTTAACCAAGGAGCCTGCTCTTCTAGGGGTGCAAGGAGAAGGGAGGTGTAGGGCTCCCTGGAATGTCTCCATTTTCTGTATGTCGGATGGAAACGGATTTGAGAAAAGAAAGCGATATATTGCCAAAAAAAAAAAAAAAAACCACCTCTCAAGAAGAAAGGAAAGAGAACTAAAACCCTAATGCCCTTAAAAAAGAAAACCCGAAAAAAAAAAAGGCATATATTATGTCTTTGGACTAAATCCATTGGTGTTCTGCCAATTTCAAATAATAGTGTCACTCGATTAAGAAACTTTACAGGATTTGAAATCGTTCGTTGGCTTCTCTGACTCTCTCTGACACGTCTCCGTAAGTCACTGTCTACACCAGGCTGATTTGTTCCCAGATTCCTTAATCTTCTGCAAGTTGGTGATGACGTTTATGACTTGGTCGCCATATTTGAAGTGTTCACGATTTCTTTGGCTCACGACTTCCACCCAGAATTTGGGGGTGACTAGAAACATGACTCTGAATGTGTACTACTGTTGAAAAATTGTGTGTGTGTGTGTGTGTGCGTGTGTGCACGCGTGCCTATGTGTAAACTCTTTGAGTTTTACCTGCCCCCGCTCTCCTGTTGGCTGGCAAACTCCTGCTCATAGCTGCCTTAAGTCTCAGAGAGGGGCCCACCTGGGTACCACAAACATGTCTCCCTAGAGGTCAGCTGGCACACAGCACATAGGTAGGGCCCCAGAGGCTCTGGTGGCCAGCAGCAAAGGGAATTCCAGAAGCGAAGGAGGGCAAGTTTTCTGGTGGGATTAGAGTTTTGACCAGATGACATTAGTTCACTTTGGAAGGCAGCCATGGGGGCAGGGCACTGGGTACCCACCTTGCATCCCAAGGCCCAGCTCCCTGATGCAGTGACTAGCTGAGTGACCTTGGGCCTGCCCTGTCTAATATCCGAGGCTTGTTTCCTCATCTATAAAATGGGATAAGGAAAAATATTTGCCTCCCAGGCTTGTTTTGAGGCTTAAAAGCACTAGTATCTGTGAGAGCTCCCTGAACATGAGCAAGGCTTCCGTGAACAGTTGGCATTAGAGTTACCGCTTCTATTACAGAAACTCCTTTAAACACTCGTGTTGACAGCAGGGGTGTTTTCATTTCAAACAGGGTTTGTTCATGGAGGGCATTAGAAAGTGGGATCCCATGTTACCTGCTCCCCCCGGGGCACCGGCTCTCCTGTAATTATTATTTACTAATAAGCACGTTTTGTTGGCGAAGGTCCCGTTAAATCGGGCTCAAATCCTTCACCAGGCTGGCCTGGCTTCTCTGAGTGCACCGAGACAGGAGCTGGGGGTTCCCTCCGGGTGGGGGGCACTCCTGATCTGGGGGCCGCTGCACCTGCCTTCCCAGGGAGGTCACGGCCAGTGTGACCTGTGGGTCTCTGCTGTGTGGTGGCCGCGCTCTCCAATCTGCTCTCCCACCGCAGCCTGCTTGGCTTGTTTGGGAGAGGAACGATGCATTCCTTGGGCCTGCGCTTCCTGGAACTTCACGGCTGTTCTTCCCCGCTCGTCTCTGGTCCTCAGACGTGTGGTATCACTACCATGGACAGGCCGGCTGCATGGTGCTTGGAGCTGAGGCGTGGCTCAAATGGTGGCTCTGGCGTCTGTGGACCAGTAGTCTCTACCCAGGCTGTACATTGAACTTACATGGGATGGCTACAATTCCAAAGCCTGGACCCCGCCTCTAGAAATTCTGATTTGATTGGTCTACAGTTAAACCTTAGTATCAAAATCCAGGTGGTTCTAATGTGTAGCCAGGCTTAAGAAATACCAGTGCTTCTCGGATTTAATGTTCATACAGATCTCCTGGGGGATCTTATTAAAACGTAGATTCGGAGTCCATCCGTGCGGGGCAGGGGAACTTGGGCATTGCTAATAAGCGTGCCAATGCCGTGCAGGGATCACACTTTGGGTAGCAAGGCTCTATCCCTTCCTAATCCTAACAGCTGTGCACCTGGCCATGGCCAGGGATGGCAGATGTGGGAAGCAGGTGGAGGTGAACATAGGAAGAAATCTGTGAGGCAACTCCAGAGGCTTGCTTGAGGGTGTTCCTGTCAGGTACCAACCGTGGAATCTTCAGTTCTCCCCACCACACACACACACACACACACACACACACACACACCACACACACACACCCTTCCTTCTGAATCTGGTCTTGAATCCCCACATAAGTAGCAACCAGAAGATGTTTTCCAATATTTGACTATCTTTTCAGGTTTCTTAGTTTATTCTGTGAAGACATCCAAATGAATGAAAACGTTTGCCATAGAACATTAAGGTTCCAGGCCATGAGTTAAATACCTCTTTGGAATACTTAACTGGAAAGTAATCCCTAGCCTGGACTTGTAAGTAGTCAGCCCCAAGACTCCTACGGGGCCAAGTGAAATCCCCAGAGGTGACCACGATAACAGCAAATCCCAGTGAGGCTGCAGGTCAATAGCTGCTCATTCTGGCTCATCTCTGAGAAGGAGACAGAATTGCCCATGGAATGAAGGCTTTTGAGTTATGGGAGAGGGTCTTCCAGACGGCATTCAGCCTGGAAGACCACACCCCTCCCAATGACAGGTGTGTTTATAAACCACTGCCTTCCCCAACACAGCTGCAGGTGTTTGGGGAGCGTGGGGGCAGGCGGTTTTGCAGAGGATATGGACAGAGTAGGTTTTCCATGGGTTAATATCATGTTTACACATTCCGTGATTTTATGAAATAATACATAGAAAAAGGAATACCAGAGTGTATAGTTGATGAAGACTCTCCACGAAAGAGTGAACTTAGAACGACTGAGAGTGAGTTCTTTGTAGTTAGACCGTCGGCTCAGACCCAGGGAGGGGTGAGTGTGATATGCAAGGGCCTGGGTCCGGGTGCATCAGCATGGGCCCCCCTGGGTGGCATGCATCATCTGACCAGCAGAGGATGAACAATTAGGACCTCCAGGGAAGAAGAAAGCCCTGAGCTGACCCGTGTTGGAAGATTTCACTAGTCGCTCAAAGAAAAGAATTTTACCAGACAGCTGAGGGATAGTGGTTGACACCAGAACCACACAGAAGCCATGTCTGTATTTTTGGTTAAATTGTTCCACTGGGCTTCAGTTAACTGTTCCACAAACAGTGTAGAGTGTTTCTCTAGTTGAAGGTTAAGGTCTCTCGCAGCCCCCTTCTATCGTCTTTCCAAAGCCAGGTGTTGTTGCAGACCTATGTCAGGACACAATGAGCCCAGCTGCCAATCACTGCTGAGATCCTGGTGTGTTGACTGGGCAGTCAGGGAAGCAGCCCCTTTTAGTGCAAGGTTCCTGCACACAGCTTATTCTTGCCTCGAGGTGCTACCCGTTCCCCAAGATCTAAAGGATGAATCCCTTGCAGGCTTCAGTTGGGTCCTCCGAGCCCATCAGCCTTCAAGAAGCCCGGGGCCTCTTTGCATCAGAAATTGACGTGTGCCATTCCAGAAATCTTATTTCTTTGCTCCTCTCACCTCAAACAGTCCCCCACCTCTGCCACCTCCTCTTTCACTCCTCTGGAATCCTCGTCCCAGATGTGACTTTCTCTGTTTCCTTTGGCTGGGAATTTGCCGTTTTCCCATAACCCAGTTGCGCTGCCTGTTAGAGAAACCAAAAAAAAAAACCCCTCCAACTTTCTGGGAAGACATGTAATTCAATTCCCAAAGAGGGACAAGGAAAGCCCCCTCTGAAACAGACAGAGAGAACCTCCTAATACATAATCATCCCAGCAGAGAAAGTGCTTGGATAAGCCTGGGGAACTGGTAACGTGGTGTTCTGTTTCTTAATGTCCTCTGCAAAGAAGCTGGCCCTGGGTTTAAAATAGCCCTCTGGTAAAAGCAGCTATTTAAAGAGTATTGGGGTCTGAGAAATGCAAAACAAAGTGTTGTTGATTAAAAACACATGGTTTGCTCTCTAGGCGAGAGTAGCCAGCAAAATCAAATGTGACAGTGTTTTGGCTTTTTCTATCCCACAAGACATGACGGTGATTTATTAGAGTGATGTCAGTTGCGGTTAAAAAAAGTTTGCTGTGTTGTCTTAATAAAAAGAGGCTTTACCTTGGAGCTGTCAAACTCCCTCCCTCCTCTGGCTTAAGGCGGCGGCTGCTGGGCCCTTGGCCCTCCTATGGAGGGGAGGGGCTTCTCCCCAAGGGGCAAAGCCTCTGCCTTGAGGAAGTTCTTGAGACCACAGGGCACTGACTTCTTGGTGGATATGCAGGATGGCCTTTGAGGGGAGCTGCAGCCCTCTCTTGGTTTGTTGAGTTTTGGAGAGTGGAGATGCTGACCTGGCTTGGAGTAGGAGCCTGGCCTGAGCTGGTTGGGTGGTGGGGCCTGGTTGGAGGGGAGAGACCCTAGCCCATGGCCTACCCCAGATCACAGTGACTTAGGCCTGGGCAGAGGCTTGATAATCAGCAGGATGGATAATCTGCTCGTAAACAATGAGAAATTGGGCTGCTGGCTGAATAGGAGAGTCTGTTAGTTGGAGCTCTTTGGTTTTATATGGAAGAGAAACCCCTCAGACAAATTCAAGTAAACAGGATCTATTGAAGGAACACCACAGTCCATCTTTCAGACAGCTAAGAGGAGACAGGCCATCTGGGGAATGAGGTGGGCAGCAGATGGGAGTGGCTTCCTTCTTCTACCTTCCAAGGAGCCATGCAGTCTCTGATGTGCCTCTGTTTCTGTTCCTGCCCCTCTTAGGGGTTTCCTCCGGGAGTGTCTCAGTTTTTACTTCTTCATGGCTTTGACTTGTATCCGCTGCGCCCTGATGCTACAGGAACACTTGTATCAACTTTGCCCTGTTGCTAGAGGACCATATTTTTGTCCAAGTACCATCATCTTTCTTCACTGAGTCTCGTTGCCTCAGTTCCAAATTCCTGAGAGAGAAAATCCATTTGGCATACCTTGAGTCCCACTTCCATCTCTGGTCCAGGTGGCAGTAGTTCGGGGAGTTGTCAGCTTCGAGGGGAGCCCCTCTGGGTGGGTGCGGCCAGCAGGTGATGGTACAGGGTCAGCTGTGGAAGGGAGCTGTACGTTTTACTGGGGCAGTTGAAGGAAGCAATCACTTGTGTGTGTGTGTTTGTCCTAAGGCTCTGGGACTTTCTGGCAGTGAGAATTTCGTAGTCACTTCTGAATGCCTCTCCCTCTTTATTCCGTAGGAAGGATAACCATCCCGCTGGGAAGATGAAATCCCAGCAGACACCCTTAATTCTTTTCTGGAGACACACCCATGAATTGAGAAGAAGACATTATTATTTTTTCAATTCATCTATGGATTTCCCCCCTAATTCCAGGAGAAACACATACGTGGTCATAGAAAACTTGGAAAACAGAAACCCACAACGATGGGAGGAAAAAGCAGCGGTAATCCGAGATAACTGCTGTTAACATACTGGTGTGTTTCCTTCTATTCTTTTTTCTTGAAGTAGTAGCCCGAGGCTCTGTGAATGATCTGGGCTGAAGATCTATCTTTGCACTCTAATTACATGTCTTCAGACTCTAAGACTTTAGGATTGCTTTAAATGTGTTCTCATAATTTTCCTTGAGCTCACAGGGTTGTTTTCCTCTTGCTCTTTGACCTTTTCCTGGAGGTGGCAGCTCAAACAGAATCAACATTGGCTAGTCCCTCTGTGCTGCCACCCCACTTTTGTGCAGATCACCACTGTACCCCCTTCCCGCCTGACCCCCGAAATACCTTTTTAACTGCTCCTCTCTTGAGTCCTTTCTGCTTCCTTCTCTGGGGATGATCTTTTTAAAGCCCCAAATCTGACCTTACCAGTCTTCGCTGAAGATCCTTTCCTGATGATTCCCTGCACTTAGGATAAGATAGACAAAACCTGTAACATGGACCTCTGGCCCACTCCATCACTGTTTTTTCCACTCACCCTTATGGCAACTCTTGGACTCTCTCAGTCACGTTCCTGCCTCCTAAACGCTGTTCCTACTGTTCTTAAGAGCTTGACTCTACTCTTCAGCCTGAAGGCTGAGTTCCATGTCGCTTCCTCAGAGAAGCCTTTTCTGACAGTGGCCCCTTAGAGGCCCTTAACTTTTCCTTCACAGCGAAGATCGCAGTTTGCACTTACGCATTCATTTGTTTGGCTATTACGGAACGTCTGTCTCCTGGATAGAAGTGAATACTCCCTGAGGCAGGGCAAATTTTGGTGGATGCTGTGTCCTACCCTAGCTGTCGTCCCCTCCTCAGCCACCACTCCCACCTCCTCACCCTGTGACAGTGCCTGTTACGGATTAGGGGCTCCGGCAATGCTTGTCGAATGAATGAGTGAATTGGTGCTTGTCTGGTGCCCATCCGCGAGTGAAGGGTCACCACACGGTAGTGTACAGGATCGGGAGGTCTAGGGAGAGCATACGGTTTTCCATAAACCCTTGGCGTGAGCGGCTTTCACGTTTGCTGTCATGTGTGAGTGCCCCAGATGTGCACGCACATGGTGATTGGGGATGTGGTGCTGGGCTTGAACCGTGCGTGCTGAGATGCTGTGTGTAGGGCTGGTTCCAGGGCTGCTGAGCGAGGTGGGTGTTCAGGGAAGTATCTGCCCCTTGGTGTGGCTCTGCCACTCTCTACTTCCCACATTCTGTGGGGAGACTTCATTCTAGAGCATGAATTCTAGAACATGAACTTCATTCTAGAGCATGAGTTCTCTACCAGCCACCAAGGCTCCTGGAATTGGACGCCTCCACACCGCAGGGGTCCCTGCCTCTGAATCGGCCTGGTAGCCCTGTCTGCCTGCACTGTGGCTCTTGCCTAAGTTAAAGGCAGATTTAGCTTTCCTAGAACTTTTACCTGTTGATTGCCTTCTGGAGATGTTTCTTCTCTGGAGAAACATCAGCTCACGTGATGGACATTTGTCGAACCCTGGTGTGGCGTTATCAGGTGGGGATGCAGGCACTGGGGGTAGACGTTACCGAGTCCAAGCTTATACTGCTCGCTGCATGACAGGCCAATAAATTGAGAGATGAGTCGTTAGGGCAAGGAATGCTGACTTTATTTGGAAAGCCAGCAGACCAAGATGATGGACTAGTGTCCCAAAGAACCATCTTACCAGAGATAGAATTCAGGCTCCTTTTATGCTAAAAGGGGAGGGGAGTGGCTGGTTGTCACAAACTTCTTAGCGTCAGAGTCCTTTGTTCTTGCAGCTGTCCACATAGGTCAGGTAACTGATGTTTCTGTAAAACCTCCAACAAGACAAATGTTATTCTCTGTTCTGCAACTTTTTATCTCTCTATGAACGGAAGTGTTATACCTCTAAAGGTCAGAGCCTTGAGAATGAGCTATCCTGTATATTTCAGGCAATAGGCGACATTCTTGTAGCAAAAGCAGTAGAACCCAAAGGTTAAAGTAAAAGAAACAGATCCAGTATGGAGTCCGATTTGTTCTTCCCTGTTACACGGAGAGCCGAATAAGACACGAAGGAGAGCTCAGCTCTGGAATGCCTGTTGCAGCTCACCATGTACTCTACATAATTATTTTAATTCCTCACATCAGCCTTATGATGTGCCTGTTATTAGCCCACTTTACAGTTGAGCAAATGGAGGCTCAGAGTTTCCATGACTTGCCTGAAGTCCCAGTTTGCATGGGCAGCAGCTATGGCTCATTCTCCAGTCATCTGACTCCTACTCAGAGTTCATTTTTATTACCTTCACCTGAAAATATGAATGTGCTCTGCTGCGTGCCCCTCCTAGTACATTTGTGGGGTGCTAATGTACTCCCCGGGTTATCTCTTCTCCTGGGAAAACCTGATCCCCCAAAGTGTGATGATACCCAGGGGCTCTTCCTTGGGCTCAATCACTTGGCAATATCCTTGCAAGTTGCAGAAGGTCCTGGCTACTGTACAACGCACTTCCATCTGCAGACACGAGGGTCTGATTCGTGAAAACTAGATTCTGCAGAGGAATCCAGCGTGGTTTTTTCTCCCTGGACGATGAAGCCAGTTGCTAAGCCCAGGACCTTTCTTCTGGGGCAATTCAGGAGGTGTTTCCCAGTAAGCACTGCGCCATGAAAGATGATAGATGCACAGATTTCCAGGGCGATGTCTGACACTTGGGGAATCTTTAAATGAAATCCCTTTTAGGGTACCACCTGACTTAAACAGTTCATGATACAGGACACTCATGGCCGCCTGAGACATTTCATTCCACCTACAGGCACAATTCTGTCTCCTTGCCGCTTCCACCTGCTGGTCTTCCTGAGGCTGGGAGGCACCAGCACAGTGCCTCTCCCATGTGGCAGGCTGGCCCTCGGGGAGCCTGCAGGGAGTTGCTGCCTGAGCCCAGGCTGGTCAGGCATGTCTGAGCAGGCCTGGTGAACTGCGGGGTGGATCTGTTCAAAGTCTATTTGCGAGAGAGACTGTGGAACCTCCTGGGAAGGAGCTCGTTTTGGAGGAAGAAGGAACTGAGCACAAACAGTGGCCTGGTAACCAAGCTTTGATTGCAACAGGGCAGGAGGAATTCTGAGCATGGCCTGGCGTGCTGCTCACAACCGACTCTGGGTGCAACTCAGCTCCCACAGGACTTCTTTCAGCTACTTATGGAGAGCATATAGAGATGGAAAGAGCTGCTTTAAACTGATACGTGGTGGTCACCTGGGAACTAGCTTTGGGACTGGTTTTGAGAGTAAAACCCACGATGGGGGAGAACGGCTCTCTCCTCCACCACGTGGCGGAACCCCGCACACGCTTGGCTCGGGGGCCTCCAGCACCTCCGCGGTGGCAGGGACAGCAGTGCCCAGCAAGAGACGGCGGGGTCAGTGTCCTGGCAGAGGGCTTGGAGTGGGCCAAGGGGAACCACGTGGTGGGTGACAAGGAAACTGACTGTGTGTGTCTTGGGCATGCATGAGGCACCCCTAGGGATTCTAGAAACACTGGGGGTTAATTACAGAGGGGCGGACATCCTGAGTGATCCAGTGGAAGTTAAGTCATTGTTACTAATGTGATTGGATGCGAAGGGGCTGTCGGCCTGGGAGGACTGTCGTGGCCCCACCCCCAGCTTTTCTTTTCCTGGTTGAACATCCCCAGCGTCCTCTGTTGTTCTTCAGAACCCCCCGTTCTGAGTTCCCTGATGCTCTCCTTACTCCCTTTGGGAACCAGTCCAGGCTGCCAGTGCCAAAACCATTTGCTGAAAGAATTTTAAGAAGTACTAGGATTAATATGGCCTAACATTCTTTTTTTCTTGACCGGGTGAAATGAAGGCTTCCAGAGGCTGGAAGTGAGTTGCCCGAACCATATGTAAGCAGTCAGGGCAAGAGTCAGGGCTCCCCCCGAGTCACCTGGCTCAGAACCTGGCAGCAGGCTCTTGGCCGTCACTGTTCTCCATGAGGCACGGTGATGGGGATGAAGTGACCCTCAGTTTGCATGAGGTGAACACCAGATGACCCAGGACACATATCTCTTTGATATTCTATAATTTTAAGGACCCAGAAATGATGGTGGAGAAACAAACAATAACTGGGTGTCTTCCAAATACCAAGCATTTAGTTACATGATGGCATTTGTTCTCACAACAGCTGTGTTAGGTAGTCAGGTCAGGCGAGACCCTATTTTACAGATGGGGACATAGAGGCTCAGAGAGGTGAAGTCATTTCCTAAGCCATCCAGCTAGTAAGTGGAGGAACCACCAAACACATCTTGATGTCAGAAGCCCACGCTTTTCCCATGACATCATTTTGTTGAGTGTTACTTGCTGCAACTTACCTTACAAAAGCAATGATTATTATTTAAAAAATTTTGAAGTAGATCATAAAGCATGTTTTGCAAACTGCACATTCCTCTCTTCCGCCGTCCCCTTTCTGGGTGAGATGCTCCTCCTTCCCTCCTGCCGTTTTGCCCACAGTTGAGAATCCCTCCATTGATGGTTTAGAATCTTGCTCTGGGTGTAAAATGATTGGAGTCTAAGGATATGTTTGTTCTGGAAGAGAGGAGACAGAACAGCCTTTCTGCGTGCCCATCTCTCTTCCTGGAGCCTCCCCGCTCACCCATTTTCTTCTG
This sequence comes from Phocoena sinus, assembly GCF_008692025.1. NCBI lineage: Eukaryota > Metazoa > Chordata > Mammalia > Artiodactyla > Phocoenidae > Phocoena > Phocoena sinus. The sequence continues at coordinate 29,566,516 of NC_045783.1, read as the reverse complement.
CCTGGAGCAGTTATCTCTGGGTCCCCCCTTAGTCTGCCCCCTGACGCTGCCCGTCTCCGAAGCAGCAGGCGGGCGGCCCCCGTGTCTGAGCCGGCCATCTCTCAGCGCGATTGCGAGCGCGGTTATCTTCATTTCTGGCATTTGCTGTAACACAAGAGTGATCTCGACTTCAGAGATTATCACCTCTCATCTTTCATTCTCCCCTTTTCTTCTCTCCTTTTTCTTCCTGCAAGATGATGAAATTACCAGACAAACCCTCCCCTCCTCCAGCCTGGTCAGAGCTCAGAGATATTTACTTCTCGGGTAAACAGCTGTAATCTCCCTCACCAGACTTTATCTCACAGTTAAGTAAGCTAAATTCTTCTGGTCTAATCCCCCATGTGCTGTGGTTTTTGCAGTATAAAGCATTCGCAAGTCTTTTGATATAACATGACAACACTGGACCACTGGATGTGATTAGGCAGCCGGCAAAGAGGTTTCAATGTAACCAAACTGGAAAAGAAGGGCCCCCTTGGCAAAACAGCTTTGGGCAGGAAAAAAAAAGAAAAAAATGCACGGAAAAGTTCATTTGCTCACGAGAGGAACGGAAGAGGGGCATATGGGTGTTTGCTGGGCCTGGATGTCCCCAGTTATGCAAATGCTTGGTGGACCGTGAAAAATTGAGCCCACCCTCGCGTTTGTGTGCTTCCATGCTGTCCCTAATCACGTGACGGCCACCGCGGCCGGGAGAAGACAGGAGAGGCGGATGTCACTGAGCCTGTGCTTGGAGATCACGTCTGTTCCTAGTGAGAGAACAAGACCTGCTCGCGACCTCTAGGAGACAATAGGAGGGCATTTTAAGAACAAAGCTTATCAGACTTGGGTCAAATCGTGAAAGTTCTGGGGCGTGGGAGATAGTTAGGTGATAGGATGGTCAGACAGAAAGGTGTCTGAATGTGGATGGAGACCAAAGCCAGCCCTGGGAGACTGGACAGGTATCCTGGTGTGTGTGGTTGGTGGTGCAGTGGCGGGGACAGAGGGTAGCAGAGCATCTCTGAAGGTCGGCATCAGCAGAAGCCAAGGTTGGGAGAAGGAAGGCGCCTGGCGTGCGTGTGTCCGGCGGGCAGGTCTTTGACCGCGGGCCAGGGCTTCACGCCCAGAGGCGACCGTGGCTGCCGTGAAGATGCTCGGCAGCCCTTCCCGTTTCTATGCATAGATGCCATGCGTTGGCCTTTCCTTTCCTGTCGACCTTCCAGTCAGTCCTAAATTCGGTTCCCGTCTCTCTGCGTTCCCCCTGCCTGCCAGTGCCACCGTGCTCTCAGCCAAGCTGTGACACTTCCCCAAGCACCGCCTGTGCATTTTTTAAAGCCTGAGCCACAATGTGGGGTTCAGCTGCTCCTGCCACCCTCCCTTTGTGTACGTGCGTGTGAGAGAGGAGAGTGTATTTTTGGCCTTAAAGCCCCATTAAAAAGGAAGAAGAAAGGAAACTGCTAGGGCCCAGGTCTGAGAGGCAATTTGCAGAGCTTAAGAAGCTGCCCTATTGTCCCCACAGCAGGTGACACTTGGATGGAGGCAGATCCATCGTTCAGTTAGCTCCCCTCTGAGAGCAGCTCCAACACTCGGGTCAGGGTGCGGCGGGGGACTAAGGTGTCTCCCACCCTGTCCCCTGCTTGGGAGAAGACAGGGCCCCAGGCCACCTCTCCAGGGTCTCCTCTCCCTTCCCTCTGGGTGGCCTCGCCCTGCAGAGCCTTGGGAAGTGTGGTCCTCGTGTTTTCCTCTTCCTGCACTGTCCCCCTCCTGGCAGCCAGACCTGCTGGGGTCACCGCTGGATGGGGATCACGAACGGATGCCCAGGCCAAGCTGAACCTGGGACTTGCCCCCAAGGGTCCACGTGTCCCGAATATGTTCCTTGTAGCCCCTCTGCTACCTGCCCCAGCTCTTCACTTCTAGAGACTTTGGTCCTAAAATAAATCTCCATCTCCACGTTTGCCCCGTGCAGAAGTCCCTCGTTGCATTTTGTCAGACTATGGGTGTGTATGTATGTACGTACGTAAGTATAAATGAAAGAATGAAAAAAGAAAGAAAGGAAAGAAAGAAGGAAGAAAGAAAGAGAGAAAAGGAAGAAAGAAAGGCAGAAAGAAAGAAAGAAGGAAAGAAAGGAAGGAAGAAAGAAAGAAGAGAAAGGAAGGAAGAAAGGAAGAAAAGAGAGAATCAAATAGAATCAAAGGTAAGGTGTTTGCTTTCAATACCTACCACCAAAATACCAACCCCTCTGCCCTGCCAACAAAAACATTCATCTCTTCACCTCTTTTCCCCATTGGTCACTTGTGGGGATCAGGGGGTAAGGCTGTGCCCTACCTCCTGAGTGTTTAATAAGCCATCAGGCATTAATACTCACTGGGGATTGTCATAGTCTCGGGGCAGCCGGTGGGAGCTGAGTCTGATGATGCTGTGGGAGGAGAAGAGGAGGAAACTGGGGAGACTTGATGGGGAGGCCATGAGCTGTCAAGGGGCCCTGGACGCTGGCCTTCCAAGTGACGGAAGGGAAAGCAGGAGGACACGGGAGGACTCAGAGGAGGAGATGGGTCATTGAAGTCCAGTGCGGCCAAGCCTCCAACTCTGGACCTGCTTCCCTACCTCTTTCCACACTTGTTCTCATGCAGCAGACTTGGGTCGGGGCCCGCGGGGCGAGAGGGCAGAGTTTTGGGCAGGGCCCTGATCCTGCTGGGACCAGCCGAGCTGTCAGCAGGGCGAGTCCCATATCCCCATGTTGGGAGGGTAAGGTGGCTCGTCTTCCCAAGGCGAGGCTGAGCGTGTCTTACTCTGTGCTGTAGGTTGCCTGACCTCCTGCTGGAATTCCTGACCCTGGTTTGGAGCTGCCCTCGTCTGCAGCGAGTCGTGACAGCATCCCTCACCCTGTACACTGGCTTGAAATGTGGTGAAATAAATGTCATAATTTTAAGACTCTAAGTGTCAACAGTCCCCAACAGACGAGGGGTTCGATTTTATGATTTTTGGACTTTATGATGGTACATAGTGATACATATTTAGTAGAAACCCGTACTTCAAATTTTGATCTTTTCCCTGCCTAACACATACCCTGTATCTTTTCTTGCGACTACTGGGCTATGACAGCCACACCATCTCGGGGGTAAACAGCCAACACACAATACAACCATTCTGCACCCAGATGACCAGAATGTTTTCACTTTCAGTACGATAGTCAGTCAGTGACATGAGATATCCAACACTGTTCTACAATAGGCTTTGTGTTAGATGCTTTTGTCCAGGCTAATGGAAGTGTTCTGTTTAAGGTAGGCTAGGCTAACTCATGATGTTTGGTAGGTTAGGTGGATTAAATACATTTTCAATTTATGGTATTTTCAACTGACAATGGGTTGACTGGGATGTAACCCCATCGTAAGTCGAGGAAGGTCTGTAGTGAATACCGAAATGTCGTATATAGCCATTGAAATGATCCAGAATCAAGTGAAAGAATATTCATGGAGCGTTGGACATGGTGATGCCCGTCATGGGACTATGAATGGGAATAACAGTGGTACTACTGATAGATATTGTTCATTGAGTGCCTTTTAAGTGCCTGGCACGCTCTTGTATAATCCTGACAATAACCCTTTATCGCCAACTGACAGTTAAGGAAATAGACTTAGAGGGGTGAGTAGCTTGCCCAGGGTCTATATAACTTGTGAAGAGGCAAGCTGGGGTTCAGACTCAGCTCCAGGGCCAGGCTCCAAGCCAGGAAATATGTGAGCGTAGGAACGAAGTCAGTAGAGAAAGGTGTAGAATCAGATGATCAGATCTTTGGTCCTTGCCTATACATCAGTAGGACGGTGGGAAGGAAAGAAGGTCCATGAAAGCCCCAGGGGTGTGACCGAAGTTTCTGGAAGGAGTGAGGCCATGATCTGGATTTAGGTAAGTAGAGGATTAAGGTAGTGTGAGTGAGCATGGGTTGTGTGAGAGTCAGTGAGGAGAACAGGAAAAGAGGGTGGGGGGTTGGGTTTAGGAAGGACACCAGGAGCCGAGGTAGCACATTAACGTGGTTAAATGCTAGCGTCCCCGCCCTTTCTCTGCATGAATTTGGGAAAATCAATAAACCCCTCTAAAGCCCGGTTGCTCATCAGTAAAGCAGGGATAACGACGGTACAGGACTGTGAGATAATTCATGCAAAGTATTCAACGTCTGGCACAGGCTGAATGCTTCATAAACGTCATCTGTAGTTGAAAATGTTCTTCGTCACTTGATCAACTCCTGGGTTTTTTGTGTTATCGTAACTCTTCCCCATTCTTTAGGGTCCTCCGGCCACAGGAGTCATCAAGTCCAGTTGATTCTCTCTTCATAATATTTGTTCTTTCTTTTCTTTTCTCGTGGCCATTACCCTATTCTAGGTCACTGTCATGACATGTCCAACATACGGCAACAGATTCCTGCTGGCTTCCTACCTTCAGCCTTTCTCCACACCAGTCGACCTGGTACATTAATACCAGCTTGCTCCCCAAAACCACTGCTCTCTCTGGCTTCCCTTCCGGCTCGGAACCCTCCAGTGACTCACTCTCGCCTTTTGCTATTCAATCCAGACTTCTTAGCTGAATCACCTACTTTTCCATTTATTTGCCTGTTTCTCAATATGGTTGCTCTTATTGTCTCATAAGCATTGCTAGGATTTTTCTTGTCAATGAGCCTTCATTCCTGTTTCCTCCTCCGGGCATATAGCAAGTTCCCTACATACGAAATTTTAAGTTGCAAAATTTCAAAGATGTGAACATGTGTTTGCATATTCAATCACGTAAGTTAGTTCATGTGTCTGGAGTACATTGTCACGTGCATGCCTCTTCTACAAGTGGTTGTGCTTTTGTGTACTTTACTGTACAGTACTGTATAGAGTACAGTATGCAGTATCTTTATTTTAAGCCCAGGACGTCCTAAAGCAACAGTAAAAGCATCGGTATATAGCCGACTGTGTTAGTTGGGTACCTAGGCTAACTTTGCTGGACTTACGAACAAATTGGACTTAGGAACACACTCTTGGAACTGAACTCGTTCGTATGTAGGGGACTTACTATATACCTCTTCCTCTCCTCCTAGCCAAGCACTCATCTTCCAACCTTGGCTCCTTTGAAGGCCCCCCTCCTGACCAGTCGAGCTCATGAGATCTCTCTCTTTGGTGGACACCTTTTGTACTCTCCCAGTGCCTTGCTTATTGGCCAGAAGCTAATAATACACACTCATGAGAAATGGACAGTTTCCCCGATGGCTGTAAATCCTCCAGGAAGGCCATTTCCCTTCCTCTTCTATCCCCTGTGGCTCCCAGCACAGGCCAGGGCTGAGCCTAGAGAAGGCACTCCATACATTTAAAAATTAATTTTGTTGAAGAAAGGCAGGTAGTGAGAATGCTATAATGAAGAATAGAAGGTAGGAGAGGAAAGCCTCTTTTCTAGTAAAGTTGGGTGATTTTTTGTGATGCATCAGGAGCTGTGGCTTAGAGCGGCCGGTCACTCATACCCCTGGTAACCAGCCGTTTCTTTCCTCTTGTGTGTCGCCGCCGGACCAATCCTTATTTTTTTCCAGCTTTGCTTGCTCTCTGCCCACATCTCCTCTCCTGGGATTCCTGGTAGAGCTCAAAGCCTTCGCAGAAGGCAAGCTGGGATGGGATTGGTGCTTAGATTGCAAGTCCTCTATCGCATACCCCAGCAGGGCCCCACTGGTGGTTCACCCACTGGCTGGGAGTGTTTGTTTAACGTCTGAGCAGATGAGTCTAGAGCGTATGAATGAAGAACTGCACGTATTGCAATACAGTGCAAACCCTTTCACAATAACATGTGGCCATTTGCCGTATCCTGAATGACAATAACAGCAATAATGGTGATAATCTGATGGGAAAAGCAGAGCGGGATGGATGATGGGTGGGACACCAGGGAACCTATTCTCCACCCAGGGACTTGGGGTTCAAGCCAGGCTTTCCATTTTTCTGGGTTTGTGCTCCATACCCAGCTGGCAAGACGCCTCCCTCTGATTCAAAGAGGGGAGAAGAATCCCTCACCCAGGGCTCTTGGGGATGTCAGACTGCTCCTTACGCAAGAGCTTCCTAATGAGTTAAGTGTAAATGAATCAGAAGCAGATGGATTGGATTGTTCTGGAAATACACCCGAGGTTTAAAAATTAAGGGAAAAAGCATTTGGCAAAAGGCATTTTGGGGTTTGCCAAGACCCAGAACATTTGAAAAACAGTTCAAGATTTCTTTTGCTTTTGCTTCTTCTCCTTAGTTGTTGAAACCACAATGCTGCCTACAGGTGGTAGGAGACGGCCCCATTCTTCAGACTGATGTTCCTCTTGCCGTGGGGGTGATGGACCCCGGACAGGAGGCAGTGGCTACAGAAGCAGGGCCTGACTGTGTTCCAGGGGCAAAGCCCCGCACCCGCCTCTGTTGGCAGGGGAAGGAGGGCCCTTGGCTTGCAGCTCCCAGCCTGGGCCTCGCCCTCCGTCCGGGTCTGCTCTGGGCTGCTCTCTATGGCGTGCAATGTGCCTGCTGCCTTTCTAAGACTTGACTCACCTTGTCCAAACATGGGGAAGCTCATTACATAAGGGAAACGGTCTCCAATTTGCTAGGCGAGAAACTCTGGAAGTTAGCAAACGCTAATCCAATAAAATATAAAGTGAAATGTTTATTCTAGAAAAAACCCTTCGAACAATTTTTTTATTAGTCACATTTGGCACGGTTGAGCCTTTCCCTGGAGGGACCATCTTGCTGAGGGAAAAGGGAAACAAAGCAACGATCTCAGAGGAAAACTCAACCCAGCAGTTTCTAAATCGGCAACTGGCTGGCTGTGTGATTGCACACAAGACGGCAAACCTCTCCATGTTTTGGTTGCCCAATAACCATCTTGCAAGGGTTTTCTTTGATTAAAGGCACATATGTGAATCAAATAGGTCGGGGGCTGATTCATGCTGATAACGAATCCTAATGTTCCAGGAGCATTAGGTCTTTGGTGTAATCAACACACGGGAGGGACACTTAGCAATTCTAGCAGAGCTGTCCCCCGTCCCTCTTTCCCCCAGACACCTATCTGTGAAGCCTGACTCACCTGCACGCCTCTCAGAATTCTGTGCCTTGAAAGCGTGGTGACCTTGGCCCTTCCCCAGGTGGGACGGTGGGAGACACTGGAGACAGTGGCTCTGTGACCTGGGTCCTACCCCAAGATTTCTAATTACGTTTCGGGGTCACCCACGTCCAAGAAGAGCTGTCGCCGTGTATGGGCTTTGCCACGACCCTGCCTGGAAAAAGCAATATTGGAGTTTCTCTCTGGTCTTGCTGCTGCTGTCACCCTCCGCTTCTAACTGAGGCCCGGGTCTTTGGCGTGGTGAGAGGCTGGAGCTGCAGGTCGGCTGTGGGTGGGTTGCTGTTGGCAGAGTGCTGGCCAGAGCACGACTGAATTCCGTCCTTCCTCAGAGCCCCACCCAACCTGTCTTTTCATCCGTTTGTTCATTTACCCTCCCTCATCAGCTGTGTGGGTGCTGGTTCTTAGCCTGACCTCCAGCAAGATAGGTCTGTTCGCCCCCCCCCCCACGTTGACAATGACAATCGGCCATTGCATAAGTGGTTACCATTTACAAAGAGCTTTCACATATATAATCTTGCCTCCGTCTCAAAAACCCACAGCAAATGCAGGGGCCCTCAGATCATCTGGTCACCATCTCATTACAGAGGGGGACGTTCTTCCCAGGGTCCCACAGCCACTCAGAGGCCAGCTTGGTTTAGAGCCTCTTCACTCCCCAGGCTTGTACTTGAATTCACCTTGTTCTTGATCAGGACCTATTTTGTTCTGTGTCCTCTTGTTTACATTACCCCACGTGGACTGTAAACTCCTTTGGGACAGGGATCATGTCTGGTACGTCTCCATAGCTCGCATGGCGAGGGGCTGAGCATCGTATGTGGAATCTGCTTAACAACATCCAATGAACAGTACAAAGTACTGAACTGGGTAGGACTAGATCACGGCGAACAGATTGGCATTGCGTTGCCTGATCTGAAAGAGCTACTCCGGGTTTCTGGGAGCCTCCCTGACTGTCACGTGCTCTCCACCCTCACCCCCTTTAGTCCTGACACAGACTCCCCGACAGCAGCTGTAGCATTATTACCCTTAATATCACCACTCTCGCATAGCCAGCTCCCATCGTGGGCCAAGACATAGAAGAGAAGGTTGAGCTTCTAGATATCGTTCCGGCCAAGGAATATGAGGCAGAAGTCCCGGCATTGGAGGGCGGAAGCAGCCCATGTGGGGAGAGAGGGGACAGACCACGTGGTCTTTGAGCTGGAGCCTGGCCCTACCCCGCAGTGCTGGGTGACCTCAGGCCGCTGCCTCTAGCTGAACGTTGAGAACAAAGGTCCTCTCTGTCCTGCCTACTTGCTTCTTAACTATATGAGTGAGAGGGCAAATGAGATCCCATTTTGAACTCCAGGAGGAAGGCAGTAGTAATAACAACGATTATGTAGAGGGTCTGGCTGTTTGAGGCTGCCTTCAAACAGAAACTAGCTCACCCCCCAGTGCAGGTGGAGGCCACCCCTAGGAGCTGGGAGCCATTCTGGCTTTGGGGGTGCGGGAGGTACGGGGAAGGGCAGAGAACACGGCGAGGGGTTCTCTTTCAGACTCATCACCCTTCCTTGAATTCCTAGGTGTGTGGGGAATGCTGGTCAAGCTCCTGCCTCCCCGGAGTTTCTTCCTCTCAGGGGAGAATTCAGGCTTCCCCATTTCTGACATGATGATTCAGAGCAAAAGTGGACTTGTCAGAGACAGGAAGGAAAGATAAGATAAAAATAAAAAGTTAGCCAGACTTATAAGTTTTTCTGGCCTTAGTTCCCCCTCTTCCTACCCCACAGCATTCACATTCTAGAAAATCAAAATCCCACAGCAAAGCCAGGAATGGAGGGCCAGGCCACAGGCTCCGGGTCAAGGCCGGAGGGCAGTGGAAGAAGTGATTCAGAGCCCGGGGATGGAGGAGACCGCGGCCAGGATTGCAGGGCTCCGGGTGGGGCGTCAGCCTCAGTGCTGCTAGCGCACCCGCCCCCATCCACCCCAGAGGCAGGCAGCCGGGAGCCATGTGATTGATGGGCTCCAGCTTGAATGGAAAGTCCAGATTCCAGGGACACACAGCTTAAGAGGCAGGAGGAAACCCACCTCTCACATCTGCAACAAAATTAAACTAAATACATAAAATTTGTTAGTTTACAAATAGAACTGTTACTTGTTACTTGGGGTATTAACAATCTCCTTTTTTTGATTAAAAAATGTATTTTTAATTAAAAATTTTTTTTCCGGTAATGCCCGTGAAAGACGTTTGTTTCAGTTGCCAGCATTTCTGCAGAACTAATGTGGGTGGATTGTGACAGATATAATTTCTCCATCCTACAGTTTCATCAGCTTGAGTTCTGTTAAACTATACCCGCTGGGCTTAGCTCCTTTTAAAGTTTCCGCTTTGACAGGTAGATTTATTAGTCTTGAAATTTGTACAAATCAGATGTCACTCGTGGCAACTTGTCAAAATGTCAGTCTGGCGAGGCGGCATGAAAGGCTTTCTGGAGAGGGAGACAGCGGTGAGGCAGGCTTTAAAGAACTCCAGCGCGAGCTGAGGAAGGAATGGGGCCATGGCAGCTTCTTGATCCTGAGGCTTTACTTTATTGAATATCTCGGGCTGGACAGCGGATGGGCCGTCCGATCCCGGGTCTCTGAGACATCAAGGCTGACAGCCCCCGAATCATGGCTCCTGTCTGTTGCAATGTCAAGTTTCTTTGCTTGTTATGTTCACTTAGCGGGAGGAGGCCAGGGGTGCCGGTGTGGGGAAGGAGAGTGAATCCAGGTCTTTTGGTTTCCAAGAATGCTGGCTGGGTCCGGGGCGATGGAGGGGTGTTCCGGGGTGGGCTCCCCTGGCCAGAGCTCAGCACAACGTCCCGGCTCATCAACCAAGATTCGAGTTCCACTGGGGAGAGAATGCAGCAGGAGGGAGGGGAAGGTCTCAGGTGGGAACTACAGGAGGGGACAGCCACAGGGGACCCAGGGCCTCCCTTTCCCAGCCTGCTGGCTTCCCAGACTGACTTGGTCCCGATCACTTCATCAAAGATCCCACACTCTGGTCACCTCCATCATTATCTTAGTTTGACACAGAGGGAAATGTTATTAATAGTCAGAAACTTAGCTGAATATTTTTCCCCTGGGGCAGTGGGCAGGAGTGCTGTAGAAAGAACTCAGCCAGGGAGTCCGGTGGCCCGGACCTTCAGGGCTCTGAGAAGGTGCCCTCTTGAGGTGAAGGCCAGGGGTGGGGAAGGAGAGTGAATCCAGGTCTTTTGGTTTCCAAGGATGCAGGGCTCGGGCTGCTGCAGTGGGAATGTAATTCTGGTGGAGGAAGCTCTTACTGGACGATTGCACTCTTTGCCCATCTGTTGGTCCGTGTGTCTGCCCCGGGATGTCGGAAGACACCCAAGAAAGCTGCAGAGCTCAGTATTCCTACCACCTCTCTCTCCCATTCACCAAGAGGTTCAGGTGGGCTTGACACTGATGTCTTCAGAGACATAGGGCAGCTCTGAGACCCACACCGGATAACTGGGTCTTCCCTTACTCCCAAGTAGGGGGCTGGGGAACTGCCAGGCTGATGTCCTCAGTGTCACCTTCCCATCCACCCCCACCCTTTCTGGTCCCTTGTCTGCCTCTGAACTGTGCCGTCTCAGCCTCAGGCCAGGCACGACTTGATTTGAGAAGTGTGAAGTGTGCTCTCTCCCGCCCCATCCCCCGCCTTCTCATTTCTTTGCCTGTTGAATTATTGAAGGCCTTTTTCCTTCGTGAGTTCCCAGAAACTCCTGCTCCAATGCAAATGCCTCTTTGAGGGAGAAGACACCTCCTTACTGGGGATGAGGTGACAACACTGCTGAAAGCAAGGAAGTATTCTGTGGGGGCCAGGATTGGGGAAGAGGAAGCATGGGGACCCAAGGGGACCTGCCCAGCTCGTGATATTTTTGAGAGGCCGACCTGCTTGATGCATCCCTGTCCCGTTTCCAGAGCGGGGTGCCAGGCTTTTTAAAGAGAGACAGGCAGGCCAGGTAAGGGGAGGCCGGCAGGGAGCCCCGAGGACCCTTCCCGGCCTCTCACCTGTCTTGCTCTCTAGTGAAGGGTAGGGGACTTCCACTTGCCCCTCTGTCCCCTCAACAGCACAGGTGTTTGTCAGTGACCGAGTCCTTCTCTGTCAGCAGCGTGGAGTCCGAGGCGTCAGGAAGGGGATTTTCCTTTCGCTGGGCCCAGGAAGGTGTCGGTATTCTTGCTGAAAAGGACAAGAATCGAGTCCACCGTTTATCTTTTCTCGTTGGCGCCTGGCATGCCGAGGAACTGAGATTATCCCAGGTGAAAAATCTCAGACATTAAGAGGCGTGACAACGACCACAGTCGTGACGATATAATAACAGGGGTAGTTATCCTAATAATCCCGTAGGATGCACAGCCTGTCTTTCAAAGCACTCAAAACACTCTCGCGTCTGTGATCTCACATCCTCACAGCCTGCTTCTGGGGGAGAGATGGAGTGGAAGAGGCTCTTGCAGCTACGTGGGGAAACCGAGGCACCTAGCTCATGCCGTTCACTCTGGGCCCTTTAACTCAGCCACGTGACTCCTGGAAAAACGAATCTTTATGTTCGCTATCGCCCAATTATTTTGAGCTGCCATCCTGTCCCTGAGAGTGGAACACACACACACATACATCTGTGGCTTCCAACCCCCAAATGGGCCATTACTGAGAAGCGCTTCAGTTTACAGAGTTGAAAGACTTAATCACCAGCCTCCACCCCAGCCCTCTTTTCTCCAGTGCTGTGCGCCGGTTCCCTCATCAAAAGGGAACAGGGAAGAGGCAGATCTGAGGGTTTTCACAGGGGAAAACTCTTTAAAAGAAATCACTATATGTCATAGTGCAGGGTGGCTTCCTTTCATGTGGCAAATGCATTCTGGCAGCTCCCCGCTCCACATCAGATAGATCGTTACAGTGGGGACGGGTGGGATGGGGGGAGTCTTCCCAGCCCCTCCTCCCAGGGCAGCTCGGCCCGTCACAGGGAGGTGGGCTGGGGTCACTTTCAAAGGGCGAGCGTGGGGTCCTGAGGGGCTAACCAGTGGAGAACAGAGAAAAAGCGGTGGGTGCTCGTTGCTCGCGGGAGTCCTGTGATCCTCTGTAGTCAACGTGTCTCCGCTTGGTAATTTTAGGGCAGGCAGCAGGGAGAGAGAACGCGGGCTGGGGGGAAAGATGAGAAGGCGGGGAAAGGCAGGGGAGAAGAAGGAAAAAAAAAAAAAACAACACCCCACCAGCCTGTCTGGCGTTAGTTCAGAAAGCTCTCCAACTCACACATCTGGTTCTTATATTTCAAAGTTAATTAGTCATATTGAGGCTGTCTGAAGATAAATTTATCATCCAGAAAAAACACAAACAGTTTGAAAAATGAAAGGAAGCGGGGTGACATGGCTTGACGTTTAAATAAATCATTTTAACATGATTAAAAAACTTGTCCTGTCTGACACCCAGCGCTTGGGTACTTTGTAAAGAATTTTTGACAAAGACAAGTCCCTGTTTGGTATACGAAAGCCCTTGCCATTCAATTACTCAGAATAATCTTTGGCCAGTTACTTTTCTGAGAGACTTCTGGCGTGTGTGCCGGGCAGCCACGACTGGGCCCTACTTTCTGGGGTGGTGGCAGGAAGCGTGGGGTAGCCAGTGGTTATTCCAGTTGGAAAAAAACAAAACAAAACAACTCAGACGTGAAGCGGTGGGGTAACTGGAGAGTTTTTCTTTGGAGAGGAGTGAGGGTAAAGTGAATGCTTAATCCGGGCCTCTCTGATGGCTGTCGGGTTTGAGCAGGAAATCCTTGCCCGGCCCAAAGAGGAAAGATCCTCTTCAAATGTCTAGGCACAGACTTCCAAGAACCAGATGTGTCCTGTTTCTTACACCTCCCAGGGCTCGGCTGATGGTTTCTGTGACAATGGAATTAGGAATCGGGGCTGTCTCTGGCCCGGCTGTAGGAAGCAGTGGCCAGATGGGGGTGGTAACAGTCTAAATTGTGGTGAGTCTGCTGGTTGGTTTGTTGTAGGAGCAGGTGTAGGTGAGCTGGAGTCTGTACAAGCTGAGACACACCACTGTCCTCCTGTTCTTCCCACCCTGCCCCAGCTGTGCCAGTGAACCCTGTGTACTCAGTAAAGGTCGCTGGTTCCTGTTCTCCCTAATGACAGACAGCCCTTCCCAGCCCAGCTCAGCAGTGGGGACAGACATCTGGAGTGGTGGTGGTAGAGACCCTGGTGGCATAGGTGGGTATTTCTAAATGTGATGGAAGGGGGGGCATATCCCAGGGCCTCCCCCAAACCTGTCCAAGGTAAATTGGCTCTTGGGAGATTTCGACGCTCCTTTTCATTTGTGCCTTGGTTGCGTGCTCCATGCAGTTCAGGAGTGATATAATACAACACGATCGTTCTCTCCTATTAGCAATTTGGTCTCATCAGTTTTGTTAATGGGATAACAAGAGGTGCCGGTTATGGTGCAAAAGTCTCGTCATGTTGGTAATTTTCACCGTAACATGTTAGCGATCTGTCACTATCTGTTTCCAGTAATACTGGCAAGAGTCTGCTTACATCAGGGTCTCGAAGTTTCTCTCCACACTCCCAGACTGTTCTTTCTTTCTCTGGCTAGGTAGCTTCCCTCCTCTGATCTGTCTCTGTCCCTCTCACTGCACCTTTGTTTCTGTCTTACTGGTGCCACCTCCCTCCCCTCTGATAACCGATGACAATGTATGTTTCGGAGGGAAACGCGGTCCCAGGGCAGCCCCTGCAAGGATAGAATTCCAGACCTGGAGGCCCCAAACGATCATAATCCCCATCCTCTCATCTGTCAGATGGAGAAATCGAGGCCCAGAGAGGAGAAATAAGTTGTCCAAAATATCACCGTCAGTTTATCACAGTCAGGGCAAGGCCAGGCCTAGGACCCTGGTTTCAGGATTTCAAATCATGGTGCCTTTTACTATGTGATGTACAGTGTCATACGAAAAATCAGTCAACCCCAGAAACCGACTTTCTTACACATGGGAAACTCATTCCGGTGAAGTTAAGGTCACGGAGAGGAAAAAGTCTCCTTCGCCCTCATGACGGGGCTTTTCTCATCTTGATCGGGATGGGACCTCAAACCACGTAGTTTTCTGACATGAGTCATCCTACCAGCTGAGATGCCCCAGTCTCAGTGTCCCCCGCTCTAAAATCAGGAAGGGAAGGCTCTCCTTAGCGAATCCTGGCCATCAGCTGGGTGGATGAAGCTTCCGGCCCCAGCGCCTGTCACCAGTGGTCCAGCACAGAAGCCCTGGCCACGGATAGCCTTTCCTATGCCGGGTGAGACGCTCCTGCCTACCTCCGGGCCCTGCAGCCCTGCAGCAGCTCTCGGAGACCTTCACCTTGCCCTTGTGCGTCAGCTGGGGAGGGCAGCATGCACTACTGTTGGAAGTGTTCCTTTCCACAGCTGGTGCCTGGAGGCATGGGGCTGAGAAAAGCCAGAAGCATCGCCCTGTCGTGCAAAGATGCCAGATTTCCAGTCAGACGGACCAGGGTTTGAATCATAGCTCTACTTCGTAGCTGCGTGAGCATTCCAGATACAGAAACTGTCAGTCTCTGTTTCCTTACATGTAACATGAGGAGTCGTAATAGTCTGCCTATAGGTTTGTAGTGAGGAGTAGGGAACGTGTATGTAAAAGACCCAGAACTTTCCAAGGCACCTAGGAAGCCCGCAGGTGGCGCGGAGACTTACCTTGACCATCTTTTGAATTTGCTCGTATCGGGCTCATGGTGTCCGGATGTGTGAGGTTAAGCGGTGCTGGACCATTGAGGGACGTGTTCTATTTCCAGGGTCAAGGAGAATTTCGAAAGCAGAGGGATCTAGAGCAGCTGTTGAGAGGAGGGGAGCATGCCAACCGCTGAGTCACCAGGGGTGTCGATGTTTAGAGGAAAGACGGAATATCCGCGTTTCTGTGGCAGGGAAAGAGGAAAAAGGAAAACAGAGGCTCTTGCTTGGGTGCTAGTGAGAGCTACTGGCTTGTGCATATTCAGAGCCTTCCCACAGATTATCCAAAGCTTCTAAGGAAACCGTCAGCTGACTTTGAAATCTCAAAACAGTCTCGTCATGCCCTGTTGGATCATAAAATCTGTCTAGGGTGGGGATGTGGCAGTGTCAGGCCGGGAAGGGGGCGTGTGCTCCTCCGAGGGGCGCCTCCCAGGCCTAAAGGGGATCAGAACCCCGGCTGGGCCGCCCTTCCTTCTGCTGTCCTTGAGATGCTCTGGCTATGTGGTCTGCCTGCCTGCCTGCCTGTCTGGTGCTTCCTTAGGAGCTAACAGACCCTGTGTGTGTGTGTGCGTGTGTGTGCGCGTGTGTGTGTGCGTGTACAGGCGTATGTGCGTGAATTTGCCTTTCCTGTGATCCGGGTCTCTACTTAGAAAATGGGAGGTCAGGGGATTCACAGTGGGATCCGTTTATAAAAAGCTAGGTCTGGGCAGCCAGGCCCTGCAGACCTGCCCCTCTCTGGGGTCTCAGTTTCTCTCCGTAGCTCTAACCCGACCAGCTCATACTCATCGGGAAGGTCGCATCACGCCTGTCCCCTCCTTGGGGACTGTGCCTCTCAGTCCTTACTCTGCTTTTCGTTTTCCTTCTGAGCTTTGATCAGAGTGGTAACCAGCTTGTTATTTATTTTGGGTCCTCTCTGGAGAATGTAAGCCAGGTGAGGGCAGGGCCTTTGCCAGCCTGTTGGCCTCTGTCTTCCTGGTGCTAGAACACCTGGGGTCCAAGGCCACACGTGCACGGGTGTACCTGTTGAGTTAATGAGGGAACCTGCACAGCGTGGCCGTTAATGACTTCCTCTACCTGCCTCCCAGGGTTTGCCTAAGGGTCAGAGGACCGTGGCTGTGAAAGTAATTGGAAAAAGTTCAGAGAATTATGCCAAGTGTGAACCATTAACATCCGTCTCCTGCAGGAGGTGGACGACATTCCTTTGCTAAAATCTCTCAGCAGCCTTGAGGTGAGCCTGGCAGACCCTAGACACTTTCCAAGAGCCTCACTCCCACCTCCACTGGGGTCCTTGAAGCAAGACCTCAGATCACAGAACAGTCCAGCTCAGCTTTACTCGTGTTCGCCCAGCGCCTGCTGCGTGGTGACGGATGCAGGAGTTCCCCGGGGCATAATTCCGCCTCTGTCCTCGGAAAACTCACAAGCTAATGGGCGAGGCCAACCTGCAAACCAATAAATCCTCATGCAGGGACGCGTGCCGCAGAACAGGCAAGCTGAGGTACCCGTGTCAACGGGGGTAAGCAGTGATTAACCTCAAGGAGATGGGGAGATGATGGCAGGATCCCTCGGAAGACGAGGCCCCGCCCTCTGGGAACTTACACCTTGAGCCCGTGTGTCTCGACTTTGACCTCTCCCTGCCCCATCTCCACCCAGTTTTTAGACAGTTTTTCCTGATCACCCCCAACATGAACATTTTTTTTTTTTTTTTTTTGCGGTGCGCGGGCCTCTCACTGTTGTGGCCTCTCCCGTTGCGGAGCACAGGCTCCGGACGCGCAGGCTCAGCGGCCATGGCTCACGGGCCCAGCCGCTCCGCGGCATGTGGGATCTTCCCGGATCGGGGCGCGAACCCGCGTCCCCTGCATCGGCAGGCGGACTCTCAACCACTGCGCCACCAGGGAAGCCCCACTACATGAATTTTTAATCCCACAGATATACAGTGTATCTGTTTAGCCTTTGTAATATCTTAGCTGCTTTACCCCCCAAGGATGCCTGCAGGGAATGCGTGCTCTTACCGCCTGCCTTTCTGCCCTCCCGGCCCCTTCGGCTGACCCCTGTCAACCTCTCCTGCATGCCCTGATGGCGTGGCAAGTCTTCCCTTCTGTTGACAGTCACCAAATATGCAGCCTTGGGACACACACAGGCCAGAGCTCAGTACACCAGGGGCCTTCCTGGGGGCTTGGTGGCTGGTCACTAGGTTTAAGGGTGCTCCTGGCTCCTTCACCTCCTCTCCTGTGAGGCCATTTGGGAAGCCTCACCCGTCATCACCCTGCTGGCTCCCCAGTATCCTTCTGTGTGGCCCTGACATGTCAGAATGCTCTCACTTCTGCCAAATCAATGTGGCCCCCACCCCGCATGGCACACAGGGTTGGGACTCCGCCGTCTCCTCTTAACTGTCATCTTCCACATGCCATCCCTCATCTTGCCATTTCGGCATCACTGGCTGCCCGAGGCCACCCAGCTGGGCACTGTTTGGCCCAGGACAGATGCCAGGCTGGGCCACGTGCTTCCTGTGTGCAGCTCTGGTCTCCAGACTGTCAGCCTCCTGTGGGTGAGGACTGCTTCCCATTCTTCCCTGCTTCTCCCTCTGCCTGAAGCAGTGGTCCTTGCATACTTGTTGGTTGATTGGCCTACTTTTTCCTTCTCAGTCCAACTAGGGAAAGCAGGAATTTTTCCTTTTATAAGTCTTCTCATTGAATACAGGGCACTGAGTAGGGACTTGAAACATGTTTGTTGAATGAATTGAACTAGAGAATGTTTTTGTTTCTTTTGACACCATTTAGACAACATGGCACACTCAGGTCCTGGTATCCTGGAGCTTGACTTTGAGTGTCAAGTAGCTCCCAAGGCTTGAATCCATCACCGGCCTCTCAAAGTCACAATTTCTCAGGAGCTGAGCAGGGTACCAGCCAGGTGTCATTCTGTCACATGGTTGGTTTTCTCCTGGAGGAAGAGCCATCACATTTCAGCTCCATCATGGAACCAATTGTCATAAAGCAGTGCCTTCTAGATTCTGTCTTAGGTACTCTTGACAATACTCTTTTGGGGGGCTCTTTTTTAGAGCCGCTTTTGGTTGGGTTGGATTAGCAGAGACATTTAGACATTCTGCTTTGCAAATTCCTGGAGAAATTACATCCCTGTCATATTTGAACACTCTCAAATAGGAAAGAATTACTTTATTGAATTTCCCCCCCTCCCTCCTCCTAAATGTTTGAAGCTAACAAAATGTTTTCAAGCAATTTCTCGCCACTGGATTTGGTGAAACTCACTTCAAGTGTCTTTCCAGAGCCTTTCATAGAAAAGTAATTGTGTAATTAGCTATAAATTAGTAAAAATTATGCTAATTACTTCCAGGTGTGACATATTTTGTGCTTAAAAACAAGTAAGAGAAATAAAGGAGCTGTCACTGGGGTTCCCAAGTGAAGCTTGGCCCAGGCAGCTTGGCAGGCTGATGTGCACATTTACTTAATATTATTTTTTTAATTATGTAATTTCTGAATAAGTACAAACAGACCCGAGAACAAAAGTACAACAGACAAAACCCAGGGGTGGTTGTTTTTGTGCGTGTGCTTAATTAAAAGGAGGCTCAGTAGAAGGGTTTTCAGGACTTTTCAAACTTGTAAGGGGGGACTGGAGGTGGTGGGATAGGGGGATGTCGGGGTCAAAGAGGTCTCTGGGGTTCCTGGGCTCTTGAAGCCAGGAGGGCTCTGATGGCCCCCTGGGGGGTTGCCCTCTTCACACCCCCTTCACGCTTTCAGTTCTGATTATCAAGGTGATGTGTACCATGGCCAAGACGTGGCAGCTGTGATGTGCTAATGGCATTGCACATAATTTGCATACGGCTCTTCTTTTAAAAAAGCTGAGGTGACGTCGATTTATCACTTTATGTAAGTTTCACGTGGACAACATTCTATTTTGACTTCTGAACGCACCATACTGTGCTCACCACCAAAAGTTTAGTTTCCAGCCCTTACCGTGCAGTGGACCCCTTTCACCCATTTTGCCCTCCCCAACCCCCTTTCCCTCAAGTAGCCACTGATCTGTTCTCTGTGTCTACGTTTTTGCATTTGTTTTGTTTGTTTATTTATTTAATATTCCACGTATGAGTGAAATCATACAGTATTTGTCTTTCTCTGTCCGACTTATTTCACTTAGCATAATACCCTCAAGATCTACCCATGTTGTTGCACATGGCAAGCTTTCATCTTTTTAATGGCTGAGTAGTATTCCATTGTGTGTGTGTGTGTGTGTGTGTGTGTGCGCCACACCTTCTTTATCCATTCATCTCTTGATGGGCACTTAGGTCATCATTTCCACGTCTCGGCTATTGTAATTAATGCTGCAGTGAATATAGGAGTGCATATATCTTATCAGATTCGTGTTTTCATATTTGGGTAAACACCCAGTAGTGGAATAGCTGGACCATATGGTGGTTCTATTTTTAGTTTTCTGAACCACCTTAGCACTGTTTTCCATAGTGGCTGCCCCACTTTCCATTCCCACCAACAGTGTGCCTTCAGCTCTTTATGTGGCACAGTGCTTTACTGTATTGGTTTTTCTATCCTGTGAGGTACGTAGAACAGGTTTTCGTAGCATACATGGAAGTCTGAAGGATCACATTCTCCCGGGATGAAGTAAAGGGAGAAAGGAGAAGGTGGGATCTCTTTCCTTCCTGTTTTTCTTCCAACCTTTCCCTCCTCTCCCTCTCCCTCTTTCTTTTTAAGCTCATTCCGCTATGATCGGGACCGCTCTACTCTGCGCCCACTCGCGACGGTGGCAAGGTGTAAACCAGCCAATCAGTCCATCGGTCAGTCAGACATGCTGGGTTCTGTGGTAGGTGCTGGGCATCCAGAGACCAATATCGTGTCAAAGCTACCTGTTGGAGGAGACAGACATGAGGAAATACTTTGATGGAATACGGGCAGTACTCTGATTACGGTGACCCCAGGGCTTGGGATTTCTAAGGATAAAGCCACTTTCAAATGTTCCATCTCATTGTCTTTCCATGAGTACATTTGTGCTCATGACACGTTGCGTCCCCAGCTTTGATTTGAAGGACTTGGTCCCCAGGGCTGTAACAGACGAACGTAGAAAGTGCTGTGGCTGGACGAGAATCATCCTCCCAGAGGACGGGCATGTCAGCTCGGTCTTCAAGGGCAAGCAGAAGCTTTCCAGGCAGAGAAGGAGAGAGAGGGAATTCTTTCTGTAGAGGTGATGGCTGAGAAGGACTTTGAAGGATGACTAAGAACTGGAAGAGGAGATGCTAGTTGGGGGGCTGGGGTGGGGCAGGAGGGGCAAAACACAAAGGCGTCAGACACTGTGATGTCTTGGGGCAACTACAAGTGTTTTGGTGTCACTGGAGCATTAAGAGTGAGGAGAGGGGTAGGGAAAGGAGGCCGGGCTCAAGGAGAGCCTGGTTGGCTCTACCCTAGAGTGTGGACTTTGGAATATAGGGAAGCCACTGTAAGATAAAGTCCAGTTAGTGCATGGATGTGCGTGTGTATGTGAGACAGGGACAGAGGGAGATTAGCAGAGCCAAGGTCTTTCTGACCATGACGCTCACGTCCTCTGGCCTTCCCCAAGGAAAGCTGGTTCATATTTTCAAGAAGACAAATTTAAAGACTGATGGGCCAGTTGGGCTTAGAGGCGAAGATCCCCCATCTCTCACTGGAGAGCAGGGACTCCCCCGGGAGAGACCTTGAAGGGATGTCCTGAGAGAGTGGCTTTCTGACCTGGTCTGCTGGTCACCCTGTGGCCTCCACTCACCGTCACAGGCTGCAGACCGCATCACACCTCCAGCCTTCAGCCCTACGCATTTAAGGCAACAGATTCTCGAGGGGCAGCTGCTCTGGGAGCTTACCAAGGGCACCCATTTAAGAGGAAAAGGAATAAAAAGCACATGTGTTTTCTTCAACACTCTTGACGTTCTCACAACCTCCTTCTAAGTTTCTGTCTTTCTGATCTGCAGATTAAAAAAAAACACCTCATTGAAATATCTTTTTAAAACAGAAAGATATTTGGAATTATTATTTTTTAACATCTTTATTGGAGTATAATCTCTTTACAATGGTGTGTTAGTTTCTGCTGTGTAACAAAGTGAATCAGCTATACATATACATATGTTCCCATATCTCTTCCCTCTTGCATCTCCCTCCCTCCCACCCTCCCTATCCCACCCCTCTAGGTGGTCACAAAGCACCCAGCTGATCTCCCTGTGCTATGCGACTGCTTCCCACCAGCTATCTATTTTACGTTTGGTAGTGTATATATGTCCATGCCACTCTCTCACTTTGTCACAGAAAGATAGAGAAATATTGAGGAAGTGTAGGAAAAACAATGTAAAAAAACCCAAAACAAACAAACAAACAAACTAAAAACCCCGAAACAACAATGACAGCAACAACCGCAAACAAAAAGGTGCAGGTCTGGAGGCAGGAAAGCCGGGTCACATCCTGATTCTGGCCCTCCTCATCCATCTCATGTGACTTGAGTCACTTTCCCACCCAGGCTTCAGATTCTGCATTTTTAAAACAAGAGGATTGAGCTAATTTATCTCAAAGTTCTTCCCAGCTCAGATCTGTAACCTCTGCATTTTAAAATTTTACTTTCAGTAGTAGCATGAGAAAACACCTTTATTTTTCCTTTTATTCTTATCCTACAGATGAAGATGGTAGCAGGGCTGAGTATTATGTGGGCCGGAGAGGGACTTTCTCACAGTTAGGCTGTGGGACATTTGAAAGTGTTAACCATCAAAAAGATTTCCTTTCCTACATTTTCCATTTCCCCAGGGTCAAGGTGTTTTTAATGCGGAACCCTAGGTTGTTGGATCAGGAGACACGTTTTGTTTGCTTCCTATAAAAGGCAGCTTGTGTGTTGTCACTAGCCCCGCCCTTGTGTAACCATATTTATAGCATTAATGATGACAAGGATGCTGAGGATGATGGGAACTAGTATCTGTTGAGTGCGTGCCTCTGTGGGTCAGACATTAGTCTAAGAGCTTTGTGTGTACTTCATCCTATGGGGTGGGTATCATTATTATGCCCATTTCACAGATGAGGGCATACACACCCAGGGAAGTTGTCACCAGGACTCCTTCTGTGCTGGGCTTGAGGAAGGCACATACATTCAAAATAGGATTCTTGTGGGTTGGATCCCTGCATTCCTGAGTCTCATGTCCCTGGCCAGCCACCCAGGGCTCCTTAGGATTCAATGAGACAATCTTTGTGACAAGCACTTTGCAGACTGTGATGTACCATACGCATGCAGACAGAAACCGACGAGAACCAGCGCCAGGGCAGATGGGACTAATGTGGCCACAGTGGGCCACGCCTCCCCAGCAGGACGGCTGGAATCCCAGAGAAAGGCAGAGACGCTGAGGCCAGGCTGGGGAGAGGATGTCTTGCGGGCGGAGCTGGGGCCTCTCTGCCTGAGGTTCCCTCCTCCTGGGGCAGGTGGCCTTCCTCCCAGGAGCTCCGTCTTGCCCTTTGATTCTTCCTGGCTTCTTTCCTTTTAGAACCAGGCACGGGGTCAATCTGCTTTCTCATTACCCAAGAGGTCAAGTCTAGCCACCTTGGCTGGCACGAAAGCCCTCCCCAGCTGGCCCTGCCCCAGGAACCTGGCCCCATTTCCTGCAGCTCACCCCCAGACACCTCCTTCTGCTCCAGTGGCCACTGTCCTTGGTGTTCCCCGTAGACTAGGCACAGTTGTCCCTTTGGTGTCTTGACTGATGCTGTCCCTTTCCTGAAGTACTGGCTTCTCCCCACTCACCCCCAATGACAGCTGAAGTTCCACCTCCTTTCAAGGCCTTTGCTTCAGGCCTTTCTGCCAAATGTGGGCTCTTAGCGCCCTTTATCTCCGTCAGTCTCACCGGCCATCTGGGTGTGGCTCTTCTGGAGGAGATTCAGCCTTTTGTAAAAAACACCCTTAAGCTTTGCATTTGGAATTTGCTCACGGTGCCTTGCCTGAGCTGCTCTTTGTAGGGAGAAAGAGGAACGCTGTGGACAACCTCGGCCTTCCTCTAGATCTGTTTTGTGGACAGGCTGGTGAAGCGTTCATCTCCCAGGATGGCCTGACTCTGCGGTTAGAAAGGGTTCTGTGCTTGCAGCCCCGGGGAGTGCTTGCAGTGGCACCAAAGCCCTGTTAACTCCAACTGGTGTCCCCAACTCCCTGGTCAGGGAGTCTGGCCTCGGCCAGATGAGAGATCTCTCCATAGCTGCTATACAGGCCAACACCTCTTGTGATAACTCCCAGAAGAGAGAATTTGAAAGAAGTCAACTCATTCCAAAAATGCCTTTGTCAGTGTGTCTCTGTAGGGGTGGTCAAGACTGGCTGCATAGGGTAGGCGGCCGGAGCCGTATGAAAACTGTGGCTCCTTGAGTTTCAAGATGGCGATGAGCAGAGCATCAAACCTACATGGGCCTTTCTGACTCGGGAGAGGTTGGGGGTCGTGCGGACATGCAAGTTGACACCATGAACCGGCTCTGCTGGCTTCTGTGCCTGGTGTGTTGGCTGCTGTCACAGGTGCAGGCGGTGTTGGTGTTGGTGTGTGTTAATTTCTTCTTCTTTTTACTCAGCAAATTCCAAGTTAGATAATAATAGTAAGCATCTACCACATGACCAGCAGTGTTTACAACACCATGAAGGGGGGGATTCACAAAATCAGTAGAAGATACTGGCTCTCCCTTGAGAGATGTTTACAGTATTACCAAAGAGAAAAGAGATATATGCATTCCGTTCCCATTTATCTCCATCGGATGAAGAATCACAGGCTCTGAGAGGCTAACTGGTTTGCCAAAGTCACACAGCTACTCCAGGGCTCCAGTACTTTCTGTGTAGCCTCACCCACGAAACACTTAAAGAATTGGTCCACTTGGTGCAGAGTCCTAGGAGTTGTGTGAGGTCAGGGAAGCAGGGGCGACCGGTCAGGGTCATGGACTAGTCGGGGCCGACTTGGAGAGGAGGAAGGGTTTAGGCTGGGGGGAGGATGCAGTGGGGGGAGGGCGTTCTGCCATCAGGGAGGTGGGTCTGGCTCCATCGAAGGGGGCTGCGAGGTCAGGGGGCCCTCTTTGCTCACTCCTTTCCTTCCAAATGAGGTACCGGTTCTCTGGGGCCATCTCTCTCTTAATCCCAGTTCAGTGTTTTTCAAGCTTTTTGGACCACAACCCTCAGTAAGAAATTTTCGGGTGTGGCCAGTACACACACATGTGTACGTGTATGTGCACGTGCTTCCGTGTGTTTACGTACCTTTATGACTTCTGAGGCAAGTCGATGTATTCTATTATATTCTGTTATGTAATTTAAATCAGATGACGGCACACCAAGTTGAGGCACTACCCTGACTGGACTTTGATGCCACGCTGCCATAATTACTAGATGGAGAGTTCTTCTGCCCTCAAAGCCCGCACAGAAGGAAGGGCTATGTCTTCAGCTCTGAGAGCCTGTGGAACTCTCTCTCTCTCTCTCTCTCTCTTTGGATGCCTAAAACTCAACCTGCTGGCATTCTGCTCTTCCACTGCCCACCCACTGCCAGGATCTCAGACCCTCCTACCATGGGTTTAATTACATTTTCATGCAATTGCATTTTCTCTTCCCCATATGAGGAAGTACACCTTCCTCACGAGAAAACACCATCCTAGAGGATGAACAAGACACAGCAGGCGGTAAGGACTCCTGAGCCCATTTCCCCAGCTCCTCCGAAGCCCAGCCCTGTGCCTTTTCTATAGCAGGCGTTCAGCAAGTGTTAAGAGATTGAGAAATTGGTTGAGTATCTCAGAAGGATTTGGAAATTTTCTAAGGAGTTGAACGTGACTTTAACATTACTGGTTTGAAAGGCCTCTTGGTGGTGCAGGCATTTGACGGTTCCCCTTGCAGGCTCGCAAGGAACGCCCCACCTTCTCAGCTGTTCTCCCTTCTTATCATGTTTTTCCTCTGACTCAGCTTTGCTTTCCAGCCTCAGGTACTTCTGGGGCTCATACCCCATTGCTTTTTACTGAGAGAAGCTAAATGGGATGGTGGCGAGTTTGATGAGACCCACGCACTCTGGCTGGCCTGTTCTCTGAGCCAGACAGCAGAAACCCCCCAACGTAACCCGCTCACCTCACCCACAGCGCGGGGAGAGCACCGACCTCAGTGTCAGGAAACTTCACGTCGGAATCCCCTTACCCAGGTGAGTGACACTGGGGCAATTTCTTAGCATCTTGGTACTTCATTTCTCTTCCCTTGTCATCCTCTTGCTTGTTGAGATGACCGCATTACCTAACACGTGGCAACTTTACCCGTTTGGTAGTTGAATGATACCTACCTGCATTTGTAACCTTCGTTTGCATAACGGCTTCCCTGCTCATCTTTGAACTGTGTGAATTGTTTTATGACCGACCCAATTGACTGGGGAGCTGAGGTTGGGTTATCCAAGATTACTCAGCTAGTAAGCAGTGGAGTTAGAATTCAAACTCAGATTTTCTCTTTCCAAAGTCTATATTCTTATCCTCATGATTTAATGTAATTATATCAGCCCATTAAGTTAATGCTTATTTCCTCCGGCCCAGCGGCACTCTGAAAGGAGTGAACTTCTGTTGATGGAGGGAGGGTTGGCTCGTGGTGGAAAGGAAGGCAGAGGGTGTGAGTGAAGAACCAAGTTTAGGAATCACAGGAGGCTCACGGTTGAAGGCTTCCTGGGTCGTTTCACTGCTGTTTCAGCTCCCTGGGTCCCTGGGCAGCAGCCATCAGATACGCCATCAGTGATTTTAATCAACAAACCAACGAACCGACATTTACTTGGGGATTTTGAGGCTGACGCAGAAGACTCATTGTTGGCGAGCACTTTGCACTGAGGTCATTTTCCATGGCAGCACACCCCCAGGCCGCCAGCCCTTGAGTTTGGAATCAGAGGGGTGGGTGGTGTTCTTTGCAGAGTCCGTGAGCTCCTGGTGGTTTCCATCTCATTGTCACATCAGTGCAGAAGGGGAGCGGGTGGGGTCAGTGTTGGCATGGGGCCATCTTCTCTGACGACTCAGCCTCCTCCATGGGCCGTGTCAGTCAATGACTTCTTTTCCTTTTCTCAGTTTCCAACCTGGTCTTTACAACGTGATATGACATTCTTTGCTCTAATGAATAAGCCTATGTGGTGGGGCGGGGGGTTGTTTTAGCCCTGCTCCCATTTTATAGATGAGGAAACTTGGGCTCAAAGAGAGACTGGGACACCCCCTCCTCCTCTCTACAATGTCCTGAAGCTGGATTTGGATCTAAGTGTGCTGATTTCAGAGTCCACTGTCATTGACTTTTCCTCAGGTGCCTCAGCTCTTAGAGAAAGGACCAGGTAAGGGAGAAATGTGAGTTACCCAGGCAGTCACAGGCTCCTACAGAGGACCTCAAATCCTGAGACCCTTGGCTTCTGGAAGGCAGGTCTATGTTGAAGCTTTTGGTTTCCTGTTCTCAGTACTTCCTCTGGAGGATTTCTCTCCAACAGGTGTAACTCAGTCACCTGCGTAAGTGTTATTAAAAACTCTAAGACAGGGTTAGAGTTTCACACAGTTCAAAGCAAACCAAATAATTCAGAAGTCTCCCTTTTGCCACCCCCTCTTTACCAGTAGCTACTGTTAATAGTTCCGTGTGTGTGTCTTCCAGACGTTTTAAGCATGAATATGCTTATATGTATGCGTGTGTTATATGTAAAATGCTTTTAAACATAAGCAGGATTATACTATACATATAATTCTGCAACTTGCTTTTACACTGAAGAATGTTTTATGGACATGCCTTCATGTTAGTATCCACAGTCCTGCCTCATTCTTTTTTTTTGTTTTTTTTCCGGTACGCGGGCCTCTCACCGTTGTGGCCTCTCCTGTTGCGGAGCACAGGCTCCGGACGCGCAGGCTCAGCGGCCATGGCTCACGGGCCCAGCCGCTCTGTGGCACGTGGGATCTTCCCGGACCGGGGCACGAACCCGTGTCCCCTGAATCGGCAGGTGGACTCTCAACAACTGCGCCACCAGGGAAGCCCCTGCCTCATTCTTTTTAATGCATGCTTGGTGTTAATATTTCATTTTATGGATGAACCCGTTTATTTAACCTATTACCAATGGGTGGATGCTTAGGTTGATTCCAGCTTTTTTCTATTACAAACAGTGCTTTTGTGAGCATCCTTGTGTAGTTGGAGAAATTCATATAAATGAAATTTCTGGCCTGCAGGATTCGTGCATTTATAATTTTGATCGATATTGCCACATTGCTCTCTGCAGTGGTTGTCCCATTCACGACATCAATCTAAACATTGCTTTCTTTTTCTTTTTTTTTTCGTGTGTTCAGTAAATACTGTGGGAATTGGTCCTGACGGTTTAGTCAATTACTATTGTGATTCAACTCTCCTCTCTACTACTCAGGGGTGAGTCCATCCCATTCTGGGGTGTTTGATTGGAATTCCATTTCTGCTTTCATTGGCTGGGGGATTGTGGGAAGTTTGCTTGACAAGATCTGAGCCATGATTTCCTCTTGGAGATAACATGACCTCTCTTGAAGAATGGAGTTAGGGACATCATAAGTATTTTTTTTTTGAGAATTTTTTTTTTTTATTTCAAAGCCTTTATTGAATTTGTTTCAATATTGTTTCTGTTTTTTATATGGTTTTTGGCCGCGAGGCATGGGACATCTTATCTCCCCAACCAGGGATGGAACCCACACTCTCTGCCCTGAAAGGCAAGGTCTTAACCACTGGACTGCCAGGGAAGTCCCGACATCATGAGGATTTGTTGAGCTTCTTGTCCGAGGTCCGGCACAGAAGAGGTGTTCAAAGCATGCTGTCATTGTTCCCCACAAGCGTGGTCAACACCTGCCATCCCGCCCTAATGAGAGAGGTGGAGTGATTTGCCAAAGGACTCAGGGGGAAACCGAGGCACGGTTGTTAATTGTCTCCCTGTAGTGGCAGCATTAACACGCTTACCTGGTAGACTGCAAGTCTCTGCAGGGCAGGGCCTTTGTTTTCTACTTCTTTGTACTCTCACAAGCCCTGAGCCCAGTGGAGTTAGACATCTGGGGTGGTGGTGAGTGACAGTTGTGACCGGGGACGATGTGTACCAGGAGGAGACCCTGTGGAGGAAGAATCCGTTTTAGAATCCACATCCATTAGGAGACCCAAATGATGCTTCCCACTTTTTCCTATTTAGTGAATTTCAGAAAGGAGCATCAGCGGGAATTGGAGGAAGGGGAAAAAAACAAACCAAAAACCAGTCCCAGGGCCCAGAAAGCCCTGGGACACGCTTGTGAAGCTGGGAGGAATCTGGATGCTGTTTGGGAAGATGTGTCGGTAATTTGCACTCAGGAGGGGATGCTGTGGCCCCCAAGTGGCCTTGCTGGATGTGCAGTGGGCAGAGCCCTGCTCCTGTTGGGCTGGTACTGGGAGGGCCACTGCTTTGCTCTCCCTGTGACTTTCCACCTACTCTTTTGGACTTTCCTCTCTCTATTTTTGGAAAGGGCCTTGTGCTTTATTCCCTCCCCATACTGCCTGTCCACTCCAAAGGCATCTGGTGTCAAGAACTCTATCTGAAAAGCTTGATCTGTGGAGGGCTGTCAATCATGCCCCAGAACTGGCTGGCCCCGGTGGGGGAGGGGTGGGGGAGGGGAGGGGGAGGGGAGGGAGCAGGGCCATGCCCCGGGGTGTGGAGTCAGGTCGGGCCAGGGGGCCAGGTGACCGGAGTTGTGATCTCACTGCATCACAGCCTTCCCTTCTGTTCAATGCAGTTAAAGTTGCCCTCGTCTCAAAATGAGGGAGTTATAAGGGCAGCTCAGATGTTTGACACCAGCGCAAGAGAAATCACAGGGAGGAGGTTTCTCTGTCAGTAATTCAGGGAAGTGGGGTTGCATTCATGTCGCTCCTGGGTCCTCGGGGATTGAGAAGACGTGCCAGACTTATAATCTCGCATGCAGTGGTTGGAGCCTCCAGCCTGCCTGTGCCTAGTTTAATCACAGAGGGCCGAGTCCTATTTCCTTCCTTGCCTCTACTAGCTGTATGGTCTTGGGCAACTTACTTCAATTCTTTGGGCCAGATTTCCTCGTATATAAAATGGATATAACATTAGCACCCCCTTAGGTTGTGAGAGGATTCGCTATTATTATCTTTGGCTGCACGCGAAAATTCCATTTCAGGGAGATAGATACTTCTTGGCCTTCAGTCAAGTAGGCTATAGTTCAGTATGCTACAGACCATGCTATAGTATGTTATGCTATATATGCTACAAACAATAAACTACGCTACTGCATGCTATGCATTGTGGAAACCCCTTTGTGGGCAGTGGGGAAGCTTCAGGAAAGGAAAGGTTTTTTGGGTGGCAGGAGGGTTTTCCAAACTATTTTCCATCTGCTCCAGTCCATTGCGTTCCATCTTACGGCGTTAATACCATTCAATGCGCTTTTACTCAGCACTGAGTGTGCCGGGTGAGGAAATCCAGTGACTTTCTCTGACTCAGCCTGGATCTGAGGGCAAGAGACAGTGACAGAAAGGGCAAATCAGAATCAAAGTCCTGCTGAAGAGCTTCTAAAGAAAAGAGTAATAACTTCTGAGCTCTGGCTTCTAACCCAGCCCATGTCTGGGCATGGCCCACATGCCTGGGTCCAGAGTTGAAAGAGAAGCCTGGTCTCTTAGCGACATGTTTATGTTGGTTTGGCTTTGAGATGAAAGTGAGGACATGATTTCCACTCCTGGGCAGCTGGGACCGGAACATTGGAGAGAGATGAGGTTAATTGTTCCCTTTTTTAAATTGGCTAGGGTCCTTTTATTCCTACCTCAATGCTATTAAAAAAAGATATAGGATTATGTATGTGTTACACACACACACACACATTCACACACCACATACACACACACACACATCCAGAGAAGAACAAATTAGCAAATTTCCTAACCAGGTCCTATCTGTAGGTCTGTCGTGAAGCAGTGAAGACCCCTGTGGCTTGAATGCCGATCTCAGCACTACCAAGTGTTGATTGAGTTTTGGTCCCAGTGGTAAAAAGCATGTGTGAAATTCAAATACAGAGTTTCAAACCCTTGAGCCCTTCCTGAGAGTCTCAGTGGCTTTAACAAGGGAAGGGCATCTCTTTGGTGGCAAGTGGTTATCCTTCACAGTGCAAGCACAAATTGGATCATAATTAATGAATCTGACGTATGTTCCTCCTTGCCACGTATAGGAGCTCGCATTTCGTTCCTATCTATCTCCATCTCCATCACTTTCTATTCCCCTCTACAAGGGGGGATGTTGCCACATTCAGGTGAAAGTTTATACATTGGTAAGTTCTTCTTTAGCTTAGCGACCAGTTTGGAACAGTTTATTTCTCTCTTCTTCCTTCTCTTCCTCCCTTCCTCCTTCCTCCTTCCTCCCTTCTAGTACCATTTGCAAATTGCTTAAATGCGAGAGTCCCTGGTATGAGAGGAGACTTGCCTTGTCCAAGAGTGTTCTCGCCATTCTTTATTCTTGTTCTCTCCTTCTGTAGCATCTTTCTTCTCTGTTTTCTTCTTTCCTCACAGGGTACCATAGGGATTCTGGTAGTTGAACTGATGCCTAAAAAGGGCGTTATGAATATAGACTTAGTCTTTCCAGTGCTGAGAAGCTGGGAGAGCCACTGTAGAAATTGATTCCTGTCTCTCCTTCATTTAGCAAATGTTTACTGAGTGCTCACCATGGCTGGTCACTACCCCCAACACTAGGACTAGGAAGACCAATAAGATATAGTCCTGGCCCTTTAGGGGTCTTTGCACCTAGCCTCATTTATCATTCTGTATCCTTACCGCATCCTTCGCCAGCGGGGTCCGCTTTCTCTCCTCCACACCTCACATTGACTTTGAGGCATCCCAACTGATTTGCTCATTTGTGGGATGGGCACACGTGCTCCTCTCAGCCTCCTTTGGATGTGGCCAAAGTCACAAATCTGTGTCAGGGAGAGTAGGCTTCTCTCTAAACAGATGCCTCTGGACCAAATGTTTGTGTCCCCTCAAAATTCATATGTTGAAATCTTAACCCCCAGGATGACGAGATTAGGAGGTGGGGCCTTTGGGAGGTGATTAGGACATGAGGGCAGAACCTTCATGATTAAGATTAGTGCCCTTATAAAAGAGATCCCTCCTGGGGACTGGTTTGCTATACTATGTATCCTAGGAGCTTTTTCTCTTTGGGAACTTGAGTTAGAATGAAAAAAATCTCAAAATCTAAACTTAAAAAAACAACAACACATCTTTTGGGAACGAAATAAATTTGAGGTTTATCTTTTATTTTTCCGAGTTTCCATATGAAACTAAGATGACATATAGTAAGAATTTTTGCCTCATCCCATGAGAGCCTAAAAGAGAACATTAAATACTGTTGACAGACTGATTCTAGGGCTGGGGCAGGGAAACTACAAGATAAGCCTACAGCACCTTGTAGCAGAAGTAAGGAAATGCTCAAAAAATAAAAAGATGAGACTGAGGAGCCATGACGACCGTATACAATGTGGACATTAATGGAAAAACGGATGAATAATATCTGGGCTTCGTTAACAGTAATGTACCAACATCGGTTTCTTCATTTTGACAAATGTAGCATGGTGAGGTAGGATGTTAACAGTAGGGGAAACTGGGTACAGACACTATCTGTACTATCTTTCAACTTTTCTGTAAATCTAAAATGATTCATAAATAAAATGTTTGGGGGCTTCCCTGGTGGCACAGTGGTTGAGAATCTGCCTGCCAATGCAGGGGACACGGGTTCGAGCCCTGGTCTGGGAAGATCCCACATGCCGCGGAGCAGCTAGGCCCGTGAGGCACAGCTACTGAGCCTGCGCGTCTGGAGCCTGTGCTCGGCAGCAAGAGAGGCCACAACAGTGAGAGGCCCGCGCACCGCGGTGAAGAGTGGCCCCCGCTCGCCGCAACTAGAGAAAGCCCTCGCACAGAAACGAAGACCCAACACAGCCAAAAACAAACAAATAAATAAATAAAAATTAAAAAAAATAATTAAAAAAATAAAATGTTTATTTACAAAAAGAAAAAAAAAAAGAGACCCCTTCTGCCATGTGAGGATACAGTGAGATGACAGTGGGGAAGCGGGCTCTCACCAGACACAGAATCTGCCAGCACCTTGACCTTGGACTTCCTAGACTCCAAGACGGTGAGAAGTTTCTGTGACAGAGTACCACCCAGTCTGTGGTACTCTGTCATAGCTGGCTGAAAGGACTAAGACACACAAGTAAGGAGAAGATAAAGGGCAGAGATGGCTCCTGCGGGTACCAAGTCAACAGTGGCCGTGCAGGAGTACTGACTTCCTTCCCCGGGCATGTGGGGGGCAGGGAAGAGTCAGGGCCGCCACGCTGCCCCACTCCAGGGCCACGATTCACATCACTGTCTATGCAGAAGGCACCCTTGCTTTAGGAAGGACATGGATGGGTGAGTTTCCTCCACCCATGGGAGGTCTGAAAGCCAGCACCACTCAGCGGTTCAGGCAGGTAAAGTTAAGCTCAGTTACCCTGGGCGTTCGCCAGAGTAACTGACCAGAGCAAGGGTTTCTAACTCAGATCATGGAACAGGTAGTAGTTATGAAGATGCTCTCAGTCCCAGAGGGCTTGGGTGTCTGCAGGTGGCCTGGCCATGCGAGTTTGGTGCCTGTGCCCGAGTGAGGCCAAGCCAGCAGGAGGAGGTCCGTCTGGGGCCTTACCTGTGGGAGCTGAAGCCAGACATCTCCTTATCCCGGATCGCTTGGGGCAGGGGCTGAAACTGTGAGGCCTTACCTGTGGGAGCTGAAGCCAGACATCTCCTTATCCCGGATCGCTTGGGGCAGGGGCTGAAACTGTGAGGCACGCCTGGAATGTCAGCCTAGAGCTCTTTTCACAGAGGCAAAGGGGAGGCCGTGGGTGTGTAGTTGGTCGGGCCAGGGACCTCAGTGGTGGTTTGGCTCAGAGAGGCTGGTCAGTCTTCACTGTGCCCATTTCCTATGACCGACACTCAGGTGTCTCCTGGGCCAACTTGGGGTGGGGGGGGTCCCTCCGTTACTAATCCCTTCTGGGCATCACTGATGTAGGTGATCAGGGATGAGGAAGGTAGACTCATGGTCACCTCTGGCCCCAGGCTACCCCGGTGGCGGGATGCAGGGGGGCTGCGCTCTTGCTGGGCTGCGGGCACTGCTCACCTCCCAGCTCCCGGGGTGTGTGACAGCCTGTCTGGCGGCTGTGACAGGCCGGGTACCTGCCTGCCGGCCTCCTCTCGCGCCTGATGGGCTGCCTGTTAATTGGGGAGGCGTGAGGGAAACCAGGCTGAGAGTCCCTGGCTGGGCTCTGAGCTCACACCCTTCAACAGAGTCAGGTTGTGGCCGGCCGCCTGTCACCTCCTCCGACAGGCAGGGGGCCTGGCTGTGGGCTTCATGTTTGGACTTTTTATTTCAAAATTTTTCCCCCAAGAAAGGGAGGGCAGAAGAAGGCAGCCCGTAATTGGGCTCGGGAAAGTGAAGCTTGTCAGAGGAGGGGCTGGTGGAGGCCTGGGGGAGAAGCAACCGTTAGCACAAGTGTGTTCCACGGAGCGAGGAAAGGGGCTTTCGTCCTTTCCCAGGGCCCTCCCTGGGTAGGGGGCCAGCTCCCGGGGATGGAGTGTGTGGGTGCAGCCTGGGGGCTCTGGCTCTGCCTGGGGTGGGGGGCAATCAGGCTCTGGCAGAGGCTACTCTCTGGTCTAGATGGTAGACTCTAGAAAAAGCATGAGGGGCGAGCGAAAGCAAGCATGTACTGAGGTCTGGGATAGAATGTATCTTCCCCACTTACTCCCCGCCCCCGCCATATGAGTGTCAGAATCATAGTACGGCAGGGTCTAAGGGGTCCCAGGTTCACCCATCACAGCTCTCCAGGGCAACCGGACCAGAGAAGGAAGGGACTTGCTGAGGGTCACACCTCTAGTTAGAAGCAGGACCTCAGATCTTAATCTCAGGCTCAGAATGATGGCGGGGGTGCTGACGGTGCTTTTGGACTTCTTTCTTTCCCAGCCAATACCGTTTCCAGCCCACAGATGTGACTAAAATCACATCCTTAGAGATTTATTCATTTAGACTCAAGCTTAGCTCACAATTATACAGCAGATTCTCCAGGGAGGGCTTATATATTAAGCTCCGTCAGTAATTTCTCCCTTAGCAAGAATGATAAGGGTGATAAAGATACTGGATACCGGGGGGGGGCTAGTGTGTGTGTGTGTGTGTGTGTGTGTGTGTGTGTGTGTGTGTGTATATGCGAGCTCTGGGGGCAGCTTGGAGGGGGAAAAGACTGATGAGATGAAGAAGAGGGGGCACATCACCAAGGAGCCAAGCAGCCCCTCCACCTAATTTTATATCCTGTGGGCAGGTGAGGCGTCCACTGCCGGCCACATCCCCACCAAGGCAGCCCAGCCCTCCCGGCAGCTGCTGTCTTCTGGAGTCTGTGTGACAGAATGGGACCCGTGGGGAAAGCAGCCTCGGCAGCACCCAGCCCGTTTTGTACTCCGGCAGCTAATTAAAGCCAGGAAGGTAATTTATTGCTGAGGGAGAATGTGTGGGAGGTTTGGCTTAGTTGAAATGGCCCCCAAAGAGTTATGGAAAGCTAAAGTGGGTTTTCAGAAGCAAAAGTTAATTGCTCTTCACTTAGCATTTCAGTGTCATGTGTCTCTGAGTTACACACATGCTGAATGGAAGCCGTTACCTACACAGGGGGCCTGGGGGGAGGACACTGGGGGCAGGGATTTCAGGTGGCTGGAGGTCCCCTGGCCGTGGAGCAAGGAGGCCACGCCTCTCCCCACCAGGGATAATGCTTCACCTGCTCTGGAATCTCAGCCCCAGGTTGGGGCGCGATGAGGAGACGGGAGAAGGGCACTCCCTGAGCCTCAGAAGATGGGGTGAGGGGGTGGGGTCCCCATTTTTTCCCGACAGCTCTGTGACTTGGCCGAGTGCCTTCCCCATCTCTGAGTCTCAGTCTGTCCCCTCTGTTTAACCATCACCAGCGTACATGTTTACCTTTGGCATTCGGTCATTTCTTTGATTTCTTCCCTGGCTCTCATCGTAGAGGCCATTCCTGCCATGTGACCCATTTGGCAGAGGGGAAGACTGAGGGATAGACAGTCCCAACAGAGGATAATGGAGGATGTGGGAGTGACTTGCCTTTTGTCTGAAAACTGATAGATTTGCCACCTAGAAATCAAAGCTTCTGGAGCCCTGAAATGTCTCCTGGACCTACGGGTGATGGCATTTGGGGGAGAGGGTTAAAAAGCATGAATCTGGGTCACTTCAGTCAGAAAGGGTGAAAAATTCTTTCGGCGAGAAAGGGGCCAGACAGCAATGTTGCAAAGCTGCCTTGCAGAGAGAGTGTTTGTATCTCGAGGCTGTAATTATCCGATCTGCAGGTATAACTGTGGATTAGATGATAAATATTTTAAATGACTTCTACTGCTTCTGTTTCAGAAGATGAGTTGAGAGGCCCCCATGTGATTTTCTTAGCTCCATTTTGGAGGGGAGGGTATCGGGCAGCAGTGGGGGAGGAGGGGTCCCACACTTAGGTTTTCAGTCCAAGGTGGTTTATAAATAGCAATGAAATACAGAGATATGATGGGGTCATGTGTCGAATTCTCAAGTCAGTGGGAGTGGTGAGTCCAGGAAAGTCCAAATTGATTCTTTCTTTCTTTTTTTTAAAAAAAATATTTATTTATTAGGTTGCACCGGGTCTTAGTTGTGGCAGCGGACTCCTTGTGGCATGTGAAGTCTTAGTTGTGGCATGCGTGTGGGATCTAGTTCCCTGAGCAGGGATAGAACCGGGGCCCCCTGCATTGGGAGTGCAGGGTCTTAACCACTGCACCACCAGGGAAGTCCCCAAAATTGTTTCTGAAAATTTCTATATGGCGGGTACCTCTCCTGGAAACTCAGAGGTAAAGAATTCTTCTTTTGTTTTTTTTTTTTTTTTTTTTTTTTTGGCGGTACGCGGGCCTCTCACTGTTGTGGCCTCTCCCGTTGTGGAGCACAGGCTCCGGACGCGCAGGCTCAGCGGCCATGGCTCACGCGCCCAGCCGCTCCGCGGCATGTGGGATCCTCCCGGACCGGGGCACGAACCCTGTCCCCTGCATCGGCAGGCGGACTCTCAACCACTGCGCCACCAGGGAAGCCCTCTTCTTTTGTTTTTCTTGTCATCCCTACTCCGTCATCCTTTTCCTGGGAGTAAGTAGAGGGTCTAGTCTGGGCGGGAGAATGCAGATAGTGATGGAGTGATTAGAGAAACTCCCCTCCTCTCCGGTATATTCCACTAAAGTCGTGTAGAGTAAACATGTATGTTTCACGGTTCACTCTGCTGTCGGTCACCAGGACCTATAAAACCAGAGAGGAAAGTCTTTGGCCAAAGTGTCTGCAGGTGACATGAGCTCAGTGAGAATTTTTTTGAATAAATGAGTGAACAATAGTTCTTTAAAAAATGTTGTCTCGTGCTCTCGCTCCATGTTGTGGACAATCGCATTGTGTAGACACATCCTTTGTGGATGTGGTTGAGTACTGTGGTGCCTGTGGCTCAAGAACCAATTGAAAATGATTAACTCCCTGGAGACAAGCTGTGACACCCAGCAGGAATGCTTTAGCACCTCCCACATATAATATTAGGTCTCAGGAAGAAGTTATAGCAGCGTTAATCTGAGAGCATTGAAAATGAGGTTGAATTCCCCTCGCACAATCTATCTAAAATCCCCATATTACTGAGTTTCTTTTAAAGGTTTCCCTCTCTTTTATTCCAAAATGTTTCTGAGTCCAGGAGTGTTGGGTCAAACAGTCTTCACTTCTTTTTGGAATGAGTCGGACAGCTCAGAATGAGGTCAGAATCCCAGTAAAGCTGGGAATGGACTGAACATCCGCCAAGGATGCTACTTAGGTCATGTTCTCATCGGCAAACCCACACTGCCTGGGGAGTCTATTGTTTAGCCAAGGGCCAAATCCCCAGTCGGGTATAGGCCTGGATAAATGAGCTGAAGTGGCCTTGGATTTGGTGGATGTGTTTTTAGACCACAGACTGCATTTTGGGAAAGTACCAAGTGCTAAGGAAACACAAGGCATTGTTCTTCACTTTCATGCTGAATGATTGTAAGTGGGAGAAGCATTTGCAAAACATGGTTGTCATTCACTCTGCCTGGCTGGGGGATGGGAGAATTCTCTTTTTTTTTGGATCAGGTCCCAAAGCTATGCTTCTGGGTGAAACTAGAAGCTGGTGTGGCCAGTGATTCCCCATCTCTCCTGCTCCATGACATACGTAGACCCGTCGGATTTACCAGTAAGGGACACGGGGCGTAGAGGAAGGAGCAGGGTCCTCCTTGGTGGGATGGGCGGTGGGTAGTGCCGGCACATGGATGCCTCTGAAAAGAGTTTGGTGTCTGCCATGATGGAGCTGGGGGGGAAATGACATCATTTTCCTGTGGACGCAAACCCTAACACCTTGTTGGGATGGGTTGAGAGTGGGAGCGAGAAGCGTTATTTAGATGAAGGGAACAGAAAAGAGGGAAGAGAATTGGATCTACTGATCGTTGTGCACTGTTAGTGGAAGAAAGTCTGCCATAGGGCAAGGGAAACATTGTAAGTTAGCAAAGCTAAGAGTTTTTCAAAAGGAGGGATTTTTTTTTCAGTTTGTCTTTAAAAAATTTATTTTTATTGAGATATAGTTGATTTACAATGTTGTGTTAGTTTTAGGTATACAGCAAAGTAATTGTTATACACACACACACATATTCTTTTTTACATTCTTTTCCATTATAAGTTATTACAAGATATTGAGTTGAGTTCCCTGTGCTACACAGTAGGTCCTTGTTAGTTATCATTTTTTATGTAGTAGTGTATATATGTTAATCCCAAATTCCTAATTTATGTCCTCCCCGCGCCCAGAAGGAGGGATTTTATTCTCCTGAAACACGGAGATTCCAGTTCAGTCATCCTTAATGATGTGTGACTCTTCTGTCCTTGAAGACTTTTGGGGAGAATGTTCTAGAACCACATCTCTATAAACAATGTCCAGACTCAAAAGATTTTAAAACTTCACTCTACAGATGACTAAATGGAATCCTTTAGCCAGAGAGCAGCCCAGGCAGGAGGGAGCCCACCTCACAGTGGTGGCTCTTAAACCTTTTCACTCAGGTAAAGGCAGAGAGGGGCGGATGAGAGTCCCCAGGTATGTGATGGCCTGAAACATCCTAGGGCAAGTGTCAAGTGTTTGAATTTTTGTGTTTGAAATGTCATCCACATTTGTATGTTATATCAAAATACACCTGTGTTTTAATATGAAAACAATGTTTTAGCTTACCATTAGGAAAAACAGAGGTACAGGCACATTTCTTAGATATTTTTTTAAAAAAAATATTTATTTTTTTATTTTATTTTTTGACTGCATTGGGTCTTAGTTGTGGCACATGGGATCAGGATTCTCTCTAGTTGTGGTGCACGGGTTCAGTAGTTGCAGCGCGTGGGCTTAGTTGCCCTGCAGCATGTGGGATCTTAGTTCCCCGACCGGGTATCAAACCAGGTATCCCCCTCCCTTCTCCTCCCCTCCCCTTCCCTCCCTCCCCTCCCCTCCCCTCCCCCTCCCCTTCCCTTCCCTTCTCCTTTCCCTTCCCTCCCTCCTCCTCCTCTTCTCTTCTTCATCTTCTTTTTTAAAAAATTAATTAATTAATTTGGCTGTGTTGGGTCTTTGTTGCTGTGCGCGGGCTTTCTCTAGTTGCACCGAGCGGGGGCTACTCTTTGTTGCCGTGCGCAGGCTTCTCACTGCGGTGGCTTCTCTTGCTGCCAAGCACAGGCTCTAGGTGTGTGGGCTTCAGTAGTCGTGGCACACGGGCTCAGTAGCTGCGGCTCATGGGCTTAGTTGTTCTGCAGCATGTGGGATCTTAGTTCCCCAACCAGGGCTCGAACCTGTGTCCCCTGCATCGGCAGGCGGATTCTTAACCACTGTACCACCAGGGAAGCCCCTCATCTTCTTCTTCGTCTTCTTTTTCCTCTTCTTCCTCCTCCTCCTCTCCTTCCTCTCTCTCTCCCTCTGTCTCATTGTCCCAAGTGGCAAAGAGCCCACAAATAACTGAGCTGTACTTTGGAAATGGATCTGATGAGCCTTGTAATAGGAGAGAATCATCATTATTTCCCAAGAGTTCACATTCCCATAATATTTTTATTAGCAGCCTCTCTTCTAAATAAAGTTCAGTGGATTGATTTTGGTTGGGTTTTCTCATTTTAAACATTCCCTTAAATTATGACCGTGGATGTAGTCCCGTCATCACCACTGTTATTACTGTTATCAGCATCAGCGGCTCCTTTGTAATATTTATGTCGCATTCAGGGAGCTCTCCAAACACTTCAGGTATATTACCTCATTTGTCCTCGTAGCATCCTTGGCAGGAAGGGAGGGGACCACATGAGGGCTAAACAGTGAGCACAAACCTCTCTGTGTGGACAACCCCTCTTTGGGGTGTGGCCAGGAGGAAGTGCTCTGCCCCATCTTCTGTATACAGTTGTCCCGGTAACAACGGGGTATTCGTTCCAGGACCCTCCGCAGATGGCAAAATCCGTGGATGCTCAAGTCCCTTATGTAACGTGGAGGAACGCAGTCGGCCCTCCATAGCCATGGTTCCGTAGATTCAACCAACCGCGGAGGGCTGACTGTGTCCCTGTGCTGCAACATGGAGCAGAGGGAGATTGCTCCAGGACAGGTTACTGCCATCTGGATGTAGACCTGAGAAGATCGGATAGCTCGGAGGACCCGGCTCAGGGTGGGACAGAGGGTACTCATTGAGGGGGGCTCTGGAGGAGTGGGGGCAGGACTCTTGGGAATGGCCATGACCGCCTGGCCCTGACTTGCCTTAGTCCTCCTTTGGTATATGGGACAGTGTCTGCGGAGGACCCCAAAGACCCCACATCCTGAGAGTGACACCGTGGAACAGTGGAAAGACACTGGTATGTCGACCAGGAGACCTGAGTTTGAATCCTGGTTCTGCCATTGATTGATAAGCTTTGCTTCTTGGGCCAATCCCTTAACTTCAGGGCCTCATTTATAAATGAAGGGGTATTAATGTCTCCTTTCTGGATTTTTTGTGAGGATTCTATAATACAGATGTGCTTAGCATGATGGAGGGGGCACAGGGGTGCGAGAGATGTCGATTCCATTTCTTCATTTAATTTTCTCTCCTGGAAAAATCTAAACTGTTCAGTATGATTTTGAGAATTAAAAGGGAAAAATAGAGAACAACATTTGGATAGGTTTATCATTTGAATCAGTGCCTTGTCAGAAATCATGTATTTTCTTACCTACGTTGAGTAAAAGCTAGTAATCAGTAATTAGTGTATTTTGAGGCTGTGTTAGGAAAGAGCTGCACTGGAGGGCAGCCAGCCTGGGCTTCATCCCCCTCCGCTGCTGACCAGATGGAGGCCCTTGAGCAGAGCTCTTGGCATTGCTGGGTCTCAGTGTCCTGATCTGTAAAATGAAGAGCTTGGAATAACAGGATCATGAAGTCGCTGATGAGGGTCATAATTCTAGAATTTTACAAGAAGTGATGTTTAGGGAAGGAGCCACATGAATGTGAGCTTTGTCCCTTCCATCGTCTGTGCCATGGGAAGCCTCACTGGTTTGCCCCAGGGTCATTGTCAAGGAACCCGGGTGATTTGCTGTGGGCCCATAGGCCAGGAGGAAACTAATGACCTTTGGAAGGCTGGTTAGCAAGCTCGGGCTCTAAGAAGGCTGCTGCTGCCTCAGACTCAGCACTGGCTTGTTGGTAAAGGCCGGCCTCCCTCCTCCCTATCTGCCGGCTTGGTAGTCGGGGGAAGAGAGGAATGCTGGGCCAGGACTGAGGCAGCAAGCCTCCCCATGCACAGAGGCCCAGCCGCTGGGAGTCCTCGGGGCTTGGGAGGGCTGCTGAGGGTGGATGCACGGCACAGCGCCCCTGCCACTCTGCTGGCCACACCTCCAGGCAGGCACTGTCCCCTGAAAGTCTGTCATTAGCTGCTGTGCTAATCCCTGCTGGTCCTGTCTCTCAGCAGAACCTTACTTAGGGGCTGCCCAAGGCTAGCGCTCCTTTGGCATCATCTGAAGAAGCAGGGAAGAACCTTAGAGGAGGAGCGGGTAGGGCATTTGCTCACGCAAGCTTCCCTGCACACAAATGCACCGGGGAAGAGCGTGAAACCCACAGAAGACTTGCCCTGGAATGATTCACCCCATACCTTATTTTCTTTCTTGGGTTTATAAAACAAAACAAAGCCCAGCTGCCTTTTCTGTTTAATTCAATGATACTTAACAAGGGCAGCTCATGACACTGGGTGCTGTGAGGCTCTCACGGTGAATATGATTCTGTCTCTACTCCCCAGAGGCTCACTGCTTGGGTGAGGGGTATACAACGTGCACGATTATCGAGGATAACAAACAGCTGGCCGGAAGTGCTTTCGTAAAGTCACCAAATATTCTGGAAGAATAATTACAACTGGGAGTGTCAAGTCTTTTGTTGGGAGGTGGGTCTCGATTTGGACCTTAAATAATTGGTTGGGTTACAGTAAAAACCCAGTAGAGGGTGGGGAAGGGCATTTAGGATAGAAGGAGTAGTTCTAGGGAAGGCAGGGTGATGGGAAAGGGAATGCCAGGAGCGATTCTTTTATTCACTTTGCAGTCCATCCTTGAGGACACAAATACAGGGAGACGCTACAAAACCAGCGTCCCCATTCAGGGGTGGGGGAAAGGAAGTGCTGCTTGGTGTATATGCTTCCACGGGGTCTAGCGCCTCTTAGAATTTTCTGTTCTTAATTCAGATGGCTTCCTACTTTATCTGGACCAGGAGCACACAGATTCCTGGATGCACCTTTAATTTAGTTAGGGAAAAAAACCCAAGAAAACAAGAATGGAAAACAAGCTCTCAACTGAAGTATGAGTGGAAACTTTAAACGTAGACATCACCCTTTAATCAATTTTGAATAGTCTTCCTCATCTGGCAGTAATAAACTTTGAAGTGGAGCTGGAAGAAGTAGCTCTTTCTGACTTTCGATGGCTGTACCCATGCCAGACATCACTAATCAAACCCGGCACACCTTCTCCCTGAGCAGGGCTTC
The DNA here is from genome assembly GCF_008692025.1 of Phocoena sinus. NCBI lineage: Eukaryota > Metazoa > Chordata > Mammalia > Artiodactyla > Phocoenidae > Phocoena > Phocoena sinus. Next base: position 29,524,637 of record NC_045783.1, on the reverse strand, counting down.
TCCTAAGAGTGCCCTGGTGTTCCAGGCCGCCCCTGCCAATCAGCTGGTTGCACTGCACCAGATGAATCTTATTTGCCTTTTTCTGTTTTAAAGTATTAAGACTTTACTGCTATCTTAAATACTAAGTGCATTTTTATGGAACCCAAGAACTGTCTGAAAGCAGGGAAGAATTTTTATAGCATCTAGTGTAGTAAGAATCCCAAAATATAAATGGAAGTTGCTGATGGGACTATGAGATCAGGATAAAGATATTTTCTGTCTTTTTTCTAATCTCCCTGTAATGGTATAAATATTAAATTCAAAGAGACAGAAAATAGGTGAGAAAGTATAATAAAATATACATAGAAAAATAACCCTTGACTGAGGTCAATGTTTCTCAACCTGGATGTACATCTGAATCTCTTGCTTATTTATAATGCAGATTCCTGGGCCTCCTTTCATACTAAATTAGAATTTCTGGTCTTGGAGCCTGGAAATCAGCGTGTCTACCAGACACTTTAAATAATTCTTCTACAGGACACCTGAGACCATCCCACAAAGCTATGTTTGAGAGCTGGAGACTTAAATAATAGGAATTATTGCCCTTGTCTATGTCATTAGGTGGTTGACAAAAAATGCCATATTCATTTTCCATGGCTGAGCTACCTTAAATTCCATGGCATCCCAGGTGCTAAAAACAATAGTCATTTGGAAAATGGAAATGAAGTCTCAGTTTCCAAAGGGGTTGGTCATTTGGATGAGCATGGGTCATGCTTTATGGAGATCAATTTTTGAGATATATATGAATTGTCATGCATCCATATTACCATTCAGGCTTGGTTTTAAGAGAAATTGGGCGAGAAGAAAGTAGTTTATGTTGACCAAGAAGACAGATCATCTTGAAATTTCTAGTTAAGGGGTCAGTGTTTGATTCTACTTGACTTTCTGAATGTTAGCATCAAAATAACAAATATCATATATTGTCCATCTATTCTGTACTGGACTCTTCACTAGGACTATATACACATTGTTGAATGTCGTCCTTAAAATAATCCTATGAAGAAGTTATTATTGCCCCCAAAAGAGGAATCTGAGGCTCAGAAAAGTTAAACAACTTGCCTTGAGTAATGCAGGATTTGGATGTGAGTCTTGACCCTAAGGCTGTCTAACTCCAAGTCTTTTATTCTTATTTACGACACTCCACCTGCTGTTTCCAAGAAATATCCTGTTCTGTGAGATGCTGAAACACAAACCAAGGGCCCAAACCTCAGGTCAGAACTGAGAAGGGCCCTTCTTACTAAACCCAGTAATAGTGGTCTGGTAAACACTGGTATTCTCATTGGTTTGATCACAAGTCATCAAGTTGAGTCCTAGTTTTTTGCTTTGCCTCTTTTAGTATGAATAAAATTTGTTGAACTGTATTAAGATTGCTTTTATGCTCCAAATTCATATTTATGAAAAGTGAAAAGGCTATTCTTTACCATTGTTATTTAAAAAAAATTAAAGAACCACCAGTGGGTGCAGCTCCTGTAGGGTGTGTTCTGGGAAGTGCACGTGGACAGGACACGCCCGGTGCTGAGTAGACTGACCCATCATCCAGGGTATGGATCAGTGGTCAAGAGATTTTCTTTCCAGGTGGCTCTGTTACCTTGGGCAGGTCATTTTTTTCCCCCCTGTGGTCCTCAGTTTCCATGCAAATCTGTTGGACTAAAGCCCATAAAGGTCTCTTCTCCATTTAAAATGTCATGATTCTGGAGAAAGTGTCAGCCATGTAGCTGACAAAGAGATGGATGGGGCCTTGACAGGGGTGTCATCATGACTGTCCTCACCGGACCAGGATGGTTAGAGGGTGGGCAATGCTGGGGACCAGTCTTTGGACTCTTCTCCTGTCCTCCTGACCTCTTTGGCCTGCTCCTTCCTGGGCCTGAAGCTGCCAGACTCTTCTCTCCTCTTGAGACAGTCCAAGTGGGTTCCAGTGCCATAATCTTCAATATTTCCCGTTGGGGTGAAATTTTTTTTTTTTTTTCTGGTACGTGGGCCTCTCACTGTTGTGGCCTCTCCCGTTGCGGAGCACAGGCTCCAGACGCGCAGGCTCAGTGGCCATGGCTCACGGGCCCAGCCGCCCCGCGGCATGTGGGATCTTCCCCGACCAGGGCATGAACCTGCGTCCCCTGCATCGGCAGGCGGACTCTCAACCACTGCGCCACCAGGGAAGCCCCCGTTGGGGTGAATTTAAATCCCAGATCTTCCAGCAAAAACTTAAGTAGCCCCCTTCATGCGTAATTTCTTGCTCCTGAAAATACTCATCACCCATTCACATCCCGCCCCTCCAATGGGCTTAGAACCACCTTGGGTGCCTGGGTGACAGTGTGCCTATGTTATTCACAGGGATATGAAGCTGATGGGACCCTCTTGAACTTCTAGTCCAACTCTTTTATTTCCTGGATGAGATCAAGGGCCCCAGGAGGGAAAATGACTCCACTCAAGCACACCTAGCCAGGTAGTGAAGGACTTGAAACCATGTTTTCGAATTTATACTGTGAGTGTCATAATAAAACTGACCCCACAGAGCTTGTGTGAAGGTGTGTAAACGAGATCACACATCCAAAGCACCTGAGTGTAGCTCTTGGCATAGAGAACCATCTGGTACAAGTTGTTTCCTCCCTTCCTAGGACTCAGATCTCCCGGTGCTCATCATTCTCACGTCCTCATAGACGTCCTGTGTGTTAGACTTTATCATTCCTTTCTTCCCCAGCACACCAAGGCGTGCAGAAGTAAGCCGAGCTGCCCGGTTTAATCGTTGCACTAATGGTGAAACCTGACTTGGCCCATGTTACATACTCAACGAATGTTTGGGATCGCTGCCCGCCAGAACCCATCCCTCCTGACTCCTAATTCAGTGCTCGCTCCATGATGCCTCCCTGACGGACATGCAGGCAGGGACCAGCTAAGTTGAAATGCTATGAACACCAGCCTGGTGACAGACATGTAAGAATACATGAGACCCCAGTAGATCTGAAGTCTGCCAGGGTCATTTTTTTTTATCAAGCATTTATCAAAGCTACTATGTGCCAGGGGCTCTGCTTACGGCTGAGATGAATATAAAAATGGATAGGATACAGGCCCTGCCCTCAAGGACCATTTGATTCGATCACAGAGACAGACTTAGACATAAAGAATTCAAATCTAAGGCAGCTAGTAATCCATGAGTACTATGTTTTATATATACTGAAAGGAAGAACAGTGATGGGGGCCTCCCTTGTTGACATGGTGGGAGGGCGCTGGGCTCGGATAGGGTGACCCCAAATGTCTCCATCCAGCTGCGTGCACAGGACACCTGGGCAGAGAGACTCGACCACAGGGCCGTGCTGTGTGTCACGAGGAAAGTACAAGGGGGTCGCCAAAGACTCCAGCCTCTGAGCTCCTTGACCCTGACTGCCGAGGGACCACAACTGGGTCACCGTCCTGTCTAGGCCTGACTTGAGTAGTCTTGCAAAATGGGAGAATATCTCTTTTCTTGCTCTGAGCTTGATGGGGACTGGAGTGCTCGTTTGGTCTAGACCTCTGCTTCTGGAAGGGACTGCCCTCAACCGTGCAGACAGGGGTCTGCGGTCCACACAGAGAACAAGAAAATGCCCTCTTTTTCTCTCCTCTCTGCTTTGGTGGGGGGAGGAGGGGGACGGGAGGTGGGGCTAGAGGTGGGGGAGGGACGGTGCGGGGACTGGTAGGTCAGTGCTTGGCGAGGGGAGCTGGGTCACCCAGGGAAAATATGGCCTTGCTTTCCACTGGCAGATTCCCAGGGAAGCTCTAGCTGCTCCCCACCTGTCCTGTGCTCCCCCTCCCCCAGCTGCTGTCCCCGTGTGCACGGAGCAGGGAGGCGATGATGAATTTCCCCCAAACGGCATTACAGACAGTCATAAATAATGCTTTGCTCTTTGGTGACGGCACTTTCCATTAAAGCTGCCTGCGCTGGGCTGTTGTACCCCCAGTCTTCTGCTGGGGACTTGCAGTAAAATTTATCAGCGAGCTTTCTGCACCTAATAAATCATCCCCTCCAGGAGCCATCTGGCAGATAAGGCCAGAACCCACATGCTCTGCAGAGGCGGAGCTGGAGAGAGAGCCCCTCTCGCTGCGGCCCCAGGCCCTGTGGAGGGGGACTCCCTCCCCACCAAGCCCGGGCCTGTCACTCTTCCTGGCTTTTCTCATCAGACTCAGACTGGCGGCCCTGGTTACGCTGGCTGTTGTAACTCACAGAACCGTCCCCGCTCTGGGGACGGGCCCCAGAGTCACCTCCTCCCGGGGCTCTCTACCTGTCCCCCCGGCCACGTGTTCAGAAGGCCCTGGCATCTGAGCCCAGGCAAGAGCAGGGGTGCCCCAGGGCCAGGCAGGTGCTGGGAGGGCCGTGACTCTGGCTTAACTGACATCTCGTTGTGATAAGAAACGCAATGGCGCTTGGGCGAAAGACACCTAGAAGCATCTCCTCCTAATTCAGGGTAAACATCCCATGGCTATCCCCAATTTCTCTGAGCAAAACTGCTGTGATATTAGTGCCTTCTTTCAAATATAGATTCCTTCCATTAATGTACAATAAGGGAGTTTCTCAAGCCAGTTGACCTGGAGGTAGATGCACAGATTAATGATCGCTGTTCTTTCCTTTAGGCGCTTACAGTCCCGTTGCAGAGACTGTTTTATAACCCATCTCAGGCACGGTGGTGGCAGGGCCCGCTCTCACTGGGAGACAGGATGTGATCCTGCAGGTGAGGAATGAGAAAGAGTTTGGCTTTCTGGTTTTGGAGTCCAGTGCCTAGCACGGTGCCTGGCACATGCGTACTGAGTGTACAAGATGGAATGTGGCAGCAGGCAAAGTCCCCGACACAGCCACCAACACGAAGTAGACGATGAGAATGAAACAGTACACAGCAGCGTGGAAGCGGACCTCTCATGCCCCGCCCCCAACGGAGGGGCCTCTGCTCCTTAGGGACCAACATCCTGTCCTGGGCCTGATGTAACCTGTGTCTGGTGTCAGCTCGATCAAGGGATGCTCTGAGCCCCAGTGTTCTCATTTATAAATTCGTAGGGAAAGATGAGGTAATTTTGGGGGATGTAATTTTTAATATCGTTGCTACGAGAATATTTTCTAATTTTTCCTTTGCCTGATTTTTTGAAAGGCAGGAAGCCGAATGGTAAAACCGGTCAGAATGACTCTCTCTTCCTGCCCTACTTGAGTGCTTCCCAAACAAGTAAGGCCGGTAGATGGGGGCCCCAGGCAGCTAGAGCCCAAATCCCCTGAATCCTTCCTGGGGGCTCCTTCTGCAGGAGGACACCTATCAGGCTGCCTCTGAACACTGTGGACATACCCCGCGGAAGCATTAAGTGGAGTGTCCCAAAGATGCTTAACTTAGCTATGCATTTAATTTGGTGGTAATTGAAGTTTGCCAACAAAGATTTGCATGTAATCTGTGATTTCATTTTTCAATTAAAATTGTTTCCTTCCTCTGGACGGGAAGCGCTTGGCTTTTCTCCCCATCACGGCACTTTGCAAACAGTAACCCCGCACTTCTCTGTGGGCTGGAGTGAGGGGAGGGGGCGGGTAGGACGAGGCCCAGAGGGGAGGTCAGGCCGGAAGGTAGGACCCTGCAGGAGAGGTGATTCTGGGGGCTGGGCTGATGGAAGACCAGGGTAGGGTGCGCCTCCTGCACTCCCAGTGGGCCTGTCCAAGAAGCTCCAGCCCCGGACTTCCGGATCTCGGTTTCTAGGCGCAGGCAAGCGTTAGGGGATGGAAAGAGGTAGGAAGAACCAACCAGTTCTCCATGGCCAAGGCGCATGTCAAGGAGCTGGGGACAAGACTGAAGGTCCAGGTATTGGGGATCAGGGGGCTGGTTGACCTGAAGGAGATCTTCAGGCTATTTTTATGGCCTTTGATAAAGGCAAAAAAGCAACACAGCTCACTGGAGAAGACAGCTGATAGGCACGTGTGTTTATAGGAGACACAGGCTCCCAGAGACCCCCCAACGGCGTATGGAGCCTGCAGGCTACGGTTTCTGATGAACAGTTCGCAGGTATGGATTTTTCCTTTGCTGGCTCTGTGGCCTTGGGTTTAATTTCCTTGAGTCCCAGTTACCTTAACCTTCCAATGGGCAGATGAATACTTCCCTGAGTGGGGGCCAGAGGAGGCAGCCTGTTGGGGTGTGAGGGTCATCCCGAGGGCCCCATCTTCGTATACGCGGCGCCCTGCACCGTGCCTGACATGTGGTAAGAGGCCAGTAAACTTTGTTACAATGGAAAATCGGCCAAATGAGATGGTGCGAGCATTTTGTAAATCCCGACGCCCCATTTTCGGTTCCCTGACGGCCTTATTATTTGTGAAGGTGGGGTTAAGTATTTGACTCCAGGCTGGGCTAGTCCTGGGCTGGGCCCTGGGTGGGGAAGGTGAAAGTACAAGTGTTCTCCACGGGGTGCTTCTCTGGGAGCTTGGAGCTCTGGTGGCGATGGGCTGCTGGAGACCCAGGTCCTACAGGTGCCCCCTGTGGGCGGGGGGCTGCTTTCCAGGCCCGGGCCCAGCCCCTCCTTGGCCGGGCCAAGAATCACCAGTCTGCCTCGGGCTGGCAATTTCGAGATGATGGGACAGGACTCGAGAGGGTTTGCCACAACGAGAGCTGGCCCGATGCTCATGAGAGAGACAGCTGGGCTCTCGTAGCCCACCGCTTTGGGCAGAATTCTTCTCTCCGTCAGCGCAACTCTTTTTTTTTGGTCTGGTTTCTTTCAAGGAGAGATAATCCCTTCTACCTGGTCAGACAGCTGAACTGTTTTCCTTTTTTTTTCGAATTCCGTAATAAATCTGCCAGCCCTGCGGGGCTCCAGCCAAGGGCTCTTGCTAGCTGCATCGACACAGAGGTCTGGTAAAAATGGTGTCAAATGAAAGAGAAAAATGCATATTTCACACTTTGTCTGCTTTGGGTTATGGCGATTCTGAACTCAACCCCATTCCAAACAGCTGACCTTCCCACAGAGTTCAAGTACCTTCCGCTGGTCTGGAGAAACCGTATCCCTGTCTCTCTCTCCCACTCTCCCCCCACCTGCCCCAAACAGGCACATTTGCCTGAGAGGCGGCAGGGCTGTTTGTAAGTTCACTACGCTGGTCCAGGGCTTTCCAGGAGGGAGGAGGCGTAAAAGACCCCAGTGCACAGGGGTTGGAGAGTAAGCACGGACACGGACTGCGTCCCCCTCTTCCCCACACAGCCATGCATCTACTCCTGCATCGCCTCACTCTCCCGAGATGCAAATTTATGTAGAATGTATGAACATGGGTTTTCCTTCTATTGAAGGCCGCCTTGTGTCCATTACAGATCATTTTCAACCATGACCAAATCTTAAACATCAGTGTGGTTGCCACTCAATAGAAACAATCAACCTTTCCAACGTTACCCGCCTCTAGTCTTCTGTACAAATCTGCATACTGATCGGAACGGTCACTTTAGGCTCCCCAGACACGCCAAGTTTGTTCCCAACTCCTGGTCTTTACCGCACACAATTGTTCTGCATCGGTTCTGCTTCTCTCTGTTCTGCCCAGCTCCGTCCTGACTGCCTTCAAAGCCCACCTCCTCCTTGAAGCCCTTCCTGGAGCACCCCAGCCTGTAGCGCTCCATCTTCATTTGGGACTTGGTCGGTACCTAAAGCTCTTATTACCCTCTCCCTTGGTCATCAGTCATATGCTGCTCCTTTTAGACTTTTTTTCTACAGAGCTATTGTCATTTTCCTGTATAACCATCATTTTCTTATTTAACATTTTTATTCCCCAATTAGATGATAACGTCTTACCTATATTTCTATCTTTTCCAGAGCGCCAGACACATAGTAGGTGCCTGGTAAATGCTTGTCAAAAAAAAAAAAAAAAAAAGAATGAACCAAAGTTCCAACATGGGTTGTGGGTGTGGCTCTGGTGTGATCTTTCTTTTTTTTTAAATTGAAGTTAGTTGATTTACAATGTTGTGTTACTAGGAGTATGGAATTAAGAGATACAAACTACTATGAATAAAATAAACAGTAAGGATATATTGTACAGCACAGGGAAATATAGCCATTTTATTGTAATAACTTTCAGTGGAGTGTAATCTATAAAAAGATTAAACCTCTGTGTTGTACAGTGAAACTAATATAATATTGTAAATCAGATATACTAAATACAAAAAAGATACCAAAAAAACAAAGAAAGAATGAATGAAAGTTCGCACATGGGGTGTGGGTGTGGCTCTGGTGTGATGGCTTTTTCTTTTTTTTTAATTGAAGTACAGTTGACTTACAGTGTTGTGTTAATTTCTGCTGTACAGCAAAGTGACTCTGTTATACATATATATATACATTCTTTTTTATATTCTTTTCCATTATGGTTCATCACAGGATATTGAATATAGTTCCCTGTGCTCTACAGCAGGACCTTGTTGTTTATCCCTCTTATATATAATAGCTTGCTGGCTTTCTCTCTTTTGATTGCAAGACCATTCCCACCTCCAAGGGAAGGGAGAGTCTTGACTTGCGGGGACGCTGCCCATAAGATGTTTCCTCTTGTTTGGACGACGCTGGATATTAGGTAACTGTTGAGTGTCAGTAACAGCTCCAGAGCTCCCTGTACAGACCCTGAGACTCCCATGTCTATGATCACACAGACTATTGAGATTTTTATGGTAGTGAGAAAAACTAGTGCTTCTGACTGTGTGCTCTCCCTCTGTACCTTCCCCTCTCTTTACATCCCTGTATGCACCCCACATGTATTCTGTATTTAATTTAGAGCAGGGAGTTACTTTGATTTTGATTCCGTTTTCTTCTGAATGCGCTGAGCGCCGCCCAGCCCGCCATCTTGCCTCTGCTTTGTGCTTCTCACCTCAAGGCCTCTTTGTGAATTTGTCTGATTTGTGGTTGTGGTTTGTAGCTGTCACGGATTTCTTTGTTGTTGTTGTTACCACTGTGCTACTGTTTCCTTGCAGCTCAATTTTGAGCCGAGCGTTTGAGTAGTAAATATGGTCTACACCAACTCTGTTGGAAATAATGGCGTTTATGTGAAGTTATTTCCAAAACCTATGATATGTGTATACAAATAGATCCACAGCAGGGCCCCTAGACTGGGGAGAACAGGCTCAATCAAACCTTCGTGATGGAGTATAAACAGGTGTCTGAGACTAGGGCTAGGCCAGGCGGTTCAGAACCAAACTACCTTCCACCCCCGCTGTTGGCTCTGAGCGGAATCTGAACCGTAAATACTTTGCTTAACGCTGGGGGATGTAGGAGATATTTATCCGCTAAATGTTCACTTACATTCTTTCATGCACCTCACATTGAACTTCTTTCTCACTTTTCTCTTCACCCACCCTCAATGGTTTTAAACCTTAACTGCCCTGGATTCTGGAATGGAAAAAGATGTCCAGAAACTATGGGCTTCTTTATAGTACAACTACTACTTAGTGCTAGCGACCACCTAATGGCTATGGTTGGGGGGCGGGGAGGGGTGCACCTACACTGTTAAACCTTTAAATTCCCTTTTGTTTTGCTGCCCAAATCTAAATACTTTTGCTAATAGATAATTGCTCTTTCACTAAGAGATAAGCTTTACCTATAAAAATGTATTTTGAAAACTTATTTCACACAGCAATGTTGTATCCGTTGAAACTAACCTTTTACCAATAAAGCACTATTGTTTAGACATTAAAAAAAAAAAAAGAAACTATGGGCTTGGCCTATAAAATTGGCGGCCCTCTCTCCTCTTCCAAATGGCTGCTGGGTTGCAGGATCATATGTGGTGAACCGTTCTGAGCAGTGCTGCCAAGCTCCATCTTGGGGTCGGTCGTAGTAATCCTGGTGCAGAGCAGGAACTAGAGACAGAGTTGGGAACATTCAGAGGGGGAAGTTGGATTGCTCTTACCAGATGTGTCTCTGGCCTCTGAATTTGTGTAATGTGGGTTTCCCTTGACTCTGCCCTCAGCTCTGGAGCTCTGAGGGCACCAGGCCCCGCATCTGACATGTGTCCAGAAGTGGAGGCTGCCCACCAACCCCAGGGGAAGGTCTGGATCGCCCAGAGGTCAGGATCCATCACAGAGATGCCTGGGCTCTCTGAGCCGAAGGCCGTGTGACAAAGGCACGGGGATGGGTGTTATGGGTTGTTCTCCAACTTGTAAATGCCAAGCAGAAATCGTGTTGCAGTTCCTAAATGCCACATTTCGGCGTGTTTATTGCTTCCCCCCGCAACGGGGAAAGATGGTGAATGAGCTAATAATTCAGGAGCTGAGAACATGTTTATTTGATTTTTAGAGCTTTAACAAATACAGTGTGTACAAAACCCGGTGCCAGCAGCATGCATAATTCCTCCAGGAACAGGCATGATAGAAACACAGAGCTTGCAGTGCTTCAAAACGGTAACCAATATTTACACATCTGAGTGACTAATTCTCTCCTCTGAGCCGGAGAACAATAGGCTGTAATAGGTACATTAACGCAGAGCACGCCTGTCTGGTGACTTGGATATTTGACATGTAAACAAAGATGGGGGTGGGGAGAATGTAGGTGGGGAGAAGTGGAGGCTTCTTATCTACCTGTGTAACTATATACCAAACAGCAGGTTACAAATGCGCTCAGAAAATGCTGACCCGACGCGGTTCTAGGGCCTCCCGTGCAGGATTGGCACGTGATTTGCGGCGCTGCGGGAGTTCTGTCGCTGACCTCATTAGCGGCGCGTTTCCTGGCTTGTTAGCATCATATTTGTGTAATTTACAGCACCTTCGTTTTTATGGAATGTGTTTCTCGTAGAGTGTAATGGCAGCAATATATTTAACCGATCTTCTTTAGGAATGCTTTTGCTGGAGGCGGCCTGCAGATATAAAGGGGCATTTTCTTCTCTCCTGCGTGGGCCTTTTCTTAAATTTTCTTTTTGTATCGCTTGGCTGCCACGTGTATGTGTGTGTGTGTGTGTGTGTGTGTGTGTGTGTGTGTGTTTTCCTGTGTGTGCATGTGTACGCACGTATAAATATAGGTGTGCAAACGCCTGGAAGACATTAAAGGGAGCCCGCAGGTGTGATTCTTTCTTGAAGGATTAACTTGGCTCCCTGGCTGTCTTCAAGGTCGGTGGACTGAGCAGACATTGAAGGAAGGCTTAGATGCCTTGCTATGAGAAGACGAATTTGCAAAATGGAATAGAGGGCCCAGGCAGATTAGCTACTGGGGAACGATTGTTTTTATTTTTTAAATTTATTTATTTTTTGGCTGTGCCACATGGCATGTGGGATCTTAGTTCCCCGACCAGGGCTCGAACCCCCATGCCCCCTGCACTGGAAGCACAGACTCTTAACCACTTGGACCGACAGGGGAGTCCCCAGGGAATGATTTTTTTTTTAGGATGGTATAAAGATGCTAAACTAGGGTGAGTTTTCAAGTCTTCATGACCTCCTGGAGGCTTTTGTATAAAACAACAGGATGGAAAAATGCAAAGTTTATGTCATTCAGGGACAGGTCCTCTCCCAAACGAATTCTTACCTTAGGAAAAATTAAAGCATGTGGGCAGAGATGTGTACCTTCTTTTCCTCCCTGACCTGTGTCAAAAGAGAGAAATGGCTGGGACCAAATGTTTGAACACCAAATGTGTCAACTTGGAGGTCGCTCAGGGGAGCCTGGGACCAGGAGCCAGGAGAAGTTACCCCAGTGTCTAATCCCGCTGCTAACCATGACCTCAGGCAAATTGCTTTCCCAACTTAGGTCACAGCCTCCTCTACAAATCAAAGAGATTGGACTGGATCGTCTCTCTCTAGAGTTCGATGTTTCTAGGTTCCCCATCACTTGTCTAGTCTGTTCCTAAAGGCAGATGAAGCCAAGGCTGGGGTTCTCATCAACCAAATCATCCCTACTATGTTCTCGAGGGTTACCTGCAGTGACCCAGAAAAGGGAAACACAGCTCGCCAGGAACTGTCAATGTGTCCCACTTACATCTTCTGACAGGGGGCAGACAGGGTGAATAGACTAACAGTTCAGAAACCAAGGACATGGTAGGGAGAGTTTGAGAGCTTTAGTAAAAACTGGCGCCAGAGGGTGTCGAGCTGCATATTTCCTTCCCATAATCACTTCTTGGCCTCAAAAAGAAACTGACCTCAGGGGCAAGATAAATAGGTAGGCCCTGGACTTTGTCAACCCATGATAGAACCATAAGAAATGAAGTCTATTAATATGACCTGAGGCCCAGGGACAAAGTTTATCCAACTGGTCAGTCAGGTTAGGGTCCTTGGTATTTCCTCCCTCGCTCCATTGGCTGTACCTCTTCTCACTGACTTGTGAGGATTTGGGTTCTTGATTTTGCTTAATAGATATGTCCCTAAAATACTGGAGTGGCTAGAGTCTGCAGTAATAATAACTCAAAATGTTAAGGTATTTAGAGGTAACATTTTCCATGTAAGTTTCTGTTCAAAATTTGAATACACCAGACTTACCGGCTATTTGCAGGTACCTAGAGGTGAATCTTTTGGTAAAGAAAAATAATTCTTTTGTAAAGTCTGATTTGAACTTGACTGAATCCTGAAACAGTCATTGAACACCCGTTAAGGACTGAGGATTCAAACAAACATTGTATAACCATCCTGCCTTCAAGGGGCTTTTATTCTAACTTTCTAATAGGGATTTGCCTATCTTTTGTATATGCATGCTAATACATATAAAATGTAGACACTTTCAACATCCAGCGTCCATTAATTAGGGTGGCTTCAAAACTCTGAAAAATTTAGATCATTATTATAAATGTTCCTTCAAAAACTCTTATTAGTCGCATTTGACTGATTTGGTGACCGGCTTGTCTGATGTGATGATAAAAAGGGATTGTGAACCTGGACTCAGATTAGTGGAACACCTGTGTGGTCACATCAAATCTTTCCCTTCTGTTAAATCTGCCTTCAGTTCTGCCATGTTCTCCAGCTCATCCCATCATTTCTCACTTTCTTGTGATGTGGAACCATGACTTACATTCATGCTTTCCTTTACCTTCAGCATTTACACATGTCCAAATCTCTTCCATCTTAAAAAATGCTGCCTCTGCCATCATCTCTAGATTGGCTACCCCGTTCTTCTCTTTCTAGCCACAACTTTCTGAACGTCCATGGTATGTATAGTCATCACTTCCGTTGCCTTTCAGTCCAGTTGGGTATGGTTTCTGCTCTCCTCCATGCCCTTGAAGCTCCTTCCCAAGGTCACCATTGAGCTCCAAGACACTCAGTCAAACAGATGCTTCCCTTGAGTGCTTCCCCCCACCCACCCCAGCATTGCCCACACTCCCTCTGGAACATCACAATCTCCTGGGGGCTGCTCACCTTTCTGGTTGCTTTATCACCTTGGGTTTTGGTACCTGACCCTCCTGTTGGGGTCCTTAGAGTTTTGACCAAGTCTCTGCTTTCTCACCCTGTTTTCTCTCTTTGCCACAGCTTCAATAGACTTTTATATTCTGAGGACTCGCCAGCTCTTCTGAGACTCTATCCAACTTTCTACCAGACAGCTCCACTCGGCTACATGGCTGTAACAAACAGAATACACGGTCCAATGGCTCAAGTAAGATCGAAATTTATTTCTCTTTCACATCACAGTCCAGAGTTTGCGGCCATTCCAGGGAGGGCAGGGGGTTCCATGATGTTGACTTAGTTGTCTTTCTATCCTGGGACTTCACCGTAGAGGGTAACTGTCCTCTTCCACAGGGTGACAATGTCTCCAAAGCACTGTGACCCAGCAGGCAGGAAGGAGAAAGAGGAAGCAGAGGGCAACCAACTTCCTTTTCAGAAAGTGAGACAGTGGTTGTACACGGCACTGACACACCCAACCCACGTGGCCATGCCTCGTTGCAAGCTAAGCTAAGGAATGTGCTTCTCCATCCACCCACCATAGAATGATAAGAAATGAAGCAAATCAATTCACGTGACCTGAGACACAAGGACCAAGTTTATCCAAGTGACTGGTCAGATCAAGCTTCTTTGCACCTTCACCTCCCTCACCCCCAACCACCCGAGTGACTATTGGGAGGACAGTTAGCGACGTCTGCCACAGGGACCTCAAAGCTAACATCTCCAGAAGTCACTTTGTCACCTTCCCCTCACACCTGCTCCTCCTGCAATTTCCTCTCTCGGAAAGTATCATGGTCCAACCCAGTTGCTCCAACCAGAAACCAGGAATCATTCTTGAGTTCCCTCTTCTCTTGTTGCCACACGTCTAATCTTTAACTCTAGTCCTTTCTGTCTCTTAAATATTTTAGATCCAGACACTTCTGTTTATCCCATTGCCACCAGCTTAGTGCAACATACCATGATCTCTTTCTTGGACCATTGCAATAGGCTCTTAACTGGTCTTCAGATCTATTTCTCGTTCCATGTCAACATTACATATGAAAATGGAAATATTTTCATATGTAAATCCCGCTGAAAATCCTTCAGTAGCTTTTCATGAACCCTAATTTGTAATGTGCTCTAAGAGATCAAGCATGATGGACCTCTGCCAGTGTCACCAGGCTGATCTCATGCTTCTCTGGTCTTGGTTCTCTCCAGTTCTGATATAGGGATTTATTTCAGCTCCTGAAATCAGCTATGCTATCCCTTGATTCTGGTCTTTCTAACGTACTACTCTCTTTGTCGGAGCACTCCTCCTGCTTCCTTCCATGCTTGGCTAACTATTTCTCCTTGGAGCTCAGTTTGGGGATGATTTCCTCAGTGGGGCCTTCCTCCTTTCTGCTCGGGCCCCCTCCTTGTTCTGGGGTCCTATGGCACCTTGTAATTCTTCTTTCCTAACACTAACCAAACCAATAATTAAATGGCTAGTATCTGGGTTTGTGATTATGTTGTAAGCTTCAAGAAGGCTGGGCTACCTTTATTGGATGAGTAAAACTAATGAAAGTATTCGTCAAAAACATGCTATCTTCAAATATTTCCTTTACTCCTTCACCCACTACTCCGCTATGCAAAGCCTTTGTGTGAGGATGTCCTGCGCATTGCCTGTTGCAATAATGGCAACAGCAGCTTCTGCCTATGAAAATTATTAGCAATGTAAAGTGAAGGAAACAAATTGCAATAAATATAAATGATACCAAATATTTAATTATAATAGTATTAGCTTACATTTAGATACTATTTTATAATTTTGATGCTTTTGTTTATGTAACTTCATTTGAACCTTGCAAGATCCTGTTAGAAATGTCAGGTCAATTGTCCCCTCTTTACAGGTGTGCAAATTGAGATTCTGTGAAGTTAAATGATTTAACTAGGGTCTTCCATTTAGAAAATAAAGGAGGCAGAGCTTGAGTCCAGATCCCTGACTGCAGAGCCGGGGGCCCTGTCTGCTGTATCAGGCTGTGATGGAGATCATGAAACATAACTATGCATATCTCTAATTTCTTTGTCTGCGTAAGCAGGCATTTGGAAATTGTTTGTTGAACAGATAGATGCATGAGTAGATATACCAGTAGGTCTGGCAATGTGGCTAAGATTTAACACCAACATATAGGTCAAACATTATGGGGTAATAAATAGGAACAGTAGAACATGTTATGCTGTACAGGAGAAAAGTGGAGTCTGACTGAGAGACTAGATAATTGCTTTTAAGTGAATTCAACGATCACTTTGAATAACTATGTGGGTGTGGGAGGTCTGTATGTACTCCTCACGAATCTTAAACCAACTAATGACAGGCTTGAAAAAGGAAATTTTATTGTAGCTCAGAATTTGATTGAAATGCAAGATATAAAATGCATGAATAATACCCAGCTTGACTCTCTCCTCGGCACAATAGGGACCAGAGGGCTGTTGGCTCTGTCATTGGCTTGAAGGAGCTTTAAATATTCCTCTGTCCAGGTTCCATTCTCTCCCCCACCCCTCTGAGCCATCTATATGTATTCTTGGATTGATAAATCATAATGGAAAAGAATATAAAAAAAGAATTGTATATGTATGTATAATTGAATCACTTTGCTGTACACCAGGGACTCACACAACATTGTAAATCAACTATACTTCAATTTAAAAAAATGTATCCTTGGGGGCTTCCCTGGTGGCGCAGTGGTTGAGAGTCTGCCTGCCGATGCAGGGGACATGGGTTCGTGCCCCGGTCCAGGAGGATCCCACATGCCACGGAGTGGCTGGGCCCGTGAGCCATGGCCGCTGAGCCTGCGCGTCCGGAGCCTGTGCTCCGCAACGGGAGAGGCCACAGCAGAGAGGCCCGCGTACCGCAAAAAAAAAAAAAAAAAAAGTATTCTTGGACCAAGTGTGTACCAGGTAGCTATTTACAGAACCTGTGCTCTAGGAGAACAGCTGATGTGCCTTTCTCTGGCATTTGGGGATGGACGGCAGCTCCATTAGTGGGAGGTGCTTTTCCCAAGGGAAGACCTTAACTCTTGGCTAGTAAGAACTATCTTCAAGACCTATAATTCTGATGATTCCATAAGGGGAAGCATTTGCCTGATCTGAGGGTCTTGTATTATCTTTTGATTCGTTTTAGGGTTATCTCTAGGTATGTAAAACACCTAGGATAGTTCTTGGACATAATAGGTACTCAATAATTGGTGGTTGTTGTGGAGCTAAAGCAGCCAACTGCAAAGAAAGTAAAGAGACATGATGTTAAAACCCAGTGATGACACTTATTAGGTGGCAAAATAACTTTCTGATGGTGAGCAAGTTATTGAAACTTTCTGAGCTTAAGTTTCTCCTCTGTAAAAAGAATAATAGCTACAATGGGCCAGGTATTTCTTACCATTATGACAACTTTGAATGCTCAGTTTATGGGGAAGTTAACTGAGGCTCGTAGACATCAGGCAATTTGCACTGGGATGTGGTCATTTAGCCTGTGTCAAAGTGAACATTCAGACCCAGGCCTATCTAACACCTGATTATTTTTCCACTTCGTAACATTGCTCATGTAAAATAGACATGCCAAAACCAGGAATCCTTGTAAAATTAGAGCCAGTGCATGGCATAAATTTGATACTCAAAATAGTGTCTATTATTATTAATTACACCTCAGGTGATCAGAATAACCCTATAATATGTTCACATTAATCAGAGTTGGAAGAGCTCTGACGTGTACTAACCATTAAGAGCCCTGGTTGAAATTCCCTGTTTGGCAGATGGTGGATGCCCAATAAGTGCTTGTTGACATATTAAAGATCCAGTAATGTCTGCATTTATAGTTGAATTCTGTTCCTTCCTCATCCCCACCACAAACACTCCTGTTTCACCTTTGAAAGTTTGGGGAAGTTCTGTGAAATGCAGTAGGACAAGGAACTATGAGGGTAGCTTTATTGAAACAGCTGGCTTTTTTCTCCTCTCAAAATACATTGGGAGAGTTCTACCTCTGGTATGGCCAAGTAGGCTTCTATCAGACTAACCTTCTACAAACAGACAATAGCCATAAACCCTGGACGAAAAACAAAACAAAACAAAACGACAACAACAACAAAACCAGCCTCCTGAAGGTACAATTGACACTTGGAAGGAGGGAATAGTATGGGATAAGCCTCCCACTTATTATGGCCGTTGGTTGCAGTCAGCGTCACGTGGGGCAACTAAAGCACCTACAGAAAACCTGAAGTCTTTATGGCCTAAAGAACTAGATGACAGAGTTTTGGGCAACCACAGCTGCTAAATATAAACTCCACTCAGAACTCTGGGTCAAGCATGCATGGGGTAGAATCCAAGCAGCTCAGCTAAAAATAGCAGAATTGAACTGAGATTTGAGCTGCCACCCAAGAGGTAGAATTTGCCATCTGAGTCCAACCAATTTTATTGCCTTAATTGTTATTATAACAGCAACAATAATAGCAATTTACCACTCTTCAGTAGAATGTAACAAAATTCAGAGTACCCACAGCAAGACATTCACAATATCCAGGATATAATCTGAAACCACTCAGCACAGAAAGAGCTATAAAAATGTGGCCGATTTTCAAGAGAAAAATGCCATCAATGAAGACAGACATCTACTTGACCCAAATGTTGGAATTAGTAGATAAGGATTTTAAAGTAGTTACTATAACTATACTCATTACCTGAGAGAAAATATGCTTGAAATTAAAGAAAAAATATAAAATATCAGTGGAAAAATTTAGAAAAAAAATTTAGAAAATTAAAAAAAAATAAAAAATTTTAAAATAAAAAAAAAATAGAAGTAAAAAGTAAAATATCTGAAGTCAAATTCACGGAATAGACTTAAAAACAGAATGGAGATAGAGAGAGAGTCAGTGAATTTGAAGACAGATCAGTATAAATTATTCAATCTTAAGAACAGAGAGGAAAAAACAAACCAAAAGAGTGGAACTTCAGGTACCTGTGTTGTTTTTTTTTTGTGGTACGCGGGCCTCTCACTGTTGTGGCCTCTCCCGTTGCGGAGCACAGGCTCCAGACGCGCAGGCTCAGCGGCCATGGCTCACAGGCCCAGCCGCTCCGCGGCATGTGGGATCTTCCCGGACGGGGGCACGAACCCATGTTCCCTGCATTGACAGGCGGACTCTCAGCCACTGCGCCACCAGGGAAGCCCTCTAACTTATTTTTGATTAGAGTTTCAAAAGAGAAGAGAGAACAGTGCAGAAGAAATATCTGAAGCAATAACGAGCAAATATATTCCAAATTCAATGAAAGACACATTGATACATTCAAGAATCTCAGCAAACCCCAAACAGGATAAATCTGAAGAAAACCATGCCTTGGCCCATCATAGTCAAATTATGAAAAACCAAAGAATTAAGAGAAAATCTTGAAAGCAGATAGCGAAAGAGGACTCATTATATACAGGGAGACAGTGACTTGGTGAAGGCAAGAAAATCATGGAAGGTCATCTTTAGAGTGGTTCAAAAACCCAACAAAATCCTGTCCACCCAAATTTATATTCAGTGGCAATACCTTCCAAGAACGAAAGCAAAACAAAGGCATTTTTAGCTAAATGAGAATTAGGTGAGTTCATCCCCTGCCAACCCACACTATACCAAATGCTTAAGGAAGTTCTTTAGATTGAAAGGAAATAATACCAGATGGAAAAGTGAATCTTCAGGAAGGAATGAAGGGCATAAAATGGCAAAGGGCCAAGCAGTTGCATCTGGAGTGCATCTCTGATTGGTTCTCATCCATTCGGTGTGTGCAGAAGCCCTGCAATGTGCTTCCAGAACTGGCCCATAAGAAAACCTCCCATGGATAAACCTTCATGTTTTTTCCCTTTCAGACCTGATGCAGAAAAGTACAGGGAGTTAGAAGCCATGTATTGAAGGTGGTGGAGCCACAAGATGGAAGGATGCTGGGCCCCTCAATCACTACTTGGAGAAGCAGGACCCCACACAATAGGGAGGCCATTCTAGACTTAGTCTAAGTGTTGGGGCTACCATACATTTTGGGGTTTATTTTTACAGCATTACCTTAATTCATTTAGAAAGCTCAAGTTACACAAAGCGTCTCATCTATGTTACCTGTCATATGGTAGTGTTAAATAAATAAATGTGCCCTTCTGCTTGACAAAAATATTTTTATCAGGTTGGATGAGACGAGTCAACATCATTCTTGCTTATGCTGTATTTTTGTCACCTATTCATGTGACTCTCCTTTTCTAAAGAAACCAAGCTGTTAGTAATATTAACCTCCCCCTCTGCAGTCACTGAGGAATAAGGAAGTTCTAAGCAGTAATGGGAAAGCATCTGGCTAAGGGCAGTGCAGAAATATTAGATGATAGCTGGATAGGTAGGTGAAACTAAATTAAACTCAAAGCCAAATCTTCCTTTAAAGCAGCAAATGTTCTTGGGCCGTGATCAGACAAAGTGCCCAGCATGTTTGTGGAGCTGCTGTTTTCCCTGAGAAGTCTTCCAGGTAAGTGTCCTCATCACTGTCTATGAGAGAGGTCTGTCAGTCATTTGACAAGGAAGGATGGTCTTTGGACTTTGGCCGTGATGTCAGTGCAGGCTTAGAACTGGGGGTGGAGGACCACATGGCACAGTCTCAAAACCCAAACCCAGCCATCCCTTTGGTGTGGGGACTCGGGCCAGGAAGAAACAGCGGCCTCTGCAGCCCATCCAGGCCGAGGCTCAAGTGTGGTGTGTGGATGGGATGTTTCCACACTCACCGCTGTCTTTCTGGATGCTGGCGTGACCCTGGCCAGCCCCGCATTGACCCTCTCTGCCCTGGACATACCAGAGTAGGTTCTACGGTCCCTGGAACTAGGCCTGCTCCTACCCCAGCATACAAGGTGCTCAGGGCCAGGCCTTTGAGAACTTGGAATCCAACTTGGCAGAAGCCAGATGACGGCCAGGCTCTGAGTGGATCCTGGAGCAGGCGCAGGTTGTGAAGAGGAACAGAGAAGTGGAGATCTCTCTGGTACACGAAGACCCAGGTGCTAGGCATGAGAGATAGAAGGGGAAGGAGGAATGGACGGCTGAGGATGGTGCAGGGGACGAATCTATCTGGGGTGAAGGGTGGGGATGAGGAACATGGGGCCTGTGATGGCCAAGGCGCGGGGAGCCAGTCCGGAGGGCCTGGCAGAGAAGTTCCACATCAGACAAGGGATGGAGATGCTTCCCACGCCTGGCCCGGGAAGAGCACCTCTGAGCTTCTTTCCCAGCTGGACCAACTCCCACCTCCCGAGGGACGCTGGGGGTGGATCCCTGCTGAGTGGTCCCTGGCTCCAGCCCCCCTTCCTGGAGCCTGGTCCAGCAGGTCAACACCTCCCAAGGATGGCCAGTGTAGCCTGGCCTTCTAGTCAGCTCGGCACACTTTCCTCCAGCTTCACTCAGCTCATCTTCCCCTTCAGTTCAGCTCAGCCGGTCTCACAGTCCCTCCTCTGCTTACAGGCCAGCAGAGACCACCTCCCCAGGCAGGAAGGAGGTTAGGGTTCAGGGGCAGAGAGCCCCTGTTTCCCAGCAGAGCACTGCCTCTCCTGCTTCCAGTCCTCGGAATAGAGCCTGTCCAGCCTCCCCCATCTCTCCCATTATTGGACCAGCCCATCACACACTCGGTAACTGTCTCCCGTTCCAGTGGTCCCATTAGTTCAGTCCTGACCAAGAGAACTCAGAGCTTCATCCATGCCTCCTTGTTCCAGCTCACTTCTGCTCCACCACCTTGCTTTTGTTACCCAAAGTCTTTCTCTCTCTCTCTATTTCCCCTTACAAATGGCTTTGCAGCAGCCCTGGGAGTGCACGGCAGCACCGATAATGTCTCCATGGTTCCTTGTTAGCTGCACTCTGAACAGGAAAGTGACTTGGCTTGACAATGTAATTTACATCGCTGTATAAAACTATCTGTGGAAGCCAAGCTAATTTGTGCCAGATTAGGCTATTTGTCTCAGCCACTGTCTAGCTGTACAATCTATCAGAGGGCTGTTTTCAAATATCGCTCTTCAAGCGTGCCCTTGAGAGGCAGAAATTGATTGGGATCTTAGAGAGCAAAATTACAGCAATAACTTAAAAGAAACAATAATTACTGAATCATACCAGTGTCAGCACTCTGCAAAACACGAAATAGCCATCAAACCCCAATCCAATATATTCCGAAGCGAATTTATTGAATGGGAAAAGCAGTTGAGTGAGGGTTTTTCGGCGCCCCCTCCCCTTCCCCTGTACATACGGTTATCTCAAAACCGCAAGTGAACGAGTCGATAACTCTTGTCATTGACTGCTCCATTTTCTCCGAGTCAGGGGCGATCCATTAGCTGCCTCTGCTGTACCCTCTCCCTCGCCTCCTCTCTCCTTTTCCATCGCCTCTATTCATTTGCTGGTCTCTGCTCTTCAAGCAAACAAACATGTATAACTAATCATTTGTTAAAATGCAGAGGGCCCCTCATAAATCTCCACAGCTGAAATACTTTAATGGGTAATTAATTGATCCTGTTCCAGAGGAGTAATAAGATAATAAATTAGACAATATTTCACTCAGTCGTGTCAGGCTCCTAGCTAATGGCACTGTAGGGCTCAGCTGAAGGATAATATATTAGCCAGAAATTAACTGCTAAGAGCTTTCTGCAGAGAAATCGGCTGACAAGTGAGTCACGCCGGACTGGGGTGGTGGCGAGCTCGGTGAAAGTGAACCTGGGCTTGGGGGGCGGGGCAGGGGCGGGGTTATGTTCCAGACCCAAGAGAGCCTGACGTGCAGTGCTCTGAGCATGCCCACTGACCTATGACCCTTTCTTGGCACTCCTGGTGGGCTCCTAGGAAGTTGTCAACTCATGTACTTGTGAGCTCTTAAATAGTTTTCGCCCATGAGTCACTGGACTCGTTGAGTTTTCATGGGTTTTGCCCACTCTTGACCAGTATGGCCACAGAACACCCATAGCCACCGGCTCCATCAGCTGCTGCCTAAGTAAGCGTGCAGATACAGAATGAACCTTTGTGGGAAAGAGGCCCACACGCTGTCACAAGCAAGGGTTTCACAAAAATTAGGAAGGAAAAAGAGTAGTGAGAGAAGGTGTGAATTCCATGTTTTAATGGGTAGGAAATACTTCTTCCAGGGTGCGATGGAGAACAGCTCTTCGTTTTATTAAGGAAGTCAGGGAGGGTGATGACAATTAATAGCTAAGATAAGAACTTAGACTTGGAAGGTTGGGTGGGCCTTTGCTGGAGGACATGGGAAGTCAGTTTCCCCATATAGGAAGAGCATGGAGTAGGAGTGGGTGGTTGGAGGGGAACTCAGTATATAGTGAAGCACTGGGGCTATAAGGTCATTTGAACTACTCGCCTGCTCTTTACTAGCTGTGTGACCTTGTCTAGGTTACTTCACTACTCTGAGCTTTGGTTTGCTCACCAGTAAAACAGTGGTAGGATGAATAAGTGAAGTATGCATGAGAAGCTTCTAGTTCTGTATCTCAACCCCAGGAGGTGCTGCCTTAATGTTGGTTATGCTATGGTGGGCAGCGGGGAAGGTTACTATTGACAAGTGAAGCAGATGGCAGCCAAGGAAATGAGAGGAGTTGGCAGTGGGAGACGGTGGGCTGCTCCTCTGAGTCCAGAATAAGGACCATATTACCCCCACCCTAAGGAGGGTCCAAACTGGTGTGTGCTAACTTTCTGCCAGACCACTCCTGATTGCTATGGGAAATGTGGGTGGGTCCATCTTCTGAGTCATGGTGAATATGGCAGTGTGGGTTGAAGGCATAACAGAGCTTGATTGTTTAAATGAGAAAATGCAGGCAAAACACACAGCCAGTGCTGGTCATCGTGATCAGTGGTGGTGTTATTGAGTCCAAGCTTGTACTGCTCACTGCAGGACAGGACAATAAATGGAGAGATGAGTCGTTAGGGCAAGGAACAGTGGCTTTATTTCAGAAAGCAAGCTGACCAAGAAGATGGTGGACTAGTGTCCCAAAGAACCATCCTACTTGAGTTAGAATTCAGGCTTCTTTTATGCAGAAGGGGAAGGAGGTGTGGTTGTGTGTTGCAGACTTCTTGGTGTCAGAATCCTTTGTTCTTGAAGCTGTCCCAGTAGGTTGGGTCACTGAAGTTCCTGTAAACCTCCAACAAGACAAATGTTATTCTCTGTTCTGCAACTTTTTATCTCTCTGTGAATGGAAAAGTGTTATATCTTTAAAGGTCAGAGCCTTGCGAATGGGCTATCCTGTATATTTCAGGCAATAGGCAACATTCTTGTAGCAAAAGCAGTAGAACCCACAGGTTAAAGTAAAAGAAACAGATCCAGTATGGAGTCAGATTTGTTCTTCCCTATTACAGCAGTGGTATTTGTATCCCTTGCCTGGGTCTCCCTGCACTGCATCTTCCTGGATGGTGACCAGCATGGGGAAGTGCTCAGAAGGCAAGGCCTTGCATGGTCCCTGATAGGCTCAGGGCAGCTGGAACCACCTTGGGCAGCCCCAGTGCTGTTCACCTTTGGAGGGAGGCATTGGGCCTCTCCCAGGACCTAGAGCTTGGAGGGACACAGGCAGAACAGGTTCATCTGGAAGCTGCACTCTGTGTAAAAGCAGGCGTTTCCCCAAGTAGAAATGGCAGACTAAGTCAGCTCACATGGCGAGAGTCCATTAACTGACATTTATTTTAAAAATAAACATGTGCTCATTCATCCTCTGTTCCTTTATGTGGAATGGCTTCCTGGCTTCTGGCAGCCTGTGCTCCACCCAGTTCCCTACCAAGGCCTAGTTCTTTGTACCTTTGACCTCAAGAGCTGGAAGAGAAGTTGATGTCACCTGGTCCACCCTCTGTTCCAGTTTACTCATGCTCTGTCTGGGATTGCACGGGCCCAGCGAATGGCTGAACTTATTCTGGGCTCAGTGGGACAGCATTTTAGATCCTTGGTGACCTTTATATGACCCTTAAAGCCTTCTCTTTTTTCAGGGCCAAACTTGCCCAGTTCTGTGGACCATTACGTGTGTGCCATTTCCCCTTATTTTTATTGAGAAATAGAGCAAGTAAAGAAAGAAGTACCCTGCACATACGTTCAGCTTGATTAATAATTATCAAGCGAACACCCACAGATGGCTGAAACTTGGGTTACTGTCCCTGGTGCTACCACCCTAATCAGAACTCGCTCTCTCCCTCTGGAGTAACTACCCTGACTTCTGTGAAAACCATCTCCTCCCTTTTCGTCATAGAATTATAATTTATTCATTTATTTATTCCCAAACCCTAGGTTTAGTTTTGCCAACTTGAAATCTTGACATGGAGGAAATCAGACTGTATGTACTCTTTTTCGCCTTCATTATGTTGATGAGATTCACCCATGTGAATCTTGTTGCCATAGCTTGTTCACTTTTCTTGATATGTAGGCTGTATACATTTTATTTCTATCTATGGATATAATTTTATTGATCTACAATCATTTACTGATGATGCCAGTATATGGATATACTGTAATTTACTTGTTTGTTCTGTCAAGGACAGACTTTTCAGTTGTTTCTGGTTTGGGGCCATGACAAACAGGGCAGCAATGGGCATTTATCTCAGGACAGATAAGTATGTGTGTCACTGACCTAGAAGTGAAATGCTGCATCACAGGGTGGGCACATCTCCAACATTACCCAACTAGTGTCCACAATGATCGTCTTAGGTCACAACACAATCAAGAGGTGCGCTTGTTCCTGTGGGGGACTCAAAGGTGGGTTGCAGGCATCCCTCTTCCAGAAATTCTTTCTGCCCAGCTCAGCCACTTTGGGGTCGGCCCCACATAGAGCTGTCCTTGCCCTAGAACACACCCTCCTGGGACCACCTGGATCTGACGACCATTGGGTGGGGACCGAAGGTGTGGCCAGGCTGATGGGCTCCACAGCCCTGTGTTAGAGGCTGGTCCCTCATAAACTCCTGCCACACCAGGCTCCAGCTCAGAGCAGCTTCCGGAGCACCCCGTCTGTGAGTGCGCCTACAGCTCTTCCTCCTTGCCAGCATTTCCCATCGGCAGATTTAAAATTTTGCCAATCTGGTCGCTTAAGGATCTTTCATTGTGCTTGCGGCGTGCGTTTCCTCTGTTAAAATTCAGAAATCAGATTTATTGAGGTGTAATCTACACACAATAAAGTTCCTCCCTGTGACGTGTACAGTTGGATGACTGTTGACAACTGTATACTGTCATGTATTCACAATCAAGACGTAGAGCGTTTCCACCACTCCAAAGGCCCCTCTGTGGTCAGTTCTTCACCCCATCACCCACCCCATCGCTCATCTATTTCTGTCATTATAGGTTTTGCCTTTTCCAGATATTCAGTACATGGAATCATCCGGAAAAAGACTCTTTTTGTGTCTGGCTTCTCTTACTTAGCAGAATGCTTTTGAGATGCGTCGTGCTGCTGGATGTATCAGTAGTTTGTTCCTTTTACTGCTGCACAGCATTCTGTTGTATGAATATATCCCAATTGATCCATTCTCCTGTTGAAGGGCATTTGGAATGTTTCTGGTTCGGGGCAATTACAAATAAAGCTCTTGAGATGTGTTAGTACAAGGTCTTTTTGTGGATGTAGGCTTTTATTTCTCTTGGACAAATATGTAGGAGTGGCACTGCTGGGTCATAGGGTAGGTGTAATTTTTACTTTAGAAGAAACCACCGAGGAGTTTTGCAAAGTGGTTTTTCCATTATACACTTTACATACCAGGGGTCTGTGAGAGTTCCTGTTGCTCCCCACCCTTGCCAACACTTGGTATATTCTGTCCTTGTAATCTGAGCTATTCTAGTGTGTGTGATGATATTGTATTTTAATTTATATTTCCATGGTGGCCAATGGTGTTGAGCATCTTTTAACATGCTTATTGGTCATTTCTATGTGACTTTGGTAAAGCTTCTGTTTAAATCTTTTACCCATTAAAAAATTTAGTTGTTTTCTTACAATGGAGTTGTTAAGTGTTGTTTGTATATACTGGACAGATTCTTAACAGATATGTGTTTTGCAAATACTTTCTCCCAGTCCATGGCTAATATTTTATTTTCTTAAGAGTATCTTTTGGAGAGAAGCTTTTCATTTTGATGAAGTCCAATTAATCAATTTTTTAATAGTTTGAGCTTTCTGTACCCTATCTAAAATATTTTTTTGCCTACCCGAAATCACAAAGATTTTTCTTACGTTTTCTTCTCGAGGTTTTATAGTTTTATCTTCTCATTGTGCATTAGTTTGTATTTTGCTGATTTCTAGTGAGAATAAGCACTTTTTCATAAGTTTGTTTGCCATATGACTTTCCTATTTTGTGAATAGCCTTTTGCCTATTTTTTCTATAAAGTTGTCTTTATCTTATTGATCTGTAGGAATTTTTATATATTCTTAAGAGTGTCTTTTGTTAGGTTTATTCATTATTTATATCTCCCCCCACTCTGTGACCTGCCTTTTCAGTATCTTTATGGTGTCATTTGATGAATAGAAGTCCTTAATATTAAGGGATTTGAATTTATGTTTTATTTCCTTTATGATTAGTGCTTTATGGCTCCCACTTAAGAAATTCTTTTCTACTCGGAGGTCACATTTTATTCTATATCAGAAGTTCTGAACTTTCTCAGTTCATGGTTCATTTTAATGTCTCAGTTATTTTTTCATGGTATGCTTAAGTCAAAAGAATACCCAACACTTCCGTTTATTAGGCTGGGCTGGGCTCAAAATCCAAACTGTTTCACCCAGAGCAGACAAGAGTTGAAATGTTGGCTCAATTCTTTCAGCCTGACAGCTATTGTTTCCCATTGGTTTTCTTAGAATTGCTCCCATACATGTGCGATTCGAGGGTTGGTCAAGGATTTGGGTGGAATTATATGTACATTTGGAGGATCTCCTTATACCTTACCTTTTCTTTTTAAGATTTCTCCTCTTACTATTCAGCTCCTCTGAAAGTCCATTTCCTTACTCCTGAAGCCAGTAAGTCAGAAGCTTTCTGTTTGACATCTAGATGTCTCATGCATTGTGGAAATAGAGTATCCCTGGGCAAAAACAGACCCAAGGGAGTTCCCTTCCTTCAAGATTTGACTCTTTTGGGGCTTCCCTGGTGGCGCAGTGGTTAGGAATCCACCTGCCAATGCAGGGGACACAGTTTTGAGCCCTGGTCTGGGAAGATCCCACATGCCGTGGAGCAACTAAGCCCGTGTGCCACAACTACGGAACCTGTGCTCTAGAGCTCGCGAGCCACAATTACTGAAGCCTGCGTGCCACAACTACTGAAGCCTGTGCACCTAGAGCCTGTGCTGCGCAAGAAGAGAAGCCACTGCAGTGAGAAGCCCGCACAACACAACAAAGAGTAGCCACCACTCGCCGCAAATAGAGAAAAACCCACACACAGCAACGAAGACCCAACGCAGCCAAAAATAAATGAAGTAAATAAATTTATTAAAAAAAAAGATTTCACTCTTTTAAGCAGACTCACAGATTTAGAGAAAAAACTAGTGGTTACCAGTGGAGGCGGGGAGGGGCAAGATTGGAGTGGGGGAGTGGGAGGTACAAACTATTGGGTATAAGATAGGCTCAACTATGTACTGTACAACATGCAGAATAGAGCCAATATTTTGTAATAACTGTAGAATGGAAAGTAACTTAAAAAATCATATATGTATATAAAAAATTTGACTATCAGCTTCTAATTGTTTTGGGTTGCCCTCTAGTACCCTCAAGTAGTTGGCTTTAAAAATATTGTATAAATATTATCTGTGAGAGTGTTAGTCCAATACAAATGGCTGTCTAATCTCAGAGTGGTTTTTACGACTGGTTTTTGTATGTTTATCATATAGAGAGGGATTAAAATTTTTTTAAATTAATTCTAAGAATTCACCTGTACAGTCTTCTAGATTTTTTATGTACATAGTTATTAGCTGCATATAGTGACACTACAGTTTCTTCTTTTCCATTCAACATCCCTTTTATTTCCATGTTTTGCCTTACTGTATTGGCTGGCACCTCTAGTACAATGTTGAAAAAAAATGGTTATGGAAGAGTCCTTTATTTGGTTCATATCTCAAAGGGAAAGTTTTCAAAGTCCAACCCTTAAGTATTATATTATATTATTTATATTTCTAAATAGATAAACTCTTTAAATAAATTACTTCTATTCCTTATGAATGGACATTAAATTTTATCAAGTACTTTTTTCTCTGTCTATTGAGATGTTTGAATGTTGTTTTCTTTAATATGTTAATGTGTTGAATTACACTAATTGGTTTTCTAACATTTAATCAACTTTGCGTCCTTGGAACAAATCCAGTTTGGTAAGATTTATTATCCTTTTTAATATATTGCTTGATTCATTATACCTTTGTTTAGAATGTTTGTATTCTAAACAAAACTTGTTTAGTACTTTGTTTAGGATGTTTGCATCTATGCACATGAATGCAATAGAAGGATAATTTTTCTTGTGTGCTATCTTGCTGAGTTTGATATAAAGGTTATGCTAGCTTCATATAATGAGTTAGGAAGAGGTTGTGTATGATTGGAATTATTTTTTCCTTGACTAATTGGTTAAACCTGCTGATGAGACCATCTGGGTTTTTGGGCTACTTTGTAGAAAGATTTTTGATTTCTGCTTAAATTCATTTAATCGTCAGAACATACAGGTTTTCTATTTTTCTTGCATCCATTTTAGTAAGCTCTATTTGTACTGGTTATTAAGCTGCTGCCTTTTCTTTCCAAGACACCCTTGTAGTTTCTGCTCTGTGATGCCAGTGCTAGGACTTGATTCTGCAAACAACCTTCCCCCTTTGTCATCTGGGTTCCTGTTAAGTTCTGCAGTAGGGAATTCTGGAAGGAGATTGAGATACAGGAGGAAAGAAGGGACTTCCACTTTCTTACTTACTTCTGTACCATAAGCAGAGCTCAGAAAGAGCATCTTACCTTGAAGGCAGCCTCACTGTGACCCTGCAGAGATACCACCAGCAGCTGAGCAAGGTCAGCAGCCAACCTCTCCTGAGGTCTAAGTCCCAGATGTCTGAGTTCCTCTTACGAATGCAGGAGGAACCACCAGCATCCAAGTACGCCCTCTGCTCAGTAACATGAGCCCCAGCTTCTTGCGGGTCCTACTTTAAGCTTCTAGTTCTGAAAACCTCAGCCTCTTTCCTCTTCTCCAGCCTTAGCTGTGTTAGCTGCTTCTTTCAGTTATTATCAGTGTTTTCTTTTTTCCTTTATCGCCCTCCAGTACTTGCGTGATTAATTAATTTCTTTCTGTTGATATATCTACTGTAGGCTATTTTCCTGACTGGACACTGGCTGGTATGATATTTGGTAATGGAAGTGGTCACAGGACGCTTAAAAATGTCTGGGCCTGGTTTGTTTTTCTCCTAGCCTTGAACACAATGCTGAAGTCCTTGCCAATGGCAAATGGGTTACTACTCATCCATAGCATGCAGTGGTAATACGATAAAATTGTCACCTATGGCTGGCTGTGATAAAGCATTTACTACACCAGTGCCTTGGGGATTAAGTAGCTGCTAGGCTTGATTAATACGGTGATAATGGTAACTACAAGAACCCGGATGTGGAATAGCTGCTTCCGAGAGCACTGGAGAACTCACACATAGACAATGACAAAGTCAGACTCTCAGCTCAAATGTTCAGAAAACCATCATGCTTTTACAAACACCCTAGAAGAATCTCTTACTGTGTACAGGGTGAATCTTGATGAAAATTAGACTTGGAATTTAGTTGTGTGGGCTGTAGAATTATAATGTAAGAAGAAGTTGTGGATCCACCAAGTTTCTACCTGGGTTGACTTGTTTGAAACTGAGATTTGAATTTCCAAGTCTCTTTAAGCCTCCCTTGTTACAGGAAGCAGCCTGCTCTTCTAGGGCCAACAAGATCAGCTTTCCCTTTATTTCTAAGACTGGGTCATAACCTCACCTAGAGTGGGTGCCTTGCAAAAGATGCTTACTCTTCTCAAGTCTCCCAGCCCCCATCTCTGTTGTCTCTGTCTGACCTGAAAAAAAATAGTTCG
This sequence comes from Phocoena sinus, assembly GCF_008692025.1. Classification (NCBI taxonomy): domain Eukaryota; kingdom Metazoa; phylum Chordata; class Mammalia; order Artiodactyla; family Phocoenidae; genus Phocoena; species Phocoena sinus. The sequence goes on along the minus strand of NC_045783.1, from coordinate 29,494,312 downwards.
TACTCCAAAATAAGTGCAAGGTGTTGCTAATTTACATCAGCATAAATCTGGGTGGAACATGTATGCGATGGACAAGGAGAATGGAATATAAAACTGGATCAAATCAAATTCATTATATAGGTGAACTTACCAGAGATGGTGGATCTAATGTTAGAAGTGGCTCTGAAAATCAGTTTACTTGATTGGTGGCTGAAATTTTGAATGGCCTATATTCAGAGATGTTGAAGCATCATGTGGAAGATTGACTCTAAATATTTGATGAGATAGGAATATGGGAATGGATTTATCAGATGTGAACTGTAGACTCTTCCTCCCCACTCCCACTCTGTCCCGCAAGAGACCCTAGACGCTGCCTTTATTTTTTCCCTTTATTAAGGAGAGAAGTTGGGAAACGTATTAGTGGTTTGAGCACCAACATATCTGAAAAGTATTATGATGGCTTCTTCTATACACATGAGGAGATGCAGCTACTAGATGTGCTGTCTGGTTTCCATGGAGATCCTGGAAAACGAGTGGCCAAGGAGTAGCTTTTAACTGCTAGAGACAAGGTAGACACAACTACTGTAAAGGGCAGGAGGGACAAAGGGGTAAACAGAATGACCTTCTGGGCTCTTTGGCCATGTCTAACTGATTACCGTGTTCTTAGGAATGAAGTAGATGGGAAGCCTACTACAATACTACTTTCTCAATGTAACAAAACCGCTCTAGATCTGATGTCCGGGAACTTAATTTGACTGGACACAGTGGACAGTCTTAGTGTCTTACCTAGTGTTGAGGCCTAAGCCAGATCACAGAGCCTGAGCCCCTTGGTTGATGGGGAGGCTGGCCCCCTTGAAGATGTGCAACCTGGCTGCACACATACTCAGCTATGTGCAACCCTCCTGCAGCCACATTCTGTAAATACTCCTCCAAGCCTTCCCCAAAGGGGCCTTCGGCCACTTAACTAAGTTTACTGCGCACTGCGGGGAAAGAAAGTCTTCAGACATTTCAGGGACTTACTAGAAACTGGATTGGCTCTGAATTGACACTAGTAACTGGGTCCCCCAATGCTACTGTGATCCATTTGTCAAAGTGGGAACTCCTGCTGATCAGGTGATAAAGGAAGTTTTGGCATAAATCCATCTTACAGAGGGCTCAGAGGGCCCATGGACCCTCTGTAGTTTTCCTCTCTGTTCCTGAACATATACATGGAAGAGACATACTCAGGAATTTGGCTGAAATCCCGCATCGGCTCCCCGACCCTTGGAATGAGGGTTATTGTTTGCTGACTCTTTCCCAGTGGTTTAGTCTTGTCTCCCCAAATGAATTGTAACTTCTGAATATAGTAAATCCACTTGGTTGGCTCTGTACCCCCAAATACTTGGGAGAGTGCTTTAGTATCAGGTACTCAATATGAACACATTGATGGTAGTTTTGTGAAATCCAGTCAACATCTTGAAGTATTTAGGAGGTATATGGTTAACTTGTGGGGTAGACAGAAGAGAATATTCTAGAAAGAGGGGGAAATATTAGCTTTAGAAAAGGAGGTAAGAGTTTTTGTTCTGATATTTGCTCTTCTAGGGCCTGAGTCAGGTTCAAAAAAACCATTTGTAGACACCTGCTCTCATACGAGACACGCTGTTTGTGTTTACAGTTTAAAATCTCATTTAATCTTTATGACATCACTGTGAAGTGGATTTTATTATCTCCTGTTTTTAGAGTTGAGGAAACTGAGGCACAGGAAGGTTAAGTAGCTCGTTCTGGGTCACTCCGGAAGTGGCAGGACAGGGGTCCAAACCCAGGTTTTCTGACTCGAAATATTAGGTGCTTTCCATTGTAAACCAGTTGTTTCTTTGGAGGCAATTTTGTCTTATTTTTCTTGCACTACAGAATATCACCTTTCTTAGGAAAAGTAAATACTTCTTGTCTCCTCAGCAATAGTAATTTCAACAACTACCTGGACCTGGGGGGATGGGAAGGAGGAAGAAGCAACTACTGTTACTTTACACCCTGGGCCAAGTATTGACCTGAGACCATTCCCTTTATACTGTAAAGCCCACAAAGATAAGTAAGGAATGTTTAAGCAGGACTTATGAAAGGAGTGAGTATAATAAAAGGGAGATAAATGTAGAAATGGATAGAAAATTTGGTAATCTGCCTTGCAAGAAGTGGTTTGCCATTTGTTCTTCAGGCTTTGCTCTTAGAATTTATCCTTCATGCCTTTTGGCCTTTCTTCATGAGCTGCTGGCAGCCAGTTCTCATCACCTGGGAAACTCATCCAAAAACTTATCGCCCAGCCCCCACCCTGCCATAGGCCACCTCCAAGATGCAAAGCCAAGAAAACAATCAGGGACTTTTGGGTTCAGAAGAGCCTATAGAAGCCCAGAAGACCTGTGTCCCAGCTGCTGTTTCCTGACTGAAGTCTTCCCTATTCCTGGGTGATCTCTTGGGGGTGTGACCTTGAAGGCCCCATTCAGAAAAGCTATCTCAATATGACAGGAGAAGTCCCACAGCTCATGTGAAATCTACATGCACTCTGCAAAGGATGCAGCATTTTTTATTTTTTTTTGGTACTTTGCCGCACTCTTCGTTCTGGTATTGTATAAGGGGAACTCTGTCATTTCTTAGGATCAAGAGCATTGAAATGGCATAGTTTGACCAGATTCTTCTAGAGCATAAACTATTTCCTAAGACAGCTTGGGAGCTGTACTGACTTTTCAGGCCCATTAGCAATCCATTTCTGGCTTTGAAGCTTTAATATAATAGATTCAAAGTCAGGCTACCCTTTGACTTTATAGCACATCAGTGGACAGTGATGACCTTCCTTCAATGCCCCCTGCAGCCACAAGGAACAGGCAAGGGAATGGGAAAAAGAAAAATATGGAAAATGGACTGTGAGAAAGATGAAGGGAAAAAAAGAGAGAAATAATAGGAATAAATAAATGACTAGCACTTAGTATAGCACAGGGATGTGTTCTTATTCTGGTTCTTACTCTGACAAGCTCAGTAAAGACAGAATTACAAGGGATGGGAAAAGCACTGCAATAGGAAAAACAGAAAGTGAGGGGTGGGGCAGTGGCTGGTGGGTAAGGAAGATTTTTCTCGAAGTTTCATGTCAGTTGGGTCTCAAAGAACGGGAGAGTCATGTAAAAAGGGCAGAAGAGCCTCCAGGCAGGTGCAGAGGTATAAAAGTGCAAAGGCATGAGATCCTCATTTAATCTGGGATCCACATGTGGGTGACCTCCCACGTCCATGTCCATGTATGGTAGCATCCTTCACTTCGGCAGAGACCATTGGTGGCCCACCCAAGTATCTATTTTCCACTTACTCCTTAATAAGGGGTTCTCATGTTGAACCAGACACATTTTTGTCTCTCCTGCAGTGATGTGTGGGCTTGTGACTAAGTGTTAGTCAGTGGGATGTAAGCAGAGGTATTTGTGAGACTTCTGAGAAGGCATCTTGAAAAGAGCTGACTCACTTGGAGGGTCTCCTTTTTGTTCTTCTGCCTTTCCTCCTTCTGGCCTGTAACACAGATGTGATGGCTAGAACCCCAAAGCCATCTGAGACCCTGGGTTGGCCTTGAGGATGGAAGTCATTAGCTAGGATAGTGAAGCAGAAAAATTGAAACTTCTGTTTTGCTGAACATGGTATGCATTGAGCCAGAGCTGAATTTCTTGGGATAACAGGGCTTTAAAAGTCTGTATGAGACAGAGAAACAGAAAGCCCTTAGAAAACAGTTTGGGACCATCCACTGTTACTCCAGAATTCCCCTAGGAGGTCTCATGAAGTGGCTAACAGAATAAAATACTCAAGAAAACCAGATCTTTCCCTGGGAATATGGAGTAGGTAGAGAAGATTGTACAGTGAAGAAAAAGAAGTTAAGGAAACTAAGCCAAAAAGCAAGTTCCTATAAAACACAGAGCTGAGATTTGAACACAGGTTTGACTCCAAAACCCATGCTTTTCATAGAAGATACTGGAGGAAGCCCACATTGCTTTGGAGGATGGGTGAGAAGTAGGATATCACAGTCACATCAGTGTCTCAAGTCTTCCTAAATGGCATCAGAGGGGCCTGGCTAAATTTCAGAAACTGATTAATCTCTGGGAATTGCAAGCTCATTGCATAGGTCTATCCTGCATGGCTTTTGTTTGTGTGTTTTAGTGGTAGGATTTCACACTGGTCGTGTTCAAATAGCTCTTCCCTCAACCTCCCAATGAAGTTCTTTGGCCTTGATAGATTGACCCCTAAGTAATCTGGTGGAATCAGAAGTCCTAAGAGTTTGCCTCAAAGCTTCCAAAAACAGTAAAAGGGTGTCTTGTTAGAACTGTTAGGAACTGATGTGTGGGCATGTGCTCACACGTGTGAGTGTGTATCCGTGTGTGATATCTATATGAGAGAGAAAGGAGCAAAGGGATTTAAAGGTCTGCTATGAAAATGGGAAGCCCTTGTCTGTAGTTTACTTCTTTAGAGGCAGGATTTGCTGGCTGCCACCCCAGCTTGTTAATGTCAGGTCCCACCAGCCCTGTGACTTCTCTGCCTTGGAGGAGAGCCTTGCCAGCACTCTGTCCTCATTATCTTCCTGGTTCAAGGAAAAGACCAAGGAATCAGATCTGGAAGGCTATCCAAGAGCTACTGGCAACTCACTTTGCATTCATTCTTTCATTATTCCTGCTTCCATTCTCAGGATGCTGGTGTTTAAATGTCCCCTTCTCAGGGAAACTTTCTTTGTCTGCCCTGAGATTTCCACCCTGACCTCCTGACACTGCTAACACCCTTCTGTCTATATTCTTCTCCGTAGCATGTGTCAGCATTTGGCATAAGCATATGGGACGTACTTACTTTATTGTCAAGATTCCCTTAACTCAAATGTTCCTACAGCTGAGGAAAATGCCTGTCACATAGTAGGCACTCAATAAACATTTGTGGAATGAATAAATGGATGAATGAATGAACATCCCAATAGATAGTTCTCAGCTATCTATTGGCAGAGGTATTGGTTAATTGCTATTTTATCAGGAACCTCTTTATGAGGCTTCAGAAGAGAAAAGAACTTGTGAATTCTACAAGAACAACAATGAGCATGTTGGAGAGTGAGAAGAGCCTGGAATCAGTGTCAAGAGACTTAGGTTTGTGTTCTGATCATGTAGAGAACTAGTTGAGGACCTAGAGTGCCTAATTTAATTCAGTGTTCCCTTGGCATTCACAGATTTATTGTTCATAGGCAATCTTGAAGGTCGATGGTGTGTGGTCATTTGAAATTTTTGTTGAACCTAAGTTTTCCTGAGTCTTGGACACACATTTCTGAATGAGGGCTGTTAGGCTAAAAGCTAACAGGAACCAAATAGAACAGGTTTAAATATAAAAGTGGTTTAAGGAGAAAAGGGGTGTGTGACAGGTTACAACTGGATCTCAGGAAGACTAGTGAACCAAGGACAGAAAAGTTTTCCAGGTTCTCAAACAAAATCTGTTCCATGAGAATTAAGAATTGATCCCATGCTATCCTTTCTTCAGTGCAGGTTGACTGAGTGCATTTTATGATTTCAGTGCTCCCCAAGAGGTAGTGAGTTATAAAAGGAAACATCAGACTCTGTCTTTGCTCTCAAGGAGTTTTCTGGCTAGTTAAGTGACAAGACTTCCCCTCACACTGAACACCAAGAACATGTGGCAGACGGAGTTCATTGGTTCTGGAACTATTTCACATGATTGAGAGATCCCTGTGTCCTGGGATAAACTCAAGAAGGCTTCATATAGGGGAAATTCTTTATTTCTTTTTTTCTTCCAGGAAGTTTAGAGTTTACATCATAGATAGAAGGAAAGATGAGGAGGACAGAATGAACAAAGTCTTGGAGACGTAAATTATCTGGTAGTGGCAGTAAAGAATAGAAGGAGGGCAATGAGGAATTCTCACTAGAGGAAAAATCCCACTTTGGGCAGGAGTGAGAGAGAGGTTGTAGCCAGCTGAGGAAGGGCTTAAAAATGCCAGGCTGATCAGTTTACTCTTAATGGAGCAATACAGAGCCACTGTAGATCCCTTTAAATTTTTAAAAAACTTTTAATGAAGTACTTCATTTATATAAACACACACACATGGTATAAAGGTGCTATATTATATAAGGTATAAAGAATGACACAGAATCTGTGTACCCTTTATTCCACTTAAGAATTAGAACACAACCAATACCCTTGATCCCTTCTGTGTTCTCTTTCCCTGTAGTTACCTTCGGTATTCCCCAAGAGTGATCATTATTTGGAATTTTGTATGAATTATTCTCCTTGCCTTTGGGTTTAATTTTATTGCATATATATTAAGCTTCATCTGATTTTTAACTTATCTAAACATCTACTTTGTCATTTTGTGCTATTGATCTTGCTTTTTCTATGTTCCTCCCCCACTGCCTCTTTATTCCTTGCCTTCTTTTGGATTGTTTGTTCTTGACTTTGTTTTCCCTCTACTAGTTTTGGAAATTACTCACTCTATATTCATTTAAAGGTTAGCCTTTAAATTTTATTTTGTGCACTTAACAATCAAAAATATATTAGCATCTTAACCCCACTTCCCTCAAGAATGAGAATCTTGCAGTGTTTTATCTCTCATCAACCCCACCCTCTCCAGGATTGCCCACATATTTTAGTTCTTGTTTTTAAGCACAAAAAATGATTACTTTTATTTTATTTGTATAGCTTTATATACATGCTATCATTTTCATTACTCACAATTCCTTTTTGCATTGCAGGCTTTCCCCCTAGGATTATTTTACTTCTTAAAGTAAGTCCTTTAGTGAGGATATCTTGGCAGTAAAAGTACTTCTTCTTTTTTTTTTTTTATCTGAAAGCAACTTGAGATACAAATTTTCTGGATACTCTATCCAAGGTTAACAGTTATTTTCTCCCAGCATAGTGAAGATATTATTCCATTATATGCTGACCTCCATTGTCACAAGTGAGGAGTCTGCTGCTGGTCTAATTCTTTCTTTCTCTCTCTTTCTTTCTTTCTCTTTCTTTCTTCTTTCTTTATGTATGTATTTCCATTTTTGGTGATTAGTCTTTTCTTTTGGATATTTAAAAAGATGTTTTCATTGTCTTTGCTGTTCTGCGGTTTCACTACAAGATGTATAGGCATGCATTTTATTTTATTTATACAGCTTTGTAAAGTTGTACTTCCTTTATGTATAGATTTATATCTTTCACAAATTCTAGAAAATTCGTAGTCATTATCTCTTTGAATATTGTCTCTCTTCCATTTTCTGTTTCTATAACGTTAATTACACATGCTCTGTGCCTTCTAATTTCATCCTTCATGTTTCTTGACCTCTCTTTCATTCATATTTTCCATCTCCTATCTCTCTATGCTAGGTTCTGCATAATTCATCAGCTCTCTTTCATTTCATTAATTTATTCTTCAGAGGTGCCTAATATGATGTTAAAACTTTCCTTTGAGCTTTTAGTTTCAGTGATTGCATTTTTAATTTTAATTAAAAAATTCTCCTTGTTAGTTTTGATTCTACTCTTTCACTTTGTTCATTTTCCCAATTGTCTCTCTTTTCTTCAAAAATTGCATCATTAGTTATATTACATTTACTCCCTGATAACTCAGTAATCAAACTCATTGGGGGGCATACATTCGTTATCTGTCATTTCTGCTGATGCTGCCTTATGATAGCTCGTTTCTCCTTGTGTTTGATAACTTTTGACTTGAGCTCTTGTTTACTTGGACGTAATCTGTGGGGTCCAGATTGAGGAATTTTATTCCAGACTGTGTGTATTTGCTTCTGTTTGGATTGAGAGCACTACCAAACTAGGATCACTTTAACCCAGTTTCTCAGCTTGAGGTTTCCCTTACATGTGGGTAGTATGAATTCAACTCCTGACTTCCAGTGAGAACAGATCTAGGTTATGAATTCTAAAGGAAGAGTAATTTTTATATATGAAATATATATAAAGCCGCCACAGAGGTAGATTTCCTTTGCTAAGAAAGCTGTATTTTTCTTCAGTTTTCCCTTTAAATGAGGATGTAGCTTTATATGGAGTTTAGCTACTCAACCTTGCAGGAGGCCAAGGCCTGGCCTCCCATTTCCCATCCACATCAAGGCCACATGAATCTCTAAAACTCTAGGTTTTGGCATTTGCCCTCAGGACATCACTTACCCCTCTCCTCTCAGCTTATTCTGTGTTTGTTTGTGTAAGTAATGTATGTGGTCCTTGGAGACTTCCCTGTCTTGAAAACACATAAATACATTTAAAAGTGTGTTTGCCGTAATTTGTCCAGTACCTAAGCGTTAGGGTCAGAAGATGTTTTTAGAAAGCTTAGTCTGCCATGTTGCCAGAAGCAAAAGTGCCATCGTAGACTCTTATGAAGGGAATTAAAAAAAAAGTCCTGGACTAGGAGTCGGAAGACATCTTAGTTTAGTTTCCTGAATTCAGACCCTAGGAAGCAATGAGGGAGTGGGGAAAATGTGCCAGCAATGGGAGAAAACCCAACGAAGAGACATGAATCAATGGGTTACTGCTGTGGGCAACTGGCTTGCAATCCTGCCGAGACCCTCTGGGCATCCACGCAGAATGCACCTCGGAATTATCTTCCTAAGGGATGAGAAAGTATAATAGTTATTCACAATTCACATCCCCCATCGGTGAGGGTTGCTCTTGAGGGTGTTAAATGCCCAGCATTTCTGTCCTTTGCAAACAGCTAAGCAAGCTCCCAGGGCACTAGAGAAAGCACTCAGGCAGCGAAGCAGAGAGATGTGGGCTCAGGTGGGAAGCTATCAGTGCTCCTGGAAACTGTCCCCTGAGGTTGCAGGTCAACTCAGAAGAGGGGTAAGGAAATATGGGACAGGTCATCAACAGTGTCTGCTACGGAAGACTAGAATTCAAGGCTTATTTCTGGACCTAATTACATGTCTTCCGCAGAACACTGCAAAAATGACAAGAACTATGGTGTTTAAGGAAGATTAATACAAGAACAATACAGAACAGGGGTTGGCAAACTGCAGCCTGTGAGCCAAAGCCAGTCTGCCACCTGTCTTGTAAATAAAGTTTTATTAGAACACAGCCATGCCCATCATTTATATTTGTCTGTGACTGATTTTGTACAACAGCATAGTTGAGTAATTGCATCAGAGACTCTATGGCCCACCAAGCCTAAAATATTTGCTATTTTGCCCTTTATAGAAGAGATTTGTTGACCCCTGACTTAGAAGGATTAACTAGGGAGGACTCCAGAGTTGGGGGAGGCAATCTGGGAACTACCGTAGATTTCCAAACCTGAGATGTGAAGAGTCTTGACTAATGTCTATACCTAGTACCTAGTCTACACTTAATTTTTGAATGGAGAGCTCTCTGAATTTGGAGAACTACAGTGAAGGAATTTTACAAACGACTGCAGAGCCTTGAGTCTGGGAGACCCTGAGTGTGGTGGGATCATCATTAAACATGAGGAAGCTAAGACATTTTTGTTAAGGTCAGGGAGACAGTGAGGGGAGGGGATGGCAATGAGTTTGTTTCAGTGAGAAATCTTAAGGTCAATTGAAATGTTTAGTTTCTGAGTCAAAATATAGCACTGAGGTGAAAGTTGGAACTGAGAAGTAATGACTGTGTTGCTCTTGGAACTATGGACAGTTCACTAGAGAGCTGCGGGGTGACACAGGTCAACCTGTGTCAGGGATTCTACCCTCAAACCCTATCGCTTCCCACTGTCTGTTTTTGGGGGGATCCAGATATGGTGAGTCTCCAGAGAGGAAGCTGTTCAGTTTTAGCTACTTCATGGTGTAATAGCAACAAGGTCTGGGACTCTCACATAAACTTGTTTTTTCCCAAGCTTCTGGGGCTTGAGAACTCTCCATACCACACAAGAATAGACAGGCAAAGGGAGGTACCCCCGATGCTGCCTTTGGTGTCTGAGGCCCATCCTAACCCAGCCTGCTCCTCCTGTTCTTTAGGAGATGCTGTAGTGATGGATCACTTCCGGGCCAAGGTACCTGGCAGAAAGGCCTAAAGGATGTAGAAAATGTGGCCAGCTCTCAGAGTTTCTGGTCCGTCTTTATCAGTCACCGTCGAGAAGGTGGGTTCATTTTCTGACCCAGGGCTTTGAAAAATCAGGGCATCTTATTAGCATGACTAGTAAGTGGTGGGGTGTGGAAGGGACTTGAGAATGTACCGACATTTCAAAATTTACAAATAGTTGTAAAGTGTAATTAAACAAACCAGTAGGCTTTGGGGGCTTTGCCTGATGTTTTTTAGATAGGAGATATTTTATAAAGAAAGGACAGTAGACTATGGGAGAAGACCTGGATTTGAGTCCCAACTTTGTAATCTGCAACCTTAAGGAAGTGACTGTATCTGTTTGTTGCCAGTTTCCTTCTCTGTTAGGTTGTCAATGAAAAGTAAGATGACACAAGTGAGAGGGCTTTGAAAATATAAAGTACCGTTCAAATTGTTGAAAGGATGGCGAGTTGGAGTAATCATTCATTGCTCTTCGAGCTTAGAACTGTGTGAGGCATTGGTCTGTTTCTTTCCATCTACATTCTTGTCCAATTACTTATTGGACATAAATAATTTTCATATAATGCAGACATGAATAAATGCTAAACAGAGGTGAACGCAGATGGTCGGCGCTGATGATGGAAATCTAGACATCAGATTTAGGGGCTGCAGGGGGAGGCCCAGGCTCCTCCTGGGGTGAGCGCGGGAAAGGGACCATCCCATGCAAGCGTCCCTCTCTGCTTGCCCTTGGCTTCTCCTCACTCGCCCCTCCCCTTCCCAGGGAAGTGGCCTGGGACTAAACATCAGCCTAGGCAACACCAGAAGAGCTTTGCAGACGAGATTAAAAGCAAATCAAAGAAGAAAAATTGTGGCTCGGTTTATGTCTTCCTAATTAAAACCCCGCCAGTCTCCCTTCTTTTTCTTTCCAGCTAATGTTACACTAACGAGCTGAGTTTAGTGGCATTTATGTAGATAAAAGTCCCAATGATTGATCTCAATGGCTTGTTAAAATTAGTTTCAGTCCACCATATTGATTTAATTCCATTGCTTGAAAGTGCTAATTAATAATGATAATAAAAGTGTCCTGGCCCATTACTATCAGTGAGCAGCCTGTGCGGGAGGTAGAGTGAGAGGGGAAGAGCTGCTGTTTTTAGCGTCACTCACTCTGTTGAAGGGTGGCCTTTGAAAGCTGGCAGAGGGGACAGGAGGCTGGGGATGGGGGCAGAAGGGGGTGTTTCTGCCTCTTTCTGGGAGATTCATCCTGGTGGTGCTAGAGGATGCTCAGAGGGGTGAGAGGTTGGTGGATGCATGTGTCCTGGGGGAGCCATGCATCCAGCATTTTCTCTAAGGCTCTTGGTTCCCTCTAGAGCTGGGGGGTGGGCGTGGGGTCATGGTTAGCTGCTTGCCTTGTGGTTCCTGAAGGAGGTCAAGGGTTTAAACTTTAGACTGTTCCAGAGGGTGATGAAGCTGGAGGGGACGGGGTCAGGGGTTTGCCATTTAGATAATGATGAGCAGCTTCCGGGAATCTGAGCTCTGAACCTCAGCCACCCGGACCCCATGCTGCAGGGAGGCCACGACGGGAGGGAGGGATTCGGGGCAAAGAGGTCATTGGATGGCGAGTCTGATGGATGGGGAGGGAAGGAGGAACTCAGAACGCAAAGAGGGAAAGGGCCCAGGGAAGTTGAGTTAAGAAGGGAGAGTTAGAGGTCTCTCCTAAATTAATGAATTAATTTGGCTTTAAAGAAGTCTCCTTGCCTTTGATAAAGCCCTATGGCCCTGGGAAGGATTCTGCTGGCCCCTCTGGGGAGTAAGGCGTAGGGCTGAGGGAAGGTGGGGGGGGGGTGCCGGCAAAGAAAACAGTGGCTGGAGGGATGAACAGCAGTTCCAGGACAGCAGCCAGGGCTTCCCAGGGCTGGTGGGAAGAACTGGGAGATGGAGGAAGGGCTCCTGCATGTGGCCAGCCTTCCCCACAACCCAAACCCTCTCAGTTCACTGCAGACCGCCTACCACCTCAACCTCTCTGCCCTCTGCCCCCAACAAAGACTGCATCATGTAGAAGTCCAAGTTCCATGAATTGTATGCGGTTTGCATGTGGGAGCGGTTGGAGACCTGTAATTCTTCCTCTGCTGAACTCTATGACCATGAATGGTTCATGGTCCACACGTTGAGAGCCAAGAAGGGAGTGAAAAGAGCTTTTAGGTCCCTGGGGATGTGGTGGAGAAAGTAGAACGAGAGAGATACAGGTTGAGGATTTGCAGCCTCCAGAAGTGAGGGGTCAGGGACCCACGGAAACAGCCCATAGAGCCCACACGAGGGCCCAGCAACCAGATGACCAAGAGAGGACTTTAACTAAGTCAGGTTTTGGACCAGCCAGTAGCTGCACCTTCTCTGGGCTGGACTACTGGGCAGGAATAAATCTGTTTAAAGCAGAAGCCTGTAAGAGATGCAGCTGCGGGCACTGGCACTTCTGAGCATCACTGTCTTGAATGGGATATCCAAAGATCCATCTGACATATGTTTGTTCCTGGAGATGCTTTTTATCAAAAAACTTTATGAAGCACGCTCCCCACTCCCAGAAAGATGAATTGAAAACTCACACTAGAGTGCAAACTCTCTTTGATTTGGTCTATGGTTAACTCAATTATAGGCAATGATTACACGGTGTAGTTCTGATATTAATTACAATCCATCCTCATTAAGGAATTAACCAAACCATGTGTGGCTGGGGATGCAGAGGAGGGGATAGTTTTTATTATGATTTACCCTCTAGTTTTCTTTTTCCGGGTTACCCTATTTTTTTTCTCCTCCCGTGCTTTGTGCTGTACTTGTCTCCCGGTGGTTTGGGTTGGGCTACCATGTTTCTTATATTCCTTAATATTCCTTAAGGAATATTCTTATATTCCTTATTGCTAAGCAGAGAAGGTCCTCTGTGTCTGTTTATGCAATTCCTCCAGGTTCACTTAAGAATCTTTCTCAACGATACCCCTTAGGAAGGGTGCTTCCTCCAATAGGATCGGCCAAATGCCAACTACTGGCTTTACTTTATATGGGATTTCTATTTGAACGATCCTACTTTCTGTTTCTCACTGCCTATTCCTTGCTTTCTGCTCCCGTATTCAGCAGAGTGCCCTGCACTGTGATAGGGTGAAGGGGTTTGAGCTCGACTCGTTTTGGGGGAAGAGTAACTTCCAGATTGCATCCAAGCTTAGAATAGATTGCCTTTGGAGAAAATATGGGGATCCATATGCTTCTTTGTAACACTGTCAGGCACCCTCCCTGTTACATCTCAGGATGATTACTGTTAACTATTTCATACGCACGTTTGGATGGGGTAACAACGCAGTTGGCTGAAATGGGGATCCTGGTAGGGGTCTTCAAAGTAATCCATCCATTTCTCTGTTTTTAGGTAGAAGGCATTGTTTATGTTTTCTAGGGTCTGGAAATCCCATGGAATGTTGGAGAACGTAATCGTAATGCATTCTGTCATCCTTTGGTACCTTCTATGCTTCCTTTCCATTTTGCTGTTTCATTTTTTCCCCTTTTCCTCTTACGTTTTTCACTTTTGCCGTCTTCTTCTGCAACCCTAGCTTACCCATTCTAGCTGAGGCTACATGAGAACGGTCAGGGTTTCCATATGGAGGACCACGGGAGGAAGAGCAAGCAGTAGGGCCAGAGGGGGCTTTCATCAGGAGGATGAAATGCACGCTGCGGTGGGGAAAGTGTTTTCTTGTAGAGGCTTTAGGAATGGCAGCCCCACTTGTCCCTCTTGGCATGGCTTGGGCAGCAGCTGGGGACGAAGCGATTTCTAGCTGTAATTTTGGAATAGACAGTCAAGGGTTGTCCAGTGAGATGGATGGAGCACACAGCAAGGTGTTGCATCTCAGCGTTCAGTTTGGAAGTCTGCTGGCCTCCAGCCTGGAAGTTAAGACTCTCTGATCATACTCAGTTGAGGACATGGTGGACACTGTCAGGTCCTGGGGGTGGAGGGCTGGGAGGGTACCAGGGAATTCCCATGGGGTTCAGGGACCATTCTATCCTCAGTGGATAAGTGCATGTTCATGGCGCAGAGGCCAGTGGGAGGGCAGAGGGAGTTTCTGCAACAGCCAGAGAGAGAGAGAGGGAATGATTTAAAAATCTCATCCAATTTGGTTCATGAACGTGAAAATTGAATTTGTCATCAGATCCATGGAGTAAATCCTGGGTGGAAAACTGGAAGCAGAGGAGGACGTCAGGAACTTGATTAGTATGGAAGTGGAGGAGACGTAAGGAGCTGGGGATGGGTACGGCTTTAGGAAAGATAGTCCAAGACTCTGTGTCCAGAGCCCAAAGGGTGGGGTTTGGGGGATGGCTGCACAGTGAGGTCAGCGTGAGTTGATGGCTTAGGGGTAAGTATCAACGGGCTAGGGTCCCTGACAGTTGAAGCCTATGGACCTCTGAAGTGAATCAGGCTGGAGTCCCAGTGTAGGATGAGCGTAGACATCACTGCAGCTCAGGGGCTGTGAGCACAGGGCTCGGGAGGTTGCTGGGTATGGTTGGATGTACAGAAGCATCCAGACACGGCTGAGGAGTCACTGCGGGGAGAGAAGAGAGCAACTCAGGGCGCCAGCAACTGCAGCTGGGTAGGGGTGTCTGGAGCCGCCCTCCTGACTCAAGAGCCCATGGTGTCCATCTCTTCCCAACTCCAAGTCCAGTGACATTATGTCAGGAGGTCGTTCACTTGAAATCAACCCTGGTGAGAGTATTTACACCGCAGAAAGCGGCAAATGCTACCAATCAGGGCTTTTTCCCCCCTGGAGAGCTGATTGTTAAACATTTACCTGCTGGGAGGAGAACCTCTTTGATGCCTCCTTAGTGTCAGGGGGCAGGGGTGTTCGGGTGGGCTTTATTCTGTGCAGGTAGTTCAGAAATGGCACAACCAGAGGCATGTCTGAATCTGTTTGAGGAGAGAGAGGGGCTGGCATGAGATCTGACAGCTTCAAAGGCTGTCACCAGAGGTGGTGCTAATGAAGGCTGATGAAAGTAACCGTCGGCAGCCCCACTTTTAGCATCTTGGCCAGCCGCCTTGCTCTGGGTGTGGTGTGTGGGCACTGTCACACGCTGCTGGGTAGTGAAAATGGATACAGGCTTGTTGAAAAACAAATTGGCACCTTGCACTGTGAACTTGAAACATGAATATCCTTTGACCCAGTAATTCTCCTCCTGGGAATCTGTCCTAAGAAATGAATCCTAAACACATTTCCATTGTTTTGGAAAACTTACACTGCAAAAAGATGTTAGTTGCAGCTTTATTTAGATTAGCAAAAAGTTGAAATTAACCTAAATGTCTAACTGTAGCGGAATGGTTAAGGAATCTAAGGCATATCTTCTTAATAGATTATTATGCAGTGATTTAAAAGGATGTGAAGAAAGTTTAAGAAAAATATGGAAATGCTTATGATAAGCAGAATACAAAGTTGTCGAGTAGCATTTTTTGCAAAGTGTCTCTTTTGGAATATGACTCCAGTGTCAAATGTATTTGGGAAATGCTTGGTATCCTGTGCCCCTCTCAGGACCTGCGTGCACATCAATGCCAAGGGTTCTGGGAAGTTCTATGGTTTAACCTTTTGCTTTTTGAACTTATTTCACCCCAGAGTCCTTTATCCAACCAACATCTATTACCAGCCTCAAGCATTAAGGCTCAGCAGAACAGAGTTTTGGGAAGTAGTGACACACTGAACAGTTATAATTACATTAAAGTGTCCATCAGAATACAGGGAAGAAAAAAAATGACAAAATGCAAGTAGGGACCTGGGTAGCAATGACTGCGAAAGATTAAAAAAAATTTTTTTTTTGGTGTTTCTTTGCCAGAAATCCTTTAACGTGCATATATTTTATTAAAGAACTGTATAAAAGCCTCTCTTCAAGGAAGTTTGTGTATTTCTGCAGTTGATGACGTGTAAGATTCGGAATTTGTGCCTTCTGCGTAGTGGATAAAATGTCCGTAAAATCCAGTGGGATATTTGATAAGTAAAGAACCTGATGGCTGCAATTTGTTATAGCACAATGACAATCACAGTGTGAATGTGGATCTGGGATCAGTCTAGGTCTTCATCACTAAAAAGAAACAGTCTTAAAAAAGTGAGCAAATACCTCCCTAATAGTTAAAGGTGTGCCAGCCACGATTAGAGCCTTTTCCACATATTAACTAATTTAATCCTCACAGCAACTCCACAAGGTAGGTACTATGCTTGTCCCCATTTTACAGATAAGTTAAACAGAGCCATAAAGAGGTTAGGTGACCTGCCCATGGTTCCAAGCCCTCTGTCTCCAGAACCAGATTCTTCATCAATACCCAGAGCTGCCTGGTGCTGAGGGACCAGTGATGACACTGGTCATCAACAGACAGGATTTCACGGCTGCTGATTTAACTTAGACACAAAACCACTCCTGCTATGAGAGGGACGGGGGCCCTTTCCTCTTGGGTTGGTAAGCTGGGACCACGTAGGCCCTTCACTTCCTCTGGTCATATCCACAACTATGTGAAGATACAGACAAGAGGAATAAAGGGAGGATGAGTCTCCAGTTCTGGTCCCCAAGGGCCAGGAGCTACCCTGGCTCATGTAACCCTTCCTATGGCCTCTGGGAAGGATCCTGCATCTTCCTTCTCATCCATCTTCCACCCCACTGACTTTCGTTTAAGATTTTTCTTTTAAAAGGTGTTAGGACATGATTGCGTGTCTCTCTGTGCTGATATTTTTGGATTTTTACTTCTTTGCTGAGTGCGGGTTTTCTCTAGCTGCGGCGAGCGGGGGCTACTCTTCGTTGCGGTGCGCGGGCTTCTCATTGCGGTGGCTTCTCTTGTTGCGGAGCACAGGCTCTAGGCGCACGGGCTTCAGTAGTTGTGGCACGTGGACTCAGTAGTTATGGCATGTGGGCTCAGTAGTTGTGGCATGTGGGCTCAGTAGTTGTGGCATGTGGGCTCAGTAGTTGTGGCGCACGGGCTTAGTTGCACCGTGGCATGTGGGATCTTCCCGGACCAGGGCTCGAACCCGTGTTGCCTGAATTGGCAGGCAGATTCTTAACTACTGCACCACCAGGGAAGCCCAAAATATTCCAGAAATATTTTGGAATCCACCATAGGTGGGTTGCGATGCCCATATCGACTAAGTTTAGAGGGCTGTTTCAAATGGTCGAGACACCCAGAGGCAGAGGGATGGCCTGAAGGACCATTCAGGGTCACTTCCATTCTCTGTGTTCCAGGGCATTTTGGGTAGCAGGTCTCAGGGACATCTGGCTGACGAGACTCACCATCTAGCATCCAGTGCTCTCCTGGATGGGAGAGACAGAGGTGAGGAAACAGGAGAAGGGAAACCTGTTCTACACGGGTTTTAAAGCCAGTCGTTCCAAGGCGACATATTTGGGGTTAGCGTGTCCTTACCGCAGTGAGTCAAACAAGTTCCTTGCCCTTTTCTCCACCGAGGACACAGCTGGGCACCGTTCTCTGAGAGTAAGAGCCTCTCATTGGCTTGAAGCCCATTGCTAAATCAACTCAGCTCCACTCATCCCCTTCCTTCTAGACTTTTCTGCTCTGGATGAAATAATTCTGGGGCTTGAAGTCTTTTCACAGGTCTTGCTTTCTAGCCCTTTCTACCACTTTTCCTTCCACATTTCTCTTTAGCTGGTCAGCTCCAAACAAGATGTGATGCCCAGCTGGGGCTGGGTCCAGAGTCTCTTTAGATGCTTCCTTGCTGGACCAACGTTGTTTTACCCATATCTTCTCATCTTACTTTCATACTTACTGTTTTCAATAGATACATAACATGGCGGGCATAGTCCCAGCACACAGCAAAGCATTAGACCTTTTCTGCAATTCACATCTACCTTGTTGTTCACTCTGCATGGGCTGGTCTATTCCTATGAGATTTTATTCTTTCATCCTTTATTCCATTTCTTAAATTCTTCCCCACTTATTTAAGGGTATCATTCCCCCACCCCTTCTCATAGGTTTAAAACTTTACATTGACTACTCCTGAACTTCATTTGATCTGTTTTGCACCAAGTACCCAGTTTGTCAAATCAAACTTTATGTGAATTTAAAATTTGTCTCCTGTCCCCTATTTATAGCTCCTGGGCCATTGATGAGTTTGATAAAGACCATTCATAGAAAAGGCTTACCGAGAACAAGACTTCTCTGCGAGCAATACGATATGCAAATTGTTGGATTGACAAGAAGAATGGGGCCCATATCAGGTGATCCAGTGTCCTTAAAGAACAGTGTTTCAAAGCTCCACTCCCCCCAACCCCCTGAGAAAAGAAAGCATGTTGAAAATTAAGGGTCACCATTTCCTGGCGTGGCGTCTGTGTGTGGCAACACTCTTGGTTTTGTCACCGCTTGGAGGGTCTGGCCTGGGCGCTGATTTTTATTGTCACTGTGATTTTTCAAAAAAATAATACGGGTGAGGAAAGAGTCTAAAGAGCAACGGTTGTTGCTTTGGCCACTGGAATAAAAGACAATGTTTTGATAAGTCCTTCATCTCTCAGGGACTTGCAATATATGTAACAGAGCTACCGTAGGCAATTCCTCAGGGACTCTGGGATGATCAAATAAGACTAAAATTAGGGCTTCCCTGGTGGCGCAGTGGTTGAGAGTCCGCCTGCCGATACAGGGGACACGGGTTCATGCCCCGGTCCGGGAAGGTCCCACATGCCGCGGAGCGGCTGGGCCCATGAGCCATGGCCGCTGAGCCTGCGCGTCCGGAGCCTGTGCTCCGCGACGGGAGAGGCCACAACAGTGAGAGGCCCGCGTACTGCAAAAAAAAAAAAAAAAAAAGACTAAAATTACTAAAATAAGACTAAAATTAGTACTAATACTAATCATGGTTAACAAAAGCCAATAGTCACGAGCGCTTGCCCTGTGCCAGGTACTGTGCGTTATGTTTTGAATGCTCTGTGGCAGACCTAGAGTGATTATTTCTGGTAAATCTTGTGAGTTTCCATGGATTCCATCCGCTATTCTCTCTCTTTTTTTCTCTTACCAAGTCCCTTGGTTCTCTTTTAGGCATTTCTCCCTTCCAGTTCTTTCTGTCCCATCCGAGCAGAGCCCCTCCCCACTGCTCACCATAGCCATGGTTCTCTGGCCTCCTTGGCCTCAGACCCTCCCTCCTGCAGGTGCCCCCAGACTGACCATCTGAAGATGCCACTTCCTTTAAACCAACCTCCTCTTCCCATTGAAAACTGATTCTGCGTCTCCCATGACCTGGTCTGGTGTTCAGGAGTCTCCATGTTCTGACTCCGAATGACCTTTCCAGCCTGTCTCTTCCTGCTTCTCCACGGCGACCCTCTGTCGTGGCGAGTTTGATTCCCTTACTGTCCCGGACGATGCTCTGTGCAGTCCTCCCTCCAGGACTGCGCCCACTGCCCTCCACCTGCTTCTGCTCCATGACCGCTACAAGTCCTGCCCCACGTTCCAAGGCCAGCCCAGGCTCTTGTTCCTACACTACGTCTTCCCTGAACACCTTTGCTGTCTCTCACCCCTTTGCACCATTAGTGATGTTCATATTGGCAGGTGCTCCATTTGCCATCTTTGATACTGTTGTTTTGTGCTGTTATTTATTTCCTCTCCTTTTAAAAACATTTGGGCATCTCTATTCCTCCCTCAACAAGGTTGTAAATTCTTTGATGGCAGGGGTCAGTTTGTGTGTGTGCATGCGTGTGCACGAGTGCACGCGCGTGTGTGTGTGCATTATTTCTCATAGTACCTAGTCCACAATAGATATGCAATGACTCTATGATTAATGACGGGATGACAACGTATAAATGTATTGCCTTGCTCCCAAGGTATTAGCTTCCTTCTCAGATTTATAAAAATATGAATCTTCCTTATAGAGTGGGCGAGGGAGACTGAGGCACATGGGGAGGAGAGAGGGAGGAAGATGGCCTTGCACAGAATCTTGAATGGAAACTTGCATGAAACCCGGGACTTTGGTGCTCAGTCTGCAATTTTCTGGGTTTTCGCTTAAAGAATTCAGCCCAGGAGCCCCAGATCTTTGGGAGAAATAACCAATAGCAGAGTAGCTGGAACGTGCTGCCAAGAAATTGAGTGGTCCTCATTACAGTTAGGATAATAATGATGATGACGATGGCCGCGATGCTGATGTGATGCTCATGGTTACGATAACAATCGAATAATTAGCAGCCTCGACCGAGCCTGTCTCCCAGGTGGCAAATCCTCCACGGGGTCAGTAGGAATCTGTTTCCTTTTACTGTTGGGGGGAGATATCCTGCTATCCCACTGGCCGTATCGCCACGACCCCAGGCTCCCTAAGCCACGGGACAGGTCAGGAAGGCCGACCAACAGCCTCCTGGCTGGCAGAAGGGAGGGAAGTCCTTTCCAGTCCCTTTAGTCTTGACTGAAAACACAGTGAGGGTCCCTGAGTTCTCCTATGAACGGTAATGATAACACAGTTATCATGCAAAACAAAAATTAAGTTTAATGGTGCAAAGCCAGGGTGTACTGGAGAGGTAATTCATATTAATTATGTTTGGATTAAAAGCTTATTTCTTTTGTTAGCATCCGCAAGTAGAAACTTAGCTGTTAGAAAAAAAGGCTGCCTATAATTACGGCCTCTTCTGGAGGAGCAGTGTTGGACTTAATGGAGCATCCCTGCTCTCTTCAAGCTCCTGAAGAATGGTAATATTTCATATTTTATGAAACACAGAAGAAATAAATTACAGGTTTAATGATAAGAACTACTTGGGCTCATGATGAAATCTGATTGGCCAGTTAATCCACCGAGACCCTCAGATGTGAACCGTCCAAAAGGGGTAAAGATGATGAAAAATGAAATTAAATAGAAAAACCTTCACCCACAGCCTCTTTTGTGGAAGCTGGGGAAACAAAGAGCAGGGGAGAAGCCCTGGGGCCTGGGGTAGAGGAGAAACATCACTTTCCTTGGGTTTGGGGAGAGCGGAAGGAGTGAAGGAATTTCCTTCCTGCCGCCCCCCAGCACCCCCCCCCCCCCCCCCTTTCCCATGGAAATAAAGCCGGGACACTTCCTGTGGGAAGAAAGGGACAGGACCAGAGGAAGGAAAGTGATTTCTCCTGGTGAGAAAGCTCCTGGGACTCCCAGCGGGGCCTTGCCCTAAACAAGAAAGACAAAGACAGATGAAGGCTAATTGGAGTTGGCTGAACTAATAACAGTTTTTGACACCCAGGAAATATTTTGCTCGGGTAGTAAGGTCAAGGTCTCTGTTTCTCAGTTCAGGGGTCTAAGTTCTGGGCTTGAGGCACGTTCCCATGAGGGACTTGACACAAATTCTTCCTGCAGGGCCAGCTTGGCCTCTGCCTGCCCCTCCTTGCTCTGCAACATCTTGGGAAATAAGCCCACCTCCATGGCTTTGAGCTTGGCGAAAGATTTAATTGTATTTTGAGAGGCAGCAGGGGCACAGCAGAAAGAATTTGGGCCTTGGATTCAGACAGGCCTGGGTTCCAGTTTTTGCTCCCATATTTATATGCCTGATGAACTTGGACAGAATACTTCCCCATCTCAGGTTCCTCATCTGCAAATGGTTATTGTAGGAAGCTTCAACGAGAATAGTATGTGTGAGAATTAAATATGCATAGGGCTGGAGACCCGTTAGATGCTCAGAAAATGAGAGTCATGTCCATTGCTATTTCTACTGTTGCAAGTATGAGAAAAGCTTCTTGTCCTGGGCAAGGCCTGCCAATCAGCCCATGCCCACCAGCCCATGGGGAAATCAAAGAAATCGTTTCATAAGAATTTAAATGATCTTGCAAGGTCTCTGAATCCTCAGGTCATTGACAGTGCCATCTCCCTGCCAAGGCACGGTCTCCCTAGATTCCATACACGTAGGAAGTCCACGAAAGACTCATTTTTGATGTCAGGAAGATGGAACAATGTGGACACTGGAGCTAAAGGAGGCTTCTTGCACATCACGTCACCTGCTGTCCTCATCAACAAGCTCCCTACTGGTGTTCATGGTAGCTGCTTCCTCTGGGGGGAAAAAGACAAGGGTATGGCATGACGGTGACAGCATGGGGAGGGAAGGGCACTCATGGTGCTAATTCCCCTGGATCTTTGCCATGTGGTCCTAATGCCTTTGTGGAGGGAGATGGAAAAGTAAATTCCTGGAGCCCCATATTATCAGAAAAGGCAGATCTCAGCTCAGGACATGGCACCATGCACCATGATGTAATGCTATGCTCCAGGAATCTCTGAAAGGCCCCAGAGGGTCCTGTGGATTTCTGAGGAATGTTTGCAGGGCCCTGTGTCTCAGGCCCTCTGTGGTTCTGCTCTTGTCCTGAGTCTCCTTGGAGTGATCTTCGTCTCTCTGCCTCGGTGGTCTCACCACAGACCCTCTTAATGGTCCGAGCTGGAGGGATCTTGGGTATCACCTGGTCCTGCCCCCTCACTGCACAAATGGGGAAGTAGATAAAACCCACAGACAATGCCCAGCGCATAGGCTGGTACCCAATAAATGATAGTTTTCTCTTTTATTTGAGTAACTTGCCCAACATCCCATAATGGCCAGGCTTTTTATTATCTTTTAAGACTTTCTTTAGGGCAGTTTTAGGTTCACAGCAAAATTGAGAGGAAGGTACAAAGATTTCCCATTGACCCTCTGCCCCCGCACATGCACAGCTTCCCCATCATCAACGTCCCCCACCCGAGTGGTACACGTGTTAGAACTGGTAATCTACATTGACATGTTATTATCACCCGAAGTCCATAGTTGACGCTACAGTTCACTCTTGGTGCTGTGCATTCTATTTCTTTGATTTCTTTGATTTCCCCATGGGTTTGGACAAATGTATAATGACGTGTATCCATCATTATAGTAACACACAGAGTAGTTTCTGTGCCCCCAAAGTCCTCTGTACTCTGTATGTTCATCCTTCCCTGCCCCCCAGCCCCTGGCAACCGCTGATCATTTTACTGTCTCCTAGTTTTCTCTGTCCCAGAATGTCATATAGTTGGAATCCTATACAGTGTGTTGCCTTTTCAGATTTTCTCTCACTTAGTAATATGCATCTAAGCCTCCTCCGTGTATTTTCATGGCTTGATGGCTCATTTCTTTTTAGTGCTGAGTAATATTCCATTGTCTGGATGCACCAGAGTTTATGGATCATTCACATACCAAAGGACATCTTGGTCGCTTCCAGGTTTTGACATTTATGAATAAAGCTACTGTAAACATCCTGGTTTTTTTGTGGACATAACTTTTCAACTCCTTTGGGTAAATACCAAAGAGCACGATTCCTGGATTGTATGGTCAGAGTATGTTTAGTTTTGTTAGAAACTACCAAACTCTCTTCCAAAATGGCTGTCCCATTCTGTGTTCCCACCAGCAGTGAACAGGAGTTCCTGTTGCTTCACATCCTCACCAACATTTGGTGGTGTCAGTGTTCTGGATTAGGGCCATTCTCATAGGGGTGTAGTGTGTCTCACTGTGGTAGCTCCCAGTGTTTGAGCACCTAATATGCCGAACAACCTGCTGGTACTTTTATGTACACTGTCACATTTAATTCTCATCAAAACCCTCAAAGTAGGTATCATTTTTGATTTTACTGAAGTGGAAAGGAAAGCTCAAAGAAATTAACTCATCTGAGCAGATAACTTGGGGTCTCCTGACTCCCGGTTTGGAATTCTGTCTACTCTACTACATAGCTTCAGGGTCGGGGACAACTGTTTTCTCTTATTTTTCGGTATAAATAATTTACCAAAAGTCCTCTGATGGCTTCTCTAAGTGGACATTTGATTGTGCTGCCTTTGACTTTCCCCCTTGTTCATTAAGCTACAGTTACACTAACCATAGTCTCTCCTAGTTCTTCCACATCCAGGGTAACACACCTTGCTCTTCCAGCCCAGGGCTTTTGCACTGCATCCTCTCTGCCTGGCACACTCTTCCCTCCAGGTCCCCACATGGCCCCCTCCCTCAGTAAAGAAGCACCCAGCACCTCTCCAGTTACCTCCTGTCCAATGCTCTGCTTTACTCACTTCACATTACTTACCTCTATCTGAAATTTCCTTTGACGTTTAAGAATATAAACTCCAGGAAGGCAAGGAGTGTGTTTTGTTAACTGCCATGTCCGTAGCGTTGAGATGAGGGCCCGGCATGGAGTAGAGACTCAATACGTCTTTGCATAAGGAATAAACGAAGCCCAGTTCTGTCTCCATGTCCACTGCCAGTTGGGCTTCCCTGTCCTCCTCTTGAATTAGTTCCTCTTCTTGCAGCTGCACAGCCCCCTGTGTGTGTAGGAGCTCACATCTTTGCACAGAGGGAAGTAACAAACAGAATAACAGCACGTATTGCCACTCTGCCCTCCCTGCTTGCGTGCCCAGTGGCGGGGGATGCCGTCTTCGGCAGCAGTAAGAAGTGATGATCTGGGAGACTGGGACAAATGCCCTGCTTTTTCGTTAAGGTCCGGGTGTTGGGAGGCTGCACTCTGGCTGAGGAGGGAAGAGGCAGGGCTGGCGGGTGCACACCCTACACTCTCCTCCAGCCCTCGCTCTCTCCTGCTGCTGCCCAGGCAGCCCATCTTGCTGTGATGTCACACAGCACACCTGAGGGTGGAGGTGCAGGGCCGGGACATAGGGTGAGTGAGGACAAGGTCTTCCTTGAAGAACTGACCTTCATCTCCAGACTTCCTATGGGTCCTCAGACCACTGGATCAAGCTATCACATTTCCACACATGGAGACTTTCTGGTGCTGGTGGAGAAGGAGGGAGGGAAGCCTAGGAGCTTTGGCAGCTCTCAGTCCCCAGAGGATAACATCAGCCACATAGTCAACGGCAGTATCAAGTTTCGGGCTGGAGACAGACTCTGGGAGCCTGGCAGCCTGGGTTTGAATCCCAGCTCTGCGTCTTGCCAACCATGTGACCTTGGGCAAATCACTTGAGCTTTCTGTGCTGGTTTCCCCATTCGTAAAAATGGCCTAAGAATAGAACTTACCTCGAGGTTTTTGGTAGGAATTAAATAAATTGATATTTCTAATGTGCTTAGAACAGTGACTGGCATGTGGTAAGTGCTATCTAACTATTTGTTTGTTAGCAAATAAGTAAACAAGTAAAAATTATCACCATTAGACCTCCCACAGGGATGCTATCATGCAGTTTATACAACATTCTCCCATATAGGATGCCATTTGATCCTGTCCCTGTAATGGTGGGGAGTTTATTCTTTTCTTTCTTTTTATTCTCTGTCAAATGAGGAGACGGATGGGAAGTGGATTTGTTTGTATTGAATGCCTAAGTTTGATAGGTCCCTTACAAATTTCTTTAGTCTTTATAACAGCTGTGTAAAGTAAACATTATTATCCCCATTTTATAGATTTGAAAATTGAGGCTCCACTTCTGAGTTCCATTCTAATAAAAGCAGGATCTGAGAAGGAAGGAAATCTGATATTCCCCCTCACCTCAGTCTGGCAGCTCCTCCCCTTGGGGTGTGTTGTGGGTACACTGTCCATACTTATTTGTGTCCGTGGCAGAGCTGTCAATTTTGTTCACTTAACCTATCAAAAAAACTCAAGCAGTTAAATTCTTTTCCAACTACCAAGCTCTTGGAGAATGAGATGCACAAACTTAAGAAAGGAAACTCTCTTTAAGCACATTTATGATTTGCCTTTCTCAAAACAATGGGGCTCTTGCTGGCGCAGCAATGCCTAGGCTGGCTTAATAAAGAGACTCATACCTGGACCACAATGGGCAATTCCTTGACCATGACGTCGTAGGGAAAGGCAAAAGAAGAGATGGCTTCAGTGGGTGAGGGAAGGTAAGACTGCAGAGGGGAGCTACCTCTCTGGCTACATGTGAGAAACCTCTGCCATAGATGACCAACACTCATTGAAAAATTACCAAACACTTGAGGAGAGCCATCAAAACGAGAGAGAGATGATAACATAAGTTCTTACCTGAAAGGAAACGTAAATAATAGAGCCATCAGTACAGACCTTTAAAACAATTATATTTGATATCCTTAAGGAGACAAAAGAGGATGTTATGTCAATGAAACAAGAACAGGAAATTATGAAACAAACACATTTTTTTAAACAAAAGACCATGATGAGAGCTTAGAAATGAACAAATGATTGCTCTTGAGCAGAATGGATATAGATGAATATTTATTAAGGGATCACCAAGTGCTGGTTGCTGGGGTACAAAGATGAATGAAAGCAGACATGTCTATGGACTCGTTAAGAAGAGAGATTTAAAACTGAATATGATCTTACCAGAGCCTGTGATGGATGGGGATGGGGTTTTACTTAATCAGGGAGATAAGAAAAAGCTTCCCCAAGGAAGCAACAACTGAGCTGAGATCTCAAGGATCAGTGGGATCTAAACAGGCAAAAAGAGAGGGTGAGAGTTCCCAGTGAAGGGAGCAGCCTTGCAGATGCACCAACAGAAGAGAATGAAGGCAGGCCAGGTGGGTGGGCCTGAGAGAGAGCAGGAGCCTTGGAGGAGCCACCGTTGGGGTCAGGCAGAGGGGGTAGCAGATCATGCCAACAAGGAGCCATGTTAAGTTTGGACTTGAAGCAAACTTTAGTCAGGAAGGTAGGAAAAAATATCTTATGGTTAAAAGGGCTTGAAAACTCTTCTCCCATAGTCCAGCGTTCAGAATATTTTTGCTCAGAGAGAAAATGCAGCTTTCAGGTTTGAGAAGGAGAGTTGTACTGTCACTAAGTTCACAGTCAGCATTTGGCTGAGCACAGGAGGAAGTGAAACCACCCACAGAAATCAAGTGACAGTAACATCGAGAGACGGGGCAACTGGGGATGGCAGATGGGAATTAGACTACACTGAGGCTGGAGAGTCAAGCAGGTCATGTGTACGCTGGGGTCACACAGAGCCGGGCAGTGGAGAGGAAAGGAAAGCAACCTCAGAAAGAAGCAGATACAGTATGAGAAGGAGGGAGGGGGCGATCAAGGGAGACAGATGGAGACAGAGACAGACAGAGAGGGAAAGATAGATAGATAGATAGATAGATAGATAGAGAGAGAGGGAGAGCGAGAGAGAGAGAGAGAGAGAGAGAGAGCGACAGAGAGACAGAGAAACACTTAGTTCATGATGTCTTTCTCATACTCTGTTCCTGTGAAGCTTGCCCAGCTCCTTGAGTTTGCATGTACTTCCTTTTAAGGTTCTGCATGTATTCTTACCACTAACCTCTATTTAATCTCCTGAGAAAAGAAAGAAAAATAAAGCTATTTCCTACTTAAAGTGAATAAGTCAAATCTGAGATTTATAATAGTGGTCGTCAAAGAAGGAGCTTGACAGTCTCCCCCGACAGCAAGTGTAGGTGCAGAAGAAAATACTACCTGGATGATACCCATCCCCTTAGGTGGTTAAGGGTAATCTTTAGGGAAAGAGAGGAACTGAAATCTGATAATCCCAGCACCTTTATAGTCAGCTGAATATCAATATGTCAGCTATTTGGCATAGCGTTCAGTTTTTACTACAAAGTGTAAGTTCAGTCATTGTTAACAGGCTTTTAACATCTTCTTTATGAAGACATTAGAAGAACTTTTTGAAGTGTTGCTATAGATAAGCATTTCTACATATCTACATAGAAATGAAATAACAATGAGGCTTGCAACGTAGGAAGTCCTTGCTAAGATGCAAGTGATACAAGAATTGGTCACTATCTCAGGATTGGCTGGTTAGAATATGGGAGATGTGCTCTTGTTGAGCCCTTTACTATCCCTAAGGAAAGGCTAGCTCTGGGAGGAGCAGGCTTTCCTTGCTTTTTAAGATGTCAAAACATCATGAAATACAGAAAATGAAAACCGTGATTAATGTAGTTATGTAGAGATGTTTCAGAAGGGTGTACCCAGATTGACTCCTAAAGCCAATATTTTGGAGACCAAGGTGGCAAAACCAGGTGAGCAGTTCCTCATAAAGGATTCTGTCTTTATTGTATCAATCAGGGTCTTGTCAGGAAAACAGAAACCAACCTAGGTATTTCAAAAGAGGATATTTAATACAGGGCATAGATTACAAAGATCTTAGAAAATCAAAGAGCAAAAAAGGAGAGCTGAAGGTAAGTCAGAGATTAGATTTCCAGAACCTAAGATCATAGGGGGTGAATCACAGCTTCAGAAGCTGGACTATTAGAAGAAACAGTATCAGAGGAAGGAAGGAAAGAAAGGGGAGTGGGGTGTGGGGGAGAGGGGAGAAAGAGAGAGAGAGAGAGACAGTAAATGGGAAACAAAGACATTTCCTCTCTCTTCATATCTTGATTTTCCTGTCAGTTTGGCAAAACCTAACAGGAAGCCCACAGCCAAAGGAACCTGGGAAATGTAGTTTGCAGACTTCCAGCCCCATCATCCTAGAGGGCAGTAGTGGGACTGAGAGATAATAAGCAAAAAAACTTCCACACTTAAAGCTCAATTTTGTTTGGGTTCAGTTTTGTAAAGAGCTTCACGATTACTAATTATTATTATGAGGCTCTTATTCTAGTCTCAATGGATCTTTCAAATAATCACTTCAACCCATGCTTTCCTCTAAATTAATCAGTAGTTTGACTAATCGGTGTGCTTATTTAAGGCCAAGGTACTCTAAAGGAGGACACGTACAAATAAGTTTTGAATTACTCCAATGAAAGAAAAACGCATGTGTACAAAGAAGTTTTTAGGAGTAAACCTGTAGGTTTACTTTTACTGTAGGAAAAGAAAAAACACCTGAAATCAATGTAAATGTTTAATAATACGTGATGAGCTAAGAGAATTTTAGTATATTATTTTTGACTACTATGTAACTATTACCAAATAATAAATGTTGGCATTATGGAACAAAATCTATTCTTTCAATCAATATATATTGAGCGCTCTAGTGGTGTGGGCACCGTAATTAATGATCGGCATAAAAAGACAGATGGGGCTTTGTTCCTTGTTCTTATGGTGCCTATAATCCATGGAAGAGATGGCCTTATAAACATGAAACAGTGTTACAAAGTACATAAGAAATTAGAATGGCAAATTTTTATATATCCAAATTTTCTATAAGAACTTGTATTATATGTATAATAAAAGTAGTAAATTCTTGTAATACAGTTTTTTTGGTTTTTTTTTTACGATACGCAGGCCTCTCCACTGTTGTGGCCTCTCCCCATTGCGGAGCACAGGCTCCAGACTGGCAGGCTCAGTGGCCATGGCTCACGGGCCCCAGCCGCTCCGCGGCATGTGGGATCTTCCCGGACCGGGGGCACGAACCTGTGTCCCCCTGCGTGCGGGCAGGCGGACTCTCAACCACTGCGCCACCAGGGAAGCCCTGTAATACAGTTTTTTTACACTATGTAAAAAAATATATATAATTATTGGAGGAGAACACAAAACAGTGAAAATCGTTGTGTTAGGGTAATCCTACTGTGATGGTTAGTTTTATACGTTTACTTGGTCAGGTTCTCACATCTGGTGATTTCATCAAACACTAATGGTGGGACTGCTGTGGAATATTTTGTAGATGTGATGAACATCTAATATTATTTGAATTTATGTAAAGGAGATGAGCCTTGATAATGTGGGTGGCGCCTCATCCAATCAGTTGAAGGCCTTTAGGAGCAAAAACTGAGGTTTCCCAGAGAAGCTTTGCTTTCAAAATTGTGGCATTGACCCCCTGCCTGACTTTCCAACCTGCTGGCTGGCCTTATAGATTTCAGATATGCCAGCCCTCCACAATTTTGTGAACCAATTCCTTAAAATATACTTCTTTATTTCATATATATTATTATTATTTATATTATTTAATATAGATTCATATATGATATATTATTATATGTGTTATATTTTTACATATTATATATATATTCATATAATATATCTATGAGAATGCACACACACACAAGTATCTCCCATTGGCTCTGTTTTTTGGAGTACCTGGACTGATTCACCTACTAAACTTTTTTTCTTTTTAAACAGTCCTTAATTTAATATGGTTTTATCGTGTATCATTTCTTTATAGTCTCTCCTGTCCTTACTGTAACTAGACTTCCTCTTTGGGTATCTTTTCTCAGCCCTCCAAGAACTTCTACCTACAGTTGGTCTACAGATTCCCCAAAGGCTGTTACAGGCTCTAACGGAGGTGAAGGCTGGACTGTATTAGCTTGCGTGGTTGTCTTTTTTCCCTTCCAACTGGCTGCCGGTCAGTGGGTCAATGCCGATGGCTGCTCTCAGTCTCAAGGCCAGAGCAGCTCCATGAACTCCTCTGTCGCCCTTCCTTAGATCCCAGAGAGCTGTGCTCCCAGCAAGGAATGGGTGGTCTGTTAAGGACAGTCCTTTAGTCTGGCCTAAGATTAGCACAGATGTCCCAGGAGCACTGGTGAGTGTGCTATGCCTTTGCCGTTCATTCATCTCCATCCTGCCTAAATGGGGATTGAAGAGTGACATCTAACTGTTCAGCTCTCCAGCCCAAAGCATAGTCTGTATTTCTTGAGAGGTACAGGACACTGTTGAAAGGATACAGGCTCCGTGGACAAAACATTAGATTTCAGTTTTAACTCAACTACTTTCTGGCTGTGTGACTATATCCAGGTTACTTAACCTCTCTGTGACTCAGCTGTAAAGTGGGGATGCTAATTCAACCAAACCTGCAGGGTTGTGGTGAAGATATCAAATAGAATGTGAATTTTCTAGTGCATAGCAAGGGTCCCACAGATGGTAATTGCTATTTCTATATGCCTGAACTTGAGGGTTAGACTTTGGGAAAGTTTTTGATGCATGTCGACCACCTAATAAGTAGAGACCCTGGTCCATCCCCACCTTCCAGATCTGACTGAGGATAAAGAAGCCACTGTCAAAGCACACTGAACCCTCAAAAGAAACATGGATTTTATTGTCATTTAATGCTAACATGTTAGCAAAGATAATAGATTAATCAAGTCTACAAATAAGTAGGGAAAAATTTACCATCACCCAGAAATTTTTGTTTTGCAAAATTTCCTCTTTGGCCAGAAGGTATGCAGACAGTAAATAAATAGCCTTCCCGCACCCCCCTCTACTTGGCATCTATTTATAATTAACGTGGGGAGGTGGGCAGGTGTCTATTGCACCATAACAACCATATGTTTCAAGGCCAAGGACTCAACTCCAGTAGCTTTCACATACCTGCATGTGGATTATCCACCTGATGAAGCATCTTCTGGGAAATTTTTAATCCAAAACAGGCTCTCTCCTAGCACCCCCTCTCCCTGCTCTCCTTCCCTCAGCCCTCACCCAGCTGATGTGTGGTAGGAAATGCAAACTAATTTTAAAATTCGCTGGAGCAAAACACCATTAGAATGGTTAAGTCTGCTGCCAAAAATAAAATCAGCTAATGCATTTCATATATTTAGATTTCCAAAATTAAGTTGAAATGATGCTTTAGTTCGTCCAAAGTTTGGGCTTTATCCACATCACCCCATATCTCTGCTAATTGACCCTACTTTTTTTCTGGCAGCGATAAATTTGATTTTCTTGTAACCTTTTCCATACCCCAGGGTGATGTTTTTACTCTCTCATCCTGCCGAAGCGAGGTCACGAGCCCTGTTGAAGACGGTGGAGAAGAAACTCCCCTGTGTTGGGGAGAAGAAGACAACAAACAGAGCAGCTCTGTCTCAACCAAGGCTCCTCCATTCTTTAGTCCCTCTACCAAGCCTGGGCAGACAGTGAGGGGCCCAGCTGGGGAAAGGGGACCCAGTAAAACCAGGGGCGGGCACCAAAAGAGATACAATCAAGGCTCCAAAGATGTGCTGCTGCCTTCAAAGAGCTCAGAGTCTCTTTGGAGGGACAAGATTAGCCTGGTAGTATAACACATCATAGAATAAAATTAATTGCCAAATGGGTGGCATAGACTCTAAGGAGAAACTCCAGGGAGCGATCATCTGTGAGGACGGGATTTGTCTTCATGATGGAGGAAGCACCTAAGTTAGGAGCCGGCTAGATTGTGGTGTGGGGGGGGGGCAGTTCTGGTGAAAGAGTCAACCGGAACAAATGTGTAGAAATGAGCAGGTGTAGACAAGAGAAGTCAGCCTGTCTGAAAGAGGAGCACTGCAGAAGGGAGTTGTCGAAAATACAGGTGTGCTAAGACTCTTGGTTGCAAGCAACAGTAAACAATCTGATCTACTTTAAGAAAAAAGGGGAATTTATTTTAGGACTACAAGGGAGTCTCCTGGGACCCGAGACAAGAAAAGTCCAGCTCACCACAATATGAACTTGGACATATTAATATAGTTTATGGTGTATTTTTATCTTTATAATTTTACTTCTCCATCTTTCCTAACTTATTTTTTATATTTTCTTTAAATCTCGAGAAAGAGACCATTTGGCTAACACATTTTTGTACCATTATATTTTCTTTCTTTCTCCTTCTGCTGACTAACTGTATTTTCCTACTCTTTTACTATATTAGGAAAATATCGCAAGCATCTTATCTTGTAGTCAACACAAGACTTCCTTTACATGCATTGAAATTCAGCCTTTGTTTGAACAATTGAGAGCTCATTGCTTTGTAAGGCATCCCATTTCATTGTGAGCTGAGCTTGTTAGCAAGTTGACTCTAAAATTATAATGATTTAATTGTAGGATCCCCACTTGTTTATACTTTACATCAAAAGAGAGCTTTGAGTTTGTCACTCTTCTGCTTAAGCTCCACAAATGGTGCC
This sequence comes from Phocoena sinus, assembly GCF_008692025.1. NCBI lineage: Eukaryota > Metazoa > Chordata > Mammalia > Artiodactyla > Phocoenidae > Phocoena > Phocoena sinus. The sequence goes on along the minus strand of NC_045783.1, from coordinate 29,461,726 downwards.
CAATCACCTTATAAATTTAGAAAAAAAAAGAAATGAAAGGAAGGGAATTTGTTTTAAGGATATGAGGGAGTCTCATGGGACCGAAGGACTCACGAGTGCAAAGAAAATCATACCACGACCCAGGAGGCTCTTACTGTGCCTCTGGTCTCCACTTCTCTGAATCTGTTTCTGCATTCTTGGGGCAGATAATCGCTGCCCTCAGCATCTTTTCTAATTCTCTTGCAGCTTACTGCCTGTTATTCTGCCTCAATTCCAAATTCCTGGGAGAGAGAGAACCCAAGTGGTCTAGGTCTGGTCCAATCAATTATGATGGGGTGGGAGGGTTCACATAGCACAAGAGAAAACAGGGCTGCTGGTGCGCCTCCTGGGGGTGGGGGTGTGTGTGGAGCAGCCCTAGAAAAGGAGGAAAGAATTGATCGGGTAAGTGAGTAAAATGGGCTAAGACAGGCCTCCTGCCATTCGATTCTTCCAGTCTTTGAGGAAAATCGCGTGAAAATATTTCAGTTGGCTGGGGTTCTAGAGGGTTACCTCACTTTCCGCGAATATTGAAAAATGCAGATGTTTGAAGCCGAGGAATTGAGTTGTGATCACTCACTTCATAAAGGGGATTATTCACTTTGGGGGAGATGTACCAGGATTCCTTTCCACTTCAAATGATATTTTTCCCATCATGCCTCTGATTATGCTCACCTGCTCTGTAATGCGTCTGCTTCCCTTGATTTGGGGGCCTTCCCCCAGTGGGATCCAGGATCCCTCCCCTGGCACCCTCAGTGCTGGCAGGGCCTGGGAGGAAGTGATGCTCATGGCGTCTGGCCAATGGCTGCCCACTGGCTAGAGCATGAACTTCCGGAGGGCAGGGATAGGCCCTCGGCTCCTTTGTAGCCGGTCCAGTGTCTGACTCAGTGCTGGTCACCCGGCCATGCTGATGAACACTTACTGAGCTGCCTGAGTAAAGCCAATTTCCAGATATAAGCAATTCCTAGCCAAGGAGTAGCTGAAGGAAAATATAGCTTTATTGTAAGCAAGGGAAATAGGCATAAGTCCTTTCCTGCAAAAACATTATATATGGCACTGCTTCTCCTGGTTCTGCCAGCAGTCTCTTAGGGGCTGGATGACCCCAACTCCTGTTTTGTCTCAGGACATACTTGGACTGGATCCACCTCACACAGGGCCCTGAAACCTTATTTACGTCCCCTTGCCAAAGGCGAGCCTTGTGCCAGTCAGACCCAGGTGCCACCACCTCCCTTTGGGAAGGACAGGAAGCTGCCTCTGGTCACCAGAGAGAAAAACCTCACCCCTTTCATGGAGGCCTTGAGGGTGCTGGCTAGCAAGGAGGAGGACCGTCCACCGTCCACCTCCGGCTCCCATACTCAGCCCTCTAAACAGAGCCTGAGGTGAAAGTCTGTCCAGGGGACGGCCCACCCTGGCGAACTCCCTGCCTTGCATGTGAAGAAGGCGACAAATGAGACAAAATGAAAAATATAATGATGCATATTATATTAATCATCCTCCCTTTTTCTGACACCATAAATCTTCTCTTTAAACTCCTGGTGGTGATTGCATCATCTCCCTCTCTCCTCGAAACAGCACAGATTAAGATAAAGTGATGGTGCTGTGTCAAAGAGAGCTTTACTGCCACACTTGGGATACGAAGAGAGAGGTTAATTTATCATCACTGGGGAGAACTGACAGGAGAGAGATATACTACCGAAAGGGGGTTTAGCACAGGCCCAAGAAACTTCACACTATTTTTACCATCTGTCACATGCTCTAATAAAGCAGGGCAAAATATGAAGAAAGGAAAAATGAACTATCAAACACTGATGTAATGCAGCCCATAAATCTAATTTAATTACTTTGCATGGAGACAGGTCCTCGAGTCTGTGTGAATATACTGGATTTTCTTGGCAACTTAACAACTAAGTGTTTTAATAACATCACACTATAATTTATTCTGCTTGAAACACAAAACCCCTTTTGTGAGAGTTTCATTTTTGAGAACTGTTAATTTTTTCGGCTAATGTCAAAACTGGCATAAATTCACATGTGAACTTGAAGCCTGACTGTGAAAAAGGCTTAGGTTACTGCCTGCCTTTTTATTGTTGGCACTTTTCCCCTCTTCTGCATGCATTAGAAATAATTGGGCTTTGTTGATGACTTAGGTGAGGAGAGTTGTCTTGCAATTAGATTTTAATATAATGACAAATGGTGTGCGAGAGGGAAAGCTTTGTAAAATATAAGAGGGTAAGAAAATGCAATGGGAAAAAATGAATTCCCCATTTTCCAGAGCAACAGCCAACCCAAAGGGCAGTATTCTTGGAACCAGGCTGTCCCTGGGACCATGAGAATTTCACTCCGGAGGATGTAAGATCTCAGGGCTAAAAGGATGCTGGGAATGCAGGTCTGCCCTAGAGGGAGCCACTGGGAGCAGAAAATAAATCAAAAATAAAATTAATATTCATCGGGTGTCTTCCCGAATTTGGATGCAGTTACAGAAATTATTGTTAATAATGAAAGCCATATATCAAAGGTTATAAAATTCATCTGTGCTAGGACACTATTTTTTTAGGCTTTGTTCTGAACCATTAAAGATGACATATTGCATTTGTGTGCCTCTGTGTATAATAAGATACATTTAAGTATGATTCTAACCTAAACTGACAATTTTGGCATTGAACCTGAGTCCTTAAATGGGGGCTGTGACACTACCATCCAGAGGAGGTTAGGCTGAACTCATCTGTTCTCTCATGACCTCGCTGGTAGGGCAGGATGGATGGGGAATTAATTTGTTAGATCATAAGTGCTTCATGTTGGGAAAATAAAACTCTCAGTCTCTTGACAAATTCAATTGAAATATAATTTGGGGGAAAAAAAGGTAAAAAAGAAACCAAAACAACCTATTCCCCTGTACTCCTCCCCAAACCCCAAACTCTCACATGAAAAGAAACCCAAAATGTCGAGATACATAATCTGGTGGAGTTCGTTTCTTTATGCCTTTAGCAACACTTAATAAATCCTTACTACATGGAAATCTCTGGAGGACACAGTTTGGAGGCATTTGTAGTCTAGCAGCACAGATACATTAGACAGAAGAAAAGCCTGTATTTACTACATTCTAAGAAACTTTAACCTTTATCAGTGGGTCCACGGCGAGGGCAGATATAGAGCTGGTCGTGGTATGGACTTTGGATAAAACAGAAGTGATTCATCTGGAAAATTCTAACAAGTATCAAAGCCATCAGGAAATGGGCCACATACGCGTATTGTTGAATATTTATTGAGTGTCACTGGTGTTTTGCTATATGTTAAATATCTAGATGGATTCAAGGGCCTTGAAGCCAGGAAACCGAGGTGCAAAGGTTTTCACAGAAGTGCTTTCAAATAAATTTCCCCTCATGCTTTTTTTTTTCTGAAGTTCACATTCCCCTGTTCAGACTTGGAAAACGCTCAATTCTTGTGGTTTCTTGTTCTGTGGAATTTGTGTGGGAGAAAAATGTACAACCTTGAACTCTGAATGAAGCTCAGTGTGAAGAGAGGTGGTTTTCAGCTGTGCTGTTTCAAACGCTCTCATTGGTATTTTTAAGGACTTCCCACATATTCGGTTACTGACCTGGGGCCTGGAAGAGTGAACATTAAAAATTAAAAAAAAAAAAAAATCAAACTACCAGCACTTTTACTTATGAAATGACTTGGTTATAGGCCAACTATCCAACAGCCTTAAAATTAGTGTGCAAATTGAGAGTTTGAAGGGTTTCTTTTTTGGCATTTTGATTTCCTCATCTGAAAAATGGGGCTATTAATACCTACCTCCTGGGGTGATTGTGAGGTTTAAATGCACCATGCAGGTGAAGCATCCAGCTTGCTAAAATGATGGCTGCAATTATTATTTTATATTATTTTGATTTTGCTCTCCCTCCTTCTCTTCCTCTGGCATTTCTAATCAGCCCCCTCTCCCCTCCCCACCCCGTTAAAGTACTTTTTTTTGCAGACCTGCTGGAATCCACTTCATTCAGCCTCCCCCTTCTGGCCCAGCTGCAGACTGCAGCTACGTCACTTAAAAAAAAATACCTTCAAAATAGGGAATGTTAAAAAAAAAACATCAGGTGAACCCAGGGTGTTTTCTGGAAATGAACCTTATGAAGGATGCACTGGGCAGAAACGAAAAGAAGCCCAAGCTCTGTGTGTGCTCCACAGCAAAACAAGAAACTGCAAAGGAGTCCAGGTTCTCAGAAGTCCAGGAAAGCGTTTCCAGTCAAGGCGCGTGGGGATGGGGAATACCCCAGCAGATAAAAGGCCAGCAAAATTTATAGCGCTGCCTCCTTTAATCGGTACTGTTAGCCGAAGTGCCCTGACACAAGGTGAACTTGACCTTTCCTATAAAACCGTCGAACGTGAACTCTCCGTGCCGCTCCCAGGCTCTTCGTATTCTTCTTTCAACAGGTACCTTGCTGGGCAGACTGGCTCTGCCCTCAAGAAGCACTGAGTGGACGAAAGGACACGGACACAGACTCCTTAAACCACAATATGATGTAAAAACCACGAGGTGATCAGAATCTGAGCAAAGTTCTGCAGGAACGGGGCACACACTTACAGAGGAACCGGGGAAGCTTTCTAAGGCTATCTTTGGAGCTGGGGATAGAAAGATGAGCAGTATTTGTCCCAGGTACAGCAGTGGGAGGAACGGCATTTCTGGCAGAGGGCACAGCATAAGCGGAGACTAGGAAGTGACTAGTCGATAACTGATCGTGATGGCTTAGAGGCCCCCGTGGTCTGTGCTTTGCTGTTATGTAAGCTCACAGGCAGGGAGGAGGTGAGTAAAAGGGCCAGTAACTCTCTAGCTGTCCGGTTGCCTAGACCTTCTTCTTCAAGTCCAAGGGTCCAAGGAACAGAGAGATTGAGAAGATCTGTTGGGTTCTGCCCATCTGCACAAGCCCTGGTTCCAGAAGATCTTGTGAATGTCATCTGACCTCCAGAAAGGGACCCTGAGGATTGCTGGCCAAGCTTGCCAGTGTCCCTTTGGACAAGGAGGTGTTGGTTTTGATGTACCGGGAGGGCCTGAAAATCCCCACTCCTGGACGACGCATTCCTGCGAACCAGAGCAAAGCACTTTGTTGAAGCATCATCACCTAGGTAACCCCGGGGAGAGGTCATGGTCACCACGGCCATTTACTGAACACTCCTCCTGGACCCACCACTGTTCTAAGTGCTCCACTAAGTCCTCATAACACACCAAGAGAGTAGGTTTATTATCGCTTAACCATTTTACTAAGGAAGAAACTGGCTCAGACAGGGGGGGTGCCTTGCCCAAACTCGCACAGCCAAGAAGGACCAGAGCACCATTCTGACCAGCCCAGAGCCTGTACTCCCAGCCAACTTCCTATATCCACCCAAGAGAGTGAAACAACCAGGACACACTTACTATGCTAGATGCTTCCTTTAGGTACAGCATCACATGGTGTAATCAGCATGACAGTTCTGCGAGACAGGCATCATTCCGCAGATGTGGAAACTGAGGCTCCGAAAGATTAAGTAACTGATCGTCAAATAGCCAGTAACTGATGAAAGTGGCATTTCAGCTGAGATGTGCCTGAACCTGAAAGCTGAGGTCCTTTCCACTCTTGCACGCTGAATTTCCAAGAAAGGATCTCGGTAGCTGCTTCATCTTTTCCTGCCATTCAAGGAGGTAGGCATTTCACTGAACAACTGCTCCCCTCGCTAATGACCATCCAGGAAGATCCTCTCTACTCCCTCTCTGGACTGCAAGGCTGATCTGTACGTCTAAGATGGTGTATCCTGGACGCTGGTGATCTTTGTCCCCCCGCCCAAAGTTTTCCAAATAGGGTGAAGGCAAACTCCACGCAGTTTCTGTGGGTGGGAAGTGAGTCATATATACAGGGGAACCTTATTTTAGTAGAACTCAAGAGCCACAGTAAAGTAGCGCTGTTCACCTTTAGAGAAGGAATATTCGTAAGCTACTGATAAGTAGGGAGCTCCTATAGTGTGTTTAGACAGGGGATCAGCAAACATTTTCTGCAAGTGGCCAGATAGCAGATATTTCAGTCTTTGCCGAACTTATACATCTTGCACATAATGTCATGTGTCTCTGTCACAACTATTCCATCGTGCACGGTAGTGCAAAAGCAGCCATGGATAATACGTACATGAAATCGCATGGCAATGTTCCAATAAACCCTTATTTATGGACGCTTGTATGTGAATTTCACGTAATTTTCATGCGTCACAATATATTCTTCTTTGATAGTGATATTTTCCAACCGCTAAAAAATGTGAGAACTAGCTCACGGGCCAGAACAAAAACTCACGGTGGACTGGGTTTGACCCACGGGTTGTTGTTGCATGGTTTAGTTTACAAAATTGTATTCTGTACTTGTTAGAAAATCGAGTGTGTAAATCAAAACACAAGCGACATCTCTTATAAACCACTTAAACACTCATCTACATTTTTGGAAAATCAATGCCTCATTAATTGAGTGCAATTGAATATATTTGCACCCTGGGGCCCACAGAAGGAAAAAAATCATACCCTGCTGAAGAAAAGTTGGCACTTTCCCCACAAGACAGACTGAAGAGGGATTTACGGCGATGTCCGGCATGACGCTGACCGCTTGCCTCCAGTTTTTTTTGCTAGGGAAACATTCTGTCTGGAGTGTTCATGACTCTAGATAAAGTGTTGCCTGGCCAATCTTTAGACTGAGTTGCAATATCCCCCTTCGTATCAAAGGCTTTGTCTTCTCATTAAGGACTTCACACTCATTTTCAAGGTTTTCCTCCACCTTTTTTCAATCAAGATTGGAAGGATGCCGGGACTTCTCTGGCAGTCCGGTGGTTAAGACTCTGCGCTCCCAATGCAGGGCGCATGGGTTCGATCCCTGGTCGGGGAACTGAGATCCTGCAGGCCACACCAGGCGGCCAAAAAAAAAAAAGGTTGGAAAGATACCATTTCTGAAAGTCATTCACTAGCTTTCGGGAGAGCTGCAGCAGCTCTTGGGACCCTGTCAAAGAAGAAACTCCAACAGCTGAAGGACCCTGGTCTTCAGATAGCTCAAAGAAAGAGCAAAAGTTGCAACGTGGGAGAACTGTCCCTCTGAAGTCCTCTCCAGCAACGCTTTCTCCCCTCCATTCTTTGGCTTGCCCTGATGGCTGGCATTTTCTCTAGAATTCAGTGAACTGGAGCCCACATTCCATAGCAGTAGTTTTGCTGTCTCAGCATCGACCCCCGCAACTCCTCTCGCCCCTCTTTTGCCACCAATTTCTTGTTAACTTAAAAGAAGGTAGAGGGGGCTTCCCTGGTGGCGCAGTGGTTGAGAGTCCGCCTGACGATGCAGGGTCATGGGTTCGTGTCCCGGTCCGGGAGGATCCCACGTGCCGTGGAGCGGCTGGGCCTGTGAGCCATGGCCGCTAAGCCTGCGCATCCGGAGCCTGTGCTCCGCAACGGGAGAGGCCCGCATACCGCAAAAAAAAAAAAAAAAAAAAAGAAGGGAGAGGACAAGCCTTCTTGGTCTCTGCTGTCCCTGGTAAAGACTTGCCCTTGTCCCACTGATATGTTTAAGTGTTGAGGGAGAGACTTGGGCCCAGATGTGCCCCTCGAAGCACTGATCCTGGAGGACAAGGCTGGCACGGGGGAATGGGGGGCTGGCCGTGGTGCCCTGAGATTCCTCCCACCCACCTCTTACCTGAGTGCCTCCTACCCAAAGAGAAGACCCGCATCTCACTGGCCACAGGTGGAAGGGGTGACACGGGGGCCTGCTCTCTCGGGCATCTGTCCTGCTACAGGAAACCCAATCTACGCCTTTCACGTGGATGGCAGCGCGGATTCATTTCTGCAAATCCCTCTCCTCTTCCCTCTGAGGGAGGGCTGGCCAGGGGAGTGATCTCAGGTCAGAATTTGATTTTGGAACGGGAGCCTCTCTTTCTTCTGGGCCCCCCGGCTCTCTCTGCCCTGAGGTGGACAGTGCTGGGGGACAGGCATGTGGGGTCTGATGCACCAGGACCGAACGATGAAAGATTCGAGCCCCTGGGACAGACTCAGGGGTGTGGCTGACTCCCCCTGGTTTTGGAAGCCAAGCACATTGATGGGGGTGTGGTGGGGATACATGAAGCTCTAGATCCTGGTTACACGTGGGTTGGGTGAGATAGTTGGAGCAGAAAATAAGGGAGGAAAGATCGCCTTTTGTCACATCCCCTGCCCCAGTTGCCCCTGCCTCTCGCTGCCCAGGCCCTGCATGTTGCCTGTGTCTTCTCACTGCTCGACTCTGCCGAGGAGCGGGGCTCTTTCAGGCCCTCCCATTTGTAGGAAAGTGAACTCCACCTTTGGGGTATGTTTTGAGAGGTGTCAGGATGCCCCTGTATCAGTCAGTCAATACCCCCGAAACACTGCATAACAACTACCCGAAACTCAGTGACATAAAGTAAACACTCACTGGTTCTCATGACTCTGCAGGTCAGCTGGAGTTGACTGGGAATGGGTGGGTCTAAGCTGGGCTTTCGTGGGCCTGCTTGGTTGTGATCCATGCGTCTCTCATCTTCCTCATGGGACCCGTGGAGTGGCCTGGACACCTTCCTCGTATGGCAATGCCCAAAGTGCAAGGGCACAGGTGGAAATACTCAAGGTTCATTGGCCAGAACAAATTATGTGGCCAAACCTAAAGTCAAGAGGCTGGGAAACAGGACCTGCCCCAATGGGGGGCGGGGCAGGGCACTGCATCCTTATATCACAAAGACCACACACACGGTGGTGGATGCAGGATCAGGGCCCCCAGTATAATTGATCATATTCCCCTCTCGAAATATCTCCCCCCAAGTACCTGTGGCATGGCTTAAAATCCCCGCTATTCAAATTACTGCTTCGCATTAAATTATTGTCTGCATGAGGCCCTAGTGAGGGGTAGAACATTTATGCCTAATGCCTTAACTCTTCAGCAGCCTTAGGCAATTAGTCAGCAGACACGGGGGTTCTGAGGGAGTGGGGGTCAGGACAGAGACATTTTGCAGGGCAGTTGGACCACACGAGGCCGGGTGGCTGGAGTCACCCTGCCCTGAACATTCCAGTCCTTTGCACCTGCCCACTCTTATTCTCATTCCCCTTGTTAGGAGAGAGCTACAGAAATTCTTCATCTTCCAAAGAAACACAGATCATTTCAGGTGACTAGAAAATCCCTAGGTTGGAAACATTCAGAAAACAGGAGAAAACTTTGTATGAAACACATCCTCGGCTTTTCCGTGATGTCAGAATGTTTGTCTCTTTTTGTTTTCTGTTTGGGCACACGGAACACGTGAGGACGGGTGGGCGGCTGCGTGAGAGTGTGGAGGTCTGTGTTTGTATGCGTGTGCTTGTGTTCATGTTTTTGCCAATATGCCCGTCTCAGTGACGCTCAGAAATCTGTCTTAGGCTGGGAACAGAAAGAGGTTTTCATTATTAGACAATATTATCACCAAATAGTATTTTTTTTTTAAAATGTGAGTTAAGAGGATCGGACTCCTTCTGAACGCAGTTAAAAAGAGGACTGTGTGTGTATGTGTGTGTGTGTGTGTGTGTGTGTGTGTGTGCTGTGTATTGTGTGCTGTGTGCCGTGTATTGGGGGTAGGGTGTAAATAGAGAGATGTCTTCACCCCACAACCTCTTGGGTTCTATTTCTGCTACTACCAAAATGAATTTGATAAATTAACTTAAAAATTATACAGTTGTAGAGAAACTGCCTGTCTTAATTACATATGATCTCTAGTAGGTTCTCTCTATCTACATATCCATCCATATGTAATTTTTAGTTTATTTAGTACCTTGTACTGTCGACCTTTTTTTTTTAACAGATGGGGGACGGGGAGGGAGGAGGGGCTGATGTTCTTTTGCTGGCTCTAAGGCAACGCATCCTCCTGTATTTAAATTCAGTTGTAGTTCATAGCTGGGTAGATTGGTTCCTGGTGAACACACCACGCTCAATGCTATCCCCTAAAAAACCTCAGAGCGTGTATGCATAAAGGAGATTGTAGATTAGGTTACCGGGAAAGGAAGTGTACAAATGTACCTTTGCAAGAAGATGAACTGATGACAGCAGCCAGTTGCTGACGAAGGCCGTTTGTGTAAGAGCAGGGCCCTAGCGCCCGGGGCCCATCTGTCTCTGCTGTCACTCTCTTCCTGGCTGCCTGTGCGGAAGGCAAGCAGCCCTGGGCTCCCTGTGTCTGTCTCCTGCCTCTATCTCCTCCTTCCTCCGTGGGAATCCTGTCCCACTGGGCCCCAGAGGCATGAGCTCCAGTGCAGGGAAATTAGGAAGGAGTGGATAAGGTTGATAAGGGTCCCCTTTCCAAATCCCTTTTGCTGTAACCCATCTTGGCCGCTGCTAACCTTTGGCCAACATAGCGACCAAAAGCCGCTCCCAGGAAGTCAGTGTCTTGCCCCCGCCTCCAGGAGCCTGGGATGTTAAGACCCACTCACAATTTGGGCCTTTGCAGGTTCCAGTTCCCTGATCTCGACACAGTGGTAAAGATGTGCAAGGTACTCGTAAACATATAGCAACAGGGGTTGGCAGCTAAGAAGCAATTCTTTGCCCCTTCTGAATCCTCTCCTCTGGGTGCTACTCAGTTCTTTGGTTTTCTCCTTCTTACATCTCTCTCTCTCTCTCTCCCCACACACACCAAAGTCTCATTCCACACCCCCCATCTCATCTCCCTCCCATTGAAAGCAACAATAACCAACCACTCCAAACCCTCTCCAAGGTAAAGCACACGAGTCCACCACTTATGCCACGTCCCATGCAATTATAAATTCTGTTAGATGGACAAATTACAATACAATCGTGCCCACGCTGAGTGTGGACTTTGCCTTTACTTTCTCAGCTAGGAAGTGGAAACACTGGAAAATATGTGGGTAATTTACAGACATGAGGTGAAGTCCTATGGCTTTCACGGTTCTCTCTGAGGTGGATGTAACCTTTCCAAGGATCAGGGTTACCGGCTAAATAGTGAATTTATTTTTACAGAAGAGTCACTGTCCTTATTCACTCCTCTAAGTTCAGTTGCTTATGAAGAGGCCCCCCTGTTATGCTGTGTGTGTTCAGGGAAGGATCTTCTCAAGGCTGATCTTTGTCTGTTGTTTCTAGTTTTACTGGGTCCCCATCTCTGCAGTAAAGCATCATGGCATGAAAGGGCTCCAGGGCCGTTGGGAAACTGTTGCTGAGTGAACACTTCAATTAGCTCAGTGGTCAGGAGGTCTGGGGCGGGACCAAGCTGCCTGGGGGAGCAGGGCGTGAATGGGTGCACGTTGCTCACACTTCAGAAAGTCCCTGCCTTCTGAGAACACTGTCTTCCGGCAACAGCCCTATACTGGAGGCAACGACCTTTCTTTCTTTCTTTCTTTTCTTTAAATGTTTATTTTATATTGGAGTATAGTTGATTTACAATGTTGTGTTAGCTTCAGGTGTACAGCAAAGTGATTTAGTTATACATATACATGTATCTATTCTTTTTCAGATTCTTTCCCCATAGAGGTTTTTACAGAGCACTGAGCAGAGCTCCCCGTGCTCTACAGCAGGTCCTTGTTGATTATCTGTTTTATATATAATAGTGTGTATCTGTTAATCCCCACCTCCTCATTTATCCCTCCCTCCACATTTCCCCTTTGGTAACCATAAGTTCGTTTTCTAAGTCTGTGAGTCTGTTTGTGTTTTGTAAATAAGTTTACTTGTATAATTTTTTTAGATTCCACATATGAGTGATATCATATCCTGTATTTGTCTTTCTCCGTCTGACTTACGTCACTTAGCATGATAATCTCTAGGTCCATCCATGTGGCTGCAAATGGCATTACTTCGTTCTTTTTCATGGCTGAGTAATATTCCATTGCATACATGTGCCACATCCTCTTTATCCACTCGTCTGTCGATGCACAGTTAGGTTGCTCCCATGTCCTGGCTGTTGTAAATGGTGCTGCAATGAACGTCGGGGTGTTCAATGACCTTTCTTCAGCTTTGCAGATGGACAGACTGAGGCCTGGTTGTTGGGATGCAGGGGGGTCAATGGAGCCAGAAGTTCTGTTTCCAGCCTGTGCTCCGCCGCTGGGCTCAGCAACCTGGGATCTGCACTCCCGTGGGTGGAAGCATCACAGGGGCTATGTCTGCTGTCATCTTAGTCCACTTATATGTGTCTTTTATTTGAATGTGGGGCCTGCAAATCAACAACGGCTTCTCTTCCACAGCCCGTGCGAGACTTCTTAGTTGTGGAACAGTACCCCAGAAAGCACACGCGAGCGTCGGAACTTGCGTGCACGTGCAACACACACGCACACATGCACACGCACAAGTTTTCATATTAGTTTCCTGAGTTCATGGATAAAGTCCAGAGCTGCCAAAGCTCCCACTACTTTGCCGTGTCACACTAATAGCTTCCAGATCCCATCACATATTAAATTCATGTGGCTTCAGCGAAGCCATCTATTTAATGCAATTCGCTAAATACCTGCGCAGCCCCGCTGACAGTGACATATTAGTTTTGCTGCCTTTTGCAATCTGATATCTCTGAATTTGCCACCGTACTAAAGATTTGATTAATGTGGTTCCATTTGGATGCAGTAATTGGCTGCGACTGTTGTAGAAAATAATCAGGCTTTCATTCCTTACAAGTGCACGGACATGCTAATGAGAGAGTGGGTTAATTAAGCCTGCGGCAGAAAGCGACAGTTACTGATGACTGTTATGACAAACCACCGACTTGGCATTTGGGAGCAGGACAGCAAATTTGCACTTTATGAAATTACAGGAAAACTAGGACATAAGGAATAAATAGTTACATCTGTTTGGTGAAAGGGTGGGGAGAAGAAAGAGGGGCTCAAGGGGAAGAGAAAAGAACAAGCGAAAGATGTTCTCCCCGAGAACAGGGCCCTGGTCACAGGATTCAGGAACCGGTGGCAGAGACCTCCTGTGCTTCGGTGGGTGCTGTGGATTGTCCTTGAGTGACAAGGGGCTGGCGGTACGTGACACACCCCGTCCAGCACTTGTGTTAGGGACTTTCTGCAAAAGGACCAGCCGGCAGCTCAGTTGACTAGAAACAGAAAGAGATTCAGGGAAAGAGAGGGAGAGGTGAAGGGAAGAAGCAGAGCACACATGCTCAGAGCCCTCTTACCTGGGGAGCGGGGGTCCCGGGAAGGTCACATGACTGTTCCCCCTTTCCTGAGAATCTGTTCTGTACACATCCCGGGTGAATCAAATGACCAGTCTACTTAGTTGGTCTTTCAACTCGCTTTCTCTCCCCAAATGGATTCCTGCTTCTGGGTTTGACTCTCAGAGCCAAACCCCAGCTCCCTTCTTTGCACTGGGCGGGGTGTACTTCAGCTCTGCTAGCTCCCCTTGGTTCTCCGCTGTCCCTTTCTTTGTCTCTCTAAGCCATTTAGGTCTCAAGGGACTGAGCTTCCTGATCACCTTCTGGGGTTCCGCAGGGTCCTTGGACTTACAAATACTTCATCTCTCCCTAGCCAGCTTGGGGGCCCCAGAATTTCTCTATCAACTTCTTTATTTCAGTCTGCATTCATCTTTTTTTCCCCCAACCAATGATAATAAGTACCTAATAGATATAAATCACTGCGCTGGGCATGAGGAGGAAACAAACATGAATCTAACTTGGGCCCTGCCTTTGGGGAGCTTCTAGACTGTAGGAGAGAAAAGCCACATATCCAAATCGCAAACTGTGGTGAGTGTGATTAGAACAGAATACATGACGAACCTGTGGGAATTCAGAAGGAAGGAGATCACTTCTGTCCAGGCACACGGGACGCTTCATAGAAAAGGAGGCTGTGAACCCAGGCAGTGTCGGAAAGGGCATGGCAGGCAGGGAAACCAGCAAGAGCAAAGTGACTGTGATCCAGTGATGTGGTGTGTTTGGGGAGATGGAGCTGGACAGTCATGTGGGGACAAACGGCAGAGTCTCAGTGTCCCAAAACAGTTCAGGTTTATTCTGCAAGTGATGGGGCATTATCGGATATTTTTTGAGTCCAGAATGTCATAATCAGAGCTGTGCTTAAGAGAGATGCTTTTGAAAGCAGAGGTGTGGTGTAAGGCACCTGGTGGAGAGGCGTGGGGATAAACAGGAAAGCAGAGGTCAGGGAGAAGGCCATCCTGGCCTTCAGAGAGTCTGAATGGGAGTGCACTGGAGCGGGGGCTGTGACCATGAACCCAAGTGGATCTTCTCAGTGTGGCAGGGCCATACTCTTAGGGCAACTGCCCTTTTGGGCTTCTTTTGAGCTCAGAGCTGGGGGAAGAGGATTCCGGGGGGAAACTTCTGAGCAGGGCCAACTAATGATTGCAGCTGAACTTTCCTCTGATGGCCAGCATCCTCCGATCCATGAGGAGAATTTAAGTCGAAGACACAGCGACTCGTATCTGCTTCTGTGTTTAAGAAACGGGGCAGCAGAAGGCTCACTAAGTCGTTGAAACCCGTCCAATCCACAAAAATCCAGTTTATGGATGGCAGTTCCAGGAACTCCACTGTGGCACCCTGGGAGGTCATCTATTCATTGGTCCGCTACTCTTTTGGCGGTCAGGTCATCAACTCTCCCACCTCCCCATCACCACCCTCCCCAATCCCACCAAAACAAACAGACAAACAAATAATTTATATACATGAACTGCATTGTCCAACACAGGTAGCTGCAAGGAAATTCTGTTTATTGAAGGCCTACTATGGCCAGCACCTTACATACTTTATTTCTTATAATTCTTATTTTACGGATGAGGGTACTAGAACTCAGACATGTAAAATACAAGCCTAAGTCTGCATAACTAGTAATGGGGTGGGCAGGGCCAGGTGTAAAAGCTGGTTCTGTCTGATGCAAAACTGTGATCTTTCTCTTGACTATGGAGAATTCTTTTTATTACATGGAAACTTAATAAACCGTAAATTTCTTGAGTAAGACCAGCTTAGACTCAGGTGGAGCGTATTTTATTCTCAGACCCTGGCATGAGCCTGCCCTCGCCCTGCGCACCTCTCATACCCTTCAGCACAAGTATATTCTGTCCAAAGAGGTGCTTGGAAGCTTAAACCCATGATTTTACAATGCGCCGCGTTCTAGGTGCTTGACGTTGGCGTGTTGAAGGGGCTCCACTGCTCAAGCCATGTGCTCTTTAGAAAGAGTTTTCCCAGAGGTCTTTGCTCTTGGCTGGAAGGAGATTGGAAAGTACAGACCCAAAGAGGTAGACTTTGGCCTACATGGTCGACATGTCTCTGACGAAGCTTATTGTGGTCATGTTTCCTATGACTGAGCCACCCTTCTGGGAAAGAGCCCCAGAAAAAGGGGGAAAAGTACCAGCAAATCAGTCTCCAAGGAGAGCAGATGCCTAAGGATTGGAGAAGGGTCCCTCTCCAGTCACTGGGAAGCATCATCCCTCATTTACCAGATTAGCTGAAGCCTCCCAGACCTGCCAGTCTCCATCTGGGGGAGATTCTGCAGCCTGGGCACTGGGGCCTACCTGGGTACCAGGGATTTAGACTAGAGGATTTCATGGTCTGAAAATGGCTTAAGAATGTGGTTGGAATCACCCAGAGCACATTTTCAACACTTAAATTGCTATCTTCATAGTTTTTAGTATTTGCAAGTTGCCTTCATACCATTTTTCTCCTGTTTCCCTCAGTGCTTCCCCCACACCTCAGTTTTCCCCCTTGCTCTTTGGAAAGGCTCCAGGCTTCAGCATTTCCCTGAGGCCTGGAGCCACTCCCTCTGTTCTACTGTTTTATCCTGTTTATTTATTCTGAGTTGAATTGTGTTCCCCTGAAAATTTGTGTCTGCCTGGAACCTCAGAATATGACTTTTTGGAAAACAGAGTCTTTGCAGGTGTGATTAGTTAGGATGAGGTCATACTGGGTTTGGGTGGCCCCTAAATCCAATGACTGGTGTCCTTAGAAGAAGAAGAGAGGACACAGAGACACACAGGGGAGGTGGCCATGTGAGGACAGAGGCAGAGATGGGGTGATGCGGCCACAAGCCAAGGTGTGCTGGGAGCCACCAGGAGTCGGGAAAGACAAGGAAGGATGCTTCCCTAGAGCCTTCAGAGGGAGCACTGATGCATGGACACCTTGATTTCAGGCTTCTGGCTTCTAGAGCTGGGAGAGAATACATTTCTGCTGTTTCAAGCCACTCAGTTTGGGGTCTTTGCTACTGCAGCCCCAGGAAGCTGACACACCCTCTCAGGTGAGGCTCTGACACCTCTTCCCAGTGGAAGCTCGGGCTTCACAGAGGAAACCCAGGCAGGTCTCTGTCACCTCCCTGCCCTGAGGCAGGAGCGTAGGGATTTTTGGCTTTAAGATCCATCCATTTCCGGCCAGAGGCTCATTTCTTGCTTCACTCTGTTTAGTTCCGCAGTCCAAGTTTACTCCCTCCCACAAGGCTGCAGATCTGATATCCTGGAGATAGCCCACTGGGAGCAGAACTGAACACATTCTAAGTTCCCAGCCTCTGCGTGACCTAGATGATCATTTATTCTCAGACAAAAACCATCCCTCCACAAATGTTTGAACCCGACTCGGATTTCAGACCCCACTTCCCGTGTGTTGGGAACGGGTGGAGATGGGGAGGTAGGTTGTGTTTTCGACCAATTCCACCTCCTCCTCCTGCCCTCTGAACGCCAGTGGGAGATGCTCCAGAAAGTTCTGCATCATCGTCCAAAGGCAAGGGGACCCCGACTCCTCTTTGCACCATCACACCTGCCTCTTTCACCAGGCATTCCCTCCTCCCGCCCTGTCTCCCTTGTTCAATTGTGATGGCCTCGCTCCTGGGGGCTGTCAGAGGGTCTCTGCTCATTTCATACCTGACAGGACCTCTCCCAGAAACCCCGGAGGGAGACACCGTTAAAGTGTTTTATGCTGGGGGAGAGGTGGGTTTCTGTGTAATAAAACCCAAAGCCATTGAACAAGCCAGCTCCCGGGTAATTACTGGGACGGAGGAGATAGCTTCCATATGCCGGGTGGGCGCTCGCAGGCCAAACCTGCATCTGTTCCCTTTGTTCTGTCGGAGAACAGAGCCAGGAGGGGGTCTGACCTCCCGATAAACCCTCCACCAGAACCCTCTGCCGAGCTTCAGGGAGAAGAGGGGGCTGGGTGAGGTCAGAGGGTAGCAACATCTGGCAGAAGGAGGGGTCGGGGTGGGGGAGTGGGGTGAAGGGACAGGGGAAAGGGATGGGGGCCGGGGCTACCCCTCCATAATCAATAAAGCCAGCTACCAGAGGACATCAGAGAACCATTCATTAACGAGCTCGTTAAGTGATCGATAGGCTTAATTTTCCTGTCAAATGTGGACTTCCCTTGTAAACATGTCAACTGGGGAAAGTTCAAGCTTGTCGCTTGGATTTATGGCTGGAATAACATGTAGGTGGAAAAGAGAGGGCAGGTCCCTAGTGACCCACCAGCGCTATGAAATGGTCAGGCCAGTGTATCCAGGTGCCTCCAAGGCCCTGGGCTTTTCTTCCTACAGCTGAGATAACAATCACAGCCTTGGTTCTCACTCTGTCATCCTCCCAGGAATGAAGAAATGGTGATCTCGCGGCTACTGTTCCCACCTCCGCAAGCGCTGTTCCCGGGGTTATTCACTGATTCACCTGGTTATCCCGAGGGACATCCCAGTGTTGGACAGACTCTCCCAAGCTGTGCTCTTAGAAAACAAATCCTCTTTTCCTCTCTGGTTCTCCTGGAAGATCAAGACTAAAGGAAAATAGTACTGAAAGCCCCAGTCGTGTGACACAAACAAGCCATCAGCTCCTCAGTGATCTGGAAAATTGCTGGTGACACTCGGGGGACAGGCTGGAGGGGAGGTGGGCACAGGGGGAGTGGCCCACTCAGAGCAAGTGGAGGGCTGGTGGAGGACCGCCTGCAGCCCGCAGCCTAATGGGTGGTCCTGTGGGGAGCCTCCAGTTAACGCGCCACGTTACATCAGCCAAGCACGGCCACGCTCCCCAGATGTAGAAGAAATACAGACACGAGACAAGTGAGCCTTTTGGATAATTGAAAATACAGTTCAAAATCCACTAGCATCCATTAGGGCTATGACCGCGAAGTACTAGATACGGCAGAGAGGCTTTTCAGGACCCGGCTGTGGGCTGCTTTCACCAGCACGGTGATGGAATTTGGACCTGGAGATGTTCTGTCCTCCTTAGGATTAAAATATACTTGGTCTTGTATGGTGGACTTTCCTCTCTGGCCTGGCTGTGGACCACCCGAGGGCAGGGGCCTCTGTCTCTCATGCCTGGGTATCTCCTACAACATCTGGGAGAGGGTCTGAGTGCAGAGCCACTGCTGCACCAGCCACAGATGGGCCCAGGAGCGCACACCTTCGAGGCTCCATCTCATCAGCCCTCAGAGCCTCTGCTCTGGGGCACCAGGAACTTCATCCCTGGGGCCCTCAGTGCAGGGAGAGCTAGGGTGGAGGAGAGCCTGAGGGGGCAATTATCTCTAGGTGGAAACTCTGTGACAGGCTTGCTCCAGCAGCCCTTATCAAACTGGTGTGTGTGTGTGTGTGTGTGTGTGTGTGTGTGTGTGTGTGTGCTCAGCCTGGTTCTTACAAAGGACAGGCCCTCTCTAGGCCTTCCTGGCCTTTCATTTCATAATATATCATTATTGGTCTGGAAATGTGCTAAGCCTGGAAACATATACCAGACTGCAGCTTTCTGTGGTGACACGAAACTTGTGAGGCTCTCAATCCTCAGGCAAGGAGTCAGGAGGAAGGCCTGTCTACTCTTTGATGTTCTCCTAATTCTTCTTTTCCCAGAGCTGAACATTTGGTTTAGGTGTTATAGGCTTGCTTGCATTTGAATATCCTCGAAGTGGTACATCAACAATAATGGTAATAATAACGGCAAAGCTATACCTTTTTTGAGCACTTACCTTATAATACCGAGCTCTCTGATCAGGCCTCTGATTCTGTGACAAAACCACAGTTTCGCCAAAGGCCACACCGGTGGTTGCAGATGGAGACCGGGCGGTCTGCGGCCTCCAAAGACCAGGCTTGTTGATAACTCTGATGCATTAGTACCTCAGAGAGTCCACGGCCATCTTAATTTTACGAAATTGCAACATGTTTGCTCTATTGGTCAGAAATCTGTATGTTTGTTTTTGTGGCAGGATCTCTGAGCACCTAGAGGCAGGGATTTTCTGCCTCTAATGTTCTCTTAAATTGAGCCTCTCGAAAGGCCCCAGGACCAAGTTTGGACACCAACAAAAGCCCTGTTGGAAAGAGGTGTGAGGGGGGCTGGGAGGTCTGTTAGTCATGGAGCCACCTCTTGGCAGGGACCTGACCCTCATTTTCCTTTAATGCGGTCAAGGCCGTTGAACCCAGGCCCAGACAACTTCCCTCAAAATCCTATTGCATTCCAGCCTGTGATTATTAATTATTATTATTAAAACAATCTTTCTTACTTATTGAGCACCTACTAAGTGCCAGGGACAGCCCAAGCTACTTTACAAATGCTCTGATTATCACAATAACTCTACCCCGGAGGGACTCTTGTTACCTCTGTTTATAGATAAAGAAACTGAGGCTTAGAGAGTGGAAGGACCTTCCCCAGGGCCAGGAGGGAGAGGTCTGCTCACCTCTAGAGCCTTGTTCTCAGGCAGGCAGCTTCCCAGATTCTCTCCCCTCTCCCAATCCTCTCATCCAGAACTCCTCTGTACAATCCACTTTCAAAAGTGGCAAGGAGCCTGGAGCACAGCCTGCACGGCTACTTTCCGCCTGGTGTCCTCTTGTTTTCTGACCTGGTGTCTGGTGAGCATAGACAACAGATTCTCTGCCCTGTGCTGGGACGGGAAGGACTGAAGTCTGTGCTTTGCCTGTGTGTAGCATCTGCGGCAAGCTCTTCTCAGGAAATGGAGGGATTCCTTCTATTCCAAGTGGTCAAGCCCAGAGGAAGCAGACATGCCTCATGAACGCGTTCCTTCAGCCTGTAAGAAGCAGTGAAAACTTCAGAGGCTTCCAGCCTCCTCAGCCTCTACCCATGACTCAGGTCTGCACCTCCCTGGAGCGGTGGTCCTGCCCTGGGGGCCTGCTGATACCTGGATGCGACACTTTGTTTTGGGTACCAGCTTCCTCTCTCCCGGGACTGTTGGAGAAAGAAGCAAGAAGATGTGCCCTGTATTTTGGAAAACATATCTTTCAGCCCTGCTCGGCCCAAATGTCCTTGAACCCAGGCGTTTTCATGGTAAAGAAGACTGATCAATAGCCCCGTTTCCAAGAGACAGGGAGGTTCTTTAACTTGCAGGAAGCGAAAACCCTGTCTGGGCTGGAAAGTCCTGAGCTCCGCACGCTGGCACTAGCTCCTGGGAACCAGCAAGTGAGATGAATTGGGAGCCTAGAGCAAAATATTTGGCTTCATGCAATTTAGTTTCTTTCTACTACTTGCTTAAAATTCTGCGGAACAATTAAATCTTAAAAGTGTCTCATGAGTACCTTGGGCTCTCTTTTCCTTCGGTTTTATTGATTGTATCTGATATCACTCACAAGAACAAGAATTTTTTTTTTTTAAACATTTAATAAGACCGTTTGGTTGGAATCCAGAAAGAGAAAGTCTGCAAAATGGGAAAGCATCTAAACCACGGCAGCTGGCTCAGCTCAGCAAGTAGAAAAGCTCACATCATCCTCGGGTTGTCTTTGATCAGGGTCTTGATGGGGACCAGTGAGGAAATAGCTCTGAATGAAGGCTGGGTGTTCCTGCCCGTGAGTATGTAGTGTATCCTTGGGGATAAGGCAGAAGATAAACACTCCAGGCAAAAAAAAAAAAAAAAAGACTTAAGGATCCTTTAAGGAGACAGATGAGCGAAAACAAACGAATACAAGGATCTTCTCCTCTCTCCACCCAAGCAGCCTACTGAGGGCTGATTTACAGGTAACATTGTACTTCTAAATTTCTGCACCAGGTAATCAAACTGAGTGACTTAATGCCACATAACTCAGGTGTGAAGCAGTCACTGAAGGTAGAAAACCATCATAAGCAAGTATTTATTTCATTTTTTCTGATCCCCTCTTGGCAAGTGGTTTACTCATTCTCTTTCCAAAGGCTTCCAGACATCTGAGCTGAGGAGGACCCGAGTGAATTAACAGCCTCAGGCTGGCTGATGAAGCCAGAACGTGCTGCCTGAGCCTCTTTTTAAAAATCCAAGTGAAAAGGTGTTTGAGAATAATAAAATCTAAGAGCCGCCTCTTGTCTATCCTGGAAGATGGGCTACCTGCCCACAGCATGGAGGTGTCACCAGAAGCTTCGAACGCAAGGCCCCTGCCAAGATGGGGATGACGATTTCTCAGCAAAAGGGGAAATGGAGGGGCAAGGAGGAGGTGGAGAAGGAATATGATTGCACTGGGCTTTGATGGCCTTGTGCCTTCAAGCCCCACGAAAGAGGGATTTGAACTGCAGCTCAATACAGAGCAGCGATCTCTGTTGGTAGCGGGGTGGTGGTGGGGGGCAGGGGGGCGTGGCACAGCTGACTTTTATAGGTTTGGAATGAAAAATGTTTTTAATTAAGGAGTGGAATTGGGGCTTTTAGTCTCGCTACACGCTATGTACCTGTCAAATCGGCTGGATGGGAATTGTGTTCTGACCTTTCACCCCCCACCTACTTTAACCAAAGGACTCAGGGAGAGTGTAGAGGAGTCACGAGCATCTGAGAAGATCTGAGGCTGCTTGCGGGGTGACACATGCAGAACACACCCCGATGCAGGGAGCACCCCCCCACATCCCATCGTGAGTGACTTACAGCGTGAATCCAGCTGCCTGGCTCGGGAAGGAAAAGTGGGTCTGCGTCACCACTGGCTGTGGACAAGAAGGAGAGCCGTGAAGGCTAGGGGACCCAACAAAACTAGAGAAACAAACAAGAAACATAAGGACAATAAAAATTTAGAAATTAAAAAGTGAAACAAAGCTAGAAAGATAATGTTCTGTGGCAGTACTCTCACTTGATAAAAGCCATCTCCAAAGTACCCCCAACCCCCCAAAAAAACCTTGTAAACGAAGGGGAATCGTTCTGTGCAGGTGACAGTGCTCGTGGGAGATGCCCACAGACAGCAAGCTTTGGTAACATCTGTGTGGAATTTCAGGACCCAGCAAAGGAAGGAGTTACGGGAGGAAGCCACCGTTCTCTCCTGGTGATAAACTCGGTGGTCTGAGCTCAGCTTCTGGAATTTTTCCCAATTCTTCTTTTTTTTTTTTGAAAGCCTCTCAGTTATAAGGTGCTTCCATATGAGATGTGAGTCCTTCCCTAAATATTGGAAAGAGCCTCCTGGGAGTTAAGCCATGAGAGGTACGCGGGCCTCTCACTGTGCTGGCCTCTCCCGTTGCGGAGCACAGGCTCCGGACGCGCAGGCTCAGCGGCCATGGCTCACGGGCCCAGCCGCTCCGCGGCATGTGGGATCTTCCCGGACCGGGGCACGAACCCGTGTCCCCTGCAGCGGCAGGCGGACTCTCAACCACTGTGCCACCAGGGAAGCCCCATCTATGTACTTTATATATAGTAGTTTGTATCTGCTAATCTAAAACTCCCTCTCCTCCTTCCCCTTTGGTAACCACAAGTTTGTTTTCTATGTCTATGAGTCTGTTTTGTTTTATAAATAATTTCATGTGTATTATTTTTTTAGATTTCACATATAAGTGATGTCATATAATATTTGTCTTTCTCTGTCTGGCTAACTTCACTTAGTATGATAATCTCCAGGTCCATCCGTGTTGCTGCAAATTTCATTGTCTTTTATGGCTGAGTATTTCATTTTATATATATATATATATATATATATATATATATATATATACACACCACACTGGAGACCTATTTTTTTTTTTTTTTTTTTTTTTTTGCGCGGGCCTCTCACCGTCGCGGCCTCTCCCGCTGCAGAGCACAGGCTCCAGACGCACAGGCTCAGCAGCCGTGGCCCATGGGCCCAGCTGCTCCGTGGCATGTGAGATCATCCCGGACCGGGGCACGAACCCGCGTCCCCTGCATCGGCAGGCGGATTCCCAACCACTGCGCCACCAGGGAAGCCCATGGAGACCTATTAATATTCTGCCACAGTTGAAGGCAAGGACGGTGTGATCGATCAGCTACACCCCCTCATATAAATTATTTGTTATATCATATCATTGATACATACACATAGATACTACATTGTTCACCATGCAGAAAGTTACTGAACAAGTTAAATTATACCGGTTTTGTTTTCTTTGTTAGACTTACTGTTTCTCTTACGATTATGTACTGAAATTTGTTGAACGATTTTTATCACATTTAGTATCAGGCATTGCGTTACAGCTGACAGAGATAACTGCTAACATTTATTGAGCCCTCACTATGTGCCAGGCATTCTTTTAAGCACTTTACATATATTAACTTATTTACTTGATACAGCAAACCTATATGCAGCTCAAACATGATCTGTAATTGATGCTATCATCTTGCTTGGCTGCAAATAAAAATTTCGTAATATCCTATAAGCATATGGTTAGCAATACGGCTGGGAATATGGGTAGAGAGATTGGGCTATTGTGATTAAGTGAGAGCATTTATCTAATTCACACCAGCACAAATTCAGTTTGATGGCTTAAGAAAAAAGTGTTGACATTTGGATTCATAAACATTATAACTTGGGAGAAGAGGGGTCCAAGGTCATTGCTGTGGTGTCGGTCTTGGGAAGAGTCTCAGCAAGAGAGCAGGAAAGGGAAGAAAGTCCCACGCTTTGTTGTCAGCATGTTCTACACATCTGATAGGAGGGAGCTTTAAGGACCCCATTGGTTCATCAGGCTGCGATGATGATCGTGGGTCTCTGAGTCTAAAGCATGAGAGGAGCTGTGACTTGCTGGGATTCTCTTCACTGCACTCCTGGAGAGATGCTTACTTTGCCCCTTGCCTGTTATTTATTGGTGATAATTCTTGCTATTAAGTCAAAACATGGAGGTTGAAGGATTTATAGACTCAGGAAGGCTATGATGCCTCACTCTCTCTTCTTACAATTTGACACACAACGGGACCTTAATTCGCCTTTGTTGAGGGAATCAGCAGATTTCTCTCCAGCCTACACAGGCACCGTGATAGCAATTTGTGATCTTATTATGTTAGGTTCACACCCTATTAGTATTTATTTTAGTTAATATAATGCAATTAGAGTGTAATCATATCAGCAGCTTTCAGATCATGTCAAAAAAATAAAAGTTATTGAAATACCAGTGCTAATGTAAAGTGATGGGAAATAGCTAATGCGTGGAAATATTTGGATTGAGTTAGGCATGAGGAGAAAGCTGGGCAGTGGGAGGCGTGGGGGAATCAGATCTTTGGCTTCTGAGATCCCTGTTGACATGCTCAGGGCTCAGGGCTGCCTCTTGCCTCTGCGTTCTTTCCCGGTTGGGGATGTGATCCTTTTACTCTTTATTCAGACAAAGTTCTCTTTGGGTGCATCCAAGAAGGTGGTCCTGAGGTTGATCATGGGAAGACAGAGATGGAGATCGAATTGCAACTTTTCTCTAAGTGGCTGTGTGATGCAGGCAAGCCTTCTACCTTCTCTGGGCCCTTAGTCCTCACCTGTAAGACAAGGAGGGTGTCCTAGATAATAATAAGTCCTCTGACTCTGTTATTATATTTAATGATACTATCACTTCTCTGAGCCTAAGCTGAGCTATGAGGCACATTAAACTGATGCTATTTTTTTTGGCTGGAGCAAAGCCCCAAGTGGCCCAGTGGCCACAGAAGACCAGCACTTCAGCACTGTGCAAACTGTTAGGTACCATTCAGTGCGTGCAGCCCTATCCTACCAGACCTTCTAGGACCTGGGTGGTGGAGTGTGGACAACTATTTCCTTCAGAGGGTGTTAAAGCTTTATAATGCCTGGCTTGGTCATAGTTTCTCATTCTGCAGCCCTTTCCTCAGCGCCTTGGCCGATCCTGATTTCCCCACCTGTTAAGGGAGTAGGTGGGGAATTTGGGCAGGTAGAAGATTCAGGAAAAGAAGCCAAGTGAAGAAGAAAAAGTAGTCTAAGAGCCAGATACCAATTTCCAATTTTGTTTTGGCAGCTCTGATTCTGGCTTCCCCACAGAAGGGTGCAGTGCCATCTGTGGGCTCTTTTCCAACTTTTGGACTCTTTTTTGGCTCTGACCATGACCACAAGAAGCTCATTGTTCGGTGCTTGTTAGCGATGGCACCGGTGGCGCAACTCTGAGGAAATAATTATCACTTATTTCTGAGAAGAAGCCTCCAGCTGGATCCGCGCTTGTAGTGGCGCATACATCTCGCAAAGAATTGTTATTTAAGCAATAATCCTGAGAAATTGGTCGTTACCCGCGTTAAACGACTCAGCCCATTGCCAAGGATGGTTAACGCTCTAATAAACTGGTCATTAAATGCAGTAACAATGAATTTCGAGGGGATTATTGCTATTATAAACC
Organism: Phocoena sinus; assembly: GCF_008692025.1. Lineage (NCBI taxonomy): Eukaryota > Metazoa > Chordata > Mammalia > Artiodactyla > Phocoenidae > Phocoena > Phocoena sinus. The sequence continues at coordinate 29,436,326 of NC_045783.1, read as the reverse complement.
TTAATCAATAGTTTATAACAGCAATAATGTGGTCCTTTCTCTTAATGGTAAGTAGGGCAGCTTGCGCCATCACCTTGAAAATGTTTCTGTGGTGGCTGGTGAGTCAGAGGGGAGGCCTTCTCAGTGCCACTCACTCTTCAGGGTCACACCAGGGATGGCAAAGGATACCTTGGGGGCTCTTGACTGCCCTGGTCTGTTCTCTGGGGACCAGGTGTGGAGCAAGAAGAAAGGGATTCACTTCCAGCCCCCATGGTCCTCCCCCATTACAGACACAGTGAAGCGCTGGGCATGGGAATGCTTGGATGTGCCCGGGCGTGAGACTCAAGATGAGGATAGGTTCAAGATGAGTCTCCTCGTGGATGGGTGGTGATTAGGAAGGAGAAATGACCACCTACTTAGGGGCGTGGAGTCTGCTAACTTGTGATGTGCCTCCAGGTAAAAATCACATCACTTTCAGGAGCCTCTGAAAGATGGAGCTTGCAATCAATCATGTCCCAAGTCCCTCTCTGGTATAATGCTCTGTGGTTCTTTTCATAATATTGGCATCTTATATTAGTTTACCATTATAGAGTAATAAGAATAATAACTTATGTAATCCTTGGTACTGTTCTTAGTTGTTTGCATTTATGAACTCATTGAATCCTTACAACAACCCTGCTTCTATTATCAAGGACTCTGAGGCTGAAGAGATTAAGAAACTTCTCTGAGTGCAGAGCTAACCCCAGGTGGAGCTGGGATTTCAACACAGAGAGTCAGAGTCTGTGTTCCTCCTTCTTACACTCTACCTTCTCTCTAGAAGTCCCCCTTCATTATTTAATTCAATCCTCACATCCTTTGAGGTAGGCTGGTTGGAGCTGCCATATTGGTTTTACGGATGAGTCAGCCAAGGCTTCTGCTTCTGGCTGTGTATGTGCCAGAGAGCTGTGCTGCGAGCTTCCAGACCAGCAACTTCTCTCTCCAATGATGTGGGCTGGGCACAGCCTGATGCCAGACTCCTCTTCACTGGGATCTCTTCCAACAAAAGGAAGGGAAAAGTTCATCCCCTCCCACATTGCCGGAAGCATGCCCCGGGGGACAGGAGGTCTGATTATTTTATCCAGCCTGACGTTGCTTAGAATGCATGGGAAAATGGACCTGCAGTAGACTTTGGGAGAAAGGGTATTTGGGTATTTAAAATTTTTTCTTTATTATAGAAAATTGAAAGCATGTATTGAAGGAGAGTTTAATGAACCCGCATGTAACCATCGCCAGCTTGAGCCGTTATCAACACATGGTCTATCTTGTTTCATCCAACCAGCCTCTCACCCCTTCTCACTCTGGAGTATTTTGGAGTAAACCACAGATATCATAGCATTTCATCGGTTATCACTTGGGCATGAATCTCTAAACGTTATCTTTTTTTTGTTTTGTTTTTGCGGTATGTGGGCGTCTCACTGTTGTGGCCTCTCCCGCTGTGGTGCACAGGCTCCGGACGTGCAGGCTCAGCGGCCATGGCTCACGGGCCCAGCCGCTCCGTGGCATGTGGGATCTTCCCGGACCGGGGCACGAACCCGTGTCCCCTGCATCGGCAGGCGGACTCTCAACCACTGCGCCACCAGGGAAGCCTTAAAAGTTAAGGATTCTTTACAACAATAATCACAATACTGCGGCTGGACCTTGAAAATGAACAATAATTCCTTACTATCATCAACGATGCAGTCAGATTTCAAATTTCCCAGATTGTCTCATAAATGTACTGGGGTTTTCTTTTTGCTCCAGCTACTCACATGCTCTGTCACCTGAGACAAATCCCTTCCCTGTTTTGTTTCCATTTACTCATCTGTAGAATGGGATATACAATCCACTCTCCTTCTCTTCCATCACTGGTCACTGCGTGGTTGAGACGAGGCTTTTGCTGGAAGGCCTTTCAATGGCAGCATCTCTTTTTTTTTTTTTTTTTTTTTTTTTTTTTTTTTTTTTTTTTTTTTTATGCGTTACGCGGGCCTCTCACTGTTGTGGCCTCTCCCGTTGCGGAGGACAGGCTCCGGACGCGCAGGCTCAGCGGCCATGGCTCACGGGCCCAGCCGCTCCGCGGCATGTGGGATCTTCCCAGACCGGGGCACGAACCCGTGTCCCCTGCATCGGCAGGCGGACTCTCAACCACTGCGCCACCAGGGAAGCCCGGCAGCATCTCTTAATAAGCTGCACTGTCATGCCTGGGTCTCCTCTGCAGACCCAGGGAGGAACACTCAAGGGGCTGCTCCCATAGTGCGCCCTTTTGAGTTTGACCTTCTTTTCTTCTGGCACACGCCAGAGAGCAGACTTATTATAGGGATGGAGGGGAGGGAGAGCAATCCTTCATGCCAGCACTGCCTCCCTGCCAGGTGGCCTGTCTACAGAGGAAGCAGGAGCGTCTTAGTGACCTTTCTCCCGGAGAGGAAAAGGGAAGATGCTGGCTGCATTTAGACCATCAGTGAAGTGATGCTGCCCCTCCAAAGCCAGCCTTGGGGCAATCAGGCCACACTGAATGAAAAAGCCCCATTCTCCTCTTATCCTTGGTCCTCTGGGTTATAACCCCAGTTCTGCCACTGCCCCACTGCGACTCTACTTCCTCCTGTGCAAAGTGGGAGGACTGGGCGGGAGATGCCCTGGAAGAGTGTAGAGAAACACCTGCAGGCTTTTTCAATCTTTATATTTTCTTCTGGAATTTATACACGGCTGAGAGGGAAACCTCTTCCCTGGACTTTCTCTCCCCACCTCCCTCCCTCTCTCCCCACCTTGAGAATTTTAGGACTAAAGGGTGGCCTGTGTCACTTGGTGTGCTAACATCCTATGAAGCCAAGGTTTTGCCCAATTTACCAAGGTGTTTCCTGTCCTGCAGAGCTAAGAGGGCTGTGTCTGCTGGACAGTGACTCCTGGGGCAGGAGGTTGCCCTAAATGACCTTTGATGGAGCTCCTTCTTCTAGGTTTTGCCTGGGACATCAGATTCTTTTCTGTAAGATGTGTTTACCCACAGCGACTTGTGCCTTGGGGATGTTGAACAGGGATAATTCATAAACACAAGAGATAGACCAGGACATTGAAATGGGGATGATTTAACAATAGGAAGACCCACCAAATATCTGCTTGTCTTCTTCTCTTCTGGACTCTGAGTTGGGCTGTGGGCCAGGACAACTGGCCCAGTTTTCTCACCATTCTCCCACCCACGGTGCAGCTCGGTCTCCACCCGGAGTCTCCTCATCCACCTGGGCCTTACAGCGGATGTTCTGCTTGGTGATTCAGCCTCGGCACCCAGCTGCCAGTGGGTGGGGGTCTCTAGAGGGTCTGCAGGTTCAAAAAGTCTCTTTTCTTCCCAGGTGGGAAACTTTAGGATTTATTCAAGGTGCACTTCTAGAACCGCTACCCTGGGCTGACTGTCCTTCTTCAGCCCCTGGGCCACATCTTGTGGGGTCCGTTTTGCCAGGCTGCCCCTCCAGGCCTTCCCCAGGGTCCCCAGCCTCCTGTTGCTCCTTTGTCCCCAGCCTTTGTAGAGGGGAGCTGAGGCCAGCGGCAGAGGGTGGAGGACATAAAAAAGACTGATCTGGAATAAACGGAAAAGTTTACTCTGTGCGGCAGCGAAATAAAAAAGCTCATTCAGAAAGTTAATGATTTATTTTATAGTTTCATTATCAGGGTCACATTACTCAATAGCATTTCAAACATGTCATTTGTACAAACTATGGTAATTAAAATTTATAACATACTTCATCAGCAGCATATGAATCTTTTAGCCGGCACTCTGCTGTCATATAAACAGTGTAATTTCAGCTGTAATTCACCCTTTATTGGCTCTCATTTGTGATTTAACAGCCATCAATGACTGTGCTATAAAGAATAAATTAACCATCCGTAAACCTGACGATGACAGGGACAGTCAAATAGACTTAAACGCCTTCCGCCCAGCTCTGGGAGCCGACAGAGAACAGGTGAAGGCCAGGTACACACCAGCCCCTCTGCACAAAGGACCTTCCTGCATCCTGCTGCCTGCTTTCACCAGGATGCCTCCTTGTCGGCCCCGAGGTCCCTCTGGCTGCCACTTGTAGGAGTATCAGCTTCTCTGCTCCCAGGATGGGGAGGTGGAAGGAGAAATGGCCCCTTCACAGACGCATCTTGGGATGTCTGTGCCCGTGCTGGGAGCTAAGCTATCATCTGTAGGGTAATTGTCAAGAGAGAACGTTTGGAAGTGTGCAGGGGCATTTTCCGTTGATCTAATAGCTGGGCGGGGGAACCACTGGCATATGGGAGTTGGGGCCAGAGATGTAAGGCTGCAGAGAGCAGGATTTGTCCCCACTCCAGTGCCTTGTGTCAGAAACACTGTCAGTCCAAACTTCTTGTGCAATGAGGAGACGGGGCAAGGGCCTTGCTGCCAGCTGTCCTGGCCCTCAGGGCAGAGAGGGAATGAGAGCCTAGTCTGAAGGTGATGGCGCCTAGGGCAGGTCTGGCTGGCTCGCAGGGAGTGACAGTCCGGATGGATCAGGAACATTCCCCCTCTGAGGGCCACGCTCCTCGGCGCCCCCTTGGCGGGGGTGACGGTCGGGGCGCTCTGGCTGGGCCGCATGACTGACACTGCACACAGCTCATAAATGAAGTGGATTGGATTTGTTACTGAGACGTCTCCAAGGAGCCTGGGTCATGCAGGCCAATAAAATTGGCCTCATAAATTCATCCTGACATGCAGGATTACTCCAGCCTGCTGAGGTCACCTTCCTGCCCTGATTTATCACCCGCCTATGGGTTAATAATACTGTTTACTGAGTGTTCCCTTCTCGTTTTGCCACTTGCCCTCCCTTTCTTGGAGCAGATACTGATCAGAGCATCTCTTTGGAAGGGTGTGATGGGGGGAGAGAGGAGTGGAAGGAGTACGTGGGTGGGGCGTTGTTTCATTCTGGGCTGTTTTAAAGCAATATATATATATATATATATATATATATTTTTTTTTTTTTTTTTTTTTTTTTTTTTTTTTTCTCTCTCTGAGACGTTACCTCCAACGCTTCCCATCCAGGGCCCTATTTGGAGTTTTACCTGAAAAAAGGTGGTTTGGGCAAGAGTGGATCCCCTCCCGCTGCCATATGTGTGCTTGGGACATTAAATAAGAAGTGACTTTTCTGTCCTTCCCCTGGCCGAGTCATAGGCGACTCACCCCCATGAAGGGTGTGCCAATGACCAGTCTCTGCTTCGAAATATTATGGGATTTAGTGCTGATATGGAGAAGCTGGTGGAGAGCAGATGCCTGTCCTTTCTCTTCTCATGACCAGAAGATGTCGGTGGTAAGAACATGGAAAATCCTCACGGATTTTAAAGTCCCTCCCACACCTGAAGTTCTCTGACACCCCTTCTTCCCATTGACAAGCTTCCACGTGTTACCTTCGGGGCTTGCGTGCTACAGTTTGAATGATCCAAACGAAACCGAAGCAAAACCACGGAAAAATTAGGTGGGTGGCTCTTTAAATGTTTCCCTTCCGTACAACAAGTCGTCTGGGCAGTACCCGAGTCCCCTCTTCCTTCTTGTAGCAATGGGCTTGAGACCAAGCGCTTGGCCGTGACACCATAAATAAATGAAATCGGGGGCCCTCAAGCATGTGACTGCAGGGTCTCAAGGCTGACTTGAATCAGGAGGCCTGGGCGAACTCAGGGGCAGAGCTCCGGGTGGGACATCACATCTCTAAATGAATTAGCAAACAATTATGGAGCAATTTCTCTGTGAGTTTCAAACCTCAAGGGTTTAGACAGTGTCTGCCCTCAAGGTACCTGTAGTCTACTGAGGAATCACGATGAACGACTATTCAGATGATTTGGGGGTGTCAGTAGAGGTACTGTGAAGAAGAGGCAGACTTCTTTTTATTGTGCTTTGCAGGTACTGCATTGTTTACAAATTGCAGGTTTGTGGCAACCCTGTGTCGAGCAAGTCTATTGGCGCCGTTTTTCCATCGGCATTGGCTCACTTCGTGTCCCTGTGTCACATTTTGGTAATTTTTGCAATATCTCAAACTTTTTTATTATTATCATATTTGTCCTGAGGATCTGTGATCAATGATCTTTGATGTTGTTGCTACGCCTTGCCAAAGGCTCAGTGGATGGGTAGCAATTTTTAGCAATAAAATAGTTTTAAATTAAGGTCTGTACATTGTTTTCTTAGACATAATCCTATTGCACACTTAATAGACTACAGTAGACTACAGTAGAGTGTAAACACTTCTATATGCACTGGGAAACCAAAAAATGGCTATGACTTGGTTTACTGCAATATTAGCTTTATTGCCGGGGGGCTGGGTGTCTGGAACCGAACCCACAGTATCGGTACGTAGAGTGAAATTGTCTATATATGTGTGCATAGTGAAATAGGGGAGGGAGAGAATGATTCCAACTGGGGCAAATCCTGGATGTGGTTTGGGGCTGGACATTTACTTATTCAATCATTAAACACTTCTGAAATCCTGCTTCTAACCAGGCACTGGGTCCCACTGTTTGAAAACTTTTCTAGGCTGCTGCTTTGGGGCTGATGGCCACCTAAGTCCTAACCCTTCTCCATGCAAGTGACCTTCTCTGCTCCTTCTCCAGTCTCCTCCCCTGGCCACGGCTCTTGTCCAGCTGCTGATGTGCCCCGAGAGAGCGTTCAGAAGAAAAAAATTGCTTTCAGAGAGCCTGAGCCAGCTTCCACCGAGTGAGGGCCGAGGAGGGATGGGTTGGACATCCACGCAGCGCAGAGGGGATCCTGCCAGAACCAACCCTGGTGAGGCTGCAAACTTTCTGGCCACTGCTCCACAGCCGGCTTCTTTGCTTCCCAGGATCCCTGGTTGCCCGGTGGTTGCAGAGCTTTGAGCAGTTGGCTTTGGACACTCCGCCAGCCCCAGAAGAGGGAGGAAGGGGTAGAAATGGGGAGACTGGGGCTTTGCCATATGGAGAGTGAACCAGACAGGAGTGGTTTTGGTGACCCAGAGGACACAAATTCAATAGATTGGCTTCTAGTCGTGATCAACCCTCCCTCCCTCCCTCGGCCAAGGAGGGAAGAGGACTAACCGATTCCCAGGTGATGCCACAGGTGCTGTCACACCTGCCACCTCATTTCCTGTCACGGCACCCTGACAGGTGGACATTTTTAGCTCTCTCTCTTTTTCTTTTTAACCAGTGGGGAGATCCACTTAGAGAAGCTAAGCTATGGGGTCAAGGTCACACACCTAGTAAGTGATCTGGACCAAAGCCCATGCTTTTCAAAACCATAGCGGGGGCTCCTCAGGCTCCCTGAGGAAGCTGACAGGGCGACATGAAGAGGCTTGGGCAGTGCAGAGCCGGCCAGTGGCAGGACTGCTCTTCAGTCTGGCTCTCCTCCTACTTCATTCTGCTGCTTCCCACTTGCCCTGTAGGAAGTCCATTAAATAGAGGTACTTGTCTTCCACAGAGCATTCACTCACTCTGGAGAATTAAAAAGCTTTGGGAATTCGGGGATTTGTGGAGAAGAGCAAATACTATCTCTCTGGAGATATAGATACATATACATATTCGGATGGGAAGAAAAGCCGGCTGGAGTCCCTGGGATTGGGCGGCCTGAATCCAGGGTCATTTCCAGGCATGATGGTAGGGTAGCTAGAAGTACTTCAGTGCCTCGTCTGTGAGGGCCACTGCTGGCTGTGAATTTTCACGGCCCGGCCTCGGACGCCTGTGATGTCACCAGCCAAGGTCCTCTCTCCTGTGTTTGCCTGAGGCCTCACACGGTTCTCTCGTACCTACTGGCCCATTGCACCCCTGCAACGGCTGGGTACAAAGGGCTTTCTGTTAAAACAAAACAAAATGAGAAAATCAAAACCCTCACCACCAAGATGCAGGGAAATGGTGGGTTTGGGCCTCGCATCAGGGCAGGCTTCCTGGGTTAGGACAGATGTCCTCCACAGGTGGGCGGGTGGTCAGCATTCAACTGTCCCACTGTGCCCGGTGCTGTGCTAGACGTGGTGGGTAGGCAGAGGGAGATGGCAAGGGGGCAGGTGAGCCACATGTCACGGGCAGCAGGCTTGTCCCGAAGGTACTTACACATCTGCCCTCTCTGGCATGTGCTCCTTGAGCTGGTAAAAACCTTCCTAGGGTGATGGTCCAGAGTCATCCACTGAGAAGAGCAGGGGTCGCACACACAGGGTTCCAGACCTAATTCTGCTATTCGCTACCACCTGTGTGACCTTGAGTCAGTCGCTCCAACCTTTTCCCCTGCTTGGTTTTTCCATTTGTCAATTGAGGGATGGCGTGTGATGAAGGAGACAGGGATCTGAAAATAAAGCGTTATTATGAGACAGAAGGAGGGCATTGTTTCAGAGATGGGGACCCCCATCACTCCTGGTCTGACTTTGAGACAACCTTCAAGCTACACGTCGCGCATTTGTGTCATGGGCTGAGCTGTATCCCTCTCAAATTCACATGTTGAATCCTAACCCCCAGTGTCTCAGAATGTGACTGTATTTGGAGACGGACTCTTTCAAGAGGAAATTAAGTTAGAACGAGGCTGTTAGGTTGGACCCTGATCCAATGTGAGTGGTGTCCTTATAAGAAAGAGATTAGGGCACAGACACACACAGGGGGAAGACCCTGTGAAGACACAGGCCATTTACAAGCCCAGGGGAGAGACAGCCTTAGGACATCTTGATCTTGGACGTCCAGCCTCCAGAACTGTTGTTTAAGCCACCCAGATGGTGGTACTTTGTTATGGCAGCTCAAGCAAAGTAATATACACAGCAAGATGATTTAATACTCTTATTAGAGACACCTTTGAGAATTTCAGAACCACCATTAAAAGAACTGAGAGTGACCAAAGGGATGGGTCAACAGGGTGTGGTCACAGTATAGGCCCAGGGGTGCAGGTAGTTTGGGGACTAGATTGGGAATGATTGTGTGGGTTTTGCCTATGGTTTCTGAGTACCGTGGGAGGAGGAATTCCCATTTATCTCTTTTATCTAATCAGCCTATTAAATCTGTGAAGTTGGCGTGACAATTTCCAATTTACTGTTGGGGAAGCCAAAGCCCGGAGGCTTAAGTGACGTGACCCCAGCCCTACTCCAATCTGAGCAGAGCCAGGACTTCGGGAAGTTGAATTGCTTAAACGCTTTGCTTGGGTCCGGCCCAGCAAACATAACTCAAGGCCTGCGCCCAGCTACAAAGGTGACCTGTTAGAGGAGCCATTTGAAAGAAATAAAGAAGATGAGGCACCAGGAAGAATTTCAAAGCCTTCGCCCAAACAGGACAAATGGCTGCAGGCCTGAGGTTCGTACAGACAGCCGGCCACATCTCAGAATGCCACTCCTGCCGCAAGCCAATGCCTCGCTCGCTCTGAAATTTATGCTGGAATTTAGACAGAGAACAGGAATCAGCGTAATCTCAGGATGAAGGATCACTGTCTCTGCAAATGCATTACCTGCTTAGAAAACGACATGTTAAAGAATACGGATAATATATGGGCACGGAGAGAGCGATTTCCATACCTGGGCTCCTCCGGCTAAAATACGCACACCTGCACCAGAGGCGGAAGATGACAAAGGAAGTCACTGAGGCCCCAGAGCATCTTCTGTGTCGGCTGTGGCTCTGACACTCCAAACAAAAGACTGTGCAAGCTCATCGAGCAGCCCCTTCCCCCCCTCTTCCCGACATGGGGTGTCTTGGATGCAGGAGACCTGAGTGTGGGCACTGGACCCCGTGCTTTTTCACCCCAGAATCAGATACCCTTGGGGCTGACAGAATGAGGGAAGATGGAGAGGAGGCGTTAGACCAAGTGAGTACCATGGGAGGAGGAATTCTCATTTATTTCTTTTATTTAAGTAGGAATTAGAGCAACTTCCCATGATCTCCTTCCCCATCATTCTCCTGGATTTCTGATCCCTCCCTACATGATCCATTAGCAGCCCTCTGTGGGCCTCTCTTGCGTGGAGAGGAGATACAAAGACAGAAATAGACTCACAGACTTAGAGAACGAACTTATGGTTTATGGTTACCAGAGGGGGAGAGTGGGCAGGGGAGAGTGGGGTGGGAGGGATAGATTGGGAGTCTGGGACTGACAGGTACACACTGCTATATTTATAAAGGATAACCAACAAGGACCTGCTGTATAGCCCAGGGAACTCTGCTCAATACTCTGTAACAGCCCAAATGGAAAAAGAATTTGAAAGAGAATAGATACATGTTTATGTATAACTGAATCACTTTGCTGTACACCTGAAACGAACACAAACACAGTTAATCAACTAGACTCCAATATTAAATAAAAATTTAAAAAAAGATACAAAGACAGATCTTAGCTTGTGGGGAGCACAGACCTCTGACGTAGCTGTCAGGCTTCCTGTTCTCTCCCCACCTCTCTCTGTCTTCAGCGGCTCCAAGACAGAACAAGGTGAGGGAGAGTGTGGGCTTGGAGCCAGAAAGACCAGTTTTCTGTGACTACTTCCAGCTTCGTGACCAACTGGCAGTGTGACCCTGGCCGTGTTCCTGTTCTTTCTAAGCCCCAGCCTGTTGCAGGCACTGCCCGCCTCCCTCTCTTTGCCCCAAGCTGCCTCGTGTCATGGCTCAAGGCTACGTCTTGGTCTTCTCCATTGCCGCTAGCTCTGTGGCTACAGTGTGATCTCAGTGACCAGGCCACTTTCCTCCATGCTCCGCTCAGGAGAGAAGCCATTCTCAGTCTAATGGGCCTGTAGAACAGGTGCATCCCTCTTGCTGTAACGATTATGGGATAAACAAAGTGAAAGAACCCAAACCCAAGTACATTGCCCTAAAGGGGGAAATAATATTTCAAAGTGGCCAGAATGTTTACCAACCCAAGGAAAGGGAAACAGCACCGCAGCACTGAGACTCAGGCTCTCCCTCTGTGGCAAGAGAGTGAACCTCTGCTGGCCAGGCCACCATTTAAAGGTCCGGTTCTTGTCCTCCAGAGGGGTGCCTGGAGGAAAACGAATTCAAGGATAACTTATGTGCCAGTTTTTTCTTCTTTCTTGATGGAAATGGAAAAGAGCCTGAGCATTGCTGTCTGTGGAGGGTCCAGCTTGGAAGCATCTGTGTTTATACAAAGGAGGGATGGATGTCAGGAGATGGCCCTACGGGGTCCCTAACAGGCCTGGTTGGAAGATCTCACGGAACAGGCCTACGGTGGGTGAGGGACTGGAAGGCATGGCTTCTTCATCAGCGTTGGGTGAAAGATCTGGGCTTTTCAAGCACAGTGCTGGAAAGGAGCAATGCTCCCTCATGAAGTTGTACAACAGATGCAGGGTTTCTGCCTCCCCCCGCCCCCCCCCCCAGCTTGTTGGAGCCCCTTCCTTATTCACCATCATTCTCCAAAATGGTTTTTGGCTCCATAAAACCAAAGGCATTTGGAGCATAAAACCAAATGCCTTTTGTGTGATGGCCTTCTTGGCATGAGTTAATAAGGTACAGAATTAACGAGCACGGCCTCTGCACTCCTGGTTCCACTATAAAATGGTGCTTGGGTGGGAGGGTTGTTGTTACCAACCCTCTGGGTTATTTTTTTGTCTTTCAGGTCTGGTCCCTTTTCTTTTTAAAAAAATTTTTATTTATTTTTAAAATTGAAGCATAGTTGGTTTACAATGAATCACTTTGCTGTATCATTACAACGATACAGCAAAGTGATTCAGTTATACCTACATATGTGTATCTATTCTTTTTTGGATTCTTTTCCATTATAGGTTATTACAAGATATCGAATATAGTTCCCTGTGCTATACAGTATGTCCTTGTTGTTTATCTATTTTATATATAGTATTATGTCTTTTAATCCCAAATTCCCAATTTATCCCTAGCCCCTCTTTCCCCTTTGGAAATCATAAGCTTGTTTTCTATGTCTTTGAGTCTGTTTCTGTTTAGTAAACAAATTCATTTGTATCATATTTTTATTACTTATTTATTTATTATTATTTTAAAATTTTTATTTATTTATTTTTTTTTGCGGTACGCGGGCCTCTCACTGTTGTGGACTCTCCCGATGCAGAGCACAGGCTCCAGACGCGCAGGCTCAGCGGCCATGGCTCATGGGCCCAGCCGCTCCACGGCGTGTGGGATCTTCCCACATGGGGCACGAACCCGTGTTCCCTTCATCGGCAGCCGGACTCTTAACCACTGCGCCACCAGGGAAGCCCTTTAGCCTTTTTTTTTTTTTTTTTTTTGCGTGTATCATATTTTTAGATTCCACAGGTAAGTGATGTCCTAATCTGTCTTTCTCAATCTGACTTAGTTCACTTAGTATGACGATCTCTAGGTCTATCCATAGATCTGGTCCCTTTTCATCTTACTTTTTCCTCCCATGGAATGGAAAGTTCTTTAGACAAGCATGTGGGATGCTCAATTCCTTCCTTGGGTCTGGTACTGCTTATAGGAAACAGGGAAGAGAGAAGGAAGCAAGAAGACGTGTGAATAAAGTCTCCTATAAGCCTGCTTATAGGAAACAGGGTGAGAGAAGGGTGGAGGGGGAAGGGAAGTGTCAAGTGGCATGACCAGGACTGCCCCTTGAGCAACACTGAGATAACACACAAGGAAACGGAGCATTTATTCATTCAGATAAATAATATTTATTGAGGGCCTACTATGTACATGCACATGTGGCATCTATTTTTATCTAAAAATATTTATGGAGGGCCTATTATGCATCAGGTGTAATAGACAGACTATAAGCAGAAAATAGATGAATCTTTGCCTTTGCCATTTGGAGTTAGCAATGTCCTTCCCCCATGTTAGCCCCAGGTAACCACTGATCTGTTACCAAACACGAGTTTGGCTTATTCTAGAATTCATGCAAAGGGAATCATGCAGCATGTACTCTTTTGTGAATGGCTTTTTTCACCTACCAAATGTTTTTTAGTTTCATCCACACTATTGCAAGTACCAGAAGTCCATTCTTTTTATTGCTAGAATTTCATCGTGTGGATATGCCACAGGTTGAGTGAACCATTTATCTGTTGATAAACGTTTGCTATTCACGTACGAGTCTTTGTGTGGACACACGTTTTTATTTATCTTGGATGAATACCTAGGACTGAACTGTCTAGATATTTTAGTAAATGTAAACTTAACAAGAAACTGCCAAAAATTTGCCAGAGTGGTTGCATCATTTTCCACCCCACTAGCAATATATGGGATTTCCGGCTGCTTCATATCCTTGCTAATACTACATATTGTCAATCTTCTGAATTTTAGCCCTTCTACTTGGTGTGTGTGGTGGTATATGCATATATTTTTTAATGGTACAGTTACTTTTTAATTTTATTTATTTATTTACTTTTGGCTGTGTTGGGTCTTCGTTTCTGTGCGAGGGTTTTCTCTAGTTGTGGCAAGCGGGGGCCACTTTTCATCGCGGTGCGCGGGCCTCTCACTAACTCGGCCTTTCATTGCGGAGCACAGGCTCCAGACGCACAGGCTCAGTAGTCGTGGCTCATGGGCCTAGCTGCTCCATGGCATGTGGGATCTTCCCAGACCAGGGCTCGAACCCGTGTCCCCTGCATTAGCAGGCAAATTCTCAACCATTGCGCCACCAGGGAAGCCCTGTGGTGGTATATTTTAATGGTTTTAATTTGTATTGCTCTGAAGACTAATAATATTAAGTCTTTTATGAAGTGTCTGTTCAATCATTCAGTCAATTATTTCATTGATGCTTTTGTCTTTTTTATTATTGTGTTGTAGTAGTTTTCTATATATTCTGCATGTCATGTGTATCTAAGGTTTTCTGCCAATCTGTGGCTAGTCATCATTTTTTATTTTTTAATAGTGTTCACCTAAGAACAGAAATTTGTAATTTTTTTTTTTTTTTTTTTTTTGGTATGTGGGCCTCTCACTGTTGCGGCCTCTCCCGTTGCAGAGCACAGGCTCCGGACGCGCAGGCTCAGCGGCCATGGCTCACAGGCCCAGCCGCTCCGCGGCATGTGGGATCTTCCCGGACCGGGGCACGAACCCGTGTCCCCTGCATCGGCAGGCGGACTCTCAACCACTGCGCCACCAGGGAAGCCCAGAAATTTGTAATTTTGATGAAACATAATTGATTAAGTTTTTTTTTTTGAAAGGTTTTGTAGTTTCAGCTTTTACATTTAAGTTTATGACCCATGTTGATGTTTGTGAATGGTGTGAGGTAAGGGTTAAGGTTCATTAAAATAAATATGGATGTTTAGTTTTCCAGCACTACTGTTGAAAATACTATCCTCTCTCCATTCAATTATATTTCTATCTGTGTGAAAAACGAATGGACTATATATGGGCAGGTCTATTTCTATATTCTCTATTCTGTACCATTGATCTATACGTATATCATTATTATAGACCACACTATTTAGATTAGTGTAGCTTTATAATGAGTCTTAAACTCAGGTAGTGTAAATCTTCCAAATATATTCTTTTTCGAAAAATTGTTTTGGCTATTCCTTTGAATAACCTTTAGGCCCTTTGAATTTTCATACACTTTAAAATATTTGCCAGGGATCTCAGTCCTTTGCTACCTATTTTCAAACATCGGAAATTAGTTTTAAATGCAACATTTCCAGTTTTCTAATTGTTTATGGCAGGCAGGCAAGTCCAGCTCCAGTTAATTCAACATGGGTGGAAGCAGAAGTCAAGTGTTCAGAGTTCTGAGACTACATAGCAGAATCTAAGCCTGTGAAGGAGGCTGAAAAAAAAATGCCCATTGATAGTTTAATTAATATGTGTCTTGGTGTGTTTTTCCTAGGGTTTATCCTGTATGGGAGTCTGTGCTTCCTGGACTTGGGTGACGATTTCCTTTCCCATGTTAGGGAAGTTTTCAACTATAATCTCTTCAAATATTTTCTCAGACCCTTTCTTTTTCTCTTCTTCTTCTGGGACCCCTATAGTTTGAATGTTGGTTCATTTAGTGTTGTCCCAGAGGTCTCTGAGATTGTCTTCAATTCTTTTCATTCTTTTTTCTTTATTCTGCTCCTCGGTAGTTATTTCCACCATTTTGTCCTCCAGCTCACTTATTCATTCTTCTAACTCAGTTATTCAGTTATTGATTCTTTCTAGTGTATTTTTCATTTCAGTTATTGTGTTGTTCATCTCTGTTTGTTTGGTCTTTAGTTCTTCTAAATCTTTTTTAAACATTTCCTGTATTTTCTCAATCCATGCCTCCATTCTATTTCTGAGATTCTGGATCTTCTTTACTATCATTACTCTGAATTCTTTTCCAGGTAGATTGCCTATTTCCTCTTCATTTATTTGGTCTTGTAGGTTTTTACCTTGCTCCTTCACAAAATACTAGCAAACAGAATCCAACAGCACATTAAAAGGATCATACTCTATGATCAAGTGGGATTTATCCTAGGGATGCAAGGATTCTTCAATATACACAAATCAATCAATGTGATACACCACATTAACAAATTAAGGAATAAAAACCATATGATTGTCTCAATAGATGCAGAAAAAGCTTTTGACAAAATTCAACACCCATTTATGATAAAAACTCTCCAGGAAATGGGCATAGAGGGAACCTACCTCAACATAATAAAGGCCATATATGACAAACCCACAGCAAGCATCATACTCAATGGTGAAAAACTGAAAGCATTTCCGCTAAGATCAGGAACAAGACAAGGATGTCCACTTTCACCACTCTTATTCTACATAGTTTTGGAAGTCCTAGCCACAGCAGTCAGAGAAGAAAAAGAAAAAAAAAGGAATACAAATTGGAAAAGAAGAAGTAAAACTGTCACTGTTTGTCGATGACATGATACTATACAAAAAAATCCTAAAGGTGCCACCAGAAAACTATTAGAACTAATCAATGAATTTGGTAAGGTTTCAGGATACAAAATTAATGCACAGAAATCTCTGGCATTCCTATTCACCAACAATGAAAAATCAGAAAGAGAAATTAAGGAAACACTCCCATTTGCCATTGCAACAAAAAGAATAAAATACTTAGGATTAAACCTGCCTAAGGAGACGAAAGACTTGTACTCAGAAAGCTATAAAACACTGATGAAAGAAATCAAAGATGACATAAACAGATGGAGAAATACACCATGTTCTTGGATTGGAAGAATCAATATTGTGAAAATGACTATACTACCCAAAGCAATCTAGAGATTCAATGCAATCCCCATCAAACTACCTATGGCATTCTTCACAGAGTTAGAACAAAAAATTTTACAATTCATATGGAAAAACAAAAGACCCCGAATAGCCAACTCAATCTTGAGAAAGAAAAACAGAGTTGGAGGAATCAGGCTCCCTGACTTCAAACTATACCACAAAGTTACAGTAATCAAGACAGTATGGTACTGGCACAAAACCAGAAATATAGATCAATGGTACAGGAGAGAATGCCCAGAGATAAACCCATGCACATATGGGCACCTAATTTATGACAAAGGAGGCAAGAACATACAATGGAGAAAAGACAGCCTCTTCAATAAGTGGTGCTTGGAAAGCTGGACAGCTACATGTAAAAGAATGAAATTAGAACACTCTCTAACACCATACACAAAAATAAACTCCAAATGGATTAAAGACTTAAATGTAAGACCAAACACTTAGAGGAAAAATCTCTTAGAGGAAAAACACTCTTTGACATAAACCACAGCAAGATCTTTTTTGACCTACCTCCTAGAGTAATGAAATAAAAACAAAAATAAACAAGTGGGACTTAATAAACTTAAATCTTTTGCACAGCAAAGGAAACCATAAATGAGCCAAAAAGACAACTCTCAGAATGGGAGAAAATATTTTCAAATGTAACAACAGACAGATTAATCTCCAAAATATACCACCAGCTCATGGAGCTCAATATCAAAAAAACAAACAATCAAGTTAAAAAATGGGCAGAAGACATAAACAGACATTTCACCAAGGAAGACATACAGATGGCCAAGAGGCACATGAAAAGATGCTCAACGTCACTAATTATTAGAGAAATGCAAGTCAAAGCTACAATGAGTTATCACCTCATGCTGGTCAGAATGGCCATTATCAAAACATTTAGAAACAATAAGTGCTGGAAAGGGTGTGGTGAAAAGGGAACCCTCCTGCACTGTTGGTGGGAATGTAAATTGATACAGCCACTATGGAAAACAGTATGGAGGTTTCTTAATAAACTAAAAATAGAGCTACCATATGACCCAGCAATCCCACTACTGGGCATATACCCTGAGAAAACCATAATTCAAAAAGAGTTGCATACCCCAGTATTCACTACAACGCTATTTAAATAGCCAGAACATGGAACCAACCTAAATGTCCATCAACAGATGAATGGATAAAAAAGATGTGGCACATATATACAATGGAATATTACTCAGTCATAAAAAAATGAAATTGAGTTATTTGGAGTGAGGTAGATGGAACTAGAGTCTGTCATACAGAGTGAATTGTCAGAAATAGAAAAACAAATACCATATGCTAACGCATATATATGGAATCTAAAAAAAAAAAAAAAGGTACTGATAAACCTAGTTGCAGGGCAGGAATAAAGATGTAGACATACAGAATGGACTTGAGGACATGGGGTGGGAGGCCAAAGCTGGGGCGAAGTGAGAGTTGCATCAACATATACACACTACCGAATGTAAAATAGTTGGTTGGTGGGAAGGGAGATCGGCTCGGTGCTTTGCGATGACCTAGAGGGGTGGGATAGGGAGAGTGGGAGGGAGGCTCAAGAGGGAGGGGATACGGGGACATGTGTATGCATATGGCTGATTCTCTTTGTTGTGCAAGAGAAATTAACACAGTATTGTGAAGCAATTATACTTCAATAAAGATCTATTAAAAAAATACCCACTGAATTTAGTAACCTGGAAACCACTGGTGGCTTTATAGAGATATGTTTGCTAGGAGCAGATTGGAAACTAGATTGCAGTGGACTGAGGGATAGGTGGTAGGTGAGTTTATTGGTTCCAGCAGTACTAGGTTTTGCAACAAATAAAAATCAAAGTTTCAGTGCCTTCACTGAACAGGAGTTAATGTATTGCTCTTGTAACAGTTGTGTTTCTGGATGTTCCTGGTCATTGGGTAGCTTTCTCTCATGATATGATGCAGGGAACCAGCCTCCTTCCTTTTTATGGTTGCATCATCCCTAGTGAAACCTCATCATTGCAGTTGTCTGCATCTAACTGGTCAAGCAGAAAGCAGCCTGGAGAAAGCTACTTCTTAAAGCCTTTGCCTAGAAGTTACCCACAACTTCAGCTCCTATTGCACTGGTAGAACTAATAGCATGGCCATACCTAGATGAAAGGGAGGCTGGAGATATAGTCTCTGTCTGGGCAGTCACTAACTCTCTACAATTGGAAGAGGGGAATGACATTTTGGGGGCAACAAGCCACCTCTGCCACAGTAGAGAAAATGCTTTTGAGAAACTTGAATGTCAGGAGATTGGTTTAAAGCTGGATAGAAGTGAGGGGTTGAGGGCATTTCTCCTTTTAATCTGAAAGATTGGTGCATGTTTTCAAGCCATTGGGAATGACCCAATTCAAGAGAGAGGTTAAATATACAAGAAAGGAAGGGATCAGGAAAATGAATATGAAAAAAATTCAAGGTGGGAGAGTATGATATGCAAAGCCCAAGTACAAGGATTGGCCTCAGGGAAAACAGGTAGCTAGTCTGTTTTATTGGAAGGGAAGGAGGATAGCGTCGGGGCATAAATAGGTTTTATGCTTTAGTAATAGGAACAGAGGGAGTTCCTCTCCGCTGGTGTCTATTTTGTTTTTCTAGAAAACAGGATGTACATTAAGGGGGAGGTGTGGGGTGTGAGAAGTTTGAGGAGAGTGAAGATTTAAAATTATTGTTGGGACTTCTCTGGCGGTCCAGTGGCTAAGACTCCACGCTTGCAATGCAGGGGGCCAGGGTTTGATCCCTGGTCGGGGAACTAGATCCCACATGCTGCAACTAAAGATTCTGCATGCTGCGACTAAGGATCCCGCATGCCGTAACTAACAGAAGATCCTGCACGTGGCAACAAAGATCCTGCGTGCCGCAAGTAAGAGCCAGCACAGCCAAATAAGTAAATAAATATATATATAAAAAATCACTGTTGCCCTGCTCGATACTTACTATACAGTAGGTACTCTATCAATGTTTTTTGACTGTTGATATGTGCATTGCCTTTCGCAACGTTTTGGGGGCAGCATCTGGGGATTGTTATGAATAGCCAAGGGCTCTTTCCTTCTGCGTCTGAGCAGGCACCAAAATCTCGCTGTGAATCCAGGTGCCATCGGCTGGAATTCATTCTGTAAGGCCAGCCTGTCTTCTGCCACACCTGGAGGGGCTTGGCCACTGGGATTCCTAACAAATCGTGTTTCTATAAATTGTTCCTCTGACCTGGAGCCCATGGAACTATTTCCGCCTGCTGCCCACAGCTGCAGAAGCCCAGGTGCATGATGGCTGTGGGAGGGGGTGGGTTGTGAAGAGTGTGAGGTCCATGCATTGACGCCTCAGGCTTCCCCTCTCCTCTCCTTCTGCTGCCTCCAGAGTAGAGAAGACCAGACCTCAGAGTCAACAGGCACCTGCTTCCTGCAGCATGTATTTAGGATTAGGTCATGAACCTGAAATGAACGAAATAAAAGGTGGGCACTCTGCCAGAAAATGATGCATTTACAAAAGCCGGCACGCTGGAGACCTCTCCATCCCCGCCGGTGGATCCCTCCCTGCTCCACTCCCTCTGCCCTGTCACCCACTCCTCACATCCGCTCACCTTTCTCCCCCATTTTCTTTCCCCACTCCTCTCCTCCGCACCCCGCATTGCATTTCTCTTCAGTTCCCCTCTCCCCGGGCCCCCAGGAGGGGTGTGAGCCAGAGACCCTGCAGCCCCGGGGCTCTAGCAGCCTTCCTGGTGCTGCTGTTCCCTGTTATTTTCATTTCCCTGTAATTCGAGGGGACAGGTGGGATGTGCTTCAAAACACTGTAATCATATTTTAAATGGAAATGAAATGTGTGAATTAAATGTAAATTACAGTAGAATGGAAGGACAGTCACTATTAGTTAAGGTCTGACACCTATTTTTGCAGACCTTTCCCAAACGCCACAACTCGTTTCCCCAATGTGTGATGAGAAGTTGTAATTACGTGACAGCTGCTTCTGCAATGGGGTTGATGCTAGTTACTGGGTCGTTTGTGTAAGGGGGCCAGGATCAGGGGCTGTGTAGGTATTTCAAGTAGATATGGACTGCAGTTGGTACTATAAAATTACCCAGAAGAAATGATATTTTTATAGGAGGGCCGTGAAAAGAAATCTCTTTTTTTTCCCCCTTGAAGAGGTGAGGCCGTAATATAAAGGGACACTTTTATATAGTCAATTTATTTACGTATTCTCCATTTGCTTTTATATTGGAAAAGTATGTGCAGTGCCAATGGGTTGCAATTTTGCCCTCAGTCTCAGGCTGCTTCCCTCCCACCTAGTCCCAGGCGCCTGATGGTTCCCAGGGGAGCCCATGGTACCTCCTGCATAACCGTTCGTGAACATTTTTCAAGACAGTACCAGCTCTTTGCTTTAATTCCTTGGATGAGGAAGGCAATATATTTTTTTAATCTATCCAATGCCATGACAAAACAGCAAAAAAGATTTAAAAGAAAATCACTGAATTCCCATAGTCTGGTCTCCTGGTTTGTTTTCTGTGGACAAAATGACCGGTTGATGGAGTTAATTTAAAAAT
Source organism: Phocoena sinus (assembly GCF_008692025.1). NCBI lineage: Eukaryota > Metazoa > Chordata > Mammalia > Artiodactyla > Phocoenidae > Phocoena > Phocoena sinus. The sequence continues at coordinate 29,415,694 of NC_045783.1, read as the reverse complement.
TTTCTGTGTTGGGCTTCCCTGGTGGCGCAGCGGTTGAGAGTCCGCCTGCCGATGCAGGGGACGCGGGTTCGTGCCCCGGTCTGGGAAGATCCCACATGCCGTGGAGCGGCTGGGCCCGTGAGCCCTGGCCGCTGAGCCTGCACGTCTAGAGCCTGTGCTCCACGACGGGAGAGGCCACAACAGTGAGAGGCCCACGTACCACAAAAAAAAAAAAATTTTCTGTGTTGCGTTGCAGAACTTTCCGGGATAAGGGCAAATCTGGATAAAATAGATAAGCGTAGAAGCGTGGAAAGATCACTATGTTCATTCAAAAGGGATCTACTTACGTGCTTGTTGTTGATTCTCCTCCTGTTTGCTTCAACGAAACGCCTCTGTCTCCACCCGAACAGTCAGCAGATGATGTATGTTGACTAATCATGTATGTCAGTGAATTTTATAAATCTTGCATTTTTTACGAGCCAACAGAGATGCAAGCTCAGTCAATATTTAGTTCTTGGGGACACTTGTAATTAAGGTGTAACGTCTATCCTGCGATGAACGCAGGTTCTATCCTGAAGATTCCTTGGAATCTGGCCAGTGTCCCCCTTGCACTTGGCCTCGGAGCAGCTCTTCAGCTGCAGTTCTCTGCTAGGCCTCGGCCAGCAGTTTCAGAACAGCTGGGAATCACACTCCACATCACTGCCTGAGCTCACGTTCTAAATGCATCTCTGGCCATGTCACTTGATGCCCTGGTGATAAGCTTCAGGGACCTCAGTGAGAGAGTCAGGGGTCCCTGCTATCGATTTATGCGACAGCTTACGCCTCCCCATACCTCAGACAGTTTCTCTCTGCTCAGGCTAATTCTTCTATGAATGTCTGTTTCCACCTTCTCTGCCCAGTAATCCCCCTGACCCTCAAAATCTCTCAGACTGCTCGCGGAAGGCCAAGCCTTCCCACAGCCCCTGCAGGCCAAACCAAGTACTTCGTTGTTGTGTCCCAGGCATGCTGCACTCACTACACTGAATCACCCCTAACTTTTTACATGCGCACCTCTGGATGGGCACAGAAATGCCCAGCACATCTCCTGCACAGCTCGACAGGGAACCAGAAGAAGTCTTTGCGCTGGTGGCTGTTTCTCTTTGGAAAGTTGAGGTGCTAAAATTAATAAACATAAATATAGGCCAATTTTTGAATTTCCTAACAGTTTTCCTCTCTTGCTGATATCATCCATCTTCATTTTTAAATAAAACAGAAAACTGCTGTATATCACAAAATGTAAACCACATCGAGTGTCTTCCTTTTGATTGCATTATATCTACCATTACCTTGTTTATGTTCATGTGGAAATAAAACTAGTCAGCAGCTTGTGTTCTAAATGCAGATCTGATCATGGTGCTGGCTCCCCTGCCTCCTGGCTTGGTGATAGGAAGGTTGGTTTGGATGGGCAGAAAGGGCAAAAGGAAAACTTCCATGACTTTAATGGGTTAGTGATCTTGTGAGTTATAATAAATATGTGGGAATTCCCTGGTGGTCCAATGGTTAGGACTTGGTGCTCTTACTTCTGGGGCCTCGGTTCGATCCCTGGTTGGGGAACTAAGATCCCACAAGCCGTGTGGTGCAGCCAGAAAAAAAAAAAAAAAGAAGAAAAAGAAAAGAAAGAAAATAAAACTATCAACTTTTAAAAAAATAAGTAGGGCTTCCCTGGTGGTGCAGTGGTTAAGAATCCGCCTGTCAACGCAGGGGATACGGGTTCGAGCCCTGGTCCGGGAAGATCCCACATGCTGCGGAGCAACTAAGCCCGTGCGCCACAACCACTGAGCCTGCGCTCTAGAGCCTGCAAACCACAGCTACTGAGCCCACATGCCACAACTACTGAAGCCCGCTCACCTAAAGCCCGTGCTCCACAACAAGAGAAGCCACGGCAATGAGAAGCCCGTGCACCACGACAAAGAGTAGCCCCAGCTCGCCACAACTAGAGAAAGCCCACGTGCAGCAACGAAGACCCAATGCAGCCAAAAATAAAAATAAATAAATTTATTTAAAAAAAATATTTGGTCTTTCTGGCACAGAGCTCCTAAAACCTTGAGAATTTTTCTTTTGTTATGTTAATGAGATGACTTTTGGAAAACACCTAGGGTTGGGGGCTGGTTGTCAGGGGAACCAATCATGTAATTGGAGGGTTGGAACTTTCACCCGCCTCTCCCCACCTCTGGGGAGGGAAGAGGGGCTGGAAATTGAGTTCAGTCACCAATGGCCAGTGATTTAATGGATCATGCCTATGAAATGAAGCCTCTATAAAAATTCAAAAGGGTGGATTTGGAGAGCTTCTGGGTTGGTGAACATGTGGAGATTTGGGAGAGTGGTGGCACCCAGAGAGAGCATGGAAACTCTGTGCCCTTTCCTCATACCTTGCCCTCTGCATCTCTTCCATCACGCTGTTCCTGAATTATATCCTCTTCTAACAAACTGGTGATCTAATAAGTAAACTGTTTCTCTGAGTTCTGTGAGCCACTCTAGCAAATTAATCAAATCCAAGGAGAGGGTTGTTGGAATCTCCAATTTATTGCCAGTCAGTCAGAAGCACAGGTGACAACCTGGACTTGTAATTGGAGTCTGGAGTGGATGTGTGTAGGGGAAACAGCCTTATGGGAATGAGCCCTTACCCAGTGGGATCTATCTCAGATGTCAGAATCGAGCTGAATTATAGGACACCCAGCTGGTGTCTCAGAATTGCTTGGTGGTGCGGGGGAAACCCCCATACTCTGTAACTGGCCATGAGCATCATTACATGGTTCAAAGGAAGGAAAGGGTAAATGTTTCTGGAGACTCCTCAAACCCTTTTATTTCTATTCTATGAAACAGAGAAGGCATTAGTATCCCCAGTGGATAAATGAGGAGACAGGCAGAGGGCTGACACAAATGAGAGAAACCGAGGTAATTAGAAAGTCTGTGGTGTGTTCAGAGCAAGTTACCCAGCAGCCCTGGGGCTCGCGGAGTGTCTGTAAGTTGTGACATGACTCACAGCGATCAAAGAAGCAAAGTTGTTTGGGTCAAACAGATTTGGTGAGTATCCCCCGAGAACCATTATTCCTACCCAACTTAGCATTAGGAAGCCTGGATGTTTCTGCAGAAGACGGTAATGCTGGTTGAGATTTCCGTGAGGTGCAGGTGTGAGGTGTGTAGGGGTTCTGACCGCACCCCCGCCATAGTGTCCCTGTCAACCTCCACATCACACAGCAGCAAGCGAGTTGCCAAATGTCCTTCTGACCTGAACTAGAAGTCAGGACCCCCAGAAAACTCAGCCACCAGATCAGCTCTTTCTATTAATATGACTAGACAGCCGCTGCAAGCCTGGGATTTATTCTGGTAAATCCCGGTCCCGGGAGGGCCCCGCTCAATTTGTGCAGAAACTCTACCAACAGCGGAGGGTTGATTTAGTGTCAGAAAAGTGTGTTTGAAACAAGTGCGTTTTCCTTTACGAGTCTTTTAACATCAGGAGAGAAATACAGCTGATTGCAATTGATTTGTATACGTGGCTCTTTGTGTGAAGTGTCACAGTGAGTTTTATAGGAAGATGGAAACAAAGGAGGAGAAGGGAGAAAATAGCTTCTGGAAGATGCAGGACAGAGGGCACAAGAAATCGCATCATACAGGACACGGTTGTCTCTCCAGGTTGACACACTCGGATCCCAGCTCACTTGTGGTGTGACCCTGCCATCTCGAAGCCTCGGTTGCCACATCCGAGAAAGGGGGATAAGGACAGTATCTCCCTCACAGGCTGTGGGCAAGGTTAAATCAGTTTGTGCAACTGAAGGGCTGGTCACAGCGCCTGCCAGATTGTTGGTGCTCAATAAAGGGTAACGAAAAGCAAAAGCACGTGAGGTGTGAATTCAGGAATTCAAGGCCCAGAAAGGTCTTTCCGGAAGTTAGCTGTCAATCTCTTCCACTCCTCTGGGACTGAATCTTTCAAGATTGTGAAAATGGGGCTCCAGGCTTTCTGTCCTCCAACTCTCAGCCCCAGTTGCTTTTGTTTTCCTCCTGTTCATCTCCCTCCCTAAAATCTACTTCCAGGGAGGAGCCTTCTAAGAGCCCATCATACTAGAACACAGCAGCGCAATCAGCATTTAGCATGTGTCCCACACGGGAGTGCCTTAGAGCTCTTTATAGTTTTAAAAACACTTACACCCACATTGCTTCATTTACTCATCTCAACAGCTCCACACGTCATATAAGGCAGGCGTTATCTATTCCTACAGTGAAACAAAATATAGGCATAGAAGAGTTAAGTAATTGTTCAAAATTCATATCTTTGTTTCACAAATATAGTTTGAGGTATGCGTAAATGATCCCGTAAAAATCACACAATTAATAAAGTAAGGATCTGGGACTTGATTTTGTGTTTTCTGACTCCAAGTTTTGGTGTATTTTCAAAGAAAAGACTAATCGGGGAATTTCAGCCTAAGTCAACAAATCGAGGAGCGGGAGTACGTTGGGAATGAGGGGCTGGTCCATTGCCTCTGCTTTAACATTTCTACAGGAGCCAAGTTGTCTACGGGGACGGTCCATCTTTGCCCAAGACATATACCACCAATAGAAAAATTTCAACTTTCTCTTGGTATTAAGCTTTCTGAGTGTGTCTGTATATATATTCCTTCGTTGTCTCTTCCACTTGGATGCCTGTATTAGTGATCTACTGCTGCATAACAAGTAACCCCAAACCATAACAACTTAAAACGTATTTATCATCTCTCAGTTTCTGTGGGTCGGGAAGCCCAGCATCACCGAGCTGGGCCCTCTGCTTTTTGGTCTCTCATAAGGCTGCGCTCAAAGGTCGGCTGGGACTGCAGGCATCTTAAAGCTCAGCTGGGGGTGCATCTACTCCCAAGCTCACCAAGTGGCTGTTGGCAGGACTCGGCTCCTTGGGGTGAGTGAGACAACTCACAGCCTTCGTGTGGCTAGTCTCTGAAGTAAAATACCATCACGTTTGCTGTGTCCCATTCATTGGAAGCATGTCACTAGGTCCAGGCCACACTCAAGGGGAAGAGAGCTTGCAAGGATGTGCATCCCAGGAGGTGGGGATCATTGGTAGGGAAGCCTTCAGCACCAGGTCCAACCCCTACAACTCCATTTGCTCCTTTCTATTTTGAAATTGGTAGTATCTCTTAAAACTTTGTGGTAGCCGTTGTGAGAGCATTATACTGAGTCAAACCCTTAGCCAACTGACTCTATAATGGAACGAATAGAATTAAACGGAAGCAACTCATCACCGATGCCTAAAGATTGGTTGGAGTGAATGAGATTAAGCACACTTCAGCATTGGGCAAGTCCTCGATTCCTTTTTCTTTTCTTTACTCAAGCGGTTTGCATGATGTACCAAAAAGTACAGGAGATACTCTTCCAAAACAATGCTAGGGAATCTCTTGTCCCCGTGCTACTGCCCCCTGCAAAGGTAGGTCAGGTCAGAATTCAGGGGCACGGATGCTGCTGGCCGCTCTGCAGGGCCCAGGTGGTGGTCACGGTGGACAGAGAAGTTGCCTGCTGGTCCGCCTGGTCCTGCAGATATGCCTGTGGGGGCAGCTATGGGCCACCTTGAAACAGTAGCCTACTGTTCCCCAGGAATCTCGGGTTCCACATGCACAGAACCATGCCATCGTTCCGGTGAGTTTGGTTTATTTTCATTCATTGAGTCGCTTCTCCCAGCTGCTTGTTTTACGAGGAGTTAGTTTCATTAGTGCTACCAAGCCCACATGCTTGGCTTCGTGCACACCAGTCTTGGGTTGACGTTGACTCTTTCCCCAAGGTACTGGGCACTGCAGTGAACATATATGGCCCTGGCATTGGAGGTTGAGTCATGGCGTGGATAGCCCAGCAGGGGACCAGGAGGTTCAGTAACCCTTTATCTGGGTCACAGTCACTCCCTTACTTAAAAGCCATGGATGGCTCCCTGTTTGTCACAGGAAATGCCAAGCTTGTCAGCAGGGACACAAGCCCTTCACTGGGTAGCCCCCTCTGCCTCCCCAGGGACCTCTCCGGCAGCCTGTCTCAACCTCCCATCCACAGGCAGCGAGACACCTACACCACGTTCAGTTTCTGTTTCTTTGTCCATGCTTTTCCCTCCCTTTGGAATGAATGCCCTCCTGCCCTGAGATCCTCTGCCCCTCTCTGCCTAGCAGTCCCCTACCCGCCTTCCAAGGCCCAGCTCAAATGCAGCTGTCCTTTGTAAATTTCCCAGGACTTTTGCTTTGGGCTAGAACTCGTGGGTCTATAGCAGCCGCCCTCAGCCCCCCACGCAAATGCCCTCGTCATTTACCATGTTGGACACACCAGCCTGACTTCCATCTTCCAGCACCCCCAACTCTCTTTTGGAGGCGTTCTCTGTCTGCCACCTCTGCCCATGTTCAGTGCGGGTTGAAAATATCTGGGGTTATGTCCCCAGAGCAACCTCTGCCAATAACTGATGGAGTCGGTAGATAAACACACCGGCTCCCTCACCCCTTGGGCAGGATGCTTCTGTGGCCTGTATTTGATAGGCACTCCTGGGGTTCTCTACTTGCCCACAGTACTAACTGGTTGATAACATACCTCTCATTTTCCCACTCCCCATTAGTGTTTTCCCTGTTCAGTCCCCCCAAATCATGTACTTGTATTTGAATCTTTGCTCAGGGTCTGCTTTTGGGGGAACGCCACTAAGACAGACCCCCTGATCTGGGTCTGTTCTCTCTACACATTTATTACAGCCCCTGTTACAGTGTATTTGTGTGTTGCCATGGTGTCCCTCCTCTTCTGTGACCTCCCCGAGGACCGAAACTGTGCCTTGTCCCTGACTGCACCCCCCACCCCACCCCCATGCCTAGCACAGTGCCTGGTACACATCGGGGGCTTATATTTTTGTTGAGTTGATTCTTTTATACTCGTTTTCCTACTTAAAATTTTTTCTGTTTTCGTGGAGCTGGTAGAGCTTAGACTTTCTTGCATCCAAGAATGAAGTGCCCCGCCAGACCATCCCGACCTCACTGCCCACTGTGGGCTCTGCCCCTCTCATGGCCCTTTGTGGCAAGAAGTTCGCCCAGAGTCTTACACGGCCAGGTGACAAGAGCATCCCTGTGATGTCCACCCTGGACGAGACTGTGAGCCTGCATTTTGCATTGTGTGTGGTTGCATTGGTCCCCATCTGGTACAGACAGCATCTGATCTCATCTCCTTTATCCTGACTCTTGTTACAAATGAGAAATTGAGAGAAGAGTGAATGAGCTATTGGAAATAAAATCCCACCCTGCAGAGGACTGAAGTCCCAGGGAAAGAAGTAGGACATATCTGCAGCACCACTGTGGGGCTATATCAGATGTCTGCCGAGCTATTCCCACACATGCTCACTGGTCAAATTTGGGAATTGGACCAGAATTTCTCCCCCCACCTGAGAGCAGAGTATTAAGCAAGGAAGGGTCGGGGACTGACTCACTGGGAGGCTGGGTGAGGTTCTCAGCTGAGAGCCTTTACCGCGACATTACCCTGTGATGACCTCGTTCGGTATTTGTCTATTATGACTTCACTTTATTTTCAGGGTGAGATAGGAAAAGAGACCAGGAAGTGGCTCACCAGGCGGGGTGTCATACTCCTTTGTGTCAAGTGCACCTTTACCAAGGGAAACCCTGACCACAGTGCAAGGTGTGTTCTGGGGCAGTTTGCTGAGCTTCTCAATCAAGAGACCATTGTCCGAGGTTGGCAAGTAGGCTGGGCGCCTTGTCCACTAGAGCGTCCCCCTCTGGTCCAGCCTGATTTGGTCGGAGTCCCACTTGTCTCTGGGCTGGGAATGTTTCTGATATGGCAGCAACGTGACAACCAGACTCCTTTCTTTCCCTCCCCTTGGTCCCAGTGAGGTCAACTTCTGTGGGCTTTTCACTTGGGAGAAGTTCCACTGGGTCATCCACTGAAAGGAGATCTTTGATCCAGAGGGGGGTTTTTCCAACAGCAGGTCCTTAATGAATTGTTAGGGCCTCAGGTACGGCGTGGGGACATTGCGGATATGAGGTTGCCCATAGTCTTTTCTGGAGGACTGTGCTTTGTTCTCAGATATGTCTTTTATACTCTGTTTATGAGAATTAAGATAGCTCCCTTTATGGATGGAAATAATGGAAGGTTTTTGTTTAATAGCCTTATCTGGTCAAATACGAAGTTAGCAACCCAGTCATTTCTAATACCCCCTGTAAAAATATGCTTTTAATAGGTCTGTAATATACGAAGACAGGGAACTGGTTCCTGGGACCAGGTTAAGTACCTGAGGGGTCATCATCTAAGCCTGACTTTTGACTTTCTGTGGAGAAGTACACGTTGCCACACATGTCTGACTTTCCTTATCTGCAAGATGGGGGCAGAGATGAGGCCATCTAGCTCTACATAGACCAACTGAGAAAAGGGATTAAAAAAGAAAATCCCATGGGAATTTGTGTGGGAGGCTGAAAAATGGCCTCCGAAAGGCATCTACTTTCTAATCCCTGAACCTGTGACAGTGACATTATTTGGAAAAAAAGGACGGGGCTTTGCAGATGTGATCAAGTTAATGATCCTGAGATGGGGAGACTGTCCTGCATTATCCAGGTGGGTTCTGAGTGAAATCACGTGCATTCTTATACATGGGGGGGGGGCCAGAATGAGGTTTTACACACAGAGCGGGAGATGTGGGAACAGAGTAGAGGTAGAGATACTGGCCTTGAAGATTAGAGGGATGTGGTCACAAGTCAAGGGATGGCAGGGCCACCAGAAGCTGGAAAAGGCAAAGCATGGATTCTCCTGAGAACCTCTGGAGGGAGCACGGCCCTACTGTCATCTGGATTTCAGCCTGGTGATATCCATTTTGGACTTCTGAGCTCCAGAATTATAAGAGAATAAATTTATGTTTTAAGCTACCATATTTGTGGTGATTTATTACAGCCACCAGAGGAAATGAATCGAGGAATCCAAACTGTAAGTTCCTTTAGGTTATAGACGAATCCTATATTTCTCTCATCTTCCCGACAGTGTCTCGTTCTTACCTTGGATGTACTGTAGCTGCCCGTATCTGTAGATGGAGCTGTCCTGGCATCTTTCTGCTATTTAATGGCAAACCCTCTGAGTCTTCTCTTTTTTAGGGCCTGTAGATGTTCCCTGTTAAGCAGCGTCACTGGGTACTCCTACCTATGGCTCTTTTCTCAACTTCATCTCTGGAAGCATTAGACTGTCTTCTTGACATAACACAGAGAGAGATGTTCTTTCCAAGACACTGTTTTGGACTTGAAGGATGCATATTTTGAAGCAAACAGTGGGCTGAGAAATGGGAGTCCAGGCCACATCCCTCTTCTAAACAGTGCTGTGACAGCATACATTTTCTCGGCTCAGGTCCCTTCGGAGTAAACATTTGTTTCCTGGTTTGCTTCACAACCTGGTAAGTGGCTGTTATGGGTTGAATCGTTTGTCTGCAAATCCACGTGTTGAGGTCCTAATCCCCACTACCTCAGAACGCAACCTTATTTGGAAAGAGGGTCTTTGAAGTTGTAATTAGTTAAGATGAGTTCACTGGGGTGGGCACTAACCCCAGATGACTGTGTCCTGTAAAGGGGAAATTTGGATGAAGACACACACCCACACCCACACACACACACTTCCGCATATGGAGAAAGTCCTATGAACATGAAGGCAGAGATGGGAGAGATCTGTCTACAATTCCAGGAGGGCCAGAGAGTGCCAGCAAACCATTGGAAACTAGGGGAGGGGTACAGGACAAATCTTCCCTCGCAGCCCTCAGAAGGAATCAACCCTGCCGGCACCTTGACCTTGGACTCTGGCCTCCAGAATGGGGACCCAATAAATTTTGCTGTTTAAGCCAGCTTGTGGGACTTTGTTACAGCAGCCTGAGCAAATGAATACAGTAATAGTAACCTGTGCATCATGTGTCTTGTCTAAATCTTGTAGTGAGCAGCTAAATGGGGGGAGGGGCGGTGTGGAGAGAGAGAGAGAGAGCAAGCAGCTGCACAAGGCGGGAGTCGCTTTAGAAGTGGGGCCTTGGGCTTCCCTGGTGGCGCAGTGGTTGAGAGTCCGCCTGCCGATGCAGGCGACACGGGTTTGTGCCCCGGTCCGGGAAGATCCCACATGCCACGGAGCAGCTGGGCCTGTGAGCCATGGCCACTGAGCCTGCATGTCCGGAGCCTGTGCTCCGTCCGCAACGGGAGAGGCCACAACAGCGAGAGGCCCACGTACCGCAAAAAAAAAAAAAAAAAGAAGTGGGGCCTTGATGTCTGAGCAGGAATCCTTTTACACCCAGCAATTTGTCTGGTGCCCGTGATAAGAGGACGGGTGAAGTCTCCAAGCCCCGCTTCCTGTCCTAATCCCTCCCCAGGGATCCAACCTCTCCCTCTACACGGGGTCAGCGAAAGAAAGTAGAGTTTCAATCGTGCCTTTCAAGTTGCCCTAAGCCCCTCCTTAGTCTCCCGCTCCCCCCTGTTTCCAAGTGCCCAGCCTTGTCAGAAGACAGGGCACCATCTGGTTAGTCCTTGTTTACTGCACACCCTGCCACTTTGAGCTTATTAATCATATTTACCCAAGTATCTTAATTACTCCCTGTCTAGCAACTTGCTTTGCACTCAGCTGCTGACCCCTTTTTTTTTTATTCCTTTCTATCATTAATCATAGGAGCAGTGTGGGTACAGGAATTCCTGCAGCTTGGATTTCGCTGGCACCGTTACCACTCCCAGAGAGGGGCGGCTGGAGGTCACGGCTGGTTCCTGACAAACTTCCTAATTAATCTGCTGAAGATCAGAGAAGGGCTAATAGGGGCTGAAGACTGTGCGCAGGGCACCCCCCCAACCCCCGTCCTTTCCCTGCGTGCGTGTGCGTACACGTGTGGTGCAGAGCTTGGCAAGAGAGGAATGGCCTCAGCCAGCCATTCAGCACAAAAGCACTCCTGCTGCTGCCACCTACCTTCCCTGTTTTGGGAGAAGGAATTTTCTCCTCTTGCTTGGAAGTTTAAAAGACTCACCCACCCTCTTCTTCTCCCGGATGCAACGGTGAACAAAATACCTTCCAGCCAACGTGCTTGTGGAACCAGAATCTTGATATTTGGGTTCGTGCAGGCAGGAGTTGTCACGTAGGTGGATTCAAGTGCTTCCCTGTGGACCCACAGATCCTTGGCATCTCAGGCACTAATGATGCTCAAGACGGCCAGGCGTGGTACAGGGTCTGCAGAAACACCCTGCTCAACCTCGTTTCTTGGCCGACAACTTTGCAGACGGACCTTGCACAGGAAGAATGCAAAGCAGAGGACAGCTGAGCAGGAGAAGGACATCATTTCTGGTCCATCTCCCCCATGCCCCTCCCGGGCTCCCGCTCCCCAATGCTCTGGGACCTCCTAGGTCTGCCTCCTGCTACGTGTGCCCCTTCCTTTTTCTCTGGCGGAAGGCAGGGATCAAGAACAAGGGCTGTGCCTGCTTTCTTCCTGCCGACGTGTCTCAGGCCGAGACACTCAATTAAGGAGCATAATTTGTTGGTCCAGGCGCTCCTCGCGTTTCGGCACCGAGTGGCATCACTTTCTTTATGACCTCGTAAAGTCACAGCCGAGAGGCCGATTTGGAAAACAAACTGCCTCAGGTTGACAGATAATTAGATACGGGGGACATATTATACGCCTCTGCATATAAATGTGCTCCGAGGCGGGTTGGTTCTTCCGAAGTTGAGGTTAAAGGCGCGCCAGGTACTCCTGACACATCAGGATATATATTTTCATACAGTCTCGGGTGCTGTGCTGGTTTTATAGCCCTTTCATCCCAGTGCTGACGGATGGGGGGTGAGCACAAGTCAACCTGGAAGAAAGGCACAGCTCTCTTACCTGTGAGCCTCCTGGAGTTTTGTCTTCCATCCCCCCAGACCCCCCACCTCTCCTCGTTTCTGGAGAAGGGGCTGCTCTTTGGGCTTGGATTCTGCAACACATGACAAATGGCCAGAGTAGGAAGGGCCAGGATCCATTTTTCTTCCCCCATTTTTTTGCATTCTAATAGGCTCGATTAATGACAGCTATAACATAGGGGCCTTTCAAGACTGGGACAGATCCTGGTGAAATTCCATCTGGGGGCAAGGAGAGAGATGGAAGTAGATATTGTCCAGAAGGTTCTGTGGACTGTGGGTGCTGTTGGTAGGCAGCTGCAGCTGCCCGGGATGGCGGCCTGGCTGTGTCATGAATGCTGGCCTCGTGGAAACTCCCTCCTTTCCCTGCGATCTATCCTGGGGGAGCAGAGACTGAGTACTGAGAAAACCAGACTGGAGGATGAGTCTTCATTTCCCCCTTTGGCTTCAGAAGGCTCAGGGCTGGGAGTTCCGGCTAAATCCATCCCCACGAAAATGTAAAGAGCTTAGTTTAGTCCCCTTGGGAGTAATTTCTATTTAAAAGTGGCATTAGAGCTGGTGCCTAAAAGAACGGCTTAGCGGGTAGTCATCTTCCGTTCGGGTGAGTCGCTTAATCTCTTTGAGTCTGTTTTTTTTCATCCTAAAATAGGAATAAAAAGCAGCACTCGCCTTATCACTCTGAGAAGATGAATGTAGATAAAACAGGTAGCCGAGCGCTTCATATATAGTATTTCCTACATGTTAACTATTTTTAGTAATGGTGATTAGCAGAGCTAATCATAATAAAACGGATCATAGAAGATTCAAGAAGGGAACACCTCTACCCAGAGGAAGGGGGTGGTCTTCTGGGGCCGCCTCACTGCAGTGTGGTGGAGGTGGCTGCCAAGTGGTGGGCTGGAAAGAGCCTGAGTCCTGGGAGGTCTGGCCCCGATTAGCGGTGTAATCTCGGGCATTTCACTCCCTCCCTCCCAGTCTCAGTTTCCTCATCCGTAAAGTGAGGGATCCTCTCCGTCTGGGTGGCCTGGGCCCGCGGTCTGACCCATGACCCCCACGGGCCCCTCCTCTCCTCTGCCAGGCCTCTGGGCCACCCTGCTGTCAACTTTGCTTCCGGACCAAGCCTGTGTTATTTTCCAGACCAAACTGGAGGGCTGAGGGGGCCTATTAAGAAGACTTTGGGGAGAGGGTTGAACAAATCTCAGCTTGGAATTAACCTGCCTTAAAACTTGCCATCGTCCTATTAGAAAAGGAGAGAGAGAGAGAGAGAAACAGAGAGGGAAAGAGCAAGGAAGGGAAGGGTAATAAACCCCATAGGCCAACCCTAAACCCTGTTGCTGGAGATGATGTAAATAGAGTAGCTGTCACTTTGATGAATTAAATCCTCCATTAATTAGGCTACATTGATTTAAGGGTTGTCCAAGCAGAGCGTCCTTCTCTCCTTCCTGGCAAATTACAGCAGAGGGAGGGCGCAGGAGAGGGCGCGCTTTCTCTGTTTCTTACCTGACTGCTGCTTTCACTTCCGGGCCTCAGGAAGCATCCCAGGACCTGGTGGGTCACCCCAGTTTTCTCCACGTGCCTTTCTTTTTTCAGCGGGATCTAGGCAGTGGGCTACACAGCCGCTCTCTGGAGGAAGGACTACATTTGAACCCTACCACCTGCTGGAGTGTTGTCCCACAAGGTGGTCCGTTGACTTGAAAGGGGAAGGGAGAAAGTTCGAGGTTGGATGGAAGGATGCGTGTGTTGATCTCTGGGCCTGAGAGGCAGTAATTCCGGAGAGACCACGTCAGCAATGGCTGAGAATCAGCTTGGCAGCTACTCCCGGCTCTGGGTTGACCTGATGTCAGATGGACTCTTCCCAGGAGGAGAACAAGTGAGGGCTCCTGTCTTGCTGTGTGGACACCCTCCCTCTGGAGCTGCAGGCTTCTGCAGCCGTGGTGGAGCTGACTGGTTGAAAGCCATCCTTGTCCATCCCTCCCTGGACCTTGGGCCAAGTCACTTTTGGTCCCAGGGCTCTGAGGCTCCAGCTGTCTGCTCTGGATTCCATTTCCAAGAAGATGAAGATATATTGTTCACAAGGACCTGGAAAGCCTGAGTCTGGATTGAGTATTCCCTGAGTAACAGTAGTTCGGCGTTTTATAATACTCGCTTAACAAGTGAAAATGATTCAGAGAGGCAAGACACGATAAAGCCATGATGCGTTTTCTCATCACCACTGCAACCGCAGTGTGTGTTGCTGATTGTGTGCAAGGATCCTGGTGCTCCTTGTGAAGTTAAATAAGAAGTGAGCTTGTTAGCCAAGTTAGGACTGGGAAGCAGGATGTGACCCCTTATGGAAAACCCCCTAACCCTGACCTAGGCAACCTTGAACAAAGTGATTCTTCTTCACTTTACCCCTTCACTCCCAAGGGTCCCATTACTCAGGCAAAAGGAGTGTTTCCACTCTCAGAGAGGGTTGCCTTATAAACCGGTGGAATGGGGGCTGTAAGAGGTCTCTTACACTGAGTCTTTCGTCTCAAGGCTCCAGCTAAAAATCCCAGCATGACTAAGAGAGGGAAGCTCTCACAGACACCTCCTCCCTTTAAAAAACAATTTTTTAAATTGAAGTATAGTTGATTTACAATGTTGTGTTAATTTCTGCTGTATAGCAAAGTGACTCATTTATATACACATATACATTCTTTTTCATATTCTTTTCCATTACGGTTTATTACAGGATATTGAATATATTTCCCTGGATATTAGGACCTTGTTGTTTATCCATTCTATATACAATAGTTTGCATCTGCTAATCCCAAACTCGGAATCCTCCTCACCCCCTCCCCACCTCCCCCTTGGCAACCACAAGTCTGTTCTCTATGTCTGTGAGTCTGTTTCTGTTTCGTAAATAAGTTCATTTAAGTCGTATTTTAGATTCCACATATAAGTGATATCATATGGTATTTGTCTTTCTCTTGCTGACTTACTTCGTTTAGTACGATCATGTCTAGGTCCATCCATGTTGCTGCAAATAGCATCATTCTTTTTCATGGCTGAGTAATATTCCACTGTATATATGTACCACATCTTCTTTATCCATTCATCTGTCAATAGGCAGTTAGGTTGTTTCCATGTCTTGGCTATTGTAAATAGTGCTGCTATGAACATGGGGCAGACATCTCCTCCCTTGATTCACCAAAGTCCCGTATGCAAATATATGCACACATCCCAGTACCAACAGGGAAAGCATCCTTCTGGAGTTGCCCCAGGGTCGAGTGTGGCAAGAGTTTCCTCAGTCTGGGGAAGAAGGATCAACTCATAAACATGGGGCTGTGCCCTGAGTGTGTTCAGAATTGCAGACCCCCAACTCTGACCCTGCTGAGGGGCTTGGCTGCATCTCTGCCCTGCCCCTCAGATGTCATGTTGCCCTCGCTGCCAAGGCAGAATCCCTGCCTGGCTCATCCGGTCCCAGCCCAGAACCCCTCTGTCCCCACTCCTGTCCTCTGTAAGTGGATCTAGTGTAGCCATTGTGCTGAGGTTCCCACCCCTGGAGAAATTGTCCTCTTTCTTCTCCCTTTGTTTCCTTGCCAAGGGGATCTGCAGGGTAGAGGTGACATTTTTCTTAGCAGATTGGGTGAGCCGGAGGGGTGAAGTGGAGAGAGGGAGGAGAGGGGATGGGATGGGAGGAGGGAGCAAGAAAAAAAAATAGGAAAAAGATAACAGGAAATGAAGCTGAGGAGTACGAGGCAGATTCGCAAGGGACGGAGGCAGGGAGAGAGAAGGGGAAGATTCGGAGAAAACACACAAAGAAGAAATCCCCAAAGAGGACGTGAGCATGTGAGCAGGAGGTAGAGAAGAAACAGGAGACAGGAGTGGAGGGAAAGGAGATGGGAAACTGGGAGAAGGAAGAGAAGAGAGAAGCATCAGGGAGGGGCCAGGAAAAGAAAGGGAGAAGGAGGGGAGAGGCTGGGGATGGAGGGAGGGGAGAGGCTGGGGATGGAGGGAGGAGAGAGAGCAGGCGCTGGGTCGGGGGAGAGAGGGGAGACAGAAAGTGCTGTGCTGGGTGGATTATTGTGTGTTTGTCATCTGGAATGGTATAAGCTGTAGGTACAGCATCTCCTGCCCATGATTTATGGTCCCTGTCAGGCAGGGAGCGCGCTTTGTCTGCTGTAGCGTGGAGGATGAATGCATTGCTGTCACCCCGGCCCGGCCAGCCTTTCTCTCTCGCTGCTCCGAACGCTCGCTCCCCATTTCACGCCAGTGAACATAAACAATCTTTTGTAAACCTGACAGTCACACTTGCTTCTTTGGAAACATAAAGCAGAAATGTATGACTCGGCTTTCATTACCCAATTTCCTATGCTATATAAAAACACTCAGGAAAGACATGTAAGTGGTCACAAAACCTGGGAAATTGGAAGTGTCCTGGAGGGAAAAAAAATAGCTGGAGGTGGAGGGGGCGAGTCTGGCTGGGAAGGAGCTGGTGAGCAGAGTGATGATGTGTCTCACCCTTCACATCCTTCCCAGAAAACACTGTCTGATAAACTGGGCCATCCAGACACATAATTATATTAAATTTCTGAATAATCGACATTTCCTGCCTGAAGTGTTGCTTCCCACCCCCACCCCCCCACCCCCCAGTCCTTTGAACCCAGAGTGCAGTAATGAAACAGTCTTGAGATCAAATCTGGCTGATAATGCTGCTTTGTTTTTTTTCTCCTCTTTCTGCTTTACGTTTTTCTTCCCTACTAGCCATTCGGTAAATTCCGCCAAGTCAGAAGTGTAACTTATTTTGAGAGAGCTATTAGGGGGCTGATTGTGGTGATTTCGCAGCTGGAGCATCTCAGCTGGGAAGGGAAATCCATCCCTGACACGCGGAGCCTTACCAGGGCCACAGCAGGTAAAGGGCGCCAGTCAGCCTGGAGGGCTTGGGGGGAGGGGCGAGGCTCCAAGATACACTGAGGTTGAGATCTGGTCTGGAAGCCACCGATGGCCACCTTCCCAGGCCTCTCTGCAGAGACAGAACACTCCTCTTCCTGCCTTCGGTTATGTCCAGTTGTAGCCTTGCCGCCAGAAGAAGGGAGGGAGGCTCAGAGGTGCTCTGGTTACTTCCATTGTGCTGGGGTTTTGACCTGGAAGGTCTGGGCCAACAGTTACTGGTGAGGTCACTTCAGCATCACTGCAGGCCCATGAGGTTCCCGACTTTGTGGATCTGGGAGTTGAGAGCTATTTGTTAATTCTTGTAATCACTTTCCCCTCCAGATTCTTTAAGGTCAAAATCTTTGAGAGGCATTCAGTGAGTTGCTTTAGTTTGGGTGTTTGCTTTTGAATAGAAAAGGGCCTTTGCAGCAGCCGCTGGAGAGCTGACCTTGAACTACGTTGCAGCCGGACAACTGCAATGCCAATCCAGACTTGTTCATTGCCCCAGAGACCTGGGGAAGTCACTCTGCTTCCTCAAATCTCAGCTTTTCCAGAAAGAGAGACATCCTGTCTACACACCAAACACACACACAGACATACACACACACGTATACAGACATATACACAAATATTAGAACACAGGTTCAAGGATTGGAAAACTACAAATTCCCAAGAGTTTTTGAATACCTACTACACGTCCAGCACTATGCTAGGTTCTATAAAGTGCGTGCCCTCAAAATGCTTTTTGCTTAATTGGAAAGCTTCCAATATACTGATACCTACAGGGAAGCACCCCCTTTCGACATGCGTGTTGCGTGGCTTTCTCAACTCTCTCTCCAACCCTATCCGTGCCCAAGTTTGATTCATTCTTCTTTCAAGGTCATACTTTCCTTAGACTCCTCCACACAAGAACCTCTTGCCCTCTCTAACCCATAGGGAGTGGTCTGTTCCCCCTGAATGTCCAGAAATTATTGTGTGTTCCTCTTTGGTGGTAATTCATCATATGCTGTCTTGTCCCAGTTGTCACATTGCTTTCAAGTCTTCACGTGTAATATCTTGAGGGGTTGAGATTTTAATCATGTCTCATCGCTCTGAGTATCCCCCTAGCAGTCAATGTGGGGATTTGCTATATAACACACCCAAACTTTTGGAAAACATACATGTCGAGACTTTTTCAGATTCTCCAATGTATAAAGGCATGTCTGTGCTAGATTTCTGACTGTTTTCCTAACAACATGTCTATAAGGAGTTGTCTTTCATTTAAGAATACGTTACAATTTAAACATCTTTTGAACTCATTCAATGGTCATTTATTCTTTGCAAGGAAACATAGTTTTGTTATTTCAAAAGAATTATAGTGTGCATGGTGAGTGTTAAGATTAAGAACACAGCATGGAGATTTTTTTTTTTTTTTTTTGCATTACGCGGGCCTCTCACTGCTGTGGCCTCTCCCATTGCGGAGCACAGGCTCCGGACGCGCAGGCTCAGCGGCCATGGCTCATGCACCCAGCTGCTCCGCGGCATGTGGGATCTTCCCGGACCGGGGCACGAACCCGTGTCCCCTGCATCGGCAGGCAGACTCTCAACCACTGCGCCACCAGGGAAGCCCCAGCCTGGAGATTTGGGTGCTGGGGGCAGTGGTTTGGTTTACGCACTGGCTGAATCGCTCCCTCCTGCTACTAACCTCTCGACATCGTGATTCTCATTTGTACCTCAATAAATTCCTGTTTATGGGACTTTGGGTTAATCCACAAATCGAGAAATACCACTAAGGAAATATCTACCAAGCATCTGTATAGTTGGTGCCAAAATCTGTTGATTATTTGGAAACTAAGTGCATCTTAATGTCCCTTGCTCACTCCTTTCTCCCACCCAGGGGTCCTCAGGCTTTCTTACCTGTCATTGAAGGCAGCACGGTGTCGTGAAAACACTCAGGCTTTGACTCCAGACCTGGTTTCAATCCTGGTTCCACCACTTCACTAGCTATGTTGTCTAAGGCACATAACTTCTCCGAAGCTCGGTTTCCTCATCCGTAACATGGGCAAGGTAATAACTCACCCAGTGGAGCTGCTGTGAGGATTAAATCTACAATGATTACCACATAGTAGGTGATTAATAAGCATTAATTCCTTTTCTCTCTCCATCATCCACTACAAATATATCCCCTTCATTTCGTGGCATTCAAAGTACAGAGCTTCCAAAAACCTCACTGCTGTCAGTGTTTGGAGAGGAAGTACACAGGCAGCTGGCTGAGCACTCCCAACTGCGATATATAGACTCCGATGCAGACTCGGAATTCTTCAGGCCTCCAGAGGAGCCCTTCCTCTGTTATTGTTATGCATTTGCGTTGGACAAACAAAGTGAGCACAATGAAATGAATTTAATACCTGCCAGGTGGCAGAACAAATGTCGTTGATCTTGGTGATAATATATAAAAAGCAAGGAAGTAGATCTAGTTTGGTCCTACGGCGATTTATAATCCTTTTGCCTCACTAGGTAATTTTCACTAGGAAAGACGTTCTTTTGCCCGCTGGGGGTGTGGGAGGAGGCTCAGGCATGTACTTATACAAGCCGCCCAAGCCACGTGATCAGGGGCGAGTCTCAGAGCCGAGGCTTCTCACATGCCCAGGAATCAGAGGAGTCAAAAGCAAAGCGGTCGCAACACACCAATAGTACAAAACTAAACAGCATTATAAGCTACTCCCCCCTCAGGAAATACTAACAACAACGACGACAAAAAGACTGCACGAGGTTAAAATAATTACAAGTAGGAACTTTTTAAAAAAGAATCGTTAAATTTAGAACCACCTTTCACATTATTCATTCACTGAACCAGTGATTTATTGGACTTATAAAATATGCTGTGTACTGGAAACTTTGATTTCAGGTTTGTCTCTAGCTGCACATATTAAAGGGTAAAAAAAAAAGAATTAAAAAAAAAAGCAGAGAGAGGAGGTGGGAACACAGTCGGACTTCACATTAGGAACATCCAATATACGGAAATCATAGGTCCCCTCTCACCTCTAAACCACCCCCCACAGAAATAAAATAAAGGGATATTAATTATTTATAGAGCAGAAGAAGAACTTCCTCCCTTTAATGATTGTTAGAAGTAGTCCTCTTCCTGAGTGGGTATACAGAATAATTTACACTCAACTGAATAGGTGTTTTCCTCTTATAGGAGAATCTAGGGAGACAGAAAGGTGACATCAGAACGTGATGTTTTAAGGCTTTACGTTGATGGGTCTCATTCTCAACTACCAAAAATAGAGGGCGTTTGTTTCGAGGAAATTTTAGGTGGTAATAACACCAGCCTGTTTTAACAGCTTGGTGGCCTGGGTCCTCTTTAACATCTGTCCGGGGGATTGGAAAAGAGATTTGTGTAGGTATCTCAGCTGCACTTGTGATTTCCTGAAGTTGATGGGGCTTTGGAAGAGTCCCTTGTGGGTTCAATGCTTGGGATAGGAAGGCCCAGGTCAACAACCCCAGGAGAGTCAAGCTTCTTTTTTCTCATGAGAACAGAAGTGGAAGCTACTGGTTAGTGTCAACAAACCACCACAATGCTTGGTCTTTGGTTCTAATCTTGTTTAGAATGTTGTGGGAGCTCATCTTCTATGTTAATTATCTACTGCTGGGTAAGACATCACCCCAAAGCTTAGTGGTTATCATCTCACGGTCTCTGCGGAACAGGAATTTAGAAATAGGTTATGTGGGTGGTTTGGGCTCAAGATTTCTCCTGAGGCTGCAGTCAAGATGTTGGCTGAAGCTACAGTCATGTGATGGCTTGACCGGGGCTGGAGAGTCCTTCCTGAGCTGACTCAGGTGTTCACCTGGCCTCAGGTCCTCTCTGGCTGTTGGCAGGAGGCCTCAGTAGTTTGCCACATGGACCCCTCCACAGGTGTGCTTGAACTTCCTTACCACATGGTGCTGGCTTCCCTAAGAACAAATGACCCAAGATAGCAGTGAAGGAGCCACAGTACCTTTTATAACACGGTCCTGGGAATCACACGCCATCGATTCTGGCACATTGTAGTTGTCAAAAGTGAGTTGCTATGTCCAGCCCACTCTCAAAGGGAGGAAAATTAAGATTGACTTCTTGAAGGGACCTGTACAAAGAATTTGTAGATATATTCAAAAAACCCAAAAAACCCTGTATCTTCCTCCCTCTATTCCTATGTGTTCATTCAAAAATCATAGTCTTGGCTTCCCTGGTGGCGCAGTGGTTGAGAGTCCGCCTGCCGATGCAGGGGACACAGGTTCGTGCCCTGGTCCAGGAAGATCCCATGTGCCACGGAGAGGCTGGGCCCGTGAAACATGGCCGCTGAGCCTGCACATCCGGAGCCTGTCCTCCGCAACGGGAGAGGCCACAACAGTGAGAGGCCCGCGTACCGCAAAAAAAATAAAAAGATAAAAATCATAGTGTTGAACCTTTATTTTCATTCCTAGACATTTCCATTTTCACACTATAAAATTACCAAAATGTGATATTGAAATGGAATGAGACTCTAAAATACAGGTGAATACTTCTGCAGGTATTTATTAAGTATGTAAAACCAAACAATATAAAAGCTTTGTTTTGAATATTTTCCCTTTGTGATTCTTTTTCATGGGTTTCACTGGGTCAGGCTCCTCCCTTATCTTATAGATTTTCTTTATAGACTTTCTTCATTGTCCCAAGGGCTTTCACATTGTGTCCAAATTTATGGTCATTTATTTGGGAAACAGTTAAGAAATTTGCCTGCTAGCTCAATGAGTTTGTTCGGTGGAAGTTTTTAAACAGGAAATAATGGGGAGGTAGGTATGGTTTCCACAATTGAAACCATGTACAAGCCCCAATGTTCTTGTCTTTTGAAGTAAAAGCATGGCTCGAAAGTTAATGATTGGGAAAGGTTAAGATGTAGAAATAAAGAAGAGCTGTTGGGCTGGGGAACTGGTAACAAGTTAAACTGTAAATCTGCCACATCCAGGAGTCACTGAACTCCCAGTTGTCTGAAAGATACAGCTAAAGGCCTGACACATATTCCTAAGTTGTTTTTACGGGAAGCCAACCCACCAGATGAAAACTGCTGCTCGCAAGCACACAGACCCTAGACTGCTTGAAACCAGAAGGTCGAACGAAGCTTGAAACTTCACCTCGATGCCAACCCATCCCAGAACTGTCCACGAGCTGATCACACCCTGCTCCTTGAACACTGTAAGACACCTCACTACCCGCTCCGGGGGTGCGGCGGGAACGACACCGTCTTGAGGGCACTAGCCTGCTGTGACCTCCTTCGCCTGGCAAAGCAAAAAAAGTTTCTCTTTTATTTTGGCCTGGCCACACGGCATGTGGGATCGTTGTTCCCTGACCAGGGATCAAACCCTTGCCTCCTGCAGTGGAAGTGTGGAGTCCTATCCACTGGACTGCCAGGGAAGTCCCCAAAGTTACTTTTTTCTACATCACCCAAAACTCTGTCTCCGAATTTCTACTTGGCACAGATGAACAGAGTCTTGGTTTTGGTAACCCAGTAAAACCTCCTCTTTCTTTGCTTCAGGGAGCCCTGCTCTAAATGCAGTGCAGACTGGGTCAGCTGTGATGCGGCCTAACTTGACTTTGGCCAACAGACCAGTGTTTCCATGAGCATCCACACTGGGATTGGTCATTTCCTGGATGGCTATGGATGGTTTGGGCCCTTTAGCTCAGGAGGTTTCACATTAAAACTGGAGACCATTAGCAGGCCAAAGAGTACACGAGGCTAGTCTAGTCCAAAGCTTTCCCAAGTCCCCACTCAACCAATCATCCATTCATTCATCCCATGTTTATTCATCCCCTACAGTGTGTGAGGCATTACACCAAAGCAAGATGTGGCCATGAGTTTCCAAACACGTGGGGGGAAATATTGGGATGAGGAAGGTAGGGATGGATCGCCGTTTCTCCTGGCTAAGAGCCAGCCACTGGACTGATGTTCGGGGGGCACCAGAGGGCTGTGACTAGTAAAACAAAGGGACCCAGGACGCTTTCTAAGACCTTGGCACAGAAACCCAGATGTAGGAACTGGGGTTCAGGGTGGGTCCAGCTGCCCAAGATAAGGGAGACATCCAATGATCAGACCTGAGGTCAAATTAGCACCAAGGGAGACTCAAAGCTCAGTCCTTGAACTTCTTTAATCTCAGGGATCTCGGGTGGGACAGAGCCTGAAGTGGGGCGGGGCTTCCAGGGAGCATCAGGTCTCCTGAGTGTGGGGAGGAAGAGCTGCAGAGAAAGGAGCCCAGTGGACCCAGCACATCCCAGTGGCTCCCACATGCTGGGGATTTACCTGGATGTTTGGCACAGTAGAGAGGAGAAGGGAGGAAAGAGGTGTGACGAGCTGGGCAAAGCCCGTTGGGTCAGGCAAGGATCCTGGCACATCCCAGATGCCTGCCCTACCAGGTCCTGTTGCTCAGCCACCTAAGGACAGAGGGAAATCCTCTCTCCTGATGCAGAGGCCAAGGGAGAGGCTTCAGGGGAAGCAGGTGCCTGTCTGGGCAGCTCAGGTCACAGGCACATAGCTTCTTTTATTTTTTAACATCTTTATTGGAGTATAATTGCTTTACAATGGTGTGTTAGTTTCTGCTTTATAACAAAGTGAATCAGCTATATATATACATATATCCCCATATCTCCTCCCTCTTGTGTCTCCCTCCCACCCTCCCCAAACCACTCCTCTAGGTGGTCACAAAGCACCCTGATCTCCCTGTGCTATGCAGCTGCTTCCCACTAGCTATCTATTTTGCATCTGGTAGTGTATATATGTCCATGCCACTCTCTCACTTCGTCCCAGCTTCCCCTTCCCCCTCCCCGTGTCCTCAAGTCCATTCTCTACGTCTGCATCTTTATTTCTGTCCTGCCCCTAGGTTCTTGGGAACCTTTTTTTTTTTTAGATTCCATATATATGTGTTAGCATATGGTATTTGTTTTTTTCTTTCTGACTTACTTCACTCTGTATGACGGACTCTAAGTCCATCCACTTCACTACAAATAACTCAACTTTGTTTCTTTTTATGGCTGAGTAATATTCCATCTTATATATCAGGCACATAGCTTCTTTAAGGCTCAGGAAACTTCCCCTCCTCCCCTCTCCCTGGGCAGAAGCTGGCTCCTTCTCTCCCTCTCCTCAAGGGGTTCATTTCAATGTTAGTGAGACTAAGAAGGTGGGTGACGTTGTTTTCTTCTAACAATTCCATTTCACCCTTCCTCGTCTCTGAGCATATCTCTCTGATTTAGATGCACTGTGTTTAATTAAAACTGTTTTTTCTTACTCCTTTTCTCTCTCCACTTCATGGGAATCATTTCCTCCTCCTCCTACTGGGACACACTCTTTTCCTTTGGGTCTACGCCCCACCCCAGCCCTACCTGCCTTGGGGGGACCTTGGGAGCAGGCCAGGTGGAGTTCTTTCTATGAATTGCCATCTGGGGTGGAGGAAAAGTTTGCATTGGGAACCTTACATGGTAGCACTAGATGGTGAATTAGGTACACATGTGCCTCACTTTGGGTTAAACCAGAGAACCCAGTTAGGAACAATCTGGATTGTCTGAAAACTAATTTGAGAGAAGAGGAGGGTTTTCCAATGGATGGAAGAATCTGGGACAGGAAATTGGGGGCAGTTCTTTTTTTTTTTTTTTTTTTTTAAGGAAGCACTCTTTCCATCAGATAGGGATTCCAAGCTGGTTTCCTTCAAACAGCGAGCTCCTGTAGTGCATTTAAAATAGATGTAATCAACAGAATGAAGAACATAAAATCTCACGGGTGAAGAGCCCAATCATGGCTACAACTGAGAGGCCAGTTACGGTGAAAGCACTTGAAAACTTCCAACGACATTTTTACTGAAGCTTCATATTATTTTACCTATTTTGCATATGAAGAAATTATGACTCAGGTTAAGTTTCTTGTCCAAGTTCATACAGCTTGTAAACAGAAATGAAATTTGAATCTAGATTTGTCCAACCCCGAATCCTACATTTTCCCACCATATCTAGAAAGGACCTCAAAAGCCATCTAGTTCTGAGCAACTCAGCCTGTTCTGATAGTGGATGAAAAAAATGCCCCCTGCCATATACATCAGTAAACAAAAGCTGTTGTAGCCATCAAGCCACTGCAGCCGCCCCAAAGGTGAGCTTGAGGGAACTCAGGCTGGAGACAAACGGGCTGCCCAGCCCTCAGCCCCTGCAGCTGCCCCAACGGTGCGCCCTGAAGGGACTCAGGATGGGAAAGAAAAGGATGCTGGCCCTAAATAGTTAAGGTGCATATCAGAGGAATGATTTCAACAAGCCCAGACTCTTGCATCTTCCCATACATAGAAAAGTGCTGAATCCATTAACTTGCGATGTCTGGTTTCCCTTAATGAACAGTAATCTTTTGATGTTCTGACTACCTGAGAGTTATGTTTTATTTGGTGGACAAATCTCAGGACTTAAGCCTGGGACACAGCATCTCGGACAATTCTGAGAAACTGTTCCAAAGAGGAAGGGGTGGGGGGAGCCAGGATACATAGGAGTTTTTGCAACAAAACCAGGTGGTCGGAACATCAAAAGATGACTGTTAATAAAAGAATCAGATATCTCAAGTTAAGGAATTTAGCGATCTTCTATGTATGGGAAGATGCGAGAGTCTGGGCTCCCTGAAATCATTCCTTTGCTATACACCTCAGCTCTCTGGGGCCAGCCTCCTGTGTTTTCTCACCCTGAGTCTCCTTAGGGCTCACAGTTGGGGATGGCTGCAGCAGCTGACTGCTAGATGGCAGGCATTCTTTGTTTCCATCCTGAGTTCCCTCAGGGCTCACAGTCCGGGCAGCTGTAATGTGGTGGCTTGATGGCTGCAACATCCTTTGTTTGCTGATACGGCAGGCAACATTTTAGTTCTCAACCCTCACATCTGCTATATAAACTGAGGCACACGTGGCATCCAGTACTTTGTATACACGGGGTGCTCAGATGGGAAAGAACCAGTATTCCTTGTTCAGTGCCATCAGTGATTACTCACCCTCCAGCTCAGGATGGTCCAATAAAAATAGGATGTAATTCACTTATATGATTTTAAATGTTTTAGTGGCCACACTATAAAAAGTAAAAACAAAGGGGGAAAATTAATTTGAATAATATATTTTATTTAATCCCATATATCTAAAATGCAAGCCATATAAAAAAAGCAATATAGGACTTCCCTGGTGGCGCAGTGGTTGAGAGTCCGCCTGCCGATGCAGGGGACACGGGTTCGTGCCCCGGTCCGGGAAGATCCCACATGCCGCAGAGCAGCTGGGCCTGTGAGCCATGGCCACTGAGCCTGCGCGTCCGGAGCCTGTGCTCCACAACGGGAGAGGCCACAACAGTGAGAGGCCCGCGTACAGCAGGAAAAAAAAAAAGCAATATAAAAAGTCATAAGACATTTTACTTTCTTTTTTTACTTTTGTCAGAATCCACTGTGTATTTTTCACTTATCATAGGCCTCCATTTGGATGAGCCACATTGCAAGGGTCACGGTCACGTGTGGCTAGTGGTTGTTGTATCAGAGAGCCCAGCCCTAGTTCATGAGCTCTTCTGAAAGCCCCATAGTTGATCCAGTTACAGGCTCTTCCCCCTGGGGTGGAGCTTTCTGGTTTGGGAAGAGTTGGGGAGCAGACAGGTGTGTCCATTTCAGCTCTCCGTGTATTCCCTGTAGAAAGCTTCTCAGGACTGATAGCATCACCTTCTCCAACAAAGATGAGCTGCCAGGGGTGGGGAGAGGATTTGGGTCCATGTCCAGTTGTGGCCCTGAGTGCAGTGTGTGATTCGAAGGGGATTGCAAATGATGGCTCATGAAGATGCATCCTGTTTCTTTTGTGTTTCTCTGCTTAGACAAAGACGGACTACGTTTCTGTGATCAGCAAGGTCAAGCTCAGCCCTTGCTGAGTGAAGCAGAACTTTGTCATCAATGTCCCTAACTCCCCACTGAGCTCGCTGCCATCCTGCAACCTCAAGGGGCCCATACGCCAGTCCAGTGGAAGGCTCCCCTCTGCCATGCTGTCACCCGAGGACACTGAGATTTCTTCATTATGGGTGTTGGGGGTGGGTAGAAACACAGAACGTGGGCAGCAGCCTCCTCTGCTATCACATCTACTCTTATGTTGAGTTCCTGGAGGTTCGAGGCTTTTGGGGAAACAGACCTTTGCCTGGTGGAGGAGAATGGGAGTCATGTGTGTGGAATTGACGGTAGCCAGGGAGGGAACAGACTGAAAAGGTGTCATGGCTCTTGTGGAGGTGACAAGCATCTACTGACTCTCTGGCCCTTTGTTTCCCTCGCCCTGGGCACTAGACCACTTCATGACCACCTGGAAGGGAAGTGCAGCCCGGACTCTGAGACCAGCCCCATCCTTGGCAGGGATGAAATAGGAGACTCAGGGCCAGCAATCCTCGCATCTGGCTGTTGGGTTTGCTTGTGCACAATTAGAGGGGTGCAGCTTGTTTTGTTTGGTACCCTCACCTCCTCTGGTTCAGGATCCTTCCTTCATACTCTTGGTTTTGAAGGACTCCTCTCTTGTCGCTTGGACATATGGTGTCCTAGACTTGTAGCAAGCTCTGCTTCCGACAGGAAGCTGAATTCTGGTCTTGTCTGGTCATTGACAAAGGTAAGAGATTCAGCCAAATTAAAAGACATGGCAGCTGTGTTTTCCAAGGACTAGTGCCTTTTAGGCAGCACTAGATGGTCTGTGTTTTACATCGAGAGATGGGGGAAAAGGTAACTCCCTCTGCTAGACTGTTAGGCCGTCTTGCGGAAGATGGCAACAGAAAATCGACTCCTTACTTCAGTTTTCGTGTCTCCTGGTTCCTTCCATCCTTGTGCTACCCCAGTAGGAAGGGGTTTAACCAGCTCCCGGATGGCCCGTGCTGGTCAGGGCACAAGTTAAGCCAGCGTGCTTATCAGAATGATAGAAATCAGGACCCGGTCGTGCCCAACATCATGAGTTCCTCACGTGGTCATGGAATCAGCTTTGGAACAGTGTTCCTTGCAACAGGGTACTGTGGCCTGGATGCCACCAGCTCCCTCTTTACCTCGTGACTCACCTCGCTGCCCACCACGCCTGCCATACACTCTTTGCATTGGCCACGCCAGTCTCCTTAATGCACCAGGCATGAGCCCCGCTCCGAGCTTTGGAAGCCCAGCTGCTGCCTTTCTCTGGAAGCTTCATCACGCCCACATTGACAAGCTCCCTTCCTCACATCCTTCAAGTCTTTCTTCAGATGTCATCTTCCCAGTGAGGCTCTCCTGACCACACCCAGCCCCCCTCTTCCGAGTCTACAATTATCCATCCTCTCCCAGGTCTTAGTTTTTTACACGGTACTCATTATTACGTGTCATTAGCACATCCTTAATTTGCTTGTTGCCAGTCCTTTCCACTAGGATGTAAGTTCGAATAAAGGGTAACGTTCAGTGTGTTTATTACTGTGTAGAGCACAGAGCAGCCCATGGCACGTGGAAAACGAAAAAGAAATGTCGATTGAGTGACTGAGGTGAACGAAGCCTCTGGTCCATACCCCACGATCCATGGCATCCTGGGAAAGTTCTGGCTTCTGCACAAATATCTTCAGGAGCTGTGAAGTCAGCACCATCGATGACTGGCTGGTCCCAACTGTTATCAAGGTCTCTGTGTGGAGGTAAGGCATGGGGGGAAGAGCGCCAGGCTCTCTCCTTCCCAGAAGAAAAGCCTGGACACCTGGGGACAAGCCTGGGAAAAAGCATCAGGCTGTGAATCCCAGAGTCCGCCCGAGTCCCACCATACAGTTCCCATGGGATGCCGGAGAATTCATTTCATCTCTCTGGCCTCAGCTTTCTCTTCTGAAAAAACAAGGTTGTGTAGACATATTAGAAAGAACATCCTATGACCAGAACAAAAGGTGATAGAATCTGTCAGAAGTAAAACAGTAATGTTGTTTTGCCTAAATATGGAATCTTAACAGTATCTCACCTGGTGTGTGTGTGTGTGTGTGTGTGTGTGTGTGTGTGTGTGTAAAAGCACAGAAGTGTGTAAACATGCCATCTCAAACTTGACTGAAAGCTCCAAATGGGAGTGATACAGGCAGGAGCTGCATCACTTGTTTCTTTCCTAGGACTCCACAGAACCTGTGCAGAGAACTGGACCAGCTCAAAATGTTGATGACTGACTTAACGAAATCACAAGAATAACTGTGCACTTATGTAAAGCCTTTCTCCAAGGATCTCTCTGCACTCGAGAGTGGATTTATTTATCCTTGGAGCACCTCTGTGAGGCACTTACGGGACAGGGGTGACCAGACTCATATGTCAAGAACTACATGAAGCTAAACTAGCCGATAAGTCTGAGCCCCAGGAGGAGATGGGATGGGCCCAAGGTCACCCGGTGAATTGAGACTTGGACACGCGTTTCTGCCCCAATGAGGTGACTCACTTTCCCCAACACTTGTGCTCCCAGGGCCCGACTTCATGTCCCCCGGGCTGGCACGGGCCTTCCACATGCACGTCCCAAGGCATATTCCATGGGATATCAGAGACCTTCTTACTAACCCCTGCCCTAGAAAGTTTTGGAAATGTTGGGTTTCACAGAGTGAAGCAGGTTTCCTTCCTGCAGGACTTTGTAGACACTTTAACAATCCACTTTGTATTGTTACTTTCCAAGAGGCATGCCCTGTATGTGCAGTTTCTCAAATTTAATTGTCTTTGGAAACTTCCTTCCCCGGGGTCTCAGTGGATTGGTGAAATGCTTGATTTATTAATATCTGGCACCAGAACTTCCTTGTGGAAGGAGATATCTAAGTTTAGGAAAAATCTTGGCAAGCCAGCTTTGGATGTGGGTGACTTTGGAAGCATAACTGTCATTGGAGGCCGAGACATCGAGAGGAAAGATGAAGGAGACAGCGGGGAGAGTGGACTGTTTTTGTTCCTGAAAGGTAGGAGGAAAGAGAAGAGGAGAAGAGAAGGGCAAAAAGAGAGAAGCCAGGAAGAGGAGAAGGCTTGGCTGCGTGGAGTGAAGCTTCAGTGACGCTCCAGAATGGTAGGAGAACCAAGGACATTTATAAGGATGCTCACTGTTTCATGTGAAGTTGCTGGAGCTGCAGTATAAACCCCTCCTCCATTCTCTCCCTCTCGCATCTATTGGGAAGTCTAGTAGGACCATATGTGCTTTGTAGAGCGGGGTGTGTGTGTGTGTAGGGATTGAGAAAGAGCTTCATTCCATCCCTGAAATTTTGTGGACAGGGAATAGGTAGCGTTAACAGAAGCACCCAGAGGCAGAGCTGACCCTGAGAGGTAAGCCTTTGTGCGTTCACATAACCCTTCGGGAGGTTCGGGCACTTTGGGCTTGAGTTAAACCCTCTAAGTTCTCAACTGCACCCCAAGCTGCAACGGGACATTCTATAGGTTAGCTGATTTCTAACGCTGCCCTCTGACATGTCATCCTAGGGTCCCAATTACTGTCTCCTCTTGCACCATAGAAACCCAGGCATCTGGAGCCCCAGAGAACAGGTCTTCAGATAGTAATCCTAGCTTTCTTTACAAGTCTGTTCTCCAGATTAAACAGACTTCATTCCTTCTTCATGACTAGTTACCAGACTTGTCACCCTCCTGGTCACCCTGGTCTGGACAAGGGTGAAACACCCTCCAGGGTTTCAACGTGCCTCTTGGGGTTCAACACACTCCAGCCAGGGTGGTCTGTCTGTCCCCAAATCCAGGAGGGTCTTTACTTTCTGTGATCCAAAATTTCATCCAGCATTGTTTTTGTTTGGCAGTCACATTGTGTTTTTGGCTCGGTGAAACTTATGGTCAGCTAAAATCCTCGTCAGGTAATAAAATGGGTTTACCCATTTTGGTTACAGCTGTTCTGATGGGAGGGTATTACTGCCACTTGGGTGAGAACAGCTGCCTCTCCTGTCATGTTACATAATGATTACAGTTTATATCATGCTGTCATAGGGGAGGATACATGTGCGCAGAGGCTGTGTACAGGTTTAAGGAGTGCCTGGGTGTAATGAAGTGGTAATTAACAGTGTGAGTCACAAATAACTTTTTTCTCTTCTCCCTGGGCTCCCCAGCTTGTGTGTCAGAAGCTGCTGATGCGCTCGTGACAGACGCTGTGTAAACACACAGGTAGACCGAGAAAGCCTGGCAGACGGTGATTGTAGAGTGGAGACAGGGACCCCATCAAACACCCTTAACAGTAATGACAGCCATTGTGTATACACACAAATCACCTTAAACAGCTTTTATAAAAGTGCTTCTGGGGTAGGAAGTAGGGATGGGGAAGGGAGAGAATGAAGAAGAAATAGAAGGACGTGGAGGTCTTCAAGTATATTAGCCGAATTTCTGTCTCGTTTTGAGCTGTGTAAGTATCTCCTGATGGCAGTGGCTCTGCGGGGGTGGGGTGGAACGCCCTAAAGCCCCCATTGACCCATCTGCCCTTAGCCTGTGGCCTTGCAGGACCATGAAATTCATGTAGGGGAGGGGAGAAGAGAAAATGCATCCTCGTCCACTGCTCACTAGCTGTGTGACCTTGAGCAAGCCAACCTTTCTGAGCCTCAGTTTTTCCATCTATAAAATGGGTTTTCCGAAGTGGCCGTAGGGGACTATGGGAAGGCAGAACCAGTGTCCTGACGCCCCAGGGGAGCTATAACTCAGTAACTGGGAGGAGTGATCTCCCCGCTCGGTCAGGGTCCTATTTGGAGAGAGAGACCAGTCACTCACTCGTCTGGCATGTGGGATCCTCTCGGGTCAGGTCTGTGGGGTGGGGCCGTGGGCTTGCAGAGACAGAGATCCTGCCTGCAGCGGAGATGGGACTGCATGCCGATAACAATGCAGGATAGAAATGAGAAGCCCTCTAAGAAGCAAAGAAGATGTGAGAAGGGAACCTACCCTGAGGGAGAGGATGAGAAGGTGGAGAGTTCTGGAAGGGTCGGCACTTGTGTGATCCCGAAGAGTCAGTAGGAGGGGGACACAGAGGGGGGTTCAGGGGAACACCATTCCTGAAAAAGGGAGAAAGTCTCCCACTGCAACGCAGAGTGTCTTCACATCAACGATTGGATTCAGCCCTCGCTCCAGTGATGATAGCAGCTAACGTGGCAAAGCATTCTAGGTGCTCGGTACTGTTGGAACTTACTCAGCCAGGGCAGAGGAGCGGAGCTTGTCCTTTTGTACAATGCTGTCCCAGGGGTGGGAAATATAGGAGACAAGGTTGAAAGTCATTTCCAGGAGGTGAGCCTGGGAGCAGGGCATTGACATGATCTAAGTTACTCCTTTAGAGGTTGAATCAGGTCACTGTGTCTGATATGAATGGGGAGACTCCTTCAAGGCTCTCTCCCTGCTTTCTATGATACCCAGAATCATATTTCAGTCTGAAATCATTCATTCAAAGGTACTGGGCATGGGAGATAAGGCTGAAGCTGGAACCCACACAAGGTACAGTTTTCTAGAAGAGTGAATGGATTAAAGTGATTTAGATAATCACTTATTCATTCAACAAATAATTAGGAGAGCTCTAAATGTGTCAGGCACTGAACAAGGTCAGTCACTGTCCAACCCAGTCTCTAAACCTCCACTAAAGGGGAAGCCTTTCCTCTTACATCCTCTGATGATGGGCTCTCTCTTCTTTCCATCTAGTTCCTAGATTACTTCTGTTTTCTCAGATAGTTCACTATCTCACGATGGTGGAGACCCATCAGTAGACTTGATTCAATGCAGTAAGTAGTGTCGGAGCTCTACAAGGGTGTTATGATGTGAGCAGAGAGGAGGTGCAATCAGAGAAGACTTCTTGGAGGAAGTGAAATCTGAGCACAGCCTCCAAAGGGAGTTTTGGAGACAAGAAGCAAAGGGCCGGGGGAACTACGGGCAATTGAAGTTGTTACAGCAGAACATGGGAGGTGGGGAGTAGGGAGAGGTGTGGCTGGATACTTGTAGATGGTGGTAGGTGGAGATCAGATCACAGAGGGACTATATGCCATGCGTAGAAGTTTGGACTCTAACTGATAAATGATGAAGAGCCACTGATGCCTCTTAGGAAGAGGAATGACAAGGTCCAATTTGAACTTTCCGTGGATGATAATAGTAAATACATGTATTGCAAGTGTTTTGCAAATAATCCTCATGATAACCGTACAGATGTAGGTGTTGATGTCATCCCCATTTGACAGATGAGGAAACTGAGGCTTCGAGCTTAAATGACTTGCCCAGGTCCACACAGATAATAAGAGGACAGAGCTAGGCGGCCTGGCTCCAGAGTTTGTGCTCTTATCCAGTCTGTTCCACTGCACTGTAGGGACAACGATGAGATGCTCCCGCTGCAATTCTAGAGGTTGGGAGACCCTTCTGGAGGCTGTTGCAGAAGTTCTGGTGAGAGACACCGAAGTCTTTAACTAGCAGAAGGGAATACATTCCAGAAATGGCTTGCAGAAGTCCGTCAGGTGTTGGTGACTGCCAAGTGGGAGGGAGAGGTCAATGTTGGGCTTGGGGGGTGGCAACCACTTCCTGTAAAGGCCCATATAGTAAATATTTCAGGCTTTGGGGGTCAGATGGTCTCTGTTGCAACTACTCAACTGCCTTTGCAATGTGCAAGCACCCTAGACAATCCATAAATGAATGAGCATGGCTGTGTCCCAATAAAACTTTATTAATGGACGTGTAAAACTAAGTTCCATCGAATTTCCATATGTTAAAAAATATGATTCTTCTTTTGATTTTTTTTTCCAATCCTTTGAAAATCCAAAAACCATTCTTAGCTCCGGGACCATATAAAAATTGGCAGTGGGCCAGATTTGGGTTGAGGCTGTAATTTGCCAACCTCTGGGCTTATTCCTGGGAGGGGGGAGGTGAGTGGTGGCCCAGAAGGGACCCAGGATGATTTGAGGACAAGGTAAACAGAGGGCGATGAAGGCCACACAGTTGCTCCCTGAGCCAGGGGTACATGCTGTGAAGGGGAGTCATTCAGGACCGGCATGCAATGCTCAACCCCCTTAGACCTGAAATACTGCTCATAAAAGAACATTTGCAAGGACAGTGTTAACAAGCAGTGGATCTCGCTTCTTCCAGTTCCCCTTCCCACCCCAGGCCCAGTGGTAACGAAAACACGTTTACATAAACACAGAGGTCATGGTCACACAGCCGTCCTCATGCTAAGGCATTTCCGAATACTAATAGTTTTCATTTAACGCAAGATCTGCATTGTAGGGCTTCCCTGGTGGCGCAGTGGTTGAGAGTCCACCTGCCGATGCAGGGGACACGTGTTCGTGCCCCGGTCCGGGAAGATCCCACATGTCGCGGAGCGGCTAGGTCCGTGAGCCATGGCCACTGAGCCTGCGCGTCCGGAGCCTGTGCTCCGCAACGGGAGAGGCCACAACAGTGAGAGGCCCGCGTACCGCAAAAAAAAAAAAAAGATCTGCATTGTATGGGAGAGCTTAGGGTGACCCAAAATACCCCTCTAACTTGCACAACTTTATAAATAAAAAAATCCTTCTGCAGGCTAAATTAGTCCAATGTTCTTCCTCCACGTTGGAGACGGGGAAACACAAAGTTTGAAATTGTATCTGAACATGAACCTTAGGGCACCAATGGTGTGGCCACTGGTTAAATGCCACCCCCCGGGCCACCAGCCCCATCCCAACCCTGTGCTAGAGAACCCCTCACCAGGCACAGAGGCCACCCTTTCACGGGTCTTCATCATGAGGGAACTCAGGCAAAGTTTGCGGCTGCCATTTTTACGCACAAACTACACACCAGGCACTTACGGGGGGTGTGACCACACCCGCTGTAAGCACACAGTGACAGATGTTTTGTCGCTGCTGATGCCATGTGGACAAAGGGGTCTTAGAGAAGGTCTAATTCAAGTGTTTTTAAACATTAAAATCTTTTATCAGTAGACTCTCCTGCACGTCATCACCTTTTACGTGGGACCTCAACATACAACACATAAAAGAGTGGGGCAGGAATGCCCCTCTTGCACAGCAGGCCCCGAGGCATCCTTGGGTTTTGCAGCATCAGTTTGGTCTTCGCTTTATAAAGTAGAAAGCTGAGGCCCAGAGAAGTTAGGTGACTTCCCCGCAAAGCACAGAGCTCCGGCTAGAGACGGTTACTTTCCGTATCAGTAGCCACTTTCCTCTTCAAGGCCGTCTCACATTAGCATTTTCTGGAGATGGCCCCTGACTGAGCATAGACCCTCCCGGGCCGGCCAGCAGCACTTCGCCTCCAATAGGGGCAGTTGGTGAAAAGGAATTAACTTTGGAGGACGCGATAGCAACTTGCGTTTGAGTCCCATTTGTCATGTACTAGCTACACGACCTCCAACAAGTAACTTGCCACACTTAGCCCTGGGTTTCTCATATGCAAAACGGGAATAACACTCAGATGTGTTATGAGGATCTTGCGAGAGAAGTAAGTGAAAGCGTTTTGTGAGAAGCTGTATTTAAGAATGTGATTATGGCTTTTCCAGGCAAAAAAAATCGAGTGCATTTCAATCCTTGCTCTGTGCCTGTGTCTCTAGCTCCAACCTTGTCTCCCATCCGCCATCCATCCAGGCAACAGGGAAGGAGAAAAGGACTTTTCTTTACCCTCTGGTTCCTGGGCAGCATTCAAGAGTTATGGGCTTTTGCTCCCCCAAGAAGAAAACATTATTCTCAGCCTTCAAGGGTGAGGATTCCTGCACGTAACAGGACTGAATGATGCCTTTTCTCTCCCTCTCATACCAGAATTTAAGAGGACCCCGGAGCAGCCGGGTTTATTAGGACCCATAAGAACCGTACTATAACCAGGACACCCACAGCCATAAAACTCTACCTTGAATTTTGCAACAAATCCTGAAATGGTGAACTTGGATGAGCTCTTGTCTCTGTCAGCAGAAAAAAATAAAATAAAATAAAGGGAGAAATGCAAACTCGAGCAGAAAAAGGGTCCCGAGAAGGAAAGCCAGGAAGAATGGAGAGAACAACAGTAAGAGCGATGCTGTGAATGATGGTGAAAGTAAAAATCCCAACAAGAAAGCCGGTGGTGTGGCCAAACCTCCCTGGAAATGCCTGGGGACTCACCTGTGTGACAGGATGGGGCCTGGCCTCTGAGGGGAGCAGAGGAGGGGCAATAAGAGAGGAAGACATGCACACGTATATGCGTTCACACACCCAACACGTCTGCACACGGTGTACTCATACACGCACACACAGGCACACAATGCACACAGATACACGCACACACAGGCACACACGCGTACACACCGATGTACACATGCACACACAGCCAAACAGAGGGGAGGAGAGGAGCTGAGTGGAGGGAAGTAAAACCCAGGTAAACAATAAGAAGTGTCCTGGGGCCTCTGGGCGGCTACCCTGACGGAAGGGCCATTTGGAGCGAGGTCTGTTGTGACGGAGTGGAAGTCTCCTCCACTAGCCTTTGGTGGCTGATCCCACTCTCCCCTGAGTGCCCTGAGTTGCTTTAAGGCTGCACAAAGCCTTGGTAGAAAAGACAGCACAGATTAGCTGTAGCAATGGATTTAGGGCGGAGCCAGGAAGTGGAGCTTGAGGACCAGCACCTTCTCCTCGTGGGACAGGACATAGAACCTGTCTGTGAACAGCAGGAGGCAAGCACTCCCACCTCCCCCCAGCACTGGCCCCTCCTCTGCGGTGCCTGCCTCAGCCCCAGATTCCCCTTCACTGCATGGCAAACCCTGTTACTTGCTGACACAAAACCCATTCCTCTCTCCTTCCTTGTAAACAGAGCCCCACACTATGTCCATTTTACCTCCCAGGCTCTTTGGGCTCTTTCAGACAATTTTGGTCAATGAGATAAATACCTAAATTTGCTGGGGGGTGGGTCTGGGAAAACTTTGGTTTTCCTGATAACAGAGATAACAAAGGCCAGCGTCATTCTTTCCACTCTGCTCTTTCTTTGAGCATAGTCTTGATGTCTGGAGCTGCAGTAGCCATCTTGTGACCATGAGTCACAGAGGGCAAAAGCCAACGCCCTAGAGATAATAAGCAGACGTTCAGAAAACCAGTCTAGCACCTCCCACCTCTGGACTTCTGTTACTTGAGAAAAATAAACACTTCTTTGTTTAAGTCACTGTGAGTTGGGATATTTTTTTGTACTTGGAGCCAGACTCAATCATAACTGGTACATTCAGGTAGAAAGGACTTGACACTTTTTTGTTTTTTTAACTTCCAACCTTCCTGCTGCCCCTTTGTCACTTGTGAGACCTACTTGCCAAAGTATTAAGTAACCTCAACATTCCTGATGGTGTGAAATGGAGTGTCTTGGGCTGGGCTGGATGGAGAGAAAGAGAGAAGCACCCAGTGGGCTGACTCAGAGCCCTCCAGCTCTCTCCCCTGCCCACCTTGGTGTGAGGAGCCCTTTCCTCCTCCCCTGGTCCTGCTTCCCACCCCACCAGGATCTCAGCTTTCTCTGGTCTACTCTTCCAGCCTGCCTCTTTGACCCCATCTCAGATCTAGAATGGGTTAAACTTTTATTGATTTATTTTTCTTTTTGGCAGTGTGTAGGGAGGAAGAAGAGGGACAATAAATTATACATCTCCCAAGACACAATCTGGAGTTAATTCTTAATTAGGACTGACAGATGCTTCCCCCATAATCCTCTTCCCAACATGTTCTGTTTGCTTTGTTTGGTGCTGGAAGATATATTGTGACACGCTAATGACCTTTCTAAGCTTGTCCTGGAAGTGTTATTGGCATTCTAATGATTTATTGCGTGCTCCAGTTGATTACAGGGCCATTTGTCAACATTTTATTTCTCTCTCCATAAACCTGTCTTCTGCGTCACAGACGTTCACCAACATGAAATTTAAACAAATACAGTAATATAGCCCTTATTCCACTTCTGCTTTCACTTGGAGCCTCTGGAGCAAACCCATTCTGGCCAAGAGAGGGCTTTTTATGACCGGTGCTGCTGTGGCTTTCACGGGACAGGTGTTGGGATTTTTTGTTTTTTTTTTTAAGCAGAGTCAGCCAGGCCAGTTTCCCAGTTACTTAGATGGATTTCGTCTCTGGGTTTTCAAGCAGTCATCTTGTGCTTGTTGGCGGGCAAGAAAATGCTTGGCTGGAAAAGGAAGTGCTGGCCAGTCCGAACCAGTCCATCTGGCGGATTTACCTCTTAATTCCCTACAACCACATTCATACCGTACAGGTGACAGGACTGAGCACCCCCAGGGGACATTCGGGGTGAATATGAATCATGGCACAGAGGTTTGAGTAGTTCCCAACTAGCTGGGTGACCTTGGGCCCATCCCATCTCCTCCTGGACCTCAGACTTATTGGCTAGCTTAATTTCATGCTGTTCTTGCCATTATTTATTCCATGAGTCTGGTCACCCTTGTCCTGTAAGTGCCTCACAGAGGTGCTCCAAGGATAAATAAGTCCATTATCTACAGAGTGCGGAGAGCTCCTTGGAGAAAGACTTTACATAAATGCACGGTTATTCTCGTGCTTCTGTTAAGTCAGTCATCAACCTCTTGAGCTGGTCCATCAGACACGGTGGGATCCCCTGAAAAAAACAGAAGATGCTGCTCCCTTTCAGGTTTGATTGGAAAAGGTACGAATATTCACAGGGCTGCCTATACTGATGTGCCCACTCACGCACACACCCAACAGAGGGCACTTTTTAGAGTTAAACATTCAGTCTGAACAGTGTTAAGGCTTAGCTTTCCTCAGATTCCTGCATCTCTAGGAGACTTCTATCCTGGTCCATAGCACTGTGTCTCTTAAGTGCAAAGCCAGGAAGCTATGGCTGTGCTCCTGTATATTGTAGATGGCTCCATGTGTGTCCCTTGCAGGCATCTCTAAATCGCCAAGTTGATAGCTGAACTTGGAATTCGTTTGCATGTTTTAGTTCCCTGAGAGCTGCTTTCTCTTGAATTATATTCCTCACCGAATGGCACGAGCATCTGCCCCATGGCCCAGTTAGAAATGTGAGAAGCATCCTTGCCTGCATCCTTTCCCATATCTTCCTCCAGTCCTGTTGGATTTTGTGTCCTGGGCTCCAACCCCTCCCCACCATCACATCTGTTCTCAGACCCATCACATCTGTTCTCAGACCACGACAATAGGCTTCTCATCAGTCAGGGGCAGTGATTGCAACAACAGACACCCAATCTTGCTGTGTCACACAGTCACAATGTCTATTGGAAGGATATCTGGTGACACAGCATTGGTGGGAAGGTAGGAAATTAGGACAAGGAAATAGCCAGGAATTAAGAGATCTCTGGAGATCAGGCAATTCAATCTCCATTCAAGGTCACTGTTCCATTGTTCCATGTAAAAAACTACCCAAAGCTTAGTGGCTGAAATGATAACATTTATTTTGCTCACGAATCTGCAACTTGGGCATAGCTTGGAGGGACAGCTTGTCTCTAGTTCTACTTGGTGTCAGCTGGGACAGTTTGAAGGCTGGGGCCTGGGATCACCCGGAGGCTCCATCATGCACTTGTCTGCTGGCTGGAGCCTTAGCTGGACTGTTGGCCAGAACCCCTCCCCATGCCTCCTCTGGGTGGTCTGGGCTTCCTTGCAACATTGTGGCTGGGCTCCAAGGGCAAGCTTCTTGTGAGAGAATGAGGCAGATAGAAACCATTTCACTTCTGATAACACCGCCTCTGAAGTCTTACAGCCTTACTTCCACTGCTTCTGTCCTGGAGAAAGAATAGACTTCTCCTCCTGGCTCTGGAAGAGCATGTGGGATCAGAAATATGGCCGTGGCCGTTTTGGGAAAATAAATATGCCACAGTCTGTGAGAAATCTGCTGTTTTGCTACCTTCTCAACACGCCAAGTTCCTAGAATGGAGTGTCGGATTGGCTGTGTGTGTCATAAGCCTTCTCCAGGCAACTCCCGAGTGGTGGTGAGATGGAAAATCTTGCCCCTTTGGTGACAGAAGAGGGAACTGTCTCCTTCCAAAACTACACAAAGTGACATCAGGGTGCTGGTAGGAAGGTGGTGAGGGGGATATGAGGGGAAGTACTGAATTTTTTTTTTTTTTTTTTTGGTGTGTGGGCCTCTCATTGTTGTGGCCTCTCCCGCTGCGGAGCACAGGCTCTGGACGCACAGGCTCAGTGGCCACGGCTCACGGGCCCAGCCGCTCCGCGGCATGTGGGATCTTCCCAGACCGGGGCACGAACCCGTGTCCCCTGCGTCGGCAGGTGGACTCTTAACCACTGTGCCACCAGGGAAGCCCCAAGTATTGAATTTTTGACAGCCAAAAAATGACAAACATCTTTTACAGACTGACTGCAGACTTATCTTTCTACCTCCATCTAGGTTTTCATGACCTTGATGGAATTGTGATCTAAAATTGGTTGTGGTCATGTGACCCTCCTGCCTCAAATCCTCTGATGGGTCCCTGCAATTGCAGAATTGGCCCCAAACTCTTTTAGCCTGGCGTACTAGACCCTATGGACCTGGCTCTTGCCTCTCTGTCCAGGTGTCCTCTGTGTCCACAGCCACAGTCTTTGGTCCACCAAGCAGCTTTCTGGTTCTTTCTCATGTTTGCCAGACTCTCAATCTCCTCTGAGTTTCTGCGCTTGCAAACCTGTACATCCTTCTGCATCAATGGCCCTTCCTCATCCTTGGGTACCAAACTAGCTTTTATTCATGTATATGGGTCTGTGTCAAGAGACACCACTGAGAAGCCTTCTCTGGAGTTCTCTCTGCGAGCCAGGCTGGGTTGTGGCCCCTTCTCTGTTCCCAGAGGACAGCCCTCCACAGCTCTACTGCAATTTTGGTCCCTTCTGTGTTCCCCTAGGACCCCACACAGCTCTCTTGCGGCTCTAACCTTTGCTATTCTAGTTAATTTCCTCTGTTAGAAAGTGGGACCTTTGAGGGCAGGGACTGTGTTATCTCTGAATCCCTCAGGGCCTAGGATGCTGCTGGCCAGGAAGCGATTGCCTGGTAAATGCCAACTGAATGGTGATGAGTGATACTGTCCCACGGTCCAGATTCTTTTCCTAGGATGACTGTCTAAGGCTGGGGGTTATGGTGGTGGTACTTGTAGCTGAGTGTTGGAGAGCAGATGAGAAGCGGCCCGGCCAGCGTGCCCACGGTAGGACTGGAGGGGAAAGGAGCTTGATCCACATGACCGGACCACATGAATGCTGATGTTGGGGGGTTTATAGGCCGGTCATAATTTGGGCCTGCTGGGGCAAGGAGGTATATATATGCACACAATGTAATCCTTGACCCAAATTCTTCTTCGGTTCAACATCATCCCAAGAGAAAGGAACACTTGAAAATTCCCAAGATGGGATTAGGCCTGGGGAGCGTCAGCCTGGGGGGAGACTCAGAGGGGAGAGATTAGCAGGGCTTTCCCTCTCTTTCTGATGACTAATTTCTCAGCCACTGCTGGAGCCCTGGTGTGAAAGCACTGTCTCATCAAGGATGCCCGCAACACTCACACCACGGCCACCTGGATACCTGCCCCCACCTCCGTGGGGGTGACAGTAGGCTCTGGGCAAGGGGCAAGCATGAACTCTAGCCCTCGGCTGAAGAGGACAGATGGGGTGAGGGAGAGGGCCGTCCCTGAGAGATTCGGAGGCTGAAGAGCTCCCAACCCCAGTGGGAGCTGCGGGTAACGTATGGCTTAATTTCCTCTCAAATTAGACACTTGATAAAAAAAGTTATTATATCTGTCAAATTGCCAGGGAATTTTATGGGCCTGATAAGCTGAGAACCACTGCTTTACAAACGTTGATGGG
This sequence comes from Phocoena sinus, assembly GCF_008692025.1. Taxonomy (NCBI): domain Eukaryota; kingdom Metazoa; phylum Chordata; class Mammalia; order Artiodactyla; family Phocoenidae; genus Phocoena; species Phocoena sinus. The sequence goes on along the minus strand of NC_045783.1, from coordinate 29,374,266 downwards.
ATGCTTCAGTACCTGGAAAACAATTTTACGGCCACCCAGGCTACTGACAAATTGCAAATACAGATTAAGCCATAAAGTTACAACAACATTAAAATATAACGAGAGGTTATTGCACGCAGGGAGGCTCTTAACCAACAGCCACAGCTGCACTCAGCTGGCGAGTCGGGCTTACGCTTTCTCTGGCAGAGGGAGATGGTCCCTTTAGGGCCAGGTCTGAGCTCCCAGGGGACGCTGGGTGGTGTTTCCTCCAGGGCGGAGCAGAAAACGGGGAGAAGCGCCCCTCACTGTGGGCTGGGAGGCATTAGACATTGCTCTGAGTATCGTATTTTGGGGGAGCCCAGGACGTAAGAATTGGCAGAGAAGGAGTGCGCTGTGTCTGTCCCACACACCAGGACATGTATGCGACACTCTTTCCGGAAGTGTGAATTCCCTCCTTGACTCTTTGTTCTTGATGCTGACAGAGCTTCTGTGCCCCATGTGTGGAATTCCCTGCTCCATGGATGGGACAAATCAAACGGTCCATGTGCAGCATTCACCAAAGGCAGGTGTCATGAGATGCCAAAGGGAAAAAGGACTTAGCTTCTACCTCTACAGAGCTGCCGTCTAGCAGGGAGGTGGGACAGACGCCGGAGGAGATAAAGACACAGAGAAGAATGGACTAAGAATTGGCCAAGTCACACAGGAAGTGCTTCTGCAGGGAAGAGGAGAAGTTGGTGCTCTCTCACTGCTTCTTTTTGCCTCTCTATGCCTGGGTCAAGCTGAGATTTTCTTGAGCTCCATCTGTCATCCAAGGAAGCAACAATTCTCATCTGGATCACTGGCCTCCCTAAGAGAGAATGTCAATCGAAGCCCAGACCTCCCGAGTCCTGGAGTGGCTTTGCTGGCCTCTCTCAGTCCTGGAAGCCTTGCATGGCCCGAAAGGCCTGAATTTCCTTCTCCGGCCTTCCCTCCCGGATGGAGGCCACCTGTTTGGTTCCTTTCGCCATAGTGCCTAGGCTCTGGTCCTCAGCACAGAGGCTGGCAACTTCTCAGAATGGGTAGGTAGATTCTTCATTGAGGGTCTCCTGTACCAAGCACAGACCCAGGCTTTACATGCCCTGCCGTTCATCCAGGGAAGACACGGATGCGGATGTGCAACCTGTGGCATCCGGGCTGGGAGGTGGAATTAAACACTTTTAGGGAACTCGTGTAATAAGTCAGTAGATAAACATCAGGAATCAGAGAGCGGGGTCTGGAGTCAGGGGGATGGAGAATGAATCCTGACCCAGGACTTACAGCTGAGTGGTCTGGGGCAGGTTATGTAGCATCTTTGTGCTTTAGTTTCTCTTTTTCCTCGATCTATCAATATAGGTATCATATTATATTTATATTATATTTATTGCAGGCAGACCTCAGAGATACTTCGGGTTCAGTTCTAGACTACGGCAATAAAGCTAATATGGCAATAAACCAAGTCACATGAATATTTTTTAGTTTTTTAAGACATAATGCAATAATAGCATTATGTCTTAAAAAAACAATGCACACACCTTAATTAAAAATTACCTTATTGCTAAAAAGTGCTACCCATCCTCTGAGCCTTCAGTGAGTCATAGCGGTAACCTCAAAGTTCACTGATCACAGACCGTCATGACACATATAATAATAATGTAAAAGTTTGAAATATTTTGAGAATTATTCAAATGTGACACAGAGACACAAAGGGAGCAAATGCTGCTTGAAAAATTGTACCAATAGGCTTGCTCGAGGCAGGGTTGCCACAAATCCACAACTTGTAAAAAACAGAATATCTGCAAAGCACAAAAACTCAGGTCTGCCTGTATTTGTATATTTATTATTTTGTATTTATGCTCATTTAAATTATCTACCCATAGAGTTGTCAGGGGGGTTAACTGAGCGAATAGATGCGGAGTCCTGAGAACCGGGCCAGGCCCAGAGTAACCCTCAGCTAATGTCGCTATCGCCATTTATTGAGCACCTGCTATTCATTAGACTCCTTACTTCACATGAATTATCTCTTCAATATTCACAATATTCCTAACAAGTGTCATATGATATCGCTTATATGTGGAATCTAAAAAAATGATACAAATGAACTTATGTATAAAACAGAAATAGGTCCACAGACATAGAAAAACTTATGGTTACCAAAGGGGAACGGGGGGAAGGGATAATTTAGAAGTTTGGGATTAACATATACACACTACTATATATAAAATAGATAACCAACAAGGACCTACTGTATAGCACAGGGAACTCTACTCAATATCTTGTAATAACCTAAAAGGAAAAGGAATCTGAAAAAGAATAAATATATATATATATATATATATATATATATATATACACATAACTGAATCACTTTGCTGTACCCCTGAAACTAACACGACATTGTAAATCAACTATACTTCAAAACAAATGAACAAACAAAAATCAGTGATGAAATTTTAAAAAGGCAGTGTTATTTTAAGGATCCAAAAATTTCTGTTTTTTTAGATAAAAAGGAGGATTTGGTTTATAAAAATTGAGCCATCAGGGCTTCCCTGGTGGCGCAGTGGTTGAGAGTCCGCCTGCCGATGCAGGGGACACGGGTTTGTGCCCCGGTCCAGGAAGATCCCACATGCCGCGGAGCGGCTGGGCCCGTGATCCTCTTATCAGGGTCTAAAACTGCATTTTATAAAATTGAACATCCAGAACTGAAAATAGTAATTTAGAAAACTTTAGTATATTAAAGATAGAAGAAAATTTCTTAACACAAAAAAGTATCAGAAACCTATACTAATCATCAGAGTAAACGGTAATAGAGCTGCACTGGCTAAATCAAGCCTCTCCAATACTATTGTCATTCAGTTATTATTGTTGAGGTTTAGCTAAAGAAATACTACAAGTAAAGTAAATAAGAGATAAATATTGCAGAGTAAGAGCCAAAAAAGTTCATTATTGATTACAGTATTATTGTAAACCTAGAAAATCTAAGTTAATCAAAAAAGAATGTACTAGATGAGAGCTCAGTAAATTGGCTGTATAAGACAAAAATAAATAGTTTTCTTATGCATTAAGAATAACCAACTGGAGTCAAAGAATGGGGAAAAATCCTATTTGCAAATGTAATTAGTTGCTGGAAATTAACAAAAGCTTGAAATATGGAAGAACTATATAAAAACATTATGAAATGCTATTGAATGAGCTAAGAAAGTAACTGAAAAAATGGGAAACATACCATATTCTTGCTGGAAATATTCGTTCTCACAAATGTGTCTTTTATCCCAGATTACCTATTAATTTATGGAATGCCATTAAAAATCTCAGTAGGATATTTTTGAAGTTTACAAATTGATTCTAAAGTTCATCTTGAAGACTGTATACAGAAATAGTTCATAAATTTTGGAAAAGAGGAGAATAATGATGGTAGGGTTTGCTTTGCAGTCTATCAAATATACTACGAAATATTTTATTAGTACAGAAATTGATAAATTAATCAAACTTAATTCTAGAAGGACTTTGATTTAAATACTATTATAAACTATAGGAAACAAGGAAACTCTTCTTTAAACTCAGTAAGGTCGCAGATCTTTCTAAAGATTTTCTCAAAAATTACACTAAGGCTGGAAGCCTTTAAAAAACTGACAGATTTGACTACACAATAATTGTATACTTTTCCACATCGAAAGACATCATTAACACAGTTAATAGACAATCAACAAACTGGAAAAATATATTATGTGAGTTAGGCAGAGATTTAGCAATCACAATATGTAAAGAACTCCTACACATCAATAAGAAAAAGGTAAATAGCAGCAAAATGATGCTAATTGATGATTCACAGAAAAATACGAATTTCCAATAAATGTAAGAAAAGTTCTTCCACTTATGAAAAGAAATTCATATTAAATCTGTAAGATCCTACTTTTCACTTCTTAGAAACAATGGTAACATTTATGCTTTGAGAATGTACAGAAACATATGCTGTTGGCGAGGGTATAAATTGGTTGGTGTAACCATCTGTAAGGACAGCTTATCCATGTGTATCAAATTTAAAATGGGCATTCCCTTTGACCTAGCAATTACACATCTATATATTTATTCTATGGAAATAATCTCACAAGTTTGCAAAGATCTGTATGCAATGTTAACTGATATATTATTTATAATAGCAAAGAATTTAAACTGACCTAAAGGTCTACCAGTTAGGGATTTGTTTTAATACGTATGACTGATTCAAATCTTGATGAATTAATATCAAGGATGAGCTTGATATTTTCAGGCCCTTGATAAGGGCCTGAACTTAATATTTTCAGGGCTGAGGGTAGGAGTACAAATAGAGGGTGACATAATTCAATATACAAAAGGTACAAATTAACCAAGTGAACTGTTAAAATAAAAATATTCTATCCTTCCACCTTGATAAACATAACTTCAAACATGGGTAAAACCGCAGTTTTATTTGGCTAAAGTTTGGCAAATAGCAAAGACAACCGAATTTAATTGCTATCATACATCTCTCCATGCTCTGTTGATGGGCCAGTGGTTTCTAAGTGAGTGATTAAAAAAAGACATTCTTCATCATAACAGCTATGGGTTCATTCCATAAAATTTATTTTCTTGTCCTTATTTCACTGAAATCACTAATCATACTGTTATAATTGAGATTTTTCACACAATTTATGCTGTATTGACAATGCCAAAACAGAGAAACTTTCTTGAGTCACTGTAGTTCTTATGTAGTCTTTTATTAATTTCAATTTGGAGAAATTTTTCTTGGCTGAGGCAGTAGCAAGTGGAATTGTTAATATCACAATTTAACATATGGTAAATTATTAACAATGCTACTCAAAACAGTACAAAAGTATACATATACAATGTAATTAGGATTAATGCCTCATACAAGAGCTAAAAGGCAACTTGTTAGCAAAAAATTACACCATTTTTATCACACTACCTTCTTTTTTTCCAACTCTGAAGTATAATCAACAAATAAAACTGTAAGATAATGTGTAGAATGGGATGATTTGATATACATTGTGAAAGGTTCATTCTATTGAATTAATGAACACATCCATCACTTCACATATTCATCTCTTTTTTTTCTGAAAGAACTTTTAAAACAACTTCGTGTTTAAAGAAATAATACAGAGATTCAGAAATGAACGTGAATTTTACCTGTCCTGTTGAAACATTGAAATGGGTCACATATGATAAATTATCCTCCGTTCAGAAAACCTTACAGAGTCTATCACTTTCATCAGAAACATGGCTATCACTTACATCTTGGTTTTCACCATTTTTACAGCAATACTAGATTCATTCAGAAATGTGAAGAGTTGGTATCACGCTTTACCCTTTTCAATTTAGATATATAAATGTAAAGTAATATAAATAATAATGTAAAACATTCCTCAACTGCTACAGGCAGCTCTTGTAAATACCACGATACCTCATGAATACCTCTGGAACAATGATGGGTTAGAAAACGAAAAGAATCAAGAAAATGTACACTTGGGCCTCTACAGGGAAACAGCAGTGCATTATGCAAGAATGTGGAGCATTTACGTCATTTGAGAGAAAGGATGGGGCTGGTTCATTACTCCCTCCTCACTCCCTTACGCAGCCCTTCTGACTCTCAGATCATCTCTGTGATCTAAGATCTAAGGCTGTGTCAGTCCCTGATGTCAGTGGCGGCACAACCCACAAACCTTAGTGGCATCTGGACACAACTTCCTTGTATTTGGAAGGACAGGAGATGGAGAAAAAATTCCCTGGGGCCTGAACAGCGTTAGTCATGGGCGTGAATGTTTAGGGTAGTGGGTTATCCACCAGCTCTGAGGACTGGGTCCCGAGCTAGTGCAACACAAGGAACATACCTCGGGCCACCTCTTTCTGACCTGAGGCATCTCCGTGGTTTCCTTGGCTGCGCAGAGCCTTCAAGAAAGAGGTTAAGGCAGGAGAGTTAATGTCGCGACAAAGACCTGCAGTGGGCCACCCCTTGCTGCTTTCCCGATGACAAGGTGCATCCTTCATGTCGCCTCCTCCAAGCATTTAGCTTGGAACTTGACGGAGCGTGGGGAGGGCTTAGAGATCCCCGAGGGTGGCAGGTGCTAGATATTAACATAGCAGCAACTTTTGTCAAGCAGAACATTCCCTCACGCTGCTGGTACCCAGCTCCCCAAGGTTGAGAAACAGGCAAAACTGGCTCACCGGCATCTTTACACTTCGCGGAACCTCTTAATGGCATCTCCCCCGCGGCTCTGCCCAGCAGCAGGCCGCCTCGCAGGCTGGCTTGCTCACGCTTTCTCTCCTCCCTTTGCCTTGCCTCCTGTCAGTTTCCTTCCTCCCAGCCTTCCAGGCAGTGAGTCGTTTTTCTGGAGTTGTCAGTTACCACTCCGCCTAACTGTTACGGTTCGGCGTGGCCGAACTAATGATGCTCCGATTAAGAGTGATTAGGGTTATTGATAATAAAGAGACTTCATAAACTTGATTAAAGGCACTCATTAATGAACATGTTGGGGGTGCCTGTGTGTGAGGGTGGGGTGAAATGAAAGGTGGGAAAAATGGGAAAAAGAATCTTTTTTTTTTTTTTTGTGGTACGCGGGCCTCTCACTGCTGTGGCCTCTCCCGTTGCGGAGCACAGGCTCCGGACGCGCAGCCTCAGCGGCCATGGCTCACGGGCCCAACCGCTCCGCGGCACGTGGGATCTTCCCGGACTAGGGCACGAACCCGTGTCCCCTGCATCGGCAGGCGGACGCTCAACCACTGCGCCACCAGGGAAGCCGAGGAAAAGGAATCTTATGCCGTAGCTATCCAAGTGTGGATCTGAAGGTGGCTGAGCAGGAACGTCGGGAGTCCCCGGGGGCTTAGACTTCGAGAAAATTGCAGCAAAATCCAGAGCACATCACTCATTTATATACGGTGTGAGTGGGGGTGGGACAAAGGCAAGGAGATGCTGAAACAGAGGAGCCCTAAGAGTCACCTGAAATGGTCCAAGCTTGAGATGTGCCTTGTCCTCACCTTTCCCGTGGGTGAACGGCTGAGGTTGTTATTAATTAACACAGCAAATCCACCCCTCCCTCCCCCGACCATTCCCCTGCCAGCTCATGCCTCTGCTCACGGGATTAAGGATGGCTGCAGCATCACTGTGCTTTTGATCATCTCTCTGCTTGTTGGGGATAAAAGCACCACTTTAATAGCATCCTTCTCTGCCTCTCTCTTTCGGTAAGCGTCTGGAATGCTGGCGAGACAGAGGACATGGTCCTCGTCCTCCATGCCACATCTAGAAACCGTGGGGAAACCTTACAGCTCATTTCCTTCAAAGGCTTAGAAAAATCTTATTAACTCTGACCTCCACTTAGGGCTATGACAATTCAGAGAGGAGAGCTTCAAAGCTGATCTTCGCTTATAGATTCCAGACGGTACAAATAAACCTGAGTTTAAATAAACTGAAAGAGATTTTTTTTAGAAAAAATAAGAGAACGAGCTTTTTATAAGAGAAACCCCAATACACATCCCAAACTCTCACTTACCTGAGAGTAATACACTGTGTACAACGTACTCCTGCCTCAGATCAGGCTCCCAGGAATCTTGAGACAAGCAGGTCATTAACTAGGCTGTGGTTACTGATACTTCCAAGCAGTTATACTGAACTTCTCTTACGTCAGTCAATGGTTTTTTTTAGATGAATTGATGATATCCCCTCATTTAGCTTTAATTAGTCTGGGTTCATGAGTTTATGCTGTGTATCCTCAGACCATATTGTGACCCCACCTGGGAGAGGCCCCCGAGCTGGGAAGGGTCTGCTTCCTGCGCTCCATGCAATGCCCTCTGTGGACTGAGGCTTCCCTGGGGGGGGGGGAATTTAACATGTGGGGGGCACACCACTTGCTTCTGCAGCAGAGCCACAACTGAAATGAAATATTGGAGCCGTTCTGAAAGATTTACACGGCCATAGGGTAACAGCATCCACCAAGAAAGCCCTTGGTGTTGGGTGACTACACCTCAGGGGTACGAGAATTGACAATAATGAAAGGAATCCCTGGATCTCAGGATTGGATGGTCCTTAAATTTCATCTCATGTTGAATCCCTTTAGCAGCATCCTGGTCATATGGTTGCGACTAGTCACCATTCAGGGAAGCCTGTTTTATTTGAGGGCAACTCAGGCGGTTAGAAAGCTTTTCTTTAGGCTGGGATGAAATCACCGGGACCTAAAAGTTATGGTGCAGGATTGCTTTGTAGGCAAGACCAAGTGATAATGAGGTCTTTTTGGTACTTGAGCAACTCAACTTCCTGGGATAGCTATCAAAGTGAGCCCCGTGCAGTACTCCTCTGGTGGGGAGAAGACTCCCTGGGATTCTGGTGGTCCTAATTTTTTCACTTAGCACACATCTGTTGACCTTTATGCAAGGTGCACTGGAGGATAATTGGTTCTTGCCTTAGAGGAGCTCGGAAACATTGTAATGATTGGCAATATCATATTAGCTCATCATTAAACTGTAGAGCACTCAGAAAGATAGAGAGAAATGCAATGTGTATCAATACCCTTAAGTCACATATACACTGTGACCAAGAAATTCCATATCTAGGAATTTAACCTTAGAAAATAATTTTAGGCCAAGATTAATGTGCAGGATGTTCACTGCAGCATTATTTATAATAGCCAAAAATCAGAAATAAGCTTAATGTCCAACAATAGGGGAACAGTTCATTTATGGTTAAATTCATTCAATGAAATATTATGCAGTCACCAACAAACATTCTTTCAAATAATTCTCTAATAAGGTCATGGGGAAATTCTCACAATGGGATCTTAAGTGAAAACAAACAAACACGATGTAAAACTGTATATTCAGCTTTGAATATCTATCTAACGTCTGTCTATCATCCTATCTCTCTCTATATATATATCTATCATCTGTATTTAACACGTGATCATTACCTTCTTTATACTTGTCTATATTTTCCAAAGTTTAGAAACAACATGATTTTTTATCATCAGAAAAAGTCAATCTACATATTTTTCTTTGTTTGTCTCTATGGTAGAAAGGAGAAGGCAGGACCCAGCTGGATGGGAAGGTTAGGACATTTGCAATCCAACCGGGGGGGTCAGACTGAAGATGGAAGACTGCCCAGTGTTTCTGGCTTCGTGGTGCTCTGCCCTGAAGCCTGGAGGGGAAGCTGGATGTGGGGAGGGACCTTTCAGAAAGACTCTCTAGGGAGGTGATGAAGAAGCAGGAAAGGCGGTCAGCAGTTACAGGCTCTCACTGGCATCGCAGGTGCCGTCCTGGTGAGATGGAAGGCTTGAAGGGGGCCCATGAGGACGCTCAGACCAGGTGGGGGAAGCTTGTCACGTGGTTCTCTTTTCAATATCCGTCCCTCACATCCTAGGGTTTGACTTCCCCTGCCTTGATTTGAATTTAACTGATATTCCAAGGAACGTACTCATTCCAGCTAGCATGGTGCATTTTATCACACTTTGCTCAGAAGGATCCCATCTTTCCTCCAAGGTGCGGGCCTGGCCTCACTTCCTCTGACCACCAACGCTCCTTTCTCTTCTGAGTGCCTGTAACACCCCTCATCTACACTCCTCACACACTGCCTTCAGTTATCCGCTACCTTCACGCAGGCCCATCTGACAATCTCATTAACTAGATGTTCAGGCTTGGGAGAGCTGAAACTCCACCTGAATCCCTTTATGTCCCCGCGTGAGCCCACTCAACTAACGCAGTGTCAAAACTGGAAGGCTGTCTCAACATGACTCCGCCCAGCTCTGTATTTTATAGGCTGTGAAACTGTGAGAGAGATTCGGTGACTGGTCCAAAGTCACCTAGTGATGGGTGAGAAGCAATTCATTCATTTAACGAGTGAACCTGTGTTCTGGCTTCAAGATCAGGAGGCTCAGTAAATACTTTGTTGTTGATTGAATGGATGACACACTGACTCTATCTTTGAAGTAGAACCTCAGATTTGACTATGAGGAGTATTTTCAGCACCAATTATTTGCCAGGCACCTTAGAGGCAACCAACCTCCCTTTATTCCTCGTATCCATCCTACGGCATCCTTTATTTTTATAGGTGATAAGACAAAAACTGAAGAGGATAGACAACTTGAGCATGGCACACAGATAAAAGGTAGGGAACCTAGAATTCAAATCGAGGCTTGTTCCTGGGAGTTCAGGGCTGTTGCCTTGACCCCGACTCCCAGATTGGGGGTCGGATGTTGGGAATCATACAGGGCGACCCTTCTTTCACGGTCAATACTATTTGCTCTTCAGCCACCCAGTGAAGTTCTGACCAAAAATATCTGCCCCTTAATGTCCTCTCATGAGCTGACCTTAAGATCATTTCTTTTCACACAAGGAGACCTGGCATTCGGTTCGAGATAGGAAATAGGTGAGGCCTGTTTTCCTCCGGTGGCTTTGCTCCTTTGGCATTGAGGTCTGCAGTCTAGAAGACAATTGCAGTCAGCCTACACCAGGAGAGAGAAAGAGAAAATTCTATCGTGTCAGAATAATGAGATCTGTGATTTCAGCACTTACTGGGTCAACACACAATGTGTTATCTGCAATGCTCTCCTCCTGACATTTGGGGAAATTGCATTTATGCAGAGGACATGGGACACAGAAATGTGGGACTCCACTGATGTCACTCAGAGCTGACAGATCGCAGCCCTCCTGCCAGAAATGGCCCCCGGTGGCCTCTAGGAGGACAGAGGTATGGTCTGGCGCGATAAGAGTGGGGCCCTCCCAGCTCCTGAGGCCATGCTACTCCAGTGGTAAGGGGACATCCCAGAATTTCCTGGGCGGTTAGTTGGTTGTTTGATGGGTTGGTTGAGAAGATAGATGTAAAGTGACTTCTTTGGGGTCCTGTGTGTGCAGAATGAGGTTTTCTTTCAACCCAAGATCTTCCAGAGCCCCTCTCCCCCAAGTCTTTCCCATCACAGCAGATGTCTGACAACAGCCCTGGGCTTCTTTGGGTATAAGTTTCAATTTTTGCTGGGCACTTCCCTCCCTCTCCAATTCCTGCACACAGAGGCCCACGAGCACCCTAGGAATGTGGCTTGTTGCTCTGAAGCTGACTCAGAGGCAGGGAGTTTATCGCCCTTTCAGATGTGTTCCTGCATCCTCCCTCCTGTCTCGCCGCTCTCTTTATCTGCAGTGGCAGTGATGAAGTGATTGATTACCCTGCCTGAGATGTCTGTGCGGTTTTATATTTAATCCTGCTCACAACAATAGGCAGATTGACGGGGAGGTACTTACACGTGTCCACACACACACGCACACACACACACACACACACAACGGACCAAAGCAGGGAGCGATTCTCCCCTGGACATGACATTTCGAAGATTCCTCTCTGCTCGCAAGCTGGGAACCGTTTTCTCATCTGGTTCTGTGGGAGAGAGCTAGCAGTTTGTTAAATGGCCCTGACAGCACATCACACATTCCTCGGAAGCTGATCTCTCTATGGCAGTCACATGAGGCCGTTGGACTGATGAATACCTTGCAAATATTTTTTTTGGAGCAGAACTCTTTTTCGAAATGAAATGAGAATCTTAACCTGGAATTCCAATGTAAGAAACAGATTAGAGTGAAGAACTAATTCCCTGGCCAAGCTAACACTCTGCTGTTTGGTCAGGTTCATGTTAAGATTTGCAGTGATTCTCTGTTTGCAGATAATCCTAAAGATGCCACCAGAAAACTACTAGAGCTAATCAATGAATCTGGTAAAGTTGCAGGATACAAAATCAATGCACAGCAATCTCTTGCATTCCTATACACTAATAAGGAAAGATCAGAAAGAGAAATTAAGGAAATAATCCCATTCACCACTGCAACAAAAAGAATAAAATACCTTGGAATAAACCTACCTAGGGAGACAAAAGACCTGTACTCAGTGAACAGACACTGATGAAAGAAATCAAAGATGACTGTGGGAAGCCGTTGTTCTGCCATGTCGCAGATAACGGGAAGCCTGTGTTCTGCCATGTCGCAGATAACGGTTATCAGGGAGTAGCCCAAAGGCTATGTGCCACACATGCGCCACGACGAGCCAATATGCTAATGAAGGATCAGAATTGCAACCAATAAATTGTGAACAGCACATATCTTGTTGAGTTAACCAGCCAACCACAGGTTGCCACAGGGTATAGTGCATTATAAAAAGCCAGTGTGAACAAGGCTCGGGGTCTTCCTTCCATCTGTCTGAAACCAAGCTGTACTCCAATAAAGTGTGATACGAGAAGAATCTAGCGTGTGGTGACTCGTCATTCTGCTGGTCAGAAGCGGCTCGCCGCAAGTGGTGCCGAAACCCGGGGACTTCGCACCCCGCATGGAGGACCGATTCAGAACTCGACACACGGAGTGGACCGTCGGTGAGTAGTCCAGGATCAAGATCCAATTTGGGTCCCAACAAGACTAACAAGAGTCGTGGAAGAGGATCCCAAGGGCGATGATGCTGGGCTGGATGGTGTTGACGGGCCTTTCCCTACTCAAGGCGGAGGACAAGATGTTTTGGGGAATTAGCCGGTCCTGGCCAGTTCCTCTACCGGTCCATTCCCATAGCAGAGTGCTTCCAATATTTTATTCCACCAGTTGTGAGATGAATACAGCCTGCACTGTATCGTTAGACGATGAATGGGTGCAATATAATGCTACAAATTTTGTTTTAAATAATACCCTTTGTTTTAGTTGGAATGCCTCTGTGGACTGCATTCATTTAGCTCGAAAACCCTTGACTGCCTGGAATAACCCGCTTACGGGAAATCAGGTTCCTCTGTCTATGCTAAATGAAGCCTTGACCCAAATATCACAGGGTCACCGTTCTGGCTCTGGTACAGGGAACTCTAGCCAGAATGCAGTGAATGTTACCACCTTACTTTTGAGACATGAGGGCGTGGTCCCCCTACCGAACAAGACAAAATATTGCACTGAGTCTAACCGGACCAGGATTGCTCCTTACTGCACTGCCATTGTCAATACACCTCCAATTTTTACCCCTTGCCAGGCACAAACTTATGCTACGTGTCAGCTTACCTCTGGATTTCAGTTTTTCCCAGGTTTAAAGTCTTATGTAGGGAGAAAAAAGACAGGTGATAATAAGACGGTCTGGTACTATGAAGGGTGGCCTTTCTTTTCTTGGCTATTGAGAAATCAAGTAGGGGCAAGTACAGACATTTCCCCTTTTGCTATGTTACAAGATAGTAATGGCACACTTTTTAATGTTAGTGGCGTGGCAAAAACGTCCAATGGGACACGATACAAGCTTAATGTGACCTCTTATGCATCTGGGTTATATAATTATTCCAGAGCAGCAGCTTCGGTTTGTGTACAGTCGCCATTTATGTTTTTATTAACTAATGATAGTCAGAAATGTGGTAACGACAGTGTATGCTGGCTATCACAATGTTGGAATGGCTCTGTGGCGCAGACTGCCTTATTGGTCAGGGTACCTACCTTTGTGCCCATCCCAGTCCAGGCAGACCCCAATAATTTTCCTCTTTTGAATTTACTGCGCGAAAAGCGAGACTTTGGCGTAACAGCTGCCATAGTCACCGCGGTCGCGATATCTGCTGCTGCAGCGGTCACCGCTGGAGTGACCATGGCTAATCAAGTACAAACTGCACAGGCGGTGAATACTATAGTCTCCCAAACCTCCCGGATCTTGGAGGATCAAAATAAATTTAATAATCATCTGATGAATGGGATTTTATCACTTAATCAGCGAGTAGACTTGCTGGAAGAAACCGTGGAGGATGTTTACAGCATCCTACAAGTAGGATGTGTACAAAAGCTGGACCATTTCTGTATCACGCCTCTTCCTGTTTCAGATGCCCTGAACCAGAGCAGGGAGATTGGCAATTTCCTGAGAGGCAATTGGTCCCGAGAGGCTGAATTGATGCTGTTAAACCAGAAGATACAGATTAAGACTTTAAATGCTACTAGGCTAGACCCCGTTACGCTTGGGGACTTTACTACCTGGCTGTCCTCTGCCTTTACCTTCTTTAAGGAGTGGATCGGTGTAGGGATGTTTGCAGTGTGTTGCATGGCAGGACTTGTGGTGTGCCTGTGGTTGATATGTCGTTTGCGAACTCGGACAAAGCGAGATAAGATGTTGTTCACGCAGGCATTGGTGGCCATTAGTAAAGGCGACTCCCCTGGCGCCTGGATCTCCATCTTGAACGACCCGTAGTGATTGCCCCTGCACAAAACGGTTTATGACCATTGCACTTTTGATGGGAATCACGAGGAACATCAGCCCCTGCACTCCGCGGTCTGTATGGACATTGCACGACGGGGAGGGTGATGAGCCAGCTTCTCGAACCAACTCTTGCTCAGCGAGCATCCCATGGGGTGAGCGCTTGTGCGGGCATTGTTCGAGTTCAGCTCCTGGGTCTAAGAAAACAAAAAGGGGGAGATGTGGGAAGCCGTTGTTCTGCCATGTCGCAGATAACGGGAAGCCTGTGTTCTGCCATGTCGCAGATAACGGTTATCAGGGAGTAGCCCAAAGGCTATGTGCCACACATGCGCCACGACGAGCCAATATGCTAATGAAGGATCAGAATTGCAACCAATAAATTGTGAACAGCACATATCTTGTTGAGTTAACCAGCCAACCACAGGTTGCCACAGGGTATAGTGCATTATAAAAAGCCAGTGTGAACAAGGCTCGGGGTCTTCCTTCCATCTGTCTGAAACCAAGCTGTACTCCAATAAAGTGTGATACGAGAAGAATCTAGCGTGTGGTGACTCGTCATTCTGCTGGTCAGAAGCGGCTCGCCGCAGATGACACAAACGGATGGAGAGATATACCATGTTCTTGTATTGGAAGAATCAATATTGTGAAAATGACTATACTACTCAAAGCAATCTACAGATTCAATGCAATCACCATCAAATTACCAATGACATTTTTTATAGAACTAGAACAAAAAAATCTTAAAATTTGTATGGAGACACAAAAGACCCCGAATAGCCAAAGCAATCTTGAGGGAAAGAAATGGAGCTGGAGGAATCAGACTCCCTGATTTCAGGCTACACTACAAAGCTACAGTAATCAAGACAATATGGTACTGGCACAAAAACAGAAACATAGATCAATGGAACAGGATAAAAAGCCCAGAGATAAACCCACGCACCACCTATGGTCAACTAATCTATGATAAAGGAGGCAAGGATATACAATGGAGAAAAGACAGTCTCCACAATAAGTGGTGCTGGGAAAACTGGACGGCTATATATAAAAGAATGAAATTAGAATGCTCCCTAACACCATACCCAAAAATAAACTCGAAATGGATTAAAGACCTAACTGTAAGACCAGACACTGTAAAACTCTTAGAGGAAAACATAGGAAGAACACTCTCTGATATAAATCACAACAAAATCTTTTTTGACCCACTTCCTAGAGTAATGGAAATAAAAACAAAGATAAACAAATGGGACCTAATGAAACTTAAAAGCTTTTGCAAAGCAAAGGAAACTATAAACAAGACAAAAGGACAACCCACAGAATGGGAGAAAATATTTGCAGATGAATCAATGGACAAAGGATTAATCTCCAAAATATATAAACAGCTCATGCAGCTCCGTATTAAAAAAACAAATAACCCAATCAAAAAATGGGCAGAAGACCTAAATAGACATTTCTCCAAAGAAGACATAGAGATGGCCAAGAGGCACATGAAAAGCTGCTCAAGATCACTAATTATTAGAGAAGTGCAAATCAAAACATCATCTTACACCGGTTAGAATGAACATCATCAGGAAATCTACAAACAACAATGCTGGAGAGGGTGTGGAGAAAAGGGAACCCTCTTGCACTGTTGGTGGGAATGTAAATTGATACAGCCACTATGGAGAACAGTATGGAGGTTCCTTAAATAAGTAAAAATAGAATTACCGTATGACCCACCCATCCCACTACTGGGCATATACCCAGAGAAAACCATAATTCAAAAAGACACATGCACCCCAATGTTCATTGTAGTACTATTTACAATAGACAGGTCATGGAAGCCACCTAATATCCATTGACAGATGGATGGATAAAGAAGATGTGGTACACATATGCAATGGAATATTACTCAGCCATAAAAAGGAACAAAATTGGGTCATTTGTAGAGATGTGGATGAACCTAGAGACTGTCATACAAAGTGAAGTAAGTCAGAAAGAGAGAAACAAATATTGTATATTAACGCATATATGTGGAATCTAGAAAAATGGTACAGATGAACTGGTTTGCAAGGCAGAAATAGAGACACTGATGTAGGGAACAAACGTATGGACACCAAGAGGGGAAAGTGGCGGGGTGGTAGTGGTGGGATGAATTGGGAGACTGGGATTGACATATATACACTAATATGTATAAAATAGATAACTAATAAGAACCTGCTGTATAAAAAATTAAATTAAATTAAATTAAAAAAAGATCATAATGGAATGTTGTTTTGTCAAGATAAAAAAAAAAAAAAGATTTGCAGTGATTCTTAAGTACCTCTTGGGAGTCCCAGGAGTCTGTACTATTCATTTGGAAACCTACTGGAACGGTTGGTGAGCCCTTACCAACCAACCTTAAGGACCAGAGAGGTTAAGTGATTGACCAAGTTTACACAGCAAGTTGGTACTTGAGTTGGGTCTAAAAGCCAGGTTTTCTAAGCCCAGTAACATTAGCCATATTTATGCCTCTGTAAAGGGACGTGGAGTATTTTTTCCCGTTGCCCTAGAATCAGTGATTAAGGTCCACAGCTGAAGAGAGGAGGCAATAAATGCCATATTTTAAAGAGAGCCCCTAACAATAGGCTCTAGAAAGCTAGAACCTTCTCCCAGAGCTTCCTAGGAAGGGGCAGTATTGACCCCCCACACAGTCATCAACCCCCTCCCCACCACTGAACCTCAGTCCACAGAAGGAGAGAACTGGGGGCCAGGAAGGGTAGAGTCACGGGGATGTCTGCTTTGTAGGGAGTGCAGTGTCCAGTGAAAGAGGGAGGGAATGGGAGCTTTCATCCCTGCCCCCCTCGTTTTGCCCACCAAACCAAGAGAGGAGGACCCACTTATAAACACTGAAGATTGCCATCTCAATTCCTGGTTGGACGTCTTGCCAAGGGGACTCATGGACCTGCCTCAGAGCGAAGGAGAGAATTGAAGATGGCAGGGCTTGGAGAAGGGGCAGCATGCAGCAGCCTGTCCCCCCATCCCTCGGGCTTTGCAAGCTCTTGTTTGACAAAAGGGACAGAGGAGAGCCGTCTCTGGCCATCTTGCCGGTGTCTCGCTTGAAAGAGATATTCCTCAAAAAAGGGACCTAGGAGCGAGAAATTTGGAAGTGGACTATGGTGTCTGGCGTGGAGGGGACAGTGTGGAGGAGGGAGAGCCAGATATGGGTCTCACCCATCAGGGAACCATGTGGCGGGGAGGACCTGCAGAATCCTCCAAAAATCCCAACAGGTGCCTCCCAGGGAAGAGTAACTCTTAGCAGTATTGACTAGAGGAGCAATACAAAGTGCGTACAGATAGAATTACAGTCAGATCCAGGGAGGCACAGGGATGCTTCCCCCTCCAACATGATAGATTTCGAGTTCCTAAGGCCTCAAGTTGTGCCAATGATGGGGGAGAGGAGTGAACTGGATGTAAAATTGAAGCTGTCAAGTGGACTGGATTTCTTCTTTAACATTTTTGTTATGTAAATTTTAAAATATGCATAAATGTTGAACAATTAGAACATCCATCTAATCACTCTTTAGTTTCACTAATTATTAACAAGTAGTTGGCCTTCGTATGTATCTATGCCCCCATCAATTTCAAAGTAAATGGCAAATGTCATGACACTTCACCCCTAAACATCTCTTAAAATTAAGGATATTCTTCTTTATAATCACAAAACCATGATCAACACCTAAAGAAAATAATCCCCTAATGCCATCTTAGACGCTGAACCAGACTATTTTCTGGTTTCTGGTGGACGCGACTAGAAAGTTGTGGAATCTGCTTGGGATGTCATAAGGGATAAGAGAAAGGGATTAAACTTATCACAGTTTTAGGCAGTGGTTGGAAGAAATAAAACTGTTTTGCGCTTATATCCCAAAGAGCTGGGACTCCCTGAGGAACTTATATTTATCCTCTTCACTGCTTAAGGGAGATTAGAATGCATGGCAGTCAATTTGGTGAATTTCACAAAGGAGAGGTACCGTCCTGCTCTCTCCTTTCCATCTTCCTGGTTCAGAGCTAGTCTGCAAAGTTGGCCCCCAACAAATCATGTCTCTCGGTGTACACTGCCCTCCCATGTTTAATCTGAGCCGGCGTTATGACTCACTTTAGCCAGTAGGATGTGGCAAAATGATCTTGTGTTAGTCCTGGTCGCTTTCACTTTTGTGCTTTTGTGAGTCCTCAGCCACCATGTAGGAAGCCCAGGTACCCTGCAGAAGCCACATGGAGGGACCACGTGGAAAGCCCACGTGGAGAGCAAAAGGACTTGTGACTACATCATGGGCAGAGAGAAAGGCCCAGGTGTCCACCTGCCATACAGAGCCCGGTCTTCCCACCTTCCAGTGCAAGGCACCAGACATGTGAGTGAGCCCACTAGTACCTGCAGCCCAGTCCAATCCCCAGATGACTGCAACCCCGGCTGACATCACATGGAGAAGAACAGCCACCCAGCTGAGCCCAGCCAACCCTCAGAATCGTAAAAAGTAATTAAGCTGCCCAGTTTGGGGGTGGTTTTATTAATCAGCAATCGATAACCAAAATCCGAGCTCCAGAAGCAAAGACTGTTAGATTCAAAAGCAGGCTTTCCACAAAATAGATTCCTGTAGGAATAGGAAGGGAAAGTATCCTCTCTAGCTCCAGGGAGTTATATCGTCCTGCTTCTCCATTCTCTTGGCCAAAGGGCCAGCTTCCACGAGGGACAGGAATACACTCTCTTCAGCTAGACCAGATAACAAGCAGCACATACACGGCTGGGCAGCCAGTGACATGATCCAGTGGATGCAGGAGAGTGATAATTGATGGTGGCAGTGATGACAGATCATCTTGTCTACCTAGAGACAACATTCCATCTTACCTGGAGCTGTCCCTGGAGAACGATGGAGGCACCTTTCCTGCACAGCCAGGAGACCAGTAGAAGCCAGCCACTGAGGGCTGAGCCTGCTCCAGGCTGGAACCAGATCCCAGGGGCTTCTTTGATGATGATGAAATTGACTCATAGTGATGTAAATTGGGCAGCCCTGTCCAGCAGCTGATCTTTTCGGGCAATTATTTGGAAGTAATGAAAGTGAATGCATGACATTTAAAAGAAACTCCTTTGTCAGCGGGAAAGCTGCCATATTCTCCCACACCTCTGAGAATACACTTAGCTTGAAATAATGTTCATTTTAGCCAAGTTGTAAATTACAAGTGTGTTGGGGTCCCAGGGGATTTATTACCATTTGGAAGGAGGTTACTGGGCCTTGTGCGTGGTTGCTGCATATGGTGGGTGGTACGAAGTGGCCGCAGTGCGAAGTCTGCAGCCAGGGAAGGCACCTTTCTCACTTTCTTTTTTGCAGCTTTTCTCTTTTGCCTTCACAGCTCCTCTCTAGAGGCTTCTTACTGCTAATGTTCCAACAGAAATACCAGCAATTAAGGACACACTCTTGCAATCTGGTTTTCCCAATTGTTGCTTAGATTTGACTGGACACCATTAATGACAAAAGACAATAAGCCTGTTGATGAGCAGGCTGGCTGGGCCCTGGGCTGGAGGAGGGCAGGAAGGCTGCACTGCACACGCAGGATCAGCTGAGGGTCTTGGAAGGGGGGCGGGCAGAGGGGCAGCTGCAGACTCAAGCCTGCATCAGCGCCGACCTCACAGAGCCACGCCCCTGTCCTCACATTGGGTGAGGACGGTGTCACTCAGTTTCCTCCAGCCACTCTGGTTTTCCTTTCCTAGAGATTTGTAGACACTCAAGCCCCTAGGACTCAAGTTTAAAACAACCTCCTTTTCTTTTTTTTGCGGTACGCGGGCCTCTTACTGCTGTGGCCTCTCCCGTTGCAGAGCACAGGCTCCGGACGCGCAGGCTCAGCGGCCATGGCTCACGGGCCCAGCCGCTCCGCGGCATGTGGGATCTTCCTGGACCGGGACACGAACCCACGTACCCTGCATTGGCAGGCGGACTCTCAACTACTGCGCCACCAGGGAAGCCCAACAACCTCCTTTTCTTGGAGAGGATAGTCCTGGGATGGCAACAGGCAACACAGATTTTTGACCTTGGACTCAGAAGGCCTAAACTTGAGTCCTGCTTCTGCTACAGACTCTTTATATGACCTCAGAGAGGTTTATTGGAGCTTCAATGTCTCCATTTGTGAAATAGAGATTAACAAAAAAATCCAAACTGTCCAATCAGCTCCACGGCATTGCCTTAGGTAGCAACACGAAATGATCCATTCTGTGAACAGTTTCTAGGCACCGTGTGAAGGGCCGTCACTGGGTAAGCAGAGATGGGGAAGAAGTGGCCTTAGAAACACTCTGTAAGCTGTAAAGGGCATGGGTGTCCTACTGTCTTACTTAATTGCATGCTATATTAGTTTTGGATTGCTCCCTAACAAATTTAACAGCCATAAGTTAGCGGCTTAAGACAATACCCATTCAATATCTCCCAGTGTCTATGCACCAGGGGTCCTGGTGTCGGGTATCTGGGTCCTGTGCACAGGGTCTTACAGGCTAAATTAAGGTCCATCAGTGGGCTTTGATCTCATCTGAGGCTCTGGTCTTCTTCTAAGCTCAGCCAGGCTGTTGGCAGAATTCATTTCCTTGTGGTTGTAGGACTCATGTCCCTCTTTTCTTGCTGGCTGTTGGCTGAGGGTCACTCACAGCAGCTAGGGGCCCCCCTCAGTTTCGAGTCACAGGGACTCAGCGTACATGCTCTCACACATGGCAGCTTGCTTAGTCCAGGCCGGCAGGAGCACGTCTCTCTGAATTTAACTTCACCTGATTATGTCAGACCCACCCAGGATAATTTCCCTTTGGATTAAGCCAAATTCAACTGACTAGTAACCTGATCGTGGGAGGGACATCCCATACTATTCACCATTCCTGCCCAAACCCGAGGGGAGGATGTTACACAAGGTGTGTACGTTAGGGTCTGGGAATCTTGGAATCCTGCCTCGTTCTGAGATGGCCTGGATATCGCACCTGGGGCCTCTGTCTTTCTTTTGGAGGCAACGGGGGCCCGTGTCCTTTTACTGGCTTCAGCCACATGAGGGGAAAATGGCAAGGCTGAGGAGTTGCATCGCATGTCAGGCCTGGTTCCTTTCCCTCTGTTTCTCCCACTTGCTCCTTTGGGTACCAGGTCCTACGAGGCAACCCTTCCCTCAACGGGCTTGAGCTGTTGCTTCTCATTGTTAGAATCCTCAGAGAATGTCAGAGCCGGAAAGTTCCCTGGGTCTCATCCAGTGCAGCTGTTCCTATGAGAATGAGAACATGTGTAAAACACAGGCTCACAGGAGATCCTGATCAGTAGGTCCACTTTGGGCCTAAGAAGCTCTATTTTTAACAAATGCCTCAGACGAATCTGACGATCAGCTAGGTTTAGAGCAAACAGAACAAAACAAACAGAAAACCTTAAAATCTGAGGTCCAGAGACATGAGCCGACCTGCTTAATCTGAACGGCCTGGGGTGTCTTGCTTTGCCCTCCCAGAGCTGGATTTGGAGTTTACAGGGCCTTTCACACTTCCCTCTTGGGGGTCCAATACAGCGCTTGTTGCCCTCTTAGAGCAGACGTGTGGGACCTGCTGTGATCAAGAGTGAAAGAGGATCCCTGGCTTGGGGCCACAGCGGGGAACCTCAGGCCCCAGCTGCCATCTCCCACAGCCCCAGGGCAGGGCGATGGCATCAGGGGACCCTGGGTGCTTCACCTCTGTGTGTTGTCATCGACAGTTTCCCAAATCCCACAGCTAGGTCTCCCCCAGCCACATCCTGAGTGGCACGCAGGCCCAAATTTTGTTGTGGGTGTGAATTATTTAGAGGCACCAGTGGAATACGGTTGTATTGGTAACACAGACGATCAGTTTGTGGCCTTGGGGCTCCTCCATCGTGTGCTCCATCACTATTTTCTCTCATGAATAATGGAGCAGCTGAATGACTCTGTGTGTACAGGATTCATACCCTGAGAAAACACGGTTGCTCTGAAATTAATTTTCTGTACTAAAAGAGTGACAGAAAATCAATTAATCGCATATTATTCTATACGGAGAGAGTAAAGGAAGCAGTGGAAATGGCTCAGGCCATATGTCAGCAAATGCTCAGCGTGGCTGAGAGTTTTGTCGGGCTCTCAGCTCAAGTGGGTGGCACCAGAAGCCACGTGTCCCGCCAGGGAAGCAGTAGGTGGGCCCCGGGGGATGGCTCCCCAGGTCTGCCTCTGTGCTGTTTCCTCCTGAACTGGTGGTCACGTTTCTCTCTCCCTAACCCTCGCCCTTCTTCCCTAGAGCCACCTCTGTGATAAGGAGAAGAATGAGTCTTCTCTGAAGCACTGTGGACCCCTCTGTCCCCAGAGCCCCCCAGCTCACCAGGAGGCCCCATGCCCATGAGGGTGAGGTTGACCTCTGTCTGCATCCCTCAGGGAAGCTCCTTCCTTTACAGTTTTGCTTTCTCCACTTCCACCAAGATTACCTCTCAAGTAAACAATATCCTTTGTTACTTCTCTCTGAAGTTCAAACGCCCCGGGAGATCGGAAGGATTTTCTGTCCTGGGTAGTTGTAGCTGAGCAGAGCCTAAAACAAAAGAACGAGTCTTTCATGGTGGGATTTCAAGTGATGAGTCATTTGGTGGAGGGAGATAAGGGGCAGTTCGTGGGGCCTCAGATGGAGAGCTTTCCCGGACCTCTGAGATGACCACCCCCTGTGGGTAGCTATCTATTTTGCCTATCTATAAAATGGGTGTCTTTTTTTTAAATAAATAATTTGTTTATTTATTTATTTTGGCTGTGTTGCTGCGCGCGGGCTTTCTCTAGTTGCGGCAAGCAGGGGCTGCTCTTCGTTGCAGTGCGTGGGCTTCTCATTGTGGTGGCATCTCTTATTGCGGAGCACAGGTTCTAGGCACACATGCTTCAGAAGTTGTGGCACGTGGCCTCAGTAGTTGTGGCTCGCGGGCTCTAGAGAGCAGGCTCAGTAGTTGTGGTGCTCAGGCTTAGTTGCTCCGCGGCATGTGAGATCTTCCCGGACCAGGGATTGGGCCCGTGTCCCCTGCATTGGCAGGCGGATTCTTAACCACTGTGCCACCAGGGAAATCCCTGGGTGCCTTTTTTGAGTAAATAAATCTTTTCTGCACATCGGCTGGGAAGAAGGCTGGGACACTCTTTGAAGATAAAATGTAAATGACAAAGGAGACAAAGGTATTTAGGGCTGTCCCCTCCTCTACCCCCCACCCCCGGGAGATCAAGGTGAACTGGCTTCTGTCCCCACCACTCAGCGACTCCGTGGCGGCCCCGCCGAGCTAAATGCCAAACATCCTCGCACAGGGCAGCCGGGTGGCCGGGAAATAGAGGCAGGAAAGCCATGAAGCTGTGACGACCATGCAACCCCTGTCTCCTTCCCAGCCTCATCAGCTGGGGTTGACAGAGTCACCTGGACACAAAGGCTAATCACAGAGGGACCCAGGGAGAGCGAGGCCGGACCGTGGAAAGGGAGCCACCAGCAGCATCAACTTCCAGGAAGAGGGAGGGTCGTTAGATCTCCGGCTAAAACTGTTTTCCCTCCCTGGACTTTTTCTCTCATTGGATCTGACATCTGCTGAATTGATGGGTTGAAGGCTAAGAAGGTTTTGAAGAAAGGCTTTCTTGCTGGCTCGTGTTTTCTGTGGCTGTTACACCTCATTCTCCTCCACTAAAAAGGAACAAATGACCTGCTTATCAGCTGCCTGAGCCCTGCCACACTGGTGTCTCCCCCCCCCGCCCCCCCCCCCCCCCCCCCCCGCTACTGACATACGCATAGATGTGTCACATCTTCAGCTTCTGATGGGCGGCCTCAGCAAGGCGGGGCCAGGCAGCTGGCAAGCGAGGGTAGGGCAGGTCCCCACTTGGCTCCAGTGCTCGAGTGTCCTGCTCTGGGGTGTCTGGGCGGTGGGTGTGCCCTGGAGTCTGTGACAGGAGATAACAAAGGTCCCCACGCAGGCGGTAGTACACAGGCTCAAATCAGGCCCTGGACCCGCATGGAGGGAGGCAGAGAGCGGGTGGTGGAGCAGCTGGGACTTCTAAGCCCGCCACCCGAGCCCCTGCTTTGGATCACAGATTGCTTAGAAATCCATTTCCCCCCCAAAAGTCATATTAATTCACCATGGGAGTTCTCCTTTTAAAGGAACTAGACGTGGGATGGGGGCAGGGCACATTGGTTCACGCTTTGGTGAGGGAAAAATACGTTCAGTGATATGGATTTTTGTTTCTCCCAAGTCTTGCGTAAGTAATAAGACTCTTGTTTTAAATCAGTGCTTTTCAGAAAGAGCATAGCCGCAGCCTGCAGGGTCTTTGAAGAATGGTCTTTCTAAAGAGGCACACCTCCTGAAACTTGGGTATCAGCTGCCCGCTCCAATCTCTGAGAAGGACCGGAAGCTGTAGCTCTGGCAGCCCTGGAGCAGGTTCTGGAGGGTGGGGTCTGGGCACCCACGTCCGCTTCCCTTCCAGGAGAGGGCGCAGGAGGCTATGCTCTTCTGCTCCGTTCTGCAGCATCGCTGGGTTCCCTGCCTCAGCTGCCCCTTCGGGCCAAATGGAGGTGGGGGGCCGGCACTCACTCCATCAGGGATGGAGATTCACTCAGAGAGTCCTTTGCACGCACAGGGGGGTACCCGCCCCGCCCTGCCCCAAGGGTCCCGCCTCCCCCTCAGTGAATCACCAGAGGTGGGTCCACCCCAGGTCCCTCCAGCGGGGCAGTCCGACTCCAGGCCTTCCATCTGCCCATGTTTATGGACTATAAGTGGATCTGTTTAGCGGCTCGTTAGAAAGGTGCAGCTCTTGGGCTCTTTCTCCCCTGGCAGGCTGCAGAGCCCCTTGCCAGACAGAGCTCCCGGGCTTTCCAAACCAGCCAGAAGTCATGCAGGGGGTGGAGCCAGTGAAGGGGGGATGGGGACTCATGAGTGACCGCGGGCTCCTTGTGGGAAATTGAAAACAAACACAGCCTTCTTAGTCATGTTAGTGTCTCACCCACCTGCTGCATTTCACATCCTACTTCCAGAAACGCTGTCTCTGCTCTGGTGGAAGAGATGATTATTCCATTTTTACAGATGAGAAAACTGGGGCACAACATGTTCAAGGGGGTACATGGAGGGAACCCGGGACCCTTGGTCTCAGTCTATGGCTCTTTTTATTTTGCCAGAGGCTGTAAACGTGATGGAGACAGGTAGCTTGCCTGTTGATTGATTTCTACTACCTGCCCTAAGTAAAGACCAGCTGAAGTTTCCTTGCCTTCGGGCTACTTGTTGATTGTCGAGATGGCTTCAGAGGGACAGCTATACAGATAGATGGACAGTCTTTCTACCAATTTGATTCAATAGACACAGACAGAACCCACATTGTAGGCCAGCCACTGGGCTGCAGGGACAAGAACTGGGTGTTCCAATAAACAAGTTGGGAAGTAAGTATCCAAGGTTCTGTTGGCTCCCATCTCTTGGTGTCTATTGGCCATAAGAAATGCATGGTCGCTTCCTGAGCACCATCTGTGGTCTGAAACTAAAGCCTGACGCTTCACATCTATCACTTTACTTAAGCATCACAAATATACTTTTGAGAGAAGTAAAACAGTGACCCATTTTATAGCTGAGCAAACTGAGGCTCAGAGGAATCAGACAGCTTGTCTGAGGTCCCACAATTAACAAGCGATAAGGATAGGATTCATCACAGGCCAGCCTGACACGGGGGACAGAGTGTGGACCATCTGTCCTGCCCCAACTTGTTCTTCTATGGGTTTAACTGAACCTTTTGATAATGTTGATTTTGCAGTGGTGCTGACTGGTGCTCACGCCTCTTTTTACATCCACCAAGTCCCCTTCTGCAGGATAGAGAGACCGACTCTCTAAAGGAAAGGAGACAGTGCCTTGTGACCAGCCTGGTCTGCTGAGCGTCCGTCTGGCAAGCTGGCTTGACACTAACATGCAATTTGCATCTACATTCTGCTGGCTTCCAGCTCATGCCCTGTCTACATTGCGTCGTTCAAGACCATTTTCTAATATATTTAAATGGAATACAATGTCTTAAAGTTGAGTTGAATAGAGGCACAGCTACGAATGGTGGAAAGAATTATGCACTGAACATCTCAACCTCTTAACATCTAGGTTTGAGTCTTGGATCTGTACTCTAACCAACTGTATGAATGTATCCAAATTAGCTATTCTCTGAGCCTCCATTTCTTTATTTATAAGATGGGTATAATTATATCTTCCTACCTTTCTTAGCTTGTATGTAGATTAAATGAAATAATGCACAAAAGGTACCTCATGATTGGTAAAGTGTTGCAACAATATGATGGATAATTAGTATATATACTTTTTTTTCTTTCTTTGTCATCTTGGTTTCCTTCTTAGAAAACTGGAGAGAAATCTACACACCTTTCTTTAGGTTCCCCTTTTCCCCACCAAATTGCCTGTGGAATAAAAAATTACCTGAAGGAAGAATTCTTTGCAAATGTGAAAAGGCGTCTTAGACAACAATGGCTACTTTTTTAAACTTTTTAAAAAGCTACAAGTTGCCATGAAAAGGTATGGAACTTGCAAACAAGGAGCCCTTGGAAGGATGTATTACTGTTGGGTGGCATGAACTCACTAAGCTGAAACTGTCACTGGATTTGACTACAGTGGGATGACATACTGGAATTCCAGTAAGCACAGTCCACGCTAGCAGCAGCAGACTTTTGTGTGGACAAAAAGGTCTGATCTTGGGAGTTCCCTGGTGGTCTAGTGGTTAGGACTTGGTGTTTTCACTGCCAGGGCCCGGGTTCAACCCCTGGTTGGGGGACTGAGATCCCACAAGCTCGAAGTGCGGCCAAACAGAAAAAAGGTCTGCTTTTGATGTCTCCCTCAGTCATCAATCCATCCCCATGTTTTATAAAACTGCTTTAAAATAGGGCTGTACCAGGTAACTGAGTGTGTTCACTGCCAGGTCTGTGAGACAATGATGACCCCAATGACAGCAGGTAGCACATGCTATAGAAAAACCCTCTCTCCGTTCTCAGATCCGGCGAACAGGGGCCCAGCTTTGATGGGACAGGTGAGGTGACTTGCCTAATGTCACAACCAGGCTTTGGCAGGGCTGCGATATGGATTCAAACTTCCTGCCTCTCTGGCCCCCTGGTATTACTTTGTAATCCACTAATTAACTCATCACCCATCATATTTGATATCTCCATTTGTATATAATATCTTCATTTACATAGAGTAAATACAAGGAAACTCTTGTTTACACTGAGTAGGGGATCCACCTATAAGGTGCACACAATGTGTCTTGGGTTGGATAAAGGGCTGAATAAAGGTAGATTTTGACAGGAGGCAGGCTGGCCTGAGTCCACCCTGCTATCAAGGACAACCCCGTATGTGTACACCGTGGAGCGCTGGGCCCCTCTCTGATACTTGATAATTACAGTGACTAATTAATGTCATTGGCCTCTAATCATGAACCCAGACAAGATTAGCAATGACGAAACCGTTGAAATTAATTTACAAACATCTACATATTTCTCCTTGACCCGATGGGGCTCACACATCTCCTTTGGAAAGTGGAAACAGGAAGTCTGTAAGCAGGAAACAGAGGGCCTAGGAAAAAGGAGAGGTTCACGGAGCCACAGCTGAACTGGGACGAAGCCCCTTCATGCCGCAAGTGGCCTCATGGAATGGGGTGGCCTGAAAGGGTTAGGAACTCAAAAAGAAAGCCAGTCAGAAAACTAAAGGACCCCTCCAACTCCAAACAGATTCAACTGGATGCAGAGTTTTCAAACAAAATGAAAAGCTGAATTATATGACTCAAGGATAGGGACTTCCCTGGCAGTCCAGTGGTGAAGACTCCAGGCTTCCACTGCAGGGGATGTGTGTTCGATCCTTGGTCAGGAACTAAGATCCCACATGCCATGTAGTGTGGCCCAAAAAAAAAAGTGATATGTCAGAGTTAAAGATACAGGAAGTCAGAGGAAACCTGCATTGATGTCTCAGTTCTGCCTCTAACTAGCTGTTTCCGGTCAGCCTCAGGCCAGCTCAGGTGGGAAAAAGGAGGCAGGAGGGGCTTCCCTGGTGGCGCAGTGGTTGGGGATCCGCCTGCCAATGCAGGGGATGCGGGTTCGTGCCCCGGTCCGGGAAGATCCCACATGCCGCGGAGCGGCTGGGCCCGTGAGCCATGGCCGCTGAGCCTGCGCGTCTGGAGCCTGTGCTCCGCAACGGGAGAGGCCCCAACAGTGAGAGGCCCGCGTACAGCAAAGAAAAAAAAAAAAGGAGGCAGGAGACAGATGTTTGGAGAATCATCCTCAGCCCCTCGCTCTTCCTCACCCTCGCTTTCTATTCAGCCCCGAATCACACAGATGTACTCTCTGCCCCCTCCCTGCCGCCCCTCTGCCACTGCCCTATGTCACACCTGTTGGCTTCTTATTTGTATTCCTGCGGCAGCTGCCCAATGGGCTCTATGCCTGTCGTTTCTCTCTAGGACAGTCTGTTCTCCACACTAAAGTAAAGCAAGGACAATAATCATAACAGCAGCTAAATGCACCACACCCTCTAGCCATCCAGGCTCCAGCATGGCTCTCAGGTTCCCTCACAATGTGATTTCAGCACTACTGGGCCATCAGTTCCTTCCTTATCCCAGCATCTCAGAGCATCTTAGCTCTTCCAGCTGGCACACTTGCCTGGCTTCTGCTCCCAAACCAAATGCACTTTTTTTTTCTTATTAAATTTATGGTGACATATATGAAGCATTCCATTTGCCGTTTTAACCATTTTTAAAATTCAGTGGTATTAATTGCATTTGCAATGTTGTACAATCATTACCACTATCTATTTCTAAAACTTTTTCATCACCACAAGCAGAACCTCTGTACCCATGAAGCAATAACTCCCTGTTCCACCCTCCCCTCAGCCAGTGGCAACCTCTAATCTACCCTCTGTGCCTGTGATTTTGCCTATTCTAGATATTGCCTGTAAGTGGAACCCTACAATATTCGTTCTTGTGTATTTGGCTTTATTTCACTCAGTATAACATATTCAACTTTCATTCACAAAGTAGCATGTATCGCAATTTCATTTTTTATGGCTTAATCATATTCCATTGTATGTATAGACCACATTTTGTTCATCCATTTATCTGTTGATGGACACATAAGATGTTTCCACCTTTTGGCCATTGAGAATAATGCTGCAGTGAACATGGGTATTCATGTATTTGTCTGAGTCCTTGTTTTCAGTGCTTTTGGATATACACCCAGGAGTGTAATTCCTGGGTCACATGGTAATTTCATATTTAACTTTTTGAGGAATCAGCCAGCCTGTTTTCCACAGCAGCTGCATCATTTTACATTTCCACCAGCAATGTACAAGTGTTCTGATTACTCCACATCCTCGTCAACACTTGTTTCGTTCCATTTAAAAAATTATAGCCATCCTAGTAGGTGTGAGATGGTATCTTGTCCAAATTTTGATTTTATTGATAATTTCCCTAATGACTAATGATGTTAAGCATCGTTTCTTATACTTATTGGCCATTTTTATATCTTCTTTGGAGAAATGTCTATTCAAGTCCTTTGCACATTTTTTAATTGGGCTGTCTTTGTTGCTAAGTGTGGGAGTTCTTTAAATATTCTGGGTTTTAAGCCCTTATTAGATATATAATTGGTAAATACTCTCTTCCCATTATGTAAGTTGCCTTTTCACTTTCTTGGTAGTGTTCTTTGATGCACAAAAGTTTTACATTTTAAATATCCAATTTATTTTTTTCTTTCTCATTCTCATGTCTAAGACTTTATTGCCAAATCTCAGGTCATGAAGATGTACTCCTATGTTTTTTTCTAACAGTTTTATAGCTTTAGCTCTTATTTTTAGCTTGCTGTCCATTTTAAGTTAATGTTTTGTTTTCTTTTTGACTATGTTGTGCAGCACGTGGGATCTTAGTTCCCCGACCAGGGATCAGACCTGTGCCCCTGCACTGGGAGCTCGGAGTCTTAACCACTGGACCACCAGGGAGGTCCATTGAGTAAATTTTTATATAGGTGTGGGTTGTGGTCCAACTTCATTCTCTTGCAAGTAGAAATCCAGTTACCCTAGAACCATATGTTGAGACCATATTATTTTCCTTTTGAAGGTTCTTTGCATCCTTGTCAAAATTCAATTGACTATAAATGTATGGGTTTATTTCTGGACTCTCAGTTTTATTCCATTAGTCTATATGTCTATCTCTATACCAGTATCATGCTGTTTTGATTATTGTAGCTTTGTAATAAGTTTCAGAATTGGGAAATGAGTCTTCCAACTTTGTTCTTCTTTTTCAAGATTGTTTTGGAATTCAGAGACTTTTGCAATTCCATATGAATTTGAGGACTGGCTTTTTCATTTCTGCAGAAAAACGGGGTTGGAATTTTGATAGGGATTGCACTGAATCTGTAGGTCACTTTGAAAAGTAGTGACATTTTAATATTTTATTTTCCAATTTATGAACATGGGATAACTTTCCATTTACTTAGGTCTACTTTAATTTCTCTTAACAATGTTTTGTAGTTTTTAGCATACAAGAGTTTTCCCTCCTTGGCTAAATTTATTCCTAGGTATTTTATTCTTTTAGATGCATCTATGAATGGAATTGCTTTCTTAATTTCCTTCGCATATAGTTTATTGTTGATGTATAGAAAGACAGCTGGTTTTTCGTGTGTTGATCTTATAACCTGCAACTTTGCTGAATTCATTTTTTAGTTCTAGTAGCTTTCTTTTGAATTATTTGGAATTTTCTACATATAGGATTACATCATCTGCAAACAGAGATAGTTTTACTTCTTTCTTTACAGTTTTAATGCATTTAATTTCTTTCCCTTGTCTAATTGCTCTGCTTAGAATTTCCAGTACAGTGTTGAATAGCAATGGTAGAAATGGGCATTCCTATCTTTTTTCTGATCTTAGGAAAGCGTTCACTCTTTCACCATTAAGTCTGGCATTACTTGTGGGTTTTCAAGAATGCCTTTTATTATATAGGGGAAGTTTCTTTATATTCATAGTTTTTCTGAGTGTCCTAATGCAATTTTATAGCATTGATAATTTACTTAAAATATCCCTTCTGTTTAGAAATTCATTGACTCTCATCTTCTAGGTAAAGAAATCCTTTCTCAAGCATAGCCCAAATGTCACTTCCTATGGGCACCTGTAAGATCTTTGTATTTAAAATCTTGTTTCATATTTATTTGCTCTTATGGCTGTGTGCTCTGCTAGTCTGTGATCTCGTTGAGCATGGAGACTGTCGTATTCATTTTGCTAGCCCCAGAATCTAGGGCTGTGCTCAGAAAATGTTTGCTGGAAGAATGTTGGGTGGATAACATTCTATGATTCCTCAACATCTGAGTGTTCCTAAAATCTCTGGCTTAACATCCCCTGCTGGGCTACGGCAGGGAGAGTTACCCCCGCCATCTAACATGAGACACTGCTGGGATGTCCTTTGAGAGCCAAGGTCAGAAGAGCAGAGGTGGCCCTGGATGCTTCCTGGATGTTATGACACGTCAATGCCAAGGTAGAAAATAGCCTCCCACTGCTTCACAGTCAACACATGAAACGAGTAGAAGTTCACTACCAGATGATCGCTCATCCTAGATTCACTCTCCTATTTGCTCAAAAGCTTTGGCGACACCAGGCTACCAAACCATTTTCTTCCCTCAACGTCAAATCAAATCAAGCCAACAAGTACTGATTGAATGACTCTTCTGTGCCAAACACATTGCTGGGAGCCCTGGAGGGACACAGAGAGCTCCACTTGATTTTGCCCCTTCCTTCCCGTGTAGCATTTATGATAGTCCAGGAGAGGAAGGCTTGCAGGCCAGGTGGTGTTGGAGAGGACTCTATTAGTTTCTTATTGCTGCTATAACAACCACAACTTAGTGGCTTAAAGCAACACAACTGTATCATCTCACAGTTCTAGAGATTAGAAATCCAAAATGCATTTCACTGGACTAAAATCAAGGGGTTGGTGGAGCTGGTGACTTCTGGAGACCCTTGGGGGGAGGGTCTGTTTCCCTGCGTTTCCCAGTGTCTGGTGGCTGTCTGAATTCCTTGACCCCTGATG
Organism: Phocoena sinus; assembly: GCF_008692025.1. Classification (NCBI taxonomy): domain Eukaryota; kingdom Metazoa; phylum Chordata; class Mammalia; order Artiodactyla; family Phocoenidae; genus Phocoena; species Phocoena sinus. The sequence goes on along the minus strand of NC_045783.1, from coordinate 29,342,039 downwards.
CCAGCAATCACATTAGCCCAACCTCTGCTTCCATCATCACATCTTCTCTGACTCTGGCCTTCCTGCCTCGTTTTTTCACTTTCAAGGACCCTCGTGATTACACCGGGCCCACCCGTATAATTCAGGATAATCTCCCCATCTGAAGATCCTTAAGTTAATTACATCTGCAAAGCCCCTTTGTCATACACAGTAATAGAGTCACAGGTTCTGGGCATTAGGACACGAACATCTTTGGTCACAGGACTATGGACTGACTGATCTTTCTCTGACCAAAGATGGTCCCTTGTCACCAGTCCCATGGTCAAGTTCATGTAGCAAGTCCCCCTTCCATCTCAGGGTCTCTTCACTTTATAGAGGAGGGAACTGGAACCCTGGGAGAGAAAGTGACTGACGTCAGATCACATTGCTAGTAGCCTGCAGGGCTCGGCCTAGGAACAGGCTGTCTGATCTAGAATCCAAAGATTCAGTGGCTTAGTGATTGACCAGAGAATGCAGGACAGGAGAAGACATTGTGAAGGGGCGACGGCCCCCACCCCTCTTTCTCAGGATGCAGGAAAGCTCAGCCATTCATATGCAGATGAGCCTCTTTTCAGAGTCTGGATAAATTTAGCTACCTTAGTCAAAGAGGGGCATATGTATTTTGTGATTCTGTGTCTTCTTACTGTCCTTAGAGCATCCTGTATTTTTCCCTTTGTTCTCCATTCTACTCCAGTAGCCATAAGAACTTCATGTCTCTTCCTCCATAGCTCTTCACAAAGTCTGAACCAGCAGGGGTTTTCTCCTGAACTCAGAGGACCCTCAGGTTTCTTGGAATGGGCCAGTGCTCAGGAAACCCCTGCTCCCAGCTTGCTCAAGCCGGCAGATTGCATTTCCCGTTTGCTCAGCCATCAGCTCCTGCCTTCTGTCACTCTGTGCCCACACACGGTCTCCCCACAGACATCCAGAAACCTGCCTCCTGCCCACCCTCGCCACTCCAGCGCTGCTCTCTGATAGGAGTGACACCCTCTCTGCCTGCCGCTCCCCCCATCGTCTGACACTAACTCAGAGACTTGCGTCTGGGGCTGGAATTTTGTTGTTGCTATGGAAGTGGGAACCAGCTTAGCCTTCCAAACTCACAGAGTGTCCAAAAACACACACGGCATCTCGCGCTGACACGCCACTGACAACCCGCGATGACGGGGATGTACTTTTGAGTGTCATCTTGACAAGGAGCAGAAGCCTCTATCTGCCGGCCCATCCGCCTGGCCATCTGTCTCCCAAGATTGTCTGCACTCCACTGGCTCGGATCCTCAGCTTCCCTTGCTGGGGTGCTTGTCCTTGCTCGGCCTGGCTCCTTGCAGGGGCGAGAAGGAGCGAGCCCCTCACCAGCAGGGCTCTTAGGCTGGGAGGAGGTGGAATGGGGAGGGCTCTGGGGGAGCTCAGGGTCACTTTGGCTTGGCAGCCCTGAGGCCACGGGTGGGCATCTCAGCCGGGTGGCAAAAGGAGGGGAGCCAGATCCCCTGCCTTGTTTGCGGCCTGCAGCCACAGCTTCTGGGATTTCCTCCGCTCTTGGGAAGGCAGCCCTTTGGGGAGACGCCAGCATATCCAGGTGGTTCGGGGAGGGCCACCACAGACACGTGGATTCCTTTGCTTCCTGTCTCCAGCTCCCTCTCTGAGGGAGGGATGGAGGAATTCCTGGCTTTGCTGGACTTCCCAGCCAGCTACTGTCACAGGCTACTCATCCATCAAGGTGAAAACTAAGGATCTGCAGAGCGGGGGAAGGGAATGTGAGCGTCCGGTGGAAGGAGAGATGGGGAGGGAAGGGGCAGAGGAGACAAAGATCTCTTCACACTTCCTGTCCGCAGACTTACCAGATTCTGCCTTGCACCCTATGTCCTGTCCACTCTCCCATTAGGACACGGAGCAGGGCTTTCTGCCTCCCACAATGCCTTCCATACGGCGTTAGCTGGGAAGGGACAGGCAAGCACGTTACCACAGGGGTCAGCCCCTCCCCAGCCAGGGCTTCCTAGTACCTTATTTTGTATTCTTTCTGCAGTCTACAAAGAACTTTCTAGGCCTGCTCCGTCTGTGAAGGGTCTTGGGGGACCCCGTAGTTTTCTGTGCTCTCTGAGCCGATTGGTCCAGGATAATCCCTTCTCTTCTATTCTCCTCCCTCACTCTTCTACCTCGGGAATATGGGTGCTTGGTCCTTGCCTCTGACTCCTGCATGGGTTGGCTGGCACTTCCCTGTGGCGGCTGCCTGACTCCTAGCTGGGAGCTCTGGCTTCTGTCTGCCCTGGGCTCAGAGCCTGGAAGTATAGCCATCAGCACAGCATCTCCAAAATGACAGCTCCGCTCCTGATGCGGGGAGGCTACCAGCCCCGGCAATTATTAGCTGATAAATATTTGGCTTGTGTCTCCTCCTAAAAGAAGCCTCACGCACGATGATGGCTGTCAGCTCTGGCTCTGGGAGCTAATTCCAGCCTCCTTGTCTACATCTGGTACCAAGGCTCTCGTGTGACTGGTGGTCTCACACAGAGGAAACCAAAGGTGTATTGATAAGCTGATGGCATTTCGATGCCGCGGGAAGTGGCAGAAGGAGGCAAACGTGACCCGAGCAAAGCATCGCTGGGGCTCAAGCTATCGCTCTGTGGTTAGGGCTTTGGCGGTCACAGCTGATCTCTTGCCATCTAGCATTTGGACAATTCATCGTTCATTCTCAACAGGAACCAGACCAACCGAAGCCCTAGCTCAGTGGTTCTCAAAGTCAGCTGCCAACACCCACTCTGGAAACTTTTTTCAGGACCTCCAGCCATAGCAAAACAGTCCCCCTATAACCCACATTTACTGGGGAATAAAGTTACATAGCAGAACCTTAGCAAGACAACTAAAGTCAAAGGCACATCGACAACAGCAATCAGGAAGAAAAGAGAGTCAGGAGCAAGTCTTCCAGACGCTGCTCGCCTAACAGGTTTTGTGCTTAAAAATTTCCCATCCTGATTTCAAGGAGAAAGAAAACAAAACTTTGCTAGTTTAAGCCAAAATATTGGATCTATTGGAAATCAATATTGTGTCTTATGATTGAGAGAAGATTTGAACCATCAGTTTTGGGCACTTGCAAAACGACTTCAAGGGACTTCTATCTAAATTGTTACTATTAAAGGGGACTCAGTTCCAACTATTTTCAGTTTTTATTTCTCTCCCCCAGATTGAAAATTCTTGGAAGAGAGAATTGTATGAAGCCCGCCCGAGTTTGATGTCGGCCCCTCATCCATCAGCAATGCCTCGGAGTCTATAATATTCCCCAGAGAAGGGAGGTCATTGTGGGCCAAGCAGCTACCTTGAGAAGTAGCCAGAAGAAGGTTTGTATACCTCCCCCTCCTGGGGGCTTTTCCCCAGGCCCCTGGAGCTTCACAAACATTCTGAGGCAGGCAATCGTGCAGAAAGTGTTTTCAGATTGAAGCCACCTCTGAGGAAGCTCCTTCTGCTGCGGGGATCTGTGTAGAACAGAGAAGAATACAATAGCTAGGATTCTGAAAATACTTATTGAGCACCTACTATGACCCAGGTGCTCTTTTGGATATTTGGATATTTCCATTAACGGAAAAAATAATAGACCCCAGCGCTCATGGGACTTACATTCAGAGCAGTAGAATTACATTGTTTGAAGAATTTACTGAAGGACTTGAGAGCTTCCCAGTGCCTACTTGAGGAAGAACCTCACTGAATAACAACTGAGACACCCCTCTGCCTCACCCCATGTACTCAGCTCATCGCCAAGTCCCATCGACTTTACCTACTAACAAACCCTGGAATCCATCAACCACTCTCCACCTCTTCCACCAGGACCAGAGTCCGAGACACCATCGTTCTCAACTCAGGTGCTCCACAATCCCAACTGGCTTTTGCAAGTCCCCTCTGTCTTCCCTTTGTTCATTTTCCACATGGCAGCCTGGGTGACTTTCTTTTATTCAAAATGAAAATCCGATTACGACCACACTGCATACTTGCTTTAACTCTTCAGAGGTTTCCCATTGGTCTGAGGATAAAGGCCAAATGACTGAACCACCTAGAAGGCCCTTTGCAGTCCAGCCCCTGCTTAACTGGCAAACCTCATCTTATACCACTGTCCCCAGTTCCCTGGGCCGTGTTTGTGTCACCTCAGGACCCTTGCACATGCCCCTTCTTCTACCTGGGATCCTTCTCCCTCTTTTCATATATGAAACACTGCTCAGCTCTTCATACAGTTCATTGCTTCTCAGCTAAAGTAGGAAACACGCCCTGACACTGTCCTTCTCCACCCACCCCCTCAGGCACGTGCTTCCACAGAACAGGAGTGGTTTGTAATTATCCAGCCACCAGTGTGGCCTCCGGGTTCACGCTGGTCTCTCCTTCTAGGCTGTGGGCTCCCTGAATGTGAGGACCTTGGCCGATTTTCCTCACCATTGACTCTCCAACACCCAGCACAGGACCCGGGCACCACATGCAGGAAAAAAAATGGATGAATGAATGAACTGAAAGGAAATAAGATGTCCCCAAGAGAGACCCTACCATGATCCATTTCAAAAATTGCCACTGTTCCTTTCTAAAAAGAAATTCAGAGAAATCTAGAGGCCTGCATCTGGGGCACATTCCCCAATATTGTCATGTACTTTCTAATAACCAGGATAAAATGGGGCAGTTTAGAAAACACGATCCTGGATCCCTCATGGGGGATCAGCAAATCCTTGTGAAAGAAATTTTATACAGAATTGCATTCAAACATCTTAAACAAGGGCTTCCCTGGTGGCGCAGTGGTTGAGAGTCCGCCTGCCGATGCAGGGGACGCGGGTTCGTGCCCCGGTCCGGGAGGATCCCACATGCCGCGGAGCGGCTGGGCCCGTGAGCCATGGCCGCTGAGCCTGCGCGTCCGGAGCCCGTGCTCCGCAACGGGAGAGGCCACAACAGTGAGAGGCCCGCGTACCGCAAAAAAAAAATCTTAAGTCATTGCTGAGGTCGAGGGTCTACTGAGGGATAGAGCTGCCTAGGTGTTGGGGTCTCCAAAGGACAGGGAATTCTGGAATGAAAAATGGGAAGGGGGGAGGGGGAAGAGGCACAACCCTAGACAAACACCCAACAACTTTCAAATGACAGGGCTCCGATCTCTCTGAGAATTCGCCAAATTAGCTGGTTAGTGAATCAGTGTGGACGAGAAAACTTCATGGGAAGAAATGCATTTGGAGCTGGGTTTGGAGCTGCGCTGGCAACACCGCCAGCAGAGGGGCTCCGCTTCCCAGGTGGGTGATGAGAGAAAGGGGGTCGAGGCAGTGAGGTCCAGGGGCGGCAGGGTCCTGGGCTCTGTGGCCTCAGGCATGTCAGAGGTCCTGCTCTATAAAGTGGGGACAAAAATCAGAGACTGTTATGAGGACTAAATAGATGATGTGAAGTTGTATGATTAGCTCACCGCTATTCAGATGTTAGCTAATTTAGGTTCTCAGTGGTTTCAAACCACCTTTAGATTCAGGGTTCACTCTGCCAGAAGAATTTTCCTCCCACTCTCGTGAGGCCCACAGTAATGTCAGACCCAGGGATCCTCCATCCTCAGAGCGGAGGGGCCTGGTCTTTCCACGCGCCTGCCTCTGGTTGCCCTGGGCTGTCTGCTCACCTCAATTTAACATTTTGATTCGTACAGCATTGCTGAAAATCTCTTACTGCAGCATGTTGACTTATCACTCATCCCAATAAGTTCCCATCCTCTCTCCTCCTGACAGCCTTGCCTAATGTACTTATTCATTCAATTTAAATAAATCGAACATGGGCCTATGACAGCCAATAAGTGAGTCACACAAGAACAAACAGAAGAGAAAGCTCTGCAAATAGTCAAATGTCAAGTAAGAATGGAAAACTGTCCCCACATCTTCAACGAACCTTGGATGTCTAATATTTATGGCCAATTGATGTCATTAGAAAGTAAATAAGCCCTCTTATGCTGCATTACATAAGATTAACTGCCGGCAATGGAGTTTAAATAGCAGAGATAAGTGCAGATGGAAATAAACCTGTTTAAAGCTAGAAATATTTGATGGGCCTCCTTGCTGCTTTTAAGATAATTGATCTGTATATCTGTAATGAATCTCACCATAAAAGCTTTGAAGAGACATGTAGCAAAGCCTGTTTAGACCCAAATCACATTTCTCTGGGTCCATCCGGCCAGGGTTAAAGCCTCTCCAAAGAGGAACTCCAGGCCTGGGGAGCTGCAAAAAGCTGGAAGAAACAGAAATCTTCTGGCTGCAGGCTCCCGTCCCAATTTCCTGAATGACCAGGACGGCAGGGGTTCTTACCTGTCATGCGCAAGGTAACTGGGGGGAGGGGGGGAGTATGGTGGTTTAGCATCCAAGGGTGGGGTGGTCTGGGTTGAGAGGGGAGCGAAGTCCCTCTCTTCAGGGCCCGTTTTTTAAATTGACGTAAAGTTGATTTACAATGTTGTGCTAGTTTCAGCTGTACGGCAAAGTGATTCAGTTATCCATGCATATACACATTCTTTTTCATATTCTTTTCCATTATGGTTTTTTACAGAATATTGAATATAGTTCCCTGTGCTATACAGTAGGTCCTTGTTGTTTATCCATCCTATACATAATAGTTTGTATCTGCTGATCCCAAACTCCCACTCCACCCTTCCCCCACCCCCCAACTCCCAGCAACCACAAGTCTGTTCTCTATGTCTGTGAGACTGTTTCTGTGAGTCCGTCTCTGTTTCGAAATTAGTTCATTTGTGTCATATTTTAGATTCCACATCTAAGTGATATCACATGGTATTTGTCTTTCTTTGTCCGACTGTCTGACTTACTTCACTTCGTATGATCATCTCTAGGTCCATCCATGTTGCTGCAAATGTCACTATTTCCTTCTTTTTTATGGCTGAGTAATGTTCTACTATCTATCTATCTATCTATATGTGATACACACACACACACCCACACACACACACACACACCACATCTTCTTCATCCATTTACCTGTCGATGGACATTCAGGTTGCTTCCATGTCTTGGCTGTTGTAAATAGTCCTGCTGTGAACATAGGGTGCATGTATCTTTCAAATTATAGTTTTGTCCAGATGTACACCCAGGAGCGGGATTGCTGGATCACGTGGCAACTCTGCTGTTACTTTTTTGTGGAACCTCACCAATCTTCAGGGCCTTTCAACACTGCTCTGTAAAACAGTGCTTCTCAATTCCCAAGTTTATTCATGGTAAAGGACAAGTTTTTCCTTTTCTTTTTTAAACTTCGAATCCTTGGATACATAGATCTCTTGTTTATGACTAGCGTGAAGCTCCCATCACAACTAACTCATCACCCGAGTTTGAGGACATCTCCTTGGTCTACACTGTGCTCAGCAAGACACATCCACTGGTCACATGCCTTACGTCGTGTCAACGTCCAATTGCCATAAGGTTTCATAAACTCTAGCTTTCAGTTTTGTACTTATTGAGGCCAGATGACAAAACGGTTTATGGACCAGTAGCAATCCCTACACCACTCATTGAGCTGCGCTGCTGTAGAAGACTGTTCTATCTGGCCTCTGAGGTTGGGAGAGAATTGGGAGCAATGCACAAAAGCAAAGGAGACCTATTTTATCCCAAAAGGACAAAAGATTTCCCAACAGTTGTAGCAGATCCAAATCTCAATCTGGAAACGTAGATGTGCAAGACATTGATTTTTTAAAACTTTTCTATAAAAAAACTGAGTTCTACTACGATACCGCATTGCTGGAGAAATTTCATCTCAGTCCGTTTAAAGCCTTGCATACCCACCTTCCCGTGGGCAGTGTCTAAATTGTGGTGAGCTTACAGAGAGCAGAGGCTAGAGGGGTGCTGGAGGGGGCTTTGCCGGGATCGTCTGTCCGTGTTGGCATCTCCTGAGATGTCCTCATCCCCATCTGGCCTTTGGCCTTAGGTCCGAGCTGCTCTCTACCATGTCTTCCTGGTTTCCACCATGAGGCATCATTGTATTTCCTGGTTCTCTGCACCATATTCCTGTCACTGTGGCTGGATGGAGAACACCCCACCACTTTCTGGACTGGGAGGTTCACTTTGTGAGGTTATCTGCCTGCACCCATCACCTCCACATTTCCCCTTCTATTGGCGGGAGTTGGTGAGATTTTAGGGGTCTTGCTGGGCCCTTTGGCTCTATCATAGGGATGGAGTGAGCTGGGGTGGGGGTAGGAACAGATGACTTTCTGCTCTCACTCTCTTCTGGAAGGTCTCTCATCACTCCCCAGGATTAGCCCAGGTGGGAATTCCCACTCAGGACTCTCCCAGCCTCTACATTTTCTTTTGGACTCATGGTTTCCTCTGTTTAAGAAAATGTAGGTACGTATGCATTTTTGATGGGGTAACTTGGCTTGGACTAATCTCACATTCTTTCAAATCTTTGTCTCATAGCTTAGACATTGGCTTTTGAAACTTTAAAGGTATAATTTGACGCTTCTGTTCTGTCATCCCTTCCCTGAGGCCTAGGGTGTACAAAAGCCTTGGCTGCTGTCTACATGGGGGGATAGGTCCCCGGGGTGATGGGAATTCCTGGGAATGTAAATCACATCAGATAATACATCCAAAAGTCATGACACACCGTAGTCAAAAGTTAAGAACAGGGGCTTCCCTGGTGGCGCAGTGGTTGAGAGTCCGCCTGCCGATGCAGGGGGACACGGGTTCGTGCCCCGGTCCGGGAAGATCCCACATGCCACGGAGTGGCTGGGCCCGTGAGCCATGGCCGCTGAGCCTGTGCGTCCGGAGCCTGTGCTCCGCAGCGGGAGAGGCCACAACAGTGAGAGGCCCGTGTACCACAAAAAAAAAAAAAATGTTAAGAACAGACAGAGTAAGCTGCCTTGTTCAAGTAACAGACTCTGAAGACTTCTGAGCAGTAGATGGACAGCTCTTGTTATGAGGATATTCAGGTACCAGGTGATAGGTTAGAGGTCCCATAATTCCATGACTTTGAGGTGCGTGAGCCCAAGGGAAGAAACCACACGAGATTCCATCTATTGCACTTGGGATCATGAGAAACCGGAGCTGCTGTTTGACCTCCTCCTCCATGAGGCCATTTCTCCCATGCATCCAACTATCCATGTTTTGTTTGGCTTCAAAATAGGGACTCCCAGCATGGGTGGATTTAGGGGGTGTCAGTTGAATTGTCCCATGGTACCAGATCTGTAACCGGTAGTCAGTGTTCGTTGGGGATGAAAATGGCATCCCCAGCTCCTTTTGTAGGAACGCCAGTGATGACGACTCATCCTGATGGTACCCTCCAAATAACTCATGTGTCACTTACAAAGATCAACAGCGGAGCTGAGTAGCATCTGCCTTGTATACGTTCTGTAAATAGTGGATTTACCTCTCTTCCACCCGCACGTGGCACAGTTACTGCTTACAGTAACTGTACAGGATGGGGCTACACATTTGAGATGGGATTTGTAGTAATGGAAATAATTTCTTTTGTGACTTGTAAGAAATTCCCTGGCTTGAATTGGTATCATGTATTTAAGACAGACACTGTTTTCTCTATTGGTTACAAACCGACTCACCTGTTGCAGTTTAGTTATTGGCTGGTTATATTTGAAGATTCAATTAGATTTTCTCCTTTCCTTTTCATCTTCTCTCTGTCCCGATGCAAAGAGGCAGGGGGTAACTGTGTTCCTTGTATATTCTATCTGCAGAATGTACTGGCAAGCAGGTGTGTTCTTCTGCAAAGAATCAACTAGGAAGCTTATTAAAAATACAGATTTCCAGACTCTATATATGGACGTTTTGATTCACTAGCTCTTACCGTGGGACCTAGTATGTGAATTTTTAATACATTCCCCAGAGGGATGGAGTGGGAGGCAGGGATTAGCAGATGTAAGCTTTTATATATAGAATGGATAAACAACAAGGTCCTACTGTGTAGCACAGAGAAATATTTTCAATATCCTCTGATAAACCATAACAGAAAAGAATACAAAAAAGGATTTATATATGTATAACTGAATCTCTTCGCTGTATAGCAGAAATTAACACCACATTGTAAATCAACTATATCTCAATTAAAACAAATAAAACGTCCTCCAGGTGATTGTAATACGGAACTAAGATAGGGGACCACTGCTCTGTGGGACACAGAGGATTTTCACTGAAACCTTTATTCAGGAGTTTTTCCTTTATCCAGAAGTGCTGTTTCCAGGATGGAAAATGCTGGCATATTTAGAGAATGTGAAATTTGTAAATTTTAGTACCTTGGATTAGCTACCCTGACCAGATCCAGGTAAGGCTGTTCACCTTACCAGTGGGCCACTGTTACTCCCTGCTGACCTGAAGGTCAGCCCAGTACGTGGAGGGAAGCCCGTTCACCCACACTGGGAATCCCTGTGTAGATTTGGAGGGAGGTGGGAAGAGGTGAAATGGGGCCAGGCTCTGGGGAGAATGGGAGCTCTGGTTTGGTGTTTTAAATCCAGAGACACCAGCATTCTCCTGACGAATTCTTCCTACAGATGGTATAACCTGACTACCCTTGTGACAATTTCAGGCTATCTAGATTTTAAATATATAAGAAATATGCTGAGGTGTTTCTCTTTTGAAACTTCCTCCCAGGCAATGAAAACCCTTTGAAACGCTGTGGTAAAGCCCAGGTACGTTCAGATGTCTTAGGTGTCCCCAGAATTTTTCTGGTGGGAAGAGTTGCCTCCAGGCTGCAGGGGTCCCTCCCCGAGTCTGAGATGTTCAAGCTTTCAAATCCTTTGCTGTGTAGGGGCACCCACCCACTGAAGTAAGTTGTTCGTAAGCATTCCACGCACGCGTTGGCATGATCGTGGTGTGGTTGCGTGTGTGTGATCGGCCTGGGGAGGCACAGCCGTGTGCAGGGAGGTGGCGCGGTGGGGCTCTGTGAATGGAGGGTACCGCCTGCAAGTGCCCATCGTGGCGACTGGGGCTCAGCGGTGCAGGCGGTAACCACAGACAACTGTTGGAGCCCCACCTCGTCCCCTGCGCCATTCTTGGCATGCCCAGTGGGCACCATCTGCAGACCCAGAACATGCCAAGGCAGTGTCGCTCCCTCTCTCTGCATCATGGAAACATTTCTTTGATCTTCCAATGTTGCTTTCAAGATGATTAATCTCAGCGTGGCTGTGCGTTTAGGCCCTCCATAAAGGCAGGTGCATGTGTCGGTGCGTGGCTCCGTCAGGACTGCTAATGTAAGCGTCTGTTTTACAGCCCAAGTGACAGCTGTATTGTCCTGGCAGGGTTACAGCTCTGACATGTGGAATCAATCTTTTTAACCTGTCAATTAATCAGTGGGCAGCTGTCAGCCCCGCTGAAAGGCCTGAAGGATGGTGCCCTTTCAGTGGATTATACTGGGGGCATGGCAAAGTAAAATTGAACACTTCAAGCTTCAAGGAACTCTTGTTGCATTCAAAGCCAGGCTTCACTCTCAGTTAAAGGAAACAGGCTACGGCTCCAGCGTGGGCCCCTCCCAAGGAGGCTCTAGCGAGGCATATGCGTAAAGAGTGGCGAGCCCATTCGTTTGTACAGTTACCTTATCAGGTTCAAGGGCTCCTTAAAGGAGAGCTGCCAGATTCTGCTAGGTGAACCTCATCTATACCTGTGTCAGGTTTCAGCTGATTTGTTTCTAGCGTCCAGAGCAAGCAGCGGATAGTGGGCACTCAGTCTTCAGGACGGTTTACAGAGTGTCCATAGGAAGAAGCTTGTTTGTTAAGCCAGCGTTGATTAAGCCCTTCTTATGGAGGGGGCGTTGCCCTGAGGGCGCAGAGGGAATTCGGGGCAGAATAAAACCAGCCTCCCTTCCCTCATCACCATATATATGAACTGGGGTGATGCAGGCAGACAGCTGCATCAAAGGATAACTCATAATTACATTCTCTGCGGACAATTAATTACTACTTATTAAATACTTGAATAAACATACGTTAGCGTATACTAACAGACAATGAGGCGTCGCTAAAGTTCTAAGCAGGTTAGTACAGGAGAATGTGCTGAGAACCAGAGCTGCTGATGGAAATTTCTCAAAGAAAGGGTGATGAACCACTTTTCGGGCCTACACTGTTTTTTTGGTTTTTTCCTGCCGTTTTTGCTTGCCATTCCGTAAATAACTAACTTTCTCTATTCCCCCATGCCTTTCTTCCTACTACGAATATTTATTTCGCACCTGAGTTTTGCAAAGCCTGGTGCAAGATACTGTGAGGAATATAAAAAGGATGCAGAGAAAGTTGGCTTTCACAGAATGACCTCAAAGTTCCTGTCGCTCTCAGTCCTGGGGAGAGGAAGGCCTCTCTTTTCGCTCACCCCAGCGAGTTTAGGCATCAGCAAGGCTGTGAGTTATTCAATTTCCTCTTGGTCCGGGACCAGCTGTCTGGCCATGTACATATTTTCCCTCATGGAACCTGAAGTGAGAACTGGGTTCTTTTTGCCTATATGACAGGAGAGTACTTGGTTCTATAAGCCCATCAAATGGACCATGCTATCATGTTCTCCATCAAATAGTACTTATTACTTCTGTCTAACCCAGTGTGCTTTTGAGCCAGACAGGTCTGGGTTGAATCCGAGCTCTGCACTTACCAGTTGTGTTAACTTGGGCCAATTTCTTTGTCCATCGGAAGCTTGGATTTTTCATCTCTGAAATGTTGGTAAGGAGATTCAGCTTTAAAGTGTTGCTGGGGGAATTGCCTGAGATGATACATGCAAAATACCTAGTAGACTGTTGACATAATAGACCCTCAATGAATGATGGATTCCATATTTTTTATACCTATTTGAAGGGAGAAAAATGGCCGGCTTTGTCAGTCCCTCCTCATTGCCTCTCTTGGTGGTGGCCTCATAGCAGGTGCTCAGAAATGCTTTAAAATTGTATAATTGAGCGGCCAGTGGCTCTGCAATCTCTATTTGGTGTTTTCACAACCTCACTCAAAGAACGGGCCCTTTTTCTCCACACCCTGGTTCCTTAAAAAGCTAAAAATAGAGTTACTATATGATGCAGTGATCCCACTCCTGGGCATGTATCTGAAGAAAATTCTAATTCAAAAAGATACATGCATCCCTACGTTCATAGCAGCACTACTTACAATAGCCAAGACATGGAAGCAACCTAAATGTCCATCAACAGCTGAATGGATAAAGAAGATGTGGCACATATATACAATGGAGTATTACTCAGCCATAAAAACAAATGAAATTGAGTTATTTGCAGTGAGGTGGATAGACTTAGAGTCTGTCATACAGAGTGAAGTAAGTCAGAAAGGGAAAAACAAATACCATATGCTAACACATATATATGGAATCTAGAAAAAAAAATTGGTTCTGAAGAACCTAGGGGCAGGACAGGAATAAAGACGCAGACGTAAAGAATGGACTTGAGGACACGGGGAGGGGGAAGGGTAAGCTGGGATGAAGTGAGAGAGTGGCATAGACTTATATATACTACCAAGTGTAAAATAGATAGCTAGTGGGAAGCAGCCGCATAGCACAGGGAGATCAGCTCGGTGCTTTGTGACCACCTAGAGGGGTGGGATAGGGCGGATGGGAGGGAGACACAAGAGGGAGGAGATATGGGGATATATGTATATGTATAGCTGATTCACTTTGTTATCAAGCAGAAACTAACACAGCTTTGTAAAGCAATTATACACCAATAAAGATGTTAAAAAAAAAAGATGAACGGATAAAGAAGATGTAGTACAAATATACAATGGAATATTACTCAGCCATAAAAATGAATGAAATAATGCCATCGGCAGCAACATGGATGGACCTAGAGATGATCATACTAAGTGAAGTTAGCCAGACAGAGAAAGACAAATATCATATGATATCGCTTATCTGAGGAGTCTAAAAAATAGTTACAAATGAACTTATTTACCAAATAGACCCACAGACATAGAAAACAAACTTATGGTTACCAAAGGGGGAAGGGGTGGGGGAGGGATAAACTAGGAGTTTGAGATTAACATATACACACTGTTATATATAAAATTGATTTACTAACCAGGACCTACTGTACAGCACAGGGAACTATACTCAATATTGTGTAATAACCTATAAGGAAAAATAATCTGAAAAAGAATATATATATATATATATATATACACATATACACACACATACATACATAAAACTGAATCACTTCGCTATACACCTGAAACTAACACAACATTGTAAATCAACTATACTTCAATACAAAATAATTAAAATGAAAAAAAATTTAAAAGCACACGTTAAAAAAAAAAAATTACGAGCCCCTACCTGCAGGCCCTGTCCGGGCTGTAAGCCAGGGTGCTGTGGATCGACTTAAATCTTCTGCTGGGGCCATTGTAGATTCCTCTAGTGCGGGTTAAGAGCAAAGCAGCCCCGAGGTCGCTCAGGCCAACTTGGGACAATTTGAGAAGTGAGGTTAGATTCCAGTAAATGCCGCTCCCCAAGCACAGTCAACTCAGTCTTTCTTCCCTCTGCCACAGGGTGTTCAGCATCTGCTCAGAGCAAACACACCCACGCCTGTTGAGGCTGGCGTCTGAAAGTTGTATTTTTGGTAGGATGTGTGTCTGCACAGTCCAGGGGGAGAGGAGCTGGACAAACCTTGTGCCTCACAGGGAAGCTTGTTTGCCATCCTGACTTGCAAGGATGGAGACCACTTCCAGAGGAGCCTATCAAGACATCTCTTTGACATAAGGATCACTCAGGAGTACGATGGAGTTTCTCACCACAAGGGCAAACAGTCCATGGTTCTTCTGTTTCCTCCTCTTGCAGAGTTGGGTGCAAGGGAGAACTTCCTCTGGTTCAGAATATTTGATTCGTGTCCCTGGGTGTGTTGTTGGATCCAACCCCTGGGGCCCAGATTTTTGCCCTTCTCAGCGATACTGTGGAGTTTATGTAGTAAACGAGACCCCCCGGTTGTGGCTAGGTACCCATGAATATGATGTGAATGAATGAGGGCTGTTATCAGAAGCATGGTTACAATAGGTACGTTAGCAGAGGACTTGGGTTTAAGTCTTAACCACCATTGACTAGCTCATGATCTTGAATAGACATTAAGGCTTCTTCTCAGTCTCCATTTGTAAACACAGACTTATTTTACAGAGTTGACATGAGGGTCAAATGAGATAGTATACGAAAGCTCTTTGCAAATCTTGAACTGCTAAGATCGTTAGTAAAATGAATAGTGCTTTATGGTGCCAGGTAGCTCTGCTGCCATGAACTTGGATAGGGGAAGGCAGAGCAAAGGATTTGATATTTGGACCAAGGTTGTGGAAAGCCATTGGCTGAGTGACAAGGGATATAACGAGAGTAAAATTCTCAGCAACATCATGTCTTTTGCTCAAAAAGTTTTGGAAATTAAAAATGAATAAGAAAACGTTGAAGAAGTGTTTGTTTGGAGGTAAAGAGGAAACAGGAGAAGAGATGGAATAGAGAAAGAGAGAGATCTGCTGAGGTTTTACTGAGGCAGCTTGTAGAACAATTGCCTTGGTGGATGGGTCCGTGGTCTCTGCTTTCCTAACTTTGGTGTAATATACCTTCACACTGTTTTAACCTTTCGCCTGAACTCCATTCTTAAAATTTGAATTAGACCATATGAAAGAATTGTTACTTCCACAATCCATTACACAAATAGTGAGGATGTAGCAAATAATCTTGAGTTCTTAGCAAATGCCAGATATGGGGTTAAGTGCTAGATTTTACCAAAGTGAATACAGTAGAATTGAATGGCACCTTCAGAGTCCAGTGGGTGAGACAGCCAGGCGCACATGTTATTTTAATGTAGTATAATGTGTGTGTGAGAGAGATGTTGGCAGAAAACGTAGTGCAGGAGTGCAGGGTATTGACCTGGAAGTAGAGAGGAGGGGGTGGCTGAGAAGGGTTGTGAATAAAAGAGAGGAAATTCATCAGTTGAGCAATTACTTTCCAGGAAAATGGTTGAAAATATCTGAAGGAAACATGATTTGATAAATGTGGACACTTTAAAGACCTTCCTATAAATAAGAAACAGGAAGAATTATGATCCACTTTAGACATAGTGCAGGGCACAGTTATGGTTTCCAAACCTTGAGTTTTCCATCCTCCCTCTTGTGTGAGCCTTTCAAGGCAGGGTTTCTTTGTGCTTGTGACTCCACTGAAGCCGTCTGGAAAGGCTGAGCTTGAATGAAAAGAGATGATGGAAGGGGAAACAGGGAAACTAGAATGGAAAGAGCAAAAGCCTGTGCGGATGAGTACATCTCCCACTTCTAAAAGCACACACTCAGAACAACACCCTCAAAATGCAGCCTCTCTGGCAAGAGGCATTTAGATTTCAATTAAGTCTTCCAGGTCAAAAAGAATAAAGCAAAACCATGAGCAAAACACTGAACATCCAAAACGAAGTGTATTTTCTGAGAATTGATGTCTTTCTAGCCCACAGCAGGTCATTTCATGCCAAACGAGACTCTGTTTCCCACTATAGACGAAGAAAGGGATCTGAAGTTTGTGATGAAGAATAATATGTCTGCACCCAAGGACAAGTCCGCAGGCCTATGTTGCTGTGCCAATTGTAGAAAAACTGAGCGGTATTTCCCACCCAATCTTCCCCCATCCCCTGATTTTTTTTTTTTTTTTTTTTTTTTGCGGTACGCGGGCCTCTCACTGTTGTGGCCTCTCCGGTTGCAGAGCACAAGCTCCCGACGCGCAGGCCCAGCGGCCATGGCTCACGGGCCCAGCCGCTCCACGGCATGTGGGATCTTCCCAGACCGGGGCACGAACCCGTGTCCCCTGCATCGGCAGGCAGACTCTCAACCACTGCACCACCAGGGAAGCCCCTGCCGCATCCCCTGCTTTTTAAAAGTGTGGTCAAATAACACCGGGCCAGTAGGCTCCCCAGACTAAAATGGTCACGGGAAGTCAAGCGGACCAAGGTCCTTTTTCTCCCTTGCTGCTCCCCTCCCTTCCTTCCTTTTTCTTTCTTTTTCTCTTTCTCTATCTCTTTTTTAAACCACTCATACAGTAATAATTATGCTTCTACTTTCACTGTGAAATCAAATTTGGTGGTGAAAGGGATTAATGAGAGTGGCGGCATAGGGCCTCCTGCTTGAAGAGCTTTCTCTTCTGTAAATATTGTTTTATACCACAATCGCCTTGGTGCTCCATCTTGGTGCTCCAAAACTACTGATTTGACAAACGGGCTCCCCTCTCTTTGCTTTTTTTCTTTTTCCCCTTTCCCTTTAGAGTTTTTATTTATTTCCCTTTGTTTTTATTTCAGTTTTCTTCTTTATCGTATTATATTTTGTTTTATTTTTCTTCTTTTTATAACCTCAGGTACCTAGGGTTGAATTAATTTTGTTTCTTACTGTGTCATTCAACATTCTGATTTTATTATGTATATTTTTATTGAAATACAACGTACACATAGAAAATTGCACAAATTGTAAGGGTACATCTTAATGAATTTTCACAAAGCTAACGAAGTGGACCAGCACCCAGATAAAAAAACAGAACATGATCTGAACCCAAGAAACCCCCCTCACGCCCGTTCCAGTCATAGCCTTTGCCTGCTAAGGGGAACCACTCTTCTGCATTTCAACACCACAGATTGATTTTGCCTGTTTTTGAATTGTACATATGTGGAATTTTACAGTGTGTTATCTTTTTTGTTTGACTTCTTTCTCTGAACTTTATATTTGTGAAGTTAATCTATGCTGTTTCTTTATTCTCATTGCAATATTCAGTTGTGTGAATATACCAGAATATATTTATCCATTCTTCTCTTGGTAGGTATTTGGGTTGTTTCTAGGTGTTGAGGGCTGTTACAAGTAGTGCTGCTGTGAACATTCTTATAGATTCTTGTGAGGAACTTACATATGCATGTCTGTTGGGTGCACACCTAGGAGTGGAATTGTTGGGTCTTCGTACGTTTAGTTTTAGTCAATATTGCCAAAATGTTTTCAAAAAGGTCGTACCACCAATGATGTAGGAGAGCATAGGTTCCCTGCTAGTATTTAGTGCTTTCGGTCTTCATCCTTTTCGCTTTCCTAGTTGTTCTCTGTGGGAGTGCACTCGGTCCCTCTCTACTTGTTCCACTGGAAATGGGATCAGCACTTTGTTTACAAAGTCTATCCATATTGCTGTATGAATCTGCAGTTGATGCTCATAAAAGGTGCACAGGACTCTACAGTATGCATGTATTCATGACATTTATTTATTTCCCAAATTGTAGGAAAATAGACTTAAACTCTCTCCAATTCCCTGCTACTTCAGTCAATTATGAGATTTAAACGCTTAAAACTGACTAAATTTTAGAGCATACACACTGGATACATGCCTACAAAAATGCATGAGCGTTCATGTTTCTCCATATCTTTCCAAAATTTATTATCTGATTTTAAAACTTTGGACATTTGTATGGGCAAGAAGCAGTATCTTACTGATATTTAAATTTACAGTTATTTAATTGCTAATACAGTTAAATATCTCATTAGGTATATTAGCCATTCCGATTTCTTTTTCTTTGAGTTGCTTACTTAATCCCTTTTCCATTTTCTTGTGTTTATATGTAAAAGTTGCTTATATATTCTAGACAGTAATCCATTTGTTGTTTTTAAACATCGAAAACAACTTTATCCTATTTCCTACCCATTTGTTATTCTGTCTATACTGTTGTTGATGGTATAGAAATATTGTGCTTGAATACACAAAGAATTTTTATACTAGGATTTGTGTGTTTGGGGTCTTATTTAAGAAGTTCTTCAACCTCTATTGAAAAATTATTCTTTTACATTTAAAAATTATATTTGTAGTTTCATCTTCCATATTTGGGTCTTTAATGCATTCAGAGATTTCATTGCGTATAATTGAAGTCAGAAATCTAATAGATTTTCCCCCGTATAGTGATGCAATTACCAAATAACATCTATTCTATTTAAAAACCCACTATTTTCCCACTGGTTTTTGGCGGTATTCTATCATATATCACGTCTCCATAGGCACATAAACATATTTTTGAGCTCCTTATTGTTTCCCAGAGTTCTATCTGCCTGTTTCTTCTATCATATCACCTATTGTAATTGTTCTTTTTGTCATCAAAATGAACTTAGCTACCTATGAACCCTTATTTTTCTATAAAGTAGTAAAATGTTTACCCATTTCCTTAAAAATATTCTATAAATATGTTATTTGAAATAGCTTTGAATTTTACATTAATTTGGTTAGAATTGACAACTTTATAATATTGTTTCATTTTATCTATCAAAAATGGTACACCTCTCCACTTTTCTTTTTTTTTCAATAATCCTTTATCTCCTTTAATAGAGTTTTAAGTTCTTCCCTATAAGATCTTGGCTGGTCTTTGTTGGTATAAACCCCAGATATTTTGCTATTTCCATTGCTGTCATAATTCTCTTTCTATTTGAAATTTAACAATTCTGTGGCCAGCCTAAGCAAATAAAAGAGAATATAATAGGACTGAAAGGCAAGAATGAGTCTTTTCTTCAGAGAATGTACTTCATTAATTGCTAACCAAAGAGCAAATTAGGTGAAGTGGAAACTTCCAGAGCAAGAGGAAGTGAGGGTTTCCCCCTGCCCTGCAACTTTGGATTCATCTGGTAAACAACCTTAACTTAAATTCAAGCTTTCAGATTCCCTTATCTGTCCAACAAAAAAATATTAAGAGAAAAAGTGGAATTCACATTCCCTTGAAAACAAGTTATGCTGGTCTCAATTTTCCTTTCAGCTTATCTCACTTGCAAGTAATTTGAGAACATGTTATAACCTGTCCAGAGTTATTATGACTCTGGGGTGATGTTTATGTTGTTACCATTCTCTTCTTTGCCTAGAGACAAGTGGAGTGTAGGAATTACTGCAACATTCTCTTTCCCATCCTGCCGTATTTTCCCAGGTTTTGAAAACTCACCCCTCCTCCAACCCCACCCCATTACTCATCCCTTGGGCTTCTCTCCCTGTGCATCCTTACGTCTTTTCCCAGGACCTATCCCACTTGGTACCGAAAGTCTTGGTTATCCGCTCACAGCATCTCTCACCTGCTTTCAGAATCCCAGCCTGGGACCCTTGAACATACTTGCTGGCAATGGTCAGCTTGGGTCACTCTGCAATTCTGATCCCTCCGTTCTTGGGTCCGTCTTGCTGTCATCCTCCCACTGACCCCACTAGGCTCAGTCCCCTCCACCAGCCTGTTTTCCTTATTGCTTTCTTGCTAATGGTCACCCATTAATTCATTTCACTCAGACCACATTTACTGAGTACCTATTAAGGGTCAGGCTCGCACCCACTACGCAAACAGCGAACTCAAGTCCTGCCCTACCTTTACTTACTGGTTTCACGAGAGAAGGGGAATTTCAGGAAGCCGCAGAGTGAAGAGCCCCCCCAGCCCTCCAGTCGATGTCCCTGAGTCTGACTGCATCCTGGTTTCGCTGGCTTTTATTCCAGCAAGAACAGCACAGGGAGGGTGGGGATGTGTGTGGTAGGCGGGGCTGAGGTGCTGAGGGAAAGGAAGGGAGCACAGTAAACCAGTGACTTGAGTTCTCTGCTTAGATTCTACCCAGTGCCGGAGTCCTGGGGATAGGGTGTGGCCCCTCACCTGACTTTACTGCTATTTCCTTTCATGCCCATCCTTCCCTTGTGCGGGGAATCAGCAGGTTGTGTGGATGAGTTTGGACCCTCTTTGCTACATGGAGTTCCCCGTTCATCCTGGGAGGAACTGGGGTCGGGCAGGGAGAGTGTGCCTTACATCCTTCCAGTCAGTTCTGAGGGCGTTCCCCTATTCTCCCTTAGACAAGGGTTCAGGCTGCAAGTAAATCCCAGGGTTCTTCTGAGTATACAATAATTTAGTTACATCCGTAACTACTTATTGAAGCGCCTATCATTTGTCAGTTGTTTAAAATACCAGGTCTGAACCTTACAATGTCGTGCTGAAGTATCTCTGAGATTGAGGTTCAGAGAGGCTATGTGATTCTTACAGCCAATCAGTGGTCCAGGTAGGAGGTGGATTTGTGTTCTAAGACTCAGCTTTTTCAACTTCACTGCACATCTAGATTGTGTGGGGTCTGGTGGTTTCTGGAGGAAGCCGAACTTGCATGTCCACTTCTAGGCATTTCTCATCCTCTGGGCATCCCCCCCGGTTCCCTGTGCCTGAGACCACATCTCTGAAGGTCGTGGTCAGGCCAGCAGCAGGGAAGGGTGAGCGGAGGCCTAGCCTGCTGGTCCTTCTTTCTCATCCTGTCGGTGCCCCTCTTTCCGCCACCTTTCCTCTGCAGAGGAAGGGGGAGTATCAGGGGAGAGGAGGGGTGGGTTTTCAGAAAGCCCAGGACTCTGGGGAGGAGCTACTGCTACACAACAGTAGCTGAAAAAGCAGCCCCTAAACTCTGAGTACAAGGAGGGTGAAGGAGATGGTTACCAGCTGGAGATGCATAACCTTGAAAATAGTGGTTCCCTTCCCTCCGCAGCCTGCTGTCCCATGATGCTAGGTGACCGGCCCCTAATTTGATTCCTATGAACGACTTGACAACACTCCTCGAAGCTTTCTCCAGCCAGAATCTCTCTTATTTATAGAGAGTGGATGGAGCCTTTTACATTTTTTTCCAGCTGTTTAGGAACTCAGAATTCTCTTTTCCACTTTGTCCCCAGTGATCAAGGTCCCCGTGGCAAAGATGTACACCACACCACACCCCCACCTTGCTGCCTAATCTGTTAGCCCGCTAGTGCTGGCGGGGGACTGGAGGCAGGGGGTGGTTTATTTGACTGTCATATCATTTATGTGGCTGTGACTTCCAATGCTATTATCTTTGTTTAGCACAAACGGAGAGCAGTTAGTGCTAATCTATCTCGGAATCAAAAAGCTATGGAGACAGAGAAGCCTCCTCTGCAAGCCTTTATCTCTTCCCACCATCATTTTCCCAGCTGGGAGCAGGCGACGACCCTGCTTCCAATATGCTGCTCAATGATTTTAGATGATTGATCTTTCTAAAGTGCTTTTCCGTTTCTTGCCACACAGCCGCGGATAGATTAAACAACTATGGATTATTTCAACATCAGATGGCCCGAGACAATTAGTCAGAAGGGAGGCAAGGGAGTGGATATCCCTGCTGGGTTTTGGTGAGGGGGAGACTGGGGGGAGGAGTGGAAGACGGAAGGATGGAAGGAGGATGCAGGACTCAGCCGACCAGAAGGGAATAGAAAAACTATATATATTTATACAGTGGCAGTGGTTAGGCTTTTTTTTTTTTTTATGGCATAAAGAATCCTCACTACCTTTGAATCAAACCTGCACTTCTGGTAGCATTTCTTTAAGAGAGATTATGTTTCTTGGAGGAAAAAAGAAGTTGCAAGAGAGGGAGAGAGACAGTAGTGGCTGTAATAAAAGACAATAGATTAGATAGTCTCTGAATGGATCCGGAGCCCTAAATCACTCCCCCAGCCTGGCTGCCAGGGCGCAGACATCCCAAGCAGGGCTGTCGTGTTTTATGGTGTCGGTGGCACTCGGGGAGTGAGTTACAACCTTGCAGTCTGTGGGTGGCTATCTGTTATTCTCCATGTAAACAGGTATTCGAAGCCGGACTCTGGAACCTCCGCCTTGGCATTTCATTTTTCTGGTAATCTCACCCCGTCCCCCGCCAAGGTCGCTGTTTGGACTATGTGACTTTCAGACTCTTCTCTGGCACTGGAGAAAGAAGCAGCAGGGCTGACAGCCGCCCAACTCATCAACCGGGCTGACAGGCCCAAAAATTAACTTTGATATCTTGTGGGGAATAATTCAGTGGCAATTGGGCCAGATGATGTTCTGTAACCTAAATTCAATTTCCATCACTGGGAAGCATCACAGAGCTCGTCATCCACTTGCCAAGAGCACCTAGCAGTCTAGGAAGCATACGTGTGTGTGTATATATGTACACTCCATGCATCTGCCATTTCTATTAATATACAATAGATTAATACGTACACAGTGGACTTGTTGAGGCAGTCATTGATTATCTGGGGCCACATCCTTTCTTTCCTCCTTTACTGCCTGTGTCTAATTCTCTCCTTTCACGTAGGGATGGGCAGACGGACAGGGGAGAGGCATCGGAGAGAGAGGGGAGGTGTAAAACTCGCCTTTATGCTCCTTAGCCCTTCTCCAAAAAGCCTGGGGAGGAAGGGAGACGTTTGGGACTCACTGATGACTTCCGTGTGATCCCCCTGTCTTGGGCAGGGCAGTGCAGTGGGTGGTACGCAGCCAGCAGAGACAGACTGGACGAGAGTGGAATCCTGTGCATCTCTTCCCAGCTGTGTGGCTTCAATGGCTCCCTCCAGCTCTTGAAGCCTCAGTATTTTTCTTTGTATTTTACAAATAAAGCATCCTCCTGGTGCCTGGCCCAGTGTAGGCATTCAGGAATGAAAGCTATTGCTAGACAAGGGAAGGAGAACACTTGTGGGTACCGATCCTCTCTATGCCCTCGGGCCTTTGGAAAAGGTCCCCCTGCTGATTTACCCCCAAAGAGGCAGGTGCCACGAGCACATCACTGGAGACAGTGCTTCTTTTAAAGGAAGAAGTGGTGGGATTGGAAAGGAAACTCTTCCAAGTCAGACCCTGAGGACTGGAGGGAACTTGGAGATGAAGCGGACCCCAGACAGGTCTTTTCCAGAAGGAGACCCTGAGATCCAGGCTGCTCAAGGGACCTGCTCAGCATCCCAGCTACAGACCCTCGACCTCTCCAGTGCATCCCGCTGGTCCATTCCCAGTGCAGGACATTGTCCCTGCTACTCCCCGTGAGCACGTTGGAGCCTTGACCTTGGCCACGGGACTGACAATGGGATTGTGTAATCACAGGGTCCTTTTGGAGGTGGGCTAAGGGGGAGCCTTTGTGTCAAATCCTGCTTATTTGAATGTGGCGGTCCTGTGAGTTTGGGGACAATACTTCCATCACCTCTGACTCAGGTGCTGACGGTAGGAGATTTTATCACTTGCTTTGGAGTCTAGTGAGGTTGCAGGGAGAGGACTCGTTGGAGGAGAAGACAAGGAGAGAACAAGAAACCACCTCCAGGTATCAGCACACACAGGGCGTCTTTCCTGACTTCACGCCAGCCTCAGATGGCACCACGATCCTATTTGCTATCTGACTCAACTCTGGCGCTCTTGTCTGCGATATCTTGTGTCAACCAAAGATCGATTTTGACTAGATTTACGTTGCTCATCTTGAGTCTAGGTCACCACTGAATGCCTCTTCCTGGTGAGGCCTAACATCTAAATGTTGTGAATCCGACAGGCCTTGGCTGTGCGTGGAAAAGGCCGTTTGCCAAACGTCTGGATCGTGTCCATTTCCTCCAGTCTCCCCAGGAAATGCTCTTGTTCATTGAAGTGCAGACATGACTACCTTTGTTGGGGACCATGCATTTTTTCCTTTAAGTAGAAATGCCCTGTGTGTGATGTTTTCTTTGAAAAGGAAAGCCTGGGGATCGTCTACAACAGGTTATAACGTGATCCCAGGGTCCGTTGCTGGCTCTAAGCAAGTTGAGTGTACATCACCTCGCTTAATTCAGCAATACCACCAACGTCAGTGCGTATCCACCAGCTGCTGGCTATTGGTCATCTGAACCTGACACAAACTCAATAAATACTCCATAACCCCTGACAGCCGCCAGCAGGTTAGCCTGAAATGAATGATGGCCCAGCCAACACCTGCTGAACCAAATCAGCCCCGTGACGGATGGGCCTGTACTGAGCTCTGACCACGAGTGAGATCAGTGGAAGAAAGATTTTATACTTTAAGAAAAGAATTAGAGATGGGGGTGGCTGGAGTGATTGGAAAGCTTTCAGAGGGGGCCGTTTTTCTTCTCTTTCTTCCTCTTCCCCCCACAGACCCCGGACCTGCTGGTCCCCTCCCACACCTGAGCCTGTTACACGCTTTCCGCTCCGGGGTCCCCAGGAGGAGCAAAGGTGGGAGAGCTAGAGGCGGCTGAGTCCGGAGCTGGGGCTGCTCTGGGGCACAGGCAGAAGGTGGGATGTGGCAACTCCAAGCCATCAAGGCAGGGGCTGTCCATCTGACTCCACGGGCAGTGGGATGCCCGTTCAGGGCCGGCTGGAGTGGGGAGGCAGGGGGAAGTACCACAGCCCAGGAGGGAAAGCTGGGGCTGAGGATCCAGCGGGGAGTGCCCAGCCTGAGAATAAATGTGGGGCTTCCTTTCCTCTTGTAGCAATGATCAACAGCGTTTTCCAGTCTTAACAGGCCACCCCCTGCAATTGTATTGTCTAGATTAGAACACATGCTAGACCAAAACACAAACAAAACCAAAGGCTTTGTCTGAGTCCTTGTTCTTTCGCCTCGCAGACGGGAGCCTCTGACACATGACTCATCTGGACAGTCTTTTGAGCCTCACTTTTCTTACATGGGAAATGACGATGGTCCTGTCTACCCATTTTTCTAGTTTCTGGAGCATCTACTTTTGAATTAAGCCAAACTTTGGTCCCCAGAACATTTGTCCTGGTCTCCTGTAGAATTGTTTTTTAATTGGAGGGCAATTTGGTATTATGGCATCAGCCTTCACTGAGAGATGTTTTCAAAAAGAGACCTGAGAAACTCATTGCCATGTTTACAGAAAGGCCACCTTGAGGACCTTATTTGCTAAATCACGGGGCCCTTTCCACGTGGATGTAGGGGAGGCACTTCCGTCTGGTTTCAGTTCCAGGAACCGTTATGTTTATCTTGAACGACTCTTTGGATTTGGTGTTATGAACTTCGAATTGTGTAGAGATCTTGCTTTCTTTTGTGTTGGGAACTAGAAAACTCAAAGTCAGATCAGCAGCCTCACTTCGCCAGGGTGTTGAATTCTAAGACGTGTCTTGTGTTTTGGTACGAATCTCATTCTCTTCTCCTATTTTCTTTTGGCCTCAAGTCTCTTATTTTATTTTATTATTATTATTTTTTTAAAGCTGGATTTCTTTTTTAAAATATTTATTTATTTACCTGGCTGCATCGGGTCTTAGTTGCAGCATGTGGGATCTAGTTCCCTGACCAGGGATCAAACCCAGGCCCCCTGCATTGGGAGCACGGAGCCTTAACCACTGGACCACCAGGGAAGTCCCCAGGTCTCTTATTTTAAATGTATTTTATTTTGTGGAGTGATGTGGGGTCTTTCTAAGCTACCTTAAATTATTCGTTGGTACCAGGTGAGGGTGTAAGTAAATCAAGACACTGACCAGGGCTCCTGGACTCTTTACTCACCTGCTCGGATGGATAGATTGAGCACAAGGGTCTTCAGCGGTGGCCAGAGTGTAAGCACATCTTTCTGATGTATGAGCAGAAAAGGTAGCTTTTTGCCCTCAAAGTCTCTGTCAAGTAAGAGGCAAATGTTTCTGGTAGAGCCAGGCCTGGAGAGCAGTCCCCTCCAGTAAGCCAGTGCCAGGAGAGGGAGCTGCTGAGAGTCTCCGGGCCCATCTCACACCAGAGCGCTGGCCAGGTGAACCCGCACAGGTAACATTGAAGGGAAAGCCTCACAGGGGTGGTTCACACTCTCTCCTTCCCTCGCACGGGGAGATGCCCCAGGCCCACAAAGGCTCTCAGGCTGTTTCTGGCCACATCAGCAGTGAATGTGCACTTGCAACAATCAGGCTCCGCGTCGCTAAGGGTGCTTAAGGGTGCCTGTGAAGTCTTACCTATCTGCTTGGGCAGCTCTTAGCCAACCCTTCCAAAGCCTTCAAAGGCTTCTTTTTCCCCCTCGCACTTTGGTTCCTGCCCCGCCAATGCCCTCATTCCCTTCCCTACGTGGTCACTGTGGCCCTGAGACCAAGTTCCCTTCCCTCTCTATTCTCTTTTCTCAGTATCTGAGCCTTAAAAGCAGCCTTTGGGCTTTATTTACGTCCATAAAGTCAAGCCTTAATCGCAGCGTCGGGCTCACCATGGCAGATCCATCAGGTCCTGCTTGGAGTTCCGGGTGGCAGCTATTCTGATTTTACTCCAGAGTAAGTCAGTTGTTCTCAGCCCTGGCTGCGCATTTGAGTCATGCAGGGAGCTTTTGAAAACTGCTGATACCAGGCCAGGGCCACCCCAGATCAACCGGAACTGATTCTCAGGTGACAAGAAGGTGGCGGGGGTGGGGGGAGGACCCTGAGCGCCTGGAGGTTTTATAGGAGGCCTTGAGTGCATAGGGGCGTGGTGCAAGGAGGTGCAAGGTTAAGCCTCCAAAACTCTGGAAAGATGCTTATCTCCAAAACTAAAGGCCTGCTGAGAGTCAAAAGCTGTTGGCTGCATCCGGTGCCCTGTGAAGAGGGAGGTGGGAAACAGAAGAGACAGCAGAAGAGACGAGAAGACAAGAAGAGGCAGGAGCTAAGCATCTGGCAAGATCTCTCCCAGACACTCATTCCCAAGGGGCAGGCACACCTCCGTGCCCCGGGCAGGCATTACAGGAGCCGGGCTTGAGTCCCAAGCTGCAACGTGCACACAGCAATTCCTACCGTGAGGCAGGGACTGGGTTGCTGTTGGGAGGATGGTGGGGTGGGGGGAGGAATTTCAGAACATTATGAGCTGCCGGAAAGGTGACAAGGGGTGATTTTCTTTCCCCAGCCCAGTCTCAGTGGCCTTTGCAGGTGCAGCACTGCCTCATTTATCTTGCACTGTCAGGGGAGGACAGCGTTCCACTTAAGTGAATTTCCCTGAATTCCCAAGCTTGTTCTTTCTAAGCCCCAAATTTCATTTCCTTTAGGCATTCTGGATGGAAGGCTTTCTCAAATGTATTCTACATCTCCTTACCTTTTCAGAAGCACAAGTGTTTAACCCTTTCTCGACGACCTTGCCTTATTTCTATGACCGTTCAGTACACACACTCTCCTGCACTTCCTTTCAGCTTTCTGCCACCAGGCTGCCAGCCATCAATCCTCACTGCTGTTATCGAGCTGTCTCTAATGCCTCCCTCTTCCTTCCCCGCAACATCTTATATATGCTACATCCAGTTTGCAGGGACTGGAAAACCAAATATCTGGGATTGCTAGACTTTTATGTTAAGCAAGAGGAAAGAGGCTTTGAACAAGTGCTTTGGTCCATCTTCTAAGCAGCACAGTTCATGGATTTGGTGTAAGACCATGGAATAGTCATTTCAGGTGTCCGGGCTTTCTCTGCTTGCACAATTTGGAAGTTACTAGAAGTCAGATTTCAAGATAAGTGGGGGTGATGCTGTAGTGGGTTTGAAGAACAGTGTAAGTATTTTCCCTTGACTATTCATTTTCAGGAATGTCATGTGTCTTATCCAACTAGCTGGGTCCCTGCATTCAATGTGCTATTGGCTTCACCTGCCAGACTACCTGTCACTAGGTTTTTTTTGTCTGCAAGTTTCATGAGTCTGGACTTTGCCTGACAAAGGACCCTCCCACCTGGAAAGAAATGAAGATCAAAAGCCCCTTCAGGAATATGTCTAGGTCTTCAGGCTCAGAGAAAGGGCCCCAGTTTGAAGAGCTGTCAGACTCAGACCGATGCACTGACATTTGGAAAGTAATCTGAATTACCAGAGGACCAGGGATATTGGATGGTTGGCAAAAATGTCTCCCCCGCACCTGCTGTCAACACCAGTCAACCACGGGTCCAGCTTCCCCCAGAGGGAAGCACTGCCCTCACCTACATTTTGGTGTCTTAGAGAGTTCCATCATTTGGGCTGGCAGCCTGGGTGTGTTGCCGGCAGGAAATAATAACCTGCAACTGGGATCAATTGCAAGGAAGACTCTGGGGTTTAGAAAGTCCAGCTCTGGAGTTTTTATTTTCCCAGGAGGTGTGATGCTTTATCTTTCATGACCATCACCACCAACTGGGAATTACCGTCATCACCACTGGTGGGCACTATGCCCCCAACCATCCTCCGAGGTGGGTGTTATAAGTCCTGTATTACAGAGTAGGAGCTGAACTTAAATAAGGTATCTTTCCTGAGGTCAGGCAACTGGAGATGGTGTGGCTGAGATTAGAGCTCTCTTGTCTCTGGGCCGGAGGCTGCTCTTTGTATCATCGGTCTACTTAGATATCCTGACCTCATACTCTGTTTGTCTGGAAGCACAAGGAGAGGGGGTCTGGAGCTTGCTAGGACGATGGCAGGCCCTGGAAGGTAGAGATCAGGGCCAGCTTTTCACGTAGATGGGCCAGGCAGCCATTCCCGTGATGTTTGGGGGCTCTGCTGTGACACTATTGCTCTGGAATTACGATCGCTCATACCCTCTGGGCTGCCTGCAGTCCCCAAAGTGGAGTTTGAATCCCTTAGCTTTAAGTTTTTTTCCCAAGATGCCAAGACGTAAGTAACTCTGGAAAGACACTGCTTTAAGCTGTTACCACTTATTTGCATCTTAGGGAAAAAGAGTTTCAGATATTTTTTTTGGAGAGTGAATTTCTCTTGGAAAGGGAGGTATGTGGAAAGTGTGAGCAATTTGGTTCAGGTTATCCACTGAGAGGTGAGAAAGGGCACAGAGGAGTAAGCTGGGGGAACCAAGTCCAAGTTTATTCCCCTCACAGCTTCACTGGGGACTTGTCTGGGGACAATGTTGAGGTCAGAGATCAAAAGATGCCGTAGGAAGTCCTCTTCGATGTCTTCAGTGATCCATTGGTTGTTTAGTAACACGTGTTTGTGTCGTTTGCAGGTTTTTTCTTGTCGTTGATTTCTAACCTCGTAACATTGTGGTTGGAAAAGATGCTTGATATGATTTCAATTTTCTTAAATTTACTGAGGCTTATTTCGTGGCCTAGCATGTGGTCTACCCTGGAGAGTGTTCCATGTGCACTTGAAAACATGTGTACCTGCAGCTTTCAGATGGAATCTGTACACACTATCAGTGTTGTTTTGGAATCATCTTGTATGTGCTTGCAAGAACCAATTGTTAAATTATCAGGAATTCTATAAACTGGTAGATGTCATGTTGGTACCTTGAAATTGGCCCATGATGGGAGTGCACAGAAATTGCTAAATGCTACAAATCAGTGTTCTTTTCCCAAGAGAGCCAGTCATTCACGAGCACTCTACTGCCATTAAAGTCCTGGATTAAAAAGACTAAGAAGAGAAGATGGTGAAAGTGGGACAGAAAAAGGAAGAGAAAGGAATCATTTATCTGGCAGCCAAAAGGTCATGGGATCCCTCTGAGAGCTTTCCAAGAGGTGAGATGTACAGCATCACTGGTGGGCCACAGAGGTGATCATCAAGATGATAAGATCTAACAAATGTGTGCTTCACAGTCCAACTTAATTTATTCCTTACTGCCTTATAGAGCTTGCCACCAATTAAACAATTAGTAGCTAATTTAGTTTCCTCATCAGGGTTGCAGCAGAAGGTTTTCTGATTTCAGTGTGAGGCATTCCAGGGCAAGTACAAGCAAACTTATTTGTCTCAGTGACAGCCTGGCCGGTCTGGGGGCCATGCATCTTCAGGGAGAGAGAAGCCAGGCTGTTTGTTCCAAATCTGCCACCGTCTGGCTGAGCAACCTTGGACAAGTCACTTGTCCTCTCTGGGCTGAGTTCCCCACCTGCAAGGTGAGGGGTTGAACCTGGCAACCCTGCAGGTCCATTGCCATTTCCAGGCTCTTTGAGTCATGGCCTTCTACTTTCTCTGTTATGCTCTACTGCTGGTGTCTCAAGGGAGACAGGCCAGTCCCCTGTCTGATTTTCTGAGCTATCAGCTCCCACAGGGCACACACACAGCTCAGATACAATAGATGGCTTTGGGAACCAGAGTCTCCCCTGCAGGCAGGTCCCCTTTCTGAGCACCATTTGCTTGTCCCGTGGCAACAGAGGGACTCCAACACACAGTGCTTTGAATTCCTCCTTCAGAAACGGAGAGAATACTGCATTCTTTTGGCCGCAAGTAAGACCTTCCTTAAGCAACTCTGATAGATTAAAAACAAATCAGATTGGGAATTGATGACCTACTTTACAAATTGATCATTTGGTCTGGAAAATGATGCTTGAAAAAGACATTTTCCTTCGTGAAATTAAAATAAGAGGCAATCTGGAATTCATCGTTGAGTTTTCCTCCTCTCTCATCACCTACCTAATAGTTTCTGATGGGGGTCTACCATCTTTCTCTTCTGACTACACCCTCCAGGCTGGTCCTTCCTTACGCCTCTCCTGTGCCTGGTCCATCTCTTGACAGGTCTCTCTCCAGCCATTCCTCCCATCCATTCATCTTACCCATGACCTTGCCTTGTGTGTACATTTCCATTTGACCAAACCTCAGCCTCCTCCCTGCCACCCATGCCTTTATTACTCTGCCTACCCCTGTACCCTTTCTAGTGCCCAATTTGAGTGTTGGGGAAAGTTCTAGATCAGGAGGTTGGACTATTCAACATAGGGCTCTGTTAGTAGAGCAGAAAGAGTTCCAGAGTCATCAGCACAGTCATCTCTGAATTAAGGGTTCGGGCTAGTGGGAAACATGCTAACTGGTGTGCAACGGCATATGGGTATGCAAAGCCAGAGAACACTACTTTACTATGAATAATTTTGTAAAGCAGAAATTCTTTTCTTTCATAGAAAAAAAATCACACCCTAGGAACCCCATTTGGGATTCAGATTCTCTTAAAGCGTAGGCACCACGAGGATCCTTTTTTCTGTTTCAATTCATAAACCCTCTTGACGTGTTGTCTTGGTAGGCATTTATTTTACACTAACTTTATTGAGATGTAATTCACATATCTTAAAACTCACCCATTTGGAGTATGCAATGGTTTTTTAAATATTCGAAAGTTGTAAGACCATCACAACAATCCATTTGAGAGCATTTTCATCACTCCCCAAAGAAATCCCAACCCACTAGCAATCGCTCCCCCTTCCCTCCTCATTATTCCACCAGCCTAGGGAACCAACTAGTCTACTTTCTGTCTCTATAGACTTGCCTAGTCTGATACTGCATATAAACGGAATCACACATGATCCTTTGGGACTGATTTCTTTTGCTTAACCTAATATTTCCAAGCTTCATTCATGTTATAGAATGGATCAGTACTTTACTTCTTTGTACTGCTGAATAATTCTTCACTGTATGGATATGTCACTTTTCTTTCAATCCATTCATCAGTTGATGGACATTTGGGCTGTTTCTATTTTTGGCTATTATAAATAATATTACTAAGAACTTCATGTACAAGTCTTTGTGTAGACATATGTTCTTTTTCCTCTTGGGTATACATCTAAGAGTAGGATCGGTCATCTGTAAATATTTTTAATGTTTCTAGGAAGCACCAAATTATTTTACACTGTGCTGCCTCCGTTTACATTCCCGTCAGCAAATTCTGAGGGTTTCAATTTCTTCACAGCCACACCAACACTCGTTACTGTCTCTCTTTTTGATAATAGCCATCCTACTGGGTGTGGGGGGGTACCTCATTGTGTTTCTGATCTACATCTCCTTAATGAATAGTGATGTTTAGTATCTTTTTGTGTGCTCATTGGCCATTTGTTTACCTTCTCTTGAGGAATGTGGTAGGACTTATGATTGCCATTTTGCTAGTGTTTACTATATGTCTTTTGCCTTTGCTCCTCTGTCACTCCTTTCCTCCCTTATTTGTGTTAAATACATATTTTATAGCATACTATTTTAGTTCCTTTGCTATTTTATTTACTATATTTTTTGGACTATTCTTTAGTGGTTGTTCTGGGCATTTTAATTAGCACTGAAACTTAAAGTTTGGGTTAATACAAATTTAATTTCAATATTATACAGAAACTTTGCTCCAGTACATTTCCACTTCTCTCCTCCTTTGTGCTATGAATGTCACACAAATTACATCTTTATACCTTATCAGCCCATCAACTCAGTTTTCTAATTACTGTTTTATGCAGTTGTCTTTTAAAGTAATAGTAAAGGTAAAGTATTACAAAAGATACATTTATACTGTCTTTCCTTTTTGCCTATGTAGTTACCTTTACTGATGCTGTTTATTTCTACATGTGGACTAAAGTTATGGCCTTCATTTTAACCTGAAGGATTCCCTAACGTTTTCCTTACAGGGCAGATGTGCCAGTAACCAAGTTTCTCAGTTTTTATCTATGGATGTCTTAATTTCTCCTTTGTTTTTGAATGATAGTTTTGTTGGATAAAGAATTCTTTGAAGACAGCTCTTTTTTGCAGAACTTTAAATATGTCCTCCAATTGCCTTTTGGCTTCGTTTTGGCTTTCTTGGATTTATAAAAAGAAGTCAACTGTTAATATTATTGAGGATGCTTTTTACTTGAGGAGTCATTTTTCTCTTGGTGCCTTCCTGATTCTGCCAGTTCACATCTGCCGTTGAGCTCCTCTAGTGAATTTTTCATTTCAGGTGTTATGCTTCTCGACTACAGAATTCCTATTTGGTTCTTTTTTATTTTTACTTTTTTGTTCATTTTAATCCTTCAATTTATATTCCCTATTTAGTGAGGCATTATAGTCAAAGTTTAATTCTAAAGATGGTTTTATTTAGTCTTTTGAGTATAAGTAAAAAACCGATTTAAAAATATTTGTCTGGTAAGTCTAGTATCTGAGTTCCCCCTCAGGGTAGTTTCTAATGACTGTTTGTTTGTTTTTTAATCTATCTCTGGGTCATGGTTTCCTGTTTTTTGCATGTCTTATAATTATATAGATATATATATTTTTTCTCACAAAATGAACATTTTAGATAATATAATGTGCCAGTTCTGGAAATCAGATCTCCCTCCATCAGACTTTGCTTTTGTCTCTGATTTTGTTGTCGTTGTTACTGCCATTTGTTGGTTTAATAAATGTTCTAGACTAATTCTCTGAAACACGTGTTCCCTGTAGTGTGTAGCCACTGAAATCTTTGCTGGCTTATCTGAGCGGTCAGCTAATAGTTGGTCACCTATTTCCTAAAGTACTTGGAACTAATGTTTTTAATTCTTTGATGAGCGGCTCTGTGTGCTTTGGTGTATGCCTTAAATCCTCAGGAAGCTTACAGCTCTGTCTAAGCCTTAATTTCCTCCTTGCCCAGGGCCACAGGGTTACCCAGAGGTGAGAGATAACAGGCCTCTCTGGTCTTTCCTGGGTACATGCACAGCCCGGCACATCCTCACAACCTTCTAGATTCCCAGGAATATGCCAGAGCTTTTCAAATCGCTCTATGGACATCTCATTCCCTAGATCATCCTTTTAAGTTTTGGACGAGGCTCTTGTTTTCCCCAGTTGCTATCACATCCTCAAACAGCTGGAATGTTAAACAAAATTGTTGCTTCTGATCATTATTATTACTTTGAAAACGCTCTGGGGATAGGGCTTTTCTGCAGAGTGAGTTCTGGATCAGGGCGAATAACTAGGCCTTGTTAATGGGGCTTTCTCAGGGAGCTGACAGGTAAAATACTGACAGTGCTCTGGGGATGGGACTTTTTGAGGGGCTCCAAACCACTTCTGGCAGGTGTGAGGCGGCTGATTTTCAAGGCAAGTCAAGTTACAATGCCAAAATCCCTGCTGTTCGGATGGTCTTTCCATCTCTGCTGTCCCATTTCACCCTTGATCATGCCGTTCAAAATGGATTAAATACACTCAGTAAGCAGAGTATTTATCTTAAATATAAGCAAAGAAGTGTCATTGAGAGTAAGTGGTAAATAAGCCCTGCAAAAACTTGCATGAAAACTTACTATGTTCAGGACTATGGACACCAGTCTTCTTGTCGTTTACATCCATACCTGTCAGTTCTCTAAGAATTACAGTTTAAATAGTCATGTTACGTATGTAGTACTTTACATGTGCTTTATATCCATTACCTTATCAAAACTCAGAGCAACCTGTGATTTTAGATGAGGAAGTCTTGACCCCTAGTCATTAGGACGCCTCCTCAAGGTCACACAGCTGGGCTCTGACACATAGTCACAGGGGGATTCAGCCATGAGGTTTCTGACCCAGGTTCATGGCTCTTTCCACCACACAGCTGTCTTTGTTGAAAAAGGAGTGAAATTCAAATCGATCATTTTCTACCATAAGAAAGCTGCTAAAAATGTTCGTTGGGGAAGGAGTTGAAACGAACGGCTTATATGAAGTTTTTCGGCACCATCTGTGGTTTTCTTGGCTTTGTGATGGGAAACTCTCCTGGATCACCCTGCTTCTCTTGGACTCCTCAGCTGGCTCCTCCTCCAGTGGCTGCTTACGTCTGATGCTTCTCAGCCCTTGGCTTGATCCTTTTTCCCTATTAATCTTCTTTCTCAGAAAGTGGACCTCCTTCTGGACCAAATCCACTTCTAGCCTCAGGTCCCTCTTGAATTCAGTCCTAAAGGACCACCTTCTTCCTGGGCAATTTCCTTTGGAAGCTCACTCTTAGGTAGCGATACTCAGCTCTGTCCTTGAACCCAATAATTCCAAGTCACTAAATATGCATGATGCGTGGTCAGAATTCAGTCCTTGCAGAAGCACTCACTTGGATTCTGCCTTTGGGGAAGGGGCTATTCATATTCTGTCAACTCCAGTGAACTTCGACAAGTGACAGCTTTATAGACTCGTGGTCTTCCTGAGCTCTGAAGTAGTTTCATATAAATATATATATATATATATGTACGTATGCATAAAAGGATGGCATGGGCCTTTACCTAGAGAATTAGCAAGCAAAAGTGGGTCTTTGGGTTTCATCTATCTGCTGGGGAGAGAGATGATTCCTCCCATCTCTGCCATGTCCACCTAGAGGTCTATTTTCTTCTTCATCCCCTACCTAATAAAATGAACCCTTAATGTGAATGTGTGTCCCCTTTACTTCTGTGATGGTATTTACAGTTAAACCTCCAACGATTTTGCCCAGTTAGGGCATCTTAGTCTGTGAGGTCCCAGAGTTCAGGAACGATGGGCAGTCAACA
Source organism: Phocoena sinus (assembly GCF_008692025.1). NCBI lineage: Eukaryota > Metazoa > Chordata > Mammalia > Artiodactyla > Phocoenidae > Phocoena > Phocoena sinus. The sequence goes on along the minus strand of NC_045783.1, from coordinate 29,306,305 downwards.
AATGTTTGCTGAGTGGATGAATCTTTTAAACTCATTTTGCACAAAAAAGCACACAGTCACAGAGGATTCGCCAATATCGTTTAAGAGATGTTTCTGGTTGCACTCAAGAGAAATTTAAGCCTTGGGCGTGGGACCTATCTAGATAAGGCAGAGTGGGCATGGGTTTTTGAAAGACAGAATTTTGACAAAGAAGACGTGTCTGTGTTCTGTTCCGGTGGGTGAGCTTAGATATCCCCTTTCCTTTTCTGGCATCTAGTTTCTCTACTGTAAAAAGGTGGGATTAAATGAGAGGACCCCCCAGACTCTGTGGTTCTCACGTTTTATGTAAAGGGGGTGTAACTGTCCTGTGTGTGGCCGGGAAAAGGTAACCTCGTGTAACCAAAATGCTGATTGTAGCACAGGGGCACAGTGTTTATACACTGTAATTTAGGGCACTGAGACGTCAGAACAGCTATTTCTGGTCTGGTTGCATGTTTTCCTTCAGTATCTTTTCCTTCCTCTGCAATGAGGGCCTTCTCCCTACAAAGAAGGCCTGGAGGTTTCAATTAAAAGGTATTTTTTACTTTAGTCTTGATAGGTGTAACACTTACACATTTATCTTTCCCATGAGGTATTTTCACGTGAGAGGAGATGCCTGAAAGGGAAGGGTCCAGGAATCGAAGAAACAGTTCTCCAAAAGTTACGGTGACTGAGCGTGATGATGTGGAAAAAAGAGCCTTCGTGACTCTCCTCCAATCAAATCACCTAAGGGACCGGTGACTGGGCCAGCCCATTCCTGACACCTCCTCTGGGTGAGCAAAAGAAACGTGCCCGGGAAGGGGTGATGTCACCCTGGCTGGATCCTCCACCCCCTTGGAGTTAATAAAGCCCCTCCTCCAGTGGCTCAGCATCCCGGGCCTCCCTTGCCTTCTTTCTCTTCTTGCTTCTGCCCACACTCCCCCCGCAAACCAGTCTGACACTCATTCTAGGAGGAGAGGGCACTTGGTGCTGCTGTCACTACTCCTGTCACTCGTCAACTGCAATCACCCTCATTTTGTTTCCTCTCCACAGTCCATTAACAGCAGCTCTCAGAAGCCTGGCTGCTTACCTGTAGCCCCTGACCCTTGGACTCAGGTATCACGTAGCCAGAGAGCGATTCTTTTTTTTTTTTAATTAATTAATTTTATTTATTTATTTTTGGCTGCGTTGGGTCTTCCTTGCTGCGTGCAGGCTCTCTCTAGTTGCGGCGAGCGGGGCTACTCTTCGTTGCAGTGTGCGGGCTTCTCATTGCCGTGGCTTCTCTGGTTGCGGAGCACGGGCTCCAGGCGCGTGGGCTTCATTAGTTGTGGTGCACGGCCTCAATAGTTGTGGCTCGCAGGCTCTAGAGCGCAGACTCAGTAGTTGTGACGCATGGGCTTAGTTGCTCCGTGGCATGTGGGATCTTCCCGGACCAGGGCTCGAACCCGTGTCCCCTGCATCGGCAGGCGGATTCTTAACCACTGCGCCACCAGGGAAGCCCAGAGAGCGATTCTTGATGAAAAAGAATGAGCCAACATTAGCCTCCCTCAGCCCCCTGTCACCTTCTGAGGAGACAATTTTCAAAAGGGTAGAAAATCCTGAGACGTTTATATATAATATATATATATATATATATGTATATGTATATATTTCTTTTAAGTTAATTCTGCAGACTGCTGTGTTGGTGACATTTCCTTCAAACTGCAATAACTAACCTGTCACAGCCCTACAAATGCTGACAATACAGCACCATGTGGGGTTGACTTAATAAACCTCATTTACATTCATTTTGATTCACTCAGGCGTTGAAAAACATTTCACAGGAGAAACTAGGAACCTCTCCAAGACGACATGATGTTTGCTGATACGATATGAACAGACTTAATAGGCAGCATATATGAAAACATGCATTTCTTAGGTTATTAGAAAACTCAGTCTTTTTTTTTTTTAAGGCATTTAAAAATTACTCCTTTGAGTGCTGGGCCTCTAAGCTGTGAAATGTGTCTACATGTGCAGAGTCTTTCTTGAGTAGGTAGATAAGAGCCTAGTTAACCCTCTCCCTTGAGCTGTAAACTTGGACAAATTCTTAACCTCTCTGTATCTCAGGTGTTTTATCTCTGGGCACCTTACTAATACCTGTTTACCTAACTGTATTATTCAGAGTTTTTTTTTGCAACAGTGCTATCAACATTCCTAAAATACAGTGGCTTAAACAACAAGAGTTTATTTCTCGCTTACAGGTTTGTAGGTACTTGTGGTTCTGCTTGGATTGGACAGGATCAGCTGCACATAGTTGTAGGCTGTGGGTTGGATTCGGGTCTGCTCTACACGTCTTCTCATTTTCTTTGTATTAGTAATTACCTGGGGTGTGTTCTCTGAAGGTGGATAGCAAAAACACCCGAGCCGCATCGAATCACAGGAGCACACACAAAGCTTCTGCTCATGTCATGTTTCTCTATATTACTTTGACCAAACTAAGTCACCTGGTCAAGTCCAAAGTCCATGGGCATGAGGATGTATTCTTCCCGTGCTCTCCTGGGAAGTACTTCAAGGTCACAAGAAAGAAGGAAAGAGTAAAGAAGAGAGAATACCTACCACCCTATTTCACGGAGACCTTTGGGAAAAAAGAGATGAGGTATTTGAGAGCTCTGTAAACTGCAGGGTCATGCAGCTGTTAAGACTTGGGTGATAGTACTACATGGGGATGCTTTCTCCCAGTATGATTATTCTCTGGTTACCTGATGTTTGTATGTGGTGCTGCCATCCTCCTAGTCACCAGATCGGAGATACTGTCATCCTGTTTCACGTTTTCCATTCTCTCATCTGCCATGTGGCGTCGGTAGTAAGGAGTCTGTCCAGACATAACCTCTTATCTTCCTCCTCCTATTTTTTTCTCTCTCTCTCTGCTCTCATCCATCCTGAACACCACTATAGATTCATTTCCCTGTGGTGTAACTTTCAGTGCGTCACCCTTCCGCCTTAGGGTGGATTCCCTGGATGCAGAGGCAGAGACAGGGATTCTTGTGCAACTGATTCACTGAGGGAAGTGCCCTCAGGAGCAACCTCTTAGGGGATGAGGGAAGCAAGAAATCACAGGGATAGAAGAGAGGCCGAAGTGTGGTTTCAGGAAAGGTCTAGCCTCTGCCTAATTGCACAGGGAGCTCTGGAGCAAAAATTGTACCAAAGAAGCTGCTCCATACAGAGGCTGGAAGACTGAGCTGTTGACTCCCCTTGGAGTTCACGACTGACCACAGGTCATCCCTGCCAAAAAGCACGGGAAACGCTCTGGAGGAGCATGTTGTTGTGGGTACCACACTGCGCATGTGTGGAACGAAACTACTTAGTGCAGGATGAAAAGCACCAGAAAAGAGAGAGCAGAACATTCCTGGAGCCCACACAGGGCTGGGGTTTAATTTATATCCCCTCCAGCCATTTTCCATATCTTTGTTTTCTGTTCTATTACCTAGGGAATTTCCTTGAGCTTAGGGTCAACACTTAAGTTAATTAAAACAATCTCTGCTATTATATTTCAAACATATAAGATATCTTTGTTGGTCTCAGAATATTCTTTTTAATTTATCCTCGCTCTCTTTTTGTCTTAATTAATCTTGCCTAAGAGTTCTATACCTATTCATCTTTTCAAATAACTACCTTTTGGCTTGTTCGTGATTTCTGTTTTGTTTCGTAATTACATTCCTCATGTGGCAGTGCAACTTTTATTGCCTTTCAGTTCCAAACCTGCCTTGGATCGCCCTGCTTGTGATGCTGGAACACTTCTTCCTTGTCAGCTGACACAATACTAAGCGTTGTCAGCAGAGGGCGCTGGAGGGACACTGCAGGGGGAATTGGGCTTCTCTTCCTGGTTCCAGTATACATATATATTCCTTCCTGCGGGCTCCTGTGTTGTACAGGACACCCAGTGGGATTCACCGCCGGCAAGTCTTGGTGGCATCTTCGCAGGCACTTTCCCTGTGAGTTCTCTGGGTGCTCCAGGTGGCCTCTAGGTGATGGGTTCAACAGCTTCCAGAAGCCTGGCCAGCATTCCAACAGGAGGATTCTTACGCACAAAGCCTGGCACACTGGCATTCGGGTGGAGGTTTACCTCCTTGCCAGTCCTGCCCTTTATTTCCCTGACCAATAGCTCAGCCCAGTAACTGTGGATCAGCTCTGGCTCAGGGCAACTTAGCAAACTTCTTCACAACCTATTGGGTTACAATCACAACCTCTTCAGCAAGACCCGAATCTCATCGCTGAGCTCTTTGGTGACAGTAACTGATCACAAGGTCCCTCAGAACAAAATAGATGGCAGCCTGCTAAAGTATTTCTTGATCTGTATCACAGAAAAAGCTGTAAGTCTGGCTGAAACCCTGACTTGAGTCACCAGTTTCGAGACATAATGCATAGACTCAGAGCCTCTGGATTGTAGGTGACACCGGGTCCTTTGGAGGAAGTTCCCTCCTGCATTTTCACAAGCAGGCACTGGAAATGTTTTTCCAAACTTAATCCAAAAGGACCCAGGGCCACTTACTGGTGTGACTGTGTAATACCCAAACCTTTGGGGGATTACTAGACACTGGCTATGAATTAACACTAACTCCTGGGCATCCAAAATGCACCTCTGGGGCTTCCCTCGTGGTGCAGTGGCTAAGAATCTGCCTGCCAGTGCAGAGGACGTGGGTTCGAGCCCTGGTCCGGGAAGATCCCACGTGCCGCGTGGCAACTAAGCCCGTGCGCCACAGCTACTGAGCCTGCGCTCTACAGCCTGCCAGACACAACTACTGAAGCCCACATGCCACAATTCCTGAAGTCCACGTGCCTAGAGCCTGTTCTCTGCAACAAGAGAAGCCACTGCAATGAGAAGCCCACGCACCACAACAAAGAGTAGCCCCTGCTCGCCGCAACTAGAGAAAGTCCACGCACAGCAACGAAGACCCAACGCAGCCAAAAATAAATAAATTAATTAATCAATTAAATTTAAAAACCCAAAAAGCAAAATGCACCTCTGACCCATCAAAGTGGAGACTATAGTAATCAAATAAGAGATGGAACCTCAGCTGAGGTTTGACTCACAGTGGGCTTGATTCATCCAAAGACCCACCCCGTAAGTTATTTCCTCAGATCTTGAATGTATAACTGCTGTGCGTGTACTTGGGAACTGGAAATACCCCCACATTGGCTCTCAGATCCATGGGATGAGAGTCGTTATGATTGGAAGGCTACATAAAACCCAGTGGAACTTCTCCTCCATACCAGGGTAATAAATCAGAAACAATACTGCCTCTCTGGGGAAATTTCAGAGATGTACGCCATCATCAAAGCATTGAAAGAAGTGGGAGTGGTGATACCTGTCGTATTCCCATTTTACTCACCAGCTTGGCCTGTGCAGATGTTGGATGGATATTGGATTACCTGTGGACTCTCATAAACTGAATCAGGTGGTGATTCTAGATGCATCTGTTGCTGTTTTGTACCTTTACTGGAGCAAATCAGCGCAATCCCTGGCATTTGGTATGTAGTTCATGACATGGCTAATGCGTTTTTCTCTGTACCAATTTGAAAGGACCACCAATAGCAGTTTGCTTTTACCCGGCAGTGCCAGCAGTCTATCTTCACGGGGCTGCCTCAGGGCTCTGTCAAGTCTCCTGCTCTCTGCCATAAGAGGGTCTGCAGAGATCTCGATGATCTTGACATTCCTCAAAACACCACACTGTTCCCACTTCACTGATGGCATTACGCGGACTGGGTGATGAGCAGGAAAGTAGCCAGCGTGAGATGTTTTGTTTTTATCCCATTGGCCAGTTTCCTGCCTGCCCGTCTCAGCTCTTTGGCCCCCTTTGCCGGGGGGGTTCCCGTTGGCCAAATGGGGACTCACTCTGGTCCCGGGAAACCCAGATAACTTCTCTGGCAACCAGTGGACTGCCACCACCCCTTGTCTATTTAGGTCTGAATTCCAGCCTTGAGGAGGGACTCTCTTCCATGTTTTTGCCTCAGTGGGCACCCCCCCCCCCCCAAATAAAACCCTGAGCATTCTTTAGCTTTCGCTTTTTATCCCCACCATAGTAGATCATTCCTTGCAAATAGTTAATACTTACATAAAGCGTGTCCTGTTCAAATTACTGTCTTTGTTCTTCTGACTGGCTTGCTGTTAATATACTTATCTTAATATACTTACTTAATATACTTTAATATCTTCTCTCTTGTTTCTTTGGATTTAATCTGTTCCTTGTTTCTAATGTCATATGTTGAATCCTTAGCTTATTTATTTTTCAGCTTTCTTAATCTCTAATAAATTTATTTAAACTTATAAATGCCCTTGTAAATACTATTAGCTTCATACCATACATTTTGACGTGTTTTCATTATTATTTAGCTATAAATATTTCTTATATTATTCATGATATCTATTTTTAACTCAGTGATTATTTAGTAATATACTAAAATTCCAAACATATGGAATTTTAAAAAATATTGCTTTGTTATTGATATCAACTTTTATTGCATTATGGTCTAAGAACTTAATTGGTATTATCTGACTTTTTGGAATTTACTAGGTTTTGCTTATGGTCCAAAATCAATTTAGATTTATAAATGCTTGGTGTGTGTTCAAAATAGCACAGGTTGGGGCTTCCCTGATGGTGCAGTGGTTGAGAGTCCACCTGCCGATGCAGGGGACATGGGTTCGTGCCCCGGTCCGGGAAGATCCCACATGCCGTGGAGCGGCTGGGCCCGTGAGCCGTGGCCGCTGAGCCTGCGCGTCCGGAGCCTGTGCTCCGCAACGGGAGAGGCCACAGCAGTGAGAGGCCCGCGTACAGCAAAAAAAAAAAAAAACCCAAAATAACCAAATAGCACAGGTTGTCTATTCATTTGGGGTAGAGTTCTATATGTGCTGAAATTTATTATTTATGTTGTTCAGATCTTCTATATCTTCATTTCTTTTATCTGCTTGATCTGTTTCTGGGAAGGGCCTTTGAAATTTTCAACTACAATTGTTGATTTATCTCTTTTCCCCACTTACGTCAGTTGTTGCTGTTAACATTCTGAGACTGAATTTTCAGTGTGTTTATGTTCAAATGGTTGTATCTTTCTGCTCCATTATTCCTTCACCAGCCTACAATATCTTTTTTATCCCTTAGGGATTTTTACTTTAGCTTTAAATTCTACTTTGTCCAGTATTGAAAGTGCTAACTCAGATTTACCTATTTTTGTTCATGTTCTTGAGGTTTTCTGTTTTTTTTTAATTTCTACATTTCCAACCTTTCTGGTTTTTGTTGTTTATATTGTTCTAAGTATGTTTCTATAGACATATTTTGGATCACTTTTAAAATCTAGTTGGAAAATGTTTACCTTTTGACTGGTGAATGTATCAGTGTGCTCAGGCTGCTCTAACAAAATGCCACATTCCGGGTGGCTTAAACAACAGAAATGTATTTTCTCACAGTTCTGGAGGCTGGAAGTCCAAGATCAAAGTGTCAGCATGTCTGGTTTCTCCTGAGGCCTCTCTGCTTGGCTCGTATATGGCCACCTTCTTGCTGTGTCCTTACATGGCCCTTCCTTTGTGCTTGGGCATCCCCAGTGTCTCTCCTGTGTCCCAATCTCTTCTTTGTATAAGGACACCAATCAGATTGAATTAGGGCTAACCCTAGCAAGCCTCAGTTAAACCTAATTACCTCTTTAAAGGCCCTGTCTCCCAGTCGAGTTACTTTCTGAGGTTAGAGCTTCAATGTACGTATTTTAGGGGAGCACAATTCAGTCTGTAACAGTGGGTTTAAGCCACTTCTATTTATGGTGGTGACAATTATATCAGGATCCATCACATATTACTTCATATTTTCCATTTCCTCTGCTCCACTCCTCCATCCCCTTTCCTGCTTTCAGTTCAATATCTTTTATCTTTCTCTAATTCTGGAAAATGTAACTATTTTTTTTGTGTGTGTGTGTGTGTTTTTTTTTTTTATGGTATGCGGGCCTCTCACTGTCGTGGCCTCTCCTGCTGCAGAGCACAGGCTCCAGACACGCAGGCTCAGCGGCCATGGCTCACGGGCTCAGCTGCTCCGCGGCATGTGGGATCTTCGTGGACCGGGGCATGAACCCGTGTCCCCTGCATCGGCAGGCGGACTCTCAACCACTGCACCACCAGGGGAGCCCCTGTTTTCTTTTTTTATCATAAGACACAGCCTACCTGGATAGAAGTTTATGAAAAACAAATATGTACAGTTTGAATACGATTTTAGAATAAAACCTCAGACACTCACTTCCAAGACCAAAAAATAGAACATCCCCAGCCACCCAGAAGAACCCTGAGTGCATTTCCTCTCACAGCCTGCCCCTCACCTACCTCCTGGAAATGACCACAATTCTCAGTTTTGCTTTAATCAGTCTCTTTTATATATTTTTTAAATGACCTAAATATGTATCTCTCAACAACATATTATTTAGTCTTGCCTGATTTTTACCTTGATATAAATGGAATAGCACTATCTTATTTTCCTTAAATAATGTGTTTTTGCGATCCATACATGTTAGTAATTAAAGCAGTAATTCCCTCTTTTCCACTGTTCCATATTCCATTGTATGAACCTACCACAGTTTATTCATTTTACTGTTGACGGACAATTGGTTTTTCCCCCAGGTTTATCCTATGAAAGATAATGCTGCCACCAACATTCTTTTACATATCTCCTGGTACAAGTGTTTGAGAATTTTTCTAAGATATATGCCTAGAGGTGGAATTGCTAGGATGTCAATTACATGCATGTTTAACTTTGCTTTGGCATGTTTAATGCCAAAGGATTTTCTTTTCTTTTCTTTCTTTCGTTTTGTTTTGTTTTTTTTTTTTTTGGCTCCGTTGAGTCTTCGTTGCTGTGCGCGGGCTTCTCATTGTGGTGGCTTCTCTTGTTGCGGAGCATGGGCTCTAGACGCGCAGGCTTCAGCAGTTGCAGCACGCAGGCTCAGTAGTTGCGGTACGTGGGCCCTAGAGCATGTGGGCTTCAGTAGTTGCGGTACACGGGCTCGGTAGTTGTGGCGCACGGGCTTAGTTGCTCCACAGCATGTGGGATCTTCCCGGACCAGGGATCAAATCCGTGTCCCCTGCATTGGCAGGTGGGTTCTTAACCACTGCGCCACCAGGGAGGTCCAGGATTTTCTGACTCAGTTGTACCTGTTTGCATCCAATGAGCAGTAGATGTGGGGGCCTTTTGCTCTGCATCCTTGGCAACACTTGGCATTTTCACAGTTTCCAATTTGGTTCATATCTTCATTATTGCTTCAAATATATTTTTTCTTCCTATTCTATCCCCTTATTCCTATTTGCAGAGACTGATACTTCCTTAAGACACAGTTCTTGGCTTTAAAAAAAATAATGTTTTCCATCTCTTGCTTCTTTCTGGGAAATTTCCTCACTTCCTCTTTCCAAATCTTTAAATCATTTTTTGGATGTATCCATCATTGAAATTATTCCATGTGTTTGATCTTTTATTTTTATTCTCATGTTTTCATAGGTAATATTTCCACCTGGTTCTTGCTTTATGATTTCTTGTTCTCATTTCACAATGCTCAGAATTTCCATTATATCCTTAAGTACATCTATTGTGCCTATTCAGACTTCTTGGTCTGTCAGTCATTTTGTTTCAGATGGAGTATGTTCCTCACTTTGTTGTCTTTTGTGAAAGTGGCTGTGCCCCTCAGGTGTCCTGGTCTGCAGGCTCGAGCTCCTCTGGGGAAGAGCCGAGGCTGCCCCAGACTGTGTCTTACTCATTGAGCTTGAGGACAAGGTAGGGGATGGGCCCCCCAACAGTATTTGGTGTTATCCCAACATCATTCTGCTTGCAGACCTACAGGGGCTGGAGCCCGGCAATCTTTGTTTTAAAAATCTTTCCAGGTAGTTCTCCCGGTTGATTTTGGGGGAGGGAGACAATAGTCTGAGTTGGTTTTCTGCTTTGGTGGGAACTGGAAGTTTATTTCAATGTTCCCATTTTTGACTAGTTTCCTGTTCCTGTTTCATGAATGTAATATCTTTTCTTTCTCTTTTGAAATGATTCATTATAGTCTTTTTTCTCTTTTTAAACTTTTTTCCTCTTTCTGACATTGTTTTCATGTATTCCAAGTTTCTTATTTCTGTTTCGTTTGCTTGTTTTAGTTTTGGTCTTGTTCTTTCCTGTTTGAGGCTCTCCTCACATCTGGTAATTGTTGAATGTCGGTTAGTCATTAAGGGTGAGGCAAATGGGAAGCTTTGTCTGCCAACAGAGGGCTCATGGGCTGGTGGGTTTTCCTGCAGGCTGATGGGGCTACAACCCAATCATTTCATTTGGAGATTCTTCCCAACCTTAACGTCACTAACCACAGATATTTTCTCTCAGACCCATCAGTTTCCCAGGGAAGAATCCTTAGAAATCCCGCCTAGGATATAGCAGCTTGGCTGCCAACCTTTTGTGAGATGAGGTATGTGTTGGGGGTTCAGTGTTCTGCACGTCAACTTCACCCAAGCCTTCAGTAGTTGGCTACTGTTTTCAGCTACTGCTGTTGTCTTTGATGTCAGATTCAGCCTGTCTGGCTCAGTCTCTACAAAGAACAATAGTTCTCAGACCTAGGCTACATCAGAATCAGCTAGAGGGCTCGTGGAAACACAGATTGCTGGGCCCCATCCCAGACCTGCTGATTCAGTAGGTCTGAGAATTTGCATTTCTAACAAGTTCCCCAGTGATACTGATGCTGCTGGACCCATGGCCACACTTTGAGAACCACTGCTGTCAGGGAACCCTTCAGACTCCTACTGTAGCAAAGAAGGGGCCACCTGGGTAGAAGAGGGCATCTAAGAGCCTGACTGCTTCTTTTAAAGACTTTTAACCAACCCTTATGTGTTCAGCCCTGCTCTACACACCTGGTTCAGAGCTATTTGGTGTCTCCAATTCCTGAGCCTTTTGGGGCTATGTTGTGAAGCGGCCTTGTTCTTGAGGCTTCACTCTTGCTGCCAGTGTACATTTTAGCTTTCTCTTGTCTGCTATTTCATCGATCATTTACCTATTTATTTTCCTGCTTCCAACATTTTGTTGACATCTCTTGCTAGCTGTGACCTCCTCTCCTGTTTTCTTTGTGGGTTGGCTGAACTTTGGGCTTTTTTCCTTCTTTTTTCAATCAGCCCTCCTGCTACCTCACTCTTAAATCACCATCATCTCTCACCTGGCAATAAACATCCTTTGCAATGATAACTGAATGAACTTTGACACACGGTGCGGTGAAGAGTACACAGTCAGGAAGGATGACACGTGATCCTATTCAAACTCATTGAAATGCATCAGCCTCTTGTTCATATAACATCTCTTAAAGTTTCAGATGGAGATGCTGAATTGTTGCTTTAAGCAACTTTCAGGGTTTAATTAAAGTGCAAGGTCTGACTGGACGGACTTGAGATGAATTTCACAGTCTCAGAGGCAAGCTGAGATGTGGCTTTGAGTTAAGAGAATGAAACAATTCCCAAAGAAGTAGAATATAAGGTCACAAAAGATCTCAATTCAGAAGGGAAAGGATGGAAAAAATAGTCGCCAATCTGTGGCATGTTCATTATCCTTGTGTGTGGGTGTATTCCATTTAAAAAGTTGGAAGACTTTATAACAGGGCTCTGACCATATAATTGACCTTTAAGTTGATTTTTTTTATCATCTCCTCGGCTATTTACTTGAAAGAAACATTTCTGTGTCCAGAATTATCTGTGAAACCTAGGACTCAGTAAACCAAAAAGTTAAAAAAAATTTTGTGCTCCTGAACCTTGGATATTTCCATGCAATCAATTATCTGTAAATTGAACAACTTCACTTGCATTTAAAGGCCAGTCACTGTTGAAACTGACAAAATGGACAATCCTTTTGTAATGTGAAAGTATCAGTTAAAATTCTGAAGCACAGAATGGGCAAAAATAATATGTAGCTTCTCTGCCATCTCTCTCCACCCCCAAATAAAATGTTACTTTAACACTTTTTATTTCCATGATGAACTAGTCCAAGTCGGGTTGCTCTAAAGGGGACCTGCCTTTCCCCACCACTCAGGGCAGCAGACGAATGGGTGTAGAATTGGACCACTCCAGCTCAACACGTAAGAGGCGGGCCCAGCAAAGAGCTACTGAACTGATGTTTGTGAGTCCCTCAGAACCTGTTTCTGAAGAATGCTTGTCGTCTTGACCTTCATCCTCTGAGCCCTCCTCTTTCAGAAACACTGCCTCTCCTGGTCTTTCTCTTTGTTCTTCTGAGGCAGACAGTGGCCGGAGGGATGCTGTCTGGGTTCATGGCAGCTGTTGGTTTTTCATTCTCTGAGATGTTTGCAGTGTTGCCTACTTGCTTTTCCCCCTTCTCTCCCTGCTTGCTCCTCCCTGACCCCACCTCAAGAAAACCAAGGGAAATTGACAAGCAGCAGGACAGGGGGAATTGAGCTATATGATTTCTCCTTGGGGAACTTTACTTTGCGCCTTTATCTGAAAGCTATCATTTTCTACATCTCTTGGCAACAGTTCTCATCGACCGGTGACCCCTAAATGCCTGTGCTGATCAATAGTCCTGGTATCTTATTGACGCCCTCATTGACAGCTGAAACTGAGCACGGGAATCAAGAATGGTACCAACTGCAATCCGTTCAGGCTGCTCGAGAGGCAGGGAAGGCCCCGCACTACTATTGACGCTGTAAATGGAGACGGTTTACTTAGCGCTCAGGGAAGATGCATTTGTTAAGGAGACCGATAGATCTCATTACTGTGTAAGGGCAGAGGCTCTTCTGGCAGCCCATGGGGCAGGCTTACATCAAGGCTTCCCGCTCTCAGAGCTGGAGAAACACAACCTGAGCGATTAGCCCTCCCCCTCCCCCCATGAACAGAACCATTGGGTGGAAGTGAGTGTAAGCAAAGGGTGGGTTTGACAGTGGGGGGGCCATGACCATGGTGTTTCGTCTTTTGGTTAGTCAGAGTCTCAGTGCCAATCCCCATGAGTGGCTGTTTCTCTGTCCGGTCTCCTGTGCACCCCCTGAGTGGAAGCAAAAAATCGAGAAATCACAGGCTCTCAGGGCAGGGAGGAGGGATTTAGCCCCAATTTTGCTATTCAATGCAGGCGTTCCTACACCAACATCCCCTGAATGTGGCTACCCTGGAATTCGACGGTCACCTTCAGTGACACGGAACTCACTAACTCAAGAAATATTCCATCGCGTTGTTTGGCAGCTGCAGTAGTTGGAAAGGTCTTCCTTCTCTAGGGCTGAAATCTGTCTGCCTGTAGCTCCTGGATGGACTTTCTGTAGCCCCACACATGTACCAGAGATACCAGCTTGGCTTTTAGCTTTCTTCATCACTTATCCTGCCAATAACTCCTCACAAAGGCATCTTCCTTACCTCCACCCCTTCCCCAGTTTGCAGAGAAGTTAAACAGTTTGCTCAAGGACACAGAGCTGGGCTTGAATTCCTTGGTTTTTTGTTTGTTTGTTTGTTTTTCTGTGGAACTGTCTTTCTTTCTCCCACACAGAGGGTCTGTCCTGATTTTTTTCCTCTTATTATCTCCCTAAACAATATAATTCATTTCTAAAGAGTCACTTACCACTTCTGTATTGTGCCTACTCTGGCTCTTAAAAGGTAGCTATTTTATTCCTTTCCTTTGAGTGGCCTCTGGGTCACTATTTTCTAACTCTCTCAACAAAATTCTTCAGCTCTCTCACCTGCTATGTCTGGCACCAGGCTCATTCAAACTGTGGCCAAGCTGCCATCTCTCTCCCCTTCTACTCCTTGACCATAGGAGAAGGCCGGTCCAACCTGCTCACCCGTCTTGCTGTAGGGCCAATAGTCTACAACGAACGCAGAGCAGAGCCATAGCTGGGTCACTGAAGTTCTCTGCCAAGCCCTGGGGATTGAGGGAAGATTCATATGTCAGGGGTGGGATAGGAATGCAGTTTTGGATGTGTGCAGGGAGACTAAAGTAAGTACTGTGTGTCCTACTGCACCACCGTCCAGGCTCCCGCGTGAAGGATGGAGGCTGGAGGGAGCAGGGCAGAGAGTGGAGTCCAGATGCTTGGCTGGAAATTTAACGTGACCCTCCTTTCTGGGTACTCGTGCCTTTGAGGTCTGGGGAAGGTAGAGAAGCCCTAGGTGGTCTCTAGGTATAAGAGGTTCATGGAGAATCTTGGCTACCCAAGGGATTTTAAAAAGAGCTGCCAGCACTTCTACCCTTGGACACAGAGTAGAAGGGGCTTTTATGAACCCCACTGGGACCACTGAGAGACAGCGAGTGGGACCGGAAATAATGAGTAGATGTGGCAGGTAAGCAGATTTTGAGGGGAAATTATTCCCAGGTGAGGGTCTCATGGAATGTGCCTATGTATGGGCAATGGTGGCACCATTTTCAAAGTTAGTAAACCATGGGTTTAGTGCCGGTTCTGAATATGTGGATATATTGACGTATTGTCTTCCAAACCAACTGTAAGTGAAAGTTGCCACTGACTGTAGTTGATTTGATTACATGTTGGAAATCTGCACAAGGGCTGCACAAGGGCACACGCTGATGTGCACTGCCTTGGGCTAGACCATCCCCAGCAGTTGTGAGAACTGTTCCGATACCTACCTCATCTTCCTACCCTTCAGCCTTTCCACTTGCCATCTGATCACCACCCGCCTCAGAACTGGATGATGTCACCCTCCTTCATTCTCCATTGCAGGCAGAATAAGGTCAAAGTTCTCCACCATGGCATTCGCGATTCAGCAAGGTCTGGCCCAAATTTATGTCCCCACCATGTGACTCGCACACCCTGCTGTGAAGTCACGTTAAGCCAGTTGTTTGGCCCTGAACACGCAAGCACTCCCATGCTTTTGTGCGTTCCTTCCTGCTGTTCTCTCCTTGACAAGCTCTCTCCCCCGTGCTTCATTTGCCTGTTAAATTTCCATTCATTAGCTGAGTCTCTGCCCTGAAACCTTTTCAGATTCCTCTCACCAGAAGGACCTCTGCCTTTCGTCCTCCTACTCTATGTAGACACCTCTTAGAACATTTAATGCACCCCGCTGCAGCCTGTGGTTAACTGTTTTTGCATGTCTTCACTAGATCACTGAAAGGGAAGAGTGTAACTCATTGGTCCTTATCTCTCAACAGAGAGCCTTGCACGGAGAAGGTAGCCATTATTAGGAACTGATGGGTAGATACTGGTGCTGGTTGATGGCCCATTTGTTGGAGCCGATCAGTATCCTGGCTCTGATGGTAGGAGAGAAGGTTTGTACTCAGCAACATCTATACCCTCCTCTTCCTCGGGGACACGCTTAGCCTGTTCATCGTTCCAGCCTCCCTAGTGGTTATGGACAGCCCAGCAGGATGTGGACACAAGTGACTGGAGTTGCTTCCAGGCCCGCCCCTAACAACCTCCCCTATATATATATATACATATATATATATATATATATATGTATATATATATATACGTATATATATATAAAACCGAATCACCTTGCTGTACCCCTGAAACTAACACAATATTGCAAATCAACTATACTTCAAAAAAAAATCTGTATGCCAGCTACATGACCTTCCTTCTTTAACTATCCTCAGCTATGAAATGGGGACAACAATAGTGCCCACTTCAGAGTATAAAGTTAAAACATTCAAAATTAAAACAAATGATACAAGTGAAACGTGCCACTACACTTGAGTAAACACTCAGCCATCTTTAACAATTTTATTATCATTATTGTTCCAGGAATAGATACTTCTGGCACAACCTGAGTACACAGGCACTATTTGGTCCAATCATGTCCACAGTTATGAATCCATCTAAATGTAGGATCTGTCCCTTCATTCATTCACTTACTCATTCATCCATTTTTCAGCGAGCATTTTCTGTAAAAGGCAAGAGAGCAAATAGCTTAGGCTTTTCGGGCCATATGATCTCTGTTGCAGCTACTAAATTCTGTCCTTATAGCGTGAAAGAGCCGGGACCACACATAAACTGATGGGTGTGACTGTGTCCCATTATAACTTAATTTTTAAAAACTGGCTCTGAGCTGGATTTGGCCTGCAGGCCATAGTTTGCCGGTCCCAGATGGACTGTATTACTCTCCGTGCTTTAGCAGTAGTTAAGTGTTCAATAAGCATCACTGCTGGTTGAGAGAGGGCTGGAGAAGAGGCATGTGTGTGTGAGAGCTGAGATGACACATTACATTTACAAATGGGAACCTCCTTCTCTATCCATCCAATTGGTTCCCCTCTTCATCTGGAAAGAAGTTTAATGCTGATGTCCATCCAGGTAGAAAGAAAGACCCCAGCCACCCTGAGTCACGATTCTTCTTCTATAGCAGCCAAACTCCTGGCATGGAGGCAGGAACTCCATCTGGCCATGGTGGCTTCCTGGACACAGATGCTCGGCCGAGCTCGGCCGAGATCTCCTGGACCACACCAAGAAGAAAGCCACTGCTGGTGAGGGCTGCGGGGGTGGAGGCAACTCTCTTGGGGCTGGAAGATGTCCAATTACGATGACTTGGTTTCCAATGCCTGGCTCTGGAGGAAACTTTCTCATCTTTCTATGGTGGAAGATCCTAATTATTTCATCATTTTGTTCTTGGGCTTCATTAACCCACCCCCAGAAACATTTATATACGTGACTCAGTTTCTGGCCATTCTGACTTTCACTTATTTTTTGTTTAAGCTCATCTCTCCCTTTCATGGATCCATTTTCTCTCTCTCGTATCTCATCTGAAGAGCTCCTGGCTGCCATGCCCTTCATGTCCCCATGTCATTCTCCTCTGTCTTTCCAGCTTCCCCTAACTCAGGTTTGTTAAGAGAAGGGTGCAAGTGTGAACAGAGGAAATGAAATAATTGCATGAAAGGGAATATTGAACTTCTAATGCACTGTATTACCGAGTGATCTTATCTCACCTGTGACGGGTCCCAGTGGGCTTTATGGCCATATTAACAGTGGTTTTCCCATTACATGTTTCTTTACTAGGTCCTTGTATAACTACTTGCATAAATAATGGGCCCTATTAAATTGCAATCAGTGGTGGCGGGCCATATGTTAGTTTTCTGCTGATATCTTTCTACTGACGGACTTGGGTTTTCAGGCTCTCCTAGGGCCCTGGAGGTGGTACCACCTCCCCTCCTCCCCCCTGCCCACCCCCTCCCGGCCTCCTTCCCACCCCCCCCCCCCCCCCCCGGCATTGGTGGCATTTAGAGAAGCAGAACGAGGGCCTCAGCTGTGCAAACACAGTACTTCTGTTTATTTTGGTAGCCTCCGAAATATTTGTTGAAAGTTATTCGAGCAGAAAGGCTGAATGGAGATCATTGCAATGTGTCAAATTAAGGAGTGCTTAATGCCTGCCTAATCTCTTGGTAATTACTGTTGGGGCAGCGGAAGCCTTCAGAGCCTGGGAAGAAAGCTAATGATAGTGAGAGACACCAGGCTGCCCGGGCGGCGTGGCATCGCTCCTTGGCACAATTAGAGGCCCTACTTGGATTTGAGAGACAGAGGTTCTGGCACTTAAGAGGGAGAGGATCGGCCTTCGGAGGGGAGGGGTCAGACAGGAGTGTCAGCTGGGGTCACTGGACAGGGGACTCCTTCAGCTGGGTGTCACTTTCCTAATGGTGTTCTAAAATGTGACAGCCTGTGCGTGCGTGCGTGTGTGTGCGCGCGTGTGTGTATAGCTGCACACACACGGATGTCTGACCTCAGGGTGTTTGGTGGAAGACAGACAGAGAGTTTTTTTCTTAATTTTCCCACCTTTGTCTATCTTTGTGTCATTCAGTCTCTCGTCTCTGATTCTATCTCTTTGGCTTAATTTTCTTTCTTTCTGAATATCTACTCTCCTCTCTCTCTCTCTCTCTCTCATGATCTTTGCCTGTGTTTTCCAGCTTCTCCGCCTACCCACCCCCCATCTCCATTGCTCTCTCTGGCTGATCTCTTTCACCAGCATTTACTTCAATCCATCAAGAATTTTTATAGAAGCAGAAAATAGTCAGGAAGCAGGTAAGGAAGAAGAAAATAAAATCCTTAACGATACCCCCAAACTCCACCTAAAGAGGATGGAGAAAAATGGGAATTGAAAGAGCCCAGCAATCAAATTCACAGAGAAACAAACTGGAAAACATGAAGTCTCTGACAGAGAGATCTGTGGTGGAAAAATCGTGTGAAAGGAAAATTGCACTTCAGAGATCAGAGGAAATACTTTAATACTATAAATTCCTAATAAAGCATTTGGAACCCAGCCCCAGAGTTCACTGGGAGCCTCAGTGATCTGACAGTGGCCCTCGGCAGGGGTTCAGCCGTGTGGGCTTCAGTCCCAGCTGTATCACCCACTAGTCTGGTGACTTTGAAGAAGACATTTAACTCATTTGTAAATGGGCAAGTACTTAGCTACCAGGGGTGCTGTAAGAATCAAAGGAAATGCTCTGAAAAGAATAAAGTGCTGTGTCAGTCATTCAAACAATCAAGCAAGCCGTCCACAGGGATGAACGTGCAATGCACAGATAATTGGAAGGCCCACAACTTGGTATAATTACATAGATCATCACTGCTGCTGGCTTAGTCAGGAGCTGTTGCTTGGAAGGGTTGCTACCTTTTTGCACAGAGTGGACTGGAAGGGATGGAACTCTGTGCCTTCCTGGATATTTCTCCAGCCACGCTTGGGATCTCAGGGGCCCCAGGGATGCAGTGAGTGCCTGCAGGGCACCAGGCAGGGAAGCCCTGGGCTTGAGGACAGAGGACGTCAGAAGGTAGACGCGAGTTTTAATTGCAATGCGGAGGGACCAAGGATAAGGGAACCTGAGTTACTTCTGAGGGGATATTGAACGTCACGTCAGGAGATGGCAGCGAGATACGGCGTCTTGTTTTTCCACACGTCGTGTCTTGCTGATTTCTGCTTGGTCATTAAGGTCTAGGGCAGCAGAAGGAAGGAAATATGAGGTCAACCAGTGGTTCTTTGGAATCTCCATCCTGGGTTGAAAGGAGGATGCTATAAACTGACTGCCCTCTGGGATGAGAAATCATCTCAAATATGGAAGCCTCCTAACCAAGAAAGAAGGACAGCCTCCTTTTGGGACAAAATTCTGGACCCTCAGGTGCAGAAGAGCCCTTCAAGGCAACTTCAAGACCCCTCTCCCCGGTGAGCATAACTGTGTATAAATGGTGAGCATCTTCAGATTTCCTAATAATCAGCTGAATGGATGTTGTTTTCCCAAAGGACAGTTCTATTTGTAGACCTTTCTGAACAGCAGCCGTGGTACCTGATTGGAGAGAATATAGTCAATTCAGCAGGCTCGTAACTTAAGAGTTTCTTTGACTTCCCTGCTGGGCAGAGTCGAGCCTCTCTCCCAGCTGGGGTTGGAAATTCAGTCTTCCAGAGAAGATGCAGAAAGGCTGGCCAGGGCCTCTACCCTCTGCTCCTGCTGTAGACAATTTGCTGGGTCGGTGATGCTTCCTGGGGACCAAAGAACTTGGTGTCAGCTTGATGGTCCTTCCCTGCCAAGGATGCCCGTCCTCTCCTTAGCAGATTGGGAGCTGTGAGAGGTGAGGGTGCAGAGGGAACCCAGGTTCTGTGAGAGACCGGCTGGGAAAGACATAGGAATTGTGCCGGCGTCAGATGGAGGGAGACAGAGGGGATGGCAGGTCAGTGATGGAGGAAGGAGAGGGGGACAGACAGTCTGAACTGTCCAGTTCCCATCACAGAGCTTGGCAAGCAAGAGGTTCGTCATTAACTGTCAAACGGTGGTTTTAATCAGCTCTGCTCCTCAGGGGAAGATAGATTTAATATCAAGGCACGTTTTCAGAGCCATTAGTTTAATTATGACAGGTGTCTGCAAACTGGACGACTCTGCTTTCAGACCTGAGTGACACTATTTAATGCTCCAGGCCCAGAGGACGCTGGGCTACTTCACCAAAATGAGCCTCCATTAAAAGGCTAAGTGATTTTCGTCTCCCCTTCTCCCCTGTTTCTCCTTGCTCTCTGTCTTTATCTGCTACCGTCCACGTCGAAAGAAGGAAACAGATAGAAAATTATGCTCCCGTAGAAGAGAAAATAATTTGCTTGCCCATTAGAATTCGGCTCACTGGGGCTCCCAGCAGCTGAGTTCCTGGTCAGGAGAAAGCCGTTATCATTTCTTTCTCTTTCCAGAAACATTTAGCACCGCATCTAGGGTAACTGTCTGCTGGCGTTGTGTGTTTGGTGGAGACTGCTAGCAGGGCTGCTCCCTGACTCAAGGGATGGTGAACTCGACTGTGCTCCCTGTGTGGGCAGAGGCAGTGCGGGAGGCGCTGGCAGAGTGGAGGCTGGGAGGGGGCAAGCCCAGGGGTCCAGAGCACCCACGTCTCAGCCTGGAGCCTGGCTCTCCGCTACTCTGTGCGTTTCCTGGGCTCCCATCCTTTACGAGAGTTTCCTCTCCCAAGATGGCCCCATCTGTCCCCAGACCTCACCCTTTGATTGACCAGCTGGTCCACACTGGCTGGGTGATCAGGGGCTGAGCACAAGGGTTCCTAAATCTTGTATCTATAGGTGCAAGTGGTTGGGCTAGAGGAATAGTGCTTTTCAAAGTTTTTCTGTTTGTTTGTGTGTTTTGTAAATATTTTGTAACACAGTTTTTTTTTCCGGCCGCACCGCGCTGCATGTGGCATCTCAGTTCCCGGACTAGGGATGGAACCTGCACCTTCTACATTGGAAGTGCGGAGTCTTAACCACTGGACCCCCATATGCAAGTCCAGACTTTTTCTGTTTTGTTGAAATATAAGGATGCTTTAAAAAATGGCATCATAGGTGTCCCCACATTAAGATGAATCAAGAGAGCCGTCTGGTGGCCACGTGGCCCGCTCACTGGGTTGCCCTCTACTGCCTCAGGGAGGCACTCACGAGCCCAGGGCCCAGACCACCTGCAGACGACAGCCTCTGAGGACCCACCTGGCTTTGCTGTGTGTGACTCCTGAGGCTGGGGCCCTCATCCCAGCGAATCATCCTTGCAGAGGCAGCTGATTGGGTCAGAACACAGCAGGGATGAGGGTCCTCCAGATTGGGGCTGAGGATACATTTTATTTCTCTGGTTAGTTTATATCCAAGGTCGGGATGCCTCGGTAGACCACCAGGTTGGGGAGCACTGTTTCTTACCTTGTCCTCTCAAGATCACTTCCGGGCTCTTTCTGCTGCCCTTTTTCTGCAAAGGATGGGGAGGCCAGACAGAAGTGTGGCCCGGCCTCATGCCTGCCTGCAGAGCCAGGGACAGGGGAGGCCAGCCTGACGCCTGTCCTGTCCTGTCCTGACGCCTAATGGGGTAGATGAGCTGGGCTCCTTCCCTGGTGTACAGGGACCTCTGCTGCACGGCCAGGCGGAGAGAGAGAGAAGGAGAGAGAGAGAGGGGAACCCAGGCCGATCATCGGCATAGCCTTCCCAAGGAGCTGCATTCACCGTGGCCCTGACCACCGCAACAAGGCAGCTCCCACCAGAAAGCTACCCAGCTTCTGCTCTCCCTACACGGGGAAGGTCAGACCAGGCCTGACCTTCCTCAGTTCTTTTGTAACTACTCCTTTCAAAGTAGAAACCAGTCATCAATCTCTGCAGACCAAAGGAAGCAAATGAACTTCAGGAAGGGCCTGTCTGTGTTTCTCAGGACCCGCCCTTTGCTGTGCGGCTGTACTGGAACCACGCTTGGAGGCCTCAAGGTATGTGGGGTTCTTTGCTTTTGCTCCTTCAAAAGGGGTTTGTGTGAGGGAAGGTTGAGAGGAAGAATCTTTGGGGCAAGTTTTCGGTGAAATCATTGATGATGAAAGCTCACCTCTCTGAGCAACTTCAAGCCCACCTGTTCTGTCGGGGCTGCCCCAGGTCACCTTCTGCAAAGTCCCTCACTCTCAAGGGAGGACGCGGCCATTCTGTGCTCATTTGTTTATTCCCTTGGTTCACTCACTCAGGCACAAACTCAATCATCAATGTGGGGAAGAGACAGCCCCTGTACCTGTGATATGGTATCCAATGGGAAGGAGGTTCCTGGGATCGTCTGCGTCCATTAATCCAGGAAGCCCTGCCTTCCCATCCAAGAAGGGGGTCCTGGCTGTTAGCTGGGAATCCCTTCTCTTAGGGATAACGATGGAGGGCGAATGGTGATGCCCATAGGAATCAGGAAAAGCTGAGCCCCTTGGACTGCCTGACGTCTCATTGCACCCAGATGTTACACAAGGCCATGGGCATTTTTCCTTGGGAGCCTGGAGAAGATAGTCCTGCATTTCAGCCTTTGCAAATACAGCAGGAGCTGCACGCTGGAGGGTTGACGCATGTTTTGGGGAGTTTGTGCATCTAGTGGGTGTTAGGGATGCCCTTCCAGGAGCAATCAGTGGTGGAGGAGGATGACCTCATGCTCTTCCTTGCCTGCTGGCTCTCGCTGGGGAATGCCCTCGCCCCTCATTTCTGCAGGCTCTGCCCCCCACCGACCCCCGCCCCCCCCCCACACCTATGAGCACGATTCCTCTTCTTCTCCACCGAGCACTGGTCTGCTCCACACTCTTGACCATTTGCTTCCACTGTACTGCACTTCACAGATTTGGGGTTTGTTACAGATTGAAGGGTTGTGGCAACCCTGCTTCGAACAAATCCATCCCCCCGTTTTCCCAACAGCATCTGCTTGCTTCGTATCTGTGTGTCACATTTTGGTAATTCTCGCAGTGTTTCAAACTTGTTCATTATTATAAGTATCATGATCGTCTGTGACCTTTGATGTTGCCACTGCTACTTGCTGAAGCCTCAGAGGATAGTAGCATGTTTCGGCAGTAAAGTATTCTTTAATTAAGGTGAGCACATTCTGTGTTTTAGACATAATTCTGTTACACACTAAATAGACTACAGGGTAGTGTAAACATTTTTTTTTTTTTTTTTTTTTTTTGGTGTACGCGGGCCTCTCACTGCTGTGGCCTATCCCGTTGCGGAGCACAGGCTCCGGACGCGCAGGCTCAGCGGCCATGGCTCATGGGCCCAGCCGCTCCGCGGCATGTGGGATCCCTCCCGGACAGGGGCATGGACCCACGTCCCCTGCATCGGCAGGCGGACTCTCAACCACTGCGCCACCAGGGAAGCCCAAACATAACTTTTATGTGCATTGGGAAACCAAAAAATGTTTGTGGGACTTGCTTTATTGCAATATTCGCTCACTTTATTGTGGGGTTGTCTGGAGCTGAACCTGCAGTATCTCCGAGGTCTACCTGCACGTAGTCTGAGTTGAGCCCTGGCTCTTCCTTTTGCTGAGTCCTGTTCTCTCAAGGAGACTGGAAGTGCTGCCAGACCAGGGCCATCTCTCTCTCCCCTTGCCTCCCCCAGTCTCTAGGGTCCCTAGTATATCACCAGGGAGAAACTTGAGCGTATAGATACACCTGTAAGATTTAATTGACTCTCTTTAGAAACACTTTCGACACCAAGGGGGGAAAGTGGGGACAGGGTCGGGGTGGGATGAACTGGGAGATTGGGATTGACATATATACACTAATATGTATAAAATAGATAACTAATAAGAACCTGCTGTATAAAAATAAATAAATTAAATTTAATTTAATTTAAAAAGAAACTCTTTCAGTGGAGTCTTGTTTACAAACCGTGTTCAAATATTCTCTTGACGCCTCCTGGCCTGGAAATTCAGTTTAAAATTTTCAAGCTTCCATCGGTCTTAAAAGAAGTAAGTGCTAGTAGGATGCAATGTTACCAGACAGGGCTGCCTGGTACATACTGAAGAGGTGAAAGGGCCTAGCTGTTTGCGAGATACAGAATTGACATTTCCTTCTCTCCTGATTGCCCAGAACAGAGGCTTCCAGGAAACTTGAGCAGAGAAGAACTTCCAGGTCCATAAATCTTCTAGACATGGTGGAATGAAACTCATGGTTCCAAGGCCTTTGATGAATATTAAAAAACCATCTCTGCATACCTCCCACATCTTGTGTAAAGAAACCCCAGAAAACAACAACATTTCTCCATTTCTTTGTGGACCTTCCTTCTCAGGTAGAAGAAGTTACATCTGTTTGTTTTATCTCTAGACCCTGTCGAGAGGATGTGGTAATGAGTTTTGTACATTAGACAACCAGACAAAATGCAGAGTCCATATAACAAATTATACATATAAGATTCAACCCCAGGATATGAAAATCGAGCATTTGTAGAAGGTATAAGTTGCCACAGGACAGGAACTGTAACTCAAGGGCTGACAAACTGTGCAGGTTCAAAAGGGCTACTTATTTTTTAATTTGATGGCAGAAGTTCGCAGCTTCGAAATTGCAATATCATATTATATTACTTCCAAGTGACTTTACTTTCTAATTATAACAGATGCAACAGTGCTTTGTAACTGGACTCTATTTTTTTTCCCTTTCTAAAAAAGGCGAGAAAAATAAGCAGATTTTTAAGAAATGCACAGAGTAATTCGTTTAGTGACTAATTAGTTGAAATCATTGGGACTAGTTTACATTACTGACGTCGCAGCAAGTTGCTTGGAAAAAATGCAGGGTAGGGTAGAGACTGCTCAGGACATTTCAGGTTATGAATTTGTACAGACCTGATCAGCCTGGGGATTGAATGTATTATGATTCATCTGAAAATGGTTAAGTATGGACAGTTTTTTAAGGTTTTCTTGGCTTGTCTTTTCCAGGGATTAAACCTGAGTTCTTTTTTTTTTTTTTTTTTTTACAATGTTGTGTTAGTTTCTGGTGTACAAGAAAGTGAATCAGTCATCCATATATATATATATTTTTTCAGATTCTTTTCTATTACAAGATATTGAATATAGTTTCCTGTGCTGTACAGTAGATCCTTGTTGTTTATCTATTTTATATAAAGTAGTGTGTATCTGTTAATCCTAAGCCCCTAATTTACCCCTTCCAAACCTGAGTTCTCCATCATTTCTGGGTTGGTGGTACAATCAGGACAAAATCTGTGAGTTTTTCTCATTCATCTGCAGAAGTTGAGAGCACAGTACTTCCTGGGCACCATGGGCACATGCGGGGTCTGTGGGCTCCAAGATAGGACCTATAGATAAAATGTCCTGTGGCCAAATCGGTTTGGAAAACACTGTGTCATTTACCTCTTGAATATTATCAGTATATACGATTTATGAAAGATCTACAGTGTCAGAAATCTGTTTTATTTTGTTTAACACAGTGTTTCCTAGTCCTCACTGACCAAGAATTTTTTTTTCTTTTTGACATAATGCTCACTAACAGACACATAGCTAATTAGCATCTTAAGAGTCACACCATTTTGTAGTGTATGGACACACGTTTGATGCTTTCAGCACTCTCCAAAACTAGCTAATTGGCTTTCCTTCTAACCTGTTATATCGTCCTCTGCCGCTCATCAACCCCTAGAAAGCCCCAGCTTTCTAGAAATTCCTTCTTCAAACTGCCGGCAACATGAGTCTCTCCTACCCTATGGATGTATTGACTATACCAATAAGTGTTTTACAGGGTCTCAGGCCCGAGAGTCAGGGATCACGCTTGAAGACTGGGGGTCAAAACTGTGTGGAACTTTCTTCTTACAGTCTAATTAATATACCAAATGATAAGAGTAATTATTTTTTGAAAGCCAAATGGGGGCCATTTATCAGTAACCTGAGTTTTTTTTTAAGTTTTGCTTTCAATAATGGAGAGTAATATGGAACAATGGAACAGACGTGGGCAGTGGACAGTCTGACCTGGTCCCACTCAACACCACCTGTGTGATTTTCTCCTAAACTTCTGATACCCAGTATCCTCAGAGGTCTAAAAATATTTAGCCTCCCAGGCTTGTTTTGAGAATTCAGTGAGAAAATGGAGCACATAGGGTTGAAAAGTACACGCTGTGATTTAGATGTGCAAGAAAGGTAAATCTTTATTTTTAATAATGGAATTATAATTTGTTTATGGGCTCTCAATCTGCCTAAAGCAGATAAAGTGTTCTAATTCTTTCTTCTACTATGTGCAGTTATTATTCTCAGCCAGATTTAGGTATTATTATCTCGTGGAATGTCCAGTTCCTTTGCAAGGATGGGCGGACACTAGATCATCTTTCTCCTCCTTCTTTCCATGTGGTCCAGGGAAGGAGGCCCTGTTCCATGTGGCCCAAGCCTCTGCTGTGAGCGATCTTATCTGCTTC
The DNA here is from genome assembly GCF_008692025.1 of Phocoena sinus. NCBI lineage: Eukaryota > Metazoa > Chordata > Mammalia > Artiodactyla > Phocoenidae > Phocoena > Phocoena sinus. The sequence goes on along the minus strand of NC_045783.1, from coordinate 29,280,231 downwards.
CTGGAAGCAGTTGCCCTCAGACCTTGCTGCTGTCTGTGGTTTCAAAGCCCCTGTCCTCTTCTACCTCCTGGCCCCAACCCCATGCCTCTTGCAAACCATCAGTCCTCTCAGTACTTCTGGGTTCAGGGGAATGTCTGAGTTTCTGTTGTACTTCACACAGCGGCAGGAAGCCCTGAAAGCCCCTCCACCTGGACCACTCCCTCTGCCCAGGCTGGCTGCTTGCAGGACAAGAAGCACTGACTCTGATGTCCCTGAGTAGTTCCAAGCTTTTTAGTGGCAGACCACACAGTCTTCTCTGCCTGGTTCAGGTAGAAAGCTGTTTATGAAATGATATCAAGTAGCTTATAGAGTCCCCTGAGCCATTCAGAGACCTGAGTTTGGATGCAAGTGGCCAGGAACAGAGAAGTCAGAAAATACTCAGCTGCATGACAGAATGTTCTAGCAAAACAGTCTCATGCATTGGCACACTTCTTGCTGCAAACTAGACATAAGAGACTCCTGTAAAGCTGCCTTAGAAAGCCTGGTGGCCTTGGGTGCTGGCCTCACCACACCATCTAGAGTCCAAGCACCTGACCCTGAAATCACATTGGACTCTCTTACCCTCGTTCTCTTTCCCTGTCATTTGAGAGTGTGCTTGCTTTGACACAACCTAAGCAATGTCTAAAACCCTAAATGTCAGGGACTAAAACGCATAGGTTCTCTTTAAGATTTTCAGCCTTGGAAAATTGATCAGGACCCAAGAAAGAGGTTGGAATGAGAAATGAGTTAGAGAATCCACAGCGTATGCAAAACTCAAGCCTTAATGGGGTTGGTTCCCTTGGTGCATTTGTGTCATCTTGTCTCTCCCTTCCCCAACCTGTCCCCAAGGTGCTCACCCTGGGTCTTGTCCTCCCCAATTCTTTCTACTTCCATTTAGAATTATATTTATTCTTCCATGCAGGAACATTGCCCTGGCATCATTTCCTCTAGTCTCTCTGCGCTGTGTTTTACAATAAAACTTTATACCTATTACACCTAAAGAAAAACTCCTCTGATGGAAAACACAAAAGGAAATTATTCTATTGCTCAACAAAGCAAGGATTTCAAGAAAAAAACATCTCACTATGGGGTGTAGAAAACACACAACCACTTTGAAACTGAAGCTGGTCCATGGTATCTGGAGCAGAGAAAGCTGTTTAGTGGCTAGAGGGCGTGGCAGAGACTGGCCAGATGGCACTAAAGCTCTCCTTCTTCCTGGGCTCACAGGAGGTCCACACAGTTCCCAGCCTTTCCCGAAGGCAGGGAGGGTCCACGTGACTGGGTTCTGGCCAGGAGTACGTGCATGACCATATACACACCATCCCTGGACCTCTGTTTTGTCCTCAGTTGTTGGCTGGCTGAATGCAGAGGTCCCAGCGGGGAGGCCCTACAAGTTGGCAGAACCACAAAATGGAAGGCCCTGGATCTCCAAATAACCACACAAAAGACTTGCCACTGAACTCCTAATCAAAGGGTAACGTGAATAAAAAATAAATTATGTATTTGCTAAGCCACTGAGATTTTTGAGTCGCTATGATATCAGCAGTGGTAATTACTGTGAGTGTACAGCAAGTATAGTGTCATATGGTCTGTCTGTACCACGGCCATGGAGTCTAGCATAGGGCATGGTCAAAAGCAGGCACTTGAAGGCAAGTAATTTGTCCTGATGTAAGATTCTTCATCTGCAAAATGGATGCAATGATATCAGTTTTATCCTCTCAGCATTGCTAGGAAGGAAGAACAAATAATCACACATAATGTCCACTGCAAAAAAAAAAAAAAAAGCAAGCACTCAATAAACCTTAATTCCTCTGTACAAGACCTAAATCAATGACAAGAGCTGAGCACCAAAAGGACGATGCGTTTCAGGTACCTAATCAAACACACTGATTTGAAATTAGGGACATCAGATTGGATCAAGAAGATAAAATGAACACCTGTGCACGCCTTCCTCAAGTACCTTATCTTACTTAGCTGTACTCATGGCCCTATTGGTATTGGTACTGGTAGTACCTCCTATAACCTGTGGGGGAACTGGGGTTTAGGGAATTTCAGCAAACTGTCCAGGTTAAACAGCTGGCAGTGATCAAACTTGGATTCAAATCCTGGTATTTTCATTCCAAAGCCTGTGTTTTTTCACCATGTTTTGTGTCACCGAGAATTCTAGCCTGGTTTGATGTCTCACGATATTTTAATCTCTGGAGGCCACTTTCTTGTTTCCCAAGTGACTAGTCCTGTGCTTGGTAGAGATTCAAAATATGTTGACTTAATGATTGCTGTGTGTGAACTCTCACAGATGTGAATCCAAGAAACCCTAGATAGAAACGTCTTTTCCCCACAAATAGGCAAATCACAAAAGGGCAACCAAACAGATGAGGTCTATATGAGGCAGTCTCAGAGTGAATAGGCAGCCACGCTTGTCCCCAGATGTAAGAAGACCATCACTCTTAGGTGACCAACTTGGCAAGGGCGTCTCAACCCTGAGAGCTGAACATCACTTGTGAAATGGCCTCTGGTCCTGGAGGACTGGTTCGCTTCCTCTGGAGCCTGCTAAAGCCATGGTTCTGTACTTCAGGTTTCTGGTTCTATATTTTATTATTGAAGCCAAGTTTACACAGTCATTTCTGTTTTGGTATTAAAAAACAATTTTTATAATTACAATAATAATAATTATTATTAGTGTTATTACTATTATTGGTTTTGAAAGTAAGGTATTTCAGCATGGAAAAGAGTAAGGAAAAAACACTCATAGTTTCTTCACACAGAAATGATAATTATTGGCATTTTGGTTTCTTTCCTTGTAGCCTTCCCCATGTATGCATATATAATGCAGTTATTTTGATACTGAATACACAGCATTCTCCTTTTTCACATTATATCCTTTGTGTTTTCCCATGTCATTACATATTCTTGTGAATAGTCTTGAAAAACATTGTAATGGAATAATAATCCATCTCAAACATATAACATAATTTATTTAAACAGTTCCTTCTCTGGGGAATTTAAGTAGCTAAATTAATGTAGTTAATGCTATGTGAAAATAAATAATGGTATGATGAACATCATTGCATACATGCCATTATGTCTTATTTCCTTAAGAGAGTTTCTTAAGAATATTTATACAAGGAATAAATTATAAATATCTATGAGGTCTTTAATACATATTATCAAATGCTTTTTTAAAATGTATGAACATATGCTTCCACCAGCAATATACTATCTATCCATCTCATTGTTCATTCTTTAGCATGAAGTTGTAGGATTTCTGAAGCTAGGGTCCCATGGATTTTTACATGATCCAGAGGTCTGAAGAGAGCCCAACAAGTTTATGCCAAATTTTGTGTGAATGTACATTTTTCTGAGGAGAAGAGTCTTGATGACAGAATGTTTAAGAATTAAATGATTCTTGTGTGTCTATTTTTTTCATGTCTTAGAGAATAAATGAGGTTGAACGTGTCTTCACATATGTGTGGGCCGTTTGTCTTTCTCTTCCTGAGAATTGTCTCCTCCTATTCTGTTTATGTTCCATTGAAGTATTTGTCTCTGTCTTTTTGATTTCTAAGAAACTTTTATATATGAGGGATGCTAATCCTTTGTATGACATATTTGTGTACTAATTATTTCCCTAGTTTGGTGGCTTTTTTCATAAAGAGAGATTTAAAATCACTAAGGAGTCAGTGCTATTGAGTATTCCCTTTGTTACCTCATCCATCGTTTCTACGTTTAGAAAGGCCTTTTCCAATTAGAGATCAGTAAAATGTATGTCCATAATCTCTTGTAGTGTTTTATGGTTTTCCAAGTATTTAATCCGTCTTGAATTTAACATATTATTCATTCATTTATCCATTTCTTCTTGTAACAAATATTTACTGTGCCCTAATTATGTTTCAGGCACTTAATGTGGAGTGGGAATTTAATTTGATATTTTCCTTGACTGACTTGGTCATTTTTCTCCATTACCATTTGTTGTATTCTCTATTGCTTCCTTTATTACCTTTTATTAAATTTATTAAATACTAAATTTTACTATTAGTATTTTATATTATTAACATGTCTACTTACATATTATACGTTTTTATTAAATATTAAATAAATGTGTTAATTGCTACACTAAATGGAAATATTTATTACTTTTAATAGTAAATAAATTTAATAATTATCAAGAATATATGGTATTTTTGGTGCCATTTCTTTTATTTCATTCATCTTTCTTTGACTCTTCCACTAATTCCACACTCTATAGGCAACTGTAGCTCTAGGATTTATTTTAATATTTGATCGACCTTGCTTTTCTCCTCAGTGCTCTTCTACAAAATTCTTTGCTATTTTAAACTATTTTTTCAGACGAGTATCAGAATCATTTTTCCAAGAAAATTGGTGTGATATTTAGCAATTTCACTATGAACACACTTTTGGTCCTTATTTATATTTTATCCTCTTTATCTCTCATAAGATGATGATATAATGTGCTCATATCTTGACAGCTCACGCAAGCTTTGGATTTCTAATCATTTCCACTGGTATTCCTGACAGATTTTCATCGTTGCCGCTCTCATGTGCATAGTTGGATGCTTTTGCATTTGAGATACGCCATCTCCTGTCTATTAATTCATTCTGTATTGTAAATTGTGTCTTTCGATCTCAGATTTCTGTCCCAGATGATACACAGCTACTGGGATCTGGACTAACCGTGCTGCAGCCCAGGCAACTTCCAATCCCACCCTCACGCTCCTGTGTATCCTTGAAACAGACTCCCTATAACGGAAGGCAATGCTCTGTTGCAAGAATCTTCTTTGTGATCTCAAAGAAGTCATTGAGAGATGCACAATTAAGTAGATTTTGTCACTCACATCAATTTCAGAGTCTTTTCCCTTAAACCAGATAACTCTTCTTTTCATTTTTATCGTTGTAACTTTTTCTCACTGTTTTATCCAGTATTATGCTCTAGGGGTTGGTACTGCTTTTCTTTTCATTTTTATATGATAGTTTTTCCTTTCCCTATTATCTAGTTTTGTGTCTTTGGGTTTGTGCTTTGCTAATTCCTTTGTTCTTTTTTTGCTATATACGTTGTGTTTTATTTATTTTTTTCTTCTTTTATTGAAGTATAGTTGATTTACAATGTTGTGCTAATTTCTGCTGTATAGCAAAGTGATTCAGATATATATATATGTGTGTGTGTGTGTGTATATATATAGTCTTTTTTATTAATATATTCTTTTCCATTATGGTTTATTACAGGATATTCAGATTCAGATTAATGGAGACTCATTTATGGTTCTCCTTTCTTCTTTAGTGAAACTCCTAAAACAAACGTGTGCAGTATCCATCGCTACCAGAACTCTTTCATTTCTGCTCCTTTTAGACTTCCACTTAAGCAAGCAAAGCACCTTTAAGCTTCCTGTTGTGTTGTGAACTGGAAACGGTGGTCTGTGAAGGATGAGAGAAAGAAGAGTCTATGGGAAGAAACAGGGTGTGGGGCTGCAGATAGAGTCTGTGCAGTTGGTGGGGGGGTCCCTGTTAGTATCACTGGTTCAGGGCCTACATTCTGAAATCTGGCAGAGGGAGTTCCAGGCTACTTAAGCCCTTTTCTACCCTCTTACAGAATGTGTTTCTAACTCTGGTTTAGAGTGTAGGACATAAAATTATGTGACCAACAGTATATGTCTCCATCATTCCGTGTTTACAATGCAGCTAGTAGCAATTTTTCATGGCCTTTGACAGAGGGTCTTCTATTACACTGAATTCACTGTACTGATTTCAATGTTTATGTGTGTGTATCTTTAGTTGGGAAAAGATGTTGTAGGGATATATTTCTTTCATTTATTCATTACACATTTATTTATTTTACTTGCCATGGTGTTAGTCCTAAGACTCCTCTTATAACAACATGTGATGTAGCATCTTCATGTTCACCCTTTATACCAGACTAAATCCATGCTGTGGGAAAGAAAGGCAGGGCTGTCAAGTACTGTTTTAAAAATATCAGGCTAAATTTGTGTCGGTACTCCCCAAACGGGGTACACCTTCATCTGGGACAACTTGTACACTCTCCTCTGTCTTTGGGGCATCTTAGTGCGAAAGTTTGGGAATCACTGTTTTCACAATTGATATGATGCTACTAAAGGAAGCAGAGACATATGGGAAGGAAAGAGGAACACACCTGGAACCAGGGGGATCAGTAGGCGATCACCTGCAATACCTCGGACTGGGGGTTGATTAACACCGGAAATAGGCAGGTGGTGCTGGGAAGAAGAGAAAGGCTGGCATTTAAGATAGATTTAGGAACGAGAACTGATGGCTTGGTGGAAGAAATGAAGGAAACAGAGAGACATAAAGTGACTCCGAGTCTTATGGCATGAGTGGCTGGGAGAATGCTGGTACCATTATTTGCAAGAGAGGGTTTGGGACAAAGATGCTGTGTGTTACAGAAGAGGAGCTACAAGGACCCAGGTCTCTAACGAGGGGGCTGATTCGGATGACTTATTCAGTGTTCCTTATAATAGTGTTTAATAAAGAAGATATAGGGAAACATATTGCTCTCATTACAGCGATTACCATGAGGGTTACTGATTACACGAAAAACTTGTCTCTGAGTAAGCTGCTTCCAGCAACACTTATTTGTTCTGAAAGCACAGAGTCCTTGTCATATTCAAAAAAAACTGTCTCTTCTGTCGTCAAGTTACCTTCCCCTCCCTACACAGGGATGAACTCTTTTAGGTATGATATCTTGTCATGTTCATCTGTCCCCATGACCTTTACATAACCCATGGAGACGGCAATGGGACAAAATGGGAACAACACAATAGAAGTGTTTTTGAGATGAGGGAATCAGGCCCCTGGGCAGTGTGGGAGAGTCGGAAGAGGAGGACCCCTTGCTCCACGGAGGGGAGGGGAGGTGCCCTTCACTGTCTACAGCCTCTGGGCAGGGAAGTGAGAGGAAACAGGGTTTAAGATATTCCTGCTTCATGGACTTGTTTCTAGTGAGACTGTTCAGTCCAGTTCCCTAATGGCCAAGGAATCAAAGACATGGGCTCCATACCACCCACAGGGTCTCCAGTCACTCCTCTGTCTTGGGCTTCAGTTTCCTTATCTGTCGTGTAAGTGGGTTCTCACTGTTCTAAACCACAGGGGGTCTCCAATTCTTCCGCATGTCCTATGGTGAGCCAAAAGCAAATAACAAAGAAAAGTACTGGTGACAGATAAAGCATCCCTGTGATTCAGATGAGCCACAGAGAAATGATTTCTTTGGAGCCAGAACCAGCAAGAGAAGTTACTAGACCTTGCCTCAGCATAAAGGCGTTCTGGTGTTCGTTTGTCCAGAATCTGATCAGCTCCCCCGACCCAGTGTCACCTGAGAACAATGAGGTCCCTGTGTATATTGTCACTAAGAGGCTTCCCCTGCCTGCTCCCCCAGATAGAGACTTGGGCAGGCAGTGTCACTCCTTGTGCGCGCGGTACTACCTCAATTCAAAGCATCACCTCCAGGATGAAATGAGTTGACCATTCTCAGTCCAGCCTCCAGAGAAGGGCGTCACCCACATCAGCAAAAGGTGGGTCCTGGAGAAATAACTGAGATGGGACTTCCCCTCCCAGGGTTTCAGCTGCAGGCCAGCAGGACAGTGGTGAACGTAGCCCAGGAAGACACATTCCTCAGCCTGGTAATGGCGTGACTGCTTCCGTTACTAAAACAGGATTGTGCTGGGATCCTCACGCAGAGGACACTGTGATAGAACATCCTCAGCAACAACCCTACAATGGATGTGGTGATGACAGTCCCAGAGAGTTTCCCTCTAATACCCGTCAAAGTTAAGCGGATGGTGTCATCCCAACAGACAATTCAGTACAAGAGTTTTACAGACACCATCATGAAATGGTCCAGAAAGGACTAGCTCTGCTGATTTGTTTTGATCCAAGGGTAGTGAGTGGTCTGCTTCAATTTTAGGCACCCACTGGCACCAGATTCATCACAAAAAAAGCCAATCCCGAGAGAGTTTTTTTTCCACTGAGGTTAGCTCTCACTGGTAACAGTACCAATCCTGTGGTCTAGTGTATTAGTTAGGAGTGCTTTCGGCTTCATGTAACCTGAATCTCATTTAACAGTGGCTTTATGACACAAACACATTTATTATTTACTCAACGGGGAGTTCCAAAGTTAACTTATCGTTAGTTTAACGTTAATAAATTGTTAATTCAGCAGTTTAAGTTTGTCATCAAAAACATCCAGGCTCTTGCTTTCTACTCGGCTACCCTGAGAATGTGGCTTTTTGTTGTTGTGTTTGGTGCCTCGTGATTGCAACATAGCTGCTGTGGCGCCAAGCATTCCAACCATATTCGAAGGCACTTAGTATGAATCAGGCAATAGGCTTTCTTCTCACAGGTTCTATTTATTAAGAAAGTTCTGCCTTCCCTAGAGCAGACAGTCCCCAGAAGACATCCCCTTCTATCACACTGGGCAGAACTGGGGCACTGGGCCACCCCACCCTGCAAGGGATTCTGGGAGAGGGCAAAGGAGCAGATTGTTGAGAATAACTTCTGAGCAGCCAAACAATAATATCTTCCACACCCAGTGAAGTGTCTGAGACAGAAGAAGCCTTCACCTTCCTGTAAGGAGTCTTCTTTTGTTTTCCTGGGCTACAAAGACCTTTAGAGCAGTAACAACAAACTATAGCTGCCTTGGACAAAAATCTATTCAAGCTTAAAATGCAAGAGCATTAGCTGCTCAGAGCCGTCACCAAGGAGAGATAAAATACGTCTGCTCTCTCAAGACCTGGGAGATGCTTGCAGTGTGATTATTTTTTTGGCTGGGAAAGCTGCTTAGCCAACAGAAAAAGGAACGTACCTGAACATTTATGAGTTGGCTTTTCAAAGACAGCATCTTGCTTTTCACCCCTCCCTCCTCCCTCTTCCCTGGAAGGGAACACTTAGCAAAACGAAATAAATTATCCGTGGGACCATGAAGAAATGCTCTCACTGGGTAATGCAGGCGAGGCTTGAAGCCATAAAGGCCAGCTTCAGAGCTTAGATGATCCACGGAGGAGCCAGCTGAACGAGGAGTGGACACTGAACTGCCCTTGTCACCTTGCTGCTCTGGGGACTGCAACAGAAGAGACCTGGGGCTGCTTCGCACTGATCCAAAGAACAGGGTGGGAAAGCTGTTACCATCTACGGCCGCTCAGGATCGTGAAATTTTGGAGCTAGAACAAAGCACTGCGGTGTCGTGAACTGAACCAGGGTGTGGAGCCAGGGGACCTGGTTGCCAGGCCCTGCTTTCCCACCTTCTTGCTGGCTGGTGTCCTGTGAGCCAGTTAACCCCTCTGCACTTTGCCTTATCTGGAAAATTGGGCTAATAAGAGCAACGTTGATCTCTGCATTAGACTGAATTGTGCCCTCCTCCCCAAGTTCACACCTAGAAGCTCTAACCCCCAGTGTTTTTGGGGATAAAGCTTTCAGGAGGTACGTAAGGTTAAGTGAGGTCCTAAGGGTGGGGTCCTAATCCAACAGAGCTGGTGGTCTTATAAGAAGAAGAGAGAGATCTTTTGTTCTTTCTCTGCGAGCTCAGAGGCAAGGCTATGTGAGGACATGGAGAGAAGGTGGTCGTCTGCAAGCCAGGAAGAGAGGTCTCACCAGGAACCAAATCAGCCAGCACCTTGATCTTGGGCTTCTAGCCTCCAGAACTGGGAGAAAATACATTTCTGTTAAGTCACGTCGTCTATGGTATTTTGTTATGGCAGCTGAGCTGAGCTAATACAATCTTCTGGTGCCTGAAAGAAGCAGAGGAAGCAGATGAGAGAGCTTTGTAGAGCTCTTGTGCTCTGTACAGACCTTAAACGTCCTTATGCCTCGTGACCCAGACTTCTCATGCAGCAGATGAGGAATCTGAGGCCAGAAGGTGTTAAGGGGCTCTCCCAAGGTCGGCGAACTCTGGCTTCTGTTTTGGACGATGCACTCTTTCCCCAGAGAGGTGGCCTGTGGCCCCCCCGAGAAACGCAGACAGGCCTCTCCTGCCTCGACACCCTGCTGTTCTAGAAGCGAAGCTCAGCCCCTTCCTTCGCTGCAAAAAGCACCAGGACGGGACTCCTTCTGTTCTACTTAGCCACTCTCTCCTCCTGAGATGTGCATGTCCATGAGTTTTAGGGAATAAACAATCAAACCGGGACTTCTACTCATCCCAAACCTGCTGACCCCTGAGACTGCCTATCGATGTTCTGAAGATAAGAACATTTCTGTAAGGCTGGAATCTTTCAGAAATGTTACTTCTATCGAGTTAATACAATGATGGTTATATTCTAGAATATGCATATTCTGTCCCCATTTTTTTTGGGGGGGGGTACGCGGGCCTCTCACTGTCATGGCCTCTCCCGTTGCAGAGCACAGGCTCCGGACGCGCAGGCTCAGCGGCCATGGGTCACGGGCCGAGCCGCTCTGCGGCATGTGGGATCTTCCCGGACCGGGGCACGAACCGGTGTTCCCTGCGTCGGCAGGCGGACTCTCAACCACTGCGCCACCAGGGAAGCCTATTCTGTCCCCTTTTTGATTGGGGAAAATATAATTTGGAATATTTTCTAACTCTACAGGGCCTACTCCCCCAAAGAACAGGACCAGGTGCTGACCCGTCAAGTTGCTCTTGGCCTTGGGGACTGAGGTGTGAAGGGGTGGCACCCCACGGGGCCCTCGGGCTTCCTGCAGGAGCTTGGGTGACTTCACTCAGATCAGTGGGAAACTGAGGCCTCTGGAAGTGGTACTTTCTAATTTATTCGAGGTTAAGCAAGGTTGCCTGCTTGCTGGCAAACAGTAGCTGCCTGGAGGGCAAGGTTCCTCAGTTTGGAGCCTGCACTGGGCAAGGGCATGGTTTAGGACAGGGTTAGGGGAAGATGTCTGTGCGTATCTCACACCCGGTCCTCCTTGTTGCTTTGTATGTGGTTTTTATTTTATTTACTTATTTATTTTATTATATTTTAAATTTTTATTGGAGTATAGTTGATTTACAATGTTGTGTTAGTTTCAGGTGTACAGCAAAGTGAGTCAGTTATACATATATCCACTCTGTGTTTTTAGATTCTTTTGCCATATAGGTCATTACAGAGTACTGAAAAGAGTTCCCTGTGTTATACAGCAGGTCCTTACCAGTTATCAATTTTATATATAGTAGTGTGTATATGTCAATCCCAATCTCCCAGTTTATCCCTCCCACCCCCCTCCTTATCCCCTGGTAACCATAAGTTTGTTTTCTGCATCCGTGCCTCTACTTCTGTTTTGTAAATAAGTTCATTTGTACCCTTTTTTTTCATGGTATTTATTTTAACATCAGATTTTCATTTGTCTTTGACTGTCAGGGAAACACACACACACACACATACACACCCCCCAAATCTCCTTGTAAGGAAAAAACTAGGTAGCTTATAGTTTCCTTCTGGAAAAAAAAAGCAAAAAGCCCCACAAACCCCCTCTCAGTATGATTTCATAGGCTGTGCTAATTATTTTTTAGGGAGAGCATAATAAAACCCAGGTGATTTGCCCTTAGCATTTTCTCCTTCTCTTTATACAGCTCTGGATCATTTCCCCGCATGGCAAGCGATTACCACGAGTCCTGCAGTTTTTACCAGAAATTCGTTGTGGGAACCCGGCTAGAGTACACAGAGGTTAATATGCTTTCTCACTACAAAATCTGGGCATTGTCTCATGGATTGTAAGACATTCCTGTGACACGTTGAATTCAGACTATTTACAAGATCAGCAAAACAGAAGGGGTTCTTGTGGGGAGCTTTTTCTGCTAACGATCTCCTCCTCAGAACGGGGCCCATCCAAGTGTGATGTTCTCCCTGGCCTCCCTGCCTCCGGGACAGGGCTGGGCTCTCCAGCCCCGCTTCTCCGTGGGAGCTGAGGAATCTGGGGGTGCTCACGGTGGCCAGCAAGTACAGATGCTCAGAGATGTGCCTCCCCAGGGAACAGTGGGTTTTGTCTCATAATTATTGAATAATTTAAGATGCAAAAATTGCAAGTGTTATACGTGTCAGCCACATACCAGATGACAGCACTGACCACCGGAACAGAAACACGTGTTTGGAAGGACTCTCTAGGAAGGGAGACGTGGGCCGTATACTGACTGGGATTGTTAGGTACTCTATCTGCTCCCCACCGGGATCTCAGCCCAGGTGTGACCTCCTCCAAGTACCGCTCCCTGACTGTCCATCCTATCTTGTCCTGCCACCCTGTCACCTCCCTCCCCTCCACCACTGGGCTTTGTCCTCCTCACGCCAGGCATTTTCTGAAATCCTTGCATTTGTGTGTTAAATTGATTCAGTGGCCATCACTCCCGCTAGAATGTAACCCCATCCTGTTACATCCACCCTTCTGTCCTCAGAGCCAGCTCAGTTCCTAGCCCAGAGTAATTCCCAGTATCTGTGGAATTTTCACATATTTTGTCTCCTTTCCTATGTTGTAAGCACAGATGCTGGGTGTGAGACAGTGTTGGGTATCTTAGCATCCCCTCTGTTTAAGGATCTATCATTGATTTGCCCTTATTCATTCATTCGTTTATTTGTTCATTGAAATGTTGACGCATACTTCCACACTCTCTGCTAAAGTCTCTGTGACGGTTACCTCGTAGCTCACGATTATGCTATTTTGAAAGTACCGTCTGGGTTAGTCAGAGAGACTTGGGATTCGGCTTTCTGGCTCCTGAGATTAAGTTACAGGCTAACTGCCATCTGTGAGCCTAACTCCTCGCCGCCCTTGGAGATGAATAAACAGACGTACTGAATAGGGGTGCTTCCCCTGCACATCCCTGCCCCTTATGGTTTCTGGTATTCTGTTCATTATCTGCTTCACCATTTTACAGATGTGGAAATCGAGGCTCCGGGAGATCTAAGCAGCTTAAATGCTCAGCTGGTCAGCATTGGAGAGACCTCAATCAAGAAGCATTTCGGGCTTCCCAGGTAGCGCAGGGGTTAAGAATCCACCTGTAAATGCAGGGAACACAGGTTCAAGCCCTGGACCGGTAAGATCCCACATGCCGCAGAGCAACTAAGCCCGCGCGCCACAACTACTGAGCCTGCACTCTAGAGCCCTCAAGCCACAACCACTGAACCCGTGGGTCACAGCTACGGAAGCCCGTGCGCCTAGAGCCCGTGCTCCGCAACAAGAGAAACCACCGCAATGAGAAGCCCGCACCGCAATGAAGACCCAGCGCAGCCCTAAATAAAATAAATAATTTTTTTTAAAAAAGCATTTTGTCTGATTCTACATGGATGGGTTTTGTTTGTAGATCTCCTTCTAGCCTTTGTTAGCACAGCCAAAGAGGGCTCTGCCAACCTCTCTCTGGCTTATTATTGAGGGACCAAGCAAGGCAGGGTGGCCATAGCCATCAGGGAGGATTGAGAGTTGGAAATGCTTTCCAGATTGTCCAGCCCCTGGGTAAGGGCCCAAGGTCAGGAGACATGAAGTAATTTGCTCAATGTCATAGAATCAATCAGCGTCAAGGTCAAGCTTCAGACCCAGGTCTTGGGGTTCCCAGGCCAGTGCGTCCAGGCTCGTGCATCTCCGTGACCTAACTGGATGGCACTCCCCGGCCTCCTGGGGGAAGGGCTACAGGGCTTGCTCTGCAGGGAGCAGGGCACTGGTGGTCCCCCCTTCTGCTCCTCTCTGTTACTTCGCTGCCGTCAGCACGGCTGCCCTCTCACAGCTTTCCTCCTACATGACCTTTCCATTCACCTTTAGCCTCTACTTGGTCCAGATGCAACTCTTGGCTGAAGCTGGTATAACCGGTGCCATGGCCAGTGGCAGGACTGTCCTCGGTTGTTTATGTGGCGGGAAACCCTATTCCCTTGGCCCTGTAGGCTCTGCTCAAGGTGCCCCCTTCCCCACTCCACTGACCCCATTACTCCCCGTCAGACCCTCCCTTCTCTGCATCTGACAGCATCTGTGGTTACCCCCTGCCCACTGCTCTCCTTTCCCCCAGGAAGCTTCCCCATAAGCTGCAGGACAGTCCATCCTTTAAGCACAGACTTGGGCGTCATCTATTCAACAAACACTTTTCAGCTCCCCCTGATGTCCTTTTCCAAATTCCTACAGCAATTATGATTTATGCCTCCTAACCCTCACTAAGGGATACAGCTTCTCCGGCTGTTTTCTGTCATTTAACATGGGGCTGTTTTGTTTCGCCAGCCAGATTATGAGCCCAGATCACGTGAATAACATTCTGGTCCCCCATCAGTACATATCCATGGACCGGCTGAAACAGAGCTTTTCACCTATTAACTTTTCAAATAGCAGATGACAAGATACGAACATGATCTTTAGTAGGTCAGGTGAGAGAAACGGGTGGTAGGTTAGTTTCACGTTCTGCTGTCCTTTGACTTCGAATGCCTCTCACCGTTGGATTTGGGAATATCAGTTCAGCCCCTTCTCCATGCCCTCCCTCCCCCAACCTTTCCATGAATTTCTAGGAATTATTCATCAGCCATACCCATTTCCAGCCTGGAGGTAGATGTCTTTTTTAGCCTCTGCTCTTACTGAAAGGAAGTCTCTCCTTTCCCGGCATCATATGGATTACTCCGGTCATAGTGTTTGATGTCACAAGCCCCAATCATAATTTCTGTGGCTGGAACTGGTCGTTGAGAGAAGTCACTCGGGCCCGTTGGAGAGCAGCCTTAACATTTTTTTCCAAGCAAAACCAAACCTGCTTTGACATCCAAGGCGGGTGCTGGGGAATATCAGTCTGAGAGGTTTCCGTTTTGATCAACAAGTTCTCCAAACTTCCTCCACTTTCTGCGATCTGACAGGTCCCTGCAAAACACAGCTCTGACCCTGTAGAGGCCTCAGAAAGACGATCGAACAAGAATGCCATGAAAACTGGGTTTTAACTTCATAAGAATAACAGCTGGTGAGACTTGGATGGAAAACATCCTGGGATCCCAGAGAAAGAAATCTTTCACGAACACGCACACACACCCTGCAAGGCTCTGGACCACATGCATCTTCATCTAATTAGAAGTGTACAAACCTCAAACATTTTTTTAAAAAGAGAGAAAAGTTGAAGCCGGTAGTGACTAAGGCTGAAAGGGAGAGGAGACCCAGGGCTCTCCCTGAGTTGCTCGTGGCCAGGCATCTTCTCCCATCTACCCTCACCCCAACTTTTCCCCCTCCTCTTCCAGACCCCTGAAGAAGGCATGTACCAGAGATGGCTGTCGTGGAGCATAAAGAAATAATTTCAAAAATCTTCAAAAGGCTGGCAGCATAAAAACCCCTGGCTCTGTCGTTTCTCTGTTTCTGCAAGCAGCAAAAGATCCATAATTCTCACACTTAATGTAATTCCAAGGCATCTAAAGTGATTTACAGTCGGTTTACTGAATACGTTCAGCTTTATTTAATGTAACAGTTATGGCACATAAAAAGTTTATTGAAAATCCTTTGGGAGTGCGATTGAGTAAAAAAGAGTCGTTGCTAATACCATTACAGGAACAGGAGCAAAGGATTTCAGCCTGTTTTCTCTCTGACCTTTGTGGTCCCAGGAACAAGGGTTATGGAGGGAAGGACATCTCTCTGCCATCACGCGAACTTGCACTGGGCCAGCTCCAGAGCTGTCATCTTGGCTGTTTCTGGATGGCTCTTTCTCAAGCTTGGCTGGCAAGGCGACTTGGATGGTAGCCCTCGGTTTAGATTACCCTGGAGCCTCTATTTTTATGCAAAATCCAGGTTCAGAAAGACCCGCTAAAGGAAAAAAGACAACATAATCATTTTTTCCCCTCTAATGCTGCCCTGTTCTCTATTTTTTAATCAGCTCCACTCTCTGGTTGCGCCGCCTTCCCTGGAATTAGGTTCAGCCTCCCTGAGTACCCCGCAGCCATGGAGGGGAGGTGGAGGGACTTGAGCAAATAGTCTAAGACCCTTTGCAACAGTCAGGTTTGGTTACCACTCTGGAGATGAAAACACTGCTGTTTCCTGTGGTCCCCACGCTGTCTCCATCAGAAAGGAAATAATCTATTAAAAGAGTTCCTTTCACTCTTAAAATACTTGACATGTGCCCATATAACTTCCCATTGGCTGTAAAAGAAAATTAAGATTCAGAAGATAGCTAGGAAGGCAAACCCCCAAAGCCTGACTGCATGATATCTGTGAATTCAGTGAATATTGCTTCTTGTCTCTGGTTGAATCATGTCATTTCCTGTGTCTGCTCCTGCCTGTGACTGCTTATATTTGGGAATTTGAAAAACCTTGGTGGCAATAGAGCAGATCTTAGTGTAGGTGAAGATCAGCACTGAGTCCTTCATTCATCGCTCTACTAAATGTGCACCTAACTTCTAGCCATAAGGCATTTCTTCATCTCTTTGGTAAAAGTAGTATTCTTGGGTCCTCTCTCTCTCTCGCTCTCTCTCTCTCTCTCTCTCTCTCTCATACACACACACTTTGTAGCTTTTTGTATTTATCTCATTGTAGATTTCATGACAACTGAAGTTTTTCTCTTTCATACACACATTTACATAACAAAACGAAACATTTTCAATGAGTACCATTTCAAATTGAATTACCCACTTCCCTTTCTGCTTAAACAAAGTACTCTGCACTAAGAATATTTAAAGTTTTCCACGTTGTCTCAGAATCATTCAAGGGCAGTGGTTTTACTGAGTGATGATGCAATGATGCTTTCAGGATCTCTTGAAGCATCTTGTCCTGACTCCAAATGGCTTCTTTTGCCTTTGAGCTTCCATCGTGGTTTCACACACACACACACACACACACACACACACACACACACACAGTATTTTTCAGTTTCTTACTTTTCTTGTTGCTTTTAGTTTTATTTTCCCTCTCACTTTCTGACATCTATACTGAGTCAGACACCATGTAATCACATTTAAAGCTTGGTTTTATGGTATGTACTTTAGTTTTTCAGAAGCATTTTTCTACTAGCCCCCTGATTCTCACCTGGGCTTCTAGTATTTATTGCCGCCAGTTAAGTATTCAGCCTATATGTGATATACATGAGGTATATATTGTGTATGTGGGGGCATCTGTTTACACATACGTGCATATACCTGAGAGTTAGTTTAAAAGTTAATTTACACAATTCCTTACAAAGATTGTATATGGGGTGCGGAGGAATACATTTCCCTCTTCTCTCGTCTCTGTTGGACAGGAATAACGCCCGAGTGACTTTTGTTCATTCTGTGAACTCTGAATATGGACTCTATCCAGACACCCAGGCCCTAGAACCTAACTTCCCAGCTGCCTTCACCTGTTCGGAATCCATTAGCGATTGAAAACATTCTCTCAATATGTTTCGACAGTCTAGCGATTCAGTTCTGTGTGGAGCTCTCTCCTTCATGAATCACACAATCACAGTTTGCCTCCCTTTTAGAAAGCACGTGCCCAGGACACACTTCTGGGCCTTGCTGTGAGCCTGGTAGGACACCTACCCTTCCTCAGATCACCTCCTTCTGCCTCCGCCTCAGAAGATAACTTTGTGAATACACAAGGGTAGAGTCAAGTTCATGGTAAGGTTTGTACCTTTCTACTCTATTATCTTCATACCAGTCTGTTCTTCAGGTATTGTAGTCACTGCTGTTAAAAAAATAAAAAAACCAAACAAAAAACAACTCATTTTCCTCGCTGGAGGACCTTCCAGGATTTGAGGACACTTGGAGTGACAGGCTGGGATGTGGGGTTCTCAGCAGGCGCAGAACCCTGTGGGTCTCATCAGAAAATGCTTTACAGCTGGTCTCTGGTAGTAGCTGGCTCCTGAAGGCCACAGCGTTTTGCAAAGAGCTTTGACGTGTGTACCTAATCGAATCTCTAGCAAACAGCATGTAGGGTGGGTATGATCACATGTCACAGCTGCAGAAACGGATCCTTAGATAAGTGATTCAATCAATACTGCATAAGAAGTGGTGGGATTGGGGAGCCAGTAACTGCAAACTTTGTGCTGTTTCATTCCCTCTGGTTTGCAAAGCAAGGAAAGCCATCCAATCTACTTTGGGCAGCTCTTGGTGATACTGAAGTGGTGAATGTCTATAACTGATCCCTCTCTGCTGTCATGTCTCACATTCTACTCCCCGAAAGACCTTGCTCTCAATGAATACTACTAAAGAGTTATTTAATAATGGGTGTTGCCAACAGTCCCAAGGGTATTTTATTTTAATCAGAAACCTCTTAAAAACCCCGAAGACTTCAAGATTGAAGCAAGTAAAGTCCTGGTGGCAGACAGGGTAGAAGAAAAAAAAGGGGAGAGAAGGCATTGGTCAGTACCAGTGACACTTCAGCATCTTGCTAGTGGCAACTTCCTTGTAAGCGTAGCTTGATGTCACCAACTGGCCTGACACATTTGTCTAAGGCCTTTCCGGTCAGGGTAGTTGGATCAGTAGCCACGAGAGGGCAGCAGAGGGCTGGAACCACTGGTTAGCATACAAAGTACACGTATTTCTCAGGATAAGGCGAAAGCGCAGTCCAGAGAGACCCAACAGGATTGCCATATGTAGTGAATACCGTGAAGCTTCTTCAGGCCCAAAGCGTCCACGCCGCAAGGGCTGGGAACACTGGCTGCTGACAGCTCACAGCTGCGTAGTCGCTGAGAATTGCCCTGGGCAGCAGGGAATTGCTTCGCTCATGTTATGCCTTCTCCACGGGGACGAGTAGTGGTTGTCTAGTGCAGGGATGGAAAGGTCTGGCCACCTTGCCTCAGTGTGGGACAACTGTCCAAGATCCTGGCTCCAGGACTGGGTGAGGCCTCCACTACAGATCAGTTTTCCCCTCTGTCCCGGCTTCCTTACAGGGGCGTCTCCAGAGACCACCTCTACATAAATACATAGTCCTCAGAGGTGGTTTCCAGGGAGCCCCATCTATGGTATTCAACAACCTGGTATCAAGAAGACCAACGGTTGGGCTTCCCTGGTGGCACAGTGGGTAAGAATCCGCCTGCCAATGCAGGGGACACGGGTTCGAGCCCTGGTCTGGGAAGATCCCACATGCCACGGAGCAACTAAGCCCGTGCGCCACAACTACTGGGCCTGCGCTCTAGAGCCTGTGAGTCACAACTACGGAGCCTGCGCTCTAGAGCCCGCGAGCCACACGACTGAGCCCGCAGGCCTAGAGCCCACGCTCCGCAACAAGAGAAGCCACTGCAACAAGAAGCCTGCGCACCGCAAGGAAGAGTAGCCCCGCTCACCACAACTAGAGAAAGTCCGTGCGCAGCAACGAGGACCCAACGCAGCCAAAAATAAATAAATTAAATAAATAAGTTTAAAAAACCCCAAAACAACAGAAGGCCAATGGTTAACCCAGCAGAGAAGGGAGTGGATTAGCATTCAGTCTGGAGCACTCATGAAACACAGCAGGGAGTCCAAGGTCAGGGCTGGAGGCAGATGCCTGAAGGAAGAGATAGGGCTCGGATCAAGCAGGAGGAACTGGGATGCAACTAGAACCCAGTCCAACATCCAGTGGAACTGGGACCACAAACGCCAGAGCCCAGAGGAGCAGAGTGGACCAAGGATGGACGTCACACTCCTTCGATAACACCTAAGCGGACCTTGTTATTTTCCACCGGAGCAGACGCAAGCGTGGTCGGCTGGCAAGGTCTTCTCGTGTGCACTCCTGCCCACGCTCAGCTCCCAGCACCGAGCAGCCAGCAGCACCCACGCCTCCAGGCCCCACCCAAGCACTGTGTGTGCTTGCACTGACCGTGGTTGCACTGATTACTCTGGGGCGATCCCGGGACCCCTAAGCTAGGGTCACACAGCACATTCAGACGTGCCCAGAAACACCGTTTCCTGTGAAGATGTGGCCAAGGAAACTGGCGAAAAATAGAGTTTCTTAGCTTTTAAGATCCCTCTTCAATTTCCCTGAAATTCTTTTAAACCCTGGGGCATGTAGGCCATTGCCTGTTTTCAAGTTCGTGGTAGGATTATTCCACCTAAATAATAGAGGGGCCAGGCCTTTCTAGCTTTGGCAGAGCCCCCTTCATGAAGCCTCCTATTGTTAGAGAAACAGACTCTGGGGATTGAATGCAGCAAATTCAGCTTTGAGGAGCGTGTACCAGAGTCCGGGGCTTCCGCAGGGAGGTGACTGAACGGCCCAAGGATTAATGTACTATTATTACATTACTCTTTAAGCTTCAAAGGTCTGCCAGGAGTGCTAAGCTCACTATCTAGTCCATGACATTTTAAGAACAAATAATACATTAATATATTTAATTTGAGAATAAACACATCCATTACAGGCAAGGGATTTGGTCTATGCCGATAAGGCTCTAAATGACCTTTCCAGAGCGATCCCAGCGCGCAGAGCCGAAAAGGGACGTGTTCCAAAAACCCTTTCATATCTATTCGGCTGCAATGTGTGGGCCTCAGTGCAGGTCTGGCCCGTGTGGTGCTGCAGCTACCGCGGTCTTCAGAGATGGGAGCTTTTGCTATAATTACCCCCTTTGACACTAATTTGCAGGAACACTCAGTCTTGTTGCCTCAAATTAATCAATTAAGTGTCAAACCACAAAATGTTGGAGATTTCGGTTTGGATTTATTATCTTGGCAGACACTTCCTCCTTCAGCCCCTTGGCTTCTTTTCTCCTTCTCCCTTGCAGGGGAGCTGGCTTTGCAAAACGACCAGTCACGCATTGCTTATTTCTGGACTATTAGCAAAACAGTTGAAGTTGCATAAGCCTGGTGCCCAGGACTGGAGCAGCCCTGCCTGAGGTTGACGGCTTGGAGAGCGTTCAGGCGAAGTTGTGTATCTGTGGGGTTTTTTAATTTATTTCGATGAGTTACTTTTTTTTATTGGGGTATAGTTGCTTTACAATGTTGTGTTTGTTAGTTTCTGCTGTACAGCCAAGTGAATCAGCTATACATATACATATATCCCCTCCCTCTCACCCTCCCCGCATCCCACCCATCTAGGTCACCACAGAGCACCAAGCTGAGCTCCCTGTGCTATGAGGCAGGTTTCATGCCTTTCCTGGGCTTCAATTAGCACAGCACAGAGTTGAGGAGCTAGCATCTTCCTCTGTGCTTGCTAAGCCCAGCCATTTTAGAGCCCACGTTAATTGATGGAAAGCCTTGTTTACCGTGACGTCACTCTCCCAAGGTGAGCCAGGGACAGGCAGGTGTTTCCAGAGCGCCCTGCTCAGAACGTCTGTTTTCTCCAGGGTCCTTGGCTCCCCTCTAGCTGCGTCTGGACTTGCTGTCACTGTGGGCTCCAGGGGGACCTGGCGCTGGCGGAGCAAACTGCCGAGGCGCCTGGACCAGGGCTCTGGGTCTGGCTGCCTGTGTATCCAGTGGGTTCCACTGACATCACCCCGAGAACAGATCACTTCCACTCCAGCCCACTCTCACCATCTGTCTCAGCTCAACCACATAAATGAGCTCGCCCTCCAATCTCAGATAGGCACCACCAAAATCATGAGAATAATTCTACTTGGTGATAAAAAATCCAAGGTAAGTAAGGCATGGTCCCAGTATTTCAGGAATGTATCGTCTCATTGAAGAAGCAGAGATTTATGTATGTAGCAATCAAAAAAAGTAACACAGGGCAAGGCGCATATATTCAACGGCTGAGCTGTGTGCTCTGCCTATGTAGGGCTCATGGGTCAGTGATCAGCCTGGTCAGAACTACCTTGCTGCTTTCTTGGAGATTATAGGTCCTTTTTAGATTGATAGGTGGGCAGGCCATTCCTGTGGTTCCGAAGTCTGGGGATTAGAGCCTATCCACAGTGAGTTACATCCTTTTTAAACTTTGCGGAGTTAAAATGTTCTTTCTTTGTGATATAGTGGTGACAGTCGATGGTCATCTTTTTGAAGTCTAAATTTTGCGAAATAGAAAAGTTGACTGTACTATGTTAGGTGCAAAAGATTTTATTGGTTTCGTGTTTTATGTTAACGTTTTACTTCTCCATGAAATCCCAAACTCTGAATCCCCAAATCTACAGCCCCCAAATCTGTCTTAATCTCATTTTACTGCTTCCGTGTTATAGTGGAGGACATGACACAGAGAAGGCAGAGCACTTGCCTGGTGCCCACCACGAACTCTTTCATCCTATGCCCCTGGGGTCCTCACAAAGTTGAGGACAGTCGGCGCCTCATTTCTAATGGTACCACACTTTGGTCACTCTGTGTATTCCAGGCTACCAGCCTGCACTGATATTCCAGTGAAAACACTAGAAGGATTGTAGAAATTTTCCACCTGGAAGAGACCTTAGGTAATGAGTCTAACGCCTTCATTTCAGAGCAGAGGAAATTGAGGCTCAGAAAGGGGAAAGGCTTCCCCAAGAGCAATGGTCACCCCCTCTACTTGGGGTTCAATGTCCATCATCCAGTGCATTGCTCTTGCCAGCAGCCCTCCTGAGTCCTAGATGCCAGACCCTTGGGACTGCTTTCCTTCCCCTTGGACCATGAGCTTCCTCTCTCACTAACTAATCCTGTGATCAGATGTGGGTGATTCCCAAAAAGCCCCTTTGGGGTCCCACCGGTCCAAGTCAGAAGACTCAGATTACGGTTGGGTATTGCAAAGGCCTGGGTTTGGAGTCAGAGAGATCTGTATGCAAATTTCACAGCTTGGGCAAGTAGCTGAATCTCCATATAGCCATTGACCCATCCTTGAAATACGGACACGAAACTCACCTGGCAAGCAGTTTTCAGCACCCACGTGATCATGTATGAAAAACAAGTAGAGCAGGTATGAGAAGTCGAAGTTCTTCTCCCCAGCTTCCCTGAGCCTGTGTTGTTCTTCCTTAGGCTGAGAAACTGGTGGCAGACGGAGGGCACAAGTCGCACCGTACGGGTCTCAGTGTTGACCTTGCAAGTTTCCCCGCAAGATTAACCAGCCACGGTACCTGGAAGCCCTCAAATATCCTCCTCGTTTAAAGAGTAATGGAAAAACCAAAGCAAGGTGGACCGTATCCTTTAATCTTCACCCAGTGTTGGGTTGCCTAATTCTCATTATCTTACCTGTGTTTTAATGAAGCCTTGAGGAAGTCTTTATTTATTTATTTATTTATTATTTAATTGAAGTATAATTGATTTACAAGGTTGTGTTAGTTTCAGGTGTCTAACGCAGTGATTCAGTTATACATATATATGTATATATATTCTTTTTCAGATGCTTTTCCATTATAGGTTATTATAAAATATTGAATATAGTCCCCTGTGCTATACAGTAGGTCCTTGTTGTTTGTCTATTTTATATACAGTAGTATGTATATATTAATTCCAAGCTCCTAATTTATCCCTCCCCCCGCAACCCTTTCCCCTTTGGTAACCGTAAGTTTGTTTTCTATGTGGGTCTGTTTCTGTGTAAGTATATATAAGTTCATTTGTAGCATGGTTTTTTAGATTCCACATATAAGCAATATCATATGTTGCATGCCTTTCTCTGTCTGACTTACTTCACTTAGTAGGAAGTCTTTTCTTAGAGCGGGATAAGAAATTCCCTCTGACTTCCTAAGCAGCTCGCTGGCCTCACGTGGCTTTGCAATCCAAGCCTCGCAGGAGCCCTGTGACCTTGGAGTATCCACGAGCCTAGAGGAGAAGGAATGGGCCAATTGAGTCAAGGTCCTTTGGCCAGTCTGGTCTTATATGTCTGCCCATTGAAAACTCAACCTTCTGTTCTTTTCTCAGCCCTTTAGATTCCTTCACTTCAAATTTCCCTTAACACATATAAAACATGCCAAAAAAAAAAAAAAAAATCCCTGGACACCAGTGTGCCTCTCCTCCAAGGAGGCTTGGGTGGGTGAGTCACTCTGCCTATTACCTTGCCCATCTGCCTGCCTGCAAGTCTCATCATCAGGGCTTTTGTTTCCTCAAGCGATGATTTACGCCGGTGGACCCCGGGCAGGGAAAAGTCGAGTATCAATTCCGCTGGGTTACCGTGTTAAATGACCAAATGCACGGATGGTTATTGCTGCCTCGGGAGCAGTGAAAGCCCTTCGACTCCTGACACCGCTGTCCCCCCACTCTGTTGACGCTCAGTTAAAAATGTAAATAACAAGACTGCACTTTGGAGAGAGTCAGCTCAGGAGGGCGGGGGGAAAATTGCAAAAGCGAAGTTTATTGATCCCCCGGTCAAGATTGATGGCACAATAAGAGCGGCGGGCGAAGAGTGATTTTGCTTTTGAAAACGTTGATGAATAAGCACTCAGGGGCAACAAACAGCCGGTCCCACGGAGTGATGGACGGTGCAGGGGGAGCAAGATGCATTTTTATAAATGGGTGAAAGGAGAGAAGACTTATTAAAAAAATGAATGACCACATGTGGCAGGGATATGCCAGTAGGGAGAAGAAAGCCATTGATTTATGTGTACTACTGGCATTTGAAAATTCAATAAAAAACATTGACAAATGAGACACAAACCTGGCCATAGGACAGCGCTGGGCCTGGGGTGGAGAAACAAAATGCCAAGGTCAGGGAGAAGGAACAGAAGAATATGCTTATGTTGGAAAGCCGTTATGCTAACTCATCCACCTACAGACATTAAGAAAAATCCTTCTGTGATCAGTGCCCGGCCCTCTGAGTCTGCAGGGCGGGGCGGGCAAGGGGAGGGGGAGGGGAGGCGGATGGTGGGGCTAGGGGGCCCCCTCTCCTCCTGCGGCCTGAACAGACACTGTTTCTCACTGGCCACTGGGTGGCTGGCTTCCTTGGGCCTCCTTGCCCTGCTGCCAGAGGCCGGAATAAAAGCACCCTCACAGCTAGGGAAATTTTCCTATTCTGTCAGGGGCTATTCCTTCCTGGGGTCCTGTTGCCAGCACTTTACCTGCACTGCCTTTGTTTTTTATTCACCACCATTTGTGTAATGTTGTCAATCCCCATGTGGTGGATCCTCTGGTCCCTGAGGACAGGCCTGTTTTAGGGCTCAGTAACACTCCTGGGATCTTGCAAATGAGTAAATGGGTGTGACGGGCCACCTCTTTGACTTAGGCACTCAGGGGTCTTCCTCTTCCTTTCTCCACTCCCTACTCAGTCCTAAGGATTTTTCCTGAAATATCTTCCCTTTGATCCCATCCAATCACCCATCCATTCATCCATCCATCCATCCATCCATCCATCCAACCATCCACCCACCCATCCATTCATCCATCTACCCATCCATCCATCTATCTATCCATCCACCCATCCATTCACCCAACCATCCACCCCTCCATCCATCCATCCATCCACCCATCCACTCTCCCGTCTATCCATCCACCCACACATCCATCCATCCATCCACCCATCCATCCATCCATCCATCCATCCATCCATCCATCCATCCAGTCTGTGTGAAGGAGGGGCTCTGCATTTGGCAGTGTGCCAGGTGGAAAGTATAGACATAATCTTTGACTTAACAGTTTGGGCAGAATCTTCTGTTGAGCATCCCTTCTCTTGGGAAACAATGGATACAGAGCTCTTAGCACCCATTACTCTTCCCAATCACAGAGGTTCTCAAATGTCACACTGATGGCTGCCTTTCCAAGAAGTCTCTCTGTGGGCCAAGCTGAGCTGCCCTGGGGCTTCTGGGTTTGCTTTGCTTCAAGCCACCCTTGGCCATATTGTATTCACGCCTTTTCTTGCCTCTCTCAACTTACCGCCCACAGTTACTCAGCTAAAGAAGAACACTGGAAACAGAGCAAACCTGAAACAACGCTCCCTGACTGCCTGGTTATGTGGGAGCACACACACATATACACACAGACACACACAGACACATAAACACGTACACACAAACACATACACACACAAACACAGACACATATACAAACAGACACACACACATACGTGCACACAGGCCCTCCCCCTTGACCGCAGCACCCTGAAAGAGCTGGCCTTTGACCTGGGGCCTGCGTGGCCTCGTGGTTCCCATGGACACTGCTCCCACCCCTCTGCCTTTCACCTCAGCTTCCTGGGGATCCACACGCTGACAGTGTGACTCTGTGATTTTAACCTTTCAGCCACTTAACACGTTCCCTTCTCGAGGGCTGGTGGCCTGTCAATGAGGCTCTTTGCTCCGTTGCCACTTCTGCCGCAGTCCCCCACGGGCCTCCTATGACATCTTCTCCAAATGCTACAAGGAGGGGGGGGCTCAAACATAAATCCTTTCTAACATCCTCTTGGAAACATCTGGAGCAGCAGCTGCTTCCAGGGGCTTGTCCAGGGGCCTGCGCCAAGTGCATGGAAGGACGATGGGCCCAGCTGTGGGTCCCTGATGTCTTCTTTGGATTTCCACAGGTCTCCACAGGCCTCCAGGAGTTCACTGAAGTTTCAAGTTTGAACATTTTATTAACTTATACAATGCAACTATGTCTTCTTTTCTCTGCTCTGCTTTTCCCGTTGGCCTTAGTTCCTAGTGGCACATACAGGTAATAAAGAGCTGTGGGCTGGGATGATGCCGTGGACAGATCGTGAGAGCCAGCCCCAGGTTTCACCAGCCTCCTTGTGGATTCCCAGCCCACGGTTTGAAGAAGGCTTTCGTAAATCTGTTCTTGTCCATTTAATGACCACAGGCATAGCTATCAGAATCATCTCTTACCAATTCTTTGAGAAAACTCACATTAATCACCTTGGGGGAGCCACTTAGCTAGGCCAGTGAATGCCACAGGGATCCTGCCTTCCCAGATTCACGAGGTGGGGCTGGGGGATTAGAGAATCTTACACATACAAGCAAATGACTGCATTTCACTGATACATCTCACAGGGCATAGAACCGGGTTGGCATCTGGCAGTCACTCAACAAACATATGTTGAATCAGTGAATGAATACAATGCATTAAGAGCTACGATAGAGAAATGGAAGTGTGCCCTGGAGATATGGAAGCTTCATTTTGTGTCTGAGAATTAAGAAAGCCTTAACAGGGGAGATGGCATTTGAATTTCACTTGGAAGCATGAATAAGAATTCAGAGAATGGGGCTTCCCTGGTGGCGCAGTGGTTGAGAGTCCGCCTGCTGATGCAGAGGACACGGGTTCGTGCCCCGGTCCGGGACGATCCCACATGCCGCGGAGCGGCTGGGCCCGTGAGCCATGGCCGCTGAGCCTGAGCGTCCAGAGCCTGTGCTCCGCAACGGGAGAGGCCACAACAGTGAGAGGCCCGCGTAACACAAAAAAAAAAAAAAAAAATTCAGAGAATGAAGCAAAATCCCTCGGGTTAAAGTAAAGGATGGAGTGAACGGGTCACATTGGAGTCAGTCAGACCAGTTCATAGGGAGCCGAGCTAGTTCAGGTGAGTGACAGGGAGTGATTTAACCTAAAAGTAATCATCACTGACGTTTCTTGGAGCACTTACCCTGTGCCAAGTGTTTTCACACTGGCCATGCGGTATACTTTCAGCGATGTTCTCATTTGATCTTTATGACCTTATTTTTACAGACGAGGACACTGAGATTCAGAAAGACTCATGAGAGAGGCATGGACATATAGACACTACCAAACGTAAAATAGATAGCTAGTAGGAAGCAGCCGCATAGCACAGGGAGATCAGCTTGGTGCTTTGTGTCCACCTAGAGGGGTGGGATAGGGAGGGTGGGAGGGAGACGCAAAAGGAAGGAGATATGGGGATATATGTATACGTATAGCTGATTCACTTTGTTATAAAGCAGAAATTAACACATCATTGTAAAGCAATTATACTCCAATAAAGATGTTAAAAAAAAAAAAGACTTGGCCACCTCCTGTGGGTCCTCAGATGGTGAGCTAGTGCTGAAACCCAGGTCAGTCTGACCCAAAGTCCGTGATGTTAAGCGCCAGGCCGTAGGGAGTTTCCAGAAATCCTGATCCTTGAGAAGACGCTGACTCAAAGCTGGCAGGCTGCCTGGTCCCTAGCAGTTAGTCAACATTGCGTGGACGAGTCAGTAGTGACCTGGGCCTGGGAGACCGAGGGGCTTGGCTCTTTTCCTTGAACTATACCCCCAGGAAGGAGGTAAGGGAAGTGTGCCGGGAATCTCGCTGGGCATTAAAGTGAGTGTAAACCCTTCACAAATTGACTTTTAGTCACAGAAAATAATCGTTTGTCACAAAACATCGGAGCTGGCAAGTACTCAGATAACCTCCTCAGAGGTTCTCAAAAGTGCTTTCTGTTTCCCCAGGGAAATTCCTTTCTCCAGACACCATCCACAGCTCTCCCAGGAGGACGGATGGAGAAAAAATGAGGCTGCTCTGTCTGGATGGAGTTGGGAGTGGGGATGCTGGAAGGTTCAAGCCCCAACATTCAGCGTCCTCACGTCCCCGCGGTAGGGGCTGATGTGCCCTGACGGACTCTTAGGGCAACTGGAACATCATCTGAAACCCCTGAAGGAGGTCAAGAGGTGAGGAGAAACCTCTGGGGAGGGAAGGGGGCAGTGGCCAGCACACAGCTGGGGCCACGCGTCGCCCCGAGTCACCTACAGCTCTTGAGCCTCGTGGCCCACGATCATTTTAGGCAAATTAAATAAGCACATAGGAGAAGGTACTCTTGAGCAGTTTCCAGGGATTTGCTGCCCGGTTGGCTTGGGGGACATAAGTGATAAGGGTCTCCTAGTAACTGAATCCATTATTTTCCTGCATCCTCTCCGATTCCAGCCGCTGCCCGGTTAGGCACCGAGTGGGGAGCTGCTCAGGGCTGCGGTGCAGGGATTCTCTCCTGGCAGGTGTCCAGGGACCCTGGGGAGCCTCTTTAAGAGCAATAGAAGCGGCTTTGTGTCTTTATGTTTCCTCCAGTCTAGATACATTGCTAAGAGTGAAAGCTTGCATTTGCTGACTGAATAATAACAGTTTGTCCTCCTTGAAGGTACTGCTTGCCGTGAGGCTCCCATCTGTTTTGCTAAGACAGCTACTCCAATTTTAGGTATTTTCTTCCCTAAACCTCTTTTTTTCTTTTTCAGTGAGGCCACACCCTTTGTTCACATAGACACAGATGGGACCAGGGCGGGGAAGGGGAAGGGGACGAGGCCGGGACACGCCACGCCCCACCACTTTGAGCATCTCTGCTCCAGGAGCCTTGAGGCAGTGACCCAATCCCCATCTGCTTCCTGCAGGGCCAATGAAGGGTAAGGGTCAATAACACGTCTTTCGTGAGGATGTTAATAATGCCCGTTTCTTACCAATCTTACTTCTAAGTGGCAATGCAGGCAACTGGCCCACAGCTGTCCTGACTATGAGCTTGACTAGCCCGGGGCTGCCTTGGCATCCGGCCCCAAGTGGGCACTTCCAGCCTGGACAGAGGGAAGGAAGGCCAGGTCCCAGTGTCCTGAGAACATTAAAGGAGGGCGTGGGGCAGGGGTGGGAGGTGGAGGCCCCTGCTTACTACCTTGGCCATTTCCGGGGAGACAGCTCCTGGTGGCCCGAGCAGCTGGTGTGCCAGGAGGTGCTATGCAAACTGCTTTTAGGCAAACTTGCCTCTTCTCCCAGGCAGGGGTGGAAATTCTCTTCCTGTGGAAGCAGATCGTCCATCTGTCCAGGCCAACTCGGTGGCCTAAGCGCTGTGCGGCCTCCAGAGCATCTCTGAGCCTGGGTTTCCTCGTCTGGAAAGAGGGGATAATAACACTCACCTCACAAAACGTTGTAGGGATTGTAGGTCATTCGTGACTGTGAAGTTCTGTGAGAGCTATAATGCACCGTATAAATGAAAAATTATTTCCTGGAGCCCTTGAGGCAAAGAAGAGGTTTCCCTCTCATGAACTCGTGGTGTGGAAAAACCACCATCAGGCCATTTGTAGGAGAGCTCAGGGCCGGAGTTCTGGAGGGGCAGGCAAGGGCAAAGAGGAGTAATACGACAGGTGCATGCTTGCTCTGGGTTTGTCTTTTCTCTGCTGTTTCTGGATAGGTGGCCGGGGCATCTCCTTCCACACTCCATGACTCACCAAGTGGAAAATGGGCAGAGTCCCTGTCTTCATCTTATCCAGAGCTTTTGACTCTTTCCCAGGATGTGGGCTCACAGTTAGATGTGGTAGGTGGAGCCAGTCTGGTTTAACTTAGTCCCTTTCTGGTCTGATCACTTTGTTGGCAGAGGGTCGGCTGTTGTCGTTCACAGCCTTCTCACTCAGGGCAGCTGCGGTCCTTGGATTCCCTCAGAGCCGAGAAAGTGGTGGGACAAAGACAGAGGGACAGACAGACAGACAGATTGAGGTTGCAAAGTTCTGGTAAGTGAGTCTGGAAAAAGAGATCTCCCTTCACTGCTTGGGGAGGTGGCTATGACAGTGAGGTCATATGTATATTAGTGAAAATGAAAATGAGGTCATGTTGATATGTGCGTTTCACGGCTGTGATTTCTGAAGACAACAGCCAGAGAATCAGACTCACGTTGTCTGTTCCCCACTGTTGGGCTGAGAATACAGAGGAAGAGCCAGTAACACCAGGGAGATCACAGCCACGGCCAAAGCTGTTTCCTGACACCCTGTTTGCCTGTGTTTTTTTTTTCACGACTACTTGCCATCATCTTGGCCAATAGTAGGTCAGGATATAAAGTTTGAGGGTTGGATAGGTAAGCATTGCCCATTTTCTTACGTATACCATGACGTACCAACTTCAGACATCAAGTGAAATAAAGAGAAAATATAGGATCTTACGTCCTGTGATATAAAATGTTTATTAACTGGGATATAAATGGTATTTATTTGTTGGCAAACCTAACCTACAGGAAAACGAAGACCTAGCGCTGAATTCCATTTGCTAAAAACATACTCTTTCTTCTTGATGGGGGTGAGCAGAAGATAGAGAAAGCACGGAGACTGTTAACGAAACATTTTCCTTCAGGTTTAGCTCCTGGCTTCAGCTCTAGCTGCTGGCTTCAGCTCGCGGCAGCTGAAATCCCGGTTCCACTACTTATTTCCCATGTGTCTCAGGACAAGGTACTTAGCCTCCATTTCCCCCTCTTTCCTCCTTTATAAACTGGAGATAATAGTAAAAATCATTCTCTCTTGTTATGAATATTAAATGAGTTAATACAAGTAAATTACTAGAACAATGCTTGGTTTGTGGTAAACATTCAACCAACGGGAGCTACTGATATGATTTCAATGGAAAGTTGCACTTGACTGGGAGCCCCGTGAAGGCAGGGGCATGACTGCCTGTCTCACCACCTCGATGTTTAGCAGAGTGCTTGGAGCCCAACAGACCCCTAATAACTATTTGTTGACGGAACAATGGGAAGAGTCTGGCCACGGAAGTTGTCTAAACGGTAGAGTTCAGAAAGTGTTGAAAGGCGTAATTTGGGATTGTGAGGATAAAGTGAGCAGCTTCCACACCCCAGCAATGACTGAGATGACACAGAGAGACCCTGGCATTGTGAGTCTGAGGCTCAGACCAAGCAGACCAACACCTGATTTTCAGCATGGCGGCGTCTAAAGGCTAGTGAAGGGTAGAATCGTCTATAACCAGTTGGAGAGTCGAGTCGTACACAAAAATGCTAACAGTGACATCGAGGGTCCACAGCGCATATCCCCAGGAACCAGTACTCCCCCTCCAATTCCAGCTTGCAGTATTTCTAGTCGTGTTGTTTGGGTGAGGACCAGTGGTCAGGGGTACAGGGACTGCCATGGGGTCGTGGGGTGATGGGAGATGAAGGGTCTCTTTCTCCAAGGCAGCTGGGCTTCTTTTAATGGGCAAGGTCAGCAGTGAAATGACCAGGAAGAGAAATTGCTGTCATTATGCATCAGTGACAATCTTCTATCAATGATTCCCCCTGTACCGTTCCCTTTTGCCACGGGCTGAAGCAAACATGGCCCTAATCAGTTTTACATCTCCGCTTAATTTTATTGGAAAGAAGAGCTGGCAATGCATCACAGAGGCCGGGTGTGACAGGAAAGGTGACCCCCTGCCAACTTAATGGCACAATACATAACCCTTAATGAAGTTGCTATCTTGTCCCTCTTTGGCTGTCTCAGCCCCGTGATTTACGATGGCATCATTTTGCTTTGCCCTCTTTTCATTTCAGCTTTGACAAAGTGGATGGAACAATTATCTTCGTTATCGGCCAGAGCAGTAGAAATGTGATAGCTGGGAGATTTCTGCGGGTGGAAGGCCTTGGCTGGGAATCAAAACCAATGGTGAAATGTGCTGAGGAACTTTGTTTTCTCCTCTTCCCTTCTTCCTGTGACTGTGGGTTCTTGAAGATGGATGGTGTATCCCAGAGAGCGGTGTGAGTCCTGTATCACTGTGGCAAGAAGTAAGTTCAGGAGACAGGGAGGCTGCAGATAGAACAGAGCTTGGAATTCTGCAGTTTGTTTTCTTTGAGCTCCTTATATTTTTTTAAATTTTTAAATTTTTTTGTTTTTCGGTACGCGGGCCTCTCACTGTGCTGGCCTCTCCCGTCGCGGAGCACAGGCCCCGGACGCGCAGGCTCAGCGGCCATGGCTCACGGGCCCAGCCGCTCCGCGGCACGTGGGATCTTCCCGGACCGGGGCACGAACCCGCGTCCCCTGCATCGGCAGGCGGACTCTCAACCACTGCGCCACCAGGGAAGCCTGAGCTTTTTGTTTTTCCGTGCACACCCAGGCCAAGTTCTCGCTATCACAGCTTTATCTCCCATCCATTTGCAGGAATGGAACATAGAGTTTTCTATTTTATAAATGAGACCCTGCATTTATTTTGTCTAATTAAATATTGTTTATTCATTCACTACTCAGTCAACATTTGTTGGGTGCCTCCTAGATATTAAACAAAATTAGGTGCTGTGGAAAGACAGAGAAGGAATAGTGATGGACTTAATCCTCGAGAAATGGTATATGGGACCAATAGAAATAAGACGTGAATATAAGTGAAGGTAACGTAAGATGGGAAGGGATTTGCATATCAAGAGCTGAAGGCGGAGGGTCCTGGGGTTGTTCACAGGAAGGAAAATTTATTTCCAAAATGAGAGCTGGACCTTAAAAGGGGAACAGGATGTGGACAGATAAAAATGAGATGCATTTGTATCTATCATCTTTTTTTTTTTAACAACTTTACTGGAGAATAATTGCTTTACAATGGTGTGTTAGTTTCTGCTGTATAACAAGGTGAACCAGCTTTGTGCATAAATATATCCCCATATCCCCTCCCTCTTGAGCCTCCCTCCCACCCTCCCCATCCCACCCCGCTAGGTGGTCACAGAACACTGAGCTGATCTCCCTGTGCTATGCGGCTGCTTCCCACTAGCTATCTATTTTACATTTGGTAGTGTATATACGTCAATGCCACTCTCTCACTTCACCCCAGCTTACCCTTCTCCCTCCCTGTGTCCTCAAGTCCATTCTCTACGTCTGTGTCTTTATTCCTCTCCTGCCCCTAGGTTTGTCAGAGCCATTTGTTTTTTAGATTCCATATATATGTGTTAGCATATGGTATTTGGTTTTCTCTTTCTGACTTACTTCACTCTGCATGACAGACTCTAGGTCCCTCCACCTAACTTCAAATAACTCAATCTCGTTTCTTTTCATGGCTGAGTAAATATTCCATTGTATATATGTACCACATCTTCTTTATCCATTCATCTGTTGATGGACACTTAGGTTGCTTCCATGTCCTGGCTATTGTAAATAGTGCTGCAATGAACATTGTGGAATATTCTTTTTGAATTATGGTTTTCTCAGGGTATATGCCCAGTAGTGACATTGCTGGGTCATATGGTAGTTCTATTGTTAGTTTTTTAAGGAACCTCCATCCTGTTCTCCATAGTGGCTGTATCATTTTATATTCCACCAACAGTGCAAGAGTGTTCCCTTTTCTCCACACCCTCTCCAGCACTTATTGTTTGTAGATTTTTTGATGATGACCATTCTGACTAGTGTGAGGTGATAGCTCATTGTAGTTTTGATTTGCATTTCTCTAATGATTAATGATGTTGATCATCCTTTCATGTGTTTATTGGCAATCTGTATATCTTCTTTGGAGAAATGTCTATTTAGGTCTTCTGCCCATTTTTGGATTGGGTTGTTTGTTGTTTTGAAATTGAGCTGCATGAGCTGCTTGTATATTTTGGAGATTAACCCTTTGTCAGTTGCTTCGTTTGCAAATATTTTCTCCCATTCTGAGGGTTGTCTTTTCGTCTTGTTTATGGTTTCCTTTGCTGTGCAAAAGCTTTTCAGTTTCATTAGGTCCCATTTGTTTATTTTTGTTTTTATTTCCCTTTCTCTAGGAGGTGGATCAAAAAGGATCTTGCTGTGATTTATGTCACAGAGTGTTCTGCCTATGTTTTCCTCTAAGAGTTTTATAGTGTCTGCCCTTACATTTAGGTCTTTAATCCATTTTGAGTTTATTTTTGTGTATGGTGTTAGGAAGTGTTCTAATTTCATTCTTTTACATGTAGCTGTCCAGTTTCCCCAGCATCACTTATTGAAGAGGCTGTCTTTTCTCTATTGTATATCCTTGCCTCCTTTATCAAAGATAAGGTGACCTTATGTGTGTGAGTTTATCTCTGGGCTTTCTATCCTGTTCCATTGATCTATATTTCTGTTTTTGTGCCGCTACCATACTGCCTTGATTACTGTAGGTTTGTAGTATAGTCTGAAGTCAGGGAGCCTGATTCCTCCTCTATCATCTTATAGACAATGTAGATATAAAAATAAGGAGGAGGGTAGATAAACAGACCAGATTTTGGTAGCAGTTTCATGTTATTCTGCCAAAAAAGATAGGAGAGGCTTTGGGTCAGGGCAGTCATCAATCAGTGTTTCAGTTTGTGTCTCCAGATATCCAATTGGAGACAAGAATATAGTGTTTTGTTGAAGAACAAAGAAATTTACTTATAATAGCAACTTCTGATGGTCTGTGAGAAGGAAGTTAGTCAAGGCTGGGGTGAAAATAGAGGCTGTGTCTCAGTTGTCTTGATGTCCTCCTTGTCCTCCATCCCAGTTCATGGGCTGAACGTCCATGTTGGGAACTTAGGCCCTGGTGTCCTTTGCTGGTGGAGGCTTATGGATTGTACACTCTTACATTGACTAGGTAACTTTGTCTCTGGGCACCATATTTTTCAGATAGATAAGTTTGCAAAATCCACTCCGAAAGCATTTCTTTCCATTGTA
Organism: Phocoena sinus; assembly: GCF_008692025.1. NCBI lineage: Eukaryota > Metazoa > Chordata > Mammalia > Artiodactyla > Phocoenidae > Phocoena > Phocoena sinus. The sequence continues at coordinate 29,245,295 of NC_045783.1, read as the reverse complement.
TCTGACTCAGAGAGAATTGCAATTAGTTTTCACGTACTTATGGGTTTTATGAAGTCCAAAGATAATTGGTTGGAGGTTCTTTAATCAATGAGACTCTCTTGGCAAATACCACCTAAATGAGGCCTGTGCTATTAATGGGATTGTTGAAATAGTGACAGTTTTTCCCCAGCCTTCTTCTCAGGTAGATGGAGAGCTGTAATGCTGACATGGTTAACTGGGGTCTAAAGTAGATCCTTCATATCAATCTGCATGTAAGTAAATTTAAAAATAAATATGTCATATAAATTGACATATGTGTATACAGGGAGCCCATCTCCGGAAAATTCAATATACAATCCATTTCATCTCTGCCTCTCATTCTGTTCAGTGTTTAGAGAGTGAGGGGAGCAGGGGGAGAGGCGGTTCCGCATCCTGACTCTATTTTCTAAAAGTAGCACATATTCGATACTTAACTTTCAGCTAGTTTGTTGACATGATGGTTGGTTAAGTCTGTAGTTAAAAATATGCAAGGATGCAGCATGAAAACATGGCTAACACCATTCCAAATGCAATGCAAATCTCCACGGTCAGACTGCAAAGCACACAGAAGGGGGTACAAGAGTGGCATTTTGTTCTTCTCTTGTTCCCACGTCCAACCACGGAGGCAGGCTTCCTTCCCACCCACCTGCCCTGCCCAACGAGGTGTATCCATCGCATCATGACGTCATTTGCCTGTGATGTCAAAACCGGCCTCACTTTTGTCCCTCATGGGTGCTGTGCGGGACGGAGAGATTTGAAAAACAGGAGGAATATCAACCCATCAACCAGGGCTGTTTGTTTTTGTATTCCCTTGGTGCAGTCTCCACGGGGAGGCGGAGGTCCCTTCCCCCCCCCCTTCTCTTTACTGCTGTCAGGTGGGGGAGGGGAAGGGCCCTGGTGACCCAGAATACAAGCTTGTCTGTCATGGGCAGCGCTACATGCCCGAAGACCACCCAGGGGCTCCCCCTGAGCGTGCGGTAGAGGGTGATGGGATAATCTTTGGGAAAGAAAACCAGACATTTTTTGGCTGGAGTTGGGGAAAAAGGGAGGTGGGGCTGGGACCCCGCTGTTACTTCCTTTGATCTCAGTACATTGGAAACGTCTTTCCCCTGATTCCTGCTGATATTTCCTGATGGAAATTTCTTCCATTGACAGAGATACAGATGGAGTTTAGCGACGTGGGACTGCAGACACACTCTGGGATAATGAAAAAATGCCCAAGGTAGCCATATGCTCCATGGCCATTTGTTAGAAGGCACTCCAGTTGGGTGAATACATAATAGCATTTTTGACAGCATTGACTAAGGGATCTCCTCAGTATTTCTATGTCTTTTTGCATTTGTTGGTCTAACATGTGTAAATTTTGAAATGTTAGTCCTGTTTGTTAACATTCTTTATGCAGCGTTCTTTCCTCCAATCCCCAGATTTCTTTCCAAGCTATCAGAACACCCTGGGGCAAGTCCAAACTCAGAGACCAGCTTCTATCTTCAGTGCCATCTCCTTAAGATCTCAATTGTGACCTTCCTTTTCTCTTATTTGAAAGGATGTCTTCCAATTAACAATGATGCATGAATGAAAGTAGTGATAATATTATCAACATAACAGCAATCGTTTAGTTAGCTTTTACAGCTTAATTGTAGACAGTATGATCCTGCTTTCATAATTGTGGAAACTGAAGATCTTCAAGGATTTAGCCCAAGGCAACACAATTAGTAAATACCAGATTCAGGATTAGGATCCAGGTCAGCTTAGTCCAAAGCTTCCAGAATTCCATGCTTTCCAGAATACCACGTATCTGTCTATCTTGGGGACTGGACAGATGACAAGAGTGTTTGGTTGTAAAACATACCCCTCAGAGGCAACTGCCCTTCAAGATTCGATCCCTGGCTCGTTGTATAACCTCAGGCTGCCAGGTTGCCAAGATATTTTTCTTGAAATACCTGTCTTTTCTATCCTGTTCCTTTGTGGAACAGGTTTTTTTATTTCTTTGTTTGCTTGAGTATTCTAGGCTTAGGATTTATCCAAATATTACTTAATTCTATGTATTTCTCTAGTCCTAAGTTGTTGAGGGTAACTTTGCAAAACCAGACACCAAGTTTTGGGGAGATTAAAAACCCAAGCCATCATTTATCCATGTGGTGACCTGACTCCTTTCCTTTGGCAGAAAGGGCAGAAATACCAACATGGAAACATCTTCCGGTGCGGCAATTTGTAGGAGAGAAAGGTGTTCAGTTAAAGGAAGAACGTTCTGACCCAGAACAAAGCCAGGACCATTTGCAACCTGGGTTCTGAACAGGCACGCACAGTGACGAGTTCCCCTCAGTCTTTCTGATGTCAATGGAAACTGAAGCTGTGCGCGGGCCCAAAAAAACGTGCTCTGCGTGGAGGTCAGAGGAGCAGACCTGGGACATTTTTCTCCTTTTTCCAGCACTGCAGTCCGCATCTCTCATGTATCATTTGGGCCACACTCTGAGCCAAGGTGAGTCTGGTGGACCCCATGGTCAAGGTAAGAAGCGCAACCTGCCAGGTTGAAAGTAAAAGTCTCATTTCGGAGATGCGTTTGCTTCCTTTCTTTGGACATATGAAAAAAAACACACATACCTTCTGGTAGAACTTTATCTTCTCATTTCCCTCTCTCGGTGTTCCAGCTCATTTCTCTCCAGGTCTAGCTCTTTTCTGGTGCAACGTGGCATGCTCCTAAGTCAGTCAGCCTAGCTCATTCCTGAGTAGTATAAGACATACTTCTAAACTCACCCTCTCTGGTCAGGCCCTTGGTTTCCTAGAGCTTCGTGTGTCTTTTTCCGAGGTCAGTTTGGTTCTTTCCCCTGGTCACTGATGCCCCTGAGCAGTGGTGCTGGGGGATGGGCGGTAAAGAGGGAAGACACAGGTTCTTGGTGGGACATTAAGGACCATTAAACTGTGTCTTGCAAAGAGCCTGTCATCTGCTCAGGGGCGTCTGAGGTGGGCCGAGGCTGTGTCTTGGAGGAGGGGGCACAGCTCACAGCTGATCACCTGGCTCCTGGCCGGCACAGGCTGGCTGGCTAGCTGCTGGAGACCTCAGAGGCTGTGGACTCCCCAGGCTGCCTTATGAGACCTCCGGCAGCCAGAGACCTTTTCTCCTTGTCATCGTCCCCGCGTTCTGAGAGGGTAAATGACAGCTATGGACGTCTAAATAGTGGGGTGAGTGTGTGAAAGGGAGCCCCTCTCTCTTTTGCCCTGGCTCTTCCCAAACCTTTATCAGCAAACCTTTTCCATGTCCAGATGCCTACACCCAGCGACACTTTATCACCAATTCCTCCTCGGCTTCTACTTTTACTAGAACATGATTTCATTCATTTGTGTCCTTCAGGGACAGAGATTAAGGAGATTATTGAGTTTTCACATTGGCCCATCTCTCCCAACCCCGGAACCTGGTTGTTTCTGTTTCCATTGTCCCCACTCTGCTTCTCAGGCTCTGATTTTGAGCCACCTCCATGCACCCTGCCCCACTTTTTAAAAAAATCTGAGAACCCATGCCAGGGCTTACCTCTGGCAAAGGATTTGTCCTCAGGGCAGGCAGCAAATCTGTTCCCTTGGCAGAAGGTGGAAGCCATACCTTATGACATTCCCCTGATCACCCAGCCAGGCCACAGGGCAGCCAGCATGTCCGCAGGGGGTGGGCATCACATATGTAAACAGAGATTGCTCCCCTGTAGGAAACGGTTTCCACTGACACTGCTTGTCACCTCTGAGAAGGGCAAGCAGAATGATGCATTTGGTTCTGGAGGGACGGTGGGAGGAGGTTTAGGTGGGGCTGCTTTCTCGTCTTTTAGAGGAAGGGAAACCGAGGCACAGAAGGGCCAGCGGGCCATGATCAGACTTCTGGAAGGTGTGAGTGGAGCTGCTGGAACACGGGGCCTCAGCACCTTCCCCATACACTGAGCCACTTTCACAGGGGGGCATACCTGTGATTCATCAGGAAATCCTAACTCCCAGCTACAAGTTGGGGAACTCTGGCATCTCCTAATTAGGTAAACACATTACTGTCATGTTCAAACAAACAACAGGTTAGTGCCAGGCTCGGAGAGGCAGCAGGAGCTGGCAGAGAAAACTCTTCCGTGGGGAGTTGGCATCCTGACCAGTCCAGCAGGTTGGCTTCTCCTCCAGAAGCCCTCCAGGGGTATTTCCAGACTCTTCCTTCCCCACCTGAAGAGGATGCCCGAATGATGGGAAGAAATGCTCACTGCTGATTCTTCTTCGGGCAATGGGATATTTTTACATCTGTGACTTTAGAGCTGATGGGGGGTAGGCCTGTGTCCCGTGCCTCAACGGCTGGGCCATATGGACAGGCATGGACTCCCACCCGAGCACTGGCTTTTCTTGGGAGGAGAAGCTCGGGGCAAAGCCATGCTCTTTCCTGGTTTACCCTTTCGTGCCAGCACAGAGCCTTTCAGACCAGGCACTAGAGGCCAGTCGCTCAGAGAGGACAGCAGTTACTCTGTCAGATTGCTTGTAGCTTGCACAGTTCTGGCTGCAAGACTGTTTGCCTCCCCTTCATCAATCCATCATAGGAATCTGTTCGGTCCTGCGTGCCCCACCCTCCAGGCTCTGTACCAGACATCTGCCGCCTTCTCATTGGTACCTCTGGTTCACTGAGGAAGGCGTGAGGAAGGTAGCAAGGCTAGGGGTGGTGCTCCTTGATTGGTCTCCTGCTACCAGAGAAGCACATGTTACGGTGGGAGTTGGATGGACCAAGACTGAGGCAAATGTGAGTCTGCAGCCTAACTTCAGTGCTTACACGCTCCATAATCACCTAAGCTACTTAATGTGCACTTCAGGTTCTTTATTAATAACATGGGGGTTGCAGTGTTTACCTAGCAGGATGGTTGTGACTCTAAAATAGGAAATTGTAAGCAAAAGGCATAAAATGTGTCTTGCGCGTTTTAGGCATGCCATGCATTTTACGTGCCCTCTGTCTCCCCCATCCCTATCCCCACTCACACCAACATTCTCTCTTAGGAAGGATGGACACCTTTGCCCAGGCAGCTTCATTTGCTAGCTTTCTGGGGACGTTGGGAGACTTGGAGCGTGGTTAGAAGAGGCAGTAACACAGACAGTGACAATAAAAAGACAAACAACAATGGCAAATAAGCATGTGAAAAGATGCTCAATGTCATATATCTCTAGGGAATTGCAAATTGAAATGACAATGTGGTCTCACTATACACATTTTAGAGTGGCTAAAATCTGAAACACTGACAACATCAAATGCTGACGAAAAAGTGGGGCAAGAGGAACTCTCATTCACTGCTGGTGGAAATGCAAAATGTACAGCCACTTTGGAAGAGAGTTTGGAAGATTCCTTACAAAATTAAACATACTCTTACCATATGATCCAGCAATCACACTCCTTGGTGTTTATCCAAAGAGATAAAATTTTACATTCAGATAAAAACCTGCACATGGATGTTTATAGCAACTTTATTCATAAGTGCAAAAACTTGGAACAACAAAGATGACCTTCCATAAGATTGTGAATGGATCAGTAAACTTCAGTCCATCCATGCAATGGAATACTATTCAATGAGGAGAAGAAATAAGTTACTGAGCTATGGGAAGACACGGAGGAACCATAAATGCATATGGCTAAGTGAAAAAAGCCAGTCTGGAAAGGCTACACACTGCATGATTCCATCCCTAAGACATTCTGGAAAAGGCAAAACTCTAGAGACAATAAAAAGATCAATGGTTGCCAGGGGTTTGGGGAAAAGGAGGGAGGGGTGAATAGGTGAAGCACACAGGATTTTTAGGGCAGGGAAACTATCATGTACGATACTGTCACGGTAGATATATTTGTCAAATCCATAGAGTGTACAACACAGAGTGAACCTTAACATGAACTACTCACTTTACTTAATAATAATGTATCACTATTTGCTCATCAGTTGTAACAAGTGTGTCAAAGTAATGTAAGGTGTTGAAAATAGGGGAGGGCTTCCCTGGTGGCGCAGTGGTTGAGAGTCCGTTTGCCGATGCAGGGGACACGGGTTCGTGCCCCGGTCTGGGAAGATCCCACATGCCGCGGAGCGGCTAGGCCCGTGAGCCATGGCCGCTGGGCCTGCGCGTCCGGAGCCTGTGCTCCGCAACGGGAGAGGCCCACGTACCGCAAAAAAAAAAAAAAAAAAAAAAAATAGGAGATACTGTGTTAAGGGAGGGGAAGAGGATATATGGGGATTCTCTGTAATTTCTGCTAAAATTTTCTGTAAATCTAAAAGTGCTTAACAAAAGAAGCCTATTAATTAAAAAAGAAAAAAGATAAACATATAAATAAGACTCGTCCAGACTCTCAGGCCCTGAAGTGGTGCAGGGCTCTAGCTGGCCCCAGGGCAGGGCTCCTGAGACTTCTGTGCCTGAGAACTGAGGGGACTGGAAAAAGTGTGAGGTCAGGAAGAGAATTTTGCAAGTAGATTTAGGCTTTGGGCGAGTTTGGGAAATGGCGAGGTGGTTCAGGTTTTGAGGATTAGATGAAGATCTTTTCTCAGCATCAGGCTCCTTCTGCTTCTTCTCCTTCCAGAGCCACACAAGTCCTAACTCTGCCCTGGTGTTCGTGTTCATAAGCACAAATAAGCAAAACAATAAAAAAGAATGAGCACCAGAGCAAGTATTTACCACATCGGCTCTGCTGGAGCCCGGATATGAAGTAACGCGTGGAAAAAAGGCATTCACAGCCTCCGTGGTCAACCTCATCTCCCCCCCGCCCCCCGCCAAATTATTATTACTTAAAACTATTTCCTTTTTAAAATGTCTCAAAAGAGTGCTATTTGCCATCTATATCATAAAATCACAGAACCTGAAGAGTGAACGAGATGTGAAATGTCGTCTTGGCTATAACCTTTCCTCAGACATTTGAGTGTCCTGCTTATGCTACGCTTTCCAGATGGTCACCTTTGCCTGAATTCTGGTGAACAAGGGGTTCTTTCTTTTCCAGGGAAGCCTAGCCTATTTCTGGACAGCTCTCAAATATAAACCTTACTTCTCTGTAAAATATTACCATTTTTAAGATAAAGCTTTGGGTAGTTGGAAACCACCTCTATTCCCAGAGTTCATGTGGCTCAACGTTGAAACTTACACCTTCAGAGTTCTTCGCTATAGTTGATTTTTTCCTCCTTTTGTGTCCACTTGGGGTCCACCTCTCTCACTCATTTTCCAGAGAGGAAAACTAAGAGTCAGTGTTACCTTAGTAATTATCAGCAGCTGATAGCATTGAATAGAAGTAATCAGAGGGGTAGAAGGACCAGTGCAGACGGGGACTCTGTGACACCGAGCCTCATGGGACACTAGGATCTCCGGGTGCCCAGGTCGAAGTTGGTTCTCTAACACTGCCCTTCAGCTAAAAAAAGCACCTTAACAGAAACCTCAGGAAACAGAAGCCAAAACGAATGCCACTGGGCTAGGTGCATTAGGTAATAAGGGACCACAGAGAATTCTTTCTGATCGGGCTTCTTTTAGAGCGTCGTCCTTTTTAGGGCTTTGATTCAGGAGTATGTTGACAGAAGTCTAAAGCAGCCATCACTCAACCCGGAGGTAAATCAAATAAAAATAGAGAGGAATAAATAAATAAAAGTGAGATTTAGCCAGAAATGGGGAAAAAGAGAAAGGGAGCTCACATTATCAACCAATAAACCCAATAATCCATTAGTGACCAAGGTTGCTGAATAATATATATAGTACTTTCTCAGTGCCATAATTTACACTGCAGACTAGAGAATAGACATGGTTATTAGAGTGAGGGCTACTGGATGACACATGATGCATGACCGAGCGGCATTGATCCTCACACAACAGGAAGGTGTCTAGACCGGGAGATGTATGGCTATGCGATTCAGAGCAGGGCATATTTCATGGGAGGCTTAATGGACTAGTGGAGCCATTGATGGATGGGTTTGCCCAGTTTCAGTAGCAGTGCAGTTATAGCAGTGCTAATGTCTGACCTCTTCTGGGCCTCCTGTCCTTCATTCAGTCAGAGTGACCTCATTTAAAGGGACAGAAAATGAGATAGGGAGGCAGGAGAGGGACGGGGGAGGGATCGGGGCAAAGGGGACTAGCCAGCACTAGGTGGCCAGGGTGGCCCTGTGGGAGGGATTTAAATAGAGGAGACGAAAGGGAAGAGGCAGGGCAAGCATTACGTGGAAGCCAACCCAAACATCCAGGTCCCACATAATGAGTTGGTACAATAAATGAATGAAAAAGCTCTTCAGTGCCTCTCTGCTTCTCTTCCTTCCGCAGTTCAGGAGTCTGATGTGGTTGCCCTGGAAAGCCCGAGGCTCCCTCCACTGCAAGAATAGGTCTCCATCCCCAGAGGAGAGAATCGAGGAATGAAGTGAAAGTCTGAAAGTGAGAGACAGGGCTGGTGGGGTGAGGATATTCTGAGAAGAGCAAGTTTGAGTAATCTACATCAATTATGCAATAGCGAGAGAGCCTTCGTGCACTCCCCCAGCCCTGTTAGATGATGCTTAATGCATCCTAATGACACTCCTGATCATTCCTCGGGAAAACTAATGATTCATGCAACGGCCAATCCAAGCCTAAGGAGCCGGTGGGTTTCCCCCCTCTCTCTCTCTTTCTCTTTTTGGTAAATTCCTTTCTCTGTATAATTATTGCAGAGATGGGCAGGATTGCAAGCTAGCGTCTTAGCTGCTATTTAACCAAGAAAGAAACATTTATCATTCTTTGGTCTTTTTCTCCCGTGTTCTCCATCATTTCCAAGTTACACCTTATTGGGGGTTGACTGGTTTATATGTGGTAGTGAGGGTCCAGACAGCCCCATAACACTGTCCACTGTGGGATGAAGGGAAATGGTTGAGCCACTCACATTTCTTTCATACTTTCCCACTGCCACACCCTCCCCAGCCACAATGAACACACAACTCTCTCCTAAAAAGACGTGTTTTTACTCTCAATCCACAGCAAGACATTAGCCAAGGTAATCTGACGCTTCTTCTTCTTCTTCTTCTTCTTTTTTAACAACAGACATTTATTTCTCACCTTTCTGGAGGCTGGGAAGTCCAAGATCAAGGTGCCAGGAGATCTGGCTCCTGGTGAGGGCTCTTTTCCTGAGTTGTAGAAAGACACCTTCTCTCTGTGTCCTCGTATGGCTGGGAGAGAAGGAGCTGTGGTCTCTTCCTTTCCTTTCCTTTTTTTTTTTGAAGTGTAGTTGATTTACAATATCGTGTAAATTTCACTGTGTATAGCACAGCGATTCAGTTATATATATGTATTCAGTTATATATATGTTCTTTTTCAGTTATATATAAATATATATACAGGTATTCTTTTTCAGATTCCTTTCCCTTATAGTTTCTGACTTACTATTCTTTCTTTAGCATTCTTTATTTCTTATTTTATATTGGAGTTTAGTTGATATATAATGTGTTAATTTCAGGTGTACAGCAAAGTGATTCAGCTATATATATACATATATCCACTCTTTTTCAGATTCTTTTCCAATATAGGTTATTACAGAATATTGAATAGAGTTGCCTATGCTACATAGTACGTTCTTGTCGGTTATCTATTTATATATGCTAGTGCGTATTGACTTACTACCCTAGTGAGTACTAGAATATGAAAGGGATCCTGTGGGTAGGATGGATATTTGGTGAGTTCCAATACCACGGATAGTGAACATGAGAAAGTAGTTCTAGGGCTTGGGGCATTTCCAGTGTCAGGGACTTTGAAAGTTTCTTTATAACTTTGGCCTTTGTTTATGCCTCCAAAAATTGTGTAGAAAATTACATCAATCTCTAAGGCTGTTCTTAGTAATCATTAATTAACAAGGCATACGTTAGCTGGCAGAGGTGAGTGCCAGGGCATGGGAAGAGGAGGTACTCGTCCAGGAACTCAAAAAATATTTATAGAGAGCCTGCAGTGGGCTGGGCTCTTTCTTTGTCCTGGAGATAGATCAGAAAACAAAAGAAGTGGATCTCACAGTGCATTAAGAAGACAAACATTAAACAGAGTATCACGTAAGACATAAATAAGTCACAGAAAATAATTCATGCCGTTAAGAAAAGAGCAAAAAGGAACCAGCATTTTTGAGCACCTACTTGATAGCAGGCACTGTGCCCAGGGAGTAACAGATATCATTTTACTTAAATGAGAATATCTTGAGGTGAGGGTGACTGTGTCCTTTTTACAAATGAGAAAACTGAGGCTCAAGGAAAAGAAACACGTTTCCTAGGGTCACATGGCAAAACCAGAATGTCATCCAGTTCTATTTGACCCCCAAACTGCTCACGACATTAGAAATCCACTTTGCTTCCTACATAGAATTAAGTTCCTGGTGGATTAAGTATGAAAAATGGAATCCCTTAGATGAAAATATATTTTTAGTGCAAAGGCGCGCATTGAAAGCAAACCATGAGTACATTCGCTTACATCAAAAGTCGATTTTGGGTGACATTGTTTCTGCCCGACATGGAGTAACAAGGTTTAATCTTTCACCCAAAACAACTAAGAAACCAGACAAAATACATGCAGAAACAGGTCTCAAGACACTGAGCATCAGGTGAGGAAAGACAGGGATCCCCGCGAGATGGGAAATGAATGAAGTGAGGGCTATCATGTCCCAGGTTGCTGCCTGGGAGCAAGCAGGGGGGACCCAGGCAGAGACGGTGGTCTCCCCGATCGAAAACACAGAACTCGGGGTCCTGAGTACCAAGGCTGCACAGAGAGCTCAGAACTGCAGAGACCTCCTCAAATCAGCACAGTGTCATGAAAGAACCCAAAAAAGACCAGAGCCACAAAAAGAACCACCTGAAAATATTAGGAGGGAACCAGGGAACTCCCTGATTCAATGTATTTTTTAAATGGCTATTTTTTTAAGAACATTAAAATAATCGACAAACATCAGTTATAATTGTTACTTATACAAAGTGTTCAACCTGAAAGCTCAGTTCTGCAGAGCGCCTGGTCATCAGCACAGACAGACAAACAGTGAGACCGGAAGTACTCTAGCAGCCCTCACCCTGGCCACATTCTGTGGAGTATTGATTTTGGGAGGGGCACTGACCTAAGCACAGAACAGGTCACCCGATCTCTGGGCACAGACGCTCACCCCTAATTAGAACAGAAGGCAAATATGGCACAAGGAGGTAAATACTAAATACAGCAGCAAGGGGTGGGTTGGAATTCAAAGGGAGTTATAGAAGCCTGAGCTCACAGCCCTAGGGTGGGAAATGATATCTAAGCTGAGTCCTAAAGGATAAGCAGAGTCTAAGTGAAAGCAGAGGGTGCGGAATAAGTTCTGGGCTTTATGCATAGCGGGTGCAAACCCCCTGCAACAAGGAAGAGAGAAAAGTGGAACAGCAACCGTTTCTCAATGACTGATGGATTGAGTTACATGTGAGGAGTGGCAAGAAAGGAGAAGAGGCAAGTAGAATCGATACCCTGAAGGGCTCTACTAGCCATTTTTAGGGGTCTGTGCTCTAACCCAAGGACAAAAAAGGAAGGGATAGTGAGTGGGGAGTTGAAATGGAGTATTTTAAAAGTGTTAGACAGAAAGTGTTCCTATGAGATTTGCATTTTAGAAAGACTTCTCTGGGGACTTCTGGGTAAAATGAAGTTGTGATTATGAAGGTTTAATTTCTGTCTTAGAGAATCCTACGAAAATGACCTATAAGATTAAAAGTAAGATAGGAAAAACATATAGCAGTGCCAGGGACCAGGAAGGGTGTTGCCTATAATCCAGCATGGAAGTTCAACAAAGTTTAAGTAAATAATGACATCGAATCTAATGAAACATACATCAGATCTCTTAATATATACAGAATCATGTACTCTCTAAATAGCAATACATCTTCTTTTGAAACAGCCATGCTATGTTTATGAAAATTAATCTACTCTTGGCTACAAAGAAATCTTCAATAAATTTCAAAGACTAGAAATTTCACAGGCCCCAATGTTTGATCAAGAGGCAAAAATAAGAAATTCTAATAAAAGTGCATACGTAAACAATCAATCACTTGGACATTAGAAAGAAAAAGAACAACTTTTGCATAGAATGAAATAAAAAGAAAATAGAATCTGTAATTACAGACTATTTAGAAAGTAACCAATAAGTATAGATGCATTTGAAAAATGAATAAAATAGTTATCTTCCCAAAATATTTTATGGGAAAATATTCAAGAAGCAAATACTTCTTATCCTATTTAAGCCATTTCAGAGCATAGGAAAAGGTGGAAAACTTCCCAGTTAACTTCCCAGCTGTCACAATATTAAACCCAAAACATGACAATACTTTAAATATAAAAACTATAGGTCAATCCCATTTTTGAGTATAAGTGCAAAAATCCTTGAAATATTAGCAAATTGTATCCAATAGAATTCTGAAGGATGACTATGGGTGGCCAGAAAAGGATTATTCCAGAGATGCAAAGATGCTTTAGCATTAATCTATTTTAAATAATATTCACCACACCAATAGCCAAGGAAAATTATGACAGTATCTTAATAGATGCCCCAAAAGATTTTATAAAATTTAATTTCCATTCATAATTAATTATAAACACAATTCTTATGAAACTTGAAGTGTAAAAATACTTTAACATGATGAATGACAGGTATATGAAATAAAAAGCCATAAATATGTTTAAATAATAGAACACTAGACAGTCCCATTTAAGTCCATGAAACATACTGGCTTACCAGCACTATCACTTAGAATTCTGAGAGTCCCAGAAATAGGACAGGAAAATATGAAGCTTAAATACTGGAAAGGAGAAGAAAAATTTTGATGTAATTTACAGATTATACTCTTGATAACCTGGAAAATCTATAAGATGGATTTGGAAAACTATTAGCATTAAAGAGTATTTAATAAGATGGCTAGTTACAAAATAAACATACAAGCCTTCATAGGTTTACTCTACACTGTAAACAGACTATTGGATAATATATGAATAAAAATCCCACTCATACAGCATCAAAAGATCATTCAATTTCTGGAAAATAAGCAACACTAAAATTTGCACTAACTACATGAAGAAAATTTCATACTTGTACTGAAACACGTAAAAGATGGCTTTAATTAATAAGCATGCATATGTTTCTCAGTTGATAGAAAGAACAGCAATTTATAACTTTAATGTAATTACAATCAAAATTTGAATAGAAATTGGAAAACATTAACGAATGATACTAAAGTTTGTACAGACAATACAGAAACCAAAGAAATTTTGAAAGAGAAGACATGAGGGGTTGCTTATTCTTGCACATGAAAAATTGTGGTATAAAAGCTAAAATAGTAAAAACTGAGAGAGACAGACAGACAGAGATCAGTGAAACTAAATTGAAAGTCCAAAACTGACTGAAGTGTTTTTCTGGGATTTTGTATATGTGGAAAATGTGGAATTTCAAATCAATGGAGAATCTATTAACCAAATATATTGGTTAATAGATTGTATTCAGATAACTAATTAAATAATTGGAAATATATACATACAGCCCAACTTACACCTTAGTCCAAAATTGATTCCAGATGTATTAAACCATTTAATGCCAAAATTTAAAAACATATAAGTAAGAGTAGAAAAATACAGTTGACTTCCTACCTGCTGTGAGGGAGAAGGCCTTTTTAAGCATTAAAGCAAGGGAAAAACTATAAAGGAAAAAGTTGACAGATATCCTTACATTAAATTTAGTTCCTAAACCATAATATGTAAAAATAAAAACAAGATTATAATTTTTGGAAAGTAACTGGGACATATATAATATCTATAGCAACTTTCATACAAAAAGAAATTAATAAAAATTATCAAGAGCAAAATGTGTGAGTGCCATGAATCAATCATTAGGGAAAACATATTCAAATAACTCAGAAACATATAAAATTATGTTTAAATGACCTCATCAAAGAAATGTAAATTAACATAATGATACTTTATTTTGCCTATGAAATTGACACAATTAAAAAATAGTTAACATGGAAAAGTTTTGTGGTATATTATTTAGTGGTGAAGAGTGGTATCAAAACAATATGTATAGGATATGATCTCGGTTGTATTTTAAAAGTATGCAGCATACAATATACGCACATATACAAAATGGACCATTTTAGTTTTTACCTTGGTTTTCTTCTGTGGTTTTAACATTTAATAGATATATGCATGACTTTTGTAATCAGAAAACATTCCAAAATGTAGAGAATGAATTTTAAAAGTATAAACCAAAAGCAGAAAGTAGACAAGGGCCGCTGTAGTCATGTAAAGTAGAAAGTCAAAACAGAGGCAAACACGTTGGAGACTGAAAGGAAACAGTCTATTTCAGAATCACTAAGGTCACTAGTGGTAGATGGCAGGGGAAAGAGAAGAAAGGGAAACAGAGCCAAACAGGGCTCCCAGCCTTTCTTTGGGCCACTGGGTGGAATGGTGGTGGTGGTCTCGCTCACTGAGATAGGATCAGTGGACCAGACGTGGATGGTCGGTGGAATGCAGGTGCTGATATATTGAGTTTGAGGTACCTGTTGGCTCTCTGCCAGGAAAGGTTGCAATTCAGAAGGAAAGTCTGAATGAGATATATGTCTATCTCCAACTATCTATCTATGTATCTACCTATCATCTATCAATCTATCATCTATCTATCATCTATCAATCTATCCACCTACCTATCTACCATCTATCTATCTATCTGGAAGACGGTAACATATAGATGACTACTGGAGCTGGGATGGGATCACACAGGGAGATTTTGCAGAGAAGAGGGCTGAGCCCAGAACTTTGAAGAACACCTACATTTAAGGGACATCATTGAAGATATGGGCTGAGGAAGAAGAAATTATGAACAAGTCTGAGAGTTAAGAAAAAAGCCGAGAGAATGGACGCATGGAGTCCGAAGGTGGAGAAGCAATCCAAGATCTAACAGGCATGAGAGCCGTGAAAACACTGAAAGATGTACCCTTGACTGCTGAAGATGGGGGCCAGGTTAGGGTGGTGCATTTCAGGCAAGAGAGAGGAATCAGTAGCATCCAGTGTTGCCAAAGGGTCGGGAAAGTGAAGGCGTAAGAAGTACAGACTAAGGAGGCAGTGGGATTTGGGCAAGAGCTGGTTAGATGGAGCAGTAGTGTGGGGCCTGACCAGGTACACTGAGGAGAGAGATGAAGGAGAGGAAGTGGAGACGGGGAGTGAGAGAGCTTTCTTGGACCATCTTGGCTGTGAATGGGGTAGAGGCAGAGGGTGGAAGCTACAGGGGCCATGGAGGCATTTTTACTTCTAAGCTGCCTTCAACTTGACCTTGTTTTCATGCTGATGAAGAGGACGGGTCTGTGGGGCGGGGAGTTGGGGTGACAGCGGGGAGCACAGAGGAGATAACTGGTTAAATGCGCTCTCTTAGGGAAAGAGCAGAAGTGGAGCTCTGGGCCCAGGTGGGTCATGCTTCATCTCGGCCGTGATGGAAGGACGATGGGTATGTGTGTGTATGTGTGTGTGTGTTTACGTGTGTGTGTACATATGTGTGTGTATGTGTGTGTGTAGGGGGTGGCTGGCTAGTGGACTTAGCTGGGGAAGGAATGGGTCAGGTAGAAGAGTCACTTCCAAGAGCACATTCTCCATATGGGGTTGGCGCCCTTTAAAAGGTTAAAGTGAGGGCTTCCCTGGTGGCGCAGTGGTTGAGAGTCCGCCTGCCGATGCAGGGGACGCGGGTTCGTGCCCCGGTCCTGGAGGATCCCACATGCCGCGGAGCGGCTGGGCCCGTGAGCCATGGCCGCTGAGCCTGCACGTCCGGAGCCTGTGCTCCGCAACGGGAGAGGCCACAACAGTGAGAGGCCCGCGTACCGCAAAAAAAAAAAAAGGTTAAAGTGATCTTGCAATTGAAAGAAGCATCATGAAAGCCAGGGTCAGCCACTGACATGGCTGTCGGATTATGAGACTCTTAGAGAAGACAGAGAATGGCAACGTTGTTTTGTGTACTCACCGTCCTACCCACCACGGTGCCCATCCCGAGTAGGTTTCTGCATCTCCCCACAACCTGGCCACCTGTCTTTAGCAACCAAGCTTGGCCCCTATTAGGGTTTCTCCCCTTCGACTCCATGTTAGATCTTGGATATCTTTTGGCTTCTATTTTCATCGTGAAGTAGGAGCTGAATTAATTTACTGAGGGAGATGGAAGATGGAGTGCAATGTGGAACTTAAGATTTAAAATACCAGTTTTACTCTGTGGGGGAAGAACATTTCAGGTAGACAGAGCAGCAGTGGGGAAGGCCCTGAAAGGGACATTCTCTGGCTCATTGGAGGAAGAGCAAGGAGATCAGGGTGGACAGGGAGTGATGAGAGAAGTGCAAGGTGAGGTCACAGAGGGAGCTAGGGGTCAGATCCTGCAGAAGGGCATTACAATGGTTCAGGGGAGGGATACCTAGGCTGTTAAAGTGGGGTGGGGTGGTGAGAGAAGTGAGATGCATACTATATCTTGTCCCAAAGCGTTTGCAGATGGATCACACTTGAGGCCAGGATGGTGCTGGGGATTTTACCCCAAGTAGCTGATTGAATGGTGGTGCCATCACTGAGAAAGGAGGATGTTAATGAAGATGAATATCCAGCAAGGCTTATCAAGTAAAATAGAGAAGATGCAGACACGTACAATATTAAGCTGAATGAGAGATATCACAGGTGAAATAGATTTTGAAAATGGTGGGAGAAAAATTCTAACAACAATAAATCCATATGTTGGTATACTAAGGTAAAATGGGGAATGCTTGCGAAAAAAAATCACAATTGGCAAAAAGTAAATTAAAATATGACAAAATCAATAGCTATTTTAAAAATTGAAATAATTTTCATGATTGCTTCACCCTCTAAGTATATGTGTATGTGTATACATATATATGTATATGTATGTGTGTATATATGTATATATACACTAGATATATAAGTAAATAAATTCCTAGGCCAAGATTATTATATATGTGGATTATACGACTTTTGTTAGTTATTTATTTTAATGTACACATACATATGTATGTCTGTGTGTGTGTATATACAAGGAAATATATTTCTAAGCCTAGATTATTATATATATATGAATTTTACTACTTTTATTTATTTACTTCTGTTAATTATAGTTGATTTACTTTATTAGTTTCAGGTGTACAACCTAGTGTACAATCTACAACCTAGATTATACCCCATTTAAAGTTATTATAAAGTGTTGGCTATATCCCAACAATATAACCTTACATCTTATTTATTTTATACATAGTAGTTTATACCTCTTAATCCCCTATCCCTACCTTGCCCCTCCCCCATCCCTCTTCCCGCTTTCAAGAGACAAATAATTGTATTTAATTTTTCAAATAGAAAATGAGAGAAAACCACCCAATTTATTTTTAAGGGAGGGGGGGCGTGTATTTGATATTCTCTTCTCTCCTCGCCACCTTACGTACCAAATCATTTCACCAGTAAAGCTCCTACGTGCCTTCTCACAGGCTGGCCACATATACGGTGGTGTTACAGATTTCAGGGTGATGGACTTCCTCCAGTGATGAGCTGGATTTTGTGAGAATTAAAGAAAGAAGGAAGACAGGTGGGGGACTCAGGGCAGGTATTGAGAGGTGTGTGGACAGAGGGTGGGATGGGCATCCCCTAGCACATTCTTGGCACTAAGCACAACAAAACAGGTCTGTTCTATATCCAGGAAGTCTGTATATGACATCTTTTCACTGCGGCCTTCTTGTTGAAGATTCCTGGTGAAAAGACCTCTCACAGTTCTTTCTTCTTTCACCTTTCTTCCCTTTCTTTGGTCAGAAATCTTGTTCCTGTTTTGTGGAAGGACACGGCCTGGAGCCTGTCCATCGGGTGACCGCAGGGCCTTCCCTAGCCTTTCTGCCTGGATTAACTGCTTCCCCTACATCCGCCCCACGACTGTTGTTGAGTGCCTTTACCTTGGGGCTCTCCTGTCACCTCTGGGCTCCATCCCTGAGACACCAGCTCCTCTGATTCTGAAAAAAACGGTGGACATGGGCTTTGGACCCCTTCCTACCATCTGGGTTTATTAAATAGAGCTGAGTCGCAAATGATTCATTTGGAAGGTCTGGGGAGTGACCTGAGGGGCAAAGAAAAGTCTCCCTGCACTTTTAAAAGGTGGCTGGCCATCTGGCCTGGCAAAGACGCTCATTTCACATTTCCACTGGTACATGACTGAAATCATTTACCATTAAGTTCTATTTGAATAAAATAGTAGTAGACATTTAGGTAATATTACAGGGCAATAAACGTTTAAGAGTCTTAGGGGTATGAGCTTTCCAAACACAGTTCAGACCCAGATGCTAAAAGTATTTCGTATGCATATATTATACATACATATAACCTTCTCAGACTTTTGGCTTTTGCTCACATAATGAAAGAATTTTCCCCCTTTCCCTTTTCTTTCACATTTTGAATTGTTTAAGACTTTCCTGGCTACAGTCCCCTCCCCTATCTTTCCCTTTTTTTTTTTTTTTTTTAAATACACTGGGTAGAAGAAGCATGAGGGAAATGTACTTAAAATTCAAAATGCTTCCCCTTTATCATTACCATGAATCAACACAATAAATGAGCCCCTTCAGAGCACGGTAATAAGAATTTGATAAATCATCAGCCAAAAATTAACTAGATGTCAAAACAATCTTCGGGAAGTGTGATGGATTAGGGGTGATAGCAGCAATTAATCTCCCAGCGTGAGTTCACCAGAGAGACACAATGTAGGGAGATGGATGGGGGCAGTGGTTCAGGATCTACAAGGTCAGGACTCTACTGAAAGGAGTGGGCGGAGGCTGCAGAGAGAGAGAGAGAAGAGTCATCTCTGAGACTGCAGTACCCCGCATCCAGCCGCTGAGCTGGAGGTCAGTTCTCTGCCTTTGAAAAGCTTTCTGTCTCCAGCAGCTCTCTCCCTAATGAGGAGAGCACTTCTCCTCTTGTGCTAATAACTGCCACAAGTCAGCTCATGGGGCTCAACACATGGCCTCCGAGAGTGGGAGGCTTGGAGGGCTTAATTTACCGAGAGGGGTAGCTCCTTGTAGACAATGATGGGAAGGGGAGGGGTCTGGGAGCCGTGACAGGAGCGCCTTGTCTCTGGGGTGCAGAGTTCGGCTGTGGCTGTCCCAGGGCCCAGCCCAGGGAATAGTGATACCTCCACAGAAAGAGGAGAGGGCCCTCCGCAGGCGCCAATCTCATAAATCTCCCTGTTTTGGAAGAGCTGCCTCTTTTATTTGTTTTTTTTTTCCCAGTAGAGTTCACCATATCTGAGGAAATGGCAGTTTGAGAAGAGGATGCAAAAGAGGCCCCTGTTTTTAACTTCCTGGCGAAGGCTGGTGAGGCTGGAATCCTCAAGTAGAGCCACGTCTCCACGTTGTGTGATCACAGGCTCATGAGTCTAAACTGGCAGATGTAGGGCTGTGCTGATAAGGATGGTGGTGGTGAGTGGCAGTGAGCTGGGCATGAAGGAGGAGAAAGAGAGACACACAGCTCCATTTAGCCAGTGGGAGGATCACATCTTCCACTGTCCTGGGAAACACTGCACACTCTTGGGGGTGGTGGCGAAGAGAGCTCCTATGAGTCCTATACAAGCACTGCCGTATTCGGGATGCACTGGGCCAGGCCATGGGAGCTGGGATTCTCAAGTTGTTCCTTTACACCCCAAGGGAAATAGAATTCTTTACTATCAAAGATTCCTAGGAGATTTACGTGGCCAGGGCTTTGATGCTTCTCCCGCTAAATTTGTAAGTGCTTCCTGGCTGGCTTTATAATAATCATAAAAACATTCTAATGCCTGGCAACTGTCTAATGTTTTTTGGTTTACAAAGCTCTGTGACAACCCTGGGTCTTTCCCAAGGGACTCTCGATATTTTTCATGACACACCTTACTAGTATACACCAGAATCCTAGCATTTAGCCACTATATAGTCTATTGGATACTCTTCAGTCTTCACACAAGGGAAGTGAGGTGAGAAAGGTTAAAGGATATGTCATGTATCACTAAACTGATGAGAAGGAAAACAATACTTGATCCTCTCGGCTTTGCCTTCCAGGGCATTTCTCATCTCTAAAATCTCTAGCTCTGATATTGGAGAGGATTTGGGGGTGGGGTGACGCTCTGTAGTTTCCAACTCAACCCAACCCGAATGCACAGAAAATATGCAGAGCTGAACATCTTTTAAAGCAAAGACTTAGCGCTCTCTAGGTGCCAGGAATGAAGGATGGTAACCTGGTCTCGTCTTCAAGAGAAGGAAGAAAACTTGCAATAAAACCACGTCAGCAGAATGGAAGGTTTCCTACTGCCTCACTGTTGACCTTGAGCCAGGGACTCTGTCTCTCTGTGTGGCGGTTTCCTCATCTATAAAGGGGAACGCTAATCCTTCTACCTCATATGTGGTGAGAATCGAATGAGTTTGGGGAACAATCGTTCTCCATAACTGTTGGTTAAAGTTCTCCTGGAGTTGACGGCGTTGCCCTCTCTCCATCACGCCCATGAACTCTCTACTGGTTCCACAGGTCTTAAAGCAAGATCTGACTCTTGTTCTATGACTTCAAGCTCCACAATACCAAGGAAGAGGCTAAGGGTGCTGGTCCAGGCCACCCAGGCCATCTGGCCTCTGGCACTCTGGCCAATGCCAGAATAAAAGGCTTGGGAATGTCAGGGCACCACCCTGTTTTCTCCCCTTCATAGGCTACTTCACCAAGGATTTGATGTCCAGCATTCAACCAATATCCTGCTTTTGGACGGTACTTTACCTTTTCTCAAGTACCTTCTCATAAATTATCTTTTTCTTTCATGAGAGCTTGGATTAACCTAGGCTAGTCCATCTTCCTTTTTCCTCTTCTATAAGCAGCCTCGTTGGGGAAGTTCCCAGATTCTTGTGATTAGCAGCAAACACCTGCTCAGGCTATTTAATTTTTCTGCAACCATATTGTTTCAAAAGATCAAGAGGACTGTGAGTTTAGAGCTGGCCTTTCACAGAGGTCCTGCTGCTCCCTCTCCAGATTCCGGGCAGGGGGCAAGGGAAGTAGGCTGTTCTCTCCTCGATGAGAAGGGGATGTGAACACCAATGGGTTCTGGAAAGTTGAAGTGGCTCTTTAGGACTGACGGGCCCAGACAGTTCATAACTGGCCTTGTTTCACTTTGCTCAATACAGAGTCAAGGATTTCCACAGAGATTTCATGCCTCTACTGTAAATACGCTTATAAAGACTGACAGACATACACACGCAGGCACAAACCTCCACCCACAGTCATATGTTCAGTACATATATGTGGTCGAATACACTCACTGATGTAAATACAAACTGATATCACACACGCACATGGTAGCACCCATGGAGCCACACACAGAGACACCCATATATCCTCACACAGCCGCATATGCAGACATAAATGTACACTGAGACACACACACACTGACAAGGCACCAACCCAGAAAAGAAACACAACAAGGATTTCTGCAGCCTTACACCTGCCTTGGTCTTGAGAACGAGAGGTAAGCTTCTGAGGTCAGGTGCTGTGTACCATCCCTTATCCTTCACTGCGATTCCTAATGCTAGTTCCACACCCTGGATGCTAACTAACTACACTTCATTGACCAGATCAGGGACCGATCGTCAGTAAGCAGGTGTGCAGCCTGGAGGTCAGCCTCAGAATTACTGGGAGACATAGTGTTATGGGTTGAATCATGTCTCCCCGCAAAAAGGCAAGCTGAAGTCCTAACCCCCAGTACCTCAAAATGTGACCTTATGCTGCAGCCACTGTGGAAAACAATATGGAGCTTGCTTTAAAAATTAAAAAAGAGTTGCCATACGATCCAGCAATCCCACTCCTGGGCATATATCTGGAGAAAACTCTAATTTGAAAAGACACATGCACCCCAATGCTCATAGCAGCACTATTTACAATAGTCAAGACATGGAAACAACCTAAATGTCCACCGACAGATGACTGGATAAAGAAGATGCGGAACATATATACAGTGGAATACTACTCAGCCATAAAAAAGAATGAAATAATGCCATTTGCAGCAACACGGATGGACCTAGAGATGACCATGCTAAGTGAAGTAAGTCAGACAGAGAAAGACAAAATACCATACGATATCTCTTATATATGGAACCTAAAATATGACACAAATGAACTTATTTACGAAACAGACTCACAGACATAGAGAACAAACTTATGGTTACCAAAGGGGAGAGGGGGTGGGGGAGGGATAAATTAGGAGTTTGAGATTAGCAGATACAAACTACTATATATAAAATAGGTAAGCAACAAGGTCCTATCATATAGCACAGGGAGCACAGGGAACTATATTCAATATCCCGTAGTAAACCATAATGGAAAAGGATATGAAAAATAATATATATGTATACACGTATATATGCATATATATGTGTGTGTGTGTGTGTGTATATATATATATATATATATATATAACCTTATGTGGAAGGAGGGCCACTGCAGATGTAATTGGTTACATTAAGAAGAGATCACAGGAGTAGGGTGGGCCCTACATCCAGTAGGACCAGTGTCCTTATAAGAAGAGGAGAGAAATACACAGAACGAGAGTGCCATGTGATGACAGAGGCAGAGCCTGGAATGATACAGCTGCCAGCCAAGGACCACCAAAGATGACGAGCAAACCACCAGAAGCTAGCGAGAGGCAAAGAAGCACGGTTTGGAAGGACCATGGGCCTGCTGACACCTTGCTTTTGGACTTCTAGCCTCCAGACTTGTGAGAAAATACTTTCCATTGTTGTAAGCCCTGCAGTGTGTGTCGCTTTGTTAAGTCCCTGGGGAACTAGTCCACACACAGAATTTGAAAAGAAAAAGATGTATTCAATATTTTATGTAATTTTTATATTTCGAACATTAAAACAAAACCGTCTGTTTTAAAAGAACAAGCATCAAAAATAAAGCACCACACATTCTTCTAGCTGGCATGTGTAAGTAGGAGACGATAAGCCTTCTGGTCAAATCCTCCTATGCTTCCCCATTTTCCTGGCTCAGAAACTAAGTCCTCATGGTGGCCTCTGAGGTCTGCTCGACCTCCCCCTGGTGCCTCTCTGACCTCGCGCCCCATCCCCCTCTACTTATCTCCTCCCACTGCCTCTGCAGGAGTCCTCTGCCCGCCTGGAATGTTCTGTCCTGCAAAGCCTCCTAGCTCACTCCCTTAAATCTATGCTCAGATGTCACCCTCTCAGTGAGGCCCGCAACCCCTAAAAATCACCCTCCTCTCAATTCTCCTTACTTTGTTCTATTTTTTCCCCTGGCTTATCACCTCCTGGCATACAATACAATTAACTCACTTTCTATGTATATTGTCTATCTCCCCAAGAGCACGTTAGCTCCAAAAGAGCAGGGATATTTTGTTTGTTTGTTTCTGTTTTGTTCTCTGCCCAGTGCCTAGAATCCTGTCTGGCATTTACCAAGTGCTCAATATATCTTTCTGAAAGAGTGGAAACTTACTCTTCTGCGTCTCTGATGTGCATGGCTGTCCCTCTCTGGGAAGTGTCAGAATCCCTGGGGATTTAATACATATTGGTTTATCTGGGGGACTCTTAGGTTTGAAAACAAAGAAGTACAAAGCTGGGCCCACTTTATACTTGGTTGTGGAGGCCAGTGGATGGAGCCCTGAGCTGGGGCCTCGGGTGGATCATCCGTAAAAGACAGGTGAGCCCACCTGCTACCCACTTCATGGTGGGTGTAGAGAGGACGGAGGAGATGATGCATTTAAAAGTGCTCGGAGGTCCTTAAACAAAATGCCTGCTATGCAAATTGTGTGTTATTACATAAGCTAAAACCCGAAGTGTATCAGGAAGTAGCTGAACTGAATCACAGCCCATCTCTGAGCAATTTTTTTCCCCTGAGAAATTTAATAGAACGGCCTACAAAACTATGATGCAACTTTCTTTCACATATCAAGTGCTCCTACCTTCTAAATTTCAGCCCAGGTGCTATCTTCTTTTTTTCCTGGATGGTAAAACAGACCCACGGGAGAATTTCTGGATTGGACTGGATGGGGGTAGGCTGTGCACATCACTGGGCCGTGAAAATGCTTTTAGAATTTATCTTCTTTTACAGTGGTTCTTACTACAGGGAATACAATGTATGACTCAGAACAAATGGCTGCATATTTAATTATGTCAAACTCTAAAGCATTTTCTGTTTCATATTTCAAGTGTGTCTCGTTGTGCAGGGGATGTTGAGAATTAAACTATGTGATGTTACTTCTTTTTAAGAGCAGAACTACAGAGTACAGACCCTGAATACTATTTCCTTCTTCCTTTGGCTCGTGGTCGTGTTATTTAGCGCCCTCTGCTGTTTGGAGGAAGGATGACAGAGCTTTGGTTAACTGCCTAGCCTACTTCAATCACACAAAGACAGTTTTTTTCTTCTTCAGCAGATTTTAGTGCAAATATTAACCGACATCCATTATGATTCTGAATCCTATTAAGTTGCTGTTGAATGGCTCTCCTTGGCCACCCCACTTGTTTAGACAGAGCTGTTCAGGATGTTATGCAATGACTTTCCTAATCTAGCCTATGTTCGCCTCCCCAGAACTGTCTCTCATCATGATACCACCACTTCTACCCTGTGTTCCCACCATACGGGTCTACCTACAGCTTTGTGACTATGTCAGGCCTTGTGGTCTCTACGATTGCTCATGTCATCTTCAGTTTGTTTGATTCCTGCCTACCTTCCTTCCCACACCACCTTGCTAACTTCTACTGGTCCTTCAAGGATGCAGTCCAAACATTATCCTCCAGGAAGCCTTCCCCGACCACCCCTGCCTCCAATTTGAGCTCAGGGGCCTTTAGCCCCTACGGCTTCTTCTGTATTTTTCTGCTTGTTCTGCGCTTCCTATGAAAACACATGGTTAGTTATACATTTTATTTATTTATGTACCACCAAACACACACACACACACACACACACACACACACACACACACACTCCTACCGCAGGACATAACACAGACCAAATATTTAGTAAGTGCTGGATGAATATGTGATGTTCACAGTCAGACTGTAAGCTGTGAACCAGTAGTTCAAACCCAACCCAAATAATTCCAAACCTACGATTTTTTTATTACAATAGGTGGCTACCTGGTAGACAGTGCCAAACCATCTCTAGTCCCACTCCTGCTTTCACTCACAGTTTGTGGGTTTGGTATTAGCCTACAAGAGATCCTTGGAAATTGTTGTTTTTCACCTCTGTTGCAGAAATTCGACCTCCTCTTCCTGAATCCACATATGTTGAAGGGGTTGTATTCAACCTTCCCGTTATACGCAACGAGACGGCATCCTTACCAAGAGGAAAAACATCTAGTTATTTATTTACTCAGTTCAAAAAAATAGAAGAAAGGCACACTGTGATCACAATTTCTCTAAGCAACGCCATAAATACTATTATCCTCTGTGATTATTTTGACTTGATTTGAAATGATTATTCAAATAGTTACATGAATGACTAATCAAAAGGATTGTTAAGACTGCCTTACACGTGTGAAATACTTTTGCAATAATAACAAGGTGTGTAGGGAACTTATATTACGTTTTTAATTGCTTTTGTCAGTCAAAAACCTCCACCGAGCACTCACTTGAAGCTGAGTGCTGCACTATAGCAGGAGATGGCCACACAAAGAGAGCCCAGGAGACCCACGATTAGCTTGAACGCTTGGAGCATGTGTGTTCTGCTTAGTTAGGTTTTCAGGTGAGCTCCTGGGGAATCCCTCATGAACTGTCATGATTTTGTTTCAACTCTCTTAAAAATCTCGGTCAAACTTTCTGAAAAGATGACGCCCCTTGCACAGGCGTCTAGCTCCCTCTCCCTCTGATTCTAATCGAAACGACCAACACAGTCTAAAAACAGGAAAAATTCTGTTTCAGTGCAGGAAGCAGAGGAGGGAAGTCAGCCACATGGGAAACACGTGAAAAAGTTGCATCTAGATGTGGCCCAGAAAGACTGGAGTTGAAGTCGAAAGGCACTAGCTTTGGAAGTAGATGACTGGGTTTCCATTTCCAGTTTTGCCAACAACTGAGACACTGAATCCCACCATTGCCACCTCGGTGACTCAGTGTTCTCATGAATGAAAAATGAAGGTGCTGGCGCAAATCAGCTTTCTATGAGACCACGTTGGTTAAGGCACAGCAACCATGGAGTGAGGAATAGCATTATTTCTACAACCAGCGATAAGGATTCTGATCTCAGATCTCTCACATGCTCCTTGTGTCATGTTGGACAAGTTATTTGAACTCTCTGAGCCTCAGTTTATTCATCTGTAGAAGGGGCGTAGTGATGCTTGCCTGTCCAGATCGTTGCAAAGACTAAACTATCTAATGCATGAAAAGTCCATAGCAAAGTGTCTGGCACATTTTCAGCACTGACTAAAGGTTATTCTTATTATCAGTACTATTCTTTATAAAACTAAAGGAACATACCACAAATTTGTCATTATACTTGCACCGTCCTATATTCATAAATACAATCACCACAAATCCTATCTGGAATGAAGTTGAAGATACATACATATACATATATGTGTGTGTGTTTATCTATAAATATATATGTAATACATGTATATGTGCATGCACGGTAAATCATATACAGTACACACATATATGTGGAAAAATATTTACATATGTGATAAGGAGATGATGAAATGACTAGAGACCAAGGTAGATAAGATGAACTTGGGATGGTTTTCCACAGCATGTGAATTAAAAAAACAAATCTCATTTTGATAAGATGAAAAATTTCAGGATTGGTTAGGCAGAAGTCTGATCAGCTTGCATAAAAAGACAAACAAATTAATAGTTGGCTAATTAGTCTAATTGATATGGTTGGTGAAAGTAAACAAGCAAGCCCAGGAAGGGGTCTCAGGAGCCACCTGGGCCAGTGGAGAACCTGCTCTTGACCCTTCACTTCAGACTCCAGAAACATTTTGGCCATGGGTCCGTCTTCAAAGGCTGTCAAAAGCAGGTATCACAACCCCTACTGCAGTGACTCTGCCACGCTCATCGACAGGTCTATTACTCTCCTTCTGGCTACATTCCCAAACTCCCAAGACAGAATCTAATTGGGTCGATTAGTTACCCATCAGTAACCCTTATTAGGTAGAGTTGTTGAATCAAACCACCTGTTGGCTGTGCAGTTTCCTGGTTTGCACTTGGCTGCTGTAATCTTATGGACTGAGTTGTGTTTTCCCAAAAAAGACAGGTTAAAGTCCTAAGCCCCGGTACTTCAGTATGTGATCTTACTTGGAAATAGGGTCTTTACAGAGGTAATCAAGTGAAAGTGAGGTTGTTAGGTTGGCCCTTCTTTCAATCTCGATAAATTTGGATACAGAGACATGCATAGAGGGAGAACAGTGGGAAGAGACACAGGGAGAATGTAGAATGCCATTTGAGGGCAGAGGCAGACATTAGCATTCTGCTTCCACAGCCAAGGGGCTTCTGGGGCTACCAGCAGTTGGAAGAGCCAATGGAAGATCCTTCTACAGTTTTCAGAGGGAACATGGCCCTGCCACACCTGGATTTTGGACTTCTAGCCTCTGTAACTGTGAGACAGTTTTTCTTGTTCTAAGCCACACAGCGAGTGGTACTTTGTTACGGCAGCCCTGGAAAACAAATACATGTGTCCTTTCTAGCCTTTTTGTTTGTGTCTATTCACATAATCCAACCTACAGCAACTCCTAAGCCAGGAACCGCTGGTGGCAGCTGTGGAGGCTGTGAGTGTGGCACACAGACAAGATCTCATTGAGATGAGCCTTCAACAAGTGTCTGATGAGGTTTTATGCCTTAGTATTTTATAGCACAATTCATTTATGTTTAGATGTCCATTCAACTATATAACTCGATAGCATCCAACCAACAGACTGTGGTTTTCTTGAGGGCGGGGACTGTGTCTTGCTGCAGGTGGGCACGGTAGTATTATGACTGAGAGCAGGGACTCTGGAGCCACACTGCCTGGGCATGAATCCTCCCCTCGCTTACTAGCTGTGTGACCTCCAGCAAGTTTCTTAACCTCTCTGTGCCTCAATTTCCTCTTCCATTAAACGGAGACGATCATAGTAGTACTTACCTCTTGATCTACAGATCAAGTGAATTACTTCATGTAAGGTACTTAAAACAATGCTGGGGACAATGAAACAGTCCATCAATGTTACTTGTCACACAAGTTTCGCATTCCCCAGAGTTTAACATGGGTCATGACATGGATTAAGAGCTCAGTGGATGTTTCTGAGTTAGACGACAAAAAAAATAGTGCTGTTTCGAGTGAAATTATTATGCTTTGTCCAAGTGATGGAGGAAACAAGAGAGAAGTATTGGGGGGAAAAAGCATAAAATCATAATCTTGGTCTGTAACATTCATAGCAGAGAACCTAAAATGTGTGCCCTCATGGTCGTGGGAGGCCTGTGTTTTCTTTAAAGGGAAAACTGGGAAGAGAGGGTCAGGATAGAGATCCTCTGAGTTCTCATATATCTCCGACTTCTTTCAATAGGATTATAGAGGCGCAGGAGGGGAGGCCATTTGGAGAAAGACTGTTACACACCTACTGGGTTGATAAAAGATCAGTTTAGTCACCAGGGCTTATGATTCATTGCCTCCAAATTGATTTGGGAAAGAGGTTTTCAGTCCAATTCAGTCTGAGACAGAGAGGAAAACAATTAGCATTAACACACTGAGAAAAGAAAAAAAAAATGACCCATTGCTTTTCAATGGAATGGAGGGGTCTTTTTTCTCGCAAAAAAAAAAATATTAATATTCTAAAGACATGACTATTTTCATAGTAAGTAATGTACAATGACCCTTCACTGTTGTTTCCAAGCCATTTCACTGAAGTTTCTTCATAGCTTCAAAACTCAGATAACATCTGTTGAAATGTCAACCCTGTTAGACCACAGTGAGTCCACCTCGTATCACAAAAAGTGCATGTTGGGAATTCCCTGGCAGTGCAGTGGTTAGGACTTTGCCGTCTCACTGATGAGGGCCCAGGGTTCAATCCCTGGTCCAGGAACTAAGATCCCGCAAGCCTCATGTTGCTGTCAAAAAAAAAAAAAAAAAAGCATGTGGGCCATTGGCCAAAATGGCTAGGTGGACAGGCCCATTTCAGAGCTAGAGGTTCTCATCCATTGAAATCCCTGAAGATTCTTCCTTCTTGTGAGGCTTCCACTCACTGCCCTGTATAGACACGAGTCTTTACAGCAAACGTAGTGCAGCAATGGAAGCCCTCACAATTCTTCCTCTTAAAAGGGAGGGAGAAAAAAAGGTATCCATTTGTAAAGGCACTCTTGAGACTGTGTGTATTTTTAGATCTGAGCCCCACATAGGACAGATAGTTAATTTGCCTGAAAGTGGGGTGCCATGTCATCAGGGCCAGGTATGCCCCTTATTGCTATACTGCCTCTCTCCTGGGCTGAGAGAGCAAACAATCTCTTCCACGTAAAGTGACAGGCCAGTGGCAGTTCCTGATGTCAGCAATTGGGGTCTGGGCGGCAGATTCCCCTCCCCTCTCCACCCCCACCCCCGGAAGTGGCCCCTTTGGAACTGGGCAAGGAAAACCCATGTTCAGCCCAACCAACTAATGTTCAATTTCCTAGCAGAAGTTCCTTTTCCTTTTCCTCATTTTTTCCCCCCTGAGAAACTTTCCATCTTAAGTCAAATGTGCCTCTAACACTTTCAAACGATTATCACTTTCCTCTGTGTCATCTTTAAAATTGTATTATTGCCTTCAACTCCCCCTCAGTTTTCAGGACCTGATCCCATTCTTTTCATTTTGAAAATAGCCTGGGGCCAAGATGGGAAAAGAAACAACCTGCAAACCAATTTTTAAGTGGTTTTTAACTTACCCAAAACTTCAAGTTATTGCACCTTTTAAATCTCGATAGATCTATTTGTAGAAATTATACCAAAATCAGCAATTTCCCTGTTCTCATCTTCCCTCAATCACTCCTCTGATGAAGGCTTTGCAGAAATCCTCCTGTATCCAGGTGGCTGTAGGAGGCACTGTTTTGGGTGTAATCAGATCCCAGAGGGGCTTTTTCAAGGAGGCTGAGATTCTTTTGACAGAAACTTTGGAGAAGTAGAGTGGGTATAATGAAGTCCAGAATTTTCCAGACTCCTCTTAATATATCCATCATTGTTCAGCCCCATCACTGCCATGTCAACTCTCTTGTTTCTGATTTAAGCTGTCAGACTCAGTAAAATTCCCCCGACTGTTTTAGCATATGTGGCAGGACACTGACAAGATGTTACTTACACCTAATGAAGGCTGAGAGCATAATAAACTATCCCAGCATCCTAGCAACCCAATTACCCTGGGTTTCCAGTTTTCCAGATCTTGACCTCAGCACTTTGAAATTCACGAGAATTTGATACAGGGATGCTTAGGACTCTTGCAGTGGCCACCTTTTGGCTTTAACATCAACATGGAAGATAAATGGAGCAAAGAGAATTTAAGGAAAGAGGTAGGAACGTCACATCAAGGGCCAGAATGGATATCTCTGACCTGATAAGAATGTGTGTTTAGACTGGATGATCTTTAGTTCCGCTTTGCCACTTTCATTGTCCCCGTGGACAGGGATAAATCCAGTAGGTCATAGATGGGGAATAAAAAAATCATTTGCAGGAAAGATAAAGAGGAGGAAATGAATACTGTGCTTAGCACAACGACTGAATATAGAATGTGCTAAGCTCAATAACAGCGAAATTGATCCCCAAAATCATTATTAAGAAGGCCATGGGATATGATCGGGGGTGGGGGGGGTGGGGGGGGGGTGGGGAGGAAAATACTCCCCGATGCTCTGGTGGTCTAAATCCAGTTTCATTGCAGCCCTCTGGTGCTGTGGATGGAGTCGTGCCATCTTGGCCCCGGGCGTGGGACTGTGGCCGTCCCGTTGTGACTCATCCCTCTCTCCACCTTTGTCTCCTGCTGACTCAAGGCCTCTTTGGAGTGCTGGCCGTCCCCTCCCATGGCAGAGTGAGGTCACCGCCTGTTCCAGTCCACAGGGCATTCTGACATTTCCCACCACTCACCCACAGTCCCCAGTAAGAATTCACAAATCCAGTTAAGGGTGAAACTTGGCCATTTCCTCTGTGGAACACAGAGGTTTTATGTGATGACAAGTGAGTACATTTCTCCTCTGCTCAAGTCTCTCCAAGTCTTATACAGTTGCCAGAGGTAGGGGGTAAAACCCAGCACTTTGGCAGCCATAAACAGGCTTTTATCTTCAAAAATGCTTCCATTGTTTCTTTTTGCCTCAAAAAACATTTCTTTTTTCCTTTTGTGTGTGCATAGGTAAGAGGGAGAGTGATATTTAATTTTCTTTTGCTTGGTAGGAGACGAGGAAACATTTGAGGTGAAATCACAACTTGTCCAGCTCCTTGTCTGATGGGTCTGTGAGGCTCCTCCCTACCTCCCTTGCCAGCTCTAGGGTCTTGTGAATTCCTTGGCAGGGCCCTGGTCTTCTCCTGTAGGGGATTAGTCACAAAGCACATTCATCCTTCAATATCTCAATGACCCAGCCAGGAGTCGAGAAGAACTCAATTTCCTGGCCTGGCTCTTTTAGACTCTGATCACTCCAGTGGTGGAGACCACTCAGTGGCAGAACACATGTGCATGTTTTTAAACAGAGCGCAGAGCTCTTGCCGGTGGATGACCCAGACACTTCGCCAGGCTGTTAGCCTGCAGAAGAGGAACCCTGGGAAAAAAGAAAGAAAAAAGAAAAAAAAAACAAAGAAAAGGAAAGGTTAATAATCATGGACAAAACACAGTGAAAAGCATCAGGGATTTGTGTGATTTGAATGGAGAGGGTCTTGTTCAGCTTCATATAAAGCCAAGTGACATCTCTCCCTCGGGTGCATTTACAGGTTGTCTCGGCATCAAGAAGCAGGGGAAAAGGGAGGGGGGTGAATAAGAGTTAGAAGGTTTGTTGACTCCATCATGAAAAGCAATACGTTTCCAGAAACAAATTCATTTTAATAAATAGGAGACTTATTTAGTAAATGTAGTTCAGTGAGAGACTGTCTTTACCTCGGCAATGTCAGGGCTCTAAATAGTGTCTCTGAGGCCATTGGGATTTTCATTTACTGGAGAATCCCGTGTTCTGTGGTCTCCCTTCCCTCACTCAAGCTGGGACAGGGAGTATCAGGTACAAGCTCTCCTGCTGAAGGTGTCTGGCTTTTCTGATTGGCACTAACCCCCCACCTTGCTGAGAAGATTGACCAACTTCAGGTAATCATGGACTTTTGGAACTGGAAGGACTTGAGGATTTATCTTACCCAACATCACACTCCTTCCCGCCAGCATTTCAGGGATTAGGAAGCCGACGCCCCGAGGGATCACGTGAGGTGCCCAAGGTTTACAAATGACGGGAAGTGTGATTAAAATCCGTGCCCCAGGATGACATCCACTTTATTTCTCTCTCTTCTTTACCAGCATGTCTCAAAGTATTATTCTGTGGAATAATGCAAGGGCTATAGTATGTTAATAAATTTAAAGCAAAAGGAGAGAAAGAACTAGAGAGAGCGAGAGAGAAAAAGGGAAGGAGCACCTTGATTAAAGAAGTTTAGAAAATATTGGCTTTAGCTAATTTAAGCAGATTTCTCTTTTGCAAAATGCCAGCTCTTTTTCGTGCAGCATCTCAAAGTTGACTACTTCTCTAGGACATGCTTTGGGAAATATTTCCCAGCATTCAGCTCAGCCCTTCTGTGACTCGTTGAGTTAGTTAGCAAACTGCCTACTTTCACTCCTCTTGGCCAACAGCTCTTCAATGGTCAACAACCAGGACAAATGTTTTATTTTGCAAAGAACACCAGAAGAGGGCTGTGAGCCCTGGGTCCTTCGCTTCTGCCACATCTATTTGTACCTCCCTAAATCAACTGCTAATCTCTCTAGACCTCAGTTGCTCCACTTAGTTGCAAACTGTAAAATGATGATGTGGACTCAGCCATCCAAATGATCTCCCGGGCTCCTTCACTATTTCTGAGTTTGGATTGTGGCGATTTTCTGCCTGGGAAAACATTAGGAGAGAGATTTGCACAGTTTCCCACTCAGGAGGTTAATCGCAAACTCTCAAGTCCTTAGACATTTTAAAAAAGTGTCTAAGCAGAAAATATTTCAGAGATGAGGCTGCTTCATCATTGATAACTCAGAATCCCCAAATTCAGAGTTTCAAGTGAAAAAAAAACAAAATTAGAATAAAAGTAATCCCCTAAGTGCTTACATTTCAGGGAAAACAAAGGCACTTTGAATTCTGGACCAAAATCCAAGTCAGAGTTTCATTTCATTGCTCTAGTTGACTCCATTCTGAATTTCTGATCTACAGGCTTGGTCCTGATGTGGTACTTGGGCTGGAATTCTTGAGGGTGATTGACAAATAGAAAATAGAATGTCGGTGCATTTCAGGAGACTGTATGATTGACATTGGCAAGTGGGGTTGAAAGGGGTGTTACAGACAACAAAACAACAGAATGCCCCTGGCTCTGGAAACTCCCCTTGAGACTCACAGGCATCGTTCTGAACTGCTAAGTTTCCTTAGATCCTTGACGGATGTCTTGGGGCTTCTAGACCACCATGGAGCACGATTTCTCCTCACCAAGGGCCAGTGGTGGTATAGCAACCAAACAGGGAGAATTTAGGGCGGTTCCTTTCCCAATCTGCAGGTTTGATACAGGTGCTCTTCTCCCACTTTGTCTAGAAACGTGTAGAAAGTTCTGGATGAAAACTTTTCCCCTTCTGCTTCCACATCTGCCTGCTTATTCTCTGAGAGGAAGAAGAGGAAAGCTGGCTGCTGCCCTTCCTGTCAGGGGTGAGTGTGGTTCTCAGGCAAGGCTGGCTTTGATCCTCCGGATTTGTCCTTGGTCCCTGTGTTCATCCAAGGCTCTCTGGTGTCCCTTTATCACTTCCCCCCACCCCACCCCCCCACCGATGTGCTGTGTGTGGACTTTTTGGAGTCAGCAGGAGGGGTGGTAGTTGCTGACTGCCAGCCATCAATCAAGTGCCAAAGCCACTTCACAGCCAGGGCTGCAAGCTCATTGGCTCTTGGGAAAGGCCTCATAAGATGGTTAGAGGGAGGAGTGCATCTCCTCTCCCTGACTTCCGACAGGGTTGAGATGCTGGGGTGGAAGAAGGCTGGGGCAGACACAGAGAGTAGAAATAGGGGGAAAGAAAACAGACTTTAGGGAAGCTGAATTGGGGAGATGGGCGATCTTTTGAATGTTGTTTGCGGGTATTTAGAAGCCGTTCATGCTGATGGGTCAAACTAAAATCCATTGCCTTCCATTAAGAAATTAAGTGATGTGCTCAGTGAAAGGCACTTCTTTGTCCATAACAGTCTCAGGGCACAGGGAGCCAGCTCCCTCTTCCTTAACCCTGGGTTTGACTTGCCACTGGCTTTTTTTCTGAAGGGATCGTGGAATCCCAGGGATGGGGAGTGTAGCCTTTGAGCTGTTGCTCTCCAGTTGCTGCCAAACACCTGTCTCCAGGAGCGATCTGAATCTAGCACAGTGTTAAGAAACCCCAAGACCAACAAGTAGGTATTTACCATCGGGGATCCCGACTTCTAGCCCATTATTCATCGGGTTGGATGAAGCCGGGTCCCTCCATTCCCCATGTTCCCATCCTTGGGGAACACTTTTTTTTTTTTTTTTTTTGCGGTACGCAGGCCTCTCACTTTGTGGCCTCTCCCGTTGCGGCCTCTCCCGTTGCGGAGCACAGGCTCCGGACGCGCAGGCCCAGCGGCCATGGCTCATGGGCCCAGCCGCTCCGCGGCATGCGGGATCCTCCCGGACCGGGGCATGAACCCGCGCCCCCTGCATAGGCAGGCGGACTCCCAACCACTGCGCCACCAGGGAAGCCTGGGGGGGAACACTTTTAACGTCCCGCAACTGGCAACAATTTTCTAAAGTTAGAGTTTTTCTGTTTCTTTCTGTCTCCTTCCAAGCCCCCCGTTTTGCCTTCCTGCCCACCAGCCTTGGTTAACGGGTCTCTTGTTCTGCCTGCTGCTTGCTGCCTGGATTTTCTGGGTATATCCTAGAGGAGCTCTCAAGAGAGCAACAGCCCACTTTAGGAAGGAGAGGACAAGCAAAGTTTGAGGATGCTTTCGTGACTCCGTGACAGAATGGCATCCAGGAGAGGGTGGACAGAGCCTGTGGAAGAGAGATCCTGAGAACGGAAACTTGTTAGCTCAAGGGCTTGTGATGGTCAGATTCACCATAACTCCCCACCCCTCAAATGCAGAAAGGCTTGTGGGTTTTGCCAGATTCCCAGATCCCTTCCTGCTTTGAAGTGGGCCATGTTTTTCTGTGTTGCTGTTGCCCGGGAAACTGTGGTCCAGCTTTGGCCTCAGAAGGCATCTCAGTGGGCTTAAAAGGCTTCCCAATCGTTGCTAAAGAAGCCACCGCTAGCCAAACAGCCGTCATTCTGCAGGAAATGTAAATGAAGCAGGAAGCTGCATTTATGTCCTTCAATATTTTTTATTGAACTATATTTGATTTACAGTGTTGTGTTAATTTCTGCTGTACAGCAAAGTGATTCAGTTATACCTATGTATACATTCTTTTTTTAATATTCTTTTCCATTATGGTTTATCATAGGATATTGAATATAGTTCCCTGTGCTATAGAGTAGGACCTTGCTGCTTATCCATTCTATATATAAAAGGAGAAGCTGTGTTTATGGATTTGTGGGAAGGTAGCACCAAATATCTTTTTCTAAAAACACCTTCAAGATCAGTGCTAAGAAAGAAAATGTACCCTTCATTCATTCATTCAATAAATACTTATTCACCTTGTTCTAGGTGCTGGGAACATACGAACAACAAGAATCAGACCCTCAAATCTCCTTTTCACTTTAGTCGGCACCCTCCCAAGGAGAGTCAGACCATAACGACACATAGATCAGTCAACGAGATGATGTTTGGGTGGTGAGAAGTGTTGTCTGAGTGCGGAAAGCAATACCGTGGTCTCCAAGTTTTCTGCTCTCCCAGCTAATCATAAAAATGAGACTTTACCATCATGTTGTACAGCTAATAAAGCCTTTTCATGTGTATGTCACACTGTCCTCCCGACAAGCTCATTGTGGGCACACCAAGTGCTGTTATCATTTTACAGATGAAGCAACGAAGCTGGGAGAGTGGGGGACTTGGACGCAGTCACGTATCAGATACACTGCGTGCCAGATCGTCTCATTCCACATTTACTGACACTTCCTCCAAACCTCGTCACCTCCCTATGCCTTCAAGATCGTGGGGTCCTTGAGATCTACGCTCGCAATAGTCAGGGCCTGAGAGTTAAGGATAAAGGGAAACATATGTCAGTGGAGGAGGGTCTGCCGCCTTTCAGAGGAGAAGAGTTTTTCCCGAGAGCAGGAAAGTTCCTGAAGTGGCCTTTGGCTTAGCTGAGGCTCTGCCTCATCTCTTCCTGACATGGTTCCTGGGAAGAGAGGAGCTGGGCTGGCTGCAGTGGGAGATGTAGGGAAGGTTGTCATTTCAATGTTGTCTGTTATCCATCCACACGGCCCCTGGGGCCCTATTTTCAGACTTGTCTGCTTGCCCAGAAAGGGGCAGGCCTAAGTTTCACAGAAATTAGAAGCACATACACTTGGCCTAAGCCACAGAAATGATGAAGAGATGCATGCTGGTTCAAACCAGGGCCTTCAACACTCAGGAGCAGAGGGGGGACTTTTTTTCTCCCTGCTTAAAAGTGAAGTCCTCTAATTAGAATCAGAGCTTCATAGAATATTAGAATTGCAATGAATTTCAGAGATGACAGTCCAAGCACTTCAGTTCACAGATGAAGCACTGAGACAAGGGCACTTGGGGAGAGTCGAACGGTGATTTGGTTAGTACCAGGGCTGGGGCAGGGATGCAGCCCTCCTGACTGAGTCCAGGGCTCTTTCCTCCCCTTC
This sequence comes from Phocoena sinus, assembly GCF_008692025.1. NCBI lineage: Eukaryota > Metazoa > Chordata > Mammalia > Artiodactyla > Phocoenidae > Phocoena > Phocoena sinus. The sequence goes on along the minus strand of NC_045783.1, from coordinate 29,208,376 downwards.
AGGATGCCTTCTGCATTAGCTCCAAAAATAACGACCTTGGGGACCGCTCAGGCAGAGAAGGGGCTCCAGGGCTAGAGGCTGATCGCATCCTCACCTGACTTTTGTATTCAGCTTCGCGAAGGCCCCTTTTGAAGCCTCTGGCAGGCTGGTCCCGTGACTGCTGCTGGGAGAGGGTGATAAATCACGATCTGTGCAGGGAACGGCATCCTGCGTTCTGCATGAGCATCTAAGCAAGAAGAGCCTCTTAGGGAGGAACTCACTCCCTGTTGCAACTATATCATACCTTTTACAAAAAGTCACCTCGAGGTCACTGTTTTTTGTCCAGTATTTCAATACATTAAATGCAATTACTTCATTGTTGATTTACCTGTCATTACGGGCATGCGTTTGAACATGATTTATTGAGTGAGTTTTGTGCCAGTTGACTTGCAGTAGATTGCACAAAATTCAAAGGGGCTCATTTGCTTGGCATTACATTAGAGGCGCGATGATTGCAACACAAAGCAACGTAAATGAATTCTGAGAGCCTCCATCATTCATGTTGTCATGTACTGAATCCTATTATTATTTATTACCATAATTGTACTGTGTTTCCTGGGGCGATAAATTAGGACTGATGGGCCCCACTGACAGTCAAGGGCTGGACTCGCTCTATATAATTTAATAGGGATACTGTAGGGTCTGTGTGTTTGGAGGAGATTTTGGTAATAGTAAAAAAAAAGAAAAATGAAAGGGAATTTCCTTCTTTTTTTGCAAAAGGTACAAAAACCTTCCAAGGTTTTTTTCTTTTTTTTTTTTTTTTCTTTAATGCTTTGGCTGCATTTGAAGGCCTTGATACAAGCTGAACTATAAGAAAGAAAAGTTCTGCCTTTCAGCACAAGATGGTTAAAGCTCATTGCCTCATGCCAGTCTTTTCCATATCGGATGCTGACAGGTGGTGTTCACACCCTCTCACACCAACGGGGCATCCTCCTGCGTAGGGAAGGTAGACTTGGCTGAGAATCCAATGGTCAGTGTGATGGGGGCAGCGTATTAACACATTCACCTACTTCTGGCTGATGGGCCCTGGGTATCTGATCTAACAGGGCAATGCTTCTGGAGAAACTGAAGGGTATGTTTTTCCTAGAACAACAGAGAAGGAGCAACACAGATGATAGATACAAATTTGCTTTACAAGATGTTAAAGTGCTGTACAAATGCCAGCAGAAGGTATTATTAAAATCAAACAAGGCAAATGCCGGAAGAGAGCTTAGAGGTGATCAGATCCAACCATCTCGCTTACAGATGAGAAAACTGAGGCTCAGGAAGAAGAACAGTCACTAGAAATACCCTGCTAACCCCAAGTCATATGAGAACATAATAACTAGCCTTGTGCTGTAGTGAAGTCCAAGGAGTTCTGATGAGGTGTAGAATCAGACATTACCAAAGGGCGCGGTCAAGGGAAGAGCCCAAAGAGTCTTAACCCTCCCGCTTTGTCTAAGTAGAAAGGAGTATGACTGCAGATAAGGCCAGGAAGTAGTTGTGAGTCAGTGTTAGCCAAGAATCTCTTAGAATCCCCGTTTAGCATAAATCCTGTTGGCTCAATTTTACTTCAGAAAATAATCAGTCTGTCTTTGACCCCTGAACCAGAGGTCAGGGATTTCATCAGCTCCTGGAAAGAAACTTTTGGATAGTCTATGTTAGTCTTTGGTCCCCAGTCTTTATCTATTTCTATCATAAATATCCTGTTTGCGAGCTCAGTGTTAATGTAAAAAAGGGGATCCTGAGGAATGAAACTAGGAAAGAAGCTGAATTCCGTTCAGGGAGTTAGGATAGACTTGCTACCAGCCTGCTATACCTAATCTCCCCAGTAGAGACCCCATGGAAGGAGCTGTATTTTCAATTACCCAGGAGCTTAAAGGAAAGATTTCATCCCACTTGTCTGAATTCAGCTGTGTTTATACGTGGCACTGAGCGGTTTTCTTCAGACTGATCCAGGCAGTGCCATAGAATCGATGCACGGCCACCTGGTCGATCCGATTCAGTTGTTAAAACAAGGGAACTCATCGGACCACTTCCTAAAAATCAGATCCGATCCTCTGTGTGTATTTTGTGCCTATCCCCTGGGCAACTGGCATGAGAATCAGAAATCAACCCAAATAAGCTAAGCCAAAAGCCTCAGAGAGCTCCGGCCCACGCCAGGCCCACCCCTACAGATTAGACACCACAGAACACCTCTATGCTCGGCCAGTTGTACACGTGATCCAAACAGCACCCCGCGCACCCCTTGGGTTGGAAATGACAGGGGGCCCTGGCATCCTCACATCTCAAGGCAGGTGTCAGTCTTCGGTTTCACAGGCTTAAGGAGCAGTCAATCAAGAAAATGGAGGCAGGAAATAGTAGCAGAGGGAAAGGACTTATTACTGCCCTCCCAATGGATGCTGGATTTCGGGAGGGATCCCCCACACAGAGTGGGCCCCTTCATTTCTTTCTGGATGACCTCAGGGCGTCAAAGGAAAAGCTGTGTCTACCGTCACCACGTGCTGACCTCATGATCCAAGTCTTTCATCAGCAAGGGGCGGGGGGCGGTACTCACACCATTAGCAAAAGGAGTCTTAAACTTGATATTTAGTCTCTGATTCATGCTTTTCCAGAGACCTTGGCTGGGGGCCTAAGCGGATACCATGTCTCCATCAAAAATTCGCTCTTGGGCTTTCCTGGTGGCGCAGTGGTTGGGAGTCCGACTGCCGATACAGGGGACACGGGTTCGTGCCCCGGTCCGGGAAGATCCCACATGCCGCGGAGCGGCTGGGCCCGTGAGCCATGGCCGCTGAGCCTGCGCGTCCAGAGCCTGTGCTCCACAACGGGAGAGGCCACAACAGTCAGAGGCCCGCGTACAGCTTAAAAAAAAAAAAAAATCACTCTTGCTGGTGTCCTGTCTTTTGCAGGACTGTGGACATTAACTAAGTGCATTTGTCTATTTATATCATGGTTGTGGCCATATCAGTCCATTAGAATAAAATCACCACTACCAAAACAGGGACTGGGTAACAGCACTATTAGGATAAAAGGCCTCAAATGATAAAACAGTAATACGGATTATAATGTGGACATTAAAACCGAAAATAGCATACACTCATGAGATTCTGTATATGGAGTAGATTGTTGTGTGACCAAAGGCAGAAGCTCTGGCCAGCCCAGGGCCCAGGTCCATGATGTGCAGGAGCCATTCACCCTGTCTTCTGGCAGATTTACTGGCCTAGTGTGAGTAAATTCCCAGGCCAGGAAGGGTAACAAAGTAAGAGGAGAATCATGATTTTGGGTAGATATACTTACGTTTAAGTTAAGAAGGTAAATATGGCAACGTGGAAGATATTGGGCCAAATGCACACCTAATAGTCAGTGGCCTGAGCCCATTGCCATGTGAGTTATTCATGTGCTAGACCAGGATCAATCTACACCAAACTTACCTCTTAAATATCTTCTTTCTTTGATGGTTTGCAAGGACAAAATTGAAGATAATTAAAATAAATTTACATTAAAACCAAGTAACATTTGTTGTGTTTAGAAATATTCTTAGCTCTCATTTCTTCCTTGCTCAATCCTTTTTTACACACACAGAGAGAGAGAGAGAGAGAAAGAAAGACAAAGAGAGAGAGAGAGAAAGCCCTACTCGTGCTTGCACACATTTTTGTTTAAATCAAGCCAATGGAGCCCAGTGGATCTCAGATGTGTTTTCCCCCAGGTACTAAAGATACAAAGTAAACTGATATGCTTCAGGCAGTAGGACACAGTGGGAACCTGAATGTGTGGACTTTCTCCTGGAAATTCCTACCTCAAAGCTGACGAGCTCCTCTCGCACCACCTGAGCTAGTTCCTTTCTTCTTATTCCTCTAAGAGATATTCTTCTAAGTTTCATGCAATGGTTTTGATCTGAAAGACCCTGCCCACAGGCCTTGCCAGCCACTCAGAAACACCTCTTAACAAGAGAGGATGACATGTCTCCTTGCTCCTGGGTCCTTGCAAAGCAAGTTAACTGCAATGAGTCCAATCATATTTTTTGAGGTCAGAATGTGCTGAGTCCGGAGACTGGCTGATGAGGAAACACTGGTCAGCAGAAAGCATTTTAGGGCCTTTCCTTTCCTAGGAGAAAGCTCTGATGCCCTTGTCCCCGGGGTGGAGCTCTTGGGCTAAGAAGGAGAGCTTGCGCTGTGCTAAAAGCCAGCTTGGGGCTTCCCTGGTGGCGCAGTGGTTGAGAGTCCGCCTGCCGATGCAGGGGACACGGGTTCGTGCCCCAGTCTGGGAAGATCCCACATGCCGCGGAGCAGCTGGGCCCGTGAGCCATGGCCACTGAGCCTGCGCGTCCGGAGCCTGTGCTCTGCAACGGGAGAGGCCACAACGGTGAGAGGCCCACGTACCGCAAGAAAAAAAAAAAACAGCTTGGTTTAAAATCCTGATCCTGCCATCTGCCAGCCGGGTGACTTGGTGCAGGTCAGGAGACCTCTGCATGCCCCTTTAACAGCGTGGTGATGAATGCAAGCCCCTGTCTTGTAGGTCCATGATGTCATCCCTAGCAGGAGCGGAGGAAGCCTGGACAACAGAACTTTGCAAACCTTGAGGTCTGCAGCTCAGTGAGACGGTGAGAGCACTGGACTCCTAAAGAGCCTTCACTGTGGGTCAGTAGAAGAACTGAAGAGTTTTGACCGAGGACATTTTAATGCTCCAGGACAACTCCACCTGTGATGATGGGAATGTCCCATATCTGTCCTCTCCTACATAGAAGCCAAGGGCCCCTAGCACCCAAATGTGGCTAGTGCAATTTGCGAACTGATTTTTAATTTGATTCGATGTTCACTTCTTGAAATTTAAATACTCACAGATGGCTACTGTCTGGGACGACACAGTTCTAGAACAGTGGTTCTCAACTCTGGCTGCGCATCTGAATCCTCCAGAAGCTTTGAAATGTCTTGAAGCCCTGACCTCATACCATTTCAATCCTAGCGTGAGAAGTAAGAGTTCCCTAGGTGATTGTAATGTGTAGCCAAGGTTGGGGCCCGCTGCTCAGGAACGGGCAGGGATTTTGTTGCATAGGTGCTTGTGTCAGTCATGGCTCTTGCCTTGCTAAACAGGAGAGTGATGGAGACCGGCTTGCTCTGGGATGTAGCCACTTGGATTTTTCTCTGTTGAGGACTTTGGTAAGTTTGCTCTTGGAACAAATTCTAGATGCCTCCATTTAGGGCAGGCTAATTGGTCTTGTTTTTTCATGGTCCTGGGCATGTGTCTCCCTTGGCTGATAGGATTGGAGAGCATCCCTGGGTGGGGAGAGGGATGGTTTGGGGGAGGGGTGGGAGGAAGGGACATGGACCAAGCATGCTACAAGGATAATGAGAGGCTTCCTCTCCAAGTTCTGAATAACCCTCCCTCTTCCAGTTCCCCTTTACTTTCCCAAAGGGAAGTTTCATTTCATACCAGTGGTAGGAGGGCTTTAGTAGAAGGACACAGGGGGTTCCTACCTCCTTGTACAGAAAAGTATCATTGATAACTTGAAACCCAATTAGACCAGGAGGGAAAGGCTTTGTTGGGACTGAAGGAGCCAGAATCGGGTTTTAATGAAAAACACATTTTATTTCTAAAGTAACTGGTCTTATGTTCATTCCAGAGAAAGTCCTCAGGGCTCAGAGAAGAGGAATGTAATAAAATGATAACAAGGGCATCATGGCCCCTCACAAAAGCACCGTCCCTGTAAGTGGTTACTTCAAGGGCTTCTCCTGCTGCTTCCCCAGTCCTTGCTGGGGGTGACTGGTGGACCTTATTCTTATATGAAGTCAATGCAGGTGAAGGCAGCCCCCTCAAAAGCTGGGAGGGAGTCTGCTGAGAGACAGACATCCTCTAGAAATGGAAACAGAGAGCAGAAAAGGTATAATCAGATGGTCTTCACAGCCCGCTGGACGGTGCCTGAGCCGGGAGACCTCCCTCCCCACCGCCAGCCCTCAGCCCAGTTCCAACATCTCACCACCCAACTGTGGAGAAGAGGCAAGGAAGGGTGAAACAAGCCTTCAAGGAAGGAGAAGCTCTCATCTGAAGACCTAGAAAGGCTCAGAAATTCCAGTTCTGGATTTCTTGTTAATGGACTCTTCTTAGACTTGACACAGCTTCACCCTGTTTTCGCCACATGAGCCACTTGGCTCTGCTGGAGGGAAAGAATCCCTAAAGAGCACGGAAGTGTCAACAGCTGTTGATGGTTTCCCTTTCCATATTGACCCCGAGGCCCTTGGTACCATTACCCAGTAGTGCTCACAGCCTCCTTTCTGATGGAAGGGAATTCCCTCCACCCAGGACTCTGACCACTGCCTGTCTTCAGCACATACTAAGTAAAAGACCTGTTATAGGTAGTATCTCATTTAATTCTCAAAATTATCTCCATTTTGTTATCTATGTTTAACAGAAAGGATAAGTGGCTTATCCAAATCCCACGTCTGTTTTCTTTTTTTAACATCTTTATTGGAGTATAATTGCTTTACAGTGGTGTGTTAGTTTCTGCTTTATAAAAAAGTGAATCAGCTATACATATACATATATCCCCATATCTCCTCCCTCTTGCGTTTCCCTCCCACCCTCCCTATCCCACCCCTCTAGGTGGTCACAAAGCACCAAGCTGATCTCCCTGTCCTATGCGGCTGCTTCCCACTAGCTATCTATTTGACATTTGGTAGTGTATATATGACAATGCTACTCTCTCACTCTGTCCTGCCCCTAGGTTCTTCAGAACCTTCTTTTTTCTTAGACTCCATATATATGTGTTAGCATACAGTATTTGTTTTTCTCTTTCTGACTTACTTCACTCTGTATGACAGACTCTAGGTCCATCCACCTCACTACAAATGACTCAATTTCGTTTCTTTTTATGGCTGAGTAATATTCCATTGTATATATGTGCCACATCTTCTTTATCCATTCATCTGTTGATGGACACTTAGGTTGCTTCCATGTCCTGGCTATTGTAAATAGAGCTGCAATGAACATTTTGGTACATGACTCTTTTTGAATTATGGTTTTCTCAGGGTGTATGCCCAGTAGTGGGATTGCTGGGTCAAATGGTAGTTCTATTTGTAGTTTTTTAAGGAACCTCCATAGTGGCTGTATCAATTTACATTCCCACCAACAGTGCAAGAGGGTTCCCTTTACTCCACACCCTCTCCAGCATTTGTTGTTTGTAGATTTTTTGATGATGGCCATTCTGACTGGTGTGAGATGATATCTCATTGTACTTCTGATTTGCATTTCTCTAATGATTAATGATGTTGAGCATTCTTTCACGTGTTTGTTGGCAATCTGTAGATCTTCTTTGGAGAAATGTCTGTTTAGGTCTTCTTCCCATTTTTAGATTGGGTTGTTTGTTTTTTTTTGATATTGAGCTGCATTAGCTGCTTAGAGTTTGAACCTGTGCTCCTAACCTCGGCACTATTAGGTGAGGAATAGGCTGGAGCTCCCCCTCGTGGTCATCGCGCAGAACCAACAGTTCCTGCCTTAATTGGTTTCCTGCCTAATCGTCATTCCTCTTCCATTATTATGGATCTCTTCTTTCCAAACCCTGGCCATTAAAGTGATAGTCTTAAATGCCAAATTTCATCCTTCTTCCACCCTAGCCCATACCTCTATCTCTTTCCAGAGAGCCCTAAACTCTCGTCTGATATCTAACTTGAAACTATGCACCCTATCCCTTGGGACTCTGTATATTAAAAACAAACAACAAAAAAACCTCACAGATCTCCCCCCAAAATTTTTTGTGCCTCATTCCATTTCCTAGCATTAAGCAACCTCTGGCTTTTCTCTGAAGATTCCATTTATCTTGTAACCATCTCTAGCGTATCCTTCTCTCCTTCCTTCTCCTGAACTGAACAGAAGGTGGGTTGGCAAGTCTGTGCTTCCCGCCACTGCCCCCAACCATCCTTTCGTGACCTTTATCCAACGACCTTGCCAAGTTGAGATTCACACACCAGAATCTGTAACACTTTCTTTCCTTAACCTGGCTCACAGGCCTCCTTTTCTTGCTCAAATCCGAGGGATTCCAACATGAAAACCGATCATCCTGCCAGCTCTACTCAGGCACAGTTCGAGTTCCACATCCTCGGGGAGCTCGCTCTCACCTCCGCGGAGCTGCTCAGCTGGGTGACAGTAAAGATCGCCGTGGGCAGCTTGGCATTAAGTTCTCTGAAGCTAATGGGACTAGGTTTGAATTCTGGGCCTGTCACTTGTGTGCCTCGGAGCAAATCTATAGCCATCTGTAGCTTTAATGTATTCATCTGTAAAACGGGCTAATAATAATACCTTACTGACCGCGGTGTTACGGAGGTTTAATGAGATAGTACACAGAAATTGCCTAGCATGTTATCTGACACTTTAACACCACAGTCAACGTTAGCTGGAATTATTATTATTATTATCATCATCACCGAGAATTCCTCCACTACTTAGATCTTGAACTCGTAACATTTTCCAAGACCATAAGCTCCTCCCTGCTTTTACCTTTCTGACCCCTTCATTTCATTAAAGCAACTCTTAATTCTCGTTGGGCTCTTGCCCATCATTCATTACTCATTGGGCTCCTATTACATTCTGGGTAGTACTTCTCACAACCACCCTCCCCTCTCAGGCCCCCAGCCCCTTCTCAGCCTCTTTCCCTCTCAGTGGATTGCCTTTCCTTTCACTCTCTTGAAGACAAGTCTCCCCTACCTGAGTTCCTTCAAGGTCTCGCCTCTATGCTCAGCACCTCTGCTTCTTCTGTGTTGTTTTATTCACCATCTCTTTCTTCATTCTTCTCACAGGCAGGGAGCTCTGCCCTTTTTCCTCATTCCAGCGAGTCTCTCTACCTGTGCTCTTAACTCCATCCTTTCCTACCATCTCTAAGCCTGTGATCCCACAAGTCTTCCCAGCGCAGTCGTCATGCTACTCAGCCAGGCTTGATGAGAATTTCTCCTCTGTAGCTTCCAGAGATCTGCCCAATTCTGTCTCCTCCCTTAATTCCTCTCCCCCTCCTCTTTTAAAAGATTCATTTGGTATCTCCTCCTTTTCTTTTCACCTCATCCTTGTGAGCTATTCGTTAGGCTCTGCCTGTTGACTTTTACTTTCTGTGCTCTCCTCTCCCTCTAGGTGGTCTAATTCTCCTTGCATATCCATGTCGTTCACAGCCACGTCTAGCTCCAGGTTGAAGATCAGGTGCACATCTCCAGTTATCTGTTGGGCACAAACTTCATGTGTCCAGTTACCATCTGACCTGAGCATCATCTGTGTTGAGTCCTCATATCCCAAGCACCAGCTCACCTTCCTCCAACTCCCTTCTTTCTTCCATATTTCTACTCATGGTACCACTCTTCTCCCTTTTTCATAGACTCAAAACTTCAGAGTCAATGTCGAAATTTCTTTTTCCTATAATCACTACATCTAATCAGTTATCATTTTCCTTAGAGTCTCTACCCAGGATGTCTTTCATCTCTTTCTCCTTCTTTACACTTCCACCGCCTCTAATTTGATTCAGGGTCTCATCTTCTTGGACTGTCATAATACCTGCCTATGTCATCACTTCCAGATTCTTTTCCTTCCAACACATCCTATCTTTATACTATTGTTTGTACGTTACTTTCTAAAGTCAACTGTGTTCGTGACTCAATTCATTAATTCAATCATTCACTCAATCATTTGTTCATTTCTAAAATTGAGTTCTTTCTTTGCACAAAGCCTTACAGATAGATAAAATAAGACACAGTGTTTTTATAAAGAGTTAGTAGATAATAGCTAAAATGTACACATTTAAAATGTCAGTGGTCCAACATGGTAGAGTCACAGTTTCATGCAGATATGAGGCAGGAGGAAGGGTGGGCTGTTTCACACATGCCTTTGATGTCCAGCTCTTCCACCCAGTGGCTCTATCATCTTTTAGAGAGAGCTCTGGAGACCTCTCCCGGATCCTCTGTACTTGGTCAGCAGAAAAGGGAACACAGGAAACGGTGCAGGAGACGGCTCAGAGGCCAGGCTTGGAAGTGGTACACATCACTTCTATCCACATTTCTATCTGCATTTCACACACAGAGCTGCGTGGGGCTGGGTAACGTAGTCTATTGATACTTGCTAAAAGAAAAAAAGAAGCAGAGATATAGGTGAGGCCGAGCAGCTCTGACACTGAGAGCATATACAGTTTTGTAAGGACAGTCAAATAAACTGACAATCGAAATATAATGCACCCATTACCCACTGACTTAAGAGCAGGTTTGAGCTTGAGTTTCAAGAAATTCCCAACTTTAGCCCCAAGAGAACTTGCCCAGTTTAACTTCCTTAGAAATCCCTTGTGTTCTAAATGCAACTGTTTGCTCCTAAAGCCCACATGGGCTTCTTTTCCCCTCTGGGTCTATGAATTTCCCTAAGATTTTTCTTCTGTGCCATCACACTTTCACCTGACAAAGTCCCACCATTCCTTCAAGACCCATTTCAAATGCAACCGTGAAGTCTTCCCTGACTTCCTTCCCCCTTCTAAAGCATTTGCACCTCTTTGTAAGGCACATTTTTCACTTTATCTTGTATTATAATAAGGCCTTAGCTCATTACCAGACCACGTGCTTGGGAGGAAGTGTAGGCTAAAGCCACGGCTGCTTTTTGTATGTCCTGAAACATGGAGCACGATGTCTTGAACAAAACTGGAATACAAGACATAAGCTTCGTTAAACTGAGTCCTTGTTTTTCATTGACATTTCTTGCCTTTCCAATCCTACCTTGAACTCGGGAAGTCTCAGACATTCCTAACAGGGTGTCTTGTATATGACCTATGGAGGATGGTATAGGGATAGTGAGAGAGACTCAGGTTCTCGTCCTGACTCTACCACTCATTGGCTGTGGGACCACTGCACATATTTAAGCTTCAGCTTGATCGTTTATAGAGTTGATCTAAGTGACTTCCATGTTACTTTCTGGTTCTAAGAACCAGTTCCATGCCTTGCCCACTACTCCAAGAACATCCCTAGGGCTCTAGGTTGGAAGCAAATAATTCACAGAGAGCCCAGTTAACAATTTAATTCAACAGAGAAAGATATGCTTAGTTAAGTTGAAGCATGAGATTATAAAAGATAGAGAAAGAACAAAGGAGAGAGACCTTGGATAATCTGGGAAGAGAGTTGCCCTCTGGCATGGTTAGCCCCTGTAGGGTGAGGAAGCTTGCAAAGCACAGGTTCCCAGTACTGGTGGGGAAGTGGAGGCACTGCCACCCCTGGTGTAGCCAGGAATTCATCAGTGTGTGTTTTTCATCATCATAATAATTGGGATTTGATGGATGGGGCCAAGGACAACAAGGCCTCCTGCAATGCACTGGACAACCCCACACATCAAAGAATTATCATGTTTCACACATAATTTTCAGATGCCCCACTGGACATATAGTTGGGTGAAAACCCTGTTTAGAATTATCTGAGCCTAAATCAGTAAACTTGGGAGTCTGTAGTCTATAAAACACTAGAACACATTTTTACCCTGTTTTAAAACTCACTGAAGTTTTCAGTAAAGCATCAGTTCCGTAAATTGACAGAAAGCAGTACTTTATTGTATTTGGAACTTCACCAAAAGTTGTTCATCGTTTTAGAAAATACATCACTAACAGCAATGCCGTTGCATTGTTTGAATCACAATAAAATGTTCCCATATCAGTCCACATTCATGGTCAGTACCTTCTGGTGATTACCTGTAGAAGAGCAGGTATCTGAGTATTACCTGCTGTGTTCTAGTCATGCTTGAGTATTACATATTCAGATGCTCTCCTTGGATTTCTCCTTTCCATTATTACAAGCAGGATGTCATATGATTTTTAAAGTTATGTCTATAGGTAGGTTATATTATTTATGAATTTCGCTTTAGAATAACAAGTGGAGTTTGTTTAAAATAATATAAAAAGGACATTAGATATAATTGGGTTGAGATCCACTTAGGTAAAGAATCAAGGGGTTCATGAGAAGCTGACCATAGAAGATTACATTTGTATTCATGTCGGGACAAAATTAGCCTTTGATTCTACTACATGGACTTGAAGAGTAGAGCTTATATGTAGTTCATCCATTTCTAATATCCTCATATCTGTTGGAATAAAACCAGAAAACTCTTCTCCTAATAATTAAAATTTGCTTAATGTTCTATGTTTTACTGAACATTTGCATTTAGAATATTTCATTTGGTTCTCAAGACCACCCCATGAGGTAGATCCAGGTCATTGTTATTATTTGCTGAGGAAATTGACATAAAGAGAGATTACATGACTTGCTTTAGGTCACCTCTCTAGGTACGTGGATAATGCTGGATCCACTTACTCAATCACACTGTCTCGTCATGTCACTCGCTCTGGACGGATGGCATTTTATTGGTGAATGCACAGACAAGCACGCTAATTCAAGCATGGATTCTGAACATCAATGGGGTTCATGTCTTCTAGACTTTCTGTGAGAATAAAATGAGGTAATACGTGTAAACATGTTAGGAACAGAGCTTGGCATAAGAAAGATACTCAGTACTGATATTTCTCTCCAGACTCTATGGCCACAAGAAGGTACCCTGGTTATTCTCCTAGAGGCAGAAAAGACTGGGCCTATGCTCGTGGAGACCTGGAAGCATCTTGTGCACAACTGGAAAACTTGAGAGCAGGCTCACGTAGAGATCTTCCTGCTTTGTCGGTGGTCAGGACGTCTCAATGAGGCACCCTTCCCAGGCTAGGTTTTAAAATGTTTCCCCCTGCACCACCTTGGTTAAAGCCACTCACTCCTCAAAATGAACAGGTACAAGAGCTTGAGGAGAGCACAGTTAAGCACACATTTGGATCTGTAGCCGCTCCCTACTCTACAGCATCCGTGGAAAGCTTGGCAAACAGGAAGACGTCCCACCCAGCCCTGGAAGTCTCAGGGGAGGCACCGAGGCTCCAGCACATGGCTCTGGATTTCCTCCCACCCTCATCTCCCAAGCATGGACCTAACCTGGATAAATAGAGGGGGAGGAAAACAGGAAGCAGTAAAACAGTTCAGTGGAAAGTAAACACACAGCAAAGGCACGGGCCTTCTCTCTGCCTGTTAGGCTCTGTGGGAGGCTGAGGAAAGCAGAATCTATGAGGAAAGGCCCCTCTTGTGGTTTTGGTCTGTCTCCCATTCTGGCCACTCTCTCCCCAGCCTGTGCGCGAACATACGCTCACATAACCCTGCTTCCCCGCTCCCTGTCTTTCCCCTGGAATAGGCCGATCCCGTGGAGGGTGTGCGAGACCTCAATACATTTGTTCTAAATTCAACTATGGGTAGAATGCTATTTATCAACACTTTTCTACATTGTTCATCTCGCTCTTTGTGAAGCTTTTTACCAATGCTGTTGAAAATGGAGTCAGTCAGTGATCCAATCACGCCCCGAAATGAATCACTGTCATACATGAAAAACTTTGGACCAGGGGTCTGGAGGTCTGGAGTGTTGTCCTAGCTCGGTCTCTGCCACCTGTGAAGTCAGATCATTCCTCTTATCCTCGGCTTCCTTGTTTGTAAAATGACAGAGCGGGAATAGATGATATCTAAGGAGAGAAAGCAAGACACCCTGTATCCTAGTCTAAGGCCGCGGGCATGCAGAAGCCCTGCAGCTACTATCAGATGTGTGGACTTTAATGAAGTAGGCATGGTATTTACTTGTGGGAACATTCCTCTGTCCAAGAGATGGTCTGTGTCTGGGGCAGCCGATCGAGTGTCTCAGAGCTCCTAAAAGGTATCCATGTGAAACAAGCAAAGTTAACCTTTAATTATTTTGAAAGTATAGTTGTAGGGTCTTCTAACACTGATTTGAAAAGGACAATGAACCACTTTGGGGTGCTAGTGTGTGGTCCTACACATAACAAAACATATATTCTGTAACATACATCTTCTGTTGCTTCTCCAAATCTTAACCATTCGAGGAAAGATTGCTTTTAATGGAGGAGAGAACTAGATAACTTCATTCTCACACTTACTTCTTACACTGATCATGACAATTATCCCAACATTCCTTTGCCCATGAGATTTGTTGAACATGACCTATGGGCTAAAGTGATCTACAACCTCAAGAAACATCTTGAAACCTTAAACCATCTCTGCTCTGGCACAGGGGCAAGGAGCTGGGACTATGCGGCTGAATGCCTCCTAGAAGTTGACCAGATAGTCACAATCAAGGTCCCTGTGTCCTCACAGTGGGACAGTGACTCCTCATGCTTTGCCATGACTCTGGACCAGTGCATTTCCATTGTTCCACTCCTGACAGATGAAACTTGACTTTACATCAAAAAAGCTCTTTCCTATAACCCCTCTTGGGTACTAATAGGTTTTTGGCCTGAGATTTACTGCATTATGGTTTCATGATGAAATTGGGGAAGGAGAGCTATGTTTTCAGAGGCTCTGTCGGTGCACAGCAGGTCCCCCCCAGACAATGAGGCTGCTGTGGAGTAGAAGAGAGCCTGCTGGGGCAGATCCCAGGCGGTTTGATTTAGGAGATGCACACATCTGCCAGGCACTGCAGAACTGTCGTGATGTGCCGGAGGAATCCAGGTTTCAGAGAGAGACTGAAGCACCGGACTTGCGGACTGGCTCCATAGGACCATGGCTGGGGTTCTCATTTCCCTCCCGGTTTCAGGGTATGAGTTCCTCAGTAACTTGATGGTGATTTCAGTGTAGTCCTACCCTGCCTGGTGTTTCCAAAGTTGATTTTGACTTCCTATCCTCTCATTGCATCTTTACCAACCTGCAGAGGTTCCGGGCTCAGGACCCCAGGGACCATGTTTCCTTTGAACTTTTTGCTCTTGGACTGAGGTCAAACGGACACCTTTGTGACCTTGGAAATGCAACTATTGCCAAGTCCCTGTATCGCTTTGAAGTGAGTCACGATGCCATCAACATACTATCAGGATAATCTTTGGAGCGTGGTATTATATTTGAAACAGAAGTGTATACTTACAAATTACTAACACTAGCACCCCAAAGAGGTTTGGGATGAGAGTAGCCATCATCCTGTCCCACTCCTCATGCATCCCCTGGTCAATTAAATTACTGGAATTCATATTATTGAAAATTGCATTTCTGAAAATTGCAAATTTTCTTTGCATATTGGTCTCCTCTCTAGAAAGCAACGTGAGCCAGGGATTATATCTTTTCATTTTTCTAAAAAAAAAAAAAAAATCGATGTTCAGAAAGAACCTGGCACATGGAATTTCTTTAACAAATATTTATCAATGAATGAATGAAATTTATGTATTCTGATTTGAGACATGACACCAAAGAAATATATAACCTTAGCCAAATCTCTTCATATCTATAAGCATCTAGTTCTATGTCTCAAAAACAAAAGGACTTTTACTAAATGATTTTGGAAGTTGCTTTTCACTCCAATATTCTAAGATACTTTTTCTTATTTCAAGATATCTGGGGGTCGGTTTTGTACAAATTACTATATAAGGAAAACAATAAAGTTGAAGTTATGGGCTTGTCTCAAGAAATACCTACAATAAGTTAAGTCAATGGCGTTCCTAAGGCCCATTAAGAATTTTAACATCTTTCTCTGTGGTGGGTGATGCAAACTGCATTGTTCATTTATGCGTTAATAATTCAGTGCCTAGGGCTAAAATTAGAGAGAGGGAAATATGAATACTGGCAGTGATTTTCCCCTCTGTCAAATATTAAAAATGAGTGAATGTGGTTAGGATAGGTATAAATAGTCATTAAAGGGAAATACTAGATTCACATGTTACCATTTTTTTTTTACTTGCCTTTAAGAAAGATCAGAAAAGAAGAGATTTTGAGTCAATTATGAAGAAAGAAGAGGTGACAAATGAAACACCTCAGGAAGAGAAGAAACATAGGAAAGACAGAGGCTAGTTCTCTCAGCTATATCTCTAACCCACTGCAGTCACCACTTGAAAAGAATTTTGAGTAGAAGAAGTAAAAATGCTTTTATTGTACAAATCCTTTGTCTGAAGATAATAGAAGCCTACCTGTGGGAATTCCAATACCCTTCCGAATATTTTTTTGAAGAATCCAGAAGTTTCCAGGATTAAAAAGAAGTGCAGGGTAAGGCTTGATTTGTCCAGTCACTTTTTTCACCAAGTTCCTGCTCTGGAATGAATCACGGGCCGCTACTTTCTCTCTCTCTCTCTTTTTTTTTTTATCTTAATTGCAGTATAGTTGACATACCCTTTTGTGTTAGTTTCAGGTGTACAGCAAAGCGATTCAGTTATACATCTATATATGTTTTCTTTCAGATTATTCTCTATATTCTCTTTCAGTCCCCACCTCTGCTGTCCCTTCCCTACAGGACCTTTCCTCATGTATGGACACACCTTCCTTCTTGATTCATCAAACATCACTAAGCCAATGCGATTGTGTGTAATAGACTTGGTGATATTTGGGGTGTAATGGAGAGCTCTGCTGGATAGTACAGATGCACATGTAACGTGAAGCCATGTTTTCAGCCTTCTTGCCATAGAAAAGTTTTCAGAAATACCTTGGTCCTGCCAGTGGTTGGGATGGCTTTTACCATTGCTCTAGAACTCTCATTTCCTCTCCTGCTCTCCATCTCGGGATCTCCATTCTCTTCTGAGGCATCAAAGAGAATATCGTGGAAATCTTCTGGGTGGGATTTCCCTTAATCATTAGGCTTCTGTTACTTTTGCATAATCAGAAGAGTCCAGAGAGGCTGAGTGACCAGCATCCCCTCAATACTTTCTTTTCTAAATGGCATTTTCCTCTTGCTTAACGTATGTATATATAACCCCTTATACTTGTCTTCATAATGCTGTCATTTTTTTGTCGTCCGAAGTGGCCTGAGTCATATTTTGTGACTACCCAAGCAGCTCTGAGCATACAAATATTCCCTTTGCCTCTCCAAATTTGACCGTATAGCAGTGTCACCTGAGGAGCGTTTTCTTTTCTTTTCTTTTCTTTTTGTCATAAAATATGGATATTTTATTCCAGCTCTGGGAAATGAAAAACAAAGAGGAGGAGGGAACACATCCTTCCACACACTATTCTAATTTAGCTGACATTAATTCAGAAGAGCTAAAGCAAATATATATGTGCAAATGTATACATATTTATAGATACACATACATTTTTTTTCAGATTTTAGTCTCATCTGTGTTCATATATTTATTTTTATTATTTTTATAAATACCCTTAAAAGTCACCAAATGCATCCTAATACTTCTACCTCTGTGTCTTCATCTATCATTTAATATTGTTTGGATTGTATTCAATTTGTGTTTTAATCACTTATATGATTTGTCTAACTGTACATTCAAAGATATAAGGGGAAAACCTGGTTTAAATTATACTCTGTGCATCACAGTTACCCATTACGTGATTTTTTTCATCATTATTCGCAACTTCACACGTCTTGTAGTTCTCTCTGCAGGCTACTTCAGCTTCTAGTGCCGTACATATCTACGTCTCTGGATGGAACTGCCCGTGATCCATGAGCTTGGGGTCAGGCATAAACTGTGTAGCACCTGAGGTGCGTTCTGGTTTGGTCTTTGTTTCAGAGCTGAGTTCTGTTGGCAAGGCACAAAGGTTGTGAGTTGTTTTTGCAGGTATTTCTGTTTCATCAGAGCTTCCTAGCTTAGTTTTTTCTTTTGGTTCAGGAAATGACTCCTTTTTGTTGTTTTTTTGTCCACAATGATTGAACTGCTTCATAAATTTGCTGGCTCATAGCACATGCCTTTTTCCCAGTTACCTTTGCAATCATTACTGATTGAACAGGGTAGAAAACAGTTGCTCCTAAAGTGGCCAGTCCCAGTGGATAAGCAATTCTCTCAAACCTAGAACCTTTTCTCGCTGAAATGAAGGCTGCCAATCCTGAAACTGTAATCACTCCAATTTTTGGAAGAAAGTCTCGAGGTGGATTCTTCAAATAGACATATGCATCTTTTCCAAATTGTACTGTATCCATTATCGATTTTTCACAAAGACATAAACACCCTTGCACCAGCCAATATAATGACCAGTTGTAGTGCGAATGGACGCAAAGCCCATCTGTAAATCACCGGGCTGTTCTTCAACATATTTAGACTGGAGAGGTGGCGCAGTATATATGGGTTGCTGCTTTGGTTTCACTAGCTGCTCCTTGGACTCCTCTTCTCCGGCCACATGCACACTTACAGATGCACATATCAGACCTGCTGGCATGGTTGTCTCCTTTCCCATCCTAACAGCCGCCATAGCTTTGGCCCTCTCCGGCCAGGTATTCGCACAGAGAGTGTCTTGAGGAGCATTTAAAAAATGCATTATTTGGGGTACCATTTTAAGCCTAATAAGAAGGATTTGGGGAGGGGGGTTGATTGAGTTCAGAGCCCATGAGTCTGAAATTTTCAAACCCTTCACACATTATGCTTGGGTAGCTGGTCTCGGGACCGGCCATTCAGAGCTGCTCCCAGAAAGCACGAAGGTCCGCTGTGGTCAGTCCAGTTTCCTCTGTTCTTTCACTCTTTCCCTTCCCCCATATGTATCCTGCCTCCTCTCTCCCTTCTGCTTTTTCCTCTCTTTCCCTTTTCATCCATCAGATATGAAGTTCCCAATATGTGCCTGGTACGTGGCCTCATACCCTCGCTGCTCTGCCCTGTTGTGTTAGAGTCACCCCACTTTTCAGTCTTCCTTTGCCTCTACCCAGTCCCAAACACCCCAAGTTCTGAGAAAGCAGCCTCACCTTCAGAAGCATCTGTCACATAAGTCATCATCCCCCATCTCATATCCAGATATTCCAGGAGCATTTGAGCCATCTTTCCATAGTGGCTATGATATTGCTTTGGAAATAATAAGACGTGAGTCCTGTGTCTCATTTGATGGTGACCATTATCATTTGCACTGGATCTGCTCTTCAGTTCTATCTTCTTTAAAATCATTTATAGCTGAAAATGTCTTACTGGCCCAATGAGGCTGACTGCACCATTTATAATAATTTCTAGATAAGAGACAATGAGGAAGATCCATCTCATAGGAAATCAGCTTAGCACCTCCCTGGACAGTCCCAGGCCCAGGAGAAGGATACTCTGCTCAATTTCTCTCTCACTTTCTTTTTTTAAATTTTAATGCAACGAAAGCCAGACCATTTAGGAATTATTCTAATCCCAGTTTCAAGTCCCATCCTTTTCTCCAGTCATGTACGTATTTAGATTTTTATTCCTTCATTAACACGGGGAAAATGCAGACCATTATGACAGTTAGCAGACATAATTTTAGACAAATACAACTTATTATCAAATCAGCCTGCAATAAGTATTTGATGAACAGGGCTCTTCAATATAACTTCCAACACTAATTTAATGAGAAGTATCAAATGAATTTTTTTTATTCTGATATCTCCCATGAGACAAATGATACTTTGCAGGCCTATTTTTAACAAATGAATTATTGACTTAAACTGGCACAATTAATCACAATATAATGGGATCAGGGGATATTAGGGGCTCATTTATCACAGCGGATGATGAGGACTGACTCTTCTGAGAAATGAAACTCTTTCATCACTCCTAGATTAACAGTTACATGCTTTCAAATTTCAATCATAAGGAACTAGCAGCATCGAATGAAAAGGTGCCAGACTGGAGGAGAAAATGGAAAAGGAGAATACAGAGTTTGTTGTTTGCAGTCAGAAATCCTCCTTCTGCCAGGACTCTTCAGTGAAGATAGGAAAATGATTCATTGGAAAGGCGGTGCTAGTGATGGGCAGAGAATCAGGACGGCAATTAACATGCTTGTGATCTGGGCTTAACTCTCCTATGAAAAATCTGTGTGACTCCTGACAAACTGCTTGACTTCTCTGAACTTCCTCTTCTTCATCTGCAAGATAAATACCGTACAGTCTCTCCAAGGAACGTTCTCATGAAGATCAAACAAAGTAACCCATGTCCTCATGTTCTGGACAGTTAGAAAGCAGAGTTCCTCTCATGTGATGCTTATCATCCCTTTAGGAATTGTTTGTTTTCCATCTCCAGGACTCATACCTACTAGGTATTTTTGACTAATTGAAAAATACATGCAGTAAAATGTGAAAGCCATATGAGGAACTCAGAAGGAGTAGGTTAGTCTGCTAACTCAACAGGCATGACAACTTGTCTCTCAAGCCCTGCTGTTATCAAAAGGTGAGTCAGACGTGACTGTTGTTTTCTAGGAGTTCACAAACATATTAGGCAGACAGACAAGGAGTCACATCATTTGGACATATGAAAAAGTAAAAAGGCAAGACTAGGAAGGATTTTTTTATATATATATAAAGGCATACATATAGTTAGAAAAAAAATAGTACAGAAAGGTTAAGCAACTGGTCCCTTCCCTATACGGTGACTGTACTTCCCAGTTTGTCCAATTCATTCCAGGTTTATGCTCATTTCCCCAGCATAATTGTTAATGGCATCTACTTTTACTCTCAAAAGTGTCTTGATTTGACGATTTCAGTCAAACTAATCTTAACCATTTCTTTCTTCTATTTTGTTATTGCCAATGTCTAAATAATATGATTATATCCTTATCTTCCTTCCTACCTTTCTAGAGGTTGGTGTAGCTCACACCCTTCCTGATTTCCCACCCTTTCTCCCAATATAGTTAAGTAAGAATCCTAAGTTTCTTCTTCTGTCCAGTCTGCAACTTTAAGCATCCAAAAGATATTCTGTAAAGAATAGTTCTCTGGGGCTTCCCTGGTGGCGCAGTGGTTGAGAGTCCGCCTGCTAATGCAGGGGACATGGGTTCGTGCCCCGGTCCAGGAGGATCCCACATGCTGCAGGGCGGCTGGGCCTGTGAGCCATGGCCGCTGAGCCTGCGCGTCTGGAGCCTGTGCTCTGCAGCAGGAGAGGCCACAGCAGTGAGAGGCTCACGTACCGCAAAAAAAAAAAAAAAAAAAAAAAAAAAAAAAGGAATAGTTTTCTGGGCTTCCCATTTTTGCAATGGTATTAATATCCCATCGTTCCCTTCATTTCTACATCCTCTTCTACCTCTTAACTGGCATTTGGTATGCTTTTATTTTTATATCATCAAGGTTGATTTTTCAACCTGCTATTTTACTTCTTCTTATCTGTGAATTTGCTACTCTTTTTCCTTGATTACCTTTCCCCAATACGTCTTTCTGGGAAACTCCTTCTCACTTTTCCAAGATGCAGCTAAAATACCCATTGCTCGGTGATGTTTTCATTCAGCATTTCAGCCAAGGCAATTATTTCAGCTTTGTGCTTCCACAGATTATAATAGATTCCACTCTGCTACAATCACTGCTTTACATTGCAATGCCTCCTACTGAGTCTGAGCTCTTTGGAGAACATTTCAGTGTTCCCCAAGACAAGCAGTGTTCTTGGAAGACAGTGACCATTAAATAAAACTTTTTTGTTTTTTTAAAAAAAAAACGTGTTTGTCTATATCAGTAAATATCAGTTCTGATTCAAAATGGTGTTTGGCTTAAGCTTCTTTTGTAGCCTCTTACTTAAATACTTCTTACTGAAATACCAATTAATGTATAGAATAAGATTTTTAAAAACCTCATGTCACCACCAAAATTTGACACTGACAGATAACCAGTGGCAAATACTTAATAAAGGCAGGGCTGATACTGTATAGATGCTTCAGAGATAAAGATTTGAGTCCAGGCAAGGAACTATGACTAGCTGACGGAAAGAGAATATGGAATGAATAGAGGAAGAAAGAGTTTATAAACGCTAGCTATGATGACATAACCAGTTACATAAAAGAGCATCATTTCTTCCTTACTTGGATATATATATATATATATATATATCTCCAAATGAAATGACATGGAACATTTGTGTCCTCTTCTGGGGAGAGGGATTCCTTTAGGTTGTATGAGGGATATGTTTGCATCTTGGGTGGAGTATTATTTTTCTATTACCTTTATTTAAAATGTAATATGGTTAAAAGATGTATACAGGGAGTCCACATTGACAAGGGTTGGACTGTACTGGTTTGTTTTATCGTCAACTTTGTTAACGTTTCCTAGAATCCCCTTCCCAGTTAGATACAGCCACAGGAGGTACTAGTATGAGACTGGGGAAGTACAAGGTTATGGTGGCTTGGCTGTGGTGACAGACTTAGAGGAGCCAGAGGGTTCCAGCTTGTCTTTGGATCCTTCAACTCCACGTCCAGCTTTTCTCTTCAGCTTGTGTATCGTCAGACTCCAGCTTTTCTCTTCAGCTGGTGCATCGCTGGGACTTACGGATATCTTCCAAGATTTCTCTCCTCCAACAGCCTCACTTTAGTGGCTGGAGGTACTTCGCTTCTCAAAGTAGCCTATTACCGACTCCTCTGATCCTCGACATCCCCTTTCAGACATGCACTCCCCTCTCCTCCCATAACTGTGTCATATCCAAGTGCGTCATCCCACAACTCATAGTTTTTCTGCGTATGTGACTGAATGTCGATTGACACAGTTATCATTGGAAGAGACAAAGAAAAGAGTTTTAGAAAGAAAGGGAGAAATTCACAGAATTACTGCAGAAGACTGTAACACATATCTGTACTTTTTTTTCGACCAAATAGAAAAAAAAAACCAAGTTATGTAAATCCTGAATAATATAATTAATAAGGCAGTACGTGTAAATGTGTATGTATTGATCTTTGTATCCTGCAGAGAATACTCTTTGTTTTCATCATTAATAAAACATTTATGAAGTATTGATCTACATTATGTCTCAAAGAAAAACTTAAAAAATAATTATAAAAAGCAGACACTTGGATCAATGGATAAACCTGAATATTTGTAACAGATGTCACTGATGATGGTATGGTGCTGGATTAGAACAGATGTGAAAGGTAGCCATCAGTACAATTCAATACGTATTTGTTTAATATTGTGACCTTGTGAAGGGAAATGGACTTGACCCTCACTTCCAGGTACTTATAGTCTCACAGGGGGGTGGGTAGGGCATTTGAGGCAGGTTTGGTGTTGAAATTGAGCATTGTGTGTCTTGGGGCTCATGTTGGAAGGTGAGGATGTTTTGCGTCAGGGAGTGATTGAAATAAGATTGTTTCTACATGAAGAAATCAGATAGTGAGAAACCTAAGAGCATTTTAATTGTATCCAATTGAAAGTGGGAGTTGCTGGTAGTTTGAGATGTTTTAGGAGGATTCACTTCATGGGCGTGTAGGAGAGACTGGGGTCAGGGACAAGGACTGGGGACACATTGCAATGTGGGATTCCACTAGAGAGAAGGGCTTTGTCACTTGGAAAGAAAAACCGACCTGCAAGTAGTGTTTTAAAAACTTGGGGGCTGGGGCTTCCCTGGTGGCGCAGTGGTTGAGAGTCCGCCTGCCGATGCAGGGGACACGGGTTCGTGCCCCGGTCCGGGAGGATCCCACGTGCCGCGGAGCGGCTGGGCCCGTGAGCCATGGCCGCTGAGCCTGCGCGTCCGGAGCCTGTGCTCCGCAACGGGAGGGGCCACAACAGTGAGAGGCCCGTGTACCGCAAAAAAATAAAAAAAAAAAAAAAAAAAAAAAAAACTTGGGGGCTGTGTTGAGATGGGGAGGAAAAAGAAGGAGTCAAAAGTGACTCCACCAATTTCAAACCTGGATGACTGCTAGACTGGGGTCAACACTGACTGGAATAGCTTATTAGTGTTTTCCATTTTCTAAAATGCATTTTCAAACTTTCAAGAAAGATAATCACTTACATACATCTAACCTCTTGCCTCTAGAATCCTGTAGAAATTACCAAGAGGTAATAGTGTGGTTTATTCTGCGTTGGAAACTAGGAAAGGATGCAAGACAAGCTCCAGAAACTTGGAGGAAATTTTACTGGCTCAAGTGAGGGTAGAAATCTACTGTGTCTAGCCAAGAGACCCAATCAAATCCCTTCAATTCCCCACCCACCAAATGTCTGGGCAAGTGGAAGTTTGAGAATAGACAGGCTGTGGGGTGGCCAGGAAGGATATCTGCACCCTATCAGCTGTTCTTTGTACCAGTTGGGTTCTAGAGGCTGCACCAAGCAGGTAGCCAATGGCGATTCTTAATCCTGGCACAGGCAACAGAGAATGGAGAATGGTCCCTACAATTTCTGACTGCCTCACCACTCCTAAGACAAATTCACCTGCAAAAAGACCAAGTCACCTCCAAGCCAGTACCTCCATATTTCTCTAATGCTGGTGAATTCCAGTGCTAGTGAATTCCCTGTTTTTTGGGGGGACTGAAAGTATTAAAAAGATTGTTTTTGGTACAACATCGATGACAGAAACCACGTCAGCTCATAATACCTTAATATCTTCAACTCTTAACTAACACAACTCTTTTTTTTTTTTGCAACGATTTTTAAGAAATGAAGTATAGTTGATTTACAATATTATATTAGTTTTAGGTGTTCAACACAGTGATTCAGTATTTTTATAGATTATACTCCATATAAAGTTATTATAAAATATTAGCTGCACTCCCTGTACTGTGCATTGCATCCTTGTATCTTATTTGTTTTGTATATAGTAGTTTGTACCTCTTAATCCCCTTTCCCAACCTTGCCACTCTCCCACCCCTCTCCCTACTGGTAACGGCTAGTTTGTTATATATAACTCTTTTTAAAATGCACAAATGGAGAAAAGCCACTAGCACAAACATATTCTACAGTTTAAAACGATACCATTCTGCAGCATACGAGCAAAATTCTTCCTATAAAACTCAAACTGCTGCAATAAATGGAGAAATCACTGAACATTTCTAATGTATGTACTCTATAACACTCAAGCAGATATTACATTTTTGAAATTTGAGCAATGTCATAGAAGTAACAATACGAAATCAGGAAAGACTGGATGAAATTTTTAAAAATGCAACTGTAGAATTTAAAACCTCCATGTGGCGTGAACAGCTCAGTGGATACTGCCAACAAGCTGAATGTGAAAATAAAGGCATATTCTAGACATTCTGCCAGAATTCAAAGGAGCAAATAATAAATGAAAGAGGTTAGGGAACTGTGAAATGATCTGGGAAATCCAAACTATTCGTAGCAGGGCGTGCCTAAGAAATTAAAGCAAGCAGCAAGCTCCCGGATTGAACACCAAGGCAAGAGTTCTCTCCTCATCCCCTTCGGAAGCTGTGTGGATGAAAGGCTCTTGGTGCTCCAGCCAGGAGTCAGGGCTCTGCCTCTGAGGTAGGAGAGCCAACTTCAGGTCACTGGTCAACAAGAGACCTCCCAGCTCCACATAATATTAAACAGCGGAAATCTCCCAGAGACCTCCATCTTAACACCAGCACCCAGCTTCACTCAACGACCAGCAAGCCACAGTGCTGGACAACCTATGCCAAACAACTAGCAAAACAGGAACACAACCCCACCCATTAGCAGAGAGGCTGCCTAAAATCATAATAAGGCCACAGACACCCCAAAACACACCACCAGACGTGAACCTGCCCACTAGAGAGACAAGATCCAGCCTCATCCAGCACAACACAGGCACTAGTCCCCTCCACCAGGAAGCCTACACAACCCACTGAAACAACCTTAGCCACTGGAGACAGACATCAAAAACAACGGGAACTACGAACCTGCAGCCTGCAAAAAGGAGACCCCAAACACAGTAAGATAAGCAAAATGAGAAGACAGAAAAACACACAGCAGATGAAGGAGCAAGATAAAAACCCACCAGACCTAACAAATGAAGAGGAAATAGGCAATCTACCTGAAAAAGAATTCAGAATAATGATAGTAAGGATGATCCGAAATCTTGGAAGTAGAATGGACAAAATGCAAGAAACAGTTAACAAGGACCTACAAGAACTAAAGATGAAACAAGCAACGATGAACAATGCAATAAATGAAATTAAAATCACTCTAGATAGGATCAATAGCAGAATAACTGAGGCAGAAGAACGGATAAGTGACCTGGAAGATAAAGTAGTGGAAATAACTACTGCAGAGCAGAATAAAGAAAAAAGAATGAAAAGAACTGAGGACAGTCTCAGAGACCTCTGGGACAACATGAAACGCACCAACATTCGAATTATAGGGGTTCCAGAAGAAGAAGAAAGAAAGAAAGGGACTGAGAAAATATTTGAAGAGATTATAGTTGAAAACTTCCCTAATATGGGAAAGGAAATAGTTAATCAAGTCCAGGAAGCACAGAGGGTCCCATACAGGATAAATACAAGGAGAAACACGCCAAGACACATATTAATCAAACTGTCAAAAATTAAATACAAAGAAAGCATATTAAAAGCAGCAAGGGAAAAACAACAAATAACACACAAGGGAATCCCCATAAGGTTAACAGCGGACCTCTCAGCAGAAACCCTACAAGCCAGAAGGGAGTGGCAGGACATACTGAAAGTGATGAAGGAGAATAGCCTGAAACCAAGACTACTCTACCCAGCAAGGATCTCATTCACATTTGATGGAGAAATTAAAACCTTTACAGACAAGCAAAAGCTGAGAGAGTTCAGCACCACCAAACCAGCTTTACAACAAATGCTAAAGGAACTTCTCTAGACACGAAACACAAGAGAAGGAAATGACCTATAGTAGCGAACCCAAAACAATATATAAAATGGAAATAGGAACATACATATCAATAATTACCTTAAATGTAAATGGACTAAATGCTCCCACCAAAAGACACAGATTGGCTGAATGGATACAAAAACAAGACCCTTATATATGCTGTCTACAAGAGACCCACTTCAGAACTAGAGACACATACAGACTGAAAGTAAGGGGATGGAAAAAGATATTCCATGCAAATGGAAACCAAAAGAAAGCTGGAGTAGCAATTCTCATATCAGACAAAATAGACTTTAAAATAAGGACTATTAAAAGGGACAAAGAAGGACACTACATAATGATCAAGGGATCGATCCAAGAAGAAGATATAACAATTGTAAATATTTATGCACCCAACATAGGAGCACCTCAATACATAAGGCAAATACTAACAACCATAAAAGGGGAGATCAACAGTAACACATTCATAGTAGGGGACTTTAACACCCCACTTTCACCCATGGACAGATCATCCAAAATGAAAATAAATAAGGAAACACAAGCTTTAAATGATACATTAAACAAGATGGACTTAATTGATATTTATAGGACACTCCATCCAAAAACAACAGAATACACATTTTTCTCAAGTGCTCATGGAACATTCTCCAGGATAGATCATATCTTGGGTCACAAATCAAGCCTTGGTAAATTTAAGAAAACTGAAATTGTATCAAGTATCTTTTCCGACCACAACGCCATGAGACTAGATATCAATTACAGGAAAAGATCTTTAAAAAATACAAACACATGGAGGCTAAACAATACACTACTTAATAATGAAGTGATCACTGAAGAAATCAAAGAGGAAATAAAAAAATACCTAGAAACAAATGACAATGGAGACACAACGACCCAAAACCTATGGGATGCAGCAAAAGCAGTTCTAAGGGGGAAGTTTATAGCAATACAAGCCCACCTTAAGAAGCAGGAAACATCTCGAATAAACAACCTAACCTTGCACCTCAAGCAATTAGAGAAAGAAGAACAAAAAAACCCCAAAGCTAGCAGAAGGAAAGAAATCATAAAAATCAGATCAGAAATAAATGAAAAAGAAATGAAGGAAACAATAGCAAAGATCAATAAAACTAAAAGCTGGTTCTTTGAGAAGATAAACAAAACAGATAAACCACTAGCCAGACTCATCAAGAAAAAAAGGGAGAAGACTCAAATCAATAGAATTAGAAATGAAAAAGGAGAAGTAACAACTGACACTGCAGAAATAAAAAAAATCATGAGAGATTACTACAAGCAACTCTATGCCAATAAAATGGACAATCTGGAAGAAATGGACAAATTCTTAGAAATGCACAACCTGCCAAGACTGAATCAGGAAGAAATAGAAAATATGAACAGACCAATCACAAGCACTGAAATTGAAACTGTGATTAAAAACCTTCCAACAAACAAAAGCCCAGGACCAGATGGCTTCACAGGTGAATTCTATCAAACGTTTAGAGAAGAGCTAACACCTATCCTTCTCAAACTCTTCCAAAATATAGCAGAGGGAGGAACACTCCCAAATTCCTTCTACGAAGCCACCATCACCTTGATGCCAAAACCAGACAAGGATGTCACAAAGAAAGAAAACTACAGGCCAATATCACTGATGAACATAGATGCAAAAATCCTCAACAAAATACTAGCAAACAGAATCCAACAGCACATTAAAAGGATCATACACCATGATCAAGTGGGGTTTATTCCAGGAATGCAAGGATTCTTCAATATACGCAAATCTATCAATGTGATAAACTATATTAACAAATTGAAGGAGAAAAACCATATGATCATCTCAATAGATGCAGAGAAAGCTTTCGACAAAATTCAACACCCATTTATGATAAAAACCCTCCAGAAAGTAGGCATAGAGGGAACTTTCCTAAACATAATAAAAGCCATATATGACAAGCCCACAGCAAACATCATCCTCAATGGTGAAAAACTGAAAGCATTTCCACTAAAATCAGGAACAAGACAAGGTTGCCCACTCTCACCACTCTTATTCAACATAGTTTTGGAAGTTTTAGCCACAGCAATCAGAGAAGAAAAGGAAATAAAAGGAATCCAAATCGGAAAAGAAGAAGTAAAGCTGTCACTGTTTGCAGATGACATGATACTATACATAGAGAATCCTAAAGATGCTACCAGAAAACTACTAGAGCTAATCAATGAATTTGGTAAAGTAGCAGGATACAAAATTAATGCACAGAAATCTCTGGCATTCCTATATACTAATGATGAAAAATCTGAAAGTGAAATCAAGAAAACACTCCCATTTACCATTGCAACAAAAAGAATAAAATATCTAGGAATAAACCTACCTAAGGATACGAAAGACCTGTATGCAGAAAATTATAAGACACTGATGAAAGAAATTAAAGATGATACAAATAGATGGAGAGATATACCATGTTCTTGGATGGGAAGAATCAACATTGTGAAAATGACTCTACTACCCAAAGCAATCTACAGATTCAATGCAATCCCTATCAAACTACCACTGGCATTTTTCACAGAACTAGAACAAAAAATTTCGCAATTTGTATGGAAACACAAAAGACCCCGAATAGCCAAAGCAATCTTGAGAACGAAAAAAGGAGCTGGAGGAGTCAGGCTCCCTGACTTCAGACTATATTACAAAGCAACAGTAATCAAGACAGTATGGTACTGGCACAAAAACAGAAAGATAGATCAGTGGAACAGGATAGAAAGCCCAGAGATAAACCCACGCACATATGGACACCTTATCTTTGATAAAGGAGGCAGGAATGTACAGTGGAGAAAGGACAGCCTCTTCAATAAATGGTGCTGGGAAAACTGGACAGGTACATGTAAAAGTATGAGATTAGATCACTCCCTAACACCATACACAAAAATAAGCTCAAAATGGATTAAAGACCTAAATGTAAGGCCAGAAACTATCAAACTCTTAGAAGAAAACATAGGAAGAACACTCTATGACATAAATCACAGCAAGATCCTTTCTGACCCACCTCCTAGAGTAA
This sequence comes from Phocoena sinus, assembly GCF_008692025.1. Lineage (NCBI taxonomy): Eukaryota > Metazoa > Chordata > Mammalia > Artiodactyla > Phocoenidae > Phocoena > Phocoena sinus. Next base: position 29,178,857 of record NC_045783.1, on the reverse strand, counting down.
TGGAAATAAAAACAAAAATAAACAAATGGGACCTAATGAAACTTCAAAGCTTTTGCACAGCAAAGGAAACCATAACCAAGACCAAAAGACAACCCTCAGAATGGGAGAAAACATTTGCAAATGAAGCAACTGACAAAGGATTAATCTCCAAAATTTACAAGCAGCTCATGCAGCTCAATAACAAAAATACAAACAACCCCATCCAAAAATGGGCAGAAGACCTAAATAGACATTTCTCCAAAGAAGATATACAGAATGCCAACAAACACATGAAAGAATGCTCAACATCATTAATCATTAGAGAAATGCAAATCAAAACTACAATGAGATATCATCTCACACCAGTCAGAATGGCCATCATCAAAAAATCAAGAAACAATAAATGCTGGAGAGGGTGTGGAGAAAAGGGGACACTCTTGCACTGCTGGTGGGAATGTGAATTGGTTCAGCCACTGTGGAGAACAGTATGGAGGTTCCTTAAAAAACTACAAATAGAATTACCATATGACCCAGCAATCCCACTACTTGGCATATACCCTGAGAAAACCAAAATTCAAAGAGAGTCATGTACCAAAATGTTCATTGCAGCTCTATTTACAATAGCCAGGACATGGAAACAACCTAAGCGCCCATCATCGGATGAATGGATAAAGAAGATGTGGCACATATACACAATGGAATATTACTCAGCCTTAAAAAGAAATGAAATTGAGCTATTTGTAATGAGATGGATAGACCTAGAATCTGTCATACAGAGTGAAGTAAGTCAGAAAGAAAAAGACAAATACCGTATGCTAACACATATATATGGAATTTAAGGGAAAAAAATGTCATGAAGAACCTAGGGGTAAGATAGGAATAAAGACGCAGACCTACTGGAGAACGGACTTAAGGATATGGGGAGGGGGAAGGGTGAGTTTTGACAGGGCGAGAGAGAGTCATGGACATATACACACTAACAAACGTAGTAAGGTAGATAGCTGGGGGGAAGCAGCCGCAAGGCACAGGGATATTAGCTCGGTGCTTTGTGACAGCCTGGAAGGGTGGGATGGGGAGAGTGGGAGGGAGGGAGACGCAAGAGGGAAGACATATGGGAACATATGTATATGTATAGCTGATTCACTTTGTTGTAAAGCAGAAACTAACACACCATTGTAAAGCAATTATACCCCAATAAAGATGTTTAAAAAAAGCAAGCAGCAAAACCATAGAAGAAAAATTTCTTGAGACAGTTCATAGAGCACTACCAGCAGTGAATAAAAATAATACCTTAGACACGCTTAATGGAATCTGGGATTTAAGAAGAATTTTCCCTTATTCAGACCTAGATCTATCTTCCTGCCAGAATCTAGACACTTATGTTCCTGTTTAAAAATGCCAACATTCACTAGATGTCTGTAATGGACAGTTGATTGTACTATTAGAAAGAAAACAATACGTCATCAAAAATGAAAAAAAAAGAATTTAAAAAATTACCAACATTTAAAATGTGTAAATGGAACTCATTTGCTTGGGTTTTGAAATGAGTTGATAAGGTTAATGGAATTCTAATACAAAATTCTAAGAGGATGTATAATTAATCAAATGAAAGTTAATACTTTAAATCAGTGAATGGAGATGATTATTAAATAAATGGTGTTGGAATAATTGGCTAACTGTTGGAGAAAACATCTAGATACCTGCTTCATATCGTTTGCCAAAGAAATTTCTAGATGGATTAAAAAGATAAGCATAAAAAAATGAAATCATGAATGGCTTAGAAGAAAATGTAGGTGGGCATCTATCTGATATCACATAAAAGCAAAATAAGAAAATATAGAGGAACATATTAATAGATTTTAAAACAGAAAAGAATGAAAACTCATATTAACCAGAAAAGCTATAAACAAAGTTAAAAGTTTTATGATAAATTGGAGAAGTATTTGCACTACCTATATAGACAAAGGTATAAATGTATAAATACAAGTGTATAAGTATGAAGCTATGAATATATTTGAAAAATCCAGAAGAAAATATTAAATTCCATAGTAGAAAATGGGCAAGAAGCATAATAAATAAGCATTTTCAACACAGGAAGAATATGGTGGTTACTCACCAGTGACACTGGAAGAATATAACCCATAGGGTTAGGAGCAGGTATATCTGAGTTTGAAGATTATAGGTGATTTTTATTTTTGGTTTTGTTTTGTTTTTGCTGTGAACATGTTTTACTTTCTTATTAATTCTATTATCCTTGTTATACTGAGCTCTTAATCACTTAACTTCTCATTCATTTGACCAAAGTGGGATGATCAGAGTTGGGAAGTCTTGAGAGAGGAGAGGCAGAGGGTGATTTCAATTTTTCATGGTAAAGTGATAATGGGACATCCAGGTATTGTTAGACCCAAGCGGTCTACGAGGGATTCCAACTCGCCCAAGAACCGCCAAGAGTCGAGAGCCGTTGCAACACGCAAGAGGTTTATTAGGAGCCGATGCACCGGGGTTCCCTGAACCTCACGCAGGAGGCCGATGGGGAACCCCTAAAAGCGGAATCACATACTTTTTATAGGTTTATTTACTCATAGGGCGGGTATATTCTCACAATGATTGGGTAAATGTGGTGACTTTTGAATTCATTGGCTTAGGAACTTTTGTCCCACCTTCTGGCCGTTATAGTTGTCTGTTCATTGTGGCGGTTAGGGCGTATACCTGTTACGGGCAACTGGAAAATTACCCGCTGTCTGGCAAGTCCCCGTCAACTGAAAAACTCCAAGAATTTGTTTCGATAGGGAGAAGGAGTGGCGCACGATAGGGAGAAGAATTGGTTTCGATAGGGAGAAGGAGTGGCGCACGATAGGGAGAAGAATTGGTTTCGATAGGGAGAAGGAGTGGCGCACGATAGGGAGAAGAATTGGTTTACGGGAACAAGTGAGGGGGTGGAAAGTCCCTAAAGGCCCCACAGTATCACTTGAACATGGACTCTAGGATCTCGGTGATAGGGTGGGGCTAAAGATACAGAAACTACCATCTCTGGAGCCTACATGGTGAAGCCCTAGAGGAGCCAGTGCTTTCTGGCACTGTGGAATATGATTCTAGTATTTGTTCTATGGAACCCCAGTATTATGAACCCAGATTCTTTCTACTTTCCTCTCTTGGTGTATGTTGGTGTGTACTGGCTGCCTGACCTGCAGTAACTCATTTCTCCAATAAAATATTAATGAATGAAGATCTATATTTCATACTGAATGAAATATTTAAAATGATCATTATGCTTATATTTCCATTTAGTTATTTTTCTTGTTTTGTGGAATGGCCATTGAGTGCAATCTTTCAGGGTTGCCTGTCCCTAAACAATGGACACTGAAGCCCTGCACTTACAGCGTCAGGCGTTATCTCAGTTCTTGCTGCTCAAAGACACATCTAACTGAATTTGTTTCAGACCCTGTGTTGCAAAAGAGAACGTGACATGAGGTATGATGGTTCCTGGGGATAGTGTACCATAGAAACACAGACTACCAGCTCTGAGAGCGATCTACATTCGGCCTCCAGGAGTGTAATTTTTCCTTCTTTCTTGAGCAAAATTTGTACTGAACTACAGAGTGCCATTTTGCAATAACTACAGAGCCGAACACGTGGCTCTGAGGGAAAAGCCATGAGAGTATAGAAGCTAGCAGGTCGTGGAGTGCCTGGCCTCTGCTTCCTGGGCAGAGGCCTGAGGAAAGCAACACAGGTCTATAAAGGCAATTTTTACAGCAACTGAGAACCCAGCAGGACGTGGAGATGGCAGAAGAAATCATAAATATAGTAGCACAAATGAAGCTAAGAGGGTTGGGGCTGGTGTACAAGGGGCCACATGGCTATAGAGATGTCTTAGTATCACCTTGCACAGACCAATAGCCAAGGACCAGGAGGGAGATGTACATTTTAGTTGATGCCCCTCTAGGCAGAAGACATGAAGGTCCAGATGTTTGTCCCAAAGGCCTTAGCCTTAATAGACTTGAACTTGGGTGTAACCCCAGGGAGGTAGGGGAAGAAGAGTTGAAATGACTCATTTGATGAGTTTATAGCTCTCAGGCTGACTGGGGGTGCATACTGTTATTAAACTGATGTCGTAGACTCCTTCCAGCTAAATCAGTCTGCCCATCAGCTGGGTCTCCTTACACTGGAATGAGGGCAGAGCTGGAGGGGAGAAGACGGTGGCAGCAGGCTTCTGAGAAATGGAAATGCAGCCTTTTGCATTTTGTTGTGGGTCGCAGTCAGGATAGAGGGAGCTCCAGGCCTGGCTCTTTGCATTCTAGAGCAGAACTTGAACTTTAACTGGAATTAAGGCTGTACCTAAATACCTCAAGGGGATCTGGTAGCCAAAAATGCTTTTATTTATGGGCATGTCAGAAAGTTAGGATTGAGGGGAGAGGCCTTGGTTTACAGAGGAGAGGAAATCCAGGGGCCCAAGCATGGAGCTGGCCCTGTTTTCATTCACTGGTTCCAGTTAACAGCTTCTCACAACATATGAAGTTTACATTATGGTATCCGGCACATGTAGGCTTTGGCTGGGCTTACCCCCCTGAGTTTAGAATTTATGACGCTGCAAATAGACACTGAAGCAAAGAGCAGGCGAGTGGGCACGCCAGAAGAATGACGTTGGCGGGGTCGGGGTAACCTTTATTCTGTTTCTTCTGGGTCATGTTTGCTCTGTCCTCAACAACAGAAGAACAAAGGGATCTGCTTTTCCCCGAAGGGAGGCTGGGCAGGAAATGAATACTCTGAGACTCTGCTCCAAAATTAGGGAGATGTAGTTTCTCACCCTTTCTCTTTAGGTTCCCTGGAGCAGCAGGGTGCTTAAGAAAGGAAGGGAGGCTACTGACCCTTTTTTTTTTTTTCCCCCTCTGAGAAAATGAGGTCATTTAAGCAAGAAAATAAGCAGACTTGTCATTTAATAGCAGGACCCAGAAACCTTATAAATACTTCCTCGTTAGGGCAACACAGAAATTTACAGCCAAACTCAAAACAGGGTCCTTTGAAGTAAAGGGAGTTAAATTTGAGTAATGGCTCTGAGCAGGCTAGTTGGTGTCACTGATGAATAACGCTAGGAAAATACATTTGGAGAGTTGATCCAGTCCCCGTGTGATTACATTTGGTTAAGCTGAGAGTAATGTTTCTTTTAATTTTACCACAAGTATTTATTTGTATTATTCATACATATTATTCATACATTGTTAAATAGAGAGCTTGACTTTCAAAAGGTGTATGTGTGGAGATCATTGGGCTTCTGGTTTTAGTTGCAAGAATTTCTAGTTTGCTATAGGCATTGCTACTAGAATGGCAATACCAGGAGTTTTATGTAAAGGTACCTGATTTTGTGAAGCAATGAGAAGAAAAACAGACAAATATGAATTTTATAAGAAAATTAACCATTTTTACGTACAAAAATAAAAATATTAGCAGAATTTCATAGATACAAAAATACCTAGGACTCACTTCTGCCTCTTATATGTGGTATATCGTGTACCAGTCAATCTCATGATAAAAACAAAAAGCTGAAGCACGGTACAACGTTGTGTTATACTGGACTCCTATAATATAAATTGTCTTGAAATGAGTAGGCAGAAAAAATGGTTCACATAAAACCTCTGTCTAAATATCTTCTTTAAAAGGAATTTATATGTAAGGGGTACGCGTGTGTATAATAAAAGGAAGGGAATGTAGCCATTTTAAAAGTCTATCTAGGAATCATTATGCTTAGTGCTTTACAAATACTTATATCTGAAAGTAAATGTTGAGTGAGGAAATCTCGTATAAGGAAAGAGAAAAACATGGGATAGGGTGATTGAAGTGGTTACCTGAATACCATATGCAAATTATAATTACATTACTTAATGTGCTCTTCCAGTGTCCTTACTTCTTATAACATCAGTGCATCTTTGTGCTGGAGAGTTTGAGGCAGCATCTAACACAATTCTGGTCCTTTTGGTATTTGCACCATCAGAGGAAAGAGAAGAGGCAGTGAAAGAGAGCTAATATTTAGTTAATCATCTGCCATTGGACAGATACTGTAAATAACACTTTATCGTTTTTGTTTCCATTTTATAGATAAGGGCATTGAGGCACAGTGAGGTTAAGTAATTTCACCAAGACCGCACCTCTAGGGAGAGGTTGAGCCTGATGTAAAACCAGGTCTATCTTCCTTCCTCTGTCCTCATCCCACTCGACTCCCTCTGGCCTTAATACTCACCTGTCTGTCTACACTGCTTTTGGTGGAGTCACCAAAAATCTTAGTTGCCCCATTTGACTAGCATTTTTGAACATTTTCCTTCTTTTGTCAGTAGTATTTCATGTTGCTGACCATTCACTCCTTTCCTGAAACTCTTTCCTTCCTGAAGTTTGGTGGCTGTATTCTTCCAAAGTGTCGACCTCTTTGGCTTCATTTTATCTGGTATAATTATAACAAATGGTAATATTCATAACAATATTTATTAATATGTTCTAAATACTGTACCTTGTCTCTCATTTAAATTTCAGAGCTACTCTATGAAGTAATGATTTTATTTTTTTAAATATATTTTTTTATTTTTATTTTTTTGCAAAGCGTGGGCTTTCTCTAGTTGCGGCGAGCAGGGGCTACTCTTGGTTGCGGTGCGTGGGCTTCTCATTGTGGTGGCTTCTCTTGTTGTGGTGCATGGGCTTCAGTAGTTGTGGCGTGTGGGCTCAGTAGTTGTGGCTCGCGGGCTCTAGAGTGCAGGCTCAGTACTTGTGGCTCACGGGCTCAGTTGCTCCACGGCATGTGGGATCTTCCCGGACCAGGGCTCGAACCCGTGTCCCTTGCACCACCAGGGAAGTCCATCTGTGAAGTAATTATCATTAGCACCAGTCAGCAGAGGAGAAAGCTGAGGCTCTGAAAAGTTTCATAAATGGAATAAAATGATGCAGCCACTAAACTGTGGGGCCAGGATAACAGCTGAGGTCGTCAGGCTCTAATCACAGGTTGGCTGGGATCCCTGTGCCTGTTGACATATTGTACTCTCCTCTCTTCTCACTCTACACACTTGAGTAATTTCACTCAGGGTCATGCCTTCCTCTACCTCCTAAACGCCGATGACCCTGCATCTCTCTTGAGCTCTAGACCCTGAGTCCAGCTGCCGAGATGGACCTTGTCACCTGGACACCCCCCAGAGCCCTCACACTCAACAGGTTGCAGACGGCTCCCTCTGTCTTCTCCCTGTCACAGTTGAGGCTGTCACCTTTCAGGCAATTATTTCAGATAGAACCTGGGAGGCGTCCTTAGCGTCCTCCCTCTCTTGACTTGTTCACATACAAGGCAGGATATTTAGAAGAATCCTTCTGAATCTCTCTCACGCTTCTCTGCTCTCTGGTCTCATGGCTTGGACTTGAATACAGGCTCCCAGTTTCTCCCATTTAGCCCGTTCGGGACTCTCCTTACCTGCATTCCTGCCTTTTAGCTTGAGGACCTCCATCTAATCTGCACGTTGTGATCTTTTCAATATCAAGTGTAGCATCATATTGAATTCTTCAGGGCTAGCACAGTAGCTTCCTTCCTTCCTTCCTCCTTCCCTCCCTCTCTCTCCATTCCTTCCTTCCTTCCTTCTTTTCTTTTACAGCAGTAGACTCCTATTTGCATTTAAAACTTATGAGAAACCCTGAAAAATACAACCAATAGAAGCAGGGAAGGAGGCACTAAAGCTCACCTGTTTGGCCCCCTCCCGCTTCCCTTAGTGTCTTCCTTCACACACTCATGGGTGTGTGTTGACTGAGTGCCAGCTCTGCACGAGCCCTGTCCTCGGCACTGGGACTAAACCAGTGAGCAAAGATAGGACTGTGCCCCTGCCTTCATAGGGCTTACATACTAGCTATGGTAGACATATAAGGAGATGGGTGAGAAAACAAAAAATAAGTGAATGTATACAGCATCAGACGGTGATAAGAAAAATTATTCACAGTAAGAGACTAGGAAAAGCTGGAATGGGGGTTGGTTTGTCACTTAAGATAAGGTGGCCAAGAACAGCTTCTCCAATAGCTTGATCTTTGGTCAGAGACTTGAAGGATGTGACACAGAGGGTCGTGGATGTGTTGCTCGAAAGCCCTCCAGGCCTAGGGGATGGAGCGCCAACACCCTGAGGTCTCAAAGCCAGGAGGCCAGTGTGGCTGAGTGGATGAGGGGGTGGGGTAGGGCGTGAGGTCAGAGAGGTGCAGGGACAGCGGGGCAGCCACACCGGGCGTGGAAAGTCCTTGTGCGGACTCGGATACCTCCGTCCTCTGAGTGAAGCAGGGAGCCAGTGTAGAGTTTTGAGAAGATCAACACGATGTGATTTAGGTTTTAGAAATAAAACGGCTGTGTTGGTGGTAGGCAATGGGGAAGCAAAGGTGGAAGCAGAGAGACCGTTTAGAAGACAGACCTGAACACCTGCGAGAGATGCTGGTAGCCTGAACAGGAGAGAAAAGGGTGAGAGGTGGCGCTTTGGTGCAGATCCGGGGCACTGTCGGAAAACACCTGCGAGAGATGTTGGTGCAGGAGAGAAAAGGGTGCAGGAGAGAAAAGGGTGAGAGGTGGCGTTTTGGTGCAGATCCGGGGCACTGTCGGAAAACTACACGTCTGGGAAAGAAGCACATCCACACCTCTACAAACACTCAGAGAGTCTCCCCTGACCAGGTCCTCATCCATGCCAGCCTCGTGGGCTCCCACCGCCCCTGCACTGCCTGCGCCACAGTGATGCGTGTCACCTCCAGAGCCCCCCGGCCTCTCCCCAGCCTCCTCGTACCTTTGCATGCCCTGTTTCTTCTTCTTCCATCTTGACCACTTTCCAAACTCAACCTTTAAATCCCAGTTTAAATATCACTCCCTCTTTGAAACCTCCCCTTATTCCCCACATCTACTTGGATGTTTCTTCCTCCATGCAATTGAGCTTGTTCATAATCCCATTCAAGCAATCTCTTGGTGTCTTGTAATTAATTGCTGCTTTCTCCCCTAAGTCCTTAAGCTTCCTGAACGTCTAGATTGAATCTCTTTGTCTGGTCTTCTCAGGACCTACCATGATGCAGGCATGTTAATGGGCATTTTATAAGCACTTACTGAATAATAAAGAAATGTTTTCACTTCAAAACTCATTCCGGAGTGTGAGTCCAACTTTAGTAATAAGACCGTCAGGGCCAAATGTTTCTCTAGATTTTTTTTCCATGGCATGAGTGTAATTTTGGCATGTGATTCCAATGGAACAATTGCGGGTTTGCTTTTATGAGGAATTTGCACGTAAAGTATCCACCAGCAGGATCCCTGAATTGGACAAATGGGAGCTGGAGGAGATATGGCATTGACATGGAAGATGGGCCACCCGCTGTTTGGGACTCCTTGGCCATTTGGAGAGCTTTTCTGAAGTTAAGTGAACTAATATAAATTGAATGTTTGTGATAAAACCTTTACTTTCTGCATCTTATGAAATGTATTTGGAATACTACACCAAAATGCCATCATCCCACGTGAAGAGGTGCATGATGAGATTCACGATCCATCCATGATTTGCACATCAGACACTTACCCTGAATTGAGAGGTTTCTTTAGAAATGGACATCTTTGCTTCCGGTCTAGGCCTTGGTCTGACACCATGGCTTGAGGTGTTATTTGTATCATCGCATGTTTCTTTAAAAAGTAAAAGCAAAGGTCTTCCCTAGTGGCGCAGTGGTTGAGAGTCCGCCTGCCGATGCAGGGGACGCGGGCTCGTGCCCCGGTCCGGGAAGATCCCACATGCCGCGGAGCGGCTGGGCCCGTGAGCCATGGCCGCTGAGCCTGCGCGTCCGGAGCCTGTGCTCCGCAATGGGAGAGGCCACAACAGTGAGAGGCCCGCGTACTGCAAAAAAAAAAAAGTAAAAGCAAAAATATTTGGATCAAAGACTTCTATTTCACAACGGGACTCGCAGAAATATACGTGGAGCCACGCTGCAGTCTGCCAGCTGTCAGTTGTTAGAAAAAGCTTTGCTGGAAATTAATTTTCAAGTGCATTTTTAATAGTTGTTGATTTAAAACCAGGGAATAATGAAATGAAACAGATTCGAAGTAGGATCTGCAGATTCCTAAGGATGAGAAATAAAAAGTATTATGCACTATTTCTATCCAAGCAATGTGTTAGACAGTTCACATATTTTGTCTCTTTTAATTCCACCAACAGCTTTTCAAGGTATCTTATTCTCACTTTCCAAATAAGAAATTAGAGGCTTTGAGGTCACATAGCTAGTTAGGAAGGAGAGCCAGTTCCAGAACAAAGTGCTGTCAAATTACTAAGTTCTTTCTACTACATCCTGCTGTCTTTCTGCCTTGGTTATTTCTTATAATGAACACTTTTATTCCTCAGATACATGCACTGCTTAAATAAGCTTTATTGTGGTGTTTATAAATCATCTTTAAATAAGGTGATCTTATGTCTTGGTTTGCCCTGGATGGATACCCCTGGATTATGCCTGTTGCCTTGGTGAAATTATTAATAACACTGCCTTTCACTCTCAGAATTGTCCCAGTCTGGAAGGTAAATTATGTGGTCACCCTCTCTTTGGACTTGTAGATCACACTGCTTATTCGGTTACTTCCTGGTGAATCCTTTGTCCAAGCCCTAGGGGTAGTTGTTTTTTTTTGTTTTTTTTTTTTTAATCTTAATGGCTTAGTCCCTAAGATCATCTAGATCTTCATAAATGCAAGAGAAAAATCCATACAGAATCATTACACCACAAAGCCAACAAGGCAATGCAAGCTGATTTTAGTTCACTGAACAGATTGAGTGAAATTTTTTCCAGTTGTTCATCTGGAGAACCAGATTTAAATCGTGTTGTGTTAGAAACACTGATATGTTAAAAATGTATATATATAAAAATGTATATGTAAGAATCTATATACACATATAGAGATATATATATATATATATATATATATATATATAGTGTATATACACACACGCACACACACACACACGCACGCATCGTGATGGAGAACAGGTCTCTGAAGATTTGGCAGTTGGTAGGCAGAGACCCTGTGACTTTCAAATAAGAAAGAAGTTGATCCTCTAAGCCCTGTACAAAAATAACTTATTCTATATTTCTTACAATCTAGAATCTTCCCTTGGATGGTAAATCATGCCCCTGCTCTGGTTTATCCAGGAGTAAAGCTAGAAAACCCAACCGTTATTTTGCCTTAGTAAGCCTCGTCATAAGGATAAAGATCTGGTGATAAACCTTTAAAATGTGGGCTAAGCAGTTCCCCCGAGCCATTGCACTCTTCCCAGCCACTGGCTTACCTTTGTAGGGGAGCCATTCTTCATCTGTGCCAGTTATCCTTGTGGGACTCCACTTCCTGTTTTTCTCTGGCTAATTGAATTCCCCAGCGAGATGAAAGCATTTTGAGCTGGCTTGAGAACGGAAGAGCCCAAATGCATAACTGTAAATACTGATGACAACAGAATCTCATCCCTCCTCTTGTTACTTATTTTGAGATTTTTGCTGGAGCAATAGTTTTACATTTGACATTTATATAGGTCATGGTGAGTTAATAGCCATCTGCCATCTGGGGACGCTTGTGTAATGAACATTATAGAAGACTATGGAAGAATGCTCTGGCATTTCTGATTTGCACACAAGCTGAGATGGGGCTGATCTTTACGATATACTCTTCCTGTTCACATTAGACATGTGATCCACGAAGGTGCTCACTCACACTCATGCAGGCATGCGTGGTGCCCTGGGAGCCTGGGCTGGGCTGAGCCGCAGCTAATTTCTCAGTCATTCTCAGGTACACCTTTTGGCAGGTAGATGAGCTCTGACTTTCAAGCTATGGACTTCAAGAAATCTCACATGGATCTAATGGTACCTGGGCTAGACAATGGGCTTCCACTGAATCCTGCTAAGTTTGTGTTAGATTTTCAAACGAATCATGATGTAGGAGAGTGGTCTCCAACCTTTTTGGCACCAGGGACCAGCTTCGTGGAAGATAATTTTTCCATGGACGGGCTGCGGGGGCGGGGGTTGGTTCAGGCGGTAATGTGAGCGACGGGGAGCGGCAGATGAAACGTCTCTCACTTGCGCACTGCTCACCTCCTGCTGTGCGGCCCAGTTCCTAACAGGCCATGGACTGGTACCGGTCTACAGCCCAGGGGGTTGGGGACCCCTAATATACGAGACAACCTCAAGTGTGTTGCCTGCAGACAGTCTGGTGCCATTAAAAGAACACATAGTGTCCAATTAGAAGACCCGCACTCATTCAAATCAGACCCTCACTTGAGTCCTTTAAGCCTCCATCGCTTCATCTATAAAAGGAAATACAACATCAACCTTATTTATCTTGGAAATTATATGAAACACCTAACACGCCACTTGGCAAATAGAATTTCCACTTTCAGTTGTTCATTTTATTTTTTTTTATTCTTCTTTATCTCCCCTACCTTCCTAGTAAGGATCGGGAGCCCTAGGGAGATAGACATAGGTAAGGAAGGAGAAAAGCTTCCTTTTAAGCCATGCTGCTTCTTCAGTTCTACCATTAACACCCTGGTCAGTGAGGGCCCAAGAGATTCTGACTGACGTTACAACGGCTGGCTTGTGGGTGTTGGTGAGCTCAGTTTAGCTCTTCCCAGAGGTGTGGGTTCAGCAACCGATGGAGCAGAAAAGTGCTTCACTTTATTACAGGTATTGCATTTTTTACAAATTAGAGGTTTGTGTCAACCCTGCCTTGAGCAAGTCTATAGGCATCATTTCTTCCAACAGCATTTGTTCACTTCGTGTCTCTGTGTCACGTTTTGGTAATTCTCAGAATATTTCCAACTTTTTCGTTATTATTATATTTGCCATGATGGTCTGTGATCAGTGACCTTTGACGTTACTACTCCTACTCACTGAAGGCTCAGGTGATGGTTAGCGTTTTTTAGCAATAAAGTATTTTTCAATTAAAGTATGTACTCTTTTTAAGACATAATGGTGTTGCACACTTAATAGGCTACAGTAGAGTGTGAACATAACTTTTATGTGCACTGGGAGACCAAAAAATTCTTATGACTGAATTTATTGTATTATTTACTGATCGCAGTGGTCTGGAACCACACTTGCAATATCTCCGAGATATGTTCCAGCCTTTCTTTGTGGGCTGTTGCCTGAGAGACCATGCAAATATTGGATTATTTTGTCCCCTGTGTGAACTATTATTTAATATTATTTTATGAAGTATTTACTGCCCACTTTGTGCCAGGAACCGTGCCAAGCTTCAGACGTTGATCTGCCCTCTTCCTTCGTTCTTTCTTTCATCCAGTAAAGATAAGATGACATAGAAAAATTTACACTCCCTTTTGGGAGTCTAGGTCTCTCTGGGCCCCACACTCCTTATTTGTACACTGTAGACAATGAAATAGATGTTTTCTAATGATTCTAAGTCTCTCTACCCAGTTTCTCTCATTCTTATTATTTCTTTCTTCTCTGGACTTGCCTCCCTCTTTTCTGGGCTTTTCTACAGACTGTCCCTGAATGGCCATATTGCCAGTGTTTCCATGATTAGGTAAAGGAGGCCAGCGACAAATGGTCTTTCATAAATAGGAAAGGTACCTTGCGTCCATTCCAAGAGGTATAAGTTGACAGAATCCCTTTCTTGCCTCCTGAACCATTGTCTCTTTGGCTCTAGAAATGCCCCAAGACTTTTGCACATAGGGCTCCACAGCAGTCTCCCAACCACACACCAGCGATGCAAGTTTTTTTTTTTTTTTTTTTTTTTTTTTTTTTTTTTTTTGCTGTACGTGAGCCTCTCACTGTTGCGGTCTCTCCAGTTGCGGAGCACAGGCTCCGGACTCGCAGGCTCAGCAGCCATGGCTCACGGGCCCAGCCGCTCCGCGGCATGTGGGATCTTCCTGGACCAGGACACGAACCCGTGTCCCCTGCATCGGCAGGCGGACTCTCAACCACTGCGCCATCAGGGAAGCCCCAGGAATGCAAGTTTTAAACGTCGGCACTTTTCGTTTCTATTCATCAATGTTTGCATATCGTTTAAAGAAACTGTAATTCACAGGTCACATCGGGCATTACACCTCTCTCCCTCCACAGCAGAGTGGGGAGCTGGGCTTCGGGGAGTTCCTGCATAAGCCCAAGCCTTGTAAAGAAAATAATAAAATGAAACCAAAGCCCAAATCAGCAAAAAGCAACAGGGACATTTAATTTCATTTCCTCTATTTGGAGTTTAACGGTAAGTCACTCTTTCTGATTAAGAAACTTCAGAGTGGGAACAAGGGCCTTTAAAGAGAAACACGTTGTGTTTTGGCAGGAAACCTTAATGACTTAGAATATAAACCTTTGTCAAAGGAGCATAAGGCCCTGAAGTTAGAAAGGACCAGGCTGAGTGCAGGAACTCACATTGGGAAGTGAGTTTGCTCTCTGCTCAGGCCAGGAAGCGGGGTGCCTGGAATCTCCTTCTAATATAAATGAGCCGGCTCTGTAGTGTTTAATGGGGAGCCTATTATTTTTCCTCGACTGAAGCCAACCCTGAACTTGACGAGAGCCCTGTGCAGACGTGCAGGGGGGAAGATGGCAGTCATGTCCAACGATCAGGTGAATTTCTCCTCTGGTTTTGGGAAATGTCACCAGATGGAGGACATCTGGCCAGCTTGTGGGGACCATTGGGGTAAGCTATAGAGCTGGGAGTACATTATTCTCATTCATGTATCTTTCATTGTTTCAACGTTTATTGAAAACCTTCCACGTTTCAGACCTGACCCCAGGCCTTGGGACACTGTGGTCCAACAGGTGCTCATGGAACAGACAGTCTCTTGAGGCAAAATGTTCCATAGCCAGATAAGCACAACACAGTGTGGTAGGCACTGTTTCTGAAGTTCTATGGGAAGGCAGTTGAGGGAAAATTTCCTTCTGCCACAGCTGGGGTAGCGGGGGAGGCAATGGAAGTCTCTACAAAGGAAGGGAAGTTTGTGCTCAATCTACAAGCACGCATAGTTTATCGGGTGAAGATGAGGAAGCACCTTTCAAGCAGGAGGAAAAGGCAGACCCTTATGTAAAACAAAGGCCTGTAATTGAACCGGGCTGGAGTTCAGGATGCTACGCAGTGAGGGGTCCAAGATAATACAGTTCCGCCTATAACTGACTTGATTTTCAGCTCATGGTATACAAGCACTTTGACTCCTAATGATTTCTTTGGAGGTTATGCGTACACATATATGAGCTCAAGACATACATGTGTATCTGAGAGCCCTCGTGATGCCCCCTGCTTTAGCAAGTATTTCCCGTGTCTCTCAGATACTAGGACTCTATCTGCTCATCTTGTCACTTTCGAAGTTTAAGAAAATTCACGAAAAAGTCACAAACAAGGATGGAAAATATAGGGCCTTTTGTTTGCTTTTGTGGTGGTGAAATCCAACTTTTACCCTAACCTGGAATCATCCTATGGTCTCTGCCTTATGGTCAGGAAAAAAGTCTGTGTTGTTTTTTTTTTTAAAGCAGCTGAGTGTACCATTCATTGCAGTTAATATGAGTTATCATTATGAAACAACTCAGAGCAGGGGGGGTTCAATGCTACCTAGGTCATAAAGCCAGAGCCAGGATTTTGCAAGAAATATGATCAAAGTTAGGTCAAAATGGCAGGAGGTACATATTTAAAAAATAGAATTAGAAGTATGTGTGCCGGACTGTGTTTAAATTCAGATGATTTAGACCCAAATCCAACTGTAGCCTGTAGTGGAGCACGATGGGCTCCTGGACCATTCATGGCAGACCTCATCCTTCCCCTGAGCCCTGGTGGAGTCAGCAGACCCTGAGGTCAGAACACGTGGCTCCTTTCCACGGGACCACCGGAAGTCCAGAGGAGGGAACTGCTTCTGATGTTCAAAGGATGCAAGAGGTTTTAAAACTTGTGATTCGCGTGGAGAGATTGGCCAGGGTGACTTGAACTCTTTCATCCAACAAATGTACGGAGCACCTATGTGCGGCAGTTACTGTAACAGGGAAGAACAAGCCTGTCTCCAGATTAGATCTGTTCCTTTTTCTTTAACTGCACCCTGTTGTCGCCTGGGCTTAGTCATGCTGACTCTGAACCTTTTGTAAAAGAATGTTGCCTATGGTCTGAAATATACAGGATAGCCTATTCTCAAAGCTCTGACCTTTAAGAGTCCATTCATAGAGAGAGAAAAAGTTGCAGAACAGAGAATAACATTTGTCTTTTTGGATGTTTACAGGAACATCGTGACCTTGAACTACATGGACAGCTGCCAGAACAAAGGATTCCGACACCGAGAAGTCTGGAACTACCAGCCACACCCCTCCCTCACCTTGCCTTTAAAAATGCTTTGCTGAAACCCTTTGGGAAGTTCGGGGTGTGGGGGGCATGAGCCACCTGTCTTCTTGCATGGCCCTGCAATAAACCTTTCTCTGCTCCAAACTCCGATGTTTTGGTGTGTTTGGCTTTAATGTGAGTTGGGCAGAGGAACTTGTGTTCTGTAACATTACTATCCCCGGTGCATTGGCTACCAGTACACAGGACAGGAGAAGTGTTCAGGGCGTCTCCTGTGGTTGTGAGGCTTTTGCCTTGGGCAGGAACAGTCCACTGAGGGATGAAGTGGGTGGTTACCTGCAAGGTGAGCTCCTCTGGCCGAGTCTGTGCCTGAGGAGCTGTGACCACCTGAGTGGGGGTGGGGCAGAGCCATTTTCTGACTCTCACAAGGGTTTATTATGCATCCTTAGAGGTCACGAAGGTGGCCTTTGCTCTCATGGAGGGGTCTTGCTCTCAAGTGGGGTGACAGAGGCATTCAATGGGTGGACATTCTGTAAATGAGAGAACGTCATAAGAAGTGCCGTAGGTGATACCTCTGATGCCCCACCCTATCCTTTTGGCCCACCTCTGATTACAGCCTGTCCCCATGGTGGACAGACTTTCCTAGAGCTGCCAGGGTTCCCCTTCCAGCCTACATCCTGTGTCTCCCTCTGTCTGCCACAGGGTTTTCTCAGATGCCCCCTAGGAGCTCCTTGACCAGAAGCGGGCCAGCAGTGAGGGGTGGTCCATGCTTCCAGGGGTAGGCCTCAACTCACAGGGGACACCAGGGATGGATGCGTGAGTGCCCTAGTCTCCCAGACTTCTAGGGGCATGGCGCCAGGCTGTGTTCTAAACTTTCCTCATCTTCTCAGGAGTCTGAGTGGAATCAAGCTCCCTCTTGCCTACATCAGGGACCATGAAGATACATGTTTATGTTGGCTTTTCCTCTTTTTCCCCTTCCTCACTTCTGCTTCCTGGGATCACCTGCCAACTAAACGACTTACCTTGCCTCAGGTTCTGCTTTTAAGGAAACCCAGACTTAAGACACTTTTGATGAAGGAAATAAAAAATATGGTGACTAGGAGTTGGGAGGGAACTATTCTAACTAGAGAGGCTTCCCTGAGGAGATGGTAAGTACATTGGGATGATCACTAACTTCTTCAAGGAAGACTGTGTAAACTGTCAGCAGGGCCCCATGTGCTTTTTTTTATCTGGAAAGGTAACTGTGACGGTAACTTCCAGATTTGGGTTAATGACCACCTGCCACCCCCCAATGAATACCAGCGTCATCCCGTGGACAGCAGCCTCGCCAGGCACTATGGCACCTGCCAAAGATGACCTGTGCTTCTCTGACTGGAGAAAGAGCAAAGCCAGTCCCTCCGACCTCCCCCTGCAGAGTGACTCCCGAGGGACAGCCCAGGAAGGCTTCTGACACAGCTTTGATGTCACATCCGGGAGTCTGCTTCCAAAAGGAACTCAGGATCTTGCACCAAGAAAGGCAGAGGAGGTGGCATCTGAACTGGTCACGAAGGCAACATGGGTGAAGTAATTTACTAAGAGGGAAAGGAAAAGTGAGGACCCACCCCCTCCCCCTGGGAAGTGGAAAAACTCGGGTGTTGGCATCGAGGCAGGAAATACCATGTGTGTGGCCTTAGATGAACCAGCCTTCAGCTCTGGCTCTTTCCCCCCAGTTAGGACTGTGTAGGGACGTCTCAGGGAACGCCTGGAGGAAGACAGCTTCATAAGGGAAATGCCCTTCATCTCTGCAGCTCTTAACCCTTCTCAGCCAACGACATCACTGTTCCCAACGGTTGTCTTTACAGAGGCCTGCGGGGCTGACCTCTGGTCCCAGCACACTTTAGTAAAGCCGTAGACGGGGACATAAAATCAGCCAGGGCCAGTAGACACACCACACTTCCCCTCACCTGGAACAGACAGGCCTTTGGAAACAGTTCAATAACTGGGATTTAAAAGTAATTTTCCATTCCACTCTTCTTCTCAGTTTTTGTTCCAAGGCGCTCACCCTGGCGTCTTTCTGGTGACCTTGCTTCGTGCCTCAGCTCTGGGATTTTGTGGTCTGTGATGAACGAACCGCCACTCAGATCAGTCAAAATAGGTGTGTTTGAAGGTCAAGCCGGTGCACATGTAGCTCATTTTACACAATCAGTTGTTTCCCACAAGTGTAAATGGCTTCTCTGGGCTTATTTTTTGGAGGAGGCAGGTGCTATCTGCTAACCTAGCCAACTGATTGTCCATCATCTGGTGATACGGCCCTGAAGCCTTGCAAATGTTAATTGCCCTGCCCGGCTCCAGCCCCTGAGTGACATATGCAATCGTACAAACATATTGTAGGAGCTCGCCGTTGAAAGAATCGTTTGTAACATGCAAACCCTCCAATAATCATTAAACCCCCACACACACCCCTCTGTTCTGTGACCTTGGTGTAGCCCTGTTGCCCGTGGCTGCCCTTGTCCACTGTCAACTTCATTTCCCACCACCCGACGTTCCCTCCTCGCCACATCAGAGGCAGGTTCTTTGTGGTAGTTTCTTCTTGCTGGAGCATTGCCTGGTGTTTGGATTTTTAAACACTGAATTTTCATAAAGTGGGACTCATTTATAACAGGATATTTATTTTGGCCTGATGGTTCTCTAGTAAATTCTGGACCATCAGAGAGAGGTCAGTGTTCTATGTTGGGGGGATTTCAGCAAGGAGGTTTGCTTAATTTGGCCTTCCCACTACTTTTTTTTATTTTAAAATTGGGTTTTAATATAAAAGTAACAGAGAGTCATGACAAAAAAATTGACCTCCCAGTCTGGGGGAGAATGGATACATGTATATGTATGGCTGAGTCGCTTTGCTGTGTACCTGATACTATCACAGCATTGTTAATCGGCTGTACTCCAATATAAAGTAAAAAGTTAACAAAAAAGTTGACCTCCCACCTACCCCCCAGAGGTAACTACTGTTAAATTTCTTATGTATGCTTCCAGAACATCAATAAAGTAAATTTAAATAAACGCACACATATTCAATAGAAATTGGATTTTATTATGCATACCCTTCCGCAACCTGCTTTTTTCCCATTTAAACAGGATATCTTTTCACCTTAGTGGAGGGAAACTACTTCAGAACCTTCTGCTTGCCTTCCTTTCCCATTGTATCTCTTGTGAAAATTTCAGGTGGTGAAACGTATGTGGATGGAATTAGGAGAAACCCAGCTAGGACTCAGGACCAGGAAGGAACAGGGTTCAATGTGTAGGTTAAGAGGCAGAAGTTGGGAACTGTGGTTAGAACACGGATGGGCTTTGGAGGGTGTGAGTAAAGATGAGACTGGTACCATTATACTCAAGATTGGTGGATCTGAACTCAGATGAAGGGCATGATGACCGCAGGGGCCCATTTTAATTTCTTTTCTTCCTACTAAATAGTGGGAAATGTATCAGACCTGCATATGCAGTAGCTTTTGCCTGGTACAAAGTTAGGCACGGGAAGATATATCACAATAATTGCTACCATTTCTTGGCCACCTGGTTTTCAGAAAATGCTCATACAAGACCTAACACATATTCTGCATTGTGTATGCATGAACCCGGCTGCCTACGGGTAGCTGTCATTAGCTGCATTTTGCAGTTAACAGGAGTGAGGCTCAGAGAGCTTAACTGATTCGCCCACAGCCTTCAAACCTCGCGTGAACTGCTATCTGGTAAGCCCGCGGCCTGACCACCGCTGGAATCCACACTCTTTCTGCCGCGTCCCTTCAGCTCCCATGATGGCGACATCCTTTTAAAATCAAACAAGTCTTTGTGAAGGAGAAAACCACATTCATAAAATAGGAAAAACACCATTACTAAGAACGAAACAGCTGAGCTTATAACATTTTGAATGGGCTTTCAAGTTCATGCTGCCTGCTGCCTTTTAAGACAGTTTTTTGTTGTTGTTTTTGGGTTTTTTTGCGGTGCGCGGGCCTCTAACTGTTGTGGCCTCTCCCGTTGCGGAGCACAGGCTCCGGACGCGCGGGCTCAGCGGCCATGGCTCACGGGCCCAGCCGCTCCACGGCATGTGTGATCCTCCCGGACCGGGGCACGAACCCGTGTCTCCTGCATCGGCAGGCGGACTCTCAACCACTGCGCCACCAGGGAAGCCCTTGCCTGCTGCCTTTGAACCAGCCGATGCTCAACCTAGTACCAGATGCCAGAGGCCCTATCAGGTGAGTCCACCGTCAGACCCTATCAGGCCCACAGAAATGAAGTCTAGAAGCCATGCAATAACAATACCCGCTTAATACACAGAGTTTTGCCATCTTTTTGAATTTTTCTTTTTAAATGGAAGATATCTGTGACCTGGTTTAAGATTAAAATGGAGATTGGTAAACATGACTTTCACCTTCCCAGTCTTGGTGACGTGACAGTCCCCCTGCCTGATTTTGATTTGTCTAATTCCAGTGTGTCCTTAACATTTAACTACTTGAGTTGTTTGTCAAAGGAATGTGGTTATATTTTAATTTCTAAGGGAAATATACATTGATTTAATGTTGCAACTCAAGGAACACTCCTAGAGATTTTTCTCAACAAAGAAATGTGTGCGTATGCATAAAATCGATGTGGACAGGGTGATTAGATGCAAGCGTGTCCACCTTTGGGCTGAGACCAAGCATCTACATTTTAGCCAAGGGGCAGCTCTGGTTCCTGGAGCCCCGCTGGAACGCCGGGAGCTCTGATGTTCTCTGTGGGTGCACAAACTTCTGAGATCAGATTAGTCCCATCGAAGCAAAGAGGGTGATTGGCTGGGGCAGCTAGGCCAGCTGACACTTCTCAGCCCCTCCAGCAGCTCCTGGAAAATAACGCCCAAGCCCAGCGGTGAATCACCTAATCAAGCCATTCAGGGAAAGAGAAGCCCTCTGCCCTGTTTGATTTCTTCCCATAATGATATGAAGTGCCGTTTAATGAAGTCAAAGGGGTCCCGGGCCTCTCGGTGTGTTCAGACATTGGAAGGCAGGGCTATTGAGTCCGCGGCTGGTGTCCATTACCAGCCCACCTCCAGCCGGCCCAGCCGACAAGCAGCCCCGGCGCTCGAGCCGCATTGGAGCTGGGGCTTTGGGGGCAGGTTTCCGGTTGCTGTGGCCCCGCCTGCATTTTGTCTACATAAATTAGACCTTGTGCAGCATATTGGCCTGTCAGGGGACTAGGAAGAAACTGTATATTGTTTCTGGCATCCTGGAGCCCTTCTGCCCCTGACATCTGCTGCGTCTGTGACAGGGAATACATTCTTGACTCATTATCCGGGCAAGTGGAATCCCACCCTGACAGGACCATTAATCAGAATCAAGCAGTCCGGCAAATAAGAAAGAGAGCAAGCATGTGAGTGAGAGAGCGGCTCCGGGAAAGAAAAGAGACACTTTCTAACTTTGGCTTTGGTGTCATTCCGGGGTCTGGACAACTAGCAATCTATCTTTCTGAGTGACAGGACTGATGGATGGCATTATTTATGCTTTTGTGTATTAAAAGACAGCTCTGGCACTGGCTTGTCGTTTTCACAGAGGTTTACAAAAAGTTGAAATTTAATTTGGAGGCAAAGGAGGGCAGGGATCAGAGGAGGCTGGTGATTTGACAGTCTGCAAGACAAGAGCGGGTGCCGAGTCCCGGGATCCGCCGGACAGAGGTGGGCAGTGGATGCTGCCACGTGGGTGGGTGTGCGTAGGTGTGGCTCTCGTGTGTCTGGACGGACTGGATCTCTGGGGGCTTTGAAATTGCATTCCGCATGCGTTAATCATTTTATTGAGATGAATGGGGTTTTGCTGAGAAACTAGGCAAATGGTAAATACACTGGAGGCTTGGGAATATGTTTTCACACATACATGTGGATAAACTTTCAATGGTTCTTTCCAAAACTAGAGCATTGCCTGAAATTGGACCTTCATAAATGTAACTGGTGACGCGGTCATCCAGTACCCACTGGGTTCTGGATAGCAAGTATTGGTAATTTACCTAATTCCATTCATTAAACCACCATGCTGGACCTGTGAATGTGTCTGAGTATATGAAAGTCATAGAGATGGGTAGGGGATAAACAATTCTGTGGCATGAATTTCTCACAGTCTGTGTCATTCCTATGACCTAGAGTAGGACACAGGGGAGAGAGGAATAAAGGATATGACAAAGAGATTACAGGAATACATATTAATTAATTAACTAATTAATTATTTCCCCAGCTTTATTGATATATAATTGACATATAACATTGTGTCAGTTTAAGGTGTACAATGCGTTGATTTGGTACATTTATATTTTGCAAAATGATGACCGCCATAGCTTTAGTGAACATCTCCATCATGTCACATAATTACCATTGCTTTTTTGTGGTGAGAACATTTAAGACCTACTGTCTCAGCAACTTTCAAGTATATATTATAGTACTGTTGATCACAGCAAGGCCTATTTATAACATTCAGTTATAACTCTTCGCTCTTAAATCCCTTACACTTGGCTACTTCCACAGACCACCAGCCAAAATGCATCATTTGCTTTAAATTAAAACTCAAAAAACTTCCAGTCCTTGACTTGTTCTCTCTTTTCTTTTTTTTATCCTGGCCATGCTGGCACCCCAAACGTTCTCCCTGAGGGGTCCCCTTGGGCAGCTGCAGCACTGATGGCATTCACTGGCAAGGCAAGAAAGCCCAGCTCCTGGTTCATGAGCCACAGAGGGGACAAAGCCTGCAGCTCAAGTGGGCCCAGCATCAGCCTCCAGCCCAACCATCAGCTGTCCTTCCTGCCCCTGAGTCTCCCTTTTTTTCCTGGAGGGAGATCTATGGCGTTCCTGCTCACCAGCTCTGCTTTTGCTAGAATCCTTCTAGGTGTTGGCAGCTCTAGGCCATGACCCTGGAGGATCTTGGGGAGGTTAGAGATCACTGATATACCTTATGTTGAGAATATACAGATGGCATGGAATCAGAGAGCAAAGATGCTGCAAGGTAGACTATTTCAAGTTGGAGTTAAATTTAGTCTTAAAGGGAGGGCTTAGTTCAGGATGAAGGTCTAACACAAATGACTGTATGGTAACAGCAGCCTTCAGCATTTAGGATGGGATCACGTGCTCCTCATTCCAATGAACAAGCTGGTTAGAGACAAAGTAACAGGCATTAGACCAACAGTTGGCTAGTCAAGAAGCTGATGTCAACTGCCGAGCTAAGTGGGACAACTATGACAGTCAAAGAATTCTCTTGGGAAGAAGAGTTATGCTTTGTGACAAGGATTTAGAATTCCCAAGCCACCCCACTTGCTGGTTCTGTTGTCAGACAGTCTTGGGTTCTAATATCAGCTCCTTCGCTTTTTAGTTTTTTAATTCTCAATGTCCTTATGGATAAAATGAGGATAATTATAATTACTTCTTTGAGACATAAAGATTAAAGGTGACAGCGTATGTATATTGCAACATAAAAATGCTGACACATAGCAGATGCTTAAGGAACATCTCAAACTAAAGGATCTATGGGTCTCAAAAGAACAGAGTTCCCTCCTAAAGTTTTCACTGATATCTTTAGTTCCTTATGCCCATCTGGGAAACCTTTCCTTTGAAAGACTACCTTGATCTTTCATTTATCATCGTAAAGTGTCATACAGGCTTATGAACTATGTCTCAATTTGAAACTAGAAAATTAAGGATTGAAAGGGCTGAGAAAATGGAATGACCTGTGAGTAAGTATAAAAACCAGGTCCAAAAAACAAAAAAACAAAACAAAACAAAAAAAACAACCAGGTACAAAGCGGAGCTTTCTAAACACGGCATTTTATCTGTTAGGAAACACCTCATCGCGTTATACTTCAGGTCACGGAGAGCAGCACACTGACACGGGAGCGCACAGACGGACAGACTGTGGGGTGTGTCTCTCGGTGGCCCCGTGGGGCTCTGACGTTTCACCTCTCCAGGACAGAGGCTGCCCTCAGGGGTTCCCTGCAGAAGTTTGGAGCTCGCTATTCTAGACACACCAGCATGCTTCCCCCTCTCTGCCATGAACAGTTGCTCCATAAACAAAGGGAAGAGAGGTGAACTCATCTCCCACAACATACCTGTAAGACAAATCAGTTAACATGGATGGGCTTTAGTTTCTTCATTGGCAGCATGGTGAGGACCACATTTTCTTTAGAGGGTCATTAAGTTACAGATATTGTCTGGAAATTGCCCAGGCCAGCACAGTGCTTGGAGCACAGGGTTGGGTGTTCAATAAGTGGGTCTATTATTATCGTCATAGCCTGGCTCTCAGAAAACAGATTTGCACAAATGGACTGGGCATTGACCCAGGGAAAGAATCTATAGGCAGTAACGGTCCCCAACCACCAGTGTCTTTTAAGAAAAGCCTGCTATAAATAGATGTACTTTTATATACGTGTCCTCCAACTGATATATTTAAGTTTGAGCGTTCTGAAACTTTTAGTCACTCTTGACAAAGATAATTAGAAAGAGAGGAACCTGTAGGTTGGACAGAAAGAAAGGGCTCAAGGTAGAAGAGATAATAGAAAGAATAGGCACAGAGATTCCCACAATGCCTCTTTAAGAGAGGAAAAGGCAATGGAGACGAACTAAACCTGGCCTTTGGGACACATTCTTGTTCTCACAGCAAGGCAGGAGCTGAGACTTGAGTGAGAAGATGGGCAGAGCTGGTCAGGGTTAGGGTCAGGTCAGGGTTCTACAGTATTACGTTATCAAGGGTGGAGCAGGGTTTCAGTATAAGGGGGTGATGGATTGATTAAGCTCCCCCTTTACCAGTGCAGGAGTCCAAGTTCTTCTTCATCTCTGGTTCATGGTGGGATCCCAGAGGAGGGAGTCAACAGCTGAGTCATTGTAGATAAGACTGTAAACATTTGGATGGAGAAGCAGCCACAGAGGGAAGAATCCTCTTGGTATCCATATTATCTACCACTTAAGAAAAGACATTTATATACATCTCACTGAAACTGAGAGCCTGCAAAACTTCTGGCATGGGGACAGTGGTAGAGTGAATGGGAGTCAACTGTAGAGTAGCCAATAGTATATAATTAAACATCTGCACATAGTTTTTTGACAGTCTCATTAATGTATTGTCTTCATTATTTTAGCAAACCCAAAAATACTCTCAAAGGCTTCTATTTACCCCTGGCCCCTTCAATCTTTCCCATAATATTTTAAGTCTCTCATTTACAAATTCTTCTACTATGGGGATTTGACGGCCTGGGGAGGAAATACTACAGACACCTGCCCCATTTCCTCCAGGTGAGGTAGGTAGAAAACTTCCTGCTGATCAGGTCACCCAACTATTAGTGGAATGGACAGATGTGTCACCAGCCACTCTGGATCTGCCCTGGACTAGTCCTATGACCTTAAGCAAATCAGCACATCATTTAAGCAACCTCTCAGCCCACCCCACCTAGTCCCCAAGCATTGGTCATATATTTTAATATCTTGATATACTGCTTTCATGGTTTGTTAAAAAGTGCATACAGATTTCTTAGCACACTGCCTCGCCCTTCCAATAAATGGTTTCTTTTTTTAAATTATTTTTTATTGGAGTTTAGTTGCCTTACAATGTTGTATTAGTTTCTGCTGTACAGCAAAGTGCATCAGTTAAACATATCCATATATCTACTCTTTTTTAGATTCCTTTCCCACCTAGGTCACCACAGAGCACTGAGTAGAGTTCCCTGTGCTATACAGTAGGTCCTTATTAGTTATCTATTTTATATATAGTAGTGTGTATATGTCAATCCCAGTCTCCCAGTTCATCCCTCCCTTCCCCCCTTGGTAACCATAAGTTTGTTTTCTACATCTGTGACTCTATTTCTGCTTTGCAAATAAGTTCATCTGTACCATTTTTTCTAGATTCTACATATAAGCAGAGCTACCATATGACCCAGCAATCCCACTCCTGGGCATATAATGGGAGAAAACCATAATTCGAAAGGATGCGTGTGTGCTGACGTTCATGGCAGCACTATTTACAATATAGCTAGGACATGGAAGCAATAAAAGGTTTATATTCTTACTGGTGTATCACATTCCTATGATCAAGTATAAATGGAAAGTCTAGGGCTGATGTATGTTATTGGTGGAAAGGGAGAGGAAAGCCACGTGGAACTGGACAATAAGGCAAACCATCTCAGGAAGACCTTCTACCATCATTTATTTCCACACAATAGTTAGCCAGTCTCTCTGCTTGGTGCAGAGACGCAGAGGTGGAAAGACACAGTGTTTGCACCCACAGTGGAGGGAATAAATGCACAAACACGTAACCCCTATGGAGCCTGGCACAGAAGAAGAGAGAGCTGCAAAGAAGCACTCCCTAAGTGGCCTCTGGGGCCAGCTAGTTGCCTCCATGCGGCCGTCTCTTTGCTCTTTGGACAGCTGAAAGCGCTGTGATCATTTTCTCTGCAGAAAAGGGAACTCTTTCTTGCTTTCAGCTTGGAAGTTCTAAGCCCTCGGTACCTCTGAGGACCAATTTCTATCAGGCAGGCGGTTCTTCTGAGACCCTGAAGTTCAGCTGGTGAACTCAGCTGTTGTGAAAGGCAAGGGAGTTTTCATTAACATCAGTAAGAAATGCCTGACAAACATCTGTCTTGTGGGGGGCTGGGCTTTGTTAATTCTACTTGGAACAACACCAATATTAGTTCTGCTTGGATTAACACCAGCACTAATGATGACATAAGACTCTTACTTCATTAGCCTGATGAAGGGAAAATCTTGCAGGTTCAGCCCCAGCCAAAGAACGGAGCCCACGTCCAAGACCCAGGGGCTGAGCCTAATGAGAAAATCAGGCTAACTGGACAGAGGAAACGATCCCAGCATGGAGGGAGGGCTGCAGTGGTGTGTGAGAAGGGGTAGCCTGAGCCCAGGGAGACGTGTTGGGAACATCTAAGTATTTTACAGGTTATGAGGATTGGAGGCATACTGACCTGTCTCTTTTTTTCTTTTTTTTTTGTGGTACGCGGGCCTCTCACTGTTGTGGCCTCTCCCGTTGCGGGGCACAGGCTCCGGACGCGCAGGCTCAGCAGCCATGGCTCACGGGCCCAGCCGCTCCACGGCATGTGGGATCCTCCCGGACCGGGGCACGAACCCGTGTCCCCTGCATCAGCAGGCGGACTCTCAACCACTGCGCCACCAGGGAAGCCCGGCCTGTATCATTTTTAAAGGATGGTTAAAACAACCAGAGCGCCTCTTTGGTTTTTATATCTCTAACGTTCAAATGCCTATTGGTAAAGGCAGCAATGGTCTGTTCTCAGGAAATAAAACCATCAGCAGTTTGATTTGGAGTCGTTTCCTTCTTCCCTACCTCCACCCTTGGGCTCAAACACACCTATAGACACACAGCTTCTCTGTTATCCACTCAGACTGCAAATATTTCACGCGTGTGCCGTAAGCCTTGCCTGGTACCAGGGCTACAGCAGTAGATGAGGTAGACATGCCTCCCCCCCCCGCCCCCGCACCCGCGCCTCATGAAACTCAGATTGGAGTTGGACACACAAGGACAAGGAAGCAGGAAACTGAAACCGAGGGCACCGTTGCACTATCACTCCACTCAGACGTGGGCAAAGAGAGTGGATGAGGGAAGCCCTGAAGCCGGAGTGAACAGGAGGTGTCAGGAGAAGGGTAATACTCTGGCAGAGAGGGTAGTTCTTCAAGACCCTTCAGAAGAGGGAGGCCGGTGCGTAGAGGGGCTGAGAGACTGCCAGTGAGGTTTGAAATAGAACTGGAAGCGGAGCACGAGTGGAGAAACAGACAGGAATGTAACCATAGATTTGCCCTTTGTATTAAGGAATTTGTCAGTGTCTCTATTTCCGATGACACCATTGAAACTCTCTAACCCAGAAGCACGGTCAGAAATTCACTACAGAGAAGAATTGTCAAGTCCTACTGGCCGATGTGTTCCTATTCTTTTCTCAGGTTTAAGATATTTAGTAGGCCTGTGGCTTCGTGGTTTGCCTTCAGATTCCTCTGTAACTTCCTTGTTTCTCCCATGTCATTCTGACCCAGACGTGAGCAGGACACCCACCCACGGCTGCCAGTGAAAGAAGACACTCGGATCAGGAGGTCCTGGGAAGAAACCAGGGGACCCCTTGGAGACAAGACACTCCCTCCTTGGGGTTTGGTTTGGCTGCCTCAGCTGTCCAGGGTCACCCCACACTCAGCCCTAACTTAATAAAGTTTTGTTCATCTCAACTGTTGACCTAACATTTAAGTCTCAATTGCATGTTTTTGCAAAGATAACTGGGCCCCTGTTTAAGTAATGCCATAAGTGCTTCCCATGCCTCAAAAGGTAGGTCGCTTCGTGTTTACATATTGTATTAAGTGAATCACATGTGGTAAATGAATCAAATAGCCCCACAAGCTCTGCATCGGCTCCAGATCTTCAGCATGCAGCAGATTTCATCAGTGTAGTGAGAGGCTCTAATCTTATTCCAAAACCAAGTACCTCGTTAGGGCAGGATTTGAAGACTACAGCTTAATTCCCATGAACAAACAGAAAACAGTTTGCTAGTGAAACTTAGTTGAGTTTATTATAGTTGACAATATTAAAATTAAGAGAAAAAATGGTTTTCTGCTGGTTCTACTTTTCACTGGCCTAAGGAAATGGAAAGAGACAGGAGGCAAAAGCTGGTGATTTCATTATGTTTTTCTCTCTGCAGCAGAGAGCTGAGGTCTGAGGCCTTTGCTTGTTCCCCTGGCAGCAAGAAAGCTTGGAGAGAGGGGCCAGGAGAACCCACAGAGTGAATTCTGGGCTCTGAGTTCTCTCATGTTTTCTGCCCGATTTGCTGAGAGTCCCTGTTCAGGAGGTTTTCACTGCCCTGTGGCCACCCCTGGTAATAAAAGAAAATGGCTATAAATGGTAGGTGGGTCTTTGCAAATGTAAAACTTAATGAAGGCATCAGATGAAAGGACAGAAAGTCCAGTTTCAAATCTTGAGATATTTTGGCGCGAAGAAATACGTTCCATGAGATCTGATTTAGGAGGGGAATAGATCAGATTTAGATTTAGATTTCCACGGAGAACAAGAAGTCTGAAGTAAGTCATTGCTGCTGATTAAGAAAAGCAGGGTCAGTTCTGAATTCCCCATTTAAAGAAGGCCATTTCAGATACCAGGTTCCACGAATATTGAAGCCAATATTGCTTTCAAGGGGCTCTAACGTGGACTGAGTGTATATATTAAATGAATTACATATATCACTTATTTTGTTCTGCAACTGTGTGAAGTAGACACTGGCCCTACTTACAGAGAGGAAAGTGGGGCTCAGAGAGATAAAGTAACTTGCTTAAAGACACACAGCTAAGTATTAGAGCTGGGACTTAATATGTCTGATTACAATGCTCTTCCCTTTCTGTTATCCCTCCCGAAGGGCATGGGAAAATGTGATGGGGTTTAACAAATACTGTGGTTTTTAGGTAAGATATGTAACCACCTTTTCTATGGTGTTTTCTGGGTAGAGGAGTTGGAAGGATCAACCTTACGGTCTCTCTCACTGGACTGTCCATTGTAGGTAGATACCCTCCTCCCACCTCCAGCCCATAGGGCAGGGAGGGGTCGATATTCTCCCTATTCTAGATATGTCCTTGGCCAACCCCTTCTGCAAAGGGAATGCACATACATGCATGTACACACACACACACACACACACACACAAATGACTAACTATGAATGAAATTTCAAAATCCTTTTCCATGAATCTGACTTCTCCCAAATTCCTGGATTTCTCCCCTGGCTGCAGAAGAGGGTAACAAAGGCGGGGAGGTGTCTTTGCAGGGGTGAGGGGTGTGTAGAGATAATGATCAGCTTATTTTTATAACCATTTACTCACTTGTCTGCTGTCTCAGCTTCCAAAGGAACCTCGAATTTCAGTTTTCATACTCCACTTTTCATTGTAGTTTCAAAGTAGAACTCCATTTGGAATTATTTTCTGAGCTAAATAGTTCGAGGCTGATGTCTTCTGGGTCTTGCATAGTGGATCCTCTTGCTATCTACACATTCTGGAAACAGGCAAGGGTTAGGTCCTCCAGGGTCTGCCTCTCTGCTTGACTGACACGCTAATATAACCCATCTATGAATTTCCTCGAGCTGCCCTCCAAATACCACAACTTTGGTGGCTTAAAACAACAGAAATTTTATTTTCTCACAGTTCTGGAGGCCAGAAGCCTGGAATCAAGGTGTCAGAAGGACCACATATTCTCAGGAGGCTTTGGGGAAGAATCCATTCCTTGGCTCTTCCAGCCTTTGATGGCTGTCGGCATTCCTTGGCTTGCACCCATCTCTCTCTTCTCCATCTTCACATCATCTTCTCTGTGCATCTGTCTCAAATGTTTCCTGCCTCTCACCTATCACGATACAGGTGATCACATTTAGGGTCCACCCCCAAAAACCCAGGAAAACTTCTCGCAAAGTCCTTAACGTAATTACACCTTTTGCTGTATAATGTATTATTCTCAGGTCCCAAGGATTGGGAGGTGGTGGGAGCCACCATTCTGCCCGCTACACCATCTCCACATCTTGCCTTTTCCCCATCTCCTGCCATCAATCCTTGCAGCATGGAATGTCTGTTCCCTCTTGAGCTGCATCACTGAAATGATGGATGATCTTTTGTCCCAAGAATGATCTTCCATCTTCTCAGGTCCTAAGGGCAATGGTGCACACATGCACCCGACAGTGGCGGCCACTCTCTCTCTCTCAGTTTTTTTTCTTTCTTGTCAATCAGCTGCTGGATTCCAAGATGGAAAATAAGCCCACGGTCTCTTGCTTAAGAGCCTATGAGGCACTGTATCTCCCCTTCCCTGACCCATCCCATGCTTTGTCCCACCAGAACAATGGCAACTTCCCACAGCAACACCACCCACGCAGCATCAAACACTGCAGTACTATACTGAAAGTTTCCTTAGTCCTGGATGAGGAACATCAAGAAAGATTAAGAAAATAAGCAACTAATTTAGTAAGGGACATTTCCATCTTCCTTTAAACCACTGATTTCCCCTGAATGAAAATATGCTTTAGAAGAAACGTGAGAAAAATGTCCAGTCCATGCAGAGCTATTGAGTCCTAGAAAATAAAACCCTGGCTGGTGATGAATTATTATTCGAGGCAAGAAATGCTCTAAGGTCGGGGATTGAGAAGAAGCACAATCCAGCAACAATCATTTAGACCTGGGAAGCAGGAGACCTGGATTCTAATCTTAACTCTCTCACTAAAAAGTTACATACCCGGGAAAGTTACTGTATCTTTGTGGACCTCAGGTGACTCATCTGTAAAATGGGGTTCATAGTGTCAGCTTTGCTTGCCTCACGGGGTTATTGTGAGGCTCAAAGGAGATGATAGTTGTGAGAATACTTGGGGTAGCTTGAAACACCACAGATACTGTGGGCCTTTCTTCTAGGAAGCGGACAGGAGCTTGAGCTTGCTTTATGTAGATCAACTTCAACCTTGGCTTTGGGAGACCTACTGCCTCTCACTCCACCTTCTCCTCAGCAAGTCACTGGATTTAGAGTCTGCAGACGTAGGTATGAATCATAGCCCTGCTCTTGATGTGTGTGAGACTGCGGGTAAATATTACTCTGTTCGAACGTAAGCTCTTGCATCAGGAGCGTGGGGATTCTTGTCCCTATTCGATGTAGTCATGTGAAATTGTGC
Organism: Phocoena sinus; assembly: GCF_008692025.1. Classification (NCBI taxonomy): domain Eukaryota; kingdom Metazoa; phylum Chordata; class Mammalia; order Artiodactyla; family Phocoenidae; genus Phocoena; species Phocoena sinus. The sequence goes on along the minus strand of NC_045783.1, from coordinate 29,146,964 downwards.
ACTGAGAAAGCCCTTTTTGAAATGACAAAGCACTGTACAAATTGAAGGTCATGTTATTAAGATCACTGAATACCCACTGTCCCTCTCTCTGGATACCCAAAAAACCAAGACAAGCTATCAGATGTAGACCTCTCACCCAACCTGACCCCAGGTCAGTTCTGTGCTCTGCCGTGGTGCGTTCTGTACTCTGCCTCTACTCAGTGTGACGGTGGACCTGGGCTGGGAGCAGAAGGACACGTGTCAGATTTGTCCTCTTTTGTGCATCGCACCCACTAGAGTGGTGCATTAGTCAGGATGGGATAGCTGCTGTAACAAACAACAAATCTCAGTTGGCTTAATACAACAAGGGACTATCTCTCACTCATGCCTCAGCCCAAAGCAGGGTGAAGGGAGAGGGCTGGGGGCTGAGCTCCCCTCAGTCATTCAAGGTCAAGGCTCCTCCCCTCCTGTGGCTCTGCCATCACCCTGAGCCTCAGAACTTTCCACTTCATTCTAGGCATCCAGCCTGTTGATGAGCAGAAGGAGACAGTCTAGAGGACTATGTGGGAGATTTTAGAGGCCAGTCCTGGAAATGGTGTCCATCACCTCTACCTACACCCCACTGGCCAGAAATCAAGCACATGGCCTCGCCTAGTTCTAAGGCAAAAGGGAAATGTAGCCCAGGGGTACACCTAGTACACAAGGGAGAAATACACATATCGGTGAGCCCTAGCAAGCTCTGCCAAAGTGGAATCGTACAGGTTCATTTAGAGACATTTGAATTAGGATCAGTTTTGCTTGGTCCATCGCCATCGGCAATAGGCTCTATCTAAAAGGTAGTAGGCATTACTCAAGGCAAGCGGATGCGAGTATGTGTGCCCATGGACACACATGTATATTCCATACCTAGTGGATGGATGAGGTTCTTAGGATTTATGCGTGAGTCAATTGTTTAAAGTTTAAACACATTTCGTACAAAACCAGAGGAAGCCATAGAGTATACCAGTTAAGGTACAAGACTTGGAGTCAGGTAGTCTGGGTGCAAATCCCAACTCACCATGAGCTGGCTGAAGAGCCTCGACAGAGTTACTTCATCTAGTGGCTTTCAAACACTTTTGAACGTGCATATGCCCACACGTCATGTGTGTGTACATTACAGATACACACATGTGTGCACATATACATACATGTATGCATATGTATTTTATGTACACATCTAAGCGGGTGGAATCAAACTGATTGATTTTATACCAAGTAATGGGTCATGACCTGCAGTTTGAAAATCCCTGACTTAACCCCTCGTTAGTTTCAGCTTCCTGAACTGATAAAGGGGCTTGTTGAAAGCATCAAGCAAACTAATGCTCATAAGAGATTTCACACACTAAGCATCTGACACATTAGCAATGAGTATTAATATGATTATTATGTCATTTGTAAACTATAGCTTGCCACAGTAAGAGGTAGCGACAAAATTCAAGCAAAGAATTGTTGTCTCCTTTCCATGTTAGTCCAGTAGGATCATTTAATTATTTCTTCTTTCCTCTCTTCATTTGGTCCACTAAGAAATATTTAGTGTGAAATATGTCCCAGGCACTGTGGTAGCCCTGGGAATAGAGGATGAATAAACCATGACTGCTGTTCTTACACAGCTGGAATATCTAGAACTGTACCGTACGACAGTGGCTATTCACCATACGTGGCTATTTGCATCTACATTTAAATTAATTAAAATGTAATAAAATTAAAACTTCATTTCCTCAGTCACACTAGTCACATTTCAAGTATTCGACAGCCACAGGTGGCTAGTGGCTACTATATCTATCAGCACGAGTATGGAAACTTTCCATCATTACAGAAAGTCCTAAGCATAAACAAAGAGCCTTGACAGGGTGGGGATCTATTCCTCAGATTTAGAAGGTGAAGAGAAAAAGAACCCACGTGAAATGGCCTTCATCTTCCGCAAAGACTTGAGAATTTCTCAAACGTTTCAGAATGCCACCCACTAATCCAGCTGAACACTGCTTTCAGTTTGCCCTGCTCTCACATACCTGGGCAGGTGCCCCTTGCTGCTGCATCTCTTCTGCTCTTTGCTGAGGGAACTACCTGGATTGGAAAATAGAATCCTATTCAGGAGGAAGCAAAAGGAGCACAGCTGATTTCCAAAAACAGACGCTGGTCTCAGCTGGAGTCATTGCCTTTTAGCATGCCCAGCTTCTGAATATAATAAATCCCTTTCTCTGGAGCCACTGAAGGGCAGACCTTTCCAGGAGCATCTTGTTTACTGGAGTGGAAGTCTGGGGAATGTCTGCAGGTGAACGTAGCCCCAAGGGCCGACTGAGAATGGGGCTATGGTCCCCTGTGCGTTGACAGTCTGGATCCTGGTTCTTGCTGGAAATGGAGCCTGCCTGCTCAGCTGGTGACCTTGACCTTCTGCCTGATAACTTCCAGCCCTACTTTTTTTTTTTTTTTTTGGCGGTATGCGGGCCTCTCACTGCTGTGGCCTCTCCCACTGCGGAGCACAGGCTCCGGACACGCAGGCTCAGCGGCCATGGCTCACGGGCCCAGCCGCTCCGCGGCATGTGGGATCTTCCCAGACCAGGGCACGAACCCATGTCCCCTGCATCGGCAGGCGGACTCCCAACCACTGCGCCACCAGGGAAGCCCTCAGCCCTACTTCTGAGGTTAGATTCACTCTGGATATTCACTGGCCAGACTTCACCTTAACTTGAACAATTCCCCCTAGAATGTGGTGCTGACAGATTCCCTGAAGCATGAATCTACTGTAGCCTAGAAGCATCTATCCTGACATACTGCCCCCGCCTTAAGAGAGAACCAGCGCTTATGAGAACTTCCAGGGAGCAGAAACGAGTCTGATCGGGACTTGACAACTTGCTGTGGGTGGGATCCACTGTATTCAATGTAATGGAAAGAGCGAGACCTTTGGAAACAGTCCTGGGTTCAAAATCACAGTCATCTACTAACTGAGCGCTTGAAAAGTTACCCATTCACTCCCACCCCCAGGACCTCTGCTCTGTAAAACAAGGGTTGAAGCAGACATGCCCGTTGTCTAGGACTTAATGAAGTGAGTGGTGTAAAGGGACTTACACATGGTAGGTACAGCTTCCTTTTTCCCTTCTCCTCCACCTCCTCTCCTCCAGGCTTTCCCATCCTACCCTCGAACCAGCTCTCCCAATGTGCTCTGTGCCCAGGGCCTTGCAGTATTTGCCCCCCAGTCCCTAACCTTCAAAGCGTAGAGGGGAATGTCCAGAGGCAGAATGATACAAGGTCCTGTCCAAGTGAGGGTTGGCATTGCCCTCCCTGGGGCAGTGGGGTGAAGCCTTGACCTGGACTAGGGCTGTTGGCACTGAAGGGTAAGAGCCTTCCCGCCTCTGAAGGCAACTTCCCTGGGACCATGGAGCTCACGACCTGGGGACCAGCTGGTTATGAGACATATGTTTATATGGTCGGTTGGTTTATCTGCAACTCTGCAGTGAGCAGCTCTTTCACGTGGGAATGAGGAACATAAATAAGAGATCGTCATGCTGAGTGAAGTAAGTCAGACAGAGAAAGAGAAATATTGTTATCGCTTACATGAGGAATCTAAAAAGAAATGATACAAATGAACTTATTTACAAAACAGAAACAGACTTAGAGAAGGAACTCATGGTTACCTGGGGGAAGGGTTGGGGGGAAGGATAGTTAGGGAGTTTGGGATTGACATGTACACACTGCTATATTTAAAAACAGGTAACCAACAAGGACCTAATGTATAGCACAGGGAACTCTGTTCAATATTCTGTAACCACCTAAATGGGAAAAGAATATGAAAAAGAATAAATACATGTATATGTCTAACTGAATCACTTTGCTGTACACCTAAAACTAACACAACATTGTTAATCAACTATACTCCAATATAAAATAAAAAGTTATAAATTAAAAAATAAATAAATGAACTTCTACTGGGTGGAAATATGAGAGGGTTGACAGATACATTTCTGAGGTCACACTGGTTTCTGTTCAGGTCTTCAAACAACTCAGCTCTTTCCTGCTGTATGACCCTCACATACACACTCCTTCTGCCAGGAATGCTTCTCTCCCTCCCAGGTGGCTTTTGACTGAGCCTCTCCTGTTCAATAGTCATTTCTCAGGTATCTGTATAGCCATGCTTGACACCACCCCCCTCAAAAAAAACCCTGCCAACTGACCATTCTCCTCCCTAAGAGCACATACTCTATTCATAACACTTATGAAAATATGGAATCACTGTATGTGTTCATTTGCATGATTATTTGTTTATCTCTTGAGCTGGACTAGGATGCCTATGAGACCATGGATGCATGGTTCAAGCATGGGACCACGCTTGACTTTTTCTCTCCTGCATATTCAGTGTCTAGCCCTGTAGCATCATCCCTGTTCTCGTGGCGTGCTAGTCGATGATAGCAAGAGGGCTGTGGTCCAGGTGTACACTCTTCACTCATGATGAACTCTGAGAATAGATACAAAAAACTGAGAAGGGCTGAGCTGCGATTGAAGAGTGAATGGATGTAGGCATTGGTAGGTAAATCTGGAGAAAGACGGCATGGAACGTAAAATTAATGTGTCAGATAATGAACTAGGAGGGGACTGACAATCTCAATGAGAAATTAGGAGGATGAGTGTAATTGCATATCAGTGAGATGGTATTGGGGCTGGCTTGCTAAGGGACCTGTTTAATTTACCTACATTTATTAGTAGAGGAAACACATTCCTCCAGCCATGTTCTCTTAGACTTGTGAATAAGTGTGTGTCTGGCTCAATAAATATTTGTTGAATAAATGGTAGAGTTAAGATGGCTTTGAATAAAACTAAAAATGACTATAAAAAAAAAGCAGGATAGGGGGCAGAGTCAAGATGGCGTACTAGAAGGACACAGAATTCGCGTCTCCTCACAACTAGGGCACCTACCAGGCACCAGTGGGGGACCACGGACACCTAAGGGGATGGGAGGAACCCTCAGCAAACGGCTTGTGGGATCTTGGTTCCCAAGCCAGAGGTTGGGCTCAATCTCCTGTGGTGGGAGTGCTGAGTATAAACCGCTGGACTAACAGAGAACCTCAGACCCCAGGGAATATCAATCAGAGTGAGGCCTCCCACAGGTCCTCATCTCAGCACCAAGACCCAGCTCTATCCAACTGCCTGCAAATTCCAGTGCTGGATGTCTCAGGCCAAACAACCATTAAGACAGGAATACAGCACCATCCGTCAAAAAAAAAAAAAAAAAAAACTTGTTACAGACAAAGGAGCAAGGTTAAAACTTAGAAGACCAAATAATTGAAGATGAAATAGGCAACCTACCTGAAAAAGAATTTAGAGTAATGATAGTAAAGATGATTCCATATCTCAGAAACAGAATGGAGAAAATGCAAGAAACATTTAACAAGGATCAAGAAGAACTAAAGAGCAAACAAACAGTGATGAACAACACAATTACTGAAATTAAAAATACTCTAGAAGGAACCAATAACAGAATAACTGAGGCAGAAGAACAGATAACTGAGCTAGAAGATAAAATGGTGGAAATAACTACAAGGGAGCAGAATAAAGAAAAAAGAATGAAAAGAATTGAGGACAGTCTCAGAGACCTCTGGGACAACACACCAACATTCAAATTATAGGGGTCCCAGAAGAAGAGGAGAAAAAGAAAGGGTCTGAGAAAATATTTGAAGAGATTATAGTTGAAAACTTCCCTAACATGGGAAAGGAAATAATCAAGTCCAGGAAGCACAGAGAGTACCATACAGGAAAAACCCAAACAGAAACACGCTAAGACACATATTAATCAAACTATCAAAAATTAAATACAAAGAAAAAATACTGAAAGCAGCAAGGGAAAAGCAACAAATAATGTACAATGGAATCCCCATAAGGTTAACAGCTGATCTTTCAGCAGAAACTGTGCAAGCCAGAAGGGAGTGGCAGGACATATTTAAAGTGATGAAAGGGAAAAACCTACAACCAAGATTACTCTACCCAGCAAGGATCTCATTCAGATTCGACAGAGAAATTAAAACCTTTACAGACAAGTAAAAGCAAAGAGAATTCAGAACCACCAAGCCAGCTTTATAACAAATTCTAAAGGAAATTCTCTAGGCAGGAAACACAAGAAAAGGAAAAGACCCACAATAACAAACCCAAAACAATTAAGAAAATGGTAATAGGAACCTACGTATCGATAATTACCTTAAATGTAAATGGATTAAATGCTCCAACCAAAAGACATAGACTGGCTGAATGGATAAAAAAACAAGACCCGTACATATGCTGTCTACAAGAGACCCACTTCAGACGTAGGGAAACATACAGACTGAAAGTGAGGGGACGGAAAAAGATATTCCATGCAAATGGAAATCAAAAGAAAGCTGGAGTAGCAATTCTCATATCAGACAAAATAGACTTTAAAATAAAGACTATTACAAGAGACAAAGAAGGACACTACATAATGATCAAGGGATCAGTCCAAGAAGATGATATAACAATTGTAAATATTTATGCACCTAACATAGGAGCACCTCAATACATAGGGCAAATGCTAACAGCCATAAAAGTGGAAGTCAACAGTCACACAATCACAGTAGGGGACTTTAACACCCCACTTTCACCAATAGACAGATCAACCAAAATGAAAATAAATAAGGAAACACAAGCTTTAAATGATACACTAAACAAGATGGACTTAATTGATATTTATAGGACATTCCATCCAAAACCAACAGAATACACTTCTTTCTTCTCAAGTGCTCATGGAACATTCTCCAGGATAGACCATATCTTGGGTCACTAATCAAGCCTTGGTAACTTTAAGAAAATTGAAATCGTATCAAGTATCTTTTCCGACCACAATGCTATGAGACTATCAATTACAGGAAAAAAAACTGTAAAAAATACAAACACATGGAGGCTAAACAATTCGCTACTAAATAACCAAGAGACCACTGAAGAAATCAAAGAGGAAATCAAAAACTACCTAGAAACAAATGACAATGAAAACACAACGACCCAAAACCTATGGGATGCAGCAAAAGCAGTTCTAAGAAGGAAGTTTATAGCAATAAAATCCTACCTCAAGAAACAAGAAACATCTCAAATAAACAACCTAACCTTACACGTAAAGCAATTAGAGAAAGAAGAACAAAAAGCCCCCAAAGTTAGCAGAAGGAAAGAAATCATAAAGATCAGATCAGAAATAAATGAAAAAGAAATGAAAGAAACAACAGTGCAGATCAATAAAGCTAAAAGCTGGTTCTTTGAGAAGATAAACAAAATTGACAAACCATGAGCCTAACTCATCAAGAAAAAAAGGGAGAAGACTCAAATCAACAGAATTAGAAATGGAAAAAGAGAAGTAACAATTGACACTGCAGAAATACAAAGGATGATGAGACATTACTACAAGCAACTATATGCCAATAAAATGGAGAGCCTTGGAGAAATGGACAAATTCTTAGAAAAGCACAACCTACCAAGACTGAATGAGGAAGAAATAGAAAATATAAACAGACCAATCACAAGCACTGAAATTGAAACTGTGATTAAAAATCTTCCAACAAACAAAAGCCCAGGACCAGATGGCTTCACAGGCGAATTCTATCAAACATTTAGGGAAGAGCTAACACCTATCCTTCTCAAACTCTTCCAAAATATAGCAGAGGGAGGAACACTCCCAAACTAACTCTACAAGGCCACCATCACCCTTATACCAAAACCAGACAAAGATGTCACAAAAAAGGAAACTACAGGCCAATATCTCTGATGAACATAGATGCAAAAATCCTCAACAAAGTACTAGCAAACAGAATCCAACAGCACCTTCAAAGGATCATACACCATGATCAAGTGGGGTTTATCCCAGGAATGCAAGGATTCTTCAATATACGCAAATCAATCAATGTGATATACCATATTAACAAATTAAAGGATAAAAACCATATGATAATCTCAATAGATGCAGAAAAAGCTTTTGACAAAATTCAACACCCATTTATGATAAAAACTCTCCAGAAAGCGGGCATAGAGGGAACCTACCTCAACATAATAAAGGCCATATATGACAAACCCACAGCCAACATCATTCTCAATGGTGAAAAACTGAAACCATTTCCTCTAAGATCAGGAACAAAAACAAGGTTGCCCACTCTCACCACTATTATTCAACATAGTTTTGGAAGCATTAGCCACAGCAATCAGAGAAAAAAAAGAAATAAAAGGAATACAAATTGGAAAAGAAGAAGTAAAACTGTCACTGTTTGCAGATGACATGATACTATACATAGAGAATCCTAAGGATGCTACCAGAAAACTACTAGAGCTAATCAATGAATTTGGTAGAGTAGAAGAATAAAAAATTAATGCACAGAAATCTCTTGCATTCCCATACAGTAATGATGAAAAATCTGAAAGAGAAATTAAGGAAACACTCCCATTTACCATGGCAACAGAAAGAATAAAATACCTAGGAATAAACCTGTCTAAGGAGACAAAAGGCCTGTATGCAGAAAACTCTAAGACACTGATGGAAGAAATTAAAGATGATACAAATAGATGGAGAGATATACCATGTTCTTGGATTGGAAGAATGAACATTGTGAAAATGACTATACTACCCAAAGCAATCTACAGATTCAATGCAATCCCTATCAAACTACCAATGGCATTTTTTCACAGAACTAGAACAAAAAAGTTCACAATTTGAATGGAAACACAAAAGACCCTGAATAGCCAAAGCAATCTTGAGAAAGAAAAACGGAGCTGGAGGAATCAGGCTACCTGACTTCAGACTATACTACAAAGCTACAGTAATCAAGACAGTATGGTACTGGCACAAAAACAGAAGTATAGATCAATGGAACAGGATAGAAAGCCCAGAGATAACCCACACACATATGGTCACCTTATTTTTGATAAAGGAGGCAAGCATATACAATGGAGAAAAGACAGCCTCTTTAATAAGTGGTGCTAGGAAAACTGGACAGCTACATGTAAAAGAATGAAATTAGAACACTTCCTAGCACCATACACAAAAATAAACTCAAAATGGATTAAAGACCTAAATGTAAGGCCAGACACTATGAAACTCTTAGAGGAAAACATTGGCAGAACACTCTATGACATAAATCACAGCAAGATCCTCTTTGACCCACCACCTAGAGAAATGGAAATAAAAACAAAAATAAACAAATGGGACCTAATGAAACTGAAAAGCTTTTGCACAGCAAAGGAAACCATAAACAAGACGAAAAGACAACCCTCAGAATGGGAGAACATATTTGCAAACAAAGCAACTGACAAAGGATTAATCTCCAAAATATACAAGCAGCTTATGCAGCTCAATATCTAAAAAGCAAACAACCCAATCCAAAAGTGGGTAGAAGACCTAAACAGACATTTCTCCAAAGAAGATACACATTTTGCCAACAAACACATGAAAGGATGCTCAACATCACTAATCATTAGAGAAATGCAAATCAAAACTACAATGAGGTATCACCTCACACCAGTCAGAATGGCCATCATCAAAAAAATCTACAAACAATAAATGCTGGAGAGGGTGTGGAGAAAAAGGAACCCACTTGCACTGTTGGTGGAAGTGTAAATTGGTACAGCCACTATGGAGAACAATATGGAGGTTCCTTAAAAAACTAAAAATAGAACTACCCTATGACCCAGCAATCCCACTACTGGGCATATACCCTGAGAAAACCATAATTCAAAAAGAGTCATGTACCACAATGTTCACTGCAGCACTATTTACAATAGCCAGGACATGGAAGCAACCTAAATATCCATCAACAGATGAATGATTAAAGAAGACGTGGCACATATATACAATGGAATATTACTCAGCCATAAAAAGAAACAAAATTGAGTTACTTCTAATGAGGTGGATGGACCTAGAGTTTGTCATACAGAGTGAAGTAAGTCAGAAAGAGAAAAACAAATACCATATGCTAACACATATATATGGAATCTAAGGAAAAAATGGTTTTGATGAACATAGGGGCAGGACAGGAATAAAGACACAGACTTCGAGAATGGACTTGAGGACATGGGGAGCGGGAAGGGTAAGCTGGGATGAAGTAAGAGGGTAGCATTGAGATATATACACTATGAAATGTAAAACAGATAGCTAGTGGGAAGCAGCTGCATGACACAGGGAGATCAGCTCAGTGCTTTGCGACCACCTAGAGGGGTGGGATAAGGAGGATGGGGGGAGACGCAAGAGGGTGGGGATAAGGGGATATACATGTGCATATAGCTGATTCACTTTGTTATACAGCAGAAACTAACACAGCTCTGTAAAGCAATTATACTCCAATAAAGTTAAAAAAAAATAGGATAGTAAGGGCAGAACAGAAATTCCACACACTTCGGTGTAGCTGGGAAAATTAAACCTTGTGCCACCAGCTGGCTGTCTGAGGAAGCTTGGACTAGAGACTCTCGAAGTCGTTTCCCACCAAGAACCTGTGACTCATCTGACAGCATCTTACATTCATTATAAACACTGCTTCAGCAAGAAAGGGATTCTGTGTTCCAAGTGAGGAAATCAGGACACATCCCCTTCCTGTTGAACAGAGGAATTGATGAGCCTTCTTCCAAGAGGAAGGTTACGCTCCTTTCGTGCATAACTCCTTCCCAATGACTCCCAGTGTATTCTGAGGGATAAAGACCGATTTCCCTGGAAGCTGAGGAAGGGTGTAAATGGGAGTGATAAGGGTGGCTCCCAAGATAAACCCTGACTTCTTTCTCTCTCAAGAGCAATTTATTTCGTGTTTGTGTGTCTGAAAATGCCTCTACAAGGAGTGTGATGAAAGTGTTGGCATTTCATATTCTTAACTGTCTGCTGTCCATCAAGGTTCCCTCTGGGACCCAGGGAAGCAAAGTTTCCCCTCATCCTTCACAATCCAGTTCAATTCCCTGGCCTTCCTTCCATGAGGGCTTATCTGACAACTCCCAAATGAGATGTCCTCTCTCTCCTTTGACATCTTAGCATTTGTTACACTTCTCGTTGTTTCACTGCATCTTAATCACATAGAACCTTGTGGCAGCTCTTAGCTGTCTGAATTATACTGGCCAGGATGGACCATCCATTAAGGACGTTGCAACAGACAGAAAACTGGCCCCAGAAGACATCTACATCCTATTCCCTGGAACGTGTGGAGGTGTCAATTTACACGGCAAAAAGGACTTTGCAGACGTGTTCAGGATTTTGAGATGGTGAGATTACCCTGGATTATGTGCGTGGGCCCAGTGTAATCACAAGGGTCTTTCTAAGAGGTAGGCAAGAGGGTATATTCAGGAGAGAATATGTGACCAAGGGAGCAGAGGTTGGCATGATGGGCATTACAGATGGAGGAAAGGCTGTGAACCAAGGAATACAGGTGGCCTCTAGACAATGGAAAAGGTAAGAAAACAGATATTCTAGAAACTTCGGAACGAATGCAGCTCTGCTGGCACCTTAATTTTAGCTCATAAGGCCTATTTTGGACTTGTAACCTCCCGAAGTGTGAGACAAAAATGTGTGTTGTTTTAAGCCATGAGGCTGGTGGCCATCTACTCCGGCAACAGTAGGAAACAAATACAGTCTCATCTCAGGCCTGGATTAAGGCCTCGTGGGACATTCTGCAGGCTGATAGAATTTTGAACCTATTTGGAAAACAGTGAAATGGCCATGAAACTTTTATGTAATCTATAAAGAAAGTGTGGTTGTATATGGCGAGCCCTGGAGGCTGGCTAAGAAGGCAGCACCAGCCTGCTCTGAAACTAACAGTTGTTGGGCCTTAGCTGTGCTCTTAGCCTGAGGGGCACTTTGCTGGGTGGTTTGGAGCCATTAACAAAGAGTCTACATAGCCAACAGGAATCTAGGAAGAGGATATAGTTCATAATTAAGCTTAAAATGGGCAAAACCTCTGCCACTGACATCGTGGGGCTTGTCCCAGGCAAATGGAGCAGTCTTTTCTTTTCTGCTGGACCTTCTCCAGGATTCCGGTGGAGGCAACATGGTGATCCCTGTGGATGTCAAAAGGCAAACTATTTACAAAAATGGTGAAGGAATCCAGCTGTCTGGCTCCCAGTTGAGATGGTGGTAGTTAAGCAGATTTCCTCCAAGCCAAGGAAGCACAAGTCTGCCAGGGAAATCAAATTAAAACAGGAAGGTGGAGAAATGGTCTTCATTAAAAGCATACCTGCCACACTATTTCTTCAAGCCAATTTGGCATGGAACCTTGCCTCGACTGCTTTTAATAGTTGTGAACTGATGTTTTATTTAACTGTCCACCTTTTCCTGGCTCCTGATGCTGCCTAGAAAAATAAAGTTTTTAAAATTTATTTCTGATTTAGCTGGCCATGAGTCCAGGCTATTCCCAGGGCTACAGCCTCAGGCAGACATTAGAAAGAATACTCAGTTTTTCAGAATTAGGTATTTCATTCAAAAACTACTAAGCTCCTATGAATCACATTTGGAAACATCTGAACTCTGTCTTTTTTTTTAGAGGGAGTGTTATTTTTGTTTTTGTAGTATTCTTGATTTTTTTCCTCAGTGGTCATTCATCGTTTAAATGTTCTTACTTTTTGAAGTAATTTGTAAGATTTATATTTTTCTATAAAATCCCTAGTTTCATCCATTTTTCTTTTTCTTTTAAAAAATTTTATTGAGGTAGAATTGACATAACATTATGTTCATTTTAGGTGTATCACATAGTGATTCAATGTTTTTATACATTACGTGATCACCACGACAAGTCTAATTACCATCTGTCACCATACAAAGTTATTATGACTTTACTGACTATATTTCTCAATGCTGTATATTATATCCTATGACTTATTTATTTTATAACTGTATTTTTATCCATTCTTCAATTTTACTAGTGTAGTAGCAAATGAAGGGTTTTTTTTTGAGTCATCCAATTTCTGTTAAATGTCCAGTATTGTATACTTGTGTTTTCTTTTTTATTTCTTGGTAGACAATTTAGTGGATTCATCTGTTTTGCTGTTAAATTTTACAACACCCTAATTGGTTGACTTTTGGTTTAATCCATGAGAATTTATTTCATATGTTTACTTATACTTCCAACATTTTGAATTAAATATTAATTATGTATAGCAGTTTTGGTTAATAAGGATGTTGTTTAAGGCTATGAATGTTCCTCTGAGTACAATTTTGTTCACATTCAGTAAGTCTGATTGTGAAGTTTCCTTTATTGTTATTTACTGTTTAAGATTTTGACATTCTCTTTGACCTGAGGTTTTTATTAAATTTTAAAATATTTCTGTTTGTGAATTATTTGTACTTCTGTTATTTATTTCTTGTTTTGTTGCATTGTGGTTAAAAAAGGTGTCAAATTATCCTTGGAATTTATTTAAATTTTCTCCACATTTTATATAATCAAATTTTAAAACTAATGTAGCACTTACATGTAAAAAGTAGGTATATTTTTATCAGATATGAAGCTTGATATACAGAGTTTAAAATTATATAATATACATCATTTGTTTTTATTCTGGATAATTTCCCTATTGCCTTGTGATCTGTGCTTCCTGTGTATCCTTTGCTATATGCTTTGTTCCTTGTGGATCAGTTTTTTGAGACTTGCACTCTGTTTCTTCTGATTGTGAATATTTGATGCGTTTAAGTATTGTGTCGAAATTTATAATTATTAGTTAATGAAAGTGAGAAAGTAAATAATAGATTGGTTTTCTTTCTACTAAAGAGGCAGAAATTAGGTCCTCTATACTTTGCTGTCTGGGTTTTGTTCTATCCTTGTATGGCTCTCTTAGTGAAATTATTATTACTACATTAAATTATTAAATTATATTTCAGTTATTTTCTATATTACATACCTTGACCTTGAAGCATTAGATATCTACAGTCTTTTCCTTCAATATAACTTTTTGCTAATTATATTGAAGGAAAAGATTGTAGATATCTAATTACTTGGGTCCAACTCTGTGTTTACATACATTAAATGTCTGACATTTGCTTTTTCCAAATATTCTTTATTCATGGCCTTTTTATTTTGATTAGTTACTTAGTTGTTTAGACTCCATCCTCAAGTAGGTTTTTCAGGGGGCACAATGCTTCAATCTTTGAGTCTGTCTTTTTATTATCGATACACATGAATAGAAATTTGGCTGGATATAAAAATTCTTGGTTCACATTCCCCCACCCCTTTAAAATTCTACAAATATTGTGCCATTTCTTTCTGGAATATCTTGTTTTTGAGGTTTTGCTTTGAGGCCAGTCTCATTGTTTTCCTTTGTAAGTTATTTTTGCCTGGGAGCCTGTACCACTTTTTTCTTTATTTTTGAAACTCAGAAGATTCTTTAGGATATATCTTGAAGTTTATTGGTAATTTTGATGAATTAAGGTAATTTTTTTTCATTCTGTAGATTGAAATCATTAACTCTAGATACATTTTCTTCTATTATGTCTTTGAATACTATTTCTGTCTCATGTGTTCTGTTTTCTTCTTCAAGCCCACTTATCACCTATACACTTGTTTTCTGCCTATTCTACACAAACATCACTGTTTTCAGTGTTTTGTGATTTGTCTCTATAGTTTAGGTGCTTTCTTTTTGCAAGCACTAGTCCATAGCCCTGATTCTATTGTTGTATTATTAACTCTGATCTTTGCTGGATCTTATGACATTTAAGTGCAATGCCATTATCATATCAAGTGGTTTTATTATTTCTAGCAATGCTCTTTAAAAAACTCAGTCAACTAATTATCCCTCTCTTTCAATTTGTTTCATAGTCTATTTTCTTTAATTTCCTTGAAAGTGTGAGGGAGTTCACATTTTCTTATATTTCATTATTAAATCTTATTCTAGAGGATGAATGCTATCTAAAATGTATGATGTATACTCATTTTCATTTTGGGGTGTACATTTATAATTGCAGGATTTTTGCACAGGTTTGCATTTGTTTGCTTGTGTTGTTTTCCTATTCATCATTTTTTAATGAGAGAAACTCTTTCTGGGCTTGCCATCTGCCCAACTGAAGTGAGTTCTTCTTGTTTCCATTTTCAGTTTACTTGTATATCATTTTAATCTCCCCTTTAAATTTGATCTGGAGGCCTGGATGATGGATTGAAATGATTAGTTCAGTTGTTCAGTAGTCAAAGGTCGAGGAGCTGCAGCCATGGGCAGCTAAAAGAACTTGGTGTAAATTCAGTCTCTCTGCAGTAGTGGAAACAACTCTACCAGGGATGTTTCTGCTTCAAACCATGTTCTCCATATTAGGAAGAGTTTGTCTTTGCTGCAGAGGCAGCCTGTGCCACCATTAGGAAGTCATGCTAGAGAGAAAAAAATGTGGCACGACCATGCAAACTTCTATCCCAATTGTTGGGCTTACAGGGTACGTCTGACTTCAGCTAGGAAAGAAAATCAGAGGAGGTTGTTTGCTATTTTGCTTATGGCTGATTCATATACTCAATCTTCATAAATTGAGGATCACAGTCTTAAAAAAATTATTATACAGAATTTCTTAATCTTCCCACGACACTGCATAGATCTCTTAAGAAGTGGAGATGGGTTGCCAGCCTTTGATGACTCATTTCAATTTGGACCAGATTGTGTCTGACATATATTTCTCAGGGCTTAATGATATAAAGTAAGGATCATCCCCTCTGTTCAGAAGTAATAAAGTAGTTTTCTCTATTTTGCTTCTTCTTGGTTCTTTTCAGTAGTATATAAGATGATGGGAGTTTTGTAAACCTTCACTTACATTACCATCCTTCCCCAAAATTCTCCTTGGAATTCTGTTTGTTAATTTGCTAATCAGCTATTAACACAATAATCTCTAGTGCCTTCTCTCTTTCCTTATCTAATCTTATGTCTTTTCCTTTTCCTAGAAACCACCTCCATTATGTCTGAGTTTTACATATCAAGCAAAAACCTAAAAGAGTCTCTCCCACTATGTGCAATCTTTCTTGAACATCACACCCTGTGGTAATGTTTCCCTCTTCAACGTTCTGCATTATTGCTGTAAAACATTTGGTACCTGGAACATACAAAGATACACTATTTTTCTGTGTGCCCTAAACTCTATCTTCTATATTTTAGTTCCCCAACGCAATGCATTACACATAATAGGTTGCCATACATTTTTGATGGTTTGTAACAAATAGCTTTCAAGCACAAAGAAGAAAAACTGTCTTTTTAAATCCCTCCCCAGAAATGACCCCTACCCAACCCCTTCCTAGTCTGACCACCTGGATTAGTTTAGAGTCCACAAAATAGTTTTCATTACTCTAAAGTTTATTTGGTTTTAAAAATCTCTCTGAAATCTCAATTTAAAGGGTCATGAGTAGGTCAACTGTTTAAATATCTCTACCAGCAATGTAAACAGTGAATCAAATTACCTATTCACACAGGAGGCTTTAATTCCTCCTACCCCTTCATCACTCCTTCCCTTTTTATTGTTCTCGCTCATTTTATCCCTGTGGCAAGAAAAGTTAAATGAGACTGAAAAAAAAAAAATGCAGCTGATTAGGGCAGATGAACAGAGCTCAGGGAGCTATCTTCCTAAACCCAATCAAGTCTTTAAAACAGATCAATTTTGTTTTCCACAGACAGCCTGGCACCTGAGATATGGGTGATTTAAAAAACTCATTTGTGCTTTCTGGCTGAGGTTTAGCTTTCTAACGCCAAATAGAGTAACAGGGAAGAAGGAGGAAGAAGCAAGTTGTTAGAGGATTAATACTTTCCTGATTTCCTGTACCTCCGTCAAAGATCTCTCAGTAAGTCATTTCCAAGAGGTCTTGGACATGGCAGCCTTGTAAGGGAGGTGATGATTTAGAGCAGAATTAGTCAGAGAGGGAATAAAGCTGGTAAATCTTCTATATTTTATCTGCAACACACACACATGCACACTCACACAACAGTGTTATCCAGCTTCTCATTAACCATGCACTGACTGACCCAATAGGTCAGGATCAGTCCATGAAATTGCTGTTGCCTTTGGGGTCCCCTTGGTGGCATCCAGGCACTTGCCATTCCTCCTGCACAGAAACTCTTTAGGCATTTGTATTCTGCCCCTTTTATCTCTATCCCTACCAAAGGCCTGCATTAGGGCCCACCACTCTTCCAAAAGCAGTGTGTCCGCTGTTTTGCACGCTGCCTTTTTTTCAGATGAGGGAGGGGGAAGGAGAATGAGACCGCAATCTGGTGGTGGTCACAGGTGCCGGTAGTGCCTGGAGCTTTTGGCAAGGAAGTCAGCAGAATCTCAAAGCCTTGTTGACAAACTGTGTGTGTAAAAACCCCAGGCTCAGCGTCAACCCTTCAAAACTTCCATATTGCCTCCACGTCAGGCACTATGCTGGATGCTTCAGGCGCTCACATTGGCTGGAGAGAGTATATATACGAACACCTAGAGTATGCGGATAGCAGGTACAGAATAAGGGCTCATCAAATGTGTGCATACGTGGCCATGAGTAAAATTATGTTCAGGGTGAGGAAACATGCAAAACAGATAGAAAGACAAACCGTCAATGATAAAGTAAGATGCCCCATCCAACTGGAAAATGTTGTCCTTCTTGACTAAGGGCTAAGTTCCTGACTTAGCATCCTGGCAGCCCCACAAATGGAAGAGATCATGATTAGGGGACTCTGGCGAGATGATAAGTGGGATCTTCCAGGTCACGGATTTCATGAGACTATAGGAGAGGGGAAGCTGATTATGGCTATTTCAGTGTCAGCATTCTACGCTCCGAGGGGAAACTTGAGTCAAACATCCCAGCAGGTCATAGGTCAGCAATTCCAGTGGGGCTGTTGATGATGTGTCAGAAGTAAGGAAGACATCAGATTTCAGCAATTTGGAGCAATAAAGTGTGGCCTCTGCTAATTCCAAAAAGGCAGGTTGATCAGATCAGGGCACAGTCACACCCAGGATCTCTTGAACCACAGTATCTGGGCTACTTTATGTGCCCACATGTCCTAGAATGCTAGAACTCTTCCAAGGCTTGGTAGGTGGGTTAGAGGTGCTGACGTATAGTGTTCCATCTTCATGGCTTGATGTTACTCTTATCATCAGTTCTACTCTCTGTTGACCACCCCATCATTAATACTCACGATCTCTTGCTTTCCCTCTTTTTCCTTATGCTCCTGCTCTGTACATTTGCTTAGAGCAGTAATTCTCAAGTATGGTTCCCAGACCAGCAGCATCAGCATCACCTGGGAACTTACTGAAATGCAAATAATCTGGTCCCACTTCAGACCTTCTGAACAAGAAACTCCAGGGATGGGTCTCAGCAATCTGTGTTTCAACACGTTCTCCAAGTGACTCTGATGTCTGCTAAAATTTGACAACCACCGCTTGGGCACTGGTGTTCTTCTTGGCAGTAGCAGATGGTAGCACTCAGGAAAGGAGATGACAATGAATATTCATCCATAGTCTTTCTGATGCTCCCTGTGGGAAAGGCTGCTATTTGCCTTACAAATTCTTGTCCTAATTTTCCCTCTCAAAGGAAATTTGATTTTTAGCTAGGCACATTTTCCCTTGACTAAAGAATACATTTCCTGGCCTCCCTTGCATCTAACCATGGCCATCTATCTCAGTTTTGACCAATGGACTGCAAGTGGAGAGGTCATGTGGAAGAGGGCATGTTTTCCCAATTATCTTTGTCTATCCTGCTACTTGGATATGAATGTGATGTCTGGAACAATGGCAACTCTCTTGGGCCAAGTGAACAAAGTCTATATCCTGGGTTTTGGTGGAAGGAGCTTGACTTAATCCAGACAACTTTGGAACTACTGTTTGAGTCTTGGAGTTATCTACCTTTCACTTCTCTTATGTGACAGAGAAATAAAGCTTATTTAACTTACTCTTTTCTGGGTCCCTGTTACTTATAGACAAACCCAATCCTAAATAATGTTATCCTTACTGAATCTGCGAAACAAGACCCTTTCTTGTACTTTCACTTCCCTGATCCTTAAGAAGAGGAGGTAGGGCTTCCCTGGTGGCGCAGTGGTTGAGAGTCCGCCTGCCGATGCAGGGGACACTGGTTCGTGTCCCAGTCCGGGAAGATCCCACATGCCGCGGAGCTGCTGGGCCCATGCGCCATGGCCACTGAGCCTGCGCGTCCGGAGCCTGTGCTCCGCAATGGGAGAGGCCACAACAGTGAGAGGCCCGCATACCACAAAAAAAAAAAAAAAAAAAAAAAAAGAAGAGGAGGTGATTTCATATTACACTGCTAGTCGTCTCATAGGAATTCAGAGCATTTGACAGAAAGTTACCTAATTTATCCACATAGCTTAGGTTTAGCTTATTGACTGTTAAATGAGGCAGTGTATAAAAGGTAAAAATAATTTTCTCATAGGTTACTTTTCATTTTGCAATGCAGTACAGGCTGCTTTGACACCTAAGGGAATATTTAGCCTCCCACAAAAGGATGAGGACTATTCTATCTGTTTTGCAGATGAACTGAGTCTAAGGAAGGGAAGTCATTTTTTTCAGATCATGTAATTGTACTATGAGCTCCTTGAGGGTAAGGATTACGTCTTATGATCTGCATGCCTATAAAAAATGCTTGGGGGGCTTCCCTGGTGGCGCAGTGGTTGAGAGTCCGCCTGCCGATGTAAGGGAAACGGGTTCGTGCCCAGGTCCGGGAAGATCCCACATGCCGCGGGGCAGCTGGGCCCATGACCCATGGCCACTGAGCCTGCACGTCCGGAGCCTGTGCTCCGCAATGGGAGAGGCCACAACAGTGAGGGGACCACTTACCGCAAAAACAAAGCAAAAGAAAACAAAACAAAACAAATGCTTGGGACATAGTAAGTCTTCAATAAATTCTGCTGAATGAGTTAATTAAATGAGAAAGAACTAGGACCAAATTCAGCTGCCCTCAGTGGGTTTATTCTATGGAGATAAATCTAGTGAAGATGAATTCTGGGTCTTTGGTGCTCTGAACTGTGTTTTAGCCTGAACTTAGTTTTAATTTGGAATAACTGGGGAAGGGGAGAAAGTAATAATAGGAAATGTTGAATTTCCAAGAGGGAGGACATAGTAATTTTCTCATTATGACAGCTGAAGATCTCTTTACAGTCTTCGTTTTGCCTGTAGTAAATAAGCTCTAATAACTGAGATGATTCAAGAAAATTCGGTCTACATTTTATCTGGTCAGCCAGACTCTACTCTTTGACTGTTTATTTTGGATTGTGTCAAGAAGAGGAAGCGTTTTGATGTTATTAGTCTCATCATTAACCCCCAATCTGCCCCATTGTGGACTCCATCACTAGCCTGTTCCTCCCAGCATCCCTCTCTAGGGGGCATTTCCCTTCATTTCTAGACTCTGTCATTGACATGACACCTCGCCAAACCCATAAGCCCAAGCCTTTAGTTCTAACTAATGATCTAGTTGAGAGGTCTCTGGCTTTAAATGCTAGCTTTGTTACCTTCTAGCTGTGTGTGTTGGGTGAGGTATTTAACCTCTCAGGATCTCATTCTCCCCATCTTTAATAGGTGAATGATGATACCACATTCACACAGTTGGAGTAAATTTAAGATAAAGAATATTTTGAATTACCCATTGGGGAATATTTCAGCTTCCTTAATGCAAGCAAACCCAGAGACTCCATGTTTGACAAAATTTGTGACCCTGGAGATTTACCTTCTCCTTGAGGATTTCACACTAATTTCTACACCCAGCACCACTGCTCACTGTGAATTAATATTTAAGCCTAAACTCATAGGCTGAGTTATTTTTAACAAGACAAAAAAAAAAAAAAAAAGAGAGAGAGAAAGAGAAAGAAAAAAAATGCAAAGTGGGGAAAATAAGCATAAAGAGTAAGATGCAATGAGCTTGTATGGTCTAGCTCATTCATCTTCAACATATGCCCATACTTGTTCCGTGTCCACTAGTTGCCAGATGCTGTTTGCCCTGTGGCTGTTGAACCACGTGGATGTGCGTATCTTTGGTCTTATGGAACTTACAATCCGACTATCTCCTTACCTCGTTTCCAGCTTGTCCTTTGTGGAAGGGATCATATTTCTCCAATCTTCTAGAAATACAGTAAAAGTGGAGACTTGAGAGGGTGAGAGTCAGGAAAAGGTAAGTTTCCTTTCTGGGTAGTTCAAGACTAGTTCCAGTTTCCTTTCTAAAATCCACTTCTTTTACACATACTTGACCTTCAGGAAGTCTACCCACTTCAGGAAGAGACCTCACCCTCAACCAAAGGGTTATGGGCTACTTCCTATATTTTACAGTTGTCATGTCAGAACACAGCCAAAAGTAGAAACACAGGTCACTCTTATTAAATCCTGTCCTGAGTTTACCACGTGACCTGTATCATGGATTTCAGTTCCATGCTCATTAGAGCATGGAGTCCAAAGAACTTTTCTTTGGAGTCCTGGATTTTACCCTCTGATGTTATATATCATTATTTCTATACTTGAACTGTCTGTTTTAGCCTAACTGGTCTACTTATTTTCCCTAAATCAAACTGTGATTTTATTTATTTTCCTCCTGATAATTTATTTCATTATGTATTCATTTATTCAAGTCTTTCTTCCTCTTTCAAGGCTAGCTCAGTTTTTCCTCCCTCCAGGAAGACTTCCTGAATTATCTCAGCCCATGAAGGCCCCCTCCTGTTCAGTATTTATTATCACATCACCTGGTCGGTATCTATTTACGCTGTGGTATGCTGCTGCTTACCTGTTATGGCTAAGCCTTATTTTTCTGATTTGACCATATCTCTCTGAAGGCAGATGGAGATTAGAGGGTCATAAGTGTAAGGTGTGCCCAGTAAAATCCATAGATGTTGAAAACAAGTTCTTGATGAAATCTCATGCTCTATTAAATGTGTACAGTATGGAATTTTGTTTTTACGGTTTTAAAATTATTTTCTAGACAACTCAAAATGTGGCAATAGTAGGGTCAGTGGACACTTTTTTTTTCTACTATTAAAAAGTAGTAGTTGTAAATCAACTATACTCCAATATAAAATTAAAAAATAAAATATTTATCTCATTAAAAAAGCAGTAGCAAGGTTCTATTTCTAGGAATGGTGAGTAGCTCCTATTGGGCCTACTATTCCACAAGTAACAACTATTAATTCTGGACAGAATACAAAAAACAACTACCCAAAGACATTTAAGAATGACCCAAACCAGAAACTGGAATGGAGGTCCATACTTGGCAGAAGGGAATAGCATTGGGTGAATTTTCTGATTTCTAAGCCTCTTTGGCTGGGAGTAGGCCTTAGTTTGGCCCCATGTAGGGTGGCTAAAATTCTGATAGACCCTTGCAGTTTTGCAGACTGAAGAACCATAAAAGTGACTACAGAAGCCAGAAAGTGAGGGGGCATATTTTTGAACAGAGATATATAGAGAGCAAGAATCACAACTTCTGTACGTAAACATCCCAAATATCTGGTTTGTATCTGCACTACACATGTGCAGGACAGACTCCAAGTGTCCAGGTAAGTCTAAAAGAACTAAATGCAGATATTAGCTGCTATCCATTACAGAGAAACAGAGTTTGGAGACCAAGTCCTGAAAATTAACTGATTAAATGAACACACATGCAAAAAAAAAAAAAAACAAACCAAGACTCTTTGGAGGAACAGGAGGAATAGAAAAGCACCTACAATCTCTACAGTTATTATTTACAATGTCCAGGATGCAATTCAAAATTACTAAACATGTAACATGAGCCATACTTAAAAGAAAAGGCAATCAATAGAGGCCATGTGATGACCAATCTTAAATGAGGAGGCTGAGACGACTCTAAGGGGCGGGATGGGGTCCAGTGGTTGGGATGACCATGGCAGGTTATATCAGAGCTGGAGATAGAAACCAAGTGGTGAGCAGGGTCATGGGAGGAAGGAAGCAGAAACCAACCACCTCACAAAGATGCTGTGCTGTAATGCAGGGAGGAAAACCCTTAAGCTTTCTTATCATCGTTGGGCGTTAGGTCCAAAGCTCCACGTCTTTGAATATGTATATTATGAATTCTATCTGCCATTCCTGCAATGACAGATGTCAGCTTCTGTGGATGTTGGCAGGCGGGTATAAGGAGAGAAGATCTTTCATCGGGAGGGTACACCCCTGGGAGGCATATGCTCACTTCCCTACACACAACACACTTTTCCCATCAACACACTTTCTTCCCTTCCCCACCTTGTCTATCACTCCCTTCTCTGGCCCAGCGGCTCGCTTCCACCATCCTGAATGAACGCTTCTTTCAGCAATGGGATTTTTCCACCTGGTTGACGTGATGAAAGCTTTATGAATTGACATTATGTGAAGAAAGAACGAAGTGAGGTCAGTGCGTGTGTGTGAGAATGTTTGTAGGGGCAGAGGTTGCAGCAGCTAAAAAGAGCTGCGGAAAACTTTATTACAAACGAAGAGACGTTAGAAGCAATAAATCACTCATGTGTCTGCCACGAGGCAACAGAAAACAGGGCTGGCTTTCAGGAAGAACTGGACAAATACACGTCTCCTCCGCTAAAAGTCAGGCGTCCTGTTGCCCCTGGAAGAAGACCTGGGTATGGTTATGGACCTTTTCCTTTTTCTATTTCTCTCTCTTTTCTTATCCCAAAGAATAAATCAAATCAGTCGAAAAGTGTAGAATAAAAGAAAAAGCCATTAGCCGCCTGGGAGGTGGGGCTTTTAGTTTTCCCCTGCCTGCTGGGGGAAAGGTAAGAAATTAGGCATTTGAAGCCAGGTTCATGGATCAGATGTGTATTTTTCAATTTGTCTGCCTATTTCTTGTTCTGAGGTCTTCTTAATTTTTTTCTTAATGGGGAAGATAAAAATGCTTTGCCCTTACATCATTGCAGGTCCTTTCCAAGAACACCAGGCTTTCTCGTGACCTTCACCCAGACTTTGAAGTTGTCGATAGCAGTGAGAGTACCACAGGCTTTTTTTTTTTTCCTACTCACCCTCTCACCCGTTGACAAGGTTCCATCTCTTTGCTTCAGTGTTCTGGAGAGATCAACCCCAAGAAAGACTTTTCTAGCTCACCACAAGGGACCATCGGTTATGTTCAATGTTCCTCTCTGTACCTCATTCTCCAAGAGACTTTGAAGTCTCCCTGGCATTTCCTGACACCCACACTCTCATCCCACAGGGCTCTGGACATTAACCCACCTGTTTAATTAAACAAAGAGGCCATTAATCTGAGGTGGATTCATGGCTCAGTAGCCCAGTAAGCTAACCAAAACTTAGCCTGAAACGCCTCAAGGTTAAGAAATCACAGCCTAAGGACAGCGGATCACAAAAGCTAACGAGCCTTTTCCAAATAAGGCAAATGCTTCAGCTACAGCCAATGCAACCATTTCCTTACTCAGCTTCTGCATCTTCTTATAAAATCTTTCCCCTGGCTCCTGCCCCTGGGGCACTCCTAACCACTTCCCGTCTGGTGCTGCCGGATTCAAATCGACTTTTATTCAAATAAACTCAGCATTTTAAATACACCGCAGTTTCTTTTTTAACACACCGCAGGCTTTCACCGTCCTCCATCCCTTCAAATCCTTTCCTACTGCTGTTTGCCATCAGCAAACCTACCTGGAGTTGTTCAGAGTTTTCTCTGATTTCTTCATTCTCCTCTTATCCCTGAGATCTGGGTGCCTACGGGACACTGACCTCCGCTGTGCTCTCAAGAGGTGGCTGTTTTTTTCTCCCCACAGAGCCTTGGAGTGGAGCGCTGCCCACCTTCCCCAGCTTTGCAGCTTCCAGGCTTTCACCTGCTCTTTCACCTGCTTTTACCTCCATTCAGTTACAGACTACGCTGCTGATGCCATTTGCATTCACTGAAGGTTTAGCACCGTTTCCTCCCCTACTATGGCGGGTCCTACCCCTTCTCCCCACCCACTATTCTTGTTTTCATTCTTGATAACTTCAACATTAAGATCAGAAAATCATCTAATACCTGGCCTCTCAGTTCCTTAATCTCCTTCTCAGCAAGAATGCATCTTCTCCTTCATTTTCGCCACACATTCCCTTGGTCACAGCTCAGATCTTGTCATTCTTAATAATAGTACTAATCTCCCCACCTCCAATCTTGATTTCTAGCAACCCACCCTTTGATCACCACTTCCTGACACTTCTGCTCATTTCTTCCAAGAAACTTAACTCCAGCAAATCTTTGGGTTAACAAGGATCACCAATTTATGGACCCTAGTACTTTTTTCGCTGTTATTACAGATCCCCACCTGCGGTAACTTCATCTTATTCTTCACCCAGCAGCTTAGATCCCCTGGCCCATCACTCAGTTCCCTTCTTGCATACACCCTATCGCCCTTGCCTTCTCCCCCTTCATGATATTAACTTGGCAAAACCCTAACTCTGAGTCAATCCCACTCTTTATACCAATGCCAAGCGCTTCTGATTTTGTAGGTGCTGGGTTTGTTTTTTGTTTGTTTGTTTGCTTTTTGACATGAAATAGGTCTCATATTTTTTGGTTAAGAGTCTGTAAAGGAAGGGGAAATACGTTTGGGAAGAAGTGAGTGGCCTTTTCAATTGGCCTCTCCCAGGTATCTTTAAGGCAATGGGAACCTCAGGGAAAAACCCTTCTTTGGATTAAAGGACCACGGGAGCCTTTCAGTGAAAGAGCTGTAATTGTTATTGAGAGAGGAAATTATGCTTGAACAAAATGCTGGGCTAACTCAATGACTGTTAGGGACAATTTTGTTCTTTATATCATCCTCCAAAAGAGAAATACATGCTCATTGAAGAAAACTTAGAAAATAAGGAGGACAGAAGAGATGCCAAAAATCATTCACAATTCCATCACCCAGAGATATCCATCGTGTCTCTACAACATGTATTTATATATGACCGAAACACATAAATATAATATTTACACCTGTGCTACACTTGGAATTGTTTTTGTGGCAGCCTCATAAAAGACTGACCAGCGAGTTTCACCATCTTTTTGATGCCTTCTGGAGACAAGAAGTCAAATCACTCCTTGGTGGCCCAGGGTGAATGATTCTTCACTGGATGATTTAAAAGGCTGCCATAGGGTTTGGTTCAGAACTTTGAAAATATTATCTGTAGCTATTGTGACCAGAACTCTGTTGACCCAGCAAACTCCGTGGGAGAGAACTTCAAGGAGAAAAGCTTCCAGAATCAAGAATAAAACTGAAGTTTTTGGAGAATGTGGTTCCTTGTTCTTTTGAAAGGAAATTATTACAATTATCATTATTATTATTACCACCCCAACCCACATGGTTATTATTATTATAATTGCAATTCAACACTAGTTTAAAGTTAGAGAAAGTGTGAGTTAAAGAGGTCCTAAAGAGGTGTGAGTTACAAGGTCTCATTAAGTGCCAAGGGCAAAGCTAGATCTTAAAACTGTTCTTTTGTCTACAAGAGCTAGTGGTTCCTCTGTACCTTATTTCATTGGGTTAGCATATGACAACCTCCATTTTATCTCATGTAATTCTTACAGAAGTTCTTTAAATTATGCATTACTTATCCTGGGTTCTGTCTGACAGGACTGTCCGAGAAGACATACTACAATGAGTGGAAGGCTAAGTCAATGACCTTTCATCTCATGTCAAGGGAAGCTCCCTGCCAGGGTTGTCAAAAAAAAAAAGCGGTGTGCACAGGACATGCGGATTTTCTCCCAAAATTAGGTAGGTAAGGAAGCTGACGTGCTCCCTTCAAGCTTTATCCTTCGCTCTCTGCCAGCTCTCCCAGTTCTCCAACAGAACCAACAGAGAGAGAAACCCCTGGAACAGCTCTCTTAACTGCATCTCCACCATCACCTCACGCCCAACTTACCCTGCCCTGCAATTATCAGCACAGCCAAATTGCCAAGCAAAGCATTTTGCAATCCACACACAAGACCCGTTCGTCCTCCTCCACCCGGTCAGGCTGCTGTGCTCTGCATTAGCTGTGCCCGCATTCACCCTGCTCTGGTCTCGGGGGTGCTGCTCTCTGGGATGCATTTTGCAACATAAGCTATTCTCTTGCTCTGTGAAGCAAAGGAAAGAATTCTAGACAAGCCTGAAATTAGAGCTACCACAGACAGCACTGGGATTCAGAGAATCATAAAATCCTAGCATTTTTTTTTTTAGTTGGAAGGGACCATTGAGATCTTTTCAATCTGCTGATTTTACCTGATGTGATGGGGAAGTAGAGGTGGAGACAGAAGGAGAGCGTGGGGGGGAGCTTAGAACCAGAAACACTGGTGGTGACTCTAAGTGCTAGACCAAGGGGTGGGCCAGCCAGGTGGGAAGAATAAGGGTAAACGTGCTAAATCTTAGAGTTTTCTAGCTAACATCGGAGTCTTCAGTTGTTTATGAACGTTCTGTGACTGAAAAGGCTAAATATTTTAGACCTAGAACCCAGGTCACTCTCTCCCTTTGTCCTTCACATCCTGTTTTCCTTCAAATAAGTGACCTGGCCAAATGCTCTCATCCTTTAGATCTGGGCAGAGAAGGGACATTTCCCTGGAAGTCACAGCATATTAAGTTCAGCTCATTTATTCGTGTTTTCAAGCAAAGCCGGAAAAGTGGGCAAAATGCTCTGAGGGGGTCTTCTGATGTGCAAAGATATTTTTTTTTAAATCCAAGGATCAATTTTTTTTCTCCCTAAAAGAAGGGGTGAAGTCACTTTCAGGGAATGTGAGTTACAGTGAGAATGGCATCCTTTCATTCCAGATATTAATTCTTTCTAAGAGCCTGCTTCTACCGAAATGTCTCATTCCCTCCTGAGGGTTTCATTCTGTTTCTCTTCCTGCCTCTTGAAAGATCAGGTCATCAGTGAAGCTTCCAGAGACCTTAGGACATTAAGAACCCATCGGTGGGTCGTTGAGGCCATGAACAGTTTGCAAACTTCTGTGTGTACGCACATTTTCCCAGAGTCCATAGCTTCCAGCACCTTCTCAGAAGGGTGTGTGATCCTCAAAGTTATAAACCACGAGCCTAGATTATTAGGATGGAAAGAGCTCTGGCTCAGACGTCCCTGTATTAGTTTGCCAGGGCTGTCTGCACCCAATTCCAATGTGTGGAGGGGAGGTTCCCCCCACATACCACCAAGCAATGCTGGAGATACCAGCTGGGTGTCCTATAATTCAACTCAATTCCAACCCTGTCTACCTAGACATTCCATAGGTAAAGGGTTCAGTCCCACAAGACCACCCTCCATTTCTTCAGATGCTAATTGCAAACCCAGATTGTTACCTGTGCTTCTGACCAACTGGCTGTAAATCACAGGTTCCCACCACCCCTTCCTTGGGTTCCATTCATTTGTTAGAACAGCTCACAGAACTCAGGAAACCTGTTCACTCACTAGATTGCCAACTTATTACAAAGGTGCGTGGGGACGAGGATGACAGAGGGACCGCTTCTGCCTGAGGCCACGTGTCCAAGGTGCTCCTACAAGTCACAGCCCCTGGTACTCCCTTGCAGTCTGCAGTGACGGGAAGAAAACTGGATGAGAAAGCAAAACATCCATGTTCTGGATGCCAAACACCGCTGTGATTGCACTTCCTGGAGATGGGGTGTTCGAGATGGGCAGGAATGGGGGCTTGGGGAGGGATACACAGGCCCCAGCAGAGGTGGCACATTCAGACCCCAGCCTTGCTGACAGGTCCCTGATTTCAGGAACCCGGTCTCGCTTTTCTTTTCTCCGGGTAACGAGCTTCTGCCTCCTACTTGCGGAACACTAACAAATGAGGCCAGTTGCAGCTGGCTGTGGATCACCTTTCAATCGCGGGTTGACAGGGAGAACAATGCGCGTGTTTGCGGCTGGCCAGGCTTTGGGGAGGATCTGTCATCGTTGTGGTGAGTGTCAGAGCGGTTTCAGGCTCCCTGTGACTGGCAGCACAGAGCAGAGGAGAGAGGCGAGTTCAAACCTGCTGACACTCCTCGGGTGAAACTCTCAGCTTCCTTTTCCTCCTCTGAGTTTCAACAGGAACAAACTTTGTTCGAGTTTAAGAGGATTTTAATTATAACAATTGCACACTGCCAATTAGTGGGGTTTTTTTCCCGGAGGGTAGTCACCCTACGCGACACATATACATTCCCAGCCGCGTGGTGGAGGAAGGGTACTTGCCTTCTATAGATAGAAGTATCCACTGACACCTAAACAGCGTGATTGTTCTTGCCTTCATTTCTCTGTTGATATTTTCTCTGCTAGACGTGGTCTCGAGCCTCTTGGAAGATTCATTTCGGCTATTTGGGAGGGAATAGGCAGGGCAATATGCTCACTGCTGAGCCTCTGGTGAAGCTGCCCTGCTATTAGCTGGATGACCAGGTGGGAGGGCCGGCAGGCGTCTCAATTATTGGGAGATTTACCCTGAAGCCCTGGACATAACCCGCTGACACGCACGGTCTTCTGCATTCTTCCAAGGACGGGAAACTTGACGGCATATGCAGAGCTGCACAGAGATCCTGAGGCAGGGGCCCATCCCCGTGAAATTTCCACCTCCAACTGTCTACCTGCCGGTAGCCCCCAAAGGGAGGCACAGGGGGTCCTGCTTAAAGTGGAGTCCCTTGCTCATAGGGCCTGTTTCCCTGTGATGCTCGGCTGTGATGATGATATTATTTGAGAGTTATGTACTAGGTCACGGCACCTGCTTTCAGGCACCATTTCTGCCAGTTTCCTCTATGACCTGCTTTTTTGCGAGACCATTAACTTGAGTGTCTCACAATTCCCATCCCGTTGGATGTGACAGTCCCTGCTTATTACTCAGGGATGCATTTTTAAAAGAATGAAATTTAGAGAAAAGCGAAAAAGACTCCTTGATGTCATTTAAATGAACCCCACACTCTCCCTCCCATCTACAGTTATGAGGTCACCATTCAAAATATTCTTTTTCCAACTGGGGTGGAAAGAAACATGGTGCAGGGTCATCA
Source organism: Phocoena sinus (assembly GCF_008692025.1). NCBI lineage: Eukaryota > Metazoa > Chordata > Mammalia > Artiodactyla > Phocoenidae > Phocoena > Phocoena sinus. Next base: position 29,117,135 of record NC_045783.1, on the reverse strand, counting down.
ACGAGAGATTCTGTACCATGGAAAGGGGGAAAAAAATACTGTGAAGACTGATGAGGAAGAGCTTCTGGAAACGAAAGGGGAAGAAAAGTCATTTCCAGCATCCACTTCGTCCTTTGGCTCAGGACTCCCTTGGGTGGCACTTGCCCTGCACCCCACAGTTCAATCCAGGGACTATTTATCCCGCAGAGGAGCCCTAAGCACTGAAGCCACTGTGATCCCATTAGTCCAGGAGTGAGATTGTGCATATTTTATCTCTTCCGATAAAAGGGCAGGATTCAATATCCTTCTCACGGTCCTCCCTCCACCTCACCAAAGACAGGGCTCCTGTCCAAGAAGCATTTTATGTTCTAAAAACCATAATGACAAAACGGCCCAACTCAAGCACGTGAGACACTGGCTAAAGGTTCCTTGTCTACTCCTCACTTTTCTGAAAGAGCATTCAATTAGGAAGTCAAGAGACTGGCTCTGCCACCGATTCACTGTCAGGAAGGTATTAAATAACTCAGTTTTGAAGGGTTTTTCTCACTGTAAAAGTTCCATGAAGTCCCCTCTCTGACTAGTGTCATCCAACTCCACTTTTCCACTCAATTCCATCTTCCCCTCTTCCATTAAGTTGTCGAGGTGCTGTGCCCCTACCAAAGCCCTTTTATTTTGTTTGTCCCTCCTTTTCGACGTGTCCTGTGGTGTTTATGAACGTGTGTGTGCATTTGTCCTGCTGGATGATAAGCCCATTGGTCGTTGGCACCTAACAGCTCTCTGAACTCGTCTTTGAGTGATGGAAGACGTGGCACCTGAGGCTCCCATAGCATTTCTGCAGCCATTTGTGGCCAGTCTTCCTTCATCCCGTCCTATAAACAACAGCCACACTGTTCTCCATCTCAAGACCACTGCATCTGCTCTCACTTATAATAACTGATTGGGAAAGGACTTTGTAAGCAATCTGAGAACTTAGGGTAACAAGTCTCTTGGACACAACTACTAGTGCCAGCTGAGAACCACAACCATTTTTGAGGAGGGAGGTAAATCATGGAGAAACCTTGGCAAAACATGTAGGTCTAGGAATGAGATAGGAATGCAAGATGGCACAGAGGCAGATACAAAACATAATGAGGATTTAGGTCTTTCCTGGGCTCTCACTTACCTTTCATGGATGAAGGTAAAATGTGAGGGCACCAACTACAGAGCATTTCTGATCAACAGCCTGTGAGGATTTCTGAAGAAATAGGATGTTGACATTGTGTGCCTCCCCGTGTATCTGGATGGCCACAGGGGGCCTGCTGGACCTCAACTCCAGTGATCTTTTACAAAACCTGGAACGTGCTTCTCTTGGGGTTGGGCGGTTGTCCCTGGGAACGGTGGATATATTGATCTTCATGCCATGACCCTAAAACGAGGCTATATTCTTCTACAGAAAGCCCTCATAGTATTTTGCAAAAAGAAAAGTGACTACTTTTCTTTTTGCAAAGGAAAACAGTTTGGCTGAGAAATCCTAGAGAACAAGGGTTGGCAAACTTTTTCTGTAAAGGTCTAGATAGTAAATAAATTAGGCGTTTGGACCACCCAGTCTCTGCTGCAGCACAAAAGCAACCACAGATTATATGGAAACAAATGAGTATGACCATATCCCCATAAAACTTTATTTATGGGCACTGGTAGTTGAACGTCATAAATTTCCCATACGCCATAACATGTTCTTCTTTTGATTTTTTAAAACCATTTTCAAGTATAAAAACCATTCTTTGCTGAACCAGGAAGAAAAAGAAAATATAAACAGACCAATCACAAGCACTGACATTGAGACTGTGAGTAAAAATCTTCCAACAAACAAAAGCCCAGGACCAGATGGCTTCACAGGTGAATTCTATCAAACATTTAGAGAAGAGCTAACACCTTCTCAACTCTCAAACTCTTCTCAAACCCTTCCAAAATTTAGCAGAGGGAGGAACACTCCCTAACTCATTCTACGAGGCCACGATACCCTGATACCAAAACCAGACAAAGATGCCACAAAAAAAGAAAACTACAGGCCAATATCACTGATGAACATAGATGCAAAAATCCTCAACAATATACTATCAAACAGAATCCAACAGCACATTATAATGATCACACACCATGATCAAGTGGGGTTTATTCCAGGAGTGCAAGGATTCTTCAATATATACAAATCAATCAATGTGATACACCATATTAACAGATTGAAGGAGAAAAACCATATGATCATCTCAACAGATGCAGCTTTCAACAAAATTCAACACCCATTTACGATAAAAACTCTCCAGAAAGTAGGCATAGAGGGAACCTACCTCAACATAATAAAGGCCATATATGACAAACCCACAGCCAACATCGTTCTCAATTGTGAAAAACTGAAACCATTTCCTCTAAAATCAGGAACAAGACAAGGTTGCCCACTCTCACCACTATTATTCCACATAGTTTTGGAAGTTTTAGCCACAGCAATCAGAGAAGAAAAGGAAATAAAAGGAATCCAAATTGGAAAAGAAGAAGTAAAGCTGTCACTGTTTGCAAATGACATGGTTCTATACATAGAGAATCCTAAAGATGCTACCAGAAAACTACTAGAGATAATCAATGAATTTGGTAAAGAAGCAGGATACAAAATTAATGCACAGAAATCTCTTGCATTCCTATATACTAATGATGAAAAATCTGAAAGAGAAATTAAGGAAACACTCCCATTTACCATGGCAACAAAAAGAATAAAATATCTAGGAATAAACCTACCTAAGGAGACAAAAGACCTGTATGCAGAAAACTATAAGACACTGACAAAAGAATTTAAAGATGATACAAACAGATGGAGAGATATACCATGTTCTTGGATTGGAAGAATGAACATTGTGAAAATGACTCTACTACCCAAAGCAATCTACAAATTCAATGCAATCCCTATCCAACTACCAATGACAGTTTTTACAGAACTAGAACAAAAAATTTCACAACTTGTATGGAAACACGAAAGACCCTGAATAGCCAAAGCAATGTTGAGAAAGAAAAATGGAGCTGGAGGAATCAGGCTCCCTGACTTCAAACTATACTACAAAGCTACAGTAATCAAGACAGTATGGTACTGGCACAAAAACAGGAATCTAGATCAATGGAACAGGACAGAAAGCCCAGAGATAAACCCACGCACATATGGTCACATATTTTTGATAAAGGAGACAAGAATATACAATGGAGAAAAGAGAGCCTCTTTAATAAGTGGTGCTGGGAGAACCGGACAGCTACATGTAAAAGAATAAAATTAGAACACTCCCTAACACCATACACAAAATATAAACTCAAAATGGATTAAAGATGTAAATGTAAGGTCAGACACTATAAAACTCTTAAAGGAAAACATAGGCAGAACACTCTATGACATAGATCACAGCAAGATCCTTTTTGACCCACGTCCTAGAGAAATGGAAATAAAAACAAAAGTAAACAAATGGGATCTAATGAAACTGAAAAGCTTTTGCACAGCAAAGGAAACCATAAACAAGACGAAAAGACAACCCTCAGAATGGGAGAAAATATTTGCAAATGAAGCAACTGACAAAGGATTAATCTCCAAAATATACAAACAGCTCATGCAGCTCAATATCAAAAACACAAACAACCCAATCTAAAAATGGGCAGAAGACCTAAATAGATATTTCTCCAAAGAAGATATACAGATTGCCAACAAACACATGAAAGAATGCTCAACATCACTAATCATTAGAGAAATGCAAATCAAAACTACAAAGAGGTATCACCTCACACCAGTCAGAATGGGCATCATCAAAAAATCTACAAACAATAAATGCTGGAGAGGGTGTGGAGAAAAGGGAACCCTCTTGCACTGTTGGTAGGAATGTAAATTGATGCAGCCACTATGGAGAACAGTATGGAGGTTCCTCAAAAAACTAAAAATAGAACTACCATATTACCTCGCAATCCCATTACTGGGTATATACCCTGAGAAAACCATAATTCAAAAAGAATCATGTACCACAATGTTCATTGCAGCTCTATTTCCAATAGCCAGGACATGGAAGCAACCTAAGTGTCCATTAACAGATGAATGGATAAAGAAGATGTGGCACATATATACAATGGAGTATTACTCAGCCATAAAAGGAAATGAAATTGAGTTATTTGTAGTGAGGTGGATGGACCTAGAGACTGTCATACAGAGTGAAGTAAGTCAGAAAGAGAAAAACAAATACCGTATGCTAACACATATATATGGAATCTAAAAATAAAATGGTTCTGAAGAACCAAGGGCCAGGACAGGAATAAAGACTCAGACATAGAGAATGGACTTGAGAACACGGGGAGGGGGCAGGGTAGGCTGGGACGAAGTGAGAGAGTGGCATGGACATATATACACTACCAAATGTGAAATAGATGGCTAGTGGGAAGCAAATGCATAGCACAGGGAGATCAGCTCAGTGCTTTGTGAGCACCTAGAGGGGTGGGATAGGGAGGGTGGGAGGGAGATCCAAGAGGGAGAGGATATGGGGATATATGTATATGTATAGCTGATTCACTTTTTTATACAGCAGAAACTAACACACCATTGTAAAGCAATTATACTCCAATAAAGATGTTAAAAAAAAAATTCTTCGCTCATTGGCCATACAAAAATTAGGCAGCAGACCAGGCTTAGCCCGAGGGCCATAGCTTGCCAGCCAACCCCTGCTATAGAAGAAAACTGTTTACTGTGAGAATCTGTTCTTCTGAGCACTGGGTAGGTACTTACACCAACTCTCACTGTGACAGCCAAATTAGGGTGTCTCTTCAAATCTGTGAAGCTAAATGAATGAGGGCAGACCCCTCTTAGCATCTAGAATGCAGTGCGTGTACACTGGTATTTCACATATCAGATCCCCGCACGGAAAACACTGTCATGCCATTAATAATCTTCGGAGAAACACCTTGAAACTTGACTAGCTGAGGGCACATTGCAAATGGGCTCTAATGGCTTTTATTTCTCATTCTTGCCACCTCAGATCTAATCAGCTGTTGTGTCATTTTTAATTCCTACTTGGCAGGATTCTCCAACTCCCCTGGCTTTCTAGATAAAGGCTCAGAGGAGTACTAGGCCTTGAGGCATCTAGGAGTGGGGAGTAGATCAGGGAGACGGAGGGCTGAGTAGATGATGACCTTCAACCATGGCTGATTCGAGAGGACCGGGAAGGAACCTAAATCCCTGGATGACTCCCAATCCACCCTCCACCTCTCTTCTGGGGTTCACTCAAGTCCTGACATTGCTTTCTCTGGGGAAAAAGATATTTCACTCCTCAGTTAGGAATGAGCTTCAAATCTCACATCATTCTGTGTTGGCTAGGAAGAAGATGAAGGTCTGAATTAGACACCTCTTAAATGGGTAACTTTTCGTCCTACAGAGTGATTGAGCTCTGGTTCAGCTCCTTCAAACAGGTACACCCACCACCACCCAGCCTGAGCAACCAGAGGGCCACCTTTGATGGTGACCGTACCTCCCTTGGAAAGCAGTGAGGAATTGCAAATAACGAAAAAGAATCCATTCCATAAAAATAAAATTACAATGAAATACATGATAATTAAAAATCAGTAAATAAAACTCATAAGAGCTATTTGTTTAGCATTTGCATGATGCTTATGATCTTACCTATATTAGCTCATTTAATCCTTACTACAACTCAAAAATATCATTGTGTTCATTATGTAAGTCAGAAAAAGAAGGTCAGAAGGCAAGCAGTTTCTCAAGGGCCACAGCTGGTAAGTAGCACAGCTGTTTACAAACGCAGATATATCTTGCTTCGGAGTCTATAATCTTAACTACTACCTACTAGGTGCCTGTGCATCTTTGCTAAATCATTTTACCTCTCTGAGCCTCCGTTCCCTCAGCTCTGAAATGAAGCCGAAGATGATAAAATCTCTAACCTCACTTCTAAATCAAAATTCTGATTCTGTTATTTTCACCCCTCCCCTTTCAGGAGGGAAAAAGTAAACACATAACTTCACATGGTAACTTAGTGAAAAAACAAAAACTAAATTTCCAGGGTATATCTTTGAGTCAGTATTTATGTAGTACACTCTACTATACACACCTTCTTAAAATAAACCTATGATGCAAGCAAGCAACAGTGGGTAATTAGTACTCATACCCTACTAGACTTGGTAAGGAGATGAAATGGAGACCCGTTCTGATCTGATCTGCAAAAAACTTAAAAGCAATCTTGGAGGTAGATACAAATCAGAGCAAAGAGCTTTCCAACCAAAAATTCAAGATTTTGGATTATTTTTAAAAAGCATTATGCTTATTACACTATACTTATTAAGACCAAAATATACTTGCTAGCAAGATCTTTCAGCAAGGACTGAAGTTCTAGGCACTTTGGAGGTTAGCAGAAACTTGTCTGATTCATTTATTTACTCATTCTGAGTATTGCTGTTTAATTCTGAAACCTAAAGCAGCCAGTTAACTAAAGCTCTCATTCCTGGAATGTTCCAATATTGAGTGTCAGAGACAGAGGGAAGGATCGGGGCTGGGATGATAAAATCCAAGGCCCTCCCCTGAACACTTCCTGACGAAGAGATGGGAGCAATTTCCTTCCAGCCAATTAAACTCAGAAATCTAGGATCTATCCCAGCAGGGACATGGGGGGATTGGCTAACATTAAACCCCATGATGCAAGCCAATCGGCTCACAGGGAGAAGAAATCCACCAACCTCCCCTTAGGACACAAGCTGTGGCATTTTTTAAAAATTCAAGAGCAAGTATGTGGCGGAAGGCAAATTTCCTTCCCTGTCCTACAGATCCTAGCAGAGTGACTTGCTCCCAGCCTCATTTATAAACTTTGTTTTGGCATTTCAAATATTGATTTTTAAAATATTCTTCAAGAGAAAGCCACCTGGGGACCTTTAAGTTGGGGTTCACAAATGATGCATGCCCAGATGTGTTTATTGCAGGATGGACATATACTTTTTCCCTGTCCTCCTTCCCCTCCACCTAAGTGTCTCTTTATTCACTATTTTAATTACCTAATCATAAATTTCTTTAGGGGGTTACTTAGAAAATTAGCATCAAAGCTTGGCAGTAAATTCAGGGGCTTTTGGAGACAGTCCAAGCTGTTTCACCTGTGATTAATTAGATGATTTTCTTTTTTCCTTTAAGTGCCAGAAGGCTGTTGAGGTCTTTAAGCAGTTACATGACTGCTGGCACTACTGCAATTATGATTGATGCATGCGTCTGGAGTCTGAGGCAGCAGCCTGGCTTTTGTTGATGGGGTGTGTGTGTGTGTGTGTGTGTGTGTGTGTGTGTGTGTGTGTGAGAGAGAGAGAGAGAGAGAGAGAAAGAGAGACAGAGACAGAGACAGAGATAGAAGGACAGACTTGGAAAGCAATATCTTGAAAACCTCCAAAGGTTTCCACAACGTGAGTTGCTTTTTTAATATCCCTGCAAGTGCAAGTCTAGAAGCTTCAGGCCAGGATCTTCTACCAAAATATCTCAGCAATTTCAGAAATGTTGCTTGAGCAGTCCTCTTCCTCACCATGAATCACTGCAGTCTTTGTGGAGTCTTTGCATAAGCTCTCTTTGTGACATGCGCGAAGGAATGTGTATTTTCAACAAGCCTTTTGCTTTATATAAAGCAGAGCAGTCACACCTGTTTTAACATTTCACCCTGGTGAAATTCAAGAAGGGGGGAATGCAGGCTCTTTGGGTAATTCATTGTGTAGGAAGTCATCCCCCAACACTGGCATAAAGTTAATGTAACCCCTTGGTATATTTAGAAAAAAAGTGATTCTTTCCGGCCACCATGAACATGCTTTCAAGGATGCAACAGAGAAATTCGGTGATTGATTGATTCAGAGAGCCAGCTTGTCAGTTTTTCTTTATACTCTGTGAATGAGGGAGAGAAAGCCTCCTTCAAACCATTTGACTCAGTCAAGGTAGCAGAAAGTTCAAAGTGTTGGCCACCTTTTGCTGGTGTCTGTATAACCTTACAAACTCCTCAGCCCCTAGACTGGAGATCATCTAATATTTGCTCCACTGTCCCTAATGCGTGTGACGATATTTATAGAGCAAATTCAATGATCTGATACTCACCTGCCCTCTGAGGACTAACAGGAATGTTGGCCGCGTGGGTTGGTGGCAGAGATTTTCCCCCCAGACCCGGGGTTGGCCGACTCCTTTTATAAAGAACCAGAGGGTCACCATTTTAGGAATGCGGGACACAAGATCTCCATCACACCTACTCAACACTGTGGCTGTAGTGTGAAAGCCACCGAATGAAGAGGCCAGTGAATGGACACACTGAGTACCAGTGAAACGCGCTGGCTTGCCCCTGGCCTGGAGCACTGTTTCTCAGACTTCAATGGGCACGTGGAACACCGGGTATCTCGTTAAAATGCAGATTCTGGCTCTGAGGGTCGGGAGTGTGCCTGAGATCTGCATTTCTGACCCTCCTGACCAGATGTCAATGAGGCTGCTGACCCGAGGACCCCACTCTGAGCAGCAATCCTACAGTGTCTCCTTGGAAAATGTCCTTCCCTTCTGTGTCCAGGGCATTTTCAATAACACTGAGGCTCAGAGCATAGAGACGGGCTATTGGTTCATTAGGAAGATCGCTGTAGGACTAGTCTTAGGTTTATACCCTTCGGATCTAGACTCTTCAAAGATTCATCCAGCGCTCCATCCCTTGGAAGAGCCCAGATTTCCCTCTCCCGAACATCACCTTCCTTTTTTCACCTTTAAGCTTGGTTGTATAAGGTCTCCTCTTCCTAAGTGGACAGATGGCTCGGGCTGCGGTGCAGCTGTACACACAGCACATCAGAGTCTTTTACACCTGACTGCCAGCCCCTTCCCGGCCTCGGCATGGAGGGCTCTAATGGCCCCTACCTAATTGGCTGTGATGCAAAAGCTAATGTAGGTTGAGAGACCAATTAACGGGGCTTGTTTCTACCGAGGCTGCATCTGAACATCAATTATGCTAAACAACACGCTGTGTTAAGACATTTCCCTGCCACTATCATTTGCTATGGGACACCTCAGAGCAGGGCAGAGAGATACCGCCTCTCACTGCCTGCCCGAGGCGTTTCTCTCTGTCTGTCAGTACAGACGGCTGGCAATAGGAAGCACAGGTTTAGAGCTAGGAAATCCATGACGCAGGGACACATCGGACACTAACTGATTACCTTCTCTGGGCCTCGGTCTCTAGACCATGGGGGCTATGGTTCAAGAAGCCAGAGAACAGGTTGGGTGAGGGATGCTGATTCCACTAAGAAACGGAAACCCTGAGGCTCTGGAGGCTCAAAGGATACTTTCCTTAAACCTTGAAAAACAATCAATAACTGAAACTGTTGGTAGGGGGAAGATCATTGTATTTTCTCCTGCAGGTCAGGCTGGTTTTGAACTCCATTTCTCCCTCATCGCAAGCTTCTCTCTTAGAATGCATTTCTTGATTTTTTACACCAACACTTTGGTCGTTAATCTGCCCAGTTCATTTTAATTTTCCCTGATCGTGCAGCTTGTATGTACTGAAAACGCTGAGGAATCAGACCAAATTTAAGACACGACGCAGTTGACAGTTTAGCTAGGAAGACGGGACATTCAGACATCTACTCATTTACTCAGTCATTCATCAATTCAACAAATACTTGTTAATCATCCACTATACTTCAGGCAATCTGGGCTAGAAGCCTTTCTTTTTACTCTCAGTTTATTTCTAGATAGAAAGGTAGGTAGTCAAATGAGTAACAGTAATGCTGGGTAAGATGTGCTATTATATCTGTGATAGTAAGATGCTAAAGGGGGCACAAAATATACAAAAAACACAGAACAGTAAAACTGTGTCTGTTCATTGGAGCATTAAATATAATGCATATGAGGTAGGTTTACTAATTTACAATGGAGTGCCATGCCCTCTCCCTTTCCTCATCATGCTTATATCAGAAACCTTTCACTCTCAAACTTTGGGAATTTTATGAGAAAACTGATAATATTAGGCATAAGCTCCCTCAATGCCCAGCATCCAAAAGCTATCTATAGTTGCACTTATTCTCACCTCCATTTTTCTGGTCTTGCAGAAGGAGACGTGATTTCTCGTGTTAAGGCCTGTGCTCTTTTAGACCTGTGCTCTTGACGGACTCTCCTGCCTTATCTAGACCTTACTGAAGGAGAAAGGGAGATTCCCTTTCTCCTTCCCAAGTTGGCAACTTTGTCGCAATTGGTCCCTTCTGCAAAGCATAAAATTATGACCAAGTTTGTGGGTTCCCTTAAAAATAAAGTCCTCCCTTGACTCTGCGTTGGACTAGCATTAGTGCTTAGGTTGGGAAGAGCAAATAGTTTTTTACCTTGCATGTCACCTACAATCTACTGGCAGTGGCTTTCCTTACCTTCCAAGCCTAGAGTTCTTTCTTCTTCACTGTTTTCGGTTATTTCCACCTTCTGCTCACTTGTTCTTCAAACACCTGCAGTCTTTGTTTGACTTCATGTTTCCTGACCTTGACCCGACATGTTATACTAATGGCTGTCCAACTCTCTGGCTCTCTTCTCTCTTTGCTTCTCTTCTAGATCTCTACTACCTCACTGACCATCCTTCTCCTGTCCTCTGTGGGCTCTCATTTCTCTGCATGCGTCTTTGCATATTGTGTTCTTCTTTGTACGTTTCTTCCTTGGACTCTTCTCACTTCATACCGTCACTGAGTGATCCCTTCTTATCACCTGCTGTCGCTTACCACCATGTGCTGACATTCAAAACGCATTCAAGTCAACTCTGCTCCTATGAACGCCAGCTCCATCTCCCTGCTTCTTAGGCTCCTCGACTTGTTCTAAAGTCATCAATTTTCCACCAAAATCTGCAACTCCTTCTGTCCTGGGGAATGGCAGTATCATACAAAACTTGGATGTTATCATCTACTCTTGTCTTTTTCTCACCCTGACACCTCATCGATCAATAAGTCCTGCCAGCTCTATTTCTCGAACCTCTATTAGATCTGTCTTCTCTTCTCTATTCCCATTTCTCTTGCCTTAATTCGGGTCTCATCATCTTTTATTTGGAAAAGGGCAATTAGATTACTATCTGATGTCTTTGCCTCTGTTATGATCTCTGATTTTATAGCCTTTTAGTCTACCCAACGCAGTGTGGCCCGGGTTACCTTTCTAAAATACAAATCTGATTGAAGAGAAAGGCGCACATGGAAACTTCTATGGAGAGCCATGGCCTGCGGTGCTGGTCAAGCTAGAGAGGAGAGGTTCAGACGAGCCATCTGAGCAGCCGCTGGGAGACGGGGTACAGAGGGTAATTAAGGATGTGAAATTCCAGGCTTCCCCTTTCTGCCCTCTGCACCTCACCTGGTATTGTGCTACTAGATGCTTAACAACCAACTCTCACCAAGTAAACAAACAAACCCCTTATTTGTAGAGTGAGCTGCTTTCCATGGTGCAAATATTACCAATAGGGCCAGTTTCAACCAACCAACATCACTGGAGTTTGGAAGAAATTCGCAGCTGGCTCTCACAAGACCACAGCTTTTGTTCTCTTTCCTCATACTGAGTATCTCTACGGTGGGATCCAGGTTGAAAAAAAAGAACCAAAACGTTTCCCTGGCCACCTCTGGTACACTGTGGGTAACTTTCTGACAAGCCTCACCCGGAGCCAGCCAAGCCCTGGATGAAGACAGCCTTACTAGGGACTGCGCTGGACTTCAGGGAGAGGCAATGGTGGGCAGAAACTAAATGCAAATTCATGAGCTGCCCGGGCTCTGTAAACAGAAGGTGAGGTGGAGTGGACGTTGAGAGCATCCCGTGCAGCTGCTGGTGGGGATGCTCACCTTCCCGCCAGAGACAGGGAGGCTCCGGAAAGGTCTGCCCTTTGCTCATGGGCTGACCCGCCAGCATGCTGATACCCTGTGGCCGGCCTGCCTGGAGGCCACCCTCCCAGATGCCACTGCCTCTGCTCCCCAAAGCAACACACGTGTAACTTTTTCATAACTGCGACGGAATGGATTACTCCTTTCTGCACAACATTGTATGTCATTGTCAACATCAGAAACTTCCCTGCTTTGCTCTGGCAGCACCTGCCTTATTGATCGGGTGCCTTCCGGACAACTCGCTCACACAAAGCAATTAAACCTGTCTGACTTCAAAAGTAACGTAAGACAAGCCACGTCAAGCAGTATAGCACTCACCTAATATGATTATTTCTCCTCTTCCTGGTGATAATAGAATTATGCAAAAGCGGCCTTGACCCAGTAAGGATTTTCTCTTCAGAATCAAGTCTCTGCTTTCCCCTAACTCACGACACCCCACCAGCCCCGTTTCTTCTTGTTTTCTAGCCGTTCATTCGGCACTGCTGCCCTCCTTTGTGTACCAGCCTGCAAATCTAAGAGCTCCTTACCTGTGAAGCAGTGCAAACTGATGAAAATGTGGCCAGATGCATCTAGTAGGTAAATGATGAAGAAAAAAACATCCATCTCTGTCTATTAATTCGTTCTGAAAAGGTTCTTGATTGTCTCCAGTGTGATTGCAGTCCACTCAGGTGGCTAGATTTCATTTAAGGAGTGAGACTTTTTACAACTGCCTCAGATTTCCCCCATTTCTCATTGTCCTCCAGTTGTCTGGATCCTGGGCAGAGGGATGTCCTGTCCCTGGGCTCTAGTAAAAAAGAAGCATGGTTGATGTATTATTAAAATACTTCCATGATGGTTGATAAATAGTCATTGCCTTAAGTGACCCTAGTTTCCCTTGTACATTACAAAGTGACCAGCCTTCTAGCCCCATGCAGAATTCAACAACGATGTAACCACCAATGTTGGGCAGGGTTTGCTGATTAAGGGCTCCACTCCTTCTATACAGACAGCATCCAATCTGAGTTTCGGTGACTGTAATCTACATGGTTCAGAGTACGCTACTGCTTAGACCCATGATTTCCAATGCCAGTAGCAGTCGACTCAGTACTTCTAATTTTATAGACATGTAAGCCCATTTTAGTGTGGGTTACTTTGTGGATATCTATTAAGGGAAATTTCTAAATCAAATCCCTAACTACAGAAGTTGCAGAAGAATCAGAGTTTCTTCTCCTGCCCCTGATTAAGCTTCTGGTCCCTTCAGCAAAAGTCCAGGGCTTATGGAGTTTGTGTTTTCTAGCTTTACTATCAAGGTAAAACTTATTTCACGGTTATTCTAGGATCCAGGACAACAGAAGTCAGTCAGCTGGGATAATAGTTGCCTGCCTGCTTGGTATTTTATGAGAATAAGGGTGACTTTCAGGCACCCCACAGCATCTCTCAAACATCTGTGCACTCGATTCCCACGTGTCAGATGGAAGCAGATTTTAATCGCTGCTCTGTGTGGCACTGTGCTGCATGGACTCCACATCCCACCACCTAACTCTGAGTCAGCGGAGGTCCTTATGTGTAGGCTCTTTACTGTTAGCAGATCCAAGCATTCAACCCAGGTAAAAGCCATATATACAACTGATTGACCACTCAGAAGAATTGTTAAACTATTAAGGTGATTGGCCTTTTCTGTTCAAAATAATGGAACGGTCCCTGCTGTGGTCGAAGACAGCCACATATAGGAGGACACAGGAGCTTAGCTCTCTCCTGGTTGTAAAGGCACTAGTTTGGTCTTCCAGTACCAACCGTACTCAATCACCATGGAGAGACAACAACCCGGCAGGCCCCAGAGGAGATCCATGTAGAGGAAGTATAATTTCATTGGTTCTGTAATAGATTACCTTAAGTCACATTTTAAGAAAAGTTAAAGAAAGGGCATAGAAATATGAGAGCTATATAAGAACCATAGAAGCAAATAAACAATTTTATAGTATAAACTGTATATGTTCCCCCCACACAGAGAGCATCCAATCTGACTCGTGAAGCCACTATGTTACCGTCTCTGCCAGGGAAGCCCTCCATAAGGATGCCAGTATACACGCCAAGAGTGCTTTTTCCTACCTAATTCCTTCAAACTGTCACTCCTCAAATGCGAGAGAGTTTTGGAATTCAAAAATATTTGAACTGACTGGCATCCACCTACATCACCCGTGTCATACTTTCATTTGGCCCCTACATAGCATTGCTTTTAGCCAGAGTTGATCAAAGTTATGCATGAAAACATCTCATTTCCTTTCTAGCCCAAATCAACTAGAACTTTTGCTTCTGTCGTTAGGATTGATAGGTGTTCTGGGAGGGCCCTTTCCCTGCAGAACAAATACACCCTGCAGAGGAAATGTGCTCTGAGGCATTGCTAGCTTCTATTTGGAAGCAATTGATAAGGACTGGCATTACTTATTCTTTAAATGTTTGGTAGAATTCACCAGTGAAGCCATCTTGCCCTGGACTTTTCTTTGTTGGGAGGTTTTTGATTACTGATTAACTCTCCCCACCATCTAAAGATATGATGAAATTCCGATCAGAATTCAAGTGGCATTTTTTCACAGAAATAGAACAAACAATTCTCAAATTTGTTTGAAATCACAAACAATGTAAATTGCTGTAGCCACTATTTTGTTAGTTGATTGTTCCTGGCCTTTTTTTTTTTTTACTTTTTTCTCTTTTTTGATTAATCGAGGTTTTTTTTTTTCCATTTTGCTCTTTCGTAGTTCATTATGCATTCCTTGTATTAGTCTCTTAATCTTTACCCAAGAGATTATAATGTGCATCTTTCACTTAATAAAGTTACTATGAATTAGTATTTTCATCACTGTTTTCTACCAATTTCCAGCAATGTACAAATGTTAGGCATCTTAAATTCCATTTATTTCTCTCCCATGTTTATTTTAAATCCCACAAAATGATATTACTATTGTTAAAAAATCAATATTAATTTGTATTTATCTATATATTTACCTTTTTTTGCTCTTCATTCTTTATTGCATTTCTGTACTTCCTTTTATGAACCTTTTCTTTATGTCTGAAGAATTCCTTTTAGTATTTCTTTTAGTATTAGTTTGAAGGTGATAAATTCTTTCACTTTCTGTTTGGTAATTTTTGTATTTTGCATTTATTTATAAATGATATTTTCACTGGGTATAGAATGATGTCTTTAGTTTTCTTTGTTTAGACCTTTAAACGTGTTATTCCCTTGCTCCATTGTTTCTGTAGAAAAGTCAACCTTCAATCCTTTTGTAACTTTGTTGGATATATAATGTATCTTTTTCAAAACTCTGGATGCCTTTAAAATCTTCTAGTTTAGTTTAATTTGCAAGTTTTTTACTATGATGTGTTTAGGAGTTTTTTTCACTTTTCATGCTTGGGGTTCACAGAGACTCCTCTTAAATGTGTGTGTTGACGTCTTCAGTTTAGGATAATTCTTAGTATTTCCCCACATATTTTTCTCTATCTCGTGTGCTCTTTCTCTCCCCGCTATTTTTCTGAAACTTTAAGTACATTTTAGACCTTATTACCATGTGCAATGTGTCTCGTATACACATTTGTGCATTTTTTCCATGATTTACTCTTTTCTACTAACCTGTTTTCCAATTCACTAATTTTACCTTCTTCTCTACTCAAACAGCTGTTAAACCCAACTATTACATTTATAATTTTACTTCTTGTACTTTTAAACTAATTTTTTGATAGATCATCATTCTCTGGTAAATTTCTCCAATTTTTGTTTTCATGTCTCTGAGTGAAGACCCACAGTGAATGAAGACAGGGCCTCTTCCCTCTCCGCACACTTTTTCCACCATGATAATCAACCATGAGGCATTTCCCATCAGAGTCCTGCCTCACAAAGGATGTTTACAACAGAAATGTGAAAGCCTGAGGAACCACAGCCAGCAGGACACTTGTTCTTCAGGAAGTCACAACACGCTTGGCATGACAGGAGACAGGCTCGAGGACCTGAAACTTCTGATGAGAACCATCAAGAGTCACTTTTGCTTTAATACATTTCTGAGGGTGGGGATGATGAGTGCAGAATAACGTACACAAAGCTGGAAACCGATGGGCTACTTGAGAAGCTTCACTACGTTCAGACTCAGAACTATGATTTCCTTGAAGATGGGCACATAGTTTGGATTTTCCTGCCATGGGACCCTGCTCCAGATTCCTGACGATGGTCTGCTTCATGTCCTGGCTGCCGTCCCCTCGGGTGGCCAGCAGTGTGCCAATGTGGCCATCCTTGATGTCTGGGTATTTGCTGGCCAGAGTTGAAACTTCCAGGCACAACTTCTGCAAGGGCGACAGTAGGGTTACTGTGCTCACCTGCATGTTTGCTGAATCCAGAGGCCAGCTTCTGGAATAGGAAGTGGAGCAGCTCAGCCTCCCTGTCTTCTCGGCACCTCCTTGTACTCTTTAGTGCTCCAGGAGGAGACGTGATTCTGCGTGATGGCCCGCAGGTACCCACCACCACTCACTCTCACCCTCTTTTTGTATGGATTTTTAGTTTCTGCAGAATCACTGAAATATTCTTCCGCAGTGACACAGATGATGTCTACAGCATTTGAGCCTAACAGCCACTTCTTTGTTATCAGCTCATCGAGATGTTGCTCCAGATCCTGGAAGACCTCTTCCTGGTATCTGCTGCAGCCTCCTCGCAACAACGGTGTCTAAAATCCCATCCATGTTTGGTTGGCTCAGAGACACACCCTCTTCCACTTCATTTTTTTTTTTTTTTTTTTTTTTTTTTTTTTTTTTGCGGTACGCGGGCCTCTCACTGTTGTGGCCTCTCCCGCTGTGGAACACAGGCTCCGGACGCGCAGGCTCAGCGGCCATGGCTCACGGGCCTAGCTGCTCTGCAGCATGTGGGATCTTCCCCGACCGGGGCACGAACCCGTGTCCCCTGCATCGGCAGGCGGACTCCCAACCACTGAGCCACCAGGGAAGCCCTTCCACTTCATTTTAAAAATACTTCCTTTTTAAACTGATTAGGGGTTCCTTAAAGCTCTGACAGCTGTGATGATTGCTATCATATCCTGAACATAGCAGTGTGGTGCTGTCAATTTTTCAGATGTTCTATATACAACTGAGCCTCAACTCTGTGTCTATTTAGGAAAGAATTCATTTGCTGAAGACACAAACTGGTAATTTGTTTTCAAATCTTCACTCATCTGAGTAGTGATTTAAAAAATTTGATGCACCATCTGGAAGACAGTGGTAGGGAGTGTTCCCACTTGGGTCCGCTTTGGGCTCAGTCTCTTTCATACAGTCTTTAGTGTCTGTGTCTAGTGCTTTCTGCAGCCAGACAATGATGTTTGAAGTGAGAGCTGACATGTACAGATGGAGCAGCTCAGACACCACATTTGAAGAAAGTAAAAGCTCCAGGGCATTGACGTCCACTTCTGGGACCAGCTCCACATTCCCAGTCATCTTTGCACTTGTGTAGGTGTTTAAGACCCGGGTCAAACAGGCTCATAATCTCACTTGCTTCTAGATCTTCCCACAAGATCTGCATCCAGGTTCTCAGGGCTTGATGGTTGAGGAGTTTCTGAAAATCTCATAATGGGGAGAAAAGCACGCAACCATCAGGTTTTTGGCAACAATGGGTTCATCTAGGACATGCTTCCATATGATTTCCAGGTGGCAGATGAACCACACCTTGTTGGACTCCCTGGGGTTCTGCTTCTGTGCCCTCAATTCTAGCACTCACGATTCTGTCCAAGATGACAAACATTTCCTCCTTCCAATTCTTGGACCTCTCAAGAGGAACAAAGCTAGTTTGCAGTTTTTTTTGGTCAAGTATGCACCAATCAATTTTTCTTCCCTTCCCATGATCCTGACAACAGAGACCGGAAAAATGGGGTCCTGGGGGATGGTGAGCAGCGACCTCTGCAGCACCATCCCCAGCTGCTTGGCCAGCTCGTCTGAGAGCCCCTGTGTGCTCCCAAAGTCACTGTGGATGAGGGTCATGTCCATGCGGTGGTGCTCGGACATCAGCTCTTGCCAGGAGCACACTCTTGTTCCAGGTCCATCAGGTTCCAGCGGGCCTGAAGGAGTGCCCCTTGTTCAGTGAGGTCCAGGGTCCCCACTCCTCACAATCTGGGACACCGAGAAGATGTTCTTGAGGCTCTCCACAGCTGCAGCGAGCTGGGTGTGCTGTACGATGGCATCCTTCATCCTTGACGTACTTGATGCTCTTGATGGATGGTGTGGATGTCCACCTCAAGTCTTCGCTGACGTTGGCCAGGAACCGCAGGATGTCTCTGACATCATCCAGTGCATTTTGGAGCTGGTTCCGGCCCACGTGGCACCCCATACAGCACCCCGTCCAACCATGACTGGATAGCGACCTGCAGTGTGACCTCCACGGACGCCTTTCTCCAGGCCTCTCTTCTGAGGTTCTGAGGTTCCCCTCCACCTTGCCCTGCTGGTCCAGGCACAGAAGCATCACCTTTTGAATCTCTGTTGCAACATCCTCCTGGTCTGTCTCCTTCATGGTTAAAAAGCAGGCGGAATCTGCCACCCTTCCCCGCGTGAGAGCAACGATATCCCTTGGCACTGCCACCCGGCGCCTGACTGTAAGTGTCATCCAATTTCTTGAACGTGTTCATTACAGTTACTTTAAAATCTATGTCCTGTGTATTATATCTAGATCATCTTTGAGTCGTCTACATTACCTATTTCTTTTCTCTTGATTTGGTCATTTGAGTCTCTCTAGTATCATTCATGGTAATTATTTACTTATTTCTTGAAGGCAAAATGGAATAAAAGAGGCTAGCGACATTGCTGTATCTCAGGAACTAGAAGGAAGCAAGGCTTGCTGGTGTGTCTGGAGGCTAATGTAGCTTGCTCGGGAAAAGCATCAAATAAGGCAGAGGTGAGACTGAACCCAGCCATTTTGACTGAGTACTGGATACGGTGTATAAAACGTGTAGAAACTCTGAATAATGCTAACTTCCAGCAGATTAGAATCTATTTATTTGTTTACTCATAGGTTAGCTACAGTAGGTCTTGGTCCCCTTGATACAATCAGGGGATGGGAGGCATTAAAGCTGGCTTTGTGAGAACTGGTCTACTTCTAGTTTGAAGTAATCCTAAAGGAAGACCTTTCAAGAATCTCAACTGAGAGCAAAGGTTGTTAACCTGGGCCCATCACCCTTGCCAGGCCTCAGATGCCACTTCACCTCCCAAGCACTCTGAGACGGGTCAAAGCTCTGCTTAGCTTTCTAGCTTCTTAGCTGGCCTTTTCTTTCGTCTTCTCAGCCTCTTATGTTGCAAACATTAGTAAGAAATAATATCCTCAACGAAAAAAGCAGCACAGAGTCATGCTCAGTGTTTCCATTCTCTTTTCTCTAAAACTTAGTTCTCTCAATTCCTAGCTGCCTTGATAACACTCAACCCCAATTTTTTCCCCTCCTACCCCCATGAAACTGCTGAAAGCCCTTAGCCTTGAAATGCAACTTGATCTCTTGTTCGGTGCCACTTACTGATTGGCAAATGCCTTGAGGGAAAAACAGCACAGAATGGTGAACTCACCTCAATGGCTTTCTTTTCTCTTGGGTCTTAGACTTTCAAGTTCTTGCTGACTGTGTTGCTCTATGATTACTTCAAACAGGTATTTTAAAAAATTTTTTAACCAGTTTTAAACTTTTTTGTTGGAATGAGGCTTGGTCTGCTACAGCTACGCTCTCATGACCAGAAACATAAATTAGAAAGCATCATATTTTTATATAGAAATCAGAATTCTCATTTTCTCTTAAAAATAAAAAATTCTAGCAAAACCAGGCCCACGTTCTTGCATAGAAATAATGGCTACGGGTAAGTAGCCCCTGTCCTTTAATTTCAGGTATATGTTCTCCAGTTTAATTATCCGGATCACTCAGTGACCCCTGAGAGTAAAAAAAGAAGAAAGTCCGTAATTGAGCTTTGAGTGATACTAATACCTAATCATGTTGTATAAAAGGAGAGCTGAAGGGGACGTTGAGAATGCATAGTCAGGAGAGTAAAAGGTCGATTACAAGATTGTTGTATCACGCAACTCGAGGGAAGACAACGTTTCAGAACGGAGTTGGGCAGCGGGGATCATCTGTGCTGAATTCTGCCGAGCCTTCAAGTTGGGCCAGTACTAAATATTCTCTAGTGAGTGACTTAAATGGAATTGGTGATCTTAGAAAGAGTCTTTCTAGCAGAATCATGGGGTTTACAGAGGTTGGGGTGGCTTAAGGAGTGAATCAGAGCTGTGGAAGTAAAGTGGTGATGTAGACAGCTAGTTAAAAAGTCTGTGTCAGGAAGGCAAGAGAAAGGATGGTGTTGGGAAGGATGGGAGCTGAGTAATACATTTCAGAGACGAGTGGTCCTTCTTGGCTGCCTTCTTGGTACATCAGCTGGCCTTTCCCCACTTTCTTACAAGATGAAATGCTGCAAAGATATTTTCTTGAAGATGAGAAAGAGGAAAAGCTGGTCAGCACTCCCCTGTCTCAGGAAAGAAAGAAATAAGGCTTGCTGGGCTCTCCGGAGGCTAACTGAGGTTGCTAGAGAAGAGAGAAAACGAAGGTGGAGAAAAGCCTGGCTCTAGCCACTCACCAGACCTGAGCAGCCCTGCCTTGTATGAAGTCATCCCCCTTCCCTGCCTTGACAGAGGCAACAATCAGAAGATAGCAGCGCGGAGGCTGCCTGGGTTTTCCTTTTCAAATACCTTTGGAGGGCTGGGACCTTTTCCCCGTAGCTTCAGGGATCTGTTCCTTGGCGCCCCAGTAAAATTACAGACGCAGTCTGCCTGATAATGACTGTAAATGACAGAGACGATCAGGTTTACCTTGTGACGTCCTCAGGGGACTTGCGGTTAGTTTAGTCTGAATTTAGCATCAGCTGCTCCAGTTCCTTTCTTTTCAGCAGGCAGTGGCTGGACTCATCCTGTATTCTTTCAAACCTAATTAGTGTGAGGGCTTTCCCTCCCTCTCTCCTGCCCATCCCCGCAGCCCTCCTTCCGCTCCTGCTCCCTAAGCATGCCAGTCTAGGAACCCAAGCGGGTTGTTTTTAGAGGGTGGGCTTTTTTGTTTCTTTGCCTTGGGAGAAACAACCCATGCCTTTGAGCTGTCGGTTATTCATAGTTCCTCCAGGAAAATATACACCAACTTGACTGAACTCCAACCTCCCTTAACTCCTTTATGGTTTGAAGGTAGTCAGGTTAAGGGTTTTATAGCTAACTAGAGATGTTTGGAACGTACTGTAGGTCTTAAACAGAAGTGAACATGCCGAATAGCTAAAGGTTGGAGGGCGTAGTTTTCATTAAAACCAAACCTCCAGATCTTTTAACTTACCAGAAGCCACCATGTGTGTATTTATGTATGTATACATATGTATATATGTATGTGTCTATGTGGATGTGTAATGTATATTACAGATACATGTTACATATACCTATATTGCATATATATATACAAAGACACATACATACCCCTTGAAAGCCCTGCTTCTCAAACTTGAACGTATGGATCACTTACGCATCTTGCTAAAATGCCGATTCCGACTCAACAGGTCTGGGATGGGGACCACATTTTGAACAGCACTTCCTAAAGAG
The DNA here is from genome assembly GCF_008692025.1 of Phocoena sinus. Classification (NCBI taxonomy): domain Eukaryota; kingdom Metazoa; phylum Chordata; class Mammalia; order Artiodactyla; family Phocoenidae; genus Phocoena; species Phocoena sinus. The sequence continues at coordinate 29,095,687 of NC_045783.1, read as the reverse complement.
AGTGTCACATACTCCCCTCCAGCTTCTTCATGGTAACCTAGTCAACCCACTCCTGAGTTCTGTTAATTGTTGCTCCAGTGTCTCTCTAGGCTATGTGAAAGATCCATTGGATAGGGGGCATTTTTGCTATCTCTCAAAGTAGCAAATGCTTAGCTGTATTAAGTAAAGCGGACTCTGGATTTGTGTTCCGGTTTCCTGTTCCAGACAACTATGTTGGGAAATGTGAAAGGTGATGTAAAATCTCTTTAGATTTATGTTAGTTTACTAATATTTCTTCAGTTTGCTACATTGAGCAATTAGCTCATTCATTTTTAATTAATTAGTTTTCGTCTATTTCCAGGTATGCATACAAGGTTACGAATTCACTTCTTTGTACTGATTTATATGTATACCACGAATTTTGAAATTGTGGTCAAAAACATAAAATTTACCATCTTAAACATTTTTCAATGTACCGTACAGTAGTGTTATACACTTAAAAATTCTTTTGTTATAATTTACCTACCATTTCTGAGTGTTTGTAGGAGGAAGAAAATCCAGTTGAATTCAGTTAGTCATACTGTTGAAACCATAAGTGCCAGAGTAATCTTTGAGAATATAAAGGACAACACACTACTGCATTCTTTAAAATTATCAAAGAGCTTCACATTGCACTTAGAGTAAAATGTAATCTGTTTCTCCTGATTAAGAGATTACATCCCTCTGGCTTATGTGCCGTGTTCTAACCACACTGACTTGCTTTCTTTTCTTGGTCATGCCAAGTTCTCTTTCCTGAAATGGTTTATCCACAGGACGCTGCCACCCTTCAGTGGTCCCTGACCACCACAATTCTCTGTCACATCAATATGTCTACTTTCTTCACAGTATTTGACACAATCTGTAATTATCTTGTCCATTTATTTATTCATTTATCTTCTCCCTCCTCCTTACAGTGCCTATGCTCCATGGGGAAAGCAACTTTGTCTTCATGATTGCTCTATCCTCAGCATCTAGCACCGTGCCTGATACACGGCAAGTCGTGAATAAATATAGGTGCAAATGAATGAAGATGGATGTAACGTTCAGAATCTTCCAATTCAACTTTCTGCTTTTAAAAAAAAGTAAAATGACCTGGGAAAGTAGCTGAGAGAGACTTAAGAACTTGCCCGAGATCACAAATGTTTAACGAAGTATCCGAAACAAGTACTCCGGTCTCCTGACTCCCCTGCCCTGTGTTCTTTCTGGTGATCACTCCACTGGTTATTGAAGGCCTACATCAGGGATCTAGGAAGGCGATGGAGAAACTGTAGAGTGGTCCATGACCTCCTTCTGACCTATATAATGACTTTTGTGTAATACGTGCATATATTCTTCTTCTCTGGCGAGGTAGACTGTAGCTTCCATACAATTTCAAAAAGGTCAAAGTCTTAAAAAATCTTAAAAACCACTGGGCCACATATTCTTAAGTTCCTTGCACATTTTCTCTTGTCTTCATATCAGTTCTTCTATTGATAAGAATCGAACAATCATTATGAATTAAGTATCTGCCATATTACCAAAGGATGTAGTGTTATGACTTGTATTAAAATGTTGCCATCTATATGTAAAGGGTTTGGTTCACGGAATCACCTGGCACGTGAGGGGTCCTCTGTCAGTTTTATTTTTCAAGGCTGGCAACATGAATGCTTACATACTGGCTATAGTTGCATATACCTCAATCTTTCTTTAGCCATATTTTTGGTACCCATTCACCTAATATACTGGCAAATAAAGGAACTTCTCATTCAAATTTCTCTGCTGCATTGGAAATGAGATCATCCGAGGGCTAAGCTTTGACTCTGGAGGTTCACATGCTAAATTGAGATTAGACAATACATGTAGAGCAGTGGGTTTGTGGATTTTGAATGTGCATAGGGCTAATCCATCCCTTCCTAGGAATATTTTGGTTCTACCAAACATGCTTTTGTATAAAATGGCTCGGGGAACGGGTCAGAGGAATGGTACTGTCCTTGCAGTAGATGTTTGGTGGCACGTCCTCCCAGACCATGAACCATCCTCCCTTCCCCGAGGACAAGTCCTCCATTCAGAGGTACCCTATTCCTCATCCACTAATAGCTGGGATGGAGTGGCCAAAGCTGAGCCCACTACATGCCTCCTTATAGAAATCAGGATCTGGGAGGCAGAGATGGACCGGTTAAATCTTTGATGTGCCTATAACTCTACCTATAAATTTAGAATTGCAGGAAAATATATTTTGCCATGTATATGGAAAAACAAAGAAAGTCAATCTGTACAAAAAAGAAGGATGAAGATGATCTAGGTAAGCTTAAAAAAAATTTAAACGAGGATTTCCTTGGTCTCTGACAACTTTCCTCACAATTACTCTTTTTTCCACATATATTAAGTTGATTTCATTACAACCAAAGCTTTACTAATACAACATTTTATTTCCTGTGGATGAATGTTTTTGTTTCATTTCTTCTATTTTGCCTGGAGGCAAATGTCTATAGGTGCTGGAGTCAAATTAACTAGGTTTAAATGTCGATTTGATCACTTACTAGCTAAGTGCGATAATTTGGACACACTCATACTAAAAAAGTTGTTTATCTGAAATTCAAATTTAACTGGGTATCCTTTCTTTTATGTGGGAACCCTATTTGTGACATAGTTTCTTCCTTTGTAAAATGGAGATAGTGATACCAAATCAGCAAGGATGTTGAGGAAAATGTCAAGGATATCATAAACATTATGTAAAACCATTTATAAGAAATCTGGCTTATTACTTTCTTTCTTCCCCCCTTCTACCTATGCTGTATCTATAACACAAGAAGGCATTGCTTACAAGGCTCACCAATTGGGAGTAAATACTTCCTGGATGTGCTGAACTTCTGTGTTAACAGACTAATACCGAGATGAAATGACTTAAAGATGAGGCTTACAGGGAAGTGAACTGGCTCCTTTTGGAACGCGGGGAAACGCTTTATTACCTCTCATGAGATGATGTCTTTATTCTTGAATTAGGGAATTTGAAAGGCTGTATATTTCAATCTACCTGACTTCGTCCAGGTACCCCATCTTGAGTATACTCTAAGATTCATTCTTGTCCTAGGGTATGCCTAGGTTTTAATTATACACAAATTCGTTTCCAATTCAAACAAGTATCTCCCCATCTGGTCTTCCTCACCTCCTATAGAAAGAGATGAGGAAAGAAAAAGCATGAGGGAAAAAGAGAAGATGATAATATACGAGTTCACTACTTGCCTGTTTGAGGATAAAGAACGTAGGATGCTTGATTTGGGGGCACTTTATTTCTTGTCTCTTAGGTCTAAATCCTTCTCGTTTTTACCTTGATTACTTCTTATATTCCCTGTGTGGAGGAACCCAGCAAGTACTGAACAATGTCTTTAACACAGGTCCAACCATCACGTTTTCTGCTCAAGAGACCCAGAGCAATGAACTTCCCTTAGAGAGGCTTTTATCATCTATTTCTTTATTTATCACACCAGATCCAGTGGGATTAGCTCGGACTTTTGTCTCTTCCCAAACAGTGTGGGCTTGCTGATCCACCCCTCAGCAATGGCCACAAAAATGGCGGGCGTCCATCTTTTCCTTCCTTGTTCAAAGTCACCACCTCTGGAGATGCCTCGTAAGGAGTGAGCCAGGAGCTCCTGGGAAATATCGGCAGGTCTAGTCTGACTCGGGATAGGCAGAGGCATCTTCCACTGTGGTTTCCTCCATGTTTTCCTTTCCGTTTTCTTTCCTGGTTTCACCTGGATGTGTCTGGGATGAGAGTTTACCACTTGGAGTCAACACTGCTTGCTTAGGATCACCAACGGGGATTGGTTTTGGCTCCAGCGAATGGACTGATGTACTGGGTGGCTGGGCTGCAGACTCGCTGACCTGGTCAACTGAAGGAGGACAATTTATGTCTGTAAGCGTCTCTTCTGTCAGTGGCACCATATTTATAATTTCACACGGACTTGGAGGTGAAATATCCTTTTTGTAACAGGAGGTGCTGAAAGGGATGGCGCAAAACACAAGATCCGAGGGCAGCAGCATAAACTCGTTTTCTGGCCGGGTGATCACAAACCTGTAAGAAAAGCCAAAGGTGAATTCTGAGCCCCTGCAGCTGGGACAGTGTGACTGCAGGCAGTGGCCAAAACAAGAAAGTCATTTTGCTGGGCCCAAAGAGGAAACGTTTTTGTTTTGCTTTGCTTTAGTTTCTGATTAATAGTAAAAAATAAACAAACAAAAAAAAACAACTCTCTGGCACAGCGCAAACAGGAGAGGTCCCAGGCTAGTAACTGGGAGACTAGTTCTCATGCCTGCCTCTGAAACCAACCACCTCTGACCCTAGGCATGCCACCTCCCTTCTGGGCCTTGCTTTTCTCATCATTTTAATGGGAGACGGATGGGACTATGGTTTGGGCTAACTGATTTCTAATGGCTTTTCCAACTATATGTTTCTCTGCTTTTAATATCCACGACCCTAATGAATTCGGTTGGCACAATTCTGAGCACTTAGCCAAGCTTTATCAAAACTGGAAGATTACGTGCATGCCAGATATTTCCATCCTGGGTTAGGCCTATTTTCATGTTTCTGCCGCCAACTTTCACACAGAATGTAGGTTGCCCAATGGAGGAAAAAGAGAAGTAACCAAAGGTTTATTTGAAACCTTGACGGGTAAGCAAATAGTGAGTCAATGAGTTTCAAAGATCACCCAGAGACTGGACCTGCGTGGACAGACTCTGCAGAGAAGCAGGATGTCTTGGCAGGAAATCAGGCACACGGCAAATCCTCAGAGAACATGAGTCAGATTCATGAAGACGCCAGTGTTCCTGCCAGAACGCTGAGGCAGCAGAACCCTGCATGGCTTCCAGTGTTGCCCCGAATAATCGCCTCTTCTTCCCTAAGCACCCATCACAAGTCACCACTGATCTTTCACTGAATAATCTTCCCACTTCCCTCTCGCCCAGAGTGCCCGTAACCTCTGTGATATTCTAAACAAGATCTGCTGTAACCACATACTACTCTCTTTCAAACAGGAATATCATTTCCTTCCCTGAGGTCCGCCCAAGTATGGGCTACACCTTCTCCCAATTACCACGGTCCACAGGTTTTCCGGAGGTGTTGGGGGTCAGTCACAGGCAGACAGACAGAGACAGGGGTGGGAGGTCAGCATCATTCAGGCTTCCGAGTGCTGCTTCCAGAGCATCCCTGCTCCCCGCATCGTTGTGGTCCATGCTCTACAGCCTTACCACCCTCCTCTTGAGTCACCTCAGTGTTATCCACACACCTCCATGTTTATTTAGGCCTTTGGCACATGGGACACTTTTTCTTTCAAACCCTAGTGCCACCGTCACCTTATGTGCCTGCAGTGTCTCCGTGATTTACGACTCCAACACGCAGACCAATTTCTTTGATTTCCACTACCCAGTGATCTTTATCTCCCAACCACTTTCCTGACCACATACTGCTGTTGTAACTTCCTGACACATCCTGCCTCTAAAATCTCACCCTTCAATAAATCAGTCTCTGACCACAACTTCCCCTCGTCTTTCTCTCATTTCCTTACTCTTGGGTACATCCGCTCTTCAGGCTATTTCCATCCCCTGTCCTTTCCCTTTGCACTGTTGCTTCTACACAGAGGCACAGTAAACTCCTTTTTCCGTTCCCCTCAGTGACTAATGTAACTTTTATGTCTTTCTCAACTCCCTAGAGACTTTCCCCCTCTTTTCTCTCAGCCAGGGCTATGCCTGCACATCACCAAGAAATCCTAGTGTTACGTAAACATTCCCTAAGCGCACCCCTCATCCACAGCCAGATCTGCCTTGGCATCCTTTCTTTTCCTCCCTTTCTCCTGCGAGCGGAGAAGCTGTCTTTCTTCGTGTTCATGTGTTCACCGCTTTCAGTGATTTGACTTCCTTCCCGTTCCTCCTGAAACAGGTTCATCAATCCATTTCCACTCTATTATTTTTAATTTCTCCTTCTCTACCGAGTACTGCCCGTTCCCACCACGAGACTCTTAGTCTGGACCTACCTTACTGTGTTGTCTGGAGCTGGTACCCAGTACCCTTTCTTTTCTCCTCTCCCCTCCACACACATTTTCTTTCTCTTCCCCACTACTGTCAGAATGATCTTCTTTAAACTGAAATCTCTACACATCACTCCCGTATCTTACATGGACAAGGCACAGTGGCTAGAAAAAAGGCACTCAGTAAATATTTACCCAGCGAGTCTGGCAGTGAACAAGCAAATCTTTCCAGTGTGGACAGTGGCTTTTTGGCTTTAAAAAGTCGCACAGGCATCAATGAGGGGTAAGTTACAAAAGAACCCTGACTGAAAATCTGGGTCTGCATTTCAGATTTCACTGGGGACAGAGAAACCCTTCTCCTTACATGGCCAATACTACCTGGATCCCAATCACCAGGGTTCATTCATATTATTTATACTGATCCTACACTGTTATCTACTTCCCCAGCACCCTCTGTTGCATCAGGGGGCCCTAAGCTCTGGCCGTCTCTTTCACACAGAATGACGTCGCTTTGGCCCTCATGCTTGGGCGGTGGCCAGCGCCTTCTACACCAGCATACACTCCCCTTTTGTGCTCTGGGTTGCGCTCTTCCTCATCTATCATGCGGTACAAGCCGAGGCACAGGACTCCAAGGTTATCTAACGAGCTGCAGAAGATTTGTCCAAAGGTCCTTCTTGGCTGGGGAGAGAAGAGAGAAAAACTTACGTCTGGTGGCACTCGAATCAGGCTGTAACAAGCACTTACTGGAGTGTCACTTGCCTTTTCTCCCAGTGGAAGTCTGGAAGACCCAAGAGCTCCCTCCTAATACCTCTCTGGTGGCAGTAGCAAGTGGGCTGGAAATCAGGTTGACCATGAGTTTTGAGCATCTAATACCGGCAGCTGTTTTTATGACTCTGGTCTTTCGGGAGCCTGTCTGGGCGTGGTGTGGCAAGGGGCTATGCTCGTTTTTATTACTACTGCTGGTTTGGTAACGATCAAGAAGTCACAGTGAGCACCAGGTTGGAAAATACAGATTTTTTTTTTTTTTTTTTTTTTGTGGTACGCGGTCCTCTCACCGTTGTGGCCTCTCCCGTTGCGGAGCACAAGCTCCGGACGCGCAGGCTCAGCGGCCGTGGCTCACGGGCCCAGCCGCTCCGCGGCATGTGGGATCTTCCCGGACCGGGGCACGAACCCGTGTCCCCTGCATCGGCAGGCGGACTCTCAACCACTGCGCCACCGGGGAAGCCCGGAAAACACAGTTTTTAAGGCACACAATGAGAGAGCGGCCTTCTCATCCTCCTCCTGACCTTGCTCTGAAGCTACTGCCAACAAGGCACCTTGAGTAGACTGCAGGCTCCAAAGCAGTAGCCAGTGCGTTCAGGGAAGTCGAAAGAGAACAGTCTGTTTAGTTCTGTGATTCCTCAGGGTAAAGAACAGAGGACCAGACATAAATGGAGAAGAAAGGGCTGACCAGTCCGCTGCCACCTCTGGTTCCCACAGGAAGTGGCCAGTGGCAGCTGTCCTGGGCTTAGAATCACTCACAAGTCAGCCTGAGATGAGGAACCCAGGACCACAGAAATTCGAAGGACCGGACCATGGAGGGAGCTTTGGAATGTTGTTTGCACCTGGAATTCAGATGCACAGAGCGTGGGGCTCGCCCTTATTGGCAGTACCTGCCGAGACACAGCAGACACAGAGGCAGGAAGAGGGCTGTGAAGAAGGGGCTCTGCTCAGGCCCCTCTAAAGGCCTGCCCCTGACGGTGACACCGGGGAATCAAATGCCATGTCACTGAAAACTAAACCAAAAGGCAGGCTGACCAGTAGGTTCCTCACTGCAGCCTGGACTCGACACAGAGCCCCAAATGCCCAGATGCCTCATTGGGATTTGCCAGAATTATTTTCTTCCTTGCTATAATCTACCGTTTGTTAGCTCAGAGGACTAAGAAAGCTCAAGCATTTTTCACTGGCTAGCCCAGACAGATTCTTAGGCCCAAACGTGGAATCCTTCCGCCTGATTTCAGGTGACATGATCAGATTCCTTTCTTTTTTTTTTTTTTGGCCATGCCCCGCAGCATGCGGGATCTTAGTTTCCAACGGCCAGGGATCGAACTTGTGCTCCCTGCCTTGGAAACGTGGAGTCCTATTCACTGGACTGCCAGGGAAGTCCGGATCAGATTTCTTTAGTAGTTCAAGCGTAGGGAGAGTGGACAGGCCCTGGGTCAGACTGCCTTAGAGGGACCCTGCTTGGTCACTGGTAGGCAATACGGTCTCAGGTAAGTATTCGTTTCTCTGCACCTCAGCTTCTTAATCTGTTCAATGGAATTAATAACGACGCCTACCATGTAAACCTTTGGAGAGATTAAGTGAAAAACAAACAAACAAACAAAGCAGACAGGCCCAGGTCAAACGCTCAGTGAATATTAACATTACACTTATTATTAAAATCCTTGTCAAGGGACAAACTTATGGGACCTCTCTGATGCTTCCTGTGCACGTTTTTACCCGGAGGATGGGGATACTAACAATGGCTTGATCTCTCAGAACTGTTGCAAAAAACAGTTATCATGTGAAAATACACTGTAAATTGTAAATACGCTATGAATATAAATTACGTTGATTTTTGTCATTATTATTGTTGTTATTTATATGCTATAGGTGATCTGGGAACCCAAACAGGTTGGATCAATTTCCAAAACTCAGGGAGGTTAGGACGCTCTACTACGAGAAGAGTTGACTCACTTGAATGTCTGACAAAACGGTTTGGTTTAAGGACAGAAGCCCCAGCTTACACCGCATTCTTCCAGGTGAAACGGTAGAGTAACTGTCATTCAGCCCACAGAACTTTTCCTTATCCAGATGTTGTTCCAGCTGAGAACTGATCCCTCCTGTCACCAGCATCTGAAGTAATTCCAGAACGTGGTAATTGTAGAACGCCTGGAAAGCAAGGACGAGGCATGTGCAACGTCAGAAGGTGGAGGTGGAGAGACTTGGCGATTTAGTGGGCATCGTTGTTTGAAATGGATCTGATGGCACAAAGCAGTGTCTCTCATTATCATTAAAATCATCCCAAAGCCGGCAGTTTGGGTAGGGCACTGGCTTAGGCAAAGTGCAGAGAAAATAGCACTGACCCCGTTCCTGCTCTTTTGGGGAGGACTTACAGTGTAATAGTAGGAGAAGAGGGGGTCATGACACTGACCCCAAGGGTGTCCCCGCTTCCAAAAATGACCAGAGGAGTGTATCAGGCCACAGATACCCTAATAATCATCAACATGTATTTAAAATATGTACAGAGACTTCTAGAGATTTTCCTTAGGGGACTACTTATATTACTATTGGTGTCTACACTTCAATCTTCCGGATATGAATCTACTTATATTCCTTTTGATTCTGACCTATTTGAGGACAGGTATTAACTTAATCTCCCACAGTTGTTACGGTGTACTTTGAAAACAGTAGGTGTGGAGTATAAAACGAATGGAATTTCAGAATATTTGGCATCAAAATGATGCCAGAGATTGACGATTTGACGTGTGGGTCAACTTAGTTTGAAAATAGCTTGAGTCTGAATAAGCCAAGCCATTTTCTTAAACTCTTTTCCCAAAGGATTCCAACACACTCAGTGTTGACTAGGCAGTGACACACATGGAAATATCATTGTAGTAATTGCCCATGAGGTTTTCTTAAATCCATTATTATCTATATAATGTTCTAAATTTCCTACCCTTTGTCTTATCTAAATCAAACTTTTATTCCAGTAGAAATGAGAATTTACATGGCTATATAGCACCTACATAAAAATCAGTCATTTTGTTTTCATTATAAATAATAGGAATGTCTTCCATCGTTATTGAGAAATTTTACCATTCACTTTCTCCATGCCCCAATTCAGGGACTTGTCTTCTGAAGTCTGGGTTATGAGACACACCTCTTTACTACTCTTTTTCTCATTTACAATCCATTGCTCAAAATGCTTCCAGAGAGATTGTCCAGAAACGCAAATCAGATCCCACCACCCATCCCTTGAACCTGCAGTAAAACCAAGCTCAGACTCGTTTCCGCGGTCTTCAAAGCCCTCAAGATCTGACACCAGCTCCCTCTCTGAGCTCATCTCCATGAGCCATGGTTCTCTCCGGTGCACACCAGTCAATGTGCAGCAGCTCACGTGACACTTTTACTCCTTCATGCCTTTGCTTTAGAACATCTGGTTCATCTTTACCCTTGGCAGACCCTATACTGGCCTCCTCATCAGAATGAAATTTTCCTTTCTTTGTGATCCCATGGCCACTGGCTTTTACTCTTATTTTATTATTCTGCATTTTAGAGCTGGTTGTTTGTACGGAACACACCTGAGTTTGAATCTTGGACTGGCACATCCTAGCGGACCGAAACACCTTCGGACAATTCCTGTATTCTTTCTCAGTCATAGCTTTATGATTTTAAAGATGACATGATAATACCCACCTTTGAGCATTGTTTGCAGGATTCAATGAGATATACAGCACACACCAATGAACTGTGCTGTCTTCGACACTGGTGTTCACGTACCTGGATCACCTGGAGTGATATTCATGAGACCCGATTTCTGGGATCCCAGGTCTACTGGATCAGAATTTATGTACGGGAGTGGGAATCAGAATTTAAAGGGCACCTCTGGTAGTTTTGACACTGGTGGTCCTCAAATTACACTCTGAGCAACAGGCCTTAAATGATGTCAGACAGACTTTGTCTACTTAACATTCATGTCTTCAAGAGCACATTGGACCAGGCAGGTGTAAGAATATTCAGTGCAAAGCTTGCTGCAAACAATTATTACAAATGATTTTTTAAAACTGAGTGCAAAAACAGCTGTCAGAATATTGAGTGCAATTGGCGGTTGAATTTTAACAAATAAACCAATACTGTTAGCAAAATGTAGAGCCCACTGGAGAAGGCGACCTAGGAAATAATATAATCTATGTAAATCAAGAGAAAATAAGAAGAAAAGGACTTTTACAATATTTTTCAGATTAAAGATGACTTCAAACACCTTCTCCATCCTAATGTCCAGACTGAAAGAACGAACCTCCTGACTGACAGTCACCTCCGTATATTCCCTCCCCGTTGCATCCTCTACCCAGAAGGGTCTTATGGATCTGGCCCCCTGAAATCCAGGAGGGAGTGGAGGATGTAAATCCAGATTGGACCACAATCCGTTTAAGAACAAGTGGCCGTAATGTAGAATGATCAAACATAATGCTGTTAGAATATTTCTCCACTGATTAAAAATAAAACGTGTAATTTCTAGGGTTATCCTGGTGTCTATGCCTCTAGGGAAACATGTACTTTACATATTTAACAGAGAGAGGCCTAGCTTTTGACCCTATCATTTCTTCAGTTTTGACATCAAAAGGCTTGCAATTCTATACTGGGGAAAATTATGTCACCCTTATTCTGAGCTCATCTTACATTCTTATTATTTGGGGTTCCACGGCACTGCCATTATGGGTCTCATTTTTCTTTCCTCCCTCCTTCCCTCCCTCTCTCCCTTCTTTCCTTTTTCTGTTTTTCATTCTTTTTTTCTTTCTCAAGAAAATATGAAAGTTGAAATGTGCATGAAACATTTTAGGACTTCTAAACTTGAATAGTGTTTCTAATATACTCAGACTTATATTATCTAATATCTAATATCTCTAATATCTAATGTAATCAGTTCAATCAGAATTCGAACTTCTGATGCTTGAAAATGTTGCAGCCCAAAGTGTTTTAACTTTTAGCTACAGTGAAGTTTGAGGTTTCTCTCATATTACTCCTTAATAACATAGATACTAACATCCTGGCCACTCACTACTTTTAATTCTGAGAATCTCAAAAGGTCTTAAGGCCCACATTTTCTGAGAAATACTTCTAAGTTGAGAATGAGGCTATATGGTAGGAAAACTGCCACTAACCAGCTGAGTGAACTTGAGATCTCAAGCCAGGTAACTTTTCTTATTTTCCTTACCTCCCTTATAAGTAAAGGAAAATGCTCCCTACTTCATGTCCAGGTTTGAAATCCTATTGTTATAAAGCCATATGGGAGTCCTGCTCCCATATGGAGGGGTCTGAGTGCGCCTCCATATTTTTATTTAATTTTAATTTTAATTTTTCTGTGGTACGCGGGCCTCTCACTGCTGTGGCCTCTCCCATTGCGGAGCACAGGCTCCGGACGCGCAGGCTCAGCGGCCATGGCTCAGGGGCCCAGCCACTCCGCGGCACGTGGGATCTTCCCGGACCGGGGCACGAACCCGTGTCCCCTGCATCAGCAGGCGGACTCTCAACCACTGCGCCACCAGGGGAGCCCTCCATATTTTTATACAGCATTGAGCTGAGGGTTAAAAGTAAATCCGAATTACACCTTAGGGGCATGTTTCTCCACCTGGGCCAGGAGTTTACAGTAGTATTCCAGGGGATACTTGAAGCCATAGTGTTGGCTGAATCAGAAGATTTGGAGGAAAAATCCATTATTTTTATCTTGGAAAAAAAAATCACAGGGATATCAGGGGATAGAAGGGGAAAACTACATGACAATCTAAAACAGAACTTCAGTACTTTCAGGCGGTGACAAGTTCACGCCACATTTTTCAGGCTTTGTTCTCTCCTCGGGACCTGTGAGTTCATCCTCCTTGTGTTTCTTACGGGCCACCTGGAAGCACAGTGCAGTTTTCCAGGGACAGGTGAGAAGGAAGAGAGGGCCCTGCAATATTAGGTCAATACAGAGTTCACTAAGACGCGAATCAAGGAGGTGACCTCATCCTGTTCCAGAAGCTGCTGAGGTGTCAGCCCCCTTTATCCTGAGGGAGCCTGTTCGGAACGCACCAGTCCGCAGCCTTTCCCTTCTGCAGAGGATGGCCACCAGGGAAACACACATTTTGATTCTGAGCATAACCTCTGACTGTGCAGCCATGGGAAACAGACCTCTTGGAGCATCAAGCTGGACGGCAGGTGGGAAGACCCGAATCTGGAAGATGTTTCTTGGGGAGGGAAGTTATGGGACAAAATGGATGTGCAAAATGGGGTGGAATGGCTGACGCCTGTCTCCCGGACAAGCCTCCCAACTGGGAGCTGGAGACTTGACTTGGAAGACGGAGAACAGGATGTGGCTCTCTTGTTTTATGCCTCTCTGTTGGTCAGATTCTCTATAACTTCTAGGCAGTGGTTTTTAGTCTTCTCAACAACAGAAGTCCTTCTTTGAATCAAATCTCATGCAGGAGCCTCGTATGAGACCCAGATGAGAGTAGAGTAGTTCTGACTCGGGGGAAGGGGTGGGTGGGCACTGGGGAGGGTGGGTGCACCCTGGTCTTCTCTTCCCTGCTCATCCCTCAGGGACTCTGGAGCACCCCGGGAGGCGGATTCCTTCAAGTAGAACTTCAACCTCAGTGTATTGAAAGGACACTCGTAATCACAGAAAGAGCCTTCTGGAGAGGCAGTGGATTTGGTCTGTCTCTGGAACCTTAGGAATTTGGGTCTGAAAACCAACTTGTCATCTGTAAGTGCTGTGACCTTTGGCACATTAGTCACCCCTCTAGGCTTCAGAGTCTTGATCTGTAAAACAAGGCTAGCAACTGTATCCTCTTGGTTAGGTTGACGGGAGAATTAAACTGCAGGTAACGCATTCAGCAAAGACCTTAAGTAAGTGCCTGAGAGATGATGTTACCATTGTTCTTACCCCAGATATTGCTCTAATTATCTCAACAATGAAACCGCTGGAAGATGCCGCCTCAAGGTCTGTGCTGGTAAAGACTTGCAGGTGTGATGCGGAGGAAGAGACCCGTGAGTGTCAGTGGTGTCTGCCGTGGGCATGTGATGGAGGGAGTGATGACCCAGGGCCCGTGACTGCCACCCTAACTTTATGGGGAGATCGGGACCTTGGTCCTCCTCCCGCAAGCCTGCACAAGGACACGCTCCAATACGTATGGAGAATGAAGTAGTGTGCTGGACACACATTGTGGAGCCACCACAGTGACCCCAGATGGTTTCAGTGCAAGAGGATATAAATGTTCTCTTCTTCGCAGAGGCTACTGCTCTCACCGCCAGCGAGCAGGTGGAAGGTCAGGAGGCCAGCCAAGACCAAACTGTCCTTGGATGAGCAGACACAATGAAACTGGAGGCTCAGCCGTGGCCCTTGGGCTCTTTCCTTCTTTGTGGCTGATATGATAGAAAGTCACCCCCGTCCTTAGAAGCCAAGTGGAGCCAGTAGTACCAGGTCCAGGGGGAGGGAAACAAGTGGGCAGCATCCCCTGAGCATTTTCAAGGGTCTAATTCAGCTCATCAGGGCCAGAGATTTGGAGTTGGAGCTCCAAACAGTGTTAAAGTGTGTTCCTTTTGCTGAGCCATATGTCATCAAGGATTTGAGAGCTGGGGCAGAAGGCCACTAGGTAGAGATTAAGAAGTTCAAGTTCCAAGCCAGCCCCCTTGACATACAGGATGCCTTGTACCCTGAAGCTCCACTGCCGTCCTCACGGCCTC